>NC_088787.1:24559282-25875469 GCF_949628265.1 Cloeon dipterum
ACCCAACTACAAATTTAACACAAGAAAATCTGCCAGTGGAGTAAGAGATATTTTATTTCCTTGCACAAGTTTAGCAAATGATCTAAAAGATTAGAACAAGTCTTGCAAAGAATCCTTTTCAGGCACAATCCACCATGCCAGCTGAATGCAAACTCTGATTACATTGGACGCCCGTGAGCGAGCTGTTTCGCAAGTCGTTCCTTCGCTCGGTACTCTCTCGGCATGCTCGTTTCGAATTGCAGAATCAATTTCGGCTAATCTCGGTGAGCAGCGAACAAACACGGCTTTGCACGTGCACCGAGACCCACTGGGCGGATCGGATTTAATAGAATAGGCAGAGCTAAATGACTAATCTATGCAAATGCGGCTGATTATCTCGCTTTTAATCCGGCCGCGATGTGTGTGGCCGAGTCAATCACCTGCTAGGAAACAATATCCGCGCTCAGCTGGGCGTGGCTTTCAATGGACATTCGCTCATTCCATCTCGATCCCGTGCAAATTTTTCCGCCTGTGTTTTTTATACCGCCACTTGTCCCCTTTGTTAATTCGTTGGAAAGCGGCCTTTGAAGTTGAAACGGAACTGAAATCGCCTCGCAAATAAGCGTCAGGTAATATTTCATGAGTGAGTAAATTGGCCGCAGTGTTTTCGTCTCATTAAAAATTTTGCCGCCGCATAAATCACCGGCAGACGTTTTAATTCATTTGCAGCGGCGATAACAGCAAGCGAACTTTCTTGAATTAATTGGCGCCGAGCATGCGGCAACGAGACGCGGTGACGACACTCTGGCAACTTGTGCTAATTTATCAGCTAATGCGAACGGGCAATGTTTCCATCATGATCACCTCCGCGCGCCAACAGCCATTTCGACTAATGAATTGCTTAATTAATTAGCTGAGTTATGTTGTGTTTCGCCGTCCAGCACTTTTGCTTTTCTAACTTTCCGAATTTCTGTTTCAGAAACATCGTGTACAACGTTAGCCTGCATGATCTCACAGAGGCTGTGGAACATGTAAGTACCTGGAAACGTTAATATTGAAAGTTCCAAGTAAGGAAGTCTGCACTTTGCCAGGCACTCTGTAAATTGAACTAATTGAAAGTCACCCATTTGATTAAAACTTAAACCAATGCTTCGAAAACAGCCTTTTGTGAAATTTTTAGACGTTTCTTTCCCTTTCCGCCCCTGCTCTTTTGTTTGGCAAACGCGTTTTTCGGCCAACAAAATATTCTGCAAAGCACTTTGACTCAAAGTTTGGAGCTTTGGACTTTTTCGGCGTCTTCGAAGAAAGAATTAGCGCAGGCAAGATTTGTGTCTGACACAAAAAGCGACAAACGCGCGTGTCAGGCAGCGCAGCGGCAGCAGAAGGCCGTCAGTTGTTGGATGGATATCTCTTCTTTCCACTTTTTCTGCCCCTGCTGCTGTCCGGTTGTTAAAAAGTTCGCAACAATCTCGGCTATGGATACTGCTAAAAGATGAAGCCGCCTCCGTTCTTTCGTTCCTTCTTTCTTTCTCTCTCTTCCAAGCAGCAAAAGTTTCGACCGAGCGACCAATCTGCTGCTGGAAAGTTTTGCTCTGCGTATAAGCATCCAAAGAGTAGTAGGAAATGAGAAAGAAAACGTCGCCAAGCGGAAAAGGGGGATTTCGGCGCGTTGCCGATCGGTCGAAGCAGAATTCAAAACCTACTGGTATCGCCGAAATTTAGTCCGTGTGAATCTTTTCTAATGACTCTCTTAGTGATGGTTTCATTTTATGAGCGTTTGAGATGACTTATTTTATAGTTTGATGCTTTCAACCGATAATAAAAAACAGCTATTTTCGGATTCAGAGTATGTGAGATAAAGTTTTTTGAAAGCTGCTTAATTCAAAAACAAATTTGATACGATTGTCTCGGAAATAAGGTTTTTCAAAAAGTTCCACGTCCCAATTTGATCCTACTCGCATCCAGCTTTGGATAATCTCCACATCTCGGGAGTAGAAACGCTGCACCTGCAGCCGAGTTTGTTGTTTGCTGCGTTTTATCTCGCGAGCATCGGTGAGTGCATCGCGCGCTCGTTTTCTCACGACAATAATGTGTACGGAGTCGTAAAATTCCCGTCTCAATTTCCAGCGCCGCGCGTTTATTTACGTCTCGCTGGCCTTGCACACGCAGCACATGTTCACAGAATTTCAGTCTGTCGCTGATGCCTTTTTAATATCAAAACTCATTTATCTCCCTCTCACTATCCTCTCAGCCGCTCTTTCTGCAAATGAAATTCGCATTTAATGAAAAGGCCAGCAATTTTGTGTGTCCACCGCGAGGGAAGATTTTCAGAACGGGCGCACCAACAAGGCAGCGCAGCATCCGTTTTTGACATCCATTCGCCGCGTGCTTTTATCGCTTTTGCCGAGGAATTCTTCGTTTCCTCGCTATGTGCTCCGCAGTTTGTTTGCCCTGCGGTGAAACCGGCAAATGAAAAGACGTGGGCTGAAAGGGTTGTGTTTGCTGTCCTGATGACCACTTTGGTCAAACGTGAAAAGATAAATTATAAAAATAAAAAAATGGAAATAGCACAGATACATACATAAAGCCCTTTGATTCTCTTACAAAAATTCAGATATTCATCGCAGAACAAAGGTTTAGAAAAATATGTCCGTTTCTACCTCCTTTGATAAAAAAAAGATTATTAACAAGAAAAGGCAACGTTTTTCAATAGTAAAAATTGACTCTTCTGTCTCTTCATTCCTTTCAGTGCAGAAAAGCACATTTTTTGCAATCTGGGAAACACACATCAAAGCATCCCTTTTTGGTTTTCTGCTCAGCGGAACACAGACTAATTCCCCTGTGCAGCATCCAGCACTCTTTTCATCGGGAAATGAAGAGTTCGCCTCCGTTCAGCGGCGAGGATTTGCCTGGCGCTGTGTGTTGATTTTTTGCATTCCCAGCAGACTGTCTAATGTCCTAGTTTTTCCTTTGTCTGCTTGTGTGCGAGTTGCTTTGTTTCACAGCGTTCGTCAAAAGTGTCTCGAGTACCTGTATTCTCTCGGTGTATCTTCAAAGCGCACTTGACACTCGCGCGCACGAAAAACCAGTTACTCGATTTGTCCGATGAACTCGGTGCTGACGCAAGCGGCCGAGTGAGCCTGCCGATGAAAATAATTAAAGGAAGGAATGAAACTCGCTTGCTCGGCCGGACGATAATTTTCTGTGAAAAAGCTCGGCTTGGAAACGCCTGCCTCGATTCGCAACGCACCGCTGTAATTGCAGATTAATCCCACCACTTGGCAGCTAATTTTCTTCCAAACCGCTTTCGAGGAATATCTGAAAATGGAATGAAAAGGAGATGAGAACGCTGAAATTTATGCTGTATCTTTTTCAGTCATTCAGTAAGTGAGTTCATTTAAAATTTAGCGAAGAAATTATTCTTCATTCTCGGGAATCCTGCTGCCTATTTCAGCGAATGAAACGTTATTCACAGTTGAAGAACAAAAAGATGTCCCTCACGTTCTGCAAATCGGACCTCTCTGTTTCCATTCTGTTCTTTTTGAGGCACTTTTTGACGGGCAGATCTCTCTCACCCTTTTTAAGCGGGATAAAAGCGTCGTGTTTGCTTTTAATTAGTGAATATCCACGCAGGAAAAGCGTCTGCGATGTGTCCGCTCGATCTCTCTTCTCTCTGCGCGCGACAAGAGTATTGATTTTGGCGAAAAAAGAGTCGGCTGCGCTCCAGCGCGCATGCATATGCATACATTCCGCCTTCAGCTCGCCCTTGTGTTTCGCTAGCTGGAATAAATTTGGCGTTAAATCCGCAAACAAATGGAAAGCGAGCTAAGCCCCGACGCTGCGTGATAAAAAGGATTGCTTCAATCAAAATGCACGAAACCTGGTGCGGAATCGCGGCCGCGCCACGATATGCATATTTGCACAAACACCAGACCATTGCCGAGTTAGAGGAATTCCGGGAAAGCTGATTTTACGCAAAATTAGAGCAATCTCTTGATACCAAACTCGTGCAAACTAGATTTAATTTAATCATTTTGCGTCAAAGGGGTTGTAATACGATAATTTTGTGTGTTTGGCAACACGCATAACGGTAATTTTCATTTCAAAACTTTTGGAAAATTCTTCAAGGGGGAAAGTACACATAGAGGTACAGATACAGAGGGGATTGCTTATTTTATTTCAAATATTGCTCGCGGTTGTGAAACATTTGAACTAAAGACTAAACAAAAATGGAAACTAAGGACACACAACAGTCGGAACTCAAAGGTTGTAGACAAACAAGGCAAACAAACCCCTTCAAACAGATCCTATTGTTTCATTATCCGCAAGTATTTTGTAATCTTTAATATTTGTAAAATAGTGTGTTTGAGCAGCTACTACCATTTCTCCAAGGCTATTTTTATCTTTACCATTTCGATCAGTGCGACGATACCTCAGAGGCTCTGTTTGGAAAAGCAATAAATCAATATTCTCCCTCGAAAGCATGTGTAATTAATGCAAGTCCGCGGGGCACGGTGACACAATGCGCCGATTGTTTCGTCTGGCTGCGCCAGTAGAGGAAAATATTGTGTGCGAACGAGACGAGACGCCCGTCGGCATAATTATTCGCCTTTTCTTTCGCTCAACCCCGACGGCCCTTTGCAAACGGCAATTTTTCGTCTGCACGTCTGCCGCCCTCGTGATTATTATTATTACCACCACCGTCTCTGCTGGGAGAGAGAGAGAGAGAGAGAGAGCAAGAGAGGATAAAGAGTCTTGTCTCATTACGGCCAGACCGTGTGCGGTTGATGTAACGTGGCTGCAGAGTTGCACTCGCGGCCGCAGGTAAGCGCCACCGCAGCCCAAGGACTGTAACTTTGGCGAAACCGCAAAAAGTCGTGACTAGCTGCGCGAAACGCGCCAGAAAAGTTAGTTCAACGAGCTCATCAGTTCATCAAACGGAAACAAATAAGAGCGAAATTTATATCGCAGAAGTGGATTAAGTTTTTTATAATGCACGTGTTCGAAAATGAAGAAAATTTAGTACTACATTAAATTTCTTTCCTTTTTAGAAATGTTTACGACTGAAATTTCAAATGTTTCATTACGAACAGCCAATTTAGTGGACCAGGGAAGATGAAATTGTAGGATGATATAAAACTCTCCTCATTCTTTTCCCTTTTGACATACATCTCAAAAGCAATTTAAAGCAAAAGCGTCGGTTGCGAAAACATGGGCGGAAAATCTCATTACTCACTTTTGTTGGTATCTTGCAAATTGGCTCTCCAATTTCGACGGGATGATTTATTTTGGTTCGATCGGCCGACCCGAGTGGTGCAAAGAGAGGAAGGATTTAATTCGCAAACCTCCGACGGTGAGTGCGCGTAATTACCGGGTCAGCGGCAGATTTCTGGAAATTGCTTCCGGCGCGCGATCGCCTGATTGAAAACAAACACGAGTCGCGCTCACACGGGTGTCCATTATCCTAAAATTGAAGCACCTTGAGAATGTTCCCAGCATTGGCTGTCCTCTCGTGCATAATGCAGAAGCCACTTTCAATATTTTTTCCACTACGCGTACGCGAACGAGCGTGGAAGTGCAATTTTTATTGAGTCGTTTTATTGGCGTCCCCCTTTTTATCGCCGACGATGATAAGTTCCTGAATTGCGCGCGTACTCAGCAACCCTTTTTGTCGGCGTCGAGGGAATCGCGCCTATAAAATATATCTAGCGGGCGCAAGAAAAGAAATTCTCTCGGTGAGGTGTTTTTGTTTTAACTCGCTGAAGCATTTTGCCCGCAGCGCGCGTGTTAAGCAAGTGTACAGGACGGCAGCAACTTTTCGGCCTCGAGAACAAACAACAGCGTTTGCTTAAGACAAAGAGAGTGTAACGCAAAACCGACGCGTAAAAAAGTTTGACGTGAGAATTATAAAGTGCTGTGGCACACACTTAACAACAAGGGAAATTAAAATACTTTCAAAGCGTAAAACAGTGAATACCATGAATACCTTGTATACAAAAAAATGTGGCAGTACATAAATGAAATATTGAGAGCCGTGGTTTTGTTTTTCTTTGAGAGTGCGGAAAACTGGGCGAAATTTTTCTGTTTAGCCTTTGACGCAGTAAAAATCTTTGGCAATGGAAATCATTACAAAACGGAAAGAAAAGTTGGAAGGAATAAAAGTCAATTGTCGATCCAAAGGTTGAATGCTCTCGTGGCCGACAAAAGTAAAATTTTACGATCCTTCTCTGCAAGTGCAAATTTATTCAAGCAGAAATCGTTTCGTTTTTTATACGTCGATCCGCGTATTTATACTTGTACTCTTTGGAAAAGTTGTACGATGCAAATCCAGCTCTTCGACTTCCTGTGTTGGCGCTCGACGGCAGCAAAAAGAGCTAGCTGGAGCTCGAATTTCCGCGCTGTTGTCGCGACAGCGGTTATTATAATCACATTAGTAACCCGAGCAGTTAATACTCGCTCCATGGTAACTCGAACCCCTTTCTCGTCTTTTTGTCCATTATTGCAATTCACCGGTGGCAAGACCTGTTTTTCGAAAAGGGGAACCAACCGGCCACTTTTCTTCTCACACGTCATGCAAATACGAGCTGCTGGAAATTATTATTAATAGGTTCAAACCAGGGCAGTGAACAAAGTGGATACATTATTAAACCGAATTTGACATTTTTTTCTTTTCTAAAACACGACAATTTCTAACGGTTCTGCGTCTGTTCGTAATACTTCATGACTTTCGTTCTACACGTCACGTGTTTTTAATTTAAGTTTAAAAATTGAGAGAGACACAACAACCGTGATGATGCACAGCCCCCGAGATGAATCTTTAATAAAAGAGGCAATTCATCATGATGGTGAATGAGAGTGGAAAATAATAAAACACGGTGTCTATTATAGTCGTCCGCGGAAATTTATCGCTCAAGCAACCATTTGTGCAGTGGAAAGATGAGAAATTGCGCTTGTGTGTGTTTTGTTATCGCTCGCTGCGAGGGATTTCTCTTTCTCTCGTGCTCGCTCTCGCCAGCTCAATTTAAATAAATTATTCCATTTATTATCATTTAACCTGCTCGCCTGCGCGCACGCCGTGTGCTAAGTGCGTTAATAAATTTGTGTTTTGTTCCCCCTATGCACATGCATCCTCCGCCAGTCCGCCCGCCTGTAATTCATCATCACGTGAACGCTCAGAGTCGAAGATGAAGTTCTTCTTTGTGTCACTCACAGGAAATGCATCGTTGAGCCCGTGGAAACGGGAAGACCAATCGGATCCCCGCGACGCCAATTACGCAGCAATTCGAAAAGTGGCACGAATCTGGCTAATTAGCTCGAGTGACCCTCCAACTTTGCCTTTGTGCGCGTCCTCCTCGGGGAATCAAAGGACAAACAATGAGGACGTTTTAATTTGCCTCTGTGAAATCCCACTTTCATTCGCTGCCAAAGTGTCCTCGTTTCCGTGGCAGAAACTAAATTGCCACGAATTGATGTGCACAACCAAATGTGTCAGACAAAAAGGACGACGAATGAGCATTTTCAACTCTGATTATGTTAACCTTAAACGCAAGCTCTAGAGAAAAGCAATTTAAATTGGATCAGTCAGTACTGAAAAATTCTGAAAATTAATTGATTCCTTAAATATGCTAAAAAAAATGGGAAAAGGCTTAAAGACACCGTTGGATAGATCACGACGAGAAAAATCGAAATCAAGCGAAAAATGGTTGAAAAATCTTTTAATTTTTATTATACATTTGGCAAAATCCGCTATAATGACGTCACTATTTTTTTCTTGTGACGTCAAGTTTGATCAGAACTGCTTACAATTATTCCCAGAATTTTCAATTTGCTGGAAACCATCCTCTTAGCGTCATTTTGCTTTGCTCTCATCCCTGAAACAGAGATAGCGTTAAATTAATGATCCATCGATTTCCCATTAAAAATTCGCGATTACGTTTCAGCATTGGCGAATTGGCGCGCTTCCCATTTCGCGGGCCGTCGCTCAAATTGGCAAACAAAGGCTGTCGATGATCGACGCGATCGCTCTCTATACACAATTCCATAAATGCATTACGATCAAAAGGGTCCAGCGACGGACGCTGCCCTCGTTATCACCGGTAATTGGAAACAATAACTATGCTGCCAGTGAGAGAGAGAGAGAGAGTGACACGTGTTCGGGGTCGGCGAACCTGCCGCTCTGTTCGTCTCCCTTTCGTGATGCTGATTATTGGGTTTGTATTCCTGCGTAATTTCTGTCAAGAGGAGAAGCAGCCTGCGGTTCTTTCGCTTTTCCTCTGCTGGACCGACCGGTCGGTCCGCTGCTGCCTGCCTACCTGCCCCACCCATTTCGATGCTGCGCGGTGGTCCTGTGAGAATCGCCGATTTCCATCTTCCTCTCTACTCAATTACAGAGAGAAAAATCGATTATGCTCGACCCGAAATGCCCGCAACGGCCACTCTGTTGCGATAATTACCACGAATTCTATTGATTTGACGTGAGAAACGCTGAATTTCAGCATTTAACACCAACTCATCATGTTTTCTGGATATAACTAACTGTCAATTTTTAACTAAGTGGTCAATCATTGCTAATCAAATTGATTTTAAAATTAATATTTTGGCAAGAAATGGCGAACAACTGATTTTGTAGCTTTCCTTTGCTTTGCAAGGTGGCCGATCAGATGAATAAACATGTGCCTGAATAAATTATAAATCGAGGAGAGAATATGAAAACAATTAAGCCCCGAACAAACAGTCTTGACGGGAGTCGATCCTGAGAAGAGAGGTCTCGCCCGGAGAGACAAAGTGCGTGTTTGATATTCATGGGTGGATGTATCTAAACAGCAGCCCGCAGATGTGTTAATTAAATTCGGGCGTGCGGCTGGTGTGTCCTGCGCCCGCAACTTTGCTGCTGCACGTGGCGGCTCTGCGCTCCACGGAAAATCCACCCAAAGAGATAGTGCGAGTCCCTTCTGCCTGCTTGTGCATGCCCGGAATACTGGCGCAAAACTTGAACTATTCCCGCTATTGTGTACACATACACACACGCTCATTATTATTCACTTACCGCCGGCACGCCTCTATGAATATTTCGTAAACAAACATCATAAAACCTATTAAGCATTTTTCAACAGGCAGAGCCGATTCTCATCTCGCTCATGAGCTGAATTTTAATTCTAGCCGCCTTCTTGCACGCAAACTTGGTCCATAAAAATATTTTTCCATCCGGCCCCAGAATGCCGCTCACAGCTCCAGCGGCGCTTTCTCAACTCGCCGCTGGGCAAATAGAACGAGTTTCGCGACCAGATAAATTTCGGCATTAAAATTTGGAGAAAAAGCGGAAACTCGTCCGAGTGTGCCACTGAATCAGTATAAACACGCAGCCCTTTTTTATCTCCACCAGTTTCACGGACAATTTCGAGCACTTTTTGCCAATCTCGAGGAGCTAGCGTTTGAAGTGAAAAATTATTTTCAATTTGCTAGATGGAGGCAGTAAACAAAACGATTCATTTTCCTTGTCGCGTATCACAATGAAGTAGGGGATAAAGTTTTACGATATTTTTATGCCAGTTTGCTGCTGGAGTCTTCGCCCGTCCGGCTAATAAATAAAATTGCAGAGAAGGATGAAAAACGCGACATACTTATTAGATAAATTTCGCATGTGTACGTAAAGCGGCGGCGGCGGCGGCGGTGATATCGCCGCAGCAGTAAAACGACGAGTCAATTTTCCACTGTTGGGGAAAACTTTCAATTCAACTCTCGACACACTTTTCAAAACATTTTCGCCCACTGCGCGCACTCGGATTTCTCTTTCAATTAGGCAGCACAAGTGGGCGTCAATAATGGCGCAATGAGCACTGCGTTTGATGCTTCAAATTCAATTATGCACTTGATTTGTGTCCGACTGCTGGTGGCTGTAAAAAATTTAATTGCTGCCTGGCCTGTCAACGAGTTTTGAAACAGCTTTCACCGATGCAATCGTCTCTTCTTTTTGCACTCATCAACATCCCGCCGCTTAATTACTGTCGCTCGTAAACGCGTTTACGACCGCCACCTTTAATTTAAAAACAGTGTTTTGGCTTTGAGCAATAGAGTGACGAATAGATTCTCTTTTTATTAAATTAGAAAATTCCTATCATTTTATAGATTCTCTATCATCATGGTTCATTGGCTGTTGTTGTTTTTCGGGGCTATGTTATTTTGCTTTTTTTACACCAGTTCAAGGGCAGAAGACTAATCAGCAACTTGCTCTTCCGTTTTGTTAAAAAAGATGAAAGGCCGCCGAGCAGCTTTCAATTCGGACTCCAGCGATGCGGAGCGGATCTGTATTGTGTTTCAAAAACGAATTATCCTACAGCCATCTTGCTTTGTGCAAAATGCTGCTCGCTCGGGTCGAATTCGAACTGTGCCAACTCTTTTCCTCAAAAGTCCCTCTCGAGCGTTTAGTTATTATTTGACTGCCCTCTTGATTTAACGGGCTGGCGAGCAGCGTAATTTAATATCCGAAACAAGCGGCCGTGCGCCCCGTCATCCATACTGCACGACACAATCAAAAGTTTGCCCTTTATTATCAGGCACAGCGACACGAACGCCGCGCCGGATGAATTGTGAGCGCCTAATGAATTTAAATCAAGTGTTCCATTGCTTTGCGTGTTTTTGATTAAAAAAAACCGTTGCCGAAATTGGAAAGGGGGTAGCTTGCGTCACTTTTGATTTCGGTAGAGGGAGGACCGGCTGATGTTTTATTTATTTATTTGCTCTCAGTTAAATTATTGGCTCATTATCGGGGCGAAACTGCGGAGGCGTTCGGCGAACAGTCAGTCGTCAATAAAAGGCGAAGTAATTACGTGGGCGTGTCGGGCGCGACGAATGCGTATAAATAAAATTTTAGTGCCGAGCGACACCATTAGGCTGAATTATCGCTCGCATTTCACTGCTGTGTGTATCTGGCGGCGTAAACGCGCGCGCATTGCCGAAATTTACACATCACATTACGCCAGCGCAGCTTTTTGCCCTCTATCTGCGAGAGCGCTACGACCTAATGGCATTGTTATCACTTTTCGATTTTCCATCCAGCCCTGGCCCCGAGAAGAAGCAAACGATATGCCAAACAGCGTGCTTACTTTTTGCGTGCGCCGTTGAAACTCGATCGAATGCCGAGCAACACGGAATGCACACTCTCGGAATCAATACGAAATTCGTTACATATCTGCGGCGCGCAAGATTGCGTGTGTTTGCGCCGTTTTTAAAAGAAACACGCAGCCACCAGGGAATTTCGAGTGACAGCGCAGCCGAGTCGAGTTTGGGGAGTGACCGGCTTAATTAGCAAATTAAGTCGTCGGAAATCGGATCTGCGCCTACTGAAGATGGGGGGAAAATGTTGAAATCCGGATAATCATATTTAAAAAATTAAATTATGCTTCAATTTAAAAAGCTCGTTCGTATCTTCTGACTAAATTTCTTTTATGGTAGGGAACTTATCTCAAAATGTGCTTACAAATTTTTTTTATGCAAAATAAACACTCGCAATTGTGTCCTAAATAAAAAAAAACAAATTTAATCAGATTGGATGTAAATGGTTTTGTTTTAAGAGCCTCGGTGCTGGAGGGTGAAAAGAAAATGACCAAGATCAATCATACCGGATTTGAAGCAGTATGCAATCCGTGACACGAAACAGCTCTGATGAGCGAGGCCATTTTTGCTCCCGAAATATAATTACTTGCCTGCACCATTAATATGCTGAATGGTATAATACATACAATACGTATATATACTATCAGCTCTGAGATAATGTGCACGTTGTTTCAGGGGGGGTCGGTCGAGCGAAATATCTTAATCCAAAAATTGGCTGTTTCGAGTGGCGCGGGCGATATATCTGCGCCACGAAACGAGCGCTCCTCACGCCACTCTGATACTTTTGTGCATGCGACCCGCTCCGTAAATACACACACGGCTCTTGGGTAAATAACGCGAGCGGGCCATCTGCGCTGCGAGGGCCTCGCCCAAGCCGAAAACGACCCTGGGGGCCGCCGTAACTCGGCATAATCCTAATGAAGGAGCCTCTCCGATGAATAATGCATCTGGCCAATTCACTGTAATTGTGTCCGAAATACTGCTTTAGCTTAAATTTTGCTATACGTTTCGGGTGGAAAAAATGTCCTTCTCCACCTTGCATTTATTTTCGGACTGCAGGTCAAAGCTTTGAAATACAATGGTAACAAAGAAACGTCTTCAAATTCTAGAAATATCTAAAATGTCACTAGTTTTGTAGTAAAAAATGCCACACTCATTAATTAGTTGGATTTGTTGAAAAACAACTATTTGTATGTTTGCTATATTTGTAATACGTATTATTTGTACTACGTATGACCCTCTCCGGCAATTTATTCACGCTGTTATTATTGCACATGTTTGCCTCTACATATTGTTAGAAACAAATCTGACGTCATGTATATTACTCATCAAAGTAATTGTGGCTGCTGTTTTGCATATAATTTACTTCCATTAATTGCCAATTCAGATTTTCCCTGCTGTTGTGAGTCATTAAATAATTTACTGGCAGCAATTCCAAATGTATATTTTCAGCCCGTTCCTTGCTCATAATTCCGAAAGAGTGCCCTCAAAAATCCAAATAATTCAAAGAGATGAATGATTTAGCCTGGCAAAGCTTTGGCCGTGAATACACGCGCGAGTGCGGAGAAGCGATTTATTCATCGCGATGCTTTTTGGCGCGCGGAGAGGGCAAAAATTTGCGGTTGTTCCGGTCGGCAGGCTCATTTTGATCGGCCGGGATTGATTGGAAGCGCGCGGCTGAATTATTAACCCCTCGCCTCGGCAGCCGCGTCAGCAGCAAAAACAAATCGCGGTCACACCCAGTCGCACTCGGCGCAAAAACAGTTTCGGATTAGCAGTGTTGGATCAGTGAATAATTTGTCCTTTTCTGTTACAGAGAATCGATTGGCCGGTCGGCAAGGCGACGAAGGAGTTGTGCACTGTCAAGGGCAAGCTCGAGGTAAGTTCAAATTCTGACTTTCGTAGCTAAAAATCCCTTTTATTGTTTAAAAACAAAAAAATCTGCATTTATCATTTGCAATGGAGCTGTGGCATGTCCGAACGCCTTTAGTGCGTTTGGCATAATTCGATTAACGACCGTCAATCACAGTTGCGCTAATTCCGGTCGTGCAGAGCGGAGTTATGTTCAGCAATCGTTTGACAAGAGTGACACAAACAGCGACCAATTCGAAATTTCGCAAACAAACACGCGCGCTAGATTAGACCGCATTTGATTCAGCCCGGCTGCCAGCTCGCGAAGCACGTTGCAACGCACACAAACCGCGTCAAAGTCATCAAAGCAGCGCGTTGTGTGCATATATGTAAGTGTGCGTGCTCGCAACGTCAACGCTATTCATTATAGCGCTCTCAAAGCGGAAGTTGATCAACAATCCCGCGTCTAATGCCGCTTGCGAAACGGTAATTACGCGCGCGCAGGTAGAGAGAAGAGAGGCGAAATTAGTGCATTTCTTTGTATGGATGCAATTTGCAATAAAGCGATTAGCATGCAAATACATACAATAGTTAAGTGCCGTCACAGGAGCGGCTGCGTTCGTGATTCAGGCAATTGTTGATTGCAGCAAATTCAAGGAGCAATCAAACGAGGCCTCTCTGGAGCAAATCCACGCCCGTTGAGGCTCAGGTATTGGATTTAATTGAATACTGGTGGTGTAACACTGAAAAGAAGCGTTTGAAATTGTGTTTTATTGAAGAGATTATGTTTAAATCATTACTACTATTTATGAAATTAATGAATGGCCCTACATGATTAATGATTGGTGTTAGGGATTTTAGATGGTTGAAATTTTTAGAATTTTTTTTCCAGAAGTTTTTTGTCTCTTAGATGGTGTTAACTGTTAACGCCAATTTTGAAGGTTTATGCACACTTTCCATTTTCTTTTCTACCGATAAAACCGTATCCAAAAACGTAGCAAATTTTTCGGGCTTACACTGCCCAAATAGAAAGTTTATGTACCAAATCGTTTTCTTGCCAAATTTTGAATGAAATGGATGGAAGAATTTTCCCAATCTCTGCACAGTTCCAGGACAAACTGAGAAAACGCATTTTAACTTTAACACACTATTAAAATCTGCGTAAAACTGGTGTACTACTTTGGAAAATATAATTAAAGTAAAATCCATTAGCAAAGAGTCCTATTTAACACTTCTTTCTAAAACCATTAAGTTAAAAATTCCATTTTTAAGTGTCGCAAAAGCCGTCAGTAAATGCTCAGTTTGAAGTCATTTTCAAATTGTATAAACCATTAGAGTGTTTGAAGGCTTTTTGGGTGGTCAAGCGAATTTGGGCTCCAAAAGCTTATTCAGATGAATTCTAGTAAGGCTAAAAACTCATGAAATACAATTGGATGTAAAATTGCTTACACCTTAATGTAATTTTTCCCAAAATTCAAGTAATAAACGTATTCAGAGTCACAAGCCATCTTATTGTTCTTAAGAAAAAAATAAAAATATAGTCCCAAATCACACCAACGGATTTCTTTGCCATTATGCAATTCCCAACTCGCAAGGGTCTAAAACCCCCTCTTTCAGGTCGACTAGTAACTTTTCGTGCGTCTTTATTCCGAATCTTAAATCGATATGCGTTCGTTTGATGTCACCAAAATGAAGCCAAATTTGTGCGTTTTTGGCAGCGAATTGTGTCCCCTGAGCACGAAACGTATATTATTTTTCCGCTTGCGTCTCTCGCTCTCTTTGTGGGTGAACGTAGTCGGAAAAGTGTCGGCCGGCGCTTATCAGCCGCTCGCTGGCCACGCAGTCAGTCCGCGGAAATAAATCTTATTTTATTGGACGCGCGCGCGTTTTCTGTGCGCTCGGCCGCGACACAAACCACGGACGCAGCAGGTATTGATTCAAGACGAGGGACCGTATTGTCGCCGTTACCGCCGACGCACACACGCTGATTCCGCACTGCAAGCGGATGGAGGAAAGAAAAAGATAAAGAAAGGAGCCCGTTGCATAAAAGAGAGCGCAAGGAGAGCAGTCTAATTCCGAATCAGCCTTTTTGTCCGCGGAAAATATACGTCGTGTGTGTGTGTGCAACTCTCATTCTTTTTGATTTCCTTCTTAATCCGCCGACACAATTCCTCTTCATCGCAGCCGTCGCCGCAGTCGGATAATATTATATGTATGTGTGTCTGCTTGCTTTTTGCGGGAGGAAAAAAGAAATAAAAGCCGAAAGGGATTTTCCGCTGGCTAACAGGGAACTAGGGGAGTGCAAAGTTGACGTTGTGTGCAAAGTATACCTCGCCGTGTGTTTTATTTTTCCGCCTTAGGAAAAGTTCCAACGACAGCACGATTATTTTTAATTTTACTTCAAGAACTTTGCGGTTGGCGACGGCCGATCCTGCTGGCTTGATTATCATTAAAGTTATTAGTCAGCAATTCCACTAGAAACTCAAATTATGAATAAAATATAGCATCCCTTCAGGTATTCCATACATGAATGAGCTTCGTTTTATTTCAAATTAGAATAATGCGTGTCATTGTCAAAGATAAATAGTTTTCAAATATTCCTTTGTTTTGATATATTTTCAAGTTGGCGCACGAAGTTTACCACTCGTCAATCATTCGTTTCTTTCCTACTTCCTCCAGTTTCTCAGTTTCCCTTTTACATTTCCCTGATTTACCACTCCCCCGCCTGCACCCCTCGGTGGTGATAAGCGCCTCTGCGCATATTTATCGCAGGAAAGCACTCTGCAGCGACAGACGTACACACAAAACCGCAGTCCCAATTAAGCTGGCGGCGGCGCCGCCGAGCGAAGAATAAGAAATGAAATCATTGAAAGTGCGCGAGTCGGACTGCCTCCCTCGTCTTTTTGCCGATCGCGTTTTATTAATTACATCATCATCATCATCATCGGCCGCGCGAAATTGAATCAGATTTTCGCTGGTTGAAGAACGAGCGAGCGAGAGCGAATTTTAATTAAAACTCGCCGCGTAATCAAAATGTTGCCTCGTCAATTCCCTTTCGCAAGTTGGGAAAAATCCTTTCTGCTTCATGAATAAGCAAATTGGTTGGTTTGCTTCAATTGCCATTATTCGTGGAAATCAAACAGGTATAATTCCATCTTTGCGAAACGAGCGAGGCGGCCACTAATCAGCTTTACGCGCAAGTTTGATAAGAGGGAAGGAAAAGCTCGAAACACACAATTTTGAATGTGAAAAACCGAGTTTTGTGCTACTCCCTTCGAAATTACTTTTGCAGACTTACTGCTCTTCGCGTAGCACAAGGAAAATAGAAACCAGAAAAACGGGTCTGATGACTTACGAGTGAGATCTCAAAAGGGTAAAAATAGTAACGTGAACTGGTGAAAATAAAATCGTACCAGGAATCTGTAAACTTGGCGAATAAATTATGCAAACACCTTTTAGAGTTTTAGGAAGAGATGACGCATTTTTGTATCAAGTAATTTTTCATATAAATGTTCAGTCAGTATTAAAACTTCAAAAAATATAAAAAAAATCATGCAGACAATGTCAATCTGAAGAATTAAATTTTACAACTGCAGTAGACAATTGGGTGGAGATATCGTTATTGCTGCAAATGAAAAAGAATGTCGGCATTAATTTTCGATTTTTCACGTCCCTCGTCGGAATGCAAATCGGCCAGCCGCGGGTTTACGTGAACGGTGACACAGATAGCGCGAGACGGGCGGGCAGATTGCATGTCTTTGTCGCGTGTGATGCATCGGCCGAGATCACGACATTCGCGAAGGCACGCGGCGACGGCGGCAACGACACACTGCCAATAATGCCATTAGAGAGCCGACAGAGCTGCAAGGTGTCATTATCGCCAGATTGGATTTCGATCCACGCCGCATGCGATTCGACACCGGTCTAATCACAATAATCTCGTGCTTTTGACGACTCAATCCGCTCTCGAGGTGGAAAACAAATGCGGCTTTTAATTGAAAAGTGCGAGTGAAAAGTTGCCGCGCACGCGACTCTTTCCCTGCAGCCATGAAACTTTCCGGCTCATTAGGCGGACTCATTTTCTGATATTCCGTCTAGCACAACAATGCGCAGCCAGCTGCTTTTGTTAGCAGATTTATTCATTGTATTACATGGAAATATAGATTTTAGGCGAAATATTTAGCATAATAACCTCTTTCTTCGCATCTGATTCCATTGTGTTTGTTTCCAGGATGACTGCCAGAATTACATCCGAGTTTTGGTCAAAATCAATGACGAGAAACTGCTCGTCTGCGGAACCAACGCCTACAGCCCGAAATGCAAGGACTACCGTCTGCAGGTGAGCTAATTGAACGACTGTAGCGAATAAATAATTTTGACGGCAATAATTTGGCTTTACTGCAATAATTATCTGAAGCATTTTTAATATTGCAAAAAATTATCTTGATACAGTATTTTTAATTAAATTAATTAGTTACATTTTTTACCCTTTGCGTGTCGAAATGATTTGTCTGCACCATTAGCTTAATCCATACACCTCATTGCTAAGTCTTTTTATCCCTATGCACGAAAGAAAAATTTGCCGCCGGCATTTTCTTGCATCCGCGCACTCATTGATTTTCCTTTCCCGCGTCTGTCGCGCCGGCGGCCAAATCGTACCGAACTCTGGCTCTCTGGTTATTAAAAATAAATTACGACTGCCGAGCAGAAAAAATGCATTTCTGCTGAGCTCACACGCTTGTTCAGAAAGCGCGCAATCATATTCAAATCGGCAGTCGCTGCCTGACTCATCAGTTAAAAGCTGCAATTTTTTCGCTGCTCATTTATTTATTTTCACTTTTGCGTTTGTGTGAATGAGCGAGTGTCTTTGGCAGAGAGGAGTGGCCGCGGACATCGTGAAAAAGTGGTCAGCGGCCACTGACCCCGCGTCATCACACATTCTGTCGGGCACATAAAACTGCTTTTTATTGCGCCGGCCTATAAGCAGACGCTAAACGTCGGCTGATTATAAAAACAAATTTCCCGTTTAAAAGTCGACGCTTTGTTTGGCTACAAGAGGCAAAACCAGCGATTCCTTCTTTAGCTAGTTGATCAATTGTTTACTCGACTGATGATTAACAATTTTTTAATTTCGGTTTGAGTTCAAAGCTAAAATAATTTTTTTCGGGGAGTTCTAAATAATTTCGATTTTTGTCCTGACTGAGAAGGGTAAATCTGATATATTCTTTGAGACACATGACCTCATGCAAGAGCAGATATTGTCAAAGTTAGAACCGCAGACTGGAAGGAGGATGTATATTTGCGCAAACTTTGCACTTTTCGGCTCGTGCGGAGGCACAAAAAGAATGTGTAGTGGAAATTCAGCTTGCATGCGAAATGCGGAATAAATTGTTATTCTGGCTATGTCCTCTTGTATATTACGATGTGCGTGATGACTCTATGTGTGTGTTACAGGATGGTTATTTTACCATGGGCAACGAGAGCGAGGGAAAGGCCCTGTGCCCTTTCAGCCCAGACCACAACAGCACGAGCGTGTATGTCGGTGAGTATTGTGCCAATTAACCCCGCCCAATTACTGTACATTACGCGATTGTGGTGCGAATTCGCAGGAAATTGGCTCTGCATGCAGGAAATTTCGCTTTGAAATCGCCTGCTTTGTTCTAGGAAATGAATTACAACTTAAACACATTACATACATTCTTAAAGCTACCTACAGACTATAAATTTAAACAATTGTTAGGTATTACCTGGTGCTATTTTTTAGAATGATGTAAAAATTTCAAATTTAAGACTGGACGTGCTCGTTCTGTCGTTTCCCACATTAACTTGGCAGTTAGCTCTCAATTGTAGAACACGTGCATCAAAAGTAAATCTCTCTTTAAAATCTTTAAAATAATACTCAATGCATTAAAAGCGAGGAATATTTTGGAAATATTTCACGAACAAAAGAAATTAGGTTTATAGGTTAATACCAGCTGTCCACGTTATTTTCTCATTTTCCCATTGTAATCATGTCATGCAAACTATTCGGAAAAACTGTCCCCTTTCCTTGAGGTGAAGGAAAGTCTGAATTTTCTCACTTCCCCCTCGTGAGTCAGAGTGTTTAGTTTATTGCATACACCGCAGCAATCGTCCGACACGAACGTGCGGCCAGGTCACCGCCTAGATAATTTCTTCCCGCCGAAGAATGCATGCACAGACGTGTGTGTATGTATAAATATTTTAATATTCGGGTTCGTATAATACACAAGCAGCGCCCGACAGCCGAGGAAAATGAAACACATTACTTCCTGCCGCTGTCATTCGCCTTCCGTGACCTCTCTTCTCGCAAACTGACTCACCCCGTTTCACCCAAAAAAGATGCTTGCAATCACGCGACGTGTAATTGTACACTTTTCAATTCGTTTGGTAAACCGAAAGGGGCTGGGTTTAGCTTCTAAACGGCAAACAAAACTATTAGCTACGCCATTGTCGACGCTGCCACTCGCAAATTAGTGATATTCCGACGAGTGCGGCGCTTCATTTTCATGATTGATAAGCTATTTAAAGTCGGGGCGTTTCCGCCGGCTTTTTTGTTTTATTTGTCGAAGGCGAGGGTGTCTTTTTCGGAATTAAAGGTGGATTTGGCCGCATGCAAATTCGGAAGAAAAAAGTCTTCCTGGCACGCACGCCGCGGCGGTGACCTATTTCGGGCCGCCGGAATGATGAATCGGCCGTCAGCCCGGGCACGAAGCGGAAAACGTATGGATTCTGCCAAAATGCACACACACACACACACGTGGTGGAAAAACGCCCTCATACTTCCAGCACGAAAGAGCGGAGATACAAAAAATAAATGTAGCAACGTCAGATATGCAAATTCGGCTTCAAAACTCCCGCGGGTTTATCAAGCTGAAAAACGGTCTTGTGAGTTTGTATAAATAACAGCAGCAAGGAGTAGCTAAAAATCGAAAAATAAATTACCTTCGCTAAGTAAGCAAAGCGTCTGTTTCTACGCCATTCTCTCGAGATATTAAATTTTTTTCTCAAGCGCCGAGGAATTTTCAATTTCGACAAAATTCGGTCCACTCGGCTTTGAATACACACTGCGTGTCCTTTTTGTCTCGTAATTAATGGAAAGGATGCTCGTCGTCGGTGGACTGAAGAACAAAAAGCACGCCGTCGAGAACTAATATAAAGCTCCTTCTGGACGCCGCGAGATAAAAAAAGATGACGAGCTGGACGGGTAGACCCTTTTCCAAACAAAACTTCATCATGCCGGGCGTGATGGGGCAAAAAATAAATGACGCCTTGCCCAAGTAAAAAGCCACAAAATTTGTCTTTGTCGAGCGCTGGTTCGACCAGATTTGCTTTTTGCTTCCGAATCACCATCGATTGTGTGACTTGTGTTTTCGGGTCTGCTTTCGCTACGCCTCCGCACTCGCATCGCGGGTCAGTGCGTGAGAAATCTAATTTGTTAAGTGAGACATCCAGACGCTCCACACAAAATTCGGGCTGACGGAAGGCTTCAGCATATTGATGTTTGTAAATCATAAAAGGTACTTAATCAAAGGAGAAAATAGTGCTTCAACCTATTCTAATTAACTTGAGAATAGAAACAGCCGAAACACTATAGTGCAACTTTTTCAAAGTTCTCAGCTAAGCTAAACCAAGATACACTCTAATTTCTAAAGAGCATCTTTGGAGTGTGCTTTGGCTTAGCCGCAATCGCATCGATCCACCCCCTCCCTCGATTCTCTCGAGTTTCGAATTCTCACGAGTGTTTGTTTGTCTGCAGATGGACAACTGTACACGGCGACCGTGGCGGATTTCTCGGGCACCGACCCGATGATCTACCGCGCCCCGCTGCGGACTGAACGCTCCGACCTGAAGCAACTGAACAGTGAGAGAGCAGCATATTGAGGTGCTCGGAATCGGACACTTATTATTTCCTTTTGCAGCGCCCAACTTTGTGAATTCGTTCGCCTACAAAGACTACGTATTTTTCTTCTTCCGCGAGATTGCCGTGGAATACATCAACTGCGGCAAGGTGAGAGCAAATTACATTTGCAATGTAGATTTTGCCAAACACAAAATTTCATTCCGGGCGGCCGCAGAGAGTTTGCCCGCCTGCTTTCTTTTTCCTTTCTTTCTTCCTTTCTCGCTCTCCGCTTTTGTGTATTAAATTGAATGAATAAACAACAAGTGCTTTTGCAGGCCATGTTCTCTCGAGTGGCCCGCGTGTGCAAACACGACAAAGGCGGTCCGCACCAGTTTGGAGACAGATGGACGTCCTTCCTCAAGTCTCGTCTCAACTGCTCCGTCCCAGGGGACTACCCCTTTTACTTCGATGAAATTCGTGAGTATACACCGTCGGCAGCGCTCCTTCTAATTGAAATCTTGAGAAACGAATTTCCCTTAATGAGCGCGCAAGCCCGAGAGGGAGATAATTGAATCTCGCCGCCAAGAAAGTCGGGCGAAATAAATTACTCAGCAGGCCTCCGATTTAAAACAACTCGAGCCGATTGAAAATTTCCGCTTTTTCCTCCGCAGAGTCTACGAGCGACGTCATCGAGGGCGAGTACGGCGGCGCCGCTAACCAGCTGGTGTACGGCGTGTTCACGACGCCGTCCAATTCGATCAGCGGCTCGGCGGTGTGCGCGTTCAGCATGCAGGACGTGATGCAGTCGTTCGAGGGCCAGTTCAAGGAGCAGGAGACCATGAACGCCAACTGGCTGGCTGTGCAGACGCAGAAGGTGCCTGAGCCGCGGCCCGGTGGCTGCGTCAACGACTCGCGCACCCTGCCCGACCTCACGGTCAACTTTGTCAAGAACCACGCCCTCATGGACAAGCCTGTGCCTTCCTTCTTTGGACAACCCGTTGTTATCCGCGTTAGCATGCAGTAAGCACAATAATCGCATTTAAAAATTCTATTTCGTTACTCGCTATTATTTGTAGTAATTTAAGTGAATGAAAATACCAAATTTACAAAGATTGTTAAGTATATTTTTTTCATCCGTAGAGAATAAATATAATCGACAATCCCAAATTGGTAAATCCGTCTGAAGGTTTTTGTTTAAACCAAAATGTCTGGATTGTTTATTTATGATCTCAATTCTTTATTATTTAGGAACAACTACATTGTAGTAAGATTCCTCCCATGGAAAGCTTAGTCAAAAAATTAAAGAATATAATCTAACGTGATTTCTCATTCTCTGCTATTTCCATTGTCCTTATTTTACACTTACTTTCTAATGAATTTTTTAAATAACTTTTAAAAGTTTAATCTTTTATCTCAGTTTATATTTATCAGACTAACACGTATTTTCCCTTTGCAGGTATCGCTTCACACAAAT
The DNA here is from genome assembly GCF_949628265.1 of Cloeon dipterum. Taxonomy (NCBI): domain Eukaryota; kingdom Metazoa; phylum Arthropoda; class Insecta; order Ephemeroptera; family Baetidae; genus Cloeon; species Cloeon dipterum. The sequence goes on from NC_088787.1 coordinate 24,581,560, forward strand.
CGCCGTGGACGCGCAGGTGGAGACAGCGGACGGCAAGAAATATGACGTGCTCTTCCTGGGCACAGACAATGGCAAGGTGATCAAGACGCTGAACGCGGCGTCGTTCGACTCGGACTCGAACGTGAGCCCGGTCGTGGTGGAGGAGATCCAGGTGCACCCGCCGCAGTCAAACATCGCCATCAAGAACATGCAAGTGATGCGGATGCGCGGCGGCGTAGACAAGTCCAAACTGGTGATCATCTCGGACGACGAGGTGACCGCCATCAAGCTGCACAGGTGCGGCAGCGACAAGGTCAGGTCGTGCAGGGAGTGCGTCGCCCTGCAGGACCCCTACTGCGCGTGGAGCGTGCTGCAGGAGCGCTGCGTGGCAGGCGGTACCGCCCAGGCCTGGACATCCATCGGAGGACGCCTCCTCCAGAACATATCCTCCGGGGAGCACTCTGGATGCGGTGCTGAAGGTTGGTTTTGCTTCTTGGCCGACTGATTTATTTTTTTGGATTCTAATTCATATCAGTCGTTGCCTTAAATTCTGCTTTAGTATTTAGTTTTTGATTACCATTTTTGCTTATTTACAAGAATGAAGTAGCACCAATCTCAAATTTACAAGCTTTTTTAATTTCCTAAGTTGCGCGTTGCGTACCAGTATTGAATGGCTTTTTCCTTCTTCTTTGCAGCAACCCCACCTGTAGCAGTACAGACTGAGAAAAATAGTCCCAATGGTGAGTATGCCGACCAAGCCTGAAACTTTCCCATTCCGCCCTCTAGTTTATTTTTATTCTCTCGGCCACGAGTGACGTTTTTATGCCTATTGTCTTCCCCCAGAACCTGTTAGTTCGACTGCAACCACTCCACCTTGCGTGTGCCCGCACCCTGTCGAAGGTGACTCGCAAAGCACACCTTCCCCGCCAGTGGTTTTGGTAAAGCCCGACCCGCGGGGCTTTTACCGAACCTTGGTTGACGGTTAGTTGTCCCGATCGATTCGGAAACAAACCAGTATTTTATCCATCTTCACTTCTCATGCAGCAAAAGGGGTTCAGGTTTCCAAGTCGCAGTTAAAGTCCTGGTTATATTTATTTAAGTTTTGGTTTGAATCAGACTAATTGGTCTCAAGTCTCTTTTGTCAGGTGGTGCAGGTAAAACAGCCCCCCAGCTTCCAGCATGCTTTTTGCTTTCATTATTCCATCATTTTAATAATCAAGCTCTTCCACATTTGAGCTAGAAGAGAGCAAATTAATCAATACTAACCTATGGTAAATTGACTGGAATGATTTCTCCAAAATAAATCGTTTTATCTTTGATAAAAAGTACACATCCAGTCAATTTTGCCATTTCACCGCTTCTATTTGCATTTGTGTATGTTTCGTCTGGCGTTCACTTGTAAATACCAGTGGGACATTGTCTGTTGCGTAGGTGGTGACGCGTCCGACCGATCGTCCAACTCTATAAATCCGTTGCATAAATACGACCCGCAAGACAATGAAATCGGTCGTGATCTGGACGAAATCAACATCATTCCCAGCACGCTGGCCGAAATCAATCACCCAGGTAAGCCCCAGGTCCCTGCCAGGTCGCCGTCCGCCTCTCCTCTAGAGGGAGTCGAGACGCGTCTCCTGACATTCTCAATGTGTGTGTTCCTGCTGTTTTAATTTTGTTTTACATCATTTCGAGTTGATTTGAATGAATGAACCAATTTTGTTTCATTTTTCGCGACTTCACAGGCACTTTCTGTTCGTCTCCTTCTCTCTCTCACTCTCTGTTACTGTTGTACAAATATTTCTGTTTGTGGGTGAATGCTTTTTGTGGTTTCTGTGTTATGCGCGGGGCATGAATTCCACACCTCAGTTTGCACGTTTCATTTTACTTTTTTTGGGAGGAAATTTTGCACGAACTCTCGTTACCTTTGGGTGGTGTCAGCTAATAAACAGATACACTCTCTTTGGATAATTATTCAACCGTCATTTTCATAACACGTAATAAACTCTTCCAGAATATTAACAAAAACACCCTGAAAAGCATGCTACACGACCAAATATTAACTCATCCACATAAGCGTTCATCATTAATCAACAAAATACAAATCATTAAAACAAAATTCGCTGAAAATTAAAAAAAAAATAAAAACTCTAAACAAAACGCAGGCACCACAGAAGGGACTGGGGCTTACTAGCTGAAAATATTTTAGTCAGCCTCGAATTAACGTTTTGCCTTTTTTATTCGCATTAATTTTGCATGCCTCCTCTCTCCGGATTAGCTCTCTTGTAGACGGCCTTGATCTCCCGTTCGAGTATAGATATATAGAAGCCGAACAGAAACCCCACGCGCGACACAAGTGGCCCCGCGTCGTCCCCTTGGATCGAGGAAAAATTGACAATTGCTGTGATTGTTGCAGGGCCGAAGCTGCACGCGTCGCAGGAGCGGCCGCAAATCTACTCGGCAGATACGCTGGCCGTGGCCGTGGTGGTGGCCATCGTGGTGGCCCTGGCCATTGGTTTCACCGCCGGATTCGCCATTTCGCGTCGGTGTTGCGGATCCGACGGCGAATACGTATCGACCTATAGGGACCGGCCCTTTCATGAGCACCTCAATAGGTAAGTTGTTTGACTTAGCGCGGCTCCACCAGATTTCTTCTTCCGATTTTTATATATTTATATAAGCCATCCTCCACTATCTATTTCGTGTGCATTCGATTTTTTGGTTTCATTTCCTCTCTCTCACACACACCAATCCCCCGACCCAACAACGATTTTTAACAACCAGTTTATTTGTCGTTATATATTCGATTGAATTCAATTATTCTCCTCTCTACCATCTATCTAAACCTCTCTTTCTCTAAAAATCCACACATGCAACGGCAGTTTATTAATGACCAATATTGAAATGTAGGGATTGGATTGCTGGCGAGGATGAGAAAACAATGAAATATTTCTATCCGTAGATGAAAATGTAAATACCAAGTTTTTCATCTCAAAATTACTATGTGTTCTTGCAAAACTACGCAAATGAGGATTGTCTCTTCAGTTCTACTCTTTCGTTCGAATGCTTTTTTGTATTTAATATATATATAAATATTTATTTACTCTCTCTATCCTCCTGTCTTTTCTTCTCCTCGATTTCGATGCTCTTTGTTTTTCTCTCTCCTGATTTTTGGGGGTCTGTAGTGGTCTATCATCTTGTTTGCAGGTAAGCCGATTTCAAAGTCTCAGTCCTCCAATCTCTCTATATGGTGATGTTCCTATTTGAGCAGCGAGAGCTTTAAGCAGACGAGGTGAATTGACTGTTCTTATGTATACGCAATCAGCCTCCATATATATATTACAAATCTCTTGAGAAACAATTTATTGCCAATAGCTCTGTCAAGTCAATTCGTATTCTAATGTGTACATTTTGATGAGAGAAACAAACAATGAATCGCTCGTCTCACCAGCACATCATCAAAAACTGTGTCTCTAAAATTCGTAAAACATGGTTCCAATCATTTTGACACCATAAACGCTTTGCATAACAGCTTTTTTATCATTCACTCAACGAAACCGGCGCTTCGGTTTTCAAAATACTTGGGACCACAAGACTCTCTACTACACTTTCCTTCTCTGGTTTCTTTCCGTGGTAGCCTCTTTTCTGTTGGATGCTCTTGGTGTTTGGGCATGCTGTATTATAAATATTTTCGTTGCAACAAAACAGCTTATTCTCAGGAGCACTGCACGCGGACCGAGTGAATTCATCATCAGTATGCCACCTGCCGGGCTGATGTGCTCTACCGGTTGCATACGCCTCTATCTATATTCAAATTAATTTGAGGACCCCTAAACACATTTAATGAAGGGACATTCTATCCTGTTACGAAATTTTTTTGTTAAGGAACAAACTTCCCTGTTTTTGGTGTTAGGGAAACTAATTTGTATAACATCATATGGGCGTCGATAGTTTTTTGTGTATAGCAAAAAATCTTGGAATCAGGGAGGTTTGGAATCTCCGTTGATGAATGGGTGCAAAAGAGAACAGCTAGTATGTATGTACATTGTATCCCTATTAATTATCAGGGAAGTAGAAATCCGGTTGCGACTCTGTTACCGTGATTGTTGGGCTACTTGAATTTTTGGTTGATATATAGCCAAATCACCAGCAAAAAAATCAACAGTAAATCCATCGCTAATATAGCGGCAAATCACAAAAATTCCAACAGCTAGTCGAATTTTCCTGTCAACCATATACTTTTTGCCTGCGTTTTAGTTGAAAAATGGGAATAGGGAAAAAATTATTTTCTTATTAAAATTTACATAACCATTATTCTCAACGAAAATTGCTGCTCACTGAGGTCCAGGATTTTTCACGTGTTTTACCTTCAATCAATCAAATTGATTTTATCTGGGGTTCTTTACAAGCTAATAATTAAATTCTAAAAAACCTTTCATTTTGTGCTATTACGTTCATTGCCCATTTCCATTGCTCCAATAATCTAAATACATTATTGCACGAGTCTGTATATTTGGTATATTTTTAGAAAAAAGGTCCCTAAAATGCAACCTATCTGACATCAAATAGGGGTCATCAATTCTCACGCGTCAGTTGCACTGCTCCTAACGACCAGCAAGCTGGTAGCTTTAGCCGACCTGATTGTCCCAACCCCGTCCCCACTTAACTGTGTCGTCCTGAGTAAACCACCAAATAAGGTAGAGGACGGTGCCCGTCTCTGTTGTGCGCGTTCTAACCCTGGAAAATCGATGTGTTGCACGTGCCCTCCGCCCCTTGCCGACGCCGATTGCATTTGTCTTGAGGCGCCGTAACTGATTAGGGGGCGCGACCCCGTTGCGCTGTTGCAGCTTCCCAGGTCACGACGGAGCTCTGAACGACTCTGCCTACCTGCCGCCGTGCTCGAACAACAAGCCCATCAACCTGGTGCTGAACGTGCCGCCGAAGAACGCGAACGGCAAGAACGCCAACTCGTCGGCCGAGAACAAGCCGGTGCAGAAGGTCAAGAAGACCTACATTTAGTGCTGACTGCTGCTCCGCCTGCTCGCGTGGCGCCACAAGAAGGTTTTGTGACTTTTGAGATGAATGTGCCTCCTGTAAGATTTATGCTAGACTTTCGGACGACAAGAGCCTTTTGAGTCTATTCCGTGTTGTTGGCCAGACTTTCCGTTGTGCACTCGAGACGTTCAAAAGCGGTGACACTGTTATTTGATATAAATAAATAATTAAAGCAAATGATGTTGTGCAAGCAGACACGTGAGCGAGAGAAATAGGAATGGTTGTCTCTAGTTTTGTGCACGCGGTGAGTTTTATTATTGAAGAATGTCGTGTAAATAATGCGTAAATCGACGGTTCTTTATATCTATACATACACAGACAAAAACAGATAATTATTATAAAGCCGACGGGAGCAAAGAAGTGAATTGTGATTGCGAACGAGGAATGCATGCGAAAATAAAAACTACTCTAAGCTTGTACTCGCAAACGGTCAGTTCCAGACGAGAGTGGACAACGCTGTACATATTGAAAGGTTGCGCGCATGACGACGAGAACACGCCCACGTTAACTGGGAATTTTCATGTTGAATGACTGATTATTATTACTACACATGCATATTATTGCTATGAAAATATATACCGAGTCGCAGACTTTGCGTTTCGTACATGTAAATGCAAATGAGATATTTTTTCTGCTGTGTAACCGTAACCACCCACCCACCCAACCAACCAACCAATCTTTTCGCGCGACAGTACAATTTTGATTTCGACGCCGGGTTTTGTTGTCTCATTTTTCGCTGAGGACGGAACTCGTGCAGTGATTCAGTAAACGCAAGTTAAGAAGCAGAAATGTAATAAGATTATATAGGCCTATACTACACACTACACGCTACGAGACGAGAGTAACTCGATCGCTGGAGATAGGGATAAAAAGGTCAATGTCATTTTGTATAATAATTAATTTACCCGCATACCTATCATACCCTCTAAAGAGAAACTGTACTAGACGTGGTGGTCAATCTTTTTTCTATGATCAAACAATTCGATTGCCGCCTTTTGCGGTCCGCTCGCTGCGACAAAAATTTCCAAGTCAGAATCTCCATCTGATATATAATGTCTTGTTAAATATAGACTGTGATTTAAATCATTTTAAAAGCCCTGCAATCAATTTCGAACCATTTGGTTGTCCCACAACTTGATTCCCTTTCAAAGGTCAAATCTGATTCTGGTCGCCGCGAAGTGGAAACAAATCGAGAGGATATATAATATTTGGCCACCGACGGCATAAAATTGACCATGTACTTGACAAAATAGACGAAGCTTTGAAAATGACGGCATAATCCAATCATTGTTCATTTTGTAAGAGAAGATTCACTCGCGCTCGTTCACACTTTTGATACAAAAAAAAATAAGCGAAAGAAACGGTCACTCTGTGCTGCGTACACTGTGTTGTATTCATTTTGTTCCAAAGAAGTTAATTGATAAGTTTGTCCGCCGACTCTGGCTCGTGACCTGGGCTTTGCTGCCGTTTTTTGAGACCCGCCTACACGCAAATTGCCATTTTGTGATCTCCCCCTGAGATGGAAATACTCTTTTTTGGCTCCTATTATTTTTCTACTCAAAAGCCCAGCGCTCGAGAGCAGAGTCGCACTTTCTGAAGCCGTCGCCGCCTCTCCAATAATTGTAAAGCCCGACAGGCGGCGCCGCCTTTCAGATTTCAATGCTCATACGTTTTGTTTTAATTACTGGGTACGTGACTTGGTTTATCAAAGATAAGTCAGCTGAATATTGGCGCATTACCTGCGTGCTGCTATTACGTATTTGACTTACAGGGCGTTTACACTGAACAAATATGAATTGTACATTATCTTGATAAAAAGCAGATTTGCCAAATTAAAGTTAGTGTTTTTTCACACTCACTCTTTCGACAAGGTTCATCTGTTAAATTGCTAGATGTCAGGAAAAAACAGTATAATGTTCAATTTAATTTTTTATACTACGTGAATAAATATGCCGCGTTCTGTTGCGATTCAAAAGGAAAACACTTGCACAAGATGTTTTCATTCACTGCGTATGCCTACTGAGAAGTTTTAGAAAAATAACGTGGATATAAAACACACACACACACACTGTTCTATATTAAGATGTAATGTAAGATCTCTGCGCTCTTTTGTATTAATGTATTATAAAATGGATTATAATTGTGCCCATCAAGTAAACTCCCTGTAAAAAATAAAAATAAAGGATTTTTAAAAACAATTTTACTCTGCTTCTTTTCACTTCTACTTTATACAGTTAACCTCTACCCCCAGACTGAACAGAAAAAGCTCATAAATTAGGGGCTGAAACCGGCAGCCGAAACAAAAGTTGAATTGGACACTTTACTGTGTAAATCAGTCGAAGAATTAACAGCTCGGAGCTCACCACAGAAGCTGAATTTTCTACTGACAAAATACTTATTGTGATCATATTGTCACGAATAGAAGTTTCTTTGGGGCGAAGGAGAAATAAGCTGATTATTTTGTTTAAAATCAATTAAAAACTGTCAGATTCAATTCTAAATGACGAGTGGCGATTAAATCATAAATTTCAGTTCTTGCGGTTAGTCATTTACAATCATACTCAATACTCAACATATATATACGATTTGGTCTTCAATCGACGCGAGCATTCGCTCTTGCCGGCTCACAAACATTTTCAATAGTGAATTACAAATATATCCCTTAGATGGCGAAACATAACAGTCATACTAGAAATTCAACGAGTGATTACAATTAATTACTCGTTACAATATTATATGATTTTATTTTTCGCTGACATAAAAAAATCATACATTACACAGGAAATCATGCGAATTTAAAATCAAGGGAGCTAAGCATAGTACATTTTTTGCTTTTTTTAAATAAATTATCATATATATGGAAGGATCTAAATCAAGTGACACCCCCCTTGGCAAGTGGTCTTCAGATTTTGATGAAATTCGGTGGAGATGTTGCCTTAGGGGACCTAAGTTGAACCCTAAAATATTAGGTGAAAATTCCAAAAATTGCCCATTTTACAGGGGTTCAAAATTTGAGATTTTTGAAAAAGGTGATGTTTTCGACGATTTGTAACTTTGACTCTGTTTGTGGTAAACACAAAAATTTTGTATCCAAAATGATCTACGTTTAACGCCAAACAACCTCCCCAAGATAAAAAACTTCGTAGGTCAAAGGTCAAGGTCACTAAATTGGGGTCAAACTTTTCGAAAAAATCCCACATACCCTAGTACATAAAATTTTGAAAATTCAAAATAGCCAAAATGTGCCTCATATCCATGGTAACAACATATAAAAAATTGGCGAGAGTTATTTTTTTCTTTTTCGAGATATTTTGAATTGAGTGTTGAAAATCGATGTTTTCCGGGTCTTTTGATCGCAAATAAAATCACGTTTTCCGCTTAATCTCAGCTTCTATGGGTCCGATTTAGAAAAACCGCACACCATTTGATACGTAATGACCTCCCCTAGGTAATGCAAGTGATCATAAGGGTGCCCACCCCCTTCGAACCCTTAACCGCCCCTGGAAATCCGAAAAAAATATTTTATCATATATTTACTATCTCAATCGATTAATTAAGCAAAATATTAATCAAATATGTTCCAAAATAATTAAAATATAAAATATTTATATTTTCTTTGTAAAAATAATTTGAATAAAAATTATTTAAGTTTATTTTAAATATATAATAATTTTGCATTATTTGTTTATTCAAAAAGACTGAATTTTTATATTTTTATAAATGAATTTTTGAAAATATTTTCTATTCTAGTTTTTATTTTATTATTATAAATAAATGCAACTATTAAAATATTAGTTTAACCATTGGCATTTGGTAAAAATTGTGTGTTTAAAACATTGTTGCTAATGGTCGCATTTCTTTATATTTATAAAAACACTGTAAAATAGAAAATATATTCGAAAATTCATTGTAAAAATAACAAAGTTCAGTCATTTTGAATAAACAAAAAACGCAAAATTATTATGTATATATTTAAAATAAACTTAAATAATTTTTAATGAGCAATTTTCCTTTTTTGAAGTTATTTTTACAAAGATAATAGAAATATTTTATATTTTAAATATTTTGGAGCATGTTTGATTAGTATTTTGCTTAATTAATCGATTTAGATAGTAAATATATGAAAAAAATATTTTTTTCGGATTTCCAGGGGGTGGTTAAGGGTTCGAAGGGGGTGGGCACCCTTATGCTCACTTGCATTACCTGTGGGGAGGTTATTACGTATCAAATGGTGTGCGGTTATTCTAAATCGGACCCATAGAAGCTGAGATTAAGCGGAAAACGTGTTTTTATTTGCGATCAAAAGCAGAGTTCGCAAAAACACGCATTTTTCCGGAAAAACCCACTGCATTGCAAAAAACTGTTTTTTGCGGGTTTTTCTGCAAATTTGCGAATTTTTCCGAAACACATGCATTCTTATGGAAAATCAAAAATTCTCATGATGGATGGCCAAAAGTAGGGAGCAGTTATTCGCGAGATTGGAGGTCAATTGGACGCGATTTTTCAGCGTAGAAATTTTTAGGTTGCAGTTATATTTGCTTAAAGTGCTTGTTAATAGATGGTGAAATTCCAAATTTGAAGCTCGGGAATGGGGGCGTTCCCTATTTTTTCGGTATCTCAAAAATACCCGAAAAACGAATTGTGTTAATGAATTCTAAACTGCAACTCTTGACTGCATTGAGGTATCACCTTGAAATTTTCACTACCCAACCTAGTTTTTGATCCTGAACAACTTTTCCATTTACAAAAAATTCGCAGGTCGAAGGTCAAGGTCACCTTTTGCGACCTTTTTTTGAAAATTCAAAATTAAGGGATGATAGCCCCCTACGATTTTTTTGGGGTTCAGGGCTGAAATGTAGCCCGTGAAATTCTGCAAAAGCACACCAAGTTTCATAGGTGCAATCGCGAAACTTTTGCTGCAATTCGAATTTGAAGTTTGAAAACCTGCTCGAGGCCGCTTTACCGCGCGTGGACTTTGAGCAGCGAGTTCACCTCTTGTTCTTCAAGTTGATTTTTTTCGCATTTCACTTGCTTAGAAACACCAATGGGGCCTAGGGTAGACCAAGGAAGGTCAGATTCGACCTTCAGGGTCTGTCCCTGACGTGACCCTGAGATCCGAAATATCGAAAATTTCCAATTTCATCGAACTTGGTGTCCTTTAATAGGTTTTCACCGATGTACAGCTCAAATATACAGCCAAAACTGCCGAATGACAATCCTGAAACCGGTTCTTGAAATAATTGTGGTAGCCATTAATACAGACGTCATGTGTGAAATGGTCAAAATTTTGAAATTTTTAATTTATGAAAAGTTACTTCTTATTTGCACATATGAAGTATAATATGTGCTGATAATAAAGGATCTTATTCTTCATACTATGAAAAAATGTTATTAAATGCAATAACAAATAATCTACTTTTAAAAACTAAAAAAAATTAATTCCTTACTTTTTTAAGTAAAAATTTTAAACATGTACTTTTTTTGTTATTGCTCTAAATAAATATTTGTTAACTTTGTAAAAAAAACGATCGGTTTTTTTAAAACTCAATATAAACTTCGTGTGTACAAAACAGAAGAATCATATCATAAATTTAAGATTTCAAAATTTAACCATTTTTGACGTCTGGATTTTTGGCGCGTACCCCAAATATTTCAAGAACCGGTTTCAGGATTGTAATTCGGCAATTCTGGCTGTTTATTTGAGCTGTACATCGGTGAAAACCTATTAAAGGACACCAAGTTCGATGAAATTGGAAATTTTCGATATTTCGGATCTCAGGGTCACGTCAGGGACAGACCCTGAAGGTCGAATCTGACCTTCCTTGGTCTACCCTAGGCCCCATTGGTGTTTCTAAGCAAGTGAAATGCGAAAAAAATCAACTTGAAGAACAAGAGGTGAACTCGCTGCTCAAAGTCCACGCGCGGTAAAGCGGCCTCGAGCAGGTTTTCAAACTTCAAATTCGAATTGCAGCAAAAGTTTCGCGATTGCACCTATGAAACTTGGTGTGCTTTTGCAGAATTTCACGGGCTACATTTCAGCCCTGAACCCCAAAAAAATCGTAGGGGGCTATCATCCCTTAATTTTGAATTTTCAAAAATAGGTCGCAAAAGGTGACCTTGACCTTCGACCTGCGAATTTTTTGTAAATGGAAAAGTTGTTCAGGATCAAAAACTAGGTTGGGTAGTGAAAATTTCAAGGTGATACCTCAATGCAGTCAAGAGTTGCAGTTTAGAATTCATTAACACAATTCGTTTTTCGGGTATTTTTGAGATACCGAAAAAATAGGGAACGCCCCCATTCCCGAGCTTCAAATTTGGAATTTCACCATCTATTAACAAGCACTTTAAGCAAATATAACTGCAACCTAAAAATTTCTACGCTGAAAAATCGCGTCCAATTGACCTCCAATCTCGCGAATAACTGCTCAGGGATTTTTCAAAAACATCAAAATCAGTATTAGAGCCACTGGTTCCACCAAGAGTCAGAAAATTTTAACTCTCTGCATATAATTTCTGAAATTTCAAACTCTTTTCAAGCGAAAATTGACTATTTTCGGGTTAAATTCGGGAAAATGCGGAAAAACCCAAGCTGGTGGGTTTTTCCAGCCGGTTTTTTGCGCAAAAAACCAGTGGTGCATTTTGCGCATTGCAAAATTGGCGAACCCTGCTCTCAACACATACACGCCAAGTTTTATGCAGTAGGCGTGGCTTAATTCCCGCATGACTACATCGTGTTGCGCAGGTCAAAATTAACACATCATGCCCAGTGCACAAACGCTGCGAACGCAGAAGACCTAACTTTCGATGTTATTCTGGGGAAGTACCAAGATACGTCACCTTCACCTACCTAGTCCCTAAATTTCTAAATTACAGGAGGATCGGCGACCGGCATATGGATGGACGGGTGTAGCTTATTGATATACGCGTATGTATGGTATTATTTATTTTTATCTATGTACATAATGTAAGGAATTGCCAAAACAAATTGTATCTATGTATGTATTATCTTATCAATTTAATGAACATTATTCCTCCTAATCTGACTATATTGACCTTAATGAATGTGGAGTGCTTTTTTTGTGTTTTGTTCTCTGATACGGTAGACGTGAGAGTAGTATATAGATTAAAGTATTAAGGTTATGGGGGACTCGCACTTTTCGCCCAACACTCACATTCTCGCTAGGATAGGGCATTACATTGATTCTTCCCATCAAAAAACGAGAAGTGTGAGTGAGCGGAAAGTGTGAGTCCCGCATATGTATATGTAATACATAAGGACAGGAAAGTGTGATTGGCCAAAATTAGAATTTATTGTATGTGAGCAGACTTAAAATTTGTAGTTCCTAATGATAATTTCTGCATTTTAAGCGGATTAAGCGCAGTGGTTCACTAAATGTACTATCATACATTATACATAATAATTATTAATTATCATTAATATTTTCAGGACTGTTATAAATATTCTGTGTCCTTTCCTGGTACTTCCTGGTCCCTGCTCTGGAAAGATGGCAACTAATAATTGCGAGAAAAATGATAGTGAGTTCATATGGTTGTTTATTATTATTTTTGTTGGCTTAAATTTTCACAAAAATTCTTTTGATACTTTTTCATGTTGATTGGTAAGAAAGTTTTCAAAAACCTCTATCTCAAGAAGCAGAATCAAGCAGAATGTTTGCCCTTGTAGGCCCCCAATTATATAATACAACTGCAGACCTGCTCCTCCGATTCTCAAACCTGTAATATGGAAATTTCCATGCAATCGTGACATCATCAAAATTATGCTCTTAAAAGCTTTTTGGCGTGGAACAAAAAGAGCAACGATGTAAAAAAAATTGAAATTAGCGCTGTTCAATTTTTCCTATATTGATGTTCTGATTTAATTACAAAATGTAATTTGACCTATCAAAATTAATTTGAGTACATACATATAAATTTGGTAAAGGTATAGTTTCTGCCAGTTACATAACTCGCCAGTTCTTATGAGAATCCCATGTTAAATTAGGGGTGGCGAAAACTGACTTTTCCATACATAATAGTAAAACACATTTCATCACTAAAAAGTTAGATTTTAAATTCCAGCCACGTCTAACAGTGAGAGCAAGACCTGGTGGGGCTATGCTAGTGGAGTTTCTGGGGCCATGTATGCCCCAGTCAAGTGAGAAAAGATATATTTATATTATCGATATGTATCATAGTTACAGCATTCTTCTCTTCCTTTTTCAGGTATGTGCTGCTTCGGGGCAGAGACCTTTCTAAGTCAACTGTGTTTGGCGTGAAGGACAGAGTGCATGGCTGGGTTTTCAGGATTGACAATCCCCACAAGGGCACTGACTTCAATCACATGAACGTGAGGCATAGGTTCACCCAGAGACCTGACCCGCACACCAGGCTGCCTCCAGGCACCACCGTCCTTGGCAAGGCAGTCACCAGCTTCACGGATATTGCTGGTCCAGTTCTTTTCACCGCTGCTGTTGTGCATGACACTACCAAGTAAGATTGCATATTTCATGCTAAATTTTCCATTTTAAATTTAAAATCACATTAATAAAATTCACATTCACAAAATAATTATTTTTTATCCATTGTGCATGAATAAAGGGAATAAAATTATTTTTTTAAAACAAGCATTCACAGTGTTGCAAAAAACCCGCATTTTAAAAAAATGCAGTGCAGTGGTAAAATTAGTTTTTTTTTTTCAGTTTTACCAGTTCCTTGCAGGCAATATTGTCACGTTATTTTTCAATAATTTACTAATTATTAGCATATAACCTTGACTTGAAAAATTGTCAGCGGAAATTTTTTGGAGAAATCGAGGCAGCAAAATGGAAATTTAAAAGAAAATATCTGCACAGTGGAGGAAATTTGGAGCACTCCGACCAAAATTTTAAATTTTAACTGAAGAAAAATAGAATAAATTCGTTTCTTGCAATTCTTGCGCAAGAAATAGGTAAAAATTGAGTGGTGAAATGAACCGGGCGGTAAGCAAATGCAACCCTGAGCATTCATCTTACTAAAATCAATTTTTTTACTTCCTTGCAACTTCCTTTTATTCTACTGGTGGTTATACATTGTTAATTAGCTATCCAATAAAAGTCATTTATCCAAATGCTTACTTTTTGTTAAGACTATTTAAAACATAATTAAACTTCTTTGTTCAAACTGAGGAGTGGGGATATGCTTATTTAGCTTTTTTGAAATTGAGTTCCTCAATATTCTGTAAATCATTTCTCATTCCAAATTTTTCAGCTTGAAAGTAAACCACAATTTCTAAGATAATAATCTAATGTGGTAGGATCGGAAAGGCAGCATACAATGATCTAAAGGAGCACCAAACTCTTGGATCAGAGACTGCCAAAAGTACTGCCTCCGTGGCAGCTGTTTGGACTGGTGGATTTGCTGGCGGCTATATTGGGTCTAAGCTGGGATACTTTGCTGGTGCGTTGAAATTTTGTTATCTGTTTGCCATTTATTCTTGCCACTTGGTTCATGATGTCGTAGAAGCATCTTTATAACATGATACGTGATATACTTTCTAACAATCTGATAGTTAAAAATACATTTCCACTGCTTTGAGACTAATCCTGTGATATTAGAAGCCTTAATTTCAAATTCTTACAGGAGGATTGATTGGTTCCTGTCTTTGGGGAGTTGGGTTTGTGCCTGGCTCGGCCCTTGGCGCTGTTGTTGGCACATACCTTGGAGGAGCTGCAGCCGCTGGCAAAGCCCGGGAAGCTGCAGAAAATGCTGTGGATCACTACAAGTATGTGTGATTAAAACTGCTAGTCTGATCAACTATATTGATGGTTGTTCAAGCAGAGTAGCAGAAAACCAGCCTTCCTGGAATGGCGTGTACTCGGCCGTGTCGCAAAATAGTGCTTTCTTGTGGAATAACTCTCGTCAGTACGCAGCTGCTCTGTTTCCAGGACAAAGTCAAATCGTCAAAGCTGCTGCAGATAATTCAAAGTAAGAAAAAGTCCTGATTATTAGAGGAGTTAATTTATTATTTGGTGAGGATAGGGTTGCAGAAAAGTGGACTTACTGGAACGCGCTGTCATCCAAAAGCATTTACTTGTGGAACACATGTCGACAGTACGCATCCTCTCGGACTACAGGACAAAATTAAACTAAGATTAATGCTATTTAAGAGCAAGCTATGATTGATGATTGCCAGTGGGCTTTGTTCATCAAGAAGCAGGCTATAATTTGTCACTGATGCTATTTTTGGTGTAAAAAAAGTTAATTCCAAAGGTGCTTGTTTGTGAACACTTAATTATGGTGGCCCCACACTTTTCGCCAAATTGCGACTTTTCAGTAGCATATTGCATTCTTCCCATAGTGAGAATGAGAAGTGTAAAGTGAGCGGAAAGTGTTAGTCCACCATATTAAAATCTTAACAGAATCATAAATTAAGAATTAAATTAGATTTATAGAAACTACTGACATGAGTGTTATATAAATAATGGTATTATAATAATATAATAATAATTTTAAGTAAATAAATTCAATTATAATTATTATTATTAATAAACATTTGATTTCTTTGAGCTCTGAAATTCTAAAAATAAAATGAGAAATGATATATATTTTTTTAAAAAGAGTTAATTTTTTATCCCATGAGTGAAGCAGGAACGTTTCTTTGTTGAGATTAGTTATTTAAGAACTGAGCATAATTCACATTTTTGCATATTTATTCATTTTCAGTTACTTTGGCAATCAAGTCTTTATCATTATTATCGCAGTGTTACTGACCTTATCTTGAAGAGAGTGGGAAATTCAGTGGGGCAATTTAGGGGAAAAACCAAAACAAGATGTGCTTAAGCACCAGCAGCTTTTATGCTTTTATAACAGTTATTGCTTTCCATGCACATGGATCATCACATAAAGTGCACACGGATTTTGTAAAAGAATAATTAGTCATGGGTACTGTTATTACTGATGAAGACACTAAATTGGAAAGATGGGAGCTTTTCTTCCGGTGGATATCATTAAATCTTGAGCAAGGCAAACCTGTTGCATTTATCTGTAAGTATGAAATATTATTACTAGTTTATTCTCATCTAGTCTTAATACAAGTATTATAGTACAAGTAAAATAGTCATTAACATCTTAAAGCAATATTTTTTGTGATTTGAATATATCGTGATTTTCCAAAGTATTGCTTGCCAGTTGGGTAATATTTGGCCAAAAATCTAATCTAAAGAATTATTTTGTAAATGGTGAGATGTGCTCAAATTTGTCCTCTTTGTCCTAAAGATGCACCTGAAGGTCCTTATCGTAGAGGTGCTCCTTCAAGTTCTGGCGCTGGCAGTGCTCTAGCCGCAGGATTGGCTTCAGCAAAATATATACCTTCCAGGTGAAATTTTTCCTACTTGTACATAGGAGTGGTGATTGACAGTTGTTTTCCACTAGATACCAACTTCTTGCTGGAAAGTTTCTGTCCAAATCAACTACCTTTGGTATTAGAGACGTGACCGCCGGACGCAAAGGCTGGATCTTCCGAGTTGACAACCCGCACATTGGACAAGAAGTAAATCACCTCAACATCAACCCCAAATTCAGTGGTGTGAATGACCCACACATAGCTCTGCCACCAGGAACTGCCGCTGTTGGCAACGCTGCCACCAAAGTCATTCGAGTTGCTGGCGCAGCTGCCATGGTAGCTGCAGTCGCTGTGGATTCATACAGGTACCGAAAGCTTTTGGAAACATATAAAACGAAGATATTCAGAATGCGACGTTCTCAATTTTATAATATCTTATTTATATTTTTCTAATAATCACAAATATTCTCTCAATCTGTTTAGAATTGGCAAAGCTGTTAAAAACGACTTGGATGAAAAAAACGCACTTGGTTTCAAGACTGCAAAGACTTCAGCATCTGTTGCTTCAGGGTGGGGTGGAGGCATTACTGGTGCAGTAGTAGGCAATTCTTTGGGAGCAACTGTTGGTAATACTTTGAGTTTTAATTTAAATGTAATCCTGTCCCTACATTTGAATCTATTTTACTCAAGGAGGAGCAATCGGTGCCCTATTTGGAGGAGTAGCTGCTGTGCCTGGAGCGGCAATTGGATCTCTGGTTGGTGGTTTGCTGCTTGGTGTCACTGGAGGAGTGACAGGGAGTTTGGCAGCTGAAGCTGTTGCTGAATCAATAAGGTGAATGAATTTAAGTTAAGGCATTATTCAGCATACAATTTATTGGCCCATATATGTACTATTCAAATGAGACAATTGCGCTGAATGCAAGGTGATTCCTATTCAAAAAATTTTCTCTTCAATTAATCATGTTTTTGTCAAATTAATTGGTCACATATTATCAAACCAATATGTAACACAAATAATTAATATGCAAAGAATATGTATCAAATAGTTACATAAAAAGATTCAACACTAGGCGGATTCCACATTGGAAAAAATACAAAAAAAAATACAATCTTGTTTCTTGTTTTCAATTCAACTACATAAAGTTTATCATTTTGCAGAGGAGGCGTACGCGGGGTCATTCGCGAAGCTGGCAAACGCTTGATTGTCATTGAGCAGTCGTTCACTCCTGAGACCAAAGACCACGAGGAACAATGGCTGAAGGTGCTCCAGGATACCGTCTTTCTGATACTGAACGAGCGCAAGATGTGCGTCGCCACTTTTCAGCCTTTGGATGAAGTGTTTTCGCAGAGAATCTTGGATAGTCTGGAGCCTCATAACTACGTTGGCTTGGCCATTGCTGAAGGCACCATGTCGCGGACCATTACCAACGAGGCCTGCAACACTCCGCAGTTCTTTTTCTCCGCCATGGCATTCACCTCATGCGATGTGCAGCTGGCAGAACTGGAAGAGCTGATTGGTTGCAGTGAAACAGACATTCCTGCAAGTATTGCAAACGAGTACATCTTCATGAACAGCTTTGGCACCAAACTTCTCTGGCTCAATCCAAGATCTGGAACTGCAGAGGCAATTCTGTTTCTAAATAAATATCTAAGCAAATGTTTGAAACTACCAGCTAAAAATTAGGAAAGTTTTGTTGAAAACATGATTTGTTTTTGTAAGGGTTAGTGTAGTTTGGGGATCTCTGCTTTTGTTTCAAAAGCTTTTAAATAATATTAACTATAACCATTTTAAAACTTCTTGATGTCATGTAGTGGAGCCCAACGGAATCAAAATAAAGCTTTATTTTAACATACATTTGCAGGTTGTTATTTGGCTATCCTTGCTGATTCCGAAATGAAAATCTTTGATTTTGTTTCCATCATTGCTAGATTATGTATTTATTCAACTTAATAATATTTATTATCGGTCACAAACTAGGGAAATATGTTATGCTAGATGACAATTTTCTACTCCTCAAGAGCTTTCTAACTGACAGGAAATCATCGTTTATTTGTGGAAGGGTTAGAGTTGTTAAGGATCTATGCTTTTGTTTCATAAGCTTTTCAATTTGATCTATAGCCATTATAGAACTTCTTAATTTCATATTGTAGAGTCCACCAGATTCAAAATAAAGATTATTTTTAACATAAAATTGCAGGTTGTTATTCAATTTGACATCTATCCCTGCTGATTCCAAAATGAAAATATTTGTTTGTTTTCATCATTGCTATGTATTTAATCAACTTAATATTTTTTTATTATCGGTTACAAACTGGGGAAATATATTATGATTATGCGAGATAACAATTTTCTAGTCCTGAGCAAAGTTCTGAAAATGCTTTTAAATTATTAAAAACAAAGCTTGCTCTAATTAGGATTAGTCTTGAAATTTCATAACGATTTTAATATATTTCTATTTTTACTAACGATCTAAAGATAAAATTCTCCCTTCCAATTGCGCATTTTTATAACGAATTTTGGGAAAGCATGATGTCTAAAAAACAAAATACCCACCACAATTTTTACAGCACTCGAACTATGACGAATAAGGACTGGTGGCTTCCTCATTATGCACTGATCGGCATGTTTTACGTGATACTCCTTCCATGGTTATCATTTCCTTATATGTAAAGACAAACGTTTCCATCTTGATATTTCTGTCGTAAAATGCAAATTTTGTGATGAAGTCTGTCATTTGCTCGAGAGTGAAAATAGTACTTTCACTGTATTTCAAGTTGCTAAATATATGAAAGTGTTTCCTAAGAATTTTGTAATATGATATATATTCCATGTGTTGGAAACCATTGGTGTTTAATTAAAATAATAATAAGATATTTTCAACTTGAAAACATTTCTTCGTACGGGTTCGCCAATTAAGTTAAATCACTTTATTTTCATAACTGTAACAAACCAAAAATAAAAAAGCTATCTTAAATTCCTTACTGTAAAACCGAGCGGAAAAGGTTAAGAAAACATTTGTTTGGAGCTGCATGTACAAGTAAAAATTAGTCATGTATGAATCAATCTTATAACAGTCACAATGCTGAATACTCTTCAAGAATAATATTTACTGTTTTTATGTTATTCGATATTATTCAACAAATTTTGTTTTTAAATTAGGAGCTATGTTGTTGTAAGTTGTGTCAGTAACCCTGTTTTATATTTGGTACTAGCACATGTATCGCATTCGCTTTCATTGCCGGCTGGCAGTGCTTGGATTCGTTGGATGGAATAGTAGTGTATTCTGTTGAGTGCGACTCTCGTTGAAGATGAAACGCAAGGTTAGAAATTTTATTTAAGCAGTGTAGCACATATCATTTAAAGCTCGTTATTTTGAAAGCGCATTTTCTTGCCGGGAGATTAGAGATGATCTCAATAGATCGTTTATTCCCTTTGTTATCCTTTTCGTACACTTCACTTCATATTTACCCATAACAAGAATATATAATATTGTAACGAGAAGTGTAAGTGGTGGTCGAAGATTGTACTTTTGCTTTAATATGCATTTGTGTAAGGGCGGGATAGGAATGAGAAAAATGTTTTATGAACAGTTAATTACCAAAGAAAAAATTGAAGAAGGCCACCATTTTGTATTTTATTTATTTATTGATTATGTATATTTTTCAACAAAAAACTCTATAGCTGCTCTTATTCGACCGCAATTGAAATATCTAAAAATGCGTTTACCATAACGCCTGCACTTGATGTCAAAGCTGTGCCGCGCATCACTAAGTCATCGCAGGTTGCATAATCACTGCGTGCTCTGTGTTGAAGAGCATGTTTGTTTTGTAGCGGTTATACCGCCATGAACACGCAAAGCTCGTATCTCCTATCTCCCACAATTTGCAGATCATATATTGACAGCAATTCAAAGTTGACTAAGTATCAGATTGTGTTAGTTTAATTTTAAAAAAGGAATGATAAGATCAGATTATGCACACAAAATGATCTGCATTTCAGCAAAAGAAATACTTATTTTTAACTTTGATAAAAACAAGAAACATATTTTCATTTTAGTTTTAATTTTATGTTTACAATTTTCAAGACGATATGTGTGCGCATTAGCTTGATACATAATATTTTTGTAAACATCTAACAGCCTATAAGAAAAACAAATTATATATTATTAATCCATATGGCCAGTTGATCACTTGGGCTCAGACCGAAAGCGTGTGCGTTAAGTTTTTGTGGCGGGATAAAACGTTCGATTTTTGTATCCTCGCCCTCTCCTATGAAATACCATGAGTATTTTTCAGTTTTGGTCTAAGGTATAAATATTCTACGATTCAGAAGAATGAAAATTGGTTTCATAAAAATTATTTTTTATTTTACAAATCTAACTTCTACCGTGAATTTCAGTTAACCAACATGGTGTGGGATAGCACGTATGGATCTAATCAAGATTTTAACATGGCATGGCGCCCCGTGAAGGTAGTTGTGCGGGACGTTCTTAAGCTGCAACCGGTGCCCAGGAAAACCTGGACAGAGACGCTTGAGTAAGTTCACGATTATTTTATTCCTTAATTTTTGCTACTAACTAGTTACTCAATAACAGAGGTTGATTGACACTAATTTTGCAGAGCCATTTATTATACCATGGTTGTGAGTAAAAATGAAGAATTCCCTAAGCTTGCGCATGAGCGGATCCAAATGATCTTGGAGGCCCACGTTAAGGAATGCGCGCGGCGGCTCGAAAGGTCACCAGAAGGAAAACTTTTGAACGAATATTGTGACATCTGGAAGTCCTATGATGATGCTTACCAGCACCTGCAAGCTCTGTTTTCGTAAGTGTACACTTTTTCCTTACAAAGTTATGCATGAATGACTGATTTTTGGTAACAGCTCATTACACTCGAAGCTGTGCAGTGGCAATGATGAAGCAGAACTTGGCAACTTCGATGGTGAAAATTTCATGGAAATTCAAAAAATAGGTAAGAAATATTTTTCTCTCTTGAGTCAAACGATAAAAAATGTTGAATAATTATCCTCTAGCTTTGAACATGTGGATGACCGAAGTGCTGAAGCCAGATTTGGCAAAGAAAATCGTGAGATTGCTGCTGGACGCAATTATGGAAGATAGACATGCTCTACTTTCCAACCAAAAGCTGCTCGCAATGCAGACTGTCATTCAGTCCATTTCTCGTGTTAATGAATCAATTGCTAAAAAGGACGAGGAATCCGAAGTAATTGAATTATTAGTAAAAATGTTCTCAACATATTTTTAATAATTTGCTTCTTAGTTTTATAAAGAAACGTTTGAAAATCCGTTCTTGGAGAAATTAAAAGAGCATTACCGATGTGAAGCTAGTAAAATGCTTCAAGAGCTCTCTATTTCCCAGTACATCGAGAAAGTGGTGGCGAAATTGGACGAGGAGAGCAAGTGGAGTGCCATCATTATACCCAACCGGTAGTATTTCAACTTATTTTTACCTATTTATTAATATGATTTTCAAATATTTTCCAGTCCGACTGATTTTGTGCAGGATGTTTTCATGGAGCATTTTATCCAAAATAATAGTATGGATCAAATATTAAGTGAGGGAGTAAGGATGATTGAAGATGAACGAGCTGATGATCTGGTCAATTTTTACAAGATTCTTAAGGAAATTCTTCAAAGAGAAGCTCGCAATAACGACAGTGAAACTACAAAGCTGAGCCCACTGATATCAGCCTTTCAAAATCAGGTCCAAAAAAAGGCATTGGAGAGTGTCGTCATGTTGGAAGGAGAAGATGTATGTTTACACGCTCATGTCATACCGGCTAAATTTTAAATAAATAATAATAATAAACCTCAACAGGTGCACATCCAGTACTTTGAAAATTTGCTTCTCGTCCACGATAAATACACTGGCTTGATGCAAGAAATGCTTGAATTCAACAGTTTGTTCAATAATGCGTTGCAAAAAGCTTTTCAATTTGTGTCCAGCCAAAAACTTGCTTCAAGGAAAACCGGCGATCCAGCTGAATTGGTAAGAAAATGGTTTCTTTTTGTCAATTCTTTAATCGAAATATTAAAAATCTTTGCAGTGCGCGAAGTACTGCGACACGTTGCTCCGCATGTCGAATAGCAGTGACTCTGATATGGACCGAAAAATTGATCGATGCCTAATAGTATTGCAGTACATTTACGAGATGGACGCATTTTTAAAGTTTTACGCTCGCTTGTTAGCGAAGAGGCTGCTCCTTCAAACGTCTGAATCGATTGAACGCGAGGAAAGAATGCTCACTATGCTGGATGTAATTTTCCGAAAAAATGTACATATTCGAGATAATTTACTTGTTTTTCACAGAAATTTAGTGGTTTTGGAGGTACCGATCTGTTAAAAAAAATGCTTGTAGACGTGAAAGTATCAAATGATCTGAACGCGGAGTTTGATCATTCATCTTTAAAAGTCAGTAAATTTGACTTCTCTGTCAAAGTCCTTCAAGTGAGTTGGATAAATTGTGTTCATACTAATGAACTCAACTAAACAAGAAACTTAAATTTTTAGAGTTCAGCTTGGCCATTGCCTCATGTGGATGTGCCTGTGATTTCTCTGCCTAGAGAAATCGAGTGTGTGATTAGCCAGTTTACAAGTTTCTATATGGGAAAGTTCAAAGCTCACAAAATAAAGTGGCATTTCCCTATCAGCAAGTGTAAGCTTCATTCAATAGTCAATTAAATGCTTAAATAACCACATCATTTTCAGGCGTAATAAAGCTCAACTATCTGCATGATAAACAGTACCTGGTCTCGATGGATACCTACCATTTGGCAGTTTTAATGCTTTTTGAATCTACCGACAAACTTGTCTTCAGTGAAATCAAGCAATGCGTACCACTTCCAGATAAAACGCTTAAATTAAATATCGGCGCTCTGGTTGAAAAACAAATCCTCACATGTGACACAGACGTATATGTTTTCCAAAATTATAAATATCCATTTCGTAGCTCATACCGATATATTTTTTTCAGGTGGTTGGAGATGAAAGTCAATTAACCCTGAACCTGAAATTCTCCCACAAGGCCACCAGGATTAAAATCACCAATCACAAGGAACGTATTATACCAGAAGAGAGGGCCGAAACGAACCGATCTGTTGAAAATGACCGTAATTGCTACTTGCAGGCGGCTATCATACGCGTCATGAAAGCTCATAAAACACTCTCCTACAAAGATATCGTTTCTGAGGTATCATTTCTGAGTTGAAAATCTAAAAAGGCATTTTTAATTAATTTTAAAATGAATATTTCAGGTGTTTGCCCAAACCAAGGGAAAATTCCCCCTGCACATGTCAAATTTCAAGGTTGCGATCGATACCCTGGTTGATAAGTATTATATTGAGATATTACCAGAATCTCAAGACGTCTACAAGTACATAGCCTAATTAACCTCATTTTTAAAATTCAAACTGATGATACAAGCATGATTCCAAAGAGTAATATTCGATTATCTTTGAATGAGTAAATATAGAACAAAATAAAGCAAGAAGTGCTAAAAGCACAGAATTCAATTCGTCTTATTTTTAAACGCGCGCGTATTTACCCAGATCTCTATAAAACTTGTGCACTTTATTAGTTAAATTAGCTTAGACAATTAGTGAATACTTACAGTCTAAATTGAAATGGTATTTACAATTTTATTTAAATTGACGCAGGTGCGTATTAGAAATATTGATTTTTCTAAAGGTGTGTTTTTATTAATAAGATTATTTTATCTTAACATTCTCTGAGTGAAATTAAGAAAACAAATTAAGTGTTTCTGTGGATCATTCCTTTTTATTTCTCAAAATGCATGCAACTGATTTTTCGATCCATATAATTTTTCGATTGTTCGTTTCAGAGTAAAACCTTTTTGCAAAACTATTTTGAAGGGAATGACCATTTTTTAAAATTTTAGAGTACTTCTCGCTTTGATTAAAATTGCTCATTCGTTAAAGTTTAAAACAGTTCTTATATGCATATGAAAATTCGTGGCCAATCAGTAAGCTAGTCCTGTATTTTGGTTAGGGTGGGAATACACATACTCAAGCTGTCGTTCAAGGATGCGTTTCACGATTCAGAAATTCCGGGAAGTCCTTTCCATGAGCGTTTTTCACGTGATTGCGCAATTCCTCGGCAGTTTGGAAATAAAACTCGCAAGTTTCGCATCTGAAGAGGCCAGGATTTTTTTCTCTGCCGCCATCGCCAGACGCCAAAATAGTACTGATCGAGTCGTCGCTTGATGTTTGGTGGTTGAATTTCATAGTCCTATTCTTACATTCAATAGTCGAATCAACTCTGACGCCATTGATGGCAGCCAGATCGGGAAAAATTTCAGAGTTTTCTTGGCCGCACAAATTCTCCTTCATCGTGGTCTTGTCCTTTTCCGGCAAATACGTCATCCGGACGTAACGCTCTTTTGGATCACCACACACAGAATTATTGTCTGCATCTAAAATGACAAATGGGTTGCATAAAAAATTCTGCAATGCCAAAAATACTTACCCGAGCTATGATCGCGAGAAGATGTCCCCGGTAGTGCTGATTGTGAGCTGGATAGAGACGGAGTAAATTTTATTGATTCGAGATATTGCTATTTATCACTTACCAAGCCCCTGAAGCGCTGGAGCTGCTAAGGCTATAATCGTCGCCCTTTTCAAAGAGATGTCTTAGTAAGGGCTGCTGACATTTAACTTCCTTCAGACGATTCATTTTGGCCAAATGCCGGGAGACAACTCAAGAGCTCCCTTTTGATTGAGAAATTGTGTAGCGAGAGGTGCGGGCGAGCAAGGAGGAAATTCTAAACATGCCGATTCTAGTTCAACTCGTAACAAAAGGATGGAATGTGCAACTCACCCTGTAATCAGTCTTCAGAGAAAATGCTGAAAATGTACATATACTTAACCATAAAAATAGTTTTTTTATGCCTCCTCCACTGAATATTATAAAATTCGAAAAACGCCATGGAACCAAATCCAAGAGCACTCAAGCTATAAATAGAATATTTTTATATTATAAGATTTTTCTTGATCAGCAACAAAAACGATTATTTAAGAGGAAAATATATCTTTGAACAATAGCTGAATTTCTACAATTTTTTTAAGTTTGCACATCCTGAAACTCAAACCCTTTTATGATTCTAAACAAACTCACGGCATAAGTTATTGTGTCAACGAACTTTATTTTCAAGATATTTTTTTAATTTATGTTAAGGTAAGCAGAGGGTAGTCCATTTTTCCTATTTAGGATTTGAATGTGACCACTGACTTAATACGAAAGGTTGCTTGATCTAAACAAATAATGTATGGGAAAAAGAAATTTATTTCCAAGCAACAATATTTTATAATGTAGGGAAATGTTGTCGATACTAAACACTATAATTTTTAAGAATAATAAATATGAGTTTCAAATAAATCTTTATTAATGTACATACTCAGCATTGATATATCCAAACAAATTAATGACTTGATTTTTATAAATAAGGCGAGGAATTGGTTCAATAAATTATGAAGAACTATTCCCTTAAAACTTCTTGGAATGCACTTTAATTTTCATTCAAACAGATATGCGGTGGATTTTAATTTTTAATTTTAATTGATAAAAAGATTTTTAGAATTTTTTAAACAAGCGCGCGCACTATGCGATTAAAATGTGAATTTCTCTTCTTCCCTTGATTTTTATTTACATCCCCAATGATGATGCGTGCACTTATATGCCAATGTTGCCAACAACTAATTTAATTTCAAAGACATCTCCATCCATAGAGCTCTCGACGTCCTCCTGACTGAAGAAGAAGCAGTCCTTGTGGTCGGTGGGAGCGTTGATGCCCTCCGCCACAGAACGAGTGGCCGCCTGGAAAGCAGCTTTCTGCTGTTCACTGCACAGATTTAGTCTGTAAAAGAACTGTCCAGCCTCCTTTTTAGTGCCGATAAACAGGACGTAAGCCACGTACTGCTGTTCATTCAACCTCCTTACCACAACTAAAAAGTCACGGCCATGACAATGCTGCGCCATCAGCCACTCAAAAGCACCTTTAAAAACAAAATTCATTAGAATTTATTTTTGAAAGACACCAGTAGAAATTTAAGAGTCTTTGAGAATTTGAAAGCAAAAATTCAGATTTTGCTTCAATTTTGTTATAATTTTTTAAATAAATAAATCAATCACAGTTTTGTGGCTTATTTTTTATAATTTTCAGAGTGCTTTATTTATTCTAATTGGTTGGAACCCCATTTTCATGGGGTTCCTAAAGTTTTTCTAATAGCTCGTCCACTGCGATTACGAAACTTGGAAATTAAATTGCTGCCTAACAGAAAGTATGGCAGCTTTAATTCCGATTTGAAGGAAAAAAATATTGTCAGGTGTGTCAGATTAAAATATGCTGACTTAACTGGATGGTTAATTTACAGTTTAAAAATCTATCAATGATTTAACTCAAATTAATTAGTCGTACCTGAAGATTTAGTGACCTCATTGGCTTCGATGACGATGTCCGTGCTAGATTTATGGTAGGCGACTTTGTGCACTTCTAAAAGGTGGAGCAGGGTCTGTCTCAAGAGTCCCTTCCACTCGCAGTGGACCCCAGGGCAATTGATCTGTATGAAGGGACACTGATTCTCGTGCTTGTCCTCCTCGGCGTGATTCAGGCTCAGGTGGCAACCGTTATCTCTAAATTGGCAAGGGCAGCCCAACGTTTCCGATAGCTGCCATAAATCACAAAAATTATTATTATTTCAAGAGATATAATTCAGAGGAAATTTACCACCTCCTTAGTGGCGTATATTCCGTTTTCGATAGGCACTTGGCATGTGGGACATCGCCGCGTCCTGCAGATTTGGCAGACCACGTGCCCATTCTCGCATTGGAAAATGGGTGGCAGAATATAGTCGAAACACACTGGACACTTGATCATGTGGAGCAGAACAGAGACAGCTCTTGAAAATTATTAATAACTATTATTCAGAAGCTCGAGTTATTTTAGAAGCTACTGATGCCGTAAAAATAATTATCAAAAAGTCAAATTAAAAAAGTCAAATAAAGATTATTATTAATATATATTCTCCAAATATAGCATGAAAAATCTTTAAAGTACCTAACAAACAATCCTGGAACTGTAACAGTTATCCTAAATTTTATTGGCATTTGAGAGAAGTAATTATCAACTTTTCCAATGAACAAAAATCTATAGCTAGCGCGTTTATTACAGTACTTACATAGCGAAGAAAACTTGAGAGCTGAGAGTATGATCAAAAGATTGACTCACAATAAATGTGTTTTAGGAAACGAAGTACAAGTTCAAGTGTGTCATATGAGATGAAGAATTCTTTCCCTATAACCATCCCTGCCCAACAGCAACGGCTTACGTAATTAACGATTTCTACACTTAACCCGGCGTCCAAGGAATCGATGTGTTAATATGTCAACTTTCATATTTTTTTTTTAAAGAATATCAAAACAGTTCAATCAACTGCTCAATCACTTACAATTAAGTGTGACTAGCAAAATTATTTGTCAGGTGATGTGCTCAGTGGTACGAAAGAGTTAGCATTGTAACGAATAGTTGCTCACTTATTTGGTTGGTTATTTTCTGTCAATTGTATTTTATCGCCATATATGAATGTGTAAATGATCATTTTTTTATTTATTTATTTCACGATTGACCTGCGTATTTATCTGGGGATGTCAGTGGAGCAGAAGAAGAACTCTCTGCTGCACGCGCTCTTGTAGACCAACACGCACAATTTGCCAGAGTTTTGAACATTATCGACTGCCGTTTGAATTGGTTTCACACGCCACACAAGCGACCTAATTTTAATCCTTCTGCAGCCAATGCTTCATGTCTGGTAGCGCCAAACTATAATTAGCTGATGTCTCGTCATAAGTTTCCTTTCATGCTCACCAGCAGTTAATTATTTTCCAGCACGCCTTTTGATCCAACGATTTGGTGCAAAAAATTTAGCGTTGAAATAAACATTTACAAAAACGTTTGCGGTGTTTTACAAAAGGGGAGAGAAATATATTTGCGAATAAGCTTCAGCATGACGGATATTAAATTTAGATTGACTTGATTTAATAATTATTAACAAACGTTTCCGGCGAGAGGTAGGTGTCATTTTTGGACTGAAACTAACTAGTAAATTTGTTTATAAACAATAATTTAACAGGTGAAATAAATTCTCAACAATAGCTTTTTTCTGTGACATATGCGTAGTTGCAACGAGCTGACCTGAATTCAAAACAAGCAGCGATGCAAGTGGCAACGCGGACTTTATCGCGAACTCATACTGTTTGGCTGCTTGCACCTTTTGAAACCCCTGATTAGAATTTTATCTGTTATGTGGAAAATAATCCAACAAATAAATCGATTATACCTGCCTGTAAATTTTTAAATGAGAGTATTGAGTCTAAAATTCTTTTTCAAATAATAGGTATTACTCTAATGACTATGACCAATATGCTTGATTATTTGACAAACACTGACTGTTGATTCCAACTGCTTGCTGTGCAGCAGAAAAAACCAACATAATGCTGGTGAACATCCGTTGTAAGAAACATCCAATATATACATATGAATTAGAATTAACAACAGCACAACTGGTTTTATAGGCCCTTTCATCTAGCGCAGACAGCTTTAGTTGCATACTTTGTAGTAAATCTGAAAATTTTATCAACATTGTGCAAAGATAATTCGTAATCAATCTTATACATTGAAATTTCAAGGGTTCATCTTGGTCCTCCTACTTCTTATCATCTTTCAAAATAAAAAGCAACTCATATTATATTAATATACATTATTTAAAATCAAAGAATTCACGAGTCCGAGTCGAACAATTTCGATGCGGTGGCTGGGTCAACGGCATAAGCCAAATTTAAGCCCAGCAGTGGCTGAGCATTTTTGCCGGTAGAAAAATTTTGTTTACTATTTTACAGTGCAAAGAGACAAAAACAATTTTACTCTTTTATTCGACTTCACGGTGGCTGAAATCGTGACCAGAAATTAGGCGACTGCAGGAAACCTCAATTTAAAATCATCCTCTTCCTACGAAATTTTCTTCAATTCGATCAGGTTTTCCCCTATGTGTACTGATACAAAAGTTGAAAAAGCCTACTTCATTGTCAAAAGCGCACAGATCAACAAAACATCGTTTTAGTTTGACCCAAAAACTAAATAGATAAATGAGTTTGCGTCGAAAAACAGTTATTGCTTACTGTTGACTTGGAATTTTTTTTTCTGATATTCATTAATGAGTACAAAATATTATATTTATTGATGAAAATGTGCCGGTCAACTTAAATTAATTAATTAATTGTTGCATTGATTCCATTCAATCGTCTCCTTCGCACAGCAAAAAAGACTTATCCATGCAGTCTGAAGTTGTCAGTCGAATGTCTACGGCCTTCTTTTGCTGCATTTTAAACTCAAAATACGCGCAAGTGCGGTTTTGAAACACAGTCAAATTTCCATTGTTCAATTCAGCGGCCATGAAAGATTTGCGTATTGACCTGGGTGTGTCAGTGGAGCAGAAGAAGAACTCTTTGCTGCACGCGCTCTTGTAGACCGTCACGCGCAATCGACCCGAGTTTTGAACATTTTCAGCTGCAGTTTTACCAAGAAAAAACATGAATGTTTGGGGATCATACACTTCAATACTAACGCATGTTCTCTATGACGCATGCGACCTCATTATAATCCCTTGGGAGCCAGTGCCTCATGCCTGGTAGCGCCAAGCCACAAATCGTTGACGTTTCATCATAGACAACCTTTCATAGATTTCCTTATTTAATTCAGAAGAGCCATTAACTGATCTGTCAAAATAAACTCACAGAAATCCCAACTGGTGAATAGTTAATCCTTTTCCCGCAGGCTGTAATCCAGCGACTTTGTGCTAAATTTAAATTATATTGATAAATAAATTTCGCAAATTTTCAGAGCATTATACCCAACGATAGAGAAACTCTTTTAAGTGCAAGCTTCAATTTAGACAGATAAATTAAGATCTATTCAAGACAAAAGTTGGAAACTAACGTTTTGAGCGGGTGGGAGGTAGCATTTTGGACACCCATTTGGCTGAAACTATTTTGATTATTTTAATGAGGAAGTCCGCAAAAATTCCTGAAGTGTTCCCGCTGTTGGCAGGGGTTGGCAGATTTGCAGCTTCTGTTTTTTCAAGTTTTTAACTATTAAAAATGTAATGTATAAAAAAACTGAACCGAACACTAGTGTAGGTGTACGTTTTCAAACAGGGTAAATTAGAACTGGTAAGGGTGTTACTTAGCCCCCGGCCTGGACGCCTCTTTTAAAAATGAAACCTTTTTCGAAAAATTTCGAATGGTGAAAACTTCAACATTAAATATACATCTCCAAAAAAAATATTTAGGTCTGAACTTCTGAAATTTAGTAACAAAAACAACAAATAACAAAATGGGAAATTCTAAATGATAATATGTTTTTACGAAGTGCCCAACCTCTCCAATTTGTTATACGTTTTAATCACTTAGTTGGGCTACATTTCGGGCCGAAAAACACGATTCTAGATATGATGAGAGAATATTTTTGGGTATTTGCGCCTTCTGCACTACTAATAAGGGCACTTGCAGACGAGACAAAGTCTTAGTCTGACCCTAAAAAATACCCTTTCAAATTTCAATGTGATTTTCCGATTTCGCAGGAAGTGGCCGTTAACTGTAACCTCAGAGATAAAGTATAAAAGTAATAGAAATTACTCATCGACTGTTCATTGAGTGGTTTTTAGTTGGGGTCAGTACCAACACCTGGGGCTCGAAAAACCAAGACTTTTTTCAAAAACTATCCTGTGGAATTGGGTGGTTGGTTCCTACTATAAAAGTCATTTTGGAGCCTCAGGAAATAAGGCTACTTGCCCCCAAAATATAATTTTAATCTGCCGACCCCTTCCAACACGAATGTTAGCAGAAGTATATTATCTACACACAATTATTGAAGGACTAATCAATAATAGCCGTACATTATTGTACATCTCAATCGCTTTTCCATTGGACGAACTGTAGTTGCAACGAGGTGATTCCGAGTTTAGGCCTAAACAAACAGCGATGCAAGAAGCAACTTGAACCTTCCTGTTGTGGATTATGTCTGGCTTCTCGCAAAATTTTTGTATCGCATTTTCAACAGGACCTGCACAGAGCTCAGATATGCTGAGACCCATATAAAATTAATTTACCTGCTAGAAAAGCCTGAAAAGGGTATATTAAATATTACTCAAGTTTTCCATCAAAATTTTACCATGAAAACTAGGACGTCGACCAACATCCTGGACGATTTGAAAAATACTGACCGTTGATTCGTGCAATTCGTTGTTATAGCAGAGGAGCCATCGTGTACCTGAGCATCCTGCACACGTGCTATAAAATTTGCAAATATGAAAAAGTTTTGAAAAATTATAACAATCAATATTATTTTTACTTGAATGTGTATTTATTAAAAATTTCAATATCGCGAATATCGCCAAGCATGTTTAATTGCCTCTAAAAATGTACCTCTAAAGATATATTAAACAGGTTTGACCAAAATAGTACAAACGTATTGTTTGTTAATCAAGGCAAATCATCATCAGCAAATTATGAAACATTAATTTTTCAAACACACGTCATTTTGAGGGAAAGAGCACAACTGGGCTGCAAACGGCACATTATACCGCACCTATTCTCGACAGATAAGATATATTTTCGAGATTTGTAAGCTCCGTAAGGTGATTTCATTTCATCTGATCTTCTTTGAAAATACTTAAACAGAACGTGAAAAATGAAAGAATTATCATCGGCTGATTTGCACAGTTATATAATCTTGTCATGAAAAATCCGAAAAATCTTTATATCCCTGCTGCGAATAATGCAGCGCAGGAGTCGGCATTTAGAGGACAATGTAACGTTGAAAATGGATAGAGAGTATAGTATGTTGCAACCATCAGCTACCGATTTGTTGTTTTTCCTTCCTCTGTGTCACCGGATGATACGATCGATATATACTGTATTTTATCCAACACTAGAGGACTGAACTGCAGCAAAAAGTTTGCTTGCAAAAATGAGTTCAGAATTTCCATTTTTCTTATTATAATAGTGAAATTTATTTTTTCTTATTCTCTAGACACATATGCTCCAGCTTTCTATGTTTATCTGGACAGAACTTAAATTTTAGCGATATAATACATTGTTACCATATTTTCAAATTGTTTTTACAATAAATTTACCTTATTGTAGTAATTTTTAAATCAAATGAGATAATATATGTATTTATTTGCAGCTTTCGACTCGATTTATTATTCGAATAATAATTATTAACAGGATATTTTTAAACAACGTGAAATATTTTTAACTAACTAATTTCAATGTTTTCAGGCATTTTGTGAATCTTAAATCGAAAAGTCACGCTTTTCTTTCTAATATGCATGGTATTTAAAAATTTGTATTATAAGTTTTCTTCTCCTTAAACAAAAGCAATTACAGTTCCTAAAGCAAGAAAATAAATTTTTTACTCTAGGAAAATATATGGTGTTTATTGGTTTACCATAGAACTTATTATTTGTCATATTTACAGCACTAACTTCTTTCTTATTGTACATGACTAGTTTCTTATAAATAATTGCCAGAGAAAACTACTTTTACGCCTGTCCAGGATTAGTCAAAGCCTCATGTTTAATGGTAGTCACGGCCTCGTGCACGTTTGTGAAAACTCGCACACCGTTTTCGCCCTCGCACATACCCCACCGTTGCATCTTCTCAAACGCCGAGTCTGTGAAATAAAAAGATAAAAAATCTTTATATAATGAGAGTGGTGTGAGACATGAATGACTGAAAATAGGAATAATAAAACGCAAAGCTGCTGGCAAGCGAACCTCCGATGTTTTTAGTTTAAATATGTTTGATAGTTAATAAAAATATTTTAAAGCATAATCATCTCACCAGAAGGACCAGCGACGCAAAGGTTGATGTTGACATTCTTGTACTCAACGGCCAGAGCCTTGATTTTGTCCGAGCCAGTCGGGTCGATGTTGCTCATGCTGGACAAATCAATCACAATCCAGCTCACCCCGGGAGCGGGCGGTGCTTCTACGTCATGTGGATCAACCACGAAGCCTTCGTTGTTCTGTCCTTCTTTTAAAGCTTTCTATCAAACAAAATAAGCAAATTAAAAACATCAAAACTCTTCTGCTAAATTCAAAGAAAATATAAAAAAAAACTTGAACGTTTTATTGTGATATGAAGGCACTCAAAGTATACATAATTTCAATAAAAAATTTTAAGTTTGATCTTGGTGATTTGAAATTCCAGACATTTTGCTCTCAAAAGTTATAATTAGGGCATAAAATCATATGCTATTACGGGTATGATATAATACACAGTTAAAAATTTAAAATTTATAAATGTTTTTTTCTTTAACCTTGCCCATGCTGAAACGTCACTTGTAAAATTTTCATTTTTAAATATTGTACTTATTTTTTATTGGATTTTGTGCATGTTTTCCAGCCATGCAAACCTGATAATGGTGCATTAATTCAACGATTAAATATTAAAAACATACCGCCTGTCTTTTGGCAAGTTTTCTAAGGCGCTTGGCCTCCCTAATAGGGTCGAGCTCAGAATATTTGATCAGGTCCTTCTTGAAGTTGTCTCTGGTGGCGAAAACCAAGCCCCCTCGGTACGAAATTATTTTGAATCCTTCAACTTCACAAGCCTGAACACAACATTAAAAAACGTATAAAAAATCAAAATAAATTTTGCTTGCGAAAATTCACCTTCTTGTAGTTATCAATGTCGAGGTAAATGTCCGTGTTGGGCACGTTTCCCAGCACACACATGGTCCCCTTGATTCCCTCTCTGAAGATCATGGCTGCCGAGAGAATGAATCCAATGCCGAGACCGATGTCCACGTCGACGATAACCACAATGAGGAACACGGCGATCCAGATTATTCCGTCGAGTTTTTTGCGGCGCCAGAAACCAGGGAAGTCGGCCACCTGCTCAAAGATCTCTCGCAGGGCTACTGTGATGATGCACGCCAACACAGCCTGAAATTTAACATTATTAAGAATTAGAGAGAGTTAACATTTAACTCACTCTTGGGAGTGGTTCAAAGAAATCAGCGATGTACAGAAGGACGATGACCATGAGGCCGGCCGCAGTCAAACCAGTGAGCTGTGTCGCTCCGCCGACGTCGTTCAGTACCATACTTCTGCTCAGGGAGGAACCATAGGCGATGCAGGAAAAGTGGCAACTGAATAAGTTGCCCACCCCCTGGTGGCAGAAAAAAATTAATTGGTTTGAAATTTTCTGACGTTTAGTAATTTCTCCTCACCAAAGCGAGGAGTTCCTGGTTAGGATCAATGACATAGTTCCGCCCTTGGGCCAGGATGATGCCCATGGACATGGTGATTGAGTAGGAAACAAAGGCCGTCACGAAGCTGTCCAGCATGAGCACCTTACCGAGCTCGTAAAACGGCAGCTGCGGTGCGGGCAGGCTGAGAAATTTCAAGAGTTTGAAAACAACTATAGTCAGAGGATAAATTGCAGTCTTACCCAGTGGGAATGGTGCCGATGTCGATAGTGCCGTACTTCTCTTTTAAATCCAATCCTGTCGCAACAAACACTCCAGACACTACCAGGATTAACTCCGCTGGAAACGGCACTCTGGTGTATTTCAATAGCCAGGGCTGAAATTTTGACATTATTTTAATCACAGTATTTTTATCACGGCACAAACAAATGGTAAAATTCAAATATTGTAACTTGTAACTTTATACGAAGCGCCACCATTATAAAATTGTGGACGTCTGCTTTAAGTGCTCTTTGATACATACGTTTGTTTTATACACTCTATTGGGTTTAATAAAATAGTAAAATGAAGAAAAATTCAAATTATACCCGGAAAGGAATTTATGGAATCAAGACTAGAACCATGCAGTAACATAAATTCTCGACATGTCAAATAGGAAATTGAAATCTTTTTATAGGACGATAATTTTTTTCAAAGATTGGACCATGGTAATTGGCCAGCACTGGTTTTTATATTTCAATTACTGCCGTAAAATCTTGAAAAATTTATCACTCCAAAAAGAGATTTTATTTTCTATTCAATTCAAAATCTGAAAAATATATTCTAATTTGGATTTTTTGCAAACCCCAATAACTACTAAGCGCCCAACTCAAACGATAATTATCATGGAAAAACAATTATCTACGCTTCAATTTTTATATTTCTAATTTGCTCCATCAGTATTTAGGAAATTAAAATATTGAATCTCACTCTTATCACAATAACGGTGAGGATGAGCAAGCCAAAGCAAACAGCCGAGATGCCGAGCGCTATTCCGATGGTCGTCCACTGCTCAGGTGATGCGTTCCATACCTCTTTGAATAAGTCTCTCCATACCTAAGAGCGAGAATAAATTAAATTGAATTGAATTGGCATTAGATCACTCACTTTAGGCAAGTTGTAGGGTCCGATATAATGGTGAATTTTTACCCCTACGATCTCCTTAATTTGCGACGTGAAAATGTGTATGCCGGCGCCGGCGATGAAGCTGCTCACGAACGCATCGGATAGAAGGTTGCTCACCGCGCCAAGATTTAACGCAAAGAGCAACATCTGCGGGACAAACACTCTTGATTTGTGCAAAATTATAACATTTATTCAAATATGCACCTGCCAAAGACCGCTAAAAAAGGTGACCGTAGTGCCGACTTCCAGCTCAGTGTACATTTCCCTTTGCGTTATCATTGTCCCATTTATTTCTCTTGTGACGTCGTGCTGGTAATCCTCATTCATGGCGTAAACGACCACAGACTTACCCACGAGCAGGGTAATCACAGCAAAAGTTCCTGCGCAAGAGAGCGATGTATGACTTCAATTAAGCGAAAAGATTTAATAAAAGTAGGTCTTACCCATAGAGTTGTGCCGGGAGGTGCCGAGGGGGGTATAAGCCAGTTGCGGGAAGAATGCCATGTACATGCCCACAACCGGAGGAACGTTAGCCATAAGAGCGTATCC
This sequence comes from Cloeon dipterum, assembly GCF_949628265.1. NCBI lineage: Eukaryota > Metazoa > Arthropoda > Insecta > Ephemeroptera > Baetidae > Cloeon > Cloeon dipterum. Next base: position 24,617,928 of record NC_088787.1, read on the forward strand.
GAGACCTTTGAGCGAATAATTTAATTTTTATTGGCATTTTGTTATTTATTAAATGAAATTTCGTATCTGACAAAACAGTCTAACAAAGTCGTTGCCAAATCTTAATTGTAGGTTTTGGATTTATTAATTTTAAAATTTATAAAAAACATAAGCTTTGATTTGATACGTAATCTCTAGTCGCAATTTTATTGAATAAATATAAACTTTTATAATTTAAGTTCTCTTAACTCATTTCTTACTTTGAATTCAAGTAGTAAAATTTTTAACTCGCTTTTAACGAGTGTATAATGATATGAAAATTATTTTTGTTATTCAATTAAAGCAGTTTACAGAATAACAAATTATTACGATATAGATTTTTAAATGCCAATGAAACACCATAGATTTGGCCATTTTGAAGGTGCTGCGAAGTTAAAATAACTTTACCTTGTGGGATATGCATAATTCCTACTGTTATGCCAGCGATCAGGTCGCATGGTCCATCTATTTTGGTGTCATATTTCGGCAGCCAGTCGAGAATAGGAATTCGTTCCTTCATCCATTTGCTTAATTTGAAATCGTTTATGTATCGCCGAATTATCCCTGTGAAAGAAATTATTATTTTAATTAATTTTTAGAAAAAAATGAACCACTGTAATAACTGGAAAATATTATCTTTTCATTAGACAAACTGAGCTAAGCTGAAAAATAAAACACATGCATTTGCTATGTTTTTAAAAAATATTTAACTGATAACTCTGGATGCATTTTTAATCGTCTTTGAATATTTTTAGTCTAAAATAATTCATGAAATTGAAGGGACATGGACGTATACTATTAATTTTGATGTCTAATAAAAAATATCCGGAAATTGTTATTGTCATCCTCTAAAGCATTCTTAATCTAGAAAGTAACATAGAAAATTTGTTACTTAAATGAGTAAGCAACGACGCTATAACTCATTTAACAAACACAAATTACACGATGTTAATTTATGGGTGATTATCTGAAGTAGTTTACCACTGTCCATAGGAATGTTTTTAATTGAAAAGGGAAAAATAGACCTCGAAAATGGTTATATTATTACTTAGTTATTGTAAAGAGGAAAATATTTCAGTATTATTATTTCGCAATGTCTGTTAGTTAAACTTGGTAGTGTGCTGTCAAAATCAATATATAAAATCTTAAAATATTAAAAGTCTTTGAAAAAATTAGAAAATTTGCTTGAACAAATTATTTTAAAGAAGTTTCTAACTTATTAAAATATGACATATGAGCTACTTGCGCTTAAGATGGGATACAACTTAAACCAACAAAAGATACCGAGCAAAAAATTTATAAAAATCATAAAATTTCTTAACATATCCAGAATGCACAGGAATGATCTGAAAATCCTATGAATTTTTCTCTTATTTTCAGCACTCTGACTAATACAGATTGTTAGGAGTTGTTCCTACATTAGCTAGACTTTGTGCAGTCACATGCACCTATCAGAAAGATGCATCTTTGATGCGTCACTCCTCCACAAGTGCAGATTCAATACGTATTTATTTAAATTTAAATCTATTTTTGATCGTGAAATACAATTCATATACAAGAAGAGTATCGTTGGAAGAAAAAACTATGAACAGCATTAATTCAGATCAAGCCAATTTCTAAACAAGTTGGTAATTTCTTCCTCTTTTTTCAGTCAATTCAAAAGTGAGCAAGATTATTTATAGAATTCAGTATATTAGAATTTGAGAGAGAAGAGATTTGACTTACCAGGCTTCTTTTTCCGTTCATAGTCGAAGTTGGTGCGGAAAACCTCCTTCGAGCTTTGAGCAACAGGCTGTTCTCCCGACTCGTCCATCGCCTCTTTCCCTATATGCATTAACACAGTACCGATGAATGAACGCGTTTAAATACCAGAAGCTAATCAAATAACAAATTATGATATTGCAGAAGAGTGAGGGAAGCAGTAGTAAGATATTTTTAATAATTTGAATATTTTAAAATATTATGAGTCCATATTCTTTATGGATAATATATTATCAACACTATTATTTAACATTGATGCTAATAATATTTTTTAATTAATATTTTTTGTAAAAGCAATTAAAATTGTATCAGTGGTTAGACCACTTAAGAGCACAAACCAAATCTCGGACATTTTTCTCGTTTGCAGGTTTACAGCATAATACTCGGACTTGTCCCCTTTGGTAAAAACGATGGTTACTGCTTCATTTTTTAACTTGGAAGGAAACCTTCATGACTAGGGCACCAGTCGGAGCCAATGATATATGACGAGATATGATATAAAGTTTCAACAACACGTGACCTAGGAGGACAATCCAAGTATTATCTTTTTGCCATGCAGATAAGCGTCCTCGAGTGTTAAGTCATTTTTCTCGATGTTATAATGTTGGATAACGTCCATTAAATTTTGTCTCTATAGTTTAATGGAGATAGGGCTGAATATCTGCTAGCCAACATCAAAGTCGGGAAATAGTTAGGTGACGTTTTAACGACGAGGAGATTTTGTGTAATGATATGTGCCATTAATTCAAAGCAATTAACCTATATCCTACCTCAAAATTCTCAAACTGCTTTTTATTTCATGTATTTAATTAATAATTCGAGAATTGGATTATATTCTAATTTAAGTGTGAAAGACAGACAATATCAAGTGCAAAGAAAACTCACTTTGCTCATTTTCCTCGTTCATTAAAAATTATACTGAAAATTATATCACTTTTTAAAGAAAATCCCAAATACAATTTAATACTAATGAACCCCATCACACTCAAAAAGAAAAACATTGTATTTCAACCAATTCGCACAAATTTTAGGAAAGATTTGTGTGCATGACGCTTTAATGATATTAAAAGGAAGTGAAATTTTCGAGATTAACTGCTTTAGTATGACTAATCACAGGGAAAATTAAATGAAAAATACTCACAACTTTTCAAGGATGGCCTACACAACGAGACGACAGCAGCCCGCCATTGACGTTGTCATGTTACTACGGAAACCCGACAAAATCGTGCACATATATAAGTGCCGACGGAAAGAAGAATAACAAATTATTCATGTGGGGGGAGCTGTTTACTGTACAATATTGAAAATATTACCACTTTCCCTGACATTATTAAAAAAGAATGCGGTTATGACATGAAAATGTGTATTAAGTTAAATAAAAAATACGTGCAAAAAGTAAAAACATAGGAGTGAGTAAATATAATTACGAGGAAAATGAATTCAAGTATTTGGGTTATTCTTTTAGTAATTTACTGTATGGCTGTTACGTCTTTAGTATATAGCATTTTCGATATATCCATTCGCAGCATGAACATTCGTGATATTTATTAGTCATTTTTCATAACAAAAAGCTGAGATAACTTCTGAAAGAGGGAATAACTCATAGCTTATTACATTTAAAAATGTGTACAGAGTAACTTTCAAAATTATTTACTTAACGACATTTTCCCAATATGATCACTGTTAATATTATGCCTTTTTTTAATTGTAATGTGACGGTACTTAAATTCGTGCTCGCATTGATTATGCTTCTACTAGTGAATTCTGCACTTATTATCCAGTTGGTCAGTTGATCAGTATTTAGACTTGGAATTAAATCACCTCATTCATTCAGCCCAAACAATTCATTACCTTATATGAGCTTCGTGATCATGACGATCAGTCGTTAAATCGATTAAATCTCTCAAACACAGCACTTAGGTATGGATTATGTTGATCTAGAAATATTTCAAAACGAGTTTATGTAATTTTTACAAAACAACATCATCAAAATAAAATCAACAACTCGAAACCCCTGCTGCATTTGTAATTTGAAAGATCTTTAGAAGTCGTTCTTTTCAGTTTAAAAAGATTAAAATTCTATAGCTATTCAAGGTGGCACAAACAAATTTTCAAGATCAGCAGTTGAAGCTAATTTATTGTTTAATTTAAATTAATTACTAATCCATTTTGGCTCGCATTGTTGTCATTGTTTAACGCTTACATTGGATGCACACATGCAATGTTAGAGTTCAAGCGATTTTTGGAGGTCTAGTGCGGGCTGATATAATTTTACTGTAGTAAATAGCGTAAGTAATACAGTATATGCGTTTAATCTGTCTCTCAATATATACAAAGTACAATGATTATTTGAAAAGAGAGATTTAAGTGCAATTAAAGAGGATTTTGATAATTCAAAATCCTGGAAATCCTTGTTGTCAAGACATGAACCCATCCCTTAGGATTCAGTTGAAGCCAAAATTGACCTAACTGTAATTAGCACTGCTAATTATTTAGAAATGTGGCTGCAAAGTTAGCATGCTGCTTTTCAAATGATGAGGACTGTCTCCTTACTTAAAATCTTTTTTCCTTAAAAGGTTTCATACGCTGTAGAACAGATCTCGAAGAAAGGAATTTGAAATCTGCCAAAAAATGTGGTCAAGCCGTAAATTTTGGAGAAAATTTGAATTATTATTGTATGTATATAGCATATGGTCATTTTTTACTTTTGCGAATACATATATAAAAAAATTTCCATCGATCAACTTCTTATGACATCCAACAATTCAAATAATTTTCAATTGTCACCCACAATCTATCCTCTTTAATTATACATATTGTTTCTTATAACACAGGCAGCTTATTTTTAGGGCATTGGTTATAGTTTTTCTAGTACAGGCCGAGTAAATAAAGATATAGGAAAATGTTTTGCATTCGAATGAGCAACAACTAACAAATTGATGTATTATTAAAATAATAATTTAATATTTTTAAAAAATAAGCTAAGAAAATGGCAACATGTTGTCCAGCTTGATCAATTTTGTCAGTTGAATCCAATTTTATTTTTCTTTATCTCTACTGATAGATTATATAAGCATAAAATGTGTGCTTTTACCGATTTTTACTGTATTTCGTTGTATTTTGCGGACCAGGGATAGCCTTAATATTTAATTAAAATTGAAATTATTTAAAGAATAAAATACATACATTTATATTTATATGCCTAAACGTAAGTTTTAAAATTGCAATCTTTCGTTGAGCAACTTCAGTGAAAACTATGCGATTCAGTAAGTATTTGATAAATTTTATCAACAATAACATAATATAATTTTACATGCATTGAGATTTAAGTATACTTATATATTTTGAGCATTAATGTGTTCATAATAATATGAATATCAACAATAGCCGTAAGAACGTTACTTTCGCGATTTCTTTGGGTGATAGCAGTCTGCAGATGTCTTATTCTCTCTTTAAGCGAATTAAAATGCGTTGCGCAAGAGCTGTACAGCTCGCACTAAATCGCATCGTCCTTGTGAACTTCCTCTGTGTGCTGTGTCAGCTCACGGTCGTCGGCTAAAATTTGCGTGCAAAACTCGCATCAACGTGTGCACATCTCGCGGAAAAAATTTCTTCGTCTGTCATTGCCTCCATAACAACTGAGCAAGGCTTTAAGTTTCCAACTGTAAAATGTGATATTTTGATTTAAAATTAAGCAAAATTTTCTGAATTATTTTATTTTGCTTACGAGAATAGTGCATTTCTAGGAGATCACGCTCAACAGGCCACCAATGCTCAGCGATGGTTTCTGTCAGATCACCCACTGATTTCTCGAGGAGTCTAGAAAATCCGAAAAATAAGCAAAACATACAGATAAATTAAAAATTTGAATATCTCACCTGGCATCCCAGACGCAAAAATTGCAGAAAACATCTTCCGGACTCAATTCGGGGACCAATTCGTATCCCAAATTGTCCAAATGCCATTCCATTTGTCGATGGAAGTCGCTTGGAAGATCCCGTCTACCGCCGGACGCGCGCAGAGACGGCAAATCAGGTGGTTGACGGTGGGCATAGCGGCGCGTCTTTTATAATATAATAAACTCACGACGTGACACGTATGCTGTGCTACTGTAGCAACGCTCATCAGCTGTGTCATACAGAGAGGAAGGAGTGAAAAAAACAACCCTTTCGTGTGATTTCTCGAGGGCGGAGCGTAAAAACCGTAATAATAAAAACAGCGCGAAACTCGTTGACGTGTGTATGAATTGTTTACTTCCTAATTTTAGGCAAATCAGGTGGTTAATAGTGAGTATTGTGACACCCTGACGAGAGCACGTCATATGTGTGCTCAGGTGATCAGATGAGTCAGCGCCTCAAACGGGGGAGGAGAATAATTTTTTCCATTTGGAGGAACACTCTACGACCTGCTTACTGATTTAGACACTTAACACGATTCTTGTGAAACGATTTTCTTGAAACCTGTTCCTTAAGCACCGTTTGAACGTTCCGTAAATATCAGGATTATTAGTTTAATTAAATCTATCTTAGCAGATTCAGATTATTATTTTGTAATTTTATAGCCATAAAATATATTTAAAAATATATATAAAAATATATATTAAAAATACCAAGAGATAAATACATTTGAGTAAAGTCCTGCCGATTGGGCGCGTCAGCGCATCTTTTATCTTATTATGCTGCACAAAGTAGAATGTGAGTGAGGGATGAAATCAACATGTCTCGCGCGTTTAAGTCTCTGATTTTTGCTTACTGACTTTCGTGTTTGCTAAAATGCAGCCATCAACTAAAACCATCTAAACAATCTTATATGTTATTCCTTATTAATTTTACAAGTAGGTTGTAAGCCTGCTCACGTCACTAAAATAAATTCTATGTATATATGATAACGTATGAGTGCGCCGTCATGCAGCAAAATTCAACCAAAACTAATTTTCAAAAATAATTTTTTTCTTAAAGAGCGCATAATAACCAAAATGCATTTTAGTAAAATAATGGTACATTGAATATTAATTTATTAACAGCCGTTTTTTTTCGTAAGACTAAGAATTTTATTGAGATAACACTAATTTTGCTGAATCTTCTTCTATGGCAGGTTCTCCTTCTTTTTTTCCAATTTTTTAAACGTATGTGCTTGACGAAGAGCTCTTACTTACATCGTCATTTCCTACATTCCGAGGCAATGTAGTTCCAGTAGAAGAGCGTCTCTGGAAGAGAATGCATTACATAATGCGTTAAGTCTGATTTTAATTCAGATATATATGTGTGTATACATTTTGATCGGTGGTAGCGAAATAACTTGGGTTGACGATGCCGTCGAGCGATTTAAATCGTTGATGATGCTGTTAAATCAAGGGTTAAGATTAATTAAGATTATATAATGATATAAAATGTAATGAAAATAAATTTTCAGATGAACCTGGCAGTTTGACTTTCCTAGTAGAGCAACCATAAGAGAACAAAGGAACATTGTATATTGTTATTATGGGCCAGCAGAGCAACTTTGCCCCATATCTGCCCACATCCAAAACAAAAATGTCCCAACTTCAATTCAATTGATAAAAACAAAAAGTTTGCAAAGACTATGAAACTTATCTTGTTTAGGGAAATGTAATCCATTCAGTAGAGACCTCTTTTGAATCCAATTAATCTGGTTAAATTTATTGCTCACCCGAGAATCCTCATGTTGCGGCCACTGGTCTGGACTCTGATTGGAAAAATGAAATATTTAACAAGCATTAATTGGTTTTGTAGTGCGAAATCGATAGATACAAAATTTATGTAAATTATTTTAATTTTTGCTATTACGATGAAGGCAGTTCAAATTTTTGAATATTTTATTTTATATTAATACGTATCCTCCTGAGAGAAGAGCAACTAGTATTTCATTTCAATTTAATATTTCAGAATCATTGGAGGCCGAAAAATTACCTTCTGGGCAGTTCAATGAGTTTAATTATGGTTTCTTCATAAAAGTTATGTGTATATTTTGTATTTGTACAGGGAATCATTGACACCATAACATGAGGATAAATTTAAAAGTAGGATTTATATTTAATTTTCGAATTTAAAAAATTGCACTAAAACTAATCAACCTACAAAAATATATTTTGAAATATTTTTCCTATCAATCTATTTTGCATTATTTACTGTTCCCACCTTCACACCCTGGATGAGAAAATAAATTATTTAAGATGCATTTTTCACTACCACGACAGTTCTAAATCTTAGGATGGAATAAATAAAATAAAAATTTTGATTTTTGCAATTAAAAAGCAGGCATTCAATTAATGTTAATACAATGAACTTGCCCTCTTGAGAGAGGAAATTCTATTGATGATAGCACGACAGCCAATTTTCATCGCATCAAATTTATTGCTTACCTTTGCAACGCCGAACGGTATCATATTCTCATAGTGACAGGGCCAGTATTGTACCTGATTGGCATAATATAAGAGAATAGTAATTTAATTGTATTGTTGTCAATTGCGATAGTAAAAAATCTTACCAAATGTTTTCTAAAAAAATAGATTTAATCTCAAAACATCTGGTCTAAAAAACCACAAATTTTGAGCCGCAGATCGCTTTTGAGACATTTACAGAGCGTGACCTTACTTTCAATTCAATAATTTGTTCGAGATGTTATCGTGACGCGAACTGCTCGCTATCAGGAGGTCACTCACCTCGAAAGAGATAAACTGATAAAAAAAATTATTTTTAAATGTCAAAGTGAAAATGACAAGAGTCAAACAGACATAGTAAATTGCAGCTACAATGAGACACGCTCTGATGTGTTTTTTTGCTACTTAAATCTAAATTGTTTGATTATATGGCTAAAATTATTTTGCATACAAGCTTAAGTAATATATATGTGCAAACCATCTTGGTATAACATCCTTTTGGACCGTTCGTCTTGGTCATAGGTGCATTTCTATCTTCCTCCTGAAATGGAATCGAAAAGCATCAACCAATGTGTTGTATTGACATAATTCCAATTTGTCATTTCTTAAATTTCAGCAAATTGTCTCGTTTGCGGATACAATAATTTTCCAATGTCTCATCCAGCGAGCTTAAAAATAATATTTGCTAACCTTTGCTTCATGAATATTGCATCTTGACACGTTATTTTTTACTGTCATAGGCAAGTAGTCTTCGATGCCAGCCTGTAACGGAATCACAAAAGTGGTCAATCAAGGCAATACTCCGTACCTCCCGTGCGAACGGGTATAATTGGAATATATCATCAATTAATAAAAGGGAATTGAAAATGTTACGGATTTCTTTTACCAATGTTGGGAAACTCTCAATTTGTCTTGGTGTGATCAAGCGAGTATAGAGATTTTGGTCGTTGGTCAGATCACCCGAGTGCAGGTTATACTAAAATCCAACACGTCTATTATGAATGGTTATCAATGGTTTAAATATTTTTTCTTACGAGAGGGTAATACAGTTTTCCATTGTTATACTCCGATTTTGAAGTGTTGAAGTACTAAAAAATTAAAGGAACACAACGGAGCTATTTTAATATGGTATACCAGGATAGATTTGATTTACACTGACCGTGCAGATTAGGAACTCCTTGAAGTTGTAGCTATTTATTGCATCCCTCGTCCATTGAGCCAAAACGTTCTCACCCTTTTAAAATAGATCAAGTAAAAATGATCCAGTTATTTAATTGTTTCTGCATTTTTTAAAGGTATAAACATATTAAATTTACCCGTTGCAATTTCTTCGTATGTTTTTCCTTTAATTCATTAACTCTCTCAACGTTAGTAGGTGCTTTGCTGATGATTGATCTGGCGGTTCGCTCGTTTTCCGCTGTGCCGTACAGACTGTTCGCTGCTGAGAGGAAATCGGGCTTGTTCTGCAGTAGTGGTATCAGCTGGTTAAGCATATTGACAGCTTGCAGACTGATCTCCGTGAAGGACGTCCAAATCAGAGCCATGTGAAACGCGAGTTCGCTCGTCGCGGACCAGAGAGTGATGTACTCAATGAGTAGGCAGACCAGCTTCCCCTTATCCGCGTCCTTAGAGCTCAAGATCTCATCCAAGCGATCAAGCAACACAAGTTCCAAAGCAAAACGTATATGATTTAGAGCAACAAGCTGAAAGAAGATTAGCATAAATTTGATTTTTAAAAAAAAAAAAAAAAAAAAAAAAAAAAAGACAGTTGACAGAAAGTTGAGATTTTTTAATTTGCAATCATTGCTTGCGTTTTTATTTTGTTTGTCAGTAAGAATCAAATTAAAAAAAATGCTATATAATGTCCCTGCTTTTGGATTCTATAGTAAAATGAAATAAAAACTTCTGAATGAACGTTAATGACGTGAGAAAAATTGATTCTCCTAAAACTAAATAATGGAATTATTTGTCTGGATATGACTGAGTTACCCTGCAGAACCGTAATAAAGATTAATCTAAAACTAAATAAAATGTGTAATGGCATTTTCACAATATTTTATACGATCAAAATAATGCTACCAAAAGTATATTGGTTTATAAATCCCACATGCGTGTTATTGCGAGCTTATACCTTGCTTTCCTCGTTCGCATTACTCACCAACTAAAATTGCTTGCTAAAATATTTTAATTTTCTCGGCGTTTCGCGGTTCTTTCTTTGTTTTTTGTTCTAATATGAGACTTTTCAACGGACATTATTGTCTCGTCTTCAAGACTATAAGGATATACTTACCTGGCTATGGAGGTTCTCGCGATTCTTGTACTAAAAAAAATGAAAAATTTAATTTTGTTATTTTGCAGCGACTGGAGGAATATTTACCTCTTTATAAAGGTTTCTCATCTTGTAAAGCAATCGCTTTAAATCGACGTGCGTGAGAAATATGACTAGGGCTTCGGATGAATTGCCTATCTCAATCATCATATCCATGAGCTCCTGTGCATCAGCGTCGAAATTGTTTTTGTCCTGTTTGTTTATAATTAGCGCAAACACCATCGCCTTGAATACTTTGGTGTACTGTGGCTTATTTATCTCATGGTGTGGCACGTGGACGAGCATCTTTTTAATCCTCTCAGCCAAATGAAAATCGATGGTGGCGTCCAAAGCCTAAAGGGGGACTTGCATTTTTTACTTCTCTAAACTTTTAGAATGGGGACCACAGACCTGGTACATGTACTTCCAGGGTTTCCGGAACTCGACTGTATCCAGCATTTGAATGGCGAGGATCAAAACATCCACAGCGCTTTCCAAGCTGCTAACGTTAGTAATCAATTTCGGAGTGGCGATACATAAGTTTATCAGCACTTTTTTCAAAAAAGGGGCTTCCACGTTTTGGATGGCGAGATGGATACTCCTGATTCGCATCCAAATTATTCCTTCGTCAATCAAAGGATCTGTGCAAAAAAATTCAACCATTTATTTTTAAAGAGTAATTTATATTATTCATAATTAAGCACATTACTCACATACTGACGAGTCCAAAGTAGGGAGCCGTTTAGGCAACGAATAGGTAATGAAACTTAAGCTTTTATTTGTACTTAGACGTTCCAAGTTGTTGTTTTCGGTGAGCAGCCAGCGCTCGTCCCTTTGGGATAATTTTAGCTTCTTCATCACATCGAGTTCGTTTTGGCTTAATGGCTCAGTTTTGAATATAAACACGATATTCATAAGTCTGCAACCCAAATGGATTCACAGTTTTAATAATTGTAAAAGATAAATGGATGTAATATATTTTTTGTTTGCAGGCGGCTACCCTTAAAAATTGTATGGTGCTCGTGGCACTTTAGTTGTTGGAATTGCTGCTCTCGTATCTGTTGATGGCAGGAATTTATTTCCCGCATGCGTTTGGAATTCGCTCTTTCAATTTATTAGAAATGTAAACTTACCGGCAGATAGCCTGTGACTCAAACTCTGTGAAAATTGTGCTCTTTCGGATGTAATCAAGGAGTTTGGTGTAAAATGCTAAGAATTGGTTCGCATGTTCACAATCAAGGAGGGATTTGGACAAACTGAAAATAAAATATATTTTTACGTCTCTAATTAAAGTGCTCACAGTTGTTTGTAAGATAAAGAAAACCAACGCTTTCCTGTAGGATTCATAGAATTCCAATCACCAAATATTCCAAGAGTATAATGTGTCTACGAATCCTATAAATCGCTCGACTTTGCAAACACAATTTAATCATTAATTTATTGCAACTTTTGTTAAAATTACCTGTAAAATTCGTCACTATAGTATTCAACAAAAACATCATCATGGTAGATGTCTGCATGGTCTTGAGGTTTCTTTTTCAATTGTGACATATTGATTATGTCTTGTGCGATTTTTAGGTATAAAAAATAAACTGTCTTTTGACTAAAAAGAAAAAGGCAACCGGAAACTAAATGAAACGATCACCGGTCACGCTAAAACAGACAGCTCAAAATAGAGTGATTCCTACACCCCAGGCCTTGCAGTTGTGGTTACCACGTTTGTATGTGAAGTGGATGATTATTCCCACATCGTTTTTCACTTCCCCGACCATCCTGACAGGTTCCTCGTCGTTTAGAGAAAATATTCTGCATTTTCACCGGCAAATAATTGCGTACTCTAGATTTCTGGCATTGTCGGCCGCAACAAATAGCTAAATGAATTCCATTCCCTTCCATCGTGAACTATTTTTCTTGAAAAAGTTTTTAACTTGCGGAGAACAGAGCGCAGTCACAATAGCGCCGAGTCCAAACACCCTCGACAATTTGGCTCGTGTGAGAGGAAATATGGAAGTGGCAACGAGCATGATGGAAAGGTACCTGAGTGACCAAAGGTACTTAGCAATGAAAGGAAATGAGGAAAAGGCCAGAATAGAGGAAGAAAACTTAAAGAAAGCATTGGAAAAAAGTATGATTTTTTATCTTAAAAAGGCGGGTATTTGGGAAATTAGCATGATTCGAGATAAAATTAACCGTCGTGTCAAATTAATTTATTTTTTATTTGTAGAGATCCCGGAAATAGATTGGGAGAAATCTGCCGCATCCAATGGGAAATCTTTAAAAAGAAAACGACAAGACAAAGGTAAGAAGAAATGGCAGTCTGGCAGCAAACGGAGCGAATGCCACTCAGATAATTCTGAAAAAGAGAAGAAAATTGATAGCAATCTCAAAAAAGACATAAAACGGCTTCAGACTTGATCGCACGACAAAATTCTCATCTCCCCAGTACAAGTTTTGTACTTTCGAAAGGAAAATTTCATGTCAAATTTTAGTTGTAGACGATTCAATAACAATAGCAACATTTTAGAATTATAAGATCCATCTAAATTTAGGGAATGTATATAGGACCTCTGTAAGAGTGGAGTAAAAATCGACTTCATATACAACACGTCACCCTTTTTGGGTTGCCATGCATGAAATTAAATAAAAGTCACTTTCCACCAACTTAATGCGTTTTATTTACCAACACATATGCACAATTTAATAATTATGATTTTTTTAAGCATGCTAAAATAGCATTTATTTCAAGTTGATCCAATTTTAATTATATATTCAGTATACATTTTACTGTCATGCGGAATAGAGGAATAGAAGGAAAAGAGAATTGTTCGAAGGACGCCCCTATTAAATGAATTTGTGAAATTGTTGCGTTTAAAGGCTTTAATTCCTCCAGCACGTTTTTCAAGCACATAGATCTGATGATATATGATTTTTCGCTAGCATCCAATGCTTACGTCATTTCAATATATCTCCTTATTGAGAGAGTAAATTTGGCCTTAATTAATTTGGTTCTTACCTGGCAGTAAGTACACTATTTTTATAAAAAGCTTGTTTACATTTATTTCTTACAACCAATTACCACGTAACTAATTATAGTTTCATAAAACTTTTAAAAATTAGAACAAAATTTCATTGCGAGGGACACTACTTATTAAGTTTGTGTAACCTATTTGCGGAACGCCTGTAGAAAAATTATTGTTGCATTATTTACAGAGAAAAAAAAATAATTTTTTGTGATGGTGACGATTTGAGGTGTTGCGGGAAAAACCAACATAAATAAGCTGGATAGTTACGGTCCAAGCACTCCAAGCCCCGTGAATTGATAATCAGTGTGGAAGTATCATAGACTTTGCAGGTCTATTGGTGGAGACAATAAAATATTAATCATAAAAAAATGTTCACATTATTTATTCAATATTTTCCTCAATTTACCAACAATATTTATTTTAAAGGTTTCCATTCAAAATTACCGTCAGCGAAAGGAAATGTCAGGAGTGTTTTCCACGATCCAGTCAACATAAGCACCGACGTCAACAAACAAATTATAGCTATTTGGGTTGCAAAAGATTTGCTCACTTCCTTCAATAAGAACCTTTTTTGACATTCCGAAACTGACGATTCCTCGAATAAACCATTGGCCGTTTCTCTCGACTGTCAAACTACCTCCGCTGTCTCCACTGCAAACGCTCGTTCCTTTAAAAGAAGTAAAAATATTTGATTGCCAAATTAACTGTCATAATTTTTGCCAACCATTCAAATATCCGGCGCAGAAATTATCTCCAGGTCTCAAATATTTCCCGAAAAATCTTCTATTTTGAAGATAGCATTCTTGATGAGATATGATCCTTAAGTTTGCCTCTTGCAAGACATCTGGAAGTGTGTAATTGTCCATAAGACCAAATCCTACAACCTAAATTGGACGGGTTAGTCTTTAAAGATGATGTTATTTCTTTTACTAACCACAGCCAATTTTCCCGTGACGTGGTCCAAATCAGAGTCTTCGTTCCACAAACAAATTGGTCGAACTTTTTCCGTCACATCAAATTCGTCATCAAAAATCAACAGACCGACGTCGTATTGAAATTGGTTGAATGTAAAATTTGGGTGTGTGATGACCCTGCTAGGCTAGGATTTTTAATTAATTTGTGTTAATTTGAATTATTGTAATTCCTTACAGTTTTTATTTGTATGCCAGCAGTATTTTTTTGGATCCTATCATGTGAACCAATGGAAACTTCAAATGTGTCTGCAGAATTTCCAAAAATACACTTGGCAGCTGGAAAATAATTTGTTTTAATAAATTAGCTTGCACCGATCCTTCTATCGTCACCAGTCAAAACCACCTTTCTTGAAATGAGTGTACCGCCGCAAAAGCTATCCCTGATATTGATCTTAATATTGGCGTGCCAAGGATGTTGGCCTATCTTGGCTTCATAACCTGAGAACACGTAATGAGTCGGGGCAGTTTCTTCCGTATCGTGGACAGTTGTTTCGCGTCTCCGTCTACCAAGTCCCAGCTTTTTTCCACAGTTTGGGAAACTCAGGTCTCCGTTGAACGCTATGTTTGAATCGTTTTTTCAAATTAAATTAATTTTCCTTTAAGGTTTGAAATAAACATTGTCAACGAACGCCCTGTTTGCATGGGTCCCTAATATACATGGACGTAATTTTCTGGAGGAGTTGCCCTAGTAATCCTACATCGCCCCCTAAAATATTGGGAAAATTTAAAAAATTGCCTATCTTAGAGAGGTTCAAAGTTTGCGAATTGATAAGAGATGATTTTTCATAGAAGTGTATGTTATTATGTTCAGATCGGGGAAAATACTAAATTGTAGTCAAAAGTGTTCTATGTTTGACGCTTAACAAAGTGTCCATGTGAAAAAAATCCCAAATTTAGAGCCCCTATAAAATAGGCAATTTTTGGGATTTTAGAATGCCACCTAGGACAACTAGGGCAGCACCTCCAACAAATTTCGATCAAATCTACGTACCCATGCCTACACAAGGAGTTGAAAATGTTTATTTCAAACTCTCAGGTATAGAGGAAAAAATAAATAATCGAATATATAAATGTGTTTGTTCCTTTTGTGACGTCTAGAAATTAATAATAGCCTCACTCTCATTTTGCCTTGGTATTAATACTTTTAAGACTGTATTTTATTCTACAGTATGTACTTTATTCAGAAAATCCAATTTTCCTCATTGAATTGATTTTGAAAATTAATCTCGGGATACAGAGGTATTGCACGTGCATGGCAAATGTAGGAATAACGCAGTTTTTGCGAGATTTAATAATTCAAAATTAGTTAAAGTAAAAACAAACAAATTTAACAAAAATATAAAAAAATCTGCATATTATTTTTAAACATAAATTATTGTATACCTCTCGTTAGTTTTTGGGATGGGGTCGGAGATAGAGCCGAGATTCCCTTGGCGTGCTGTTTGATCCATTCCGTGTGCGGCAGTACGTCATAGTACAAATTGAATTTTTTGTCATTGAATCCATCGGCCCGACTAAACAGGTCTTCATTGAAACCTCGCAAGAAGTATCGTCCATTGTGATAGTTTACCAAAATACTTCCTGTGACACAATTTGCATACAGATGAGGGTTGTCTTTCTAAATTAGTTTAAACGAGTCCTGACCGTATTGTTTGAAGTGAAGCGATGAAGCACAAATGTACCAGCTTCTTGAAGGTAATTTCTTTCCTTCGTTATCTTCCGTCCTGGCACTGGCACTAAGGCATTGAGACATTGGCACGATGGTTCCTTAAATAAATTTTACATACCAAGTCATGAATAAATACTAAAAAAATACGAGTTAATTCATTTTTTAATTTTTCGAAATTTGCTATAGAAAAATTAAGGTTTTGAGACACCGGCCTTTTGCTTAAAATGGATTTCCCTAAAAACTTGAGTTTGTTTCGAAAAATAGCAGGCAACTTAAACTGTATGCTTACAGTAAAGTACTACTCACCAATAAATAACAAATCAAATGTATTTATAGTATAGGCATATGTTCAAACGACTGATGAAATGATGACGAATTGAACACTGTCATCATACAGTGATGAGAACTGGATTTGAAAGTTATCCGGAGCATTAATAATGAATATTAAAAATTACTCACTAGGGGAGAGCGTATCCTGCCAGTAAATATGAGAGCAGTTGATTGAAGTGTTCTAAAGAATCTGATTTTTAAAATGTGTTCTTTGGGTGTTGCATTTAAAGCCATACCTGTGATCTGTCCCACTCAAAATATGGTGAATCCTGTTGGCCTGTCAAGTCCATTTCGCTGCCACGATTGAACAGGCAAATTGGGCGTACCAAAATTGGCATTTTCTCTGTTATATAGAGGTCGAAAATAGGATAGTTGCTCATTTGAATAATATCGAGCAGCTGCGAAAAAACGATATTTTGGTTTTCAATTAATGAAAATGCAAATTTTTAAATATATAAGAATGTTTTTGCTAAAATTCTGAACATAACTTTATTAAATTTTAATTACTATTTTTTATCAATAAAGTTTTAAATAAGCTATTAAATTAACAATTTAACACGTTTGTAAATATTTACTTTGAGGTGCTTGCCGTTGCACTCAGTTGCATTATGATTGTTTGCACACTCGCCAACATAGATTTTCCCCTGATTTTTCGCAACGCCACTTGGTAAATATCTGCAGCCGTCTTTGAGACCAAAGGTTAGCGTTTCAATTCTTTATGCATATAGAAATATGTACCAGTCAGTATAGACCTGGAAGAGATGACTACTCCCAGGCAGCTGAAATTTCCGTAATCGACATATGCCATCCAGTTGTTTTGCTCGCAGCCGCTTTTGTCCCAAACGCCACAATTCTCGACACTCAGATTCTCGCCTTCGTCAAAATCTGCACCAAACGGAAAAATTGCAAGCGATGATATTGGAATAATTATCGTTTCTTACACGGTGCTGCTAATTTAGAGTTGCAAATTGTAATGGTGAGTAATATAAACAGCAAAAGGAGACAAGACTTCCTTTTCCGCATCATTTTCGTTCGAGCAAGAACCACCTCCGCTACTGTGATGCTCGGCTCTCTTCTTTTAAATGAGGAAATTTGTTTATTTTTCGATTCAAAAGAGTACGTAGTGATCCGTCATTATCTCGTGCTATTTGACCTCCAAAAAATTAATCGAAAACATTATAATATTTTTTATTCCTCGAAAACCTTTCTCTACTTTTAAAAACATTTGTACTAAAAATAGGCCTAAGTAATATTTTTTCCTGTTCAACCTATGCACCTGTTTAATTTTATCAAAGAGCAATAATCATGATTTGACCGCGTCTTCATTCATTATTATGTGCGCGCGACTGCTAATTCAACGGGCTATCAACTCTCCCACTTTTTTGGAACGGGTCAAGTCAAGAGAAACTCCGCTTGGCAACAAAATTGCTGCTAAATAGAGCGCCAAAGCAGAGGAAAAATATGACACCGAATCTGAAGATATGATTAATAGACGTGACTTATTATTGAAAGTTTTGTAAAAATCAGTTAAATTAAAATTTTTTGAGGTCCACTGGTTATCAGTGTATTATTCCAATTAATAAATTCAAAATGAAACATACGGCAAATAAGCTAATCAGAGTGCGCAATTTAATTACACTATAAATAGGGTTTAGATATTTTTTAAGAAAAGACCTTTGTGTTTTACTGATTCTGGAGAGCAAAAAATGCGAAATTATGATCATCTCTGAGAAAACCAATGCTGTATCTGCTGTCTTTATTTTTTGTATAAAAATATTCTTGTGAACTATTAGAAAAGTGGAGGACTAAATTAAATTAAATTTAGCTAGCAATAATTTAGATCATTCTATGCTCATAATCATTTGAATTTATTTCTGATAAAAAATAATTATTGATTGTTATTTTGAGATATTACATTTTGACCACTCCAAAGTAAATTTTCCCAGCGTTGGTTATGTAAAAATGAAAATTGAACATGAATATCAAACAATTAATATAAAGTACTTTTATTTGAAGTAACACATTAACTTAATCAAGCAACGTATTGGTACACATTATTATTATCTGGCTTCCTCGACAGATACTCCCTCTCAATGAGATTTTCGATTTCTTTTTTAATCATTGACGCACTGGCAGAGAACCTTCCTTCCGTTTTTGAAATCACCTAGAAATTGAAAACATTAATTTTTTGAAAATAATGAGGAAAACATGACTAAATAGATATCTAGAATTATTTTTTACCTCAGCTATGAGGTCATTGTGGCACATTTCCTTCTGATTTTTCATGACGCGCATAGTCACAGTTTGAAGAAAACTTTTGCGATCGACTTCAACTGTCTTTATTATCTCGCTTTTCTCTTCAAGCGTCACGCGTTTGCTAGCGGCAGGAATTGTTACTCTGGGTTTTTTGTTCTTGTACCCTGCATTGAATTTGAAAGTGCTAGCAGCACAAACCTCCTAAATAAATAACATTTTATTAAATCCTGAGTAATTTACTATGATAATAGAAAAATATACCTTTGTGTCGCATTTGAGAAATTTGCTATCAACAAGAATGGCCATGTGTCTTGCTAGAGCGTTTTCGTCGGTGTTTAAAAATGTATTTACTTCGTTGAAACTTATTTGGTCTCTATCTTGGAAGAGCAGCAATATCGCCAGTAGAAATGTGTTCATGGTGACTATATACTTTTTCTCGCCAATATTGATCCATACCTCACCTGAATGAATAACATCCTTGTTATTTCGAGGAAAGCTTTTTTTAATAATCTAAACATACATCGACTAAAATGGTGCATCCAAGTCAGTTTGTGATCGTTATGTTTCCTCAAATAGAATTTTTCGAATAGGAGCATCACGTTTTCTATAACATTAGGAGGAGTGAATTTCAGGACGTTCTTATAGCTCATCGGCCAAACCGCAGTCTAAAATACGCAAGAAAAAACATTTTTGTTTGACTTTCATTAATAAATTGAAAAAAATTACCGTTGATACTTTGATCGTAAATTTAATACCAATAACGTTTGTCTGCGTGAATTCATTTGTGAGATCTGATGACAGTTTGTTGTCCGTCAGCATTGTTGTCAGTTTTTTTGCATACTCGAAACCACATTCTTGCTAAAATATTATTTCTTTTTAATTTCTCTGTTAACAAAAAAAATGTTTCAAATTTACCTGCAGTAATTTAACCATCTCTTCTTCAGGTTCAGTCGACTGAACCGAATTTTGGATCAGCCGACTAGACATCAGTTGCGCATAAAACTTTTCGAACACATCACTTTCGTAGATGTATGGGAAAACAGTCTTGAACGAGTAGCTCAATTCTTGATAAACTTTAATATTATCAGGCATGTCCTTTTCGCGCAGAATTGAATCGCAATATCTGGCCAGCTGGAAACCAAATCAAATCATTTAAACAAAATATTTTTGAAAATATTTATATTACCATTTCAGCAGGGGTTAGAGGAATATTCGCTTCTTTCATAGCATTTTTGCTCATTACACGAACAAATGCTTTATCGAGTACTGTTACAAACGAGTTATCGTCATCAAAAATCTCTCTGATCATGTTACGGTATTTTATATGGCATTCCAGCAGTTTATTTATGAATTTCATGTGAACCTGTTGAACGATCATTCGTCAAGTTAATTATTATTGGCTTTTTCTATAACTTACGTCTCGTCCTTTCAAATTAGTGATGCTTGCAATCAAATTTTTTTTACTAGATTTTGGAAATTCGATTTTAATTCCTCAAGATCATAGTTGGGGATGTATTTTAAGAATTTGTACAGAGATGCCAATTCATTGTTCCGCTCCTCTGCAACTATTTGATCGCATTCACTCAAAACCCGGTCTTTTTTGTCAGTGAAAAAATGCTGGACAAAAGCACTCTTTACTTCCTCAACCAGCCTAGAGAAAATCAATATTAACCGTTCATTAATAAAAAATAACACCTCGTTCATTATTACCCTTCATTTTTTAGTATTCTTGAAGTCAAATCTATGTTTGCTTGAATCATCGCAAGTGCTTTTTCCACGTACTTGACAGCTCCGAGTTCTTCCACCTTAATTCCACTTGATTCTTTTCTGTAGCATTCGCTCATGCCCTCCAAGAAAGGCATTTCAAAATTTTCTCTGTACGCCTGCTACACAAAGCATAATCTCAATTTTAGATAAACAGTCAGAAAATTTTTTTTAATTACATTCCCTCCTGATATTTGAAAAGCTTGTTCAAAGGAAGAGACAACTTCCCGCATGATTTCAATACTCATGTTGTCTATTTCATCTCTTTGATTTGTGAGGATCTTGCTGATTAGCAGTCTCACAATGTCTGCTACCATCGGCTCAAGCAGTTCGGTCTGCCATGCTTTCAGCTCTGCAAAATACTCATCAAATTTGTGCTCACAGATTTTTTTGGTTAAATTTTTCTTACCTAATTTTTGGAAGGGCTCTAGTGCAGTTTTGCCATTAACATCTAAATTGTCCATATATCTGGATGAAAAGTTAAAAAGAGCATTGAAATTACTTTTATTTTTGCCTATCGAAAGAGCACTCACACCAATAATGGTCTCATACCATTGCAATTCTCTCTGTACTGGCACCAAAGAGTGCTGTAGGTACTTGACAACGTTTCTAAAGAAGTGCGACTCAGATGACCTTTTGAGAGTTGTTTGACGAACCTTTCCAAAGTCACTAACACTTTTTTTCTCAAATAGTCTTCATCTTCTTGAACGGACAAATGGTAAACATTTCTGTTAATTTATTTATTTATTGTTAAATATTTAACAAAATGAGTAGATTAAATTAAAACACTCACTCAAATGCTTGCAACCAATTTGGTACCGACACGCTCTTTGAATTTAGAATGTTGTTAATTACAAGCTCCAGTTGACGCCACTTAGCATCTCTAACAGCCATTTCCAAGATTCCTGAACACATTGTGCTCACGGTACTGGAACGAAAAACTAATAAATCGATGAATAAAAAGAAATTTTTTAAGCTTTGAATTTATTTTTGTAAGAGCATAAACATGGTTTTATAGGTCGCTTTAATTTAATTGTGCCCAGAAATTAGTGGATACACTGATTCTCAACGTCCCTAAATAAAATGATTCTGTGGCGTGTAGAAATTTGTTTCGCAGGTTAAGCGTGTACTTCAAATTGCTGGATAAAATTCAACGCATAGCCTATATAGAGATATATATTCTTAGTTTTTATAATCCCCGACTTTTACCACCTGGAGTCTGAGAAGAAAGGTGCAATCATTTTTTTGTCAGTCCATCTCTGTCGAGAATGACGACCCCCTGATAGCGAACAACTTCGTCCCCCGCAATAACATCGCGAACGAATGACATGGGCGCACGGGCCTCATTGTAGGAAGCCCAGTCAAGAAAAAGAGCAGCGCACGTGTTGCTGCCCCCGCACCGTCAGGCTGCCGAAAGCAATCCGAAATGGAATCGTCATTGACGTCATTGTAAATGCAAGAGTCAAATGTAGGCGCAAATCAGCCCGCATTGGACCCCAAATATCGCTCGGGTTCTCTCACATTGCAAAAATGTGCATGCAAAGTATGCGCTCAACAATGTAAGCCAATGTGGTTAATTTTGATGTTAGACATAATACATTTTCAATATATATAAAAATTCAAAAAATGCCTTATTTTTTCCTTAAAATTAGACGCACACATAAAAATAAGAATACTACATAATTATACATATACCTTTGAAAATCTTCTCGAGAGATGAG
The DNA here is from genome assembly GCF_949628265.1 of Cloeon dipterum. NCBI lineage: Eukaryota > Metazoa > Arthropoda > Insecta > Ephemeroptera > Baetidae > Cloeon > Cloeon dipterum. Next base: position 24,640,152 of record NC_088787.1, read on the forward strand.
GAGCGTGAAACTGGCAAAGCCATTTAAAAATTCAACAGAGGTGTCTGAACGCCTCTCTGATTGGAACCACTTTAAATGTTTCATACAGTCGAATAGGTTTTATACTACTATTTTGTGTTTGCGCTGGAGCTGGCACAAATATCAAATATTGAATTGAAAATTCCGTGCATTCTCCTCGATGCGAACAAATATTAAATACTAAATAGAAAACGAGTGTTTGTTTTAAAACAATGTTTGTTTGAAAATAGTTACACAGTAATCAATATCATTTTCATTGAAACATTATTTCGCATAGATTACACACAAATTCGCGAATGGTTTTTGAGAAATGAGCTATTTTACCGCGAACAGGACGAAATGTTTTTGACCTTAGTGGTCATATATTTGTATTAATTAATGATATGTATGTACCACAGCAAAACAAAAGTTAAGATTTGTAACCATAATGGGTTTTAAAACAATTGTCTCATCTATTCAACTTAACTATCAAACAATAGAACTTTCTTCAGCAAGAATAAAATTATTATTATTTTGTCAATTCAACCATTTATTTTGCATTGCCCTAAAACCAAGATGTAATTTCATTGGGAAAATAGACCTACTTCATAATTATTGTGTATTTATGTGATATAAATCGGGCGTTGTAGATGAAATTGTATATAGGAGTGCGCACATATTTATTTTCACAGTATTACACAATATCTATCCGCCATTGAAATTGAAAGTTCCCATTAATTATTAATAAATGCTTGAATCGATTTTTTCTTAACTTTGCTAGAGATAATGTTAATTGTTATTGAGAGAAACTGTGGTGATTCTCCACTACGTACAAGAAACTCCCGAACATTTCCCAAGTAAATTCCAGAATTTAACGTTCCAGAACATTCGTTTCCAATGTACTCTTTTCAAAATAACATATATCAATTGTTATATAGTTGAGAGACAAATCGCATTTCCAACTGGTTGATGTAGTATTGTACTAAAAATTATGACAATAAAAATACTCCCGATTTCGTACCAAGTAATTGTATGTATATTATACAGCAGTAGATGTGTGTGATTCAAATGGACTCCAAATTGTGACAGGATGTTCCAACACCGGATTTCAAGACTTCTTGTTGATTTTGTGAAAAGAAGAAAAGAAGCAGTCTAGGTATAATTTGTCGTGCTTCAATCACCCGACACCTAAAATACGCCTACAAAACTAAAGGCACTGCATCCCGCCACTGCATCAGTAAAATCTCCCTCTCAGTGCCACCAATCTCTTATTCTTAAAAAGAGTGCCTCGCAGGAGTGGAAGTCTACGGCCCGATGCATCTCAGGTTGCAGCAGCCGCCGGCCAACACCGACCTCGGCGTCGTGAAAGTGTAGAAATATATGCCACCCGCACTGCAAAAGTGTGTTCGGCGGCACAGTTTCCCTCTCTATGACAGGCGAATCTGACAGTACAAATTTTTGGTGATGTTCCTTAATCAATTAATCTGGCCTCACGGCTGCTATTTTAGCTTTTTTGCAAGCAATATGTCACTCTGACTGACATTTTTATACCTTTTGGCTGAAAGGCACAAAGTTGCTGTACTTTAATGTCCATTTTTTGTTTCAAAATATGACGGAAGATAATATTTGTGCTACATGATTTTCCCCAGCTTCATATTCTATAAAAACTTTTCAGCCTCATAGCTACTTGTTATCACAGGTTCTCACGGTTATAGCAGACGCGATTCAAGGAAACAAGCATTAAATGTTTGCGTCCCCAAACAGAACTAGATCGTTAAGGAGGATGAGTACAACAAACCCAAAAAAGATAGATAATTTAATTTTTAATTAGGCGAGGTATTGGTATACATCTGTTTTCGTTGCGTCCCTCTGCAAATATTCCTTTTCAATCAGATTTTCAATGATCTTTTTGAGCATTGGCATGTGGACCGTAAATTTTCGTTTCGTTTGAGTAAACACCTGGAATTCAAAACAAATATGGTAATTAAAATTGACACAAAAAAGCAAAGTAAGTGATAACAATTAGCGTGAGAGAAAACATTAATTAATAGAGTTACCTCATTAACCAGGTCGTTGTGGTTCATTTCCTTGTGGTGCTTCATGATGCGCACAACTGCAGCTTCAAGAAAATATTTGCGGTCTTCAGTTAGAGTCTTAATCACTTCTTCCTTTTCTTCAGGCGACACGCGTGTGCTAGCGCCAAGAATTTTAAATTTAATGAGGTTCTTCTTGAATGCCACATTAAAAGTCAAAGTGCTCGTTTCACCAACAACCTGGAAAATATATTGTTATACAAAATAATTTTACTCATATTTTTGTCCTACATTGGTGTCACAATTGAGCAATTTCGGTTTCACAAGGGAAGAAATATGTTTTGAAAGGATCTCTCCGTTAATTCCCAATGATCCTTTGATACTGCTGAAACTGAGATCATCGGTGTTTTGAAATAGCCACAAGATAGCCATTTGAAAGGTGTTCATTGTGACCATGTACGTCCTTTTCACGTTAATATTTATTTCATCTGGAGAAGAAAGAAAGATTTAGAAAATCGGCTTGTCAAGGTGCTGTGAAACTTACTCGAGCTCAAGTGGTTCATCCATTTCAGTTTGCGACCGCTGAAATTTTCATTGTAGAAGCCTTCAAACAGGTGCATCGTTGTTTCTATCACGCCCGGAAGAGGGAGGTTCAAGACATTCTTTTGGCTAATCGGCCAAACTGAACACTAATAGAGTATATTTTTATATAAGTTAGAAAATATAAAATTATAAATTACATACCTTTGGTATTTTGACCGCAAATCCAAAACCTATTTTTTTATTCTTCTGCGTGAATCTGTTTGTGATATCTGCTGACAATCTTATGTCCATCAGCATCGTTGTGAGTTTATTTGAATACCCGAAACCACATGTTTTCTAAATTTTCATCATACATTAAATTCTAAAAATATTAATTCAATAAATATTATTACCATGAAGATTTTAACCATTTTTTCTTCAAGTTCCATCGACTGGACGGTATTTTGTAGCAAGCGCTTTGCCAGCAATTTCATATAAAAATTTTCAAATTCATCTCCCTCATCGATGTATTGGAAGATGGTGTTGAATGTGTGGCTCAATTCTTTGTCCACTTCACCCTCAGACATTTTCGTAGTAAGTAAAAGTGTATCACAACGCTTAGCCAGCTAAAACAGAATCCTCGATGTTGGTAAAAAGAATCAGCAATTTTGTAAATTACAATTACCATTTCGGCAGAACTGATATTCTGATCTTTGATAGTTTTATGGTTAATAACGTGATGGAATGTCTGGTCGAACACTGCCACGAACGGAGGGTCATTATCAAAAACATTTTGGACCATGTCCTGGTATTTTGTATGATAATCAAGCAGATTTTTAATGAAAGTCGTGTGAACCTATATTGAATAAAAATTAACCGTGTGCAATTTTGTCGATTTTTTAGTCAATTACATCATTTCCTTTCAGGTTGGAGACACTCGCGAGAACCTCTTTCTCGATATGATTTTTTAGGTTGGTTTTTATCTCCTCAAATTGGCAGTCAGGGTTGTACTTCATGAATTTGTACACAGCGGCCAGTTTACCATTCTGCTCCTCTGCGATCATTTGCTTGCACTCGCTTGAAACTCGTCGCTCAGCGTTTGTAATAAAGTGATGGATGAAAGCAGTCCTCACTTTCACGATTGATCTGGGAAAAAAACTTATTTAATATTTTTAAGATCTAAAACAAAATATATCGAGTTTTACTCTTCTTTGAGAATTTTTGAGGCCCAAGCGACTTCTTCTTCCAACTTCACGGTCACTTTTTCCACATACTCAACAGTTCCATATTCTTGTTGCATTCTGCTCGATTCTTTATTGTAGTATTCGCTCAGACCAACCAAGAACGGCTTTTCGAAACACTCGTCGTAGATCTGATGTAAATCAATACATACTTGACTACAATATTAACAAAATTACATTATTTAATATACGCTGCTTTTGCTTCCAGATTGTTCATCAATCCCAACAAAGGAATCGACAACCCCTCGCATGATTTCTAACTTCTTAGAGGTATGTAGACATTGTAGACCATCTCTTTCATGCGTGGCGCTTTCTAATAGCAATCCGACGAGCTTTGTCACCACGGGATCAAGCATTCCAATCTGCCATGCTTGAAGTGCTAAGAAAATAAATTTATTTTTGCGCTGATTTGATTTAAAATATCGAAATTCTCGTACCAAGATGTCCTGTGCGCAAACCGGTGAGTGTATTTTCGTTTAAAGATCTAAATAATTGAGTTAATTTATAAACGAATGATGCTTCTTATTATTTAGAAAAAATACTCACACGAAGAGTGATTCCAGGTAATTGCAAACTTCTTTGTATTCGTTCCAAATAAACATGTAGGTATTTAGAAAGTTTTCTGTTTCAGCGTCATGCATTTGTTTTGAAAGCTTCCTGACGTGTTTCGCAAGAATATATTTTATCTCATCATACAAATCCGTATGGTCGTCATCCCCGTAAACCGCCAGATTGTAAACATGCCTAACATTTTTTAGGAAGTAAGTACAACCTTATTTAAGAAACATATAATTATAAATTGAGACACTCACCGAAACGCCTCCGACCAGTCTGGTATTGACACACTCTCCACCATTAAAATTTTGGTCATAACATTTTCCAATCGGGACCACGTTCCGTTTTCCGTACCCCTGTTCATTTTTGAGCTCGACATGTTTGCTATCTTGAGACAAACAGTTGAAGAAGCAGCCGATTATCTGATTAAAAATTAATTGATCTTGAATAGAATTGAAACCATGCTACTTTCAGAAAATTATTGAGTACATATACTGTGAATGTGAGAGGAAAAGAAAACAGAAAGACTTTAAAAAAATCCTGGGATGATCATTATAATAATTAATAGGCAGGATAATACTAACTTATTTCAATGTACAAAAAGAAACATACCTCTCTAAAACTCTGCTCGAAGCAACTAACTTATTAGAAATTTGTAGCTGAATAGTGAGACAGAACACCCCCACAAACCAAATTATGAAGACTTCAGTGAAAACATGTTTTGTGTTTTAAAGAATAGAAACATATAGTTGAAAATATAATATGTACTTCCTTCTCCTCGCTGAAAAATATTTTTTATTTACGATTGACTGCGGAACATTAGTTCAGCTTTGACTTTGAAACCTTTCGTCAGTATTTCATAAAACATATTTTCAAGTTTCAATAATCATGTCACTTTAAACAGTTAAAATTTTGAATTTGAAACTAAATTATAAATAAATATATTTATAAATATATAACAATTTATCAAAAGCGTATATTTGACACCAATTAAGAATCGCTCCATGGAGATGAACGACATATTTGAGATTGTGGCACTAGAAATCATCCATAGAAGACTGCTGTCATTATGCGGCCGCAATTATATCTCGATTTTATTAATGAAAACTTGATTACGGCCGCAATGTGGTACCTATATCTCGGCATTAATGCAATGAGTCAGTAGGCTAAACTAACAAAAGGTAGTAAAGTAGTATAAAAAAGCTCAAAATTTTGAAATTTGTGTTTATTTAAAAATATATGCTACAGTTTATTGAGTCTCTTATCATCTTTGAGGCTAAAAGTAAAATGGGTAAATATAAATTTTGTTAATTGTCAAATTCTTCATGACGTTTGATCATTATATGTTAGATTTGGTAGTCCAACTTCAAAGGCTTAAAATTTAAACACAACAATCAATGCTGTGCACTTAGACTTAAAAATTTGTGAAAGGAAATTAAAATTTTTTCACTGTTATGGTGTTTTGGGATTTTCCAAATTTGCTTTACGCGGCTTTCTTTACGCAGACAACTTGGTAAAAATTAGCGCTTTTTGCAGGTTGCATCTATTTCAATTTCAATTCAGTATTATTTCTCCTCAAAAGTCATAATATATTATTTAAATAAAAATCATAATAACAAATATTCACATTTGGGAGAAATAAGGCTTTTAGTAGAATAAGCGATAAACTCGCTGACACTCGCGATCAAAAAAGCAGCAACATATTTGCTACTAATTCAACCACTCAACACATTGCTTTAACTAAAAACATTTGTATTTATTTTCAATTTTTCATAGGACCGATTATCAACACACTTATACAATAATTATGCCAAACGAAATAACAAATAGTAAAGAATAATAAATACAACAATCACGCACAAACGCTCCGCTATATGAATAATATTTTTCGTATTTAAAAAACTGTTCGTCTGTTTTTAAACAAAGACGGAAACAAGATTAAGTAGCAATGAACTGACCTAGTAATAGTTGCTTAGGCCGTAATAATTAAATTTCAAATCTCACTAGTGATTTCGGAAGTATTTTTCTGCAAGATTCGCTAAATAACTTGAACTCAAATTTTCTCATGTTCCAAATTCCAGTGATTTCGTTCGAAAATCTGCTTAAGAACGGCGCGACGCGTGGAGCCGACCATTAACGCGTACACGTGCGTCATAATGCGACACGGTGATCCTGATCCTGTCCTCTTTCACCATGGGTGGATGTCAACTGCTCTCAGCCTCTCAGAGAATTTTCGTTATTTCCAGGGTGACAATTAATTCCATTCAAATTTTGAAGGTAGTTCAGATTTCAGTGGTCCAAGCATCATAAAGCCCTGAGCTTTTCCGTGAAGAAAGCTATAACAGCTTCCGTGAAAGTGAAAGAATTGACATCAACAAACTTTGTTATTAAGAAAACTCAGTATTTTTTGCATTTTCTCATCTTTTAAAGTGCTTCCGACTTTCTTCTTATATTTTAGATTGGAGTTTAATTCATTCTAAATTATCACAGCAATCTGAGGTAGGAGCTTTGCGTTTTTTTATTTTAATAATTTCTTTCTAATAAGTTTAAAATTACTGTCCTTTGCAGCATTTCTCCAGTTTGTAACTTAAGTTAATCTCTCCTGAAGCTCCTGATATCCCAGAATCTAAATATATAGTCTTATGATGGACAGATAAGATGGTTTTAAAGTCAGCTCAAGGATGAATTATTGACCTGTTCATTCAATAAGTTTTTGATAGAAAAACTACGATTTCAATTATAATTCTCCAAATACAGAAGATTTTCAATTTATTTTCATAATGTATGTACACCTTACAAGATTAAATGTATATTACTTAAGAAGAGCAAAAAGTTTGACAATCTTAATGAATTTCCTCTAATATATGCAAATGCAAGCTCTCTTGCTGTATGAAGCTTTCACAAAAATTGATCACATTTTCAATTCGAACGTCTCTTCGCATTCCAAGAGAGAGAGAGAGAGATAAAAATTTAAAACCACACACCAAGAGTAGCTTGCATTTATTGAAAACCCTGTTGTTAAGTTTATCTCTTGTTGGCAACTGCGCTGACCGAGTTTTGAAAATGAAGGAACGTAACTTGCGGTTCAGAGTTGGCAACAACATTCACAAAAAATGAGGTAGGCGTAAAGAAAACAGGGAAATGACCGGAAATGCTGTTTTGTTTTAAAAGTTAATATATTGCACGAGATTTCCTGCTAGTCAAAGTTCTAAATCCCTGTATAACGCGGGCAGCTGCTCTTTTTTACATTAACAGCTACGCTTGTGAACTAAATTATTAAGTTTTATTATTATCTTCACGGCGTCTTCGATGGCACAAATTTTGAACCACTTGAGCAGAAAAATTCATACACAGACAGTTAGAGTATGCAAGCTGATTCCTCTTCCTTCGTTCAAGTCTTTTGGCGGCGATAACAATTAAACAAGCTATAATGGCATCTGACTAAAAATTAAAAGCACTCGACAGATTTGATTCCCGTGGCCGCGAACTTTGTGCAAACAAGAAAATGCAGCACGACAAGTTTAGTCTGTATGTGCTGCCACTGCGAATAAATACTTGCGAGCAACAACAAATTATTATCGTATACAAGAAGGTCAAGAAAAGTTTTTTCTGCGGTTGTGAATCGGCAGAAGCATCAATTGTTGTTGTTGGAGAAGTTGTACTCCAGAAGATCTATGCTCTCATCTGCAACGAGCCAAAAACAGCGGAATTGGTAAACCTGGGGCAAAAGATTTGACGCGGCAATAGCGCTGTTTTTCTTTTTTTTTTTCAAAATTCAGTTATTATAAGCCACTGGTTAAATGTTCAATCTGCCAATTTTCATCTGGAATGTTCTATCAAATTAACGGACAATAGAAACCAGGTTTAAATAAAAAATTATGCAGTTGCTTCACTATTTTGAAATTGAAAAATCATTTTCAAGAACACGCAGCGTAAATGTTCGAAAACCAGAAATGAACTTAATTTGCCTTGGCTATGGATCTATTTTATGGCAACGTAATAATTTTATATATATTCTAACCCATCAACTCGGTCTTGGTTTTTAAAGCCTCTCAATCTAAAATTGAACAACAAGAATAATACATTCCACATGCCAAGGATTTAATTTAATTATTTTTTTGTATCATAATCAATCATTCCAGATGGATCAGCAGCACCAATTTTTAAATCAAATTAATCCGCAATCAGTGACAATTTCAAGACGATAATCAACAAGGTGGCTATTCTGATAACCTAAGAAGCTCTGGATTGGTAACCCAAGTCAAAATTTTCGGCAGTTTTTCGGTAGAAAATACAAAATAAAAATCCCCTTAAAGTCTCTTTAAGAGGGAGACTCACAGGTGTGCATGGGAGACGAGTGGTGCTGGTGTTGTTGGTGGTGCAGCACTTCGTTTTTGTTATTGGGATGTGCGGCTGTGTTGCTGCGGATTGGCGAGGCTGCGGAGGAAAGGCGCAACTCAAAATTTGGCCATTTTTCACTCCCACTTCTAGCGCCAGCAAACGAGCAAACACAAACACTCTACTCAATCACTACTTTTGCTTTGCCAAAATGGGGACAACAAAAATAAATGTACTAGCAATAGGAATACATAAGTTGATGGGCGGTTTTCAAAAACGGATTCTACTGCTGGCATTCCACAATGACAAAAACAACTAAAAGGGAGGTGTCCAAATGAAAGAGAGGCCATTGTTGTAAAATCACAGGATATTTTATACAGCTTTGAAAGGTTACACATCGAATGATAGCTAATTAATCTAAGTATATTATGTAGAATTGCTTTTTTAAGTCTATTTACACTATGTGTGTTAAAAATGGCGAGACAGCTGTTCATTCAAATTCTCACTTAAAAGTTATAAGTAACTGAATTGGCCCTGAAGTCATTTCTTTCAAAAAGAGAGTCTGAGTATTTGATAAGCGGCCCGGCAGAAAAGGAAGCGAAATCAAATTCTAATCGGCTAGTCAGGCATGGAGTGCGCGAGAACTGCAAATTTAACCAAAAAAATACGAAATCACAACTATCAGCATTAACTTAAATTTTGTTTCTAAAACAGAACCAAGGGTTATGAATAAACACAGAGGAACTTTTGAAAAGAGGGTTAGCCAGCCGATTGGAAAACGTCCATTTAAAAAACGAGGAATCCAAGAAAGGAATGCAACAGTTAGAAGTAGCACGATTCGCTTTTTGATCTCCAAGCTTTGGAACTAACACGTTGTGGTAATTTTTGGCGTCCAATACAGAATCAACATAAGAAAAAATCGCGCCATTTGATATTTGGAACGATTGCAACCAAAAGATATCATCTCTCTCAAAAGCACTGGTTAAATCAGAAATTATGGATATTAAAATGATAGTGTATCAAACCGTTTGGCGTTTATCAAATCTAGTTTGATTTTAAATGCATATGTTCACTGCAGGGAGTGCAAAACAATGTAACCTCTTTAAAAGTTGCTTGACTATCGCTGGAGACCAAAGCAAAAACGTCGCACCTCGAAAGAATAAAAAGACAAAGGGAAAGTGTGACAGGCACTACTAAATAAACAGGTTTCTCCTCATCACCATGCACAAAATTAATAATGATAATAATTATGTACAACAAGGACATGCAGCTAAAGGGCCTACACCAGTACAAGAAATCTAGAAACTTCGCAATTTGTTGTCCCAGCTTGTTGACAAACAAACACGAGTCGCTCTTTTAAGGGTTACATGACGTCAACGAAGAACTCACAGGGATTGCCCATGGCCATGCGGAAAGACTGTCGGCTGCCAGACATCTCCTCAGGCACATGCTGTAGCTGCCGGCCTCCACCGCTCCCGCTTCCAGCACTTCCGGCTCCGCTTGCCGCTCCCGCGGCCGCTGTTGAGCCGCTCTGTTCAGAGCCGCTTGACCGAGAACGCCTTGATCCCGACTCACTACCAGCCCCTAAAATGTAACACTTGCTTTAGCAGAAGTGAAGGAACTTATGCTTAAATGACACTATTAAAATGTGATTGTTCTTGAAGCGAATCCACAGTAGAGAACTGATTTTGCAGAACCTGAAAGATTAGACTGCAAAAAGAAAATCATTCAATCTTGAATGAGTCAATAATAATAAATCTAGCAGTTTTTTTTATTTTAAATAATTTTAAACTTAGTGCAACAAAAAAAACTCAAAAGGAAATGGCTGATTTTTTATTAGTTGAACATCAAGCGTGTCAATTAGAGCGTGATAACATTAAAAAGAATAATAATAATATACTAAAAACTTATCAAGCTTGAGAATTGAATGTTCGAGTTTAATTTTTGTCCTATCCTTATCAATTTCTACAATCAGTCTTAATCTTAATGGGTCTTTATTTAACAACAATCAGGCAACTCAATTGTAAAATTTACAAAATTATAATATTCTTGAAACTTTCAGAAACTCTGCGTTCTTCCCGGATATTGTTTGAATCGAAAAACAAACCTTGCTGGTGAGGTGACGCGGGTGGTAGGGGTGGTAATGCAGGCGGAGCCCCAGTCACGGGAGCCCTGATGGCCGACCCGACCAAACTGGCAGCTCCATCTGATCCACTGCTGCCTCCTGAGGATAAAAAGTGAGTCAGCATAACCATTGAGGCTCCTTGGCAAAGCGTACCTGAGGTGGAGCGTGCCTGTTCCTCCTCAAAACCATAAACGCTGGGATCGTTGGCATAGTTGAAGGGCATAGGTGCGTAGCCCGAGGCGGGGTGCGACAGGAATGTGCCCGCGTATGGCATGTGCCCGCCTCCCCATGGTGCCGGCGAGGTCGAGCTTGGTGGTGGCAGCGGTCCCACAGACACTGATTCATCCTCCTGCAGCTTCAGGGTAGACATTGCTACAAAAGTGGATAATTTTGTGTAAAGCAGACCTCTTTCAAATGAGTATTTTTCATTAATCGCCAAAAACAGGTTTGTTTGGGACACAAATGAGGAAGGGATTTAAGTAATGCATTATTAAAGGTGCAGTAATAAACTTCATTCTTTGATCTTTAATAATTATGCAAGTTTGATTAACTAAAGTTATTGTCTTCATATGCCGACATGAAGTTCTAACACAAGATTTCTCAACCTCTAGTTCATTTTGTAAATAATGTAGAAGTTGAGTTACTTGTCGCATTTCAATCATCTGACACCTACTCCTACAACTGGTTTTCCCGACTTGATGGTCCACAGGCCGCTGGCCCTGGACAACCTGAACACCGGACTTATGACTGGTGACATGGAACCTGGCCATTGGACAACCCGGATTGCCTCATCTGGCAACTCTAGCCGTCACGCCGGACTGACTACTGATTAGACACCGACATAGAGAACAACTACTCAGCGCGTGACAATCTACATTGATCTGAGCCTGTTATAATTACTCTGTTTCATTTAATCTCATGAAATTTGTGTATATTCTTGCTGCTAAATAATTGAGCCCATCAGGTACTCACATCCGCAGAGATCACCAAAGACGTAGTAGCACTGCTCTGAGAAGGTTATCTTGTTGACAGTGTGCCTGATGTAGCCGGCCTTCAGCATTTGGGATGCATACTTGCGCGCGTCCCTCCGATCGTTGAAGCCCTCAACGTGGGTGTTGAGCCAGTCGACCACGTCGGCGCCTTCATTGAGCCAAGCCTCAGTGTAAGTATTTTCATTCAGTAGTAGGTATATTTACCAATAAATGCGTTCGGAATGGTAATTTTCAGCCACAATCTGTCCCTGACTTCCAACCCAGAGTCCGGCCTGGCCATCACCCGCACAATCGTGGGCATATCAGTTCTTACAGTCAAATGCATCTCTTCTGTGTTTCCTTCAAGTATTCAATTAGTTATATATGTGGACATCAAAGCAAGATTCATTAATTTCCACTAGCAGCTCCAAGTGGGAATTTTAAATTTTCTCTGTTACTCATAGCAATTATTGTTACTCTATCACAATGCGTATAAGAGCTAAATGAGATTCCAACTTATTAATAATTAAAATTCTAAGGTTAGGCAGGTTTCATGAATTAATAGCCTTGAAGCCATTATTTTAGCGGCATTAGTTTGGATTCAGGTGATACCTACTTTGGTCACAATCAGGCATACTAGACGTGATTGATGAACTGGCAGATGTGATCGTGCTAACTGACTCGGGTCTAATTGGAAAGTCGCCTGGGCAAGGATTGTTAAGGCTCACAATTAGTTCGCATCCTCCAACCTTACTCTTACCTCTGATGGCGGCTGTGTGAGCCACCCAGGCCCCAGGGTCAATGGGCCGCACTGGTTCAGTCCGCGGTATCGTAAAGTATCCTTTGGGATTTGGCTCCCAACACTTGGCAACTACCAACTTAATTGGCCTGAAAAATCAATCTTTTGAGCATCTCATCTGCCAAGGGATTTTGGTAAATACGCACCCTGGCTTCTGGACCACTTCCCTGAGGATGTGGACAGCCTCGTCGTTGCTCATATTTTCGAAATTAATGTCATTGACCTGCAGAATCATGTCTCCAGGTTCAATTCGACCGTCCAATGCTACCGCCCCGCTGTAAAATCGCAAGTTCATGAATTTCTGTTTTTTTTTTCAATTAAAATTTGTCGTATTGATCAGTAAAGCGTATAAATGAACCACAAAATGAATAAAAATGGTTCAACTAACCCTTTCATGATTGAGCCGACGTAAATTCCGCCGTCGCCGCCTTTATTGCTTTGGCCTACAATGCTAATTCCTAGAAAATTGACTGCGTCCATGTTGAGAGAGACAGTGATTATGTTAAGTGACATGGTGGAGTCTGTGATGGATGAAAACGAGGATGTGCGCGACATTGGAGGCATCCGGTGCCTCCTTCGACGCGGCCGCCGCCTCAGGTGCGCCCTAGACACGCTGCTGTGTTCTGCAAGCAAGCACGAGTACGTCTCAGATAGAGAAAATCACTAATTTACAACCCAAGGTTAGCATAACGCGAAGAAAATACTATAATATGAATTTAAAACTTGGTTTGAACCAAACACTGCATCAGTTTAACACAATTTTAAATGAAACCTTGGGATTGGGATGAAATGAGAAAGTTATGCAACATGCAGTGCCTGCTTATTTGCGATATTTTATGAGCAGAATTTAGATAGTACCCGAGTTTCTCTGGGATTTACAATTGATGTTAAAAAAATGACCTACCTGTGGTAGTAGTGATGTGAGAGGTGGCGTCGTCCTCAGAGTCGAGACAGCTGGTGGTCTCCAACTCAGAACTGATCATGGAGGAGCTTTCATAGCCGTGTCCAGATCTCTGATGCCTGCCTGACTGGCCGTTTGCTCTTGGTCCTTGCAAGCCTTAAAAGGAAATCGCATTAAATGTTGCGCGCGTTTCGCAAGGCGGCGTGATAATTAGGCCTTTTACGGCAGCTTGACATTTTTAAAAGAAGCAGCAATTAAAGAGGAGTAGATACAGCCAAAAATTTTCTCTACACAAGACTCACCATTGTATTTAATGTATCTATCGTATTTTTCCGCGTGGTGCCGCGTGGGTCTGGGGCCCCCTACAAGAACAAAACAACACTCAAAATAGACACGTGCAGGAGCAGAAACGAACATAATGTATGTAATAGAAGCAGGTGCCAGAGCAAATAAATTAACGTCAGATAAAAATATGAAACATTGCGGGAAGAACCCTGCACTAGAGCTATAGTGATAATATTTTACACGTTTAAATCGGTATCGGAAAACGCCAAATTATTTACCTGGCCTCGAGCTGATAATAGACTCAGTCTCTGTACAAGTTGAGTCCTCCATTGTCCTCGTTTTAGTGTGCGGCACTCTGTAAAAGAATGGATAGAGCCAATCCCATATACAAAATCACAGGTTCCAGACCTGAAATTTGTGGTTTGATTCTCGATGACGACCTGCTGCTGCTTAGGGTCTGAATGTGCTGCACTGTCCGTACACTGGGACGCACCGTCCGACCTGTCGGACACGCTGCTGCCTTCCGCGGAAACAAGCTGTGCATAAAACTCGTGTTTATTTCTTTCAAATCAAAGCTTATAGCTACTATTACCCATGATACGACGCGCCCGTTGAAACAGGGTAGGTGCGAGTCATCGTCGACGATTTCTTCTTTGACGACCCTGCAAAAAGGTCAGTAAAGATTTACTTGGGAAAACCCCTCTGGGTGTAAAGAACAAAATGTTCTCAAAAGCTTAATTTCGGCACGGAATTGTCATAGACGAGCGAGGCGAGGGAAGGTAAGGACTGTCGAGGGTAAAAACCGGCTCGAAAGAGGGATGCATGAGTAAAAAACACACCCGAAGTCATCGTCCATAGACTTGAAAAAGAACTTAAAGTTGGGCCGATTGAGGATGTTTTTGAAGTCGGCAAGGGTGACCCGCTCCGGAGGAATGGCCAATTTCACCAGGTACGGCGTCTCTTCATCGTCAATGTGGTAAATTATCTTCGTTTCCTCCATCACGAAGATCAAAATCGGACGCCTATTAGAGACACGGCAGACGAGTCATAAACAAGATTCTCAGGAATCACCCATATAAATGCAATATGGCTGCTGACACTGATTTGTGTGATGACACACTGTGATGCCAACATGATGATGGTATTTCATGAACGGATTTTGATGTTTTCAGGAATTTTCATAAACCTGAAATTTAAAACAAATGGAAAGTTAAATTTTACTTCAAGGGAACCTTTAGTTATTGAATATTAAAAATCAGTTTCTGCATAATGGGTTGTTGTAGTGAACTTGGTTGAGTTGGCATTGCTATTTATTATACAAAAGACCAACAGCTCCGTTCACTTGCCTCCTCTTTTGGGTCCTGCACATATTTATGAATTGAAAAGAGCCATTATTCTTTCCTTCTCATTGTCTCCTTAGATTTTTCCCAGAAGGCTTTCCGAAAAAATTTACTACCGAAAATCTTTTCAATACAATAGCAATCTTTTATGGCCCCGGTAATATGAAAAATCAAACCACGTTAAAAGGGTTAATTTAGAAGCGAGCAGGATTTTCCCAACGTCTGCTTTTATTTGTTTATCTATTTATGTTTCAACGGGAAATTTGTTGAAAGGGGGCATGTGGTCGATTCCTTGAGTCTCCCCCTAACTCCTGTAGTTTCTCAACAAATCTCTATTCAGTGGAAATACATATTCACCATGATGTATTTTTTTTATCTCCACTGTGCAAGCTGACAATGAGATTCAAATATTTTTTAGTCAGGTCGGGAGAATAAATCATTTTAAATCCCCGGTAAAAGACTAAAAGGAAAGAAGGAATAGCTCGAATAGCTAGAATTTGACGGCTATCTCGGCTTTAGCCTCTTTGTCTCGTCTCCTTTCTGAATACTGTTCTAGTGGTCTACTGCTGCAGCTTCAGATTCAGATTGCCAGGCGAGGCGTCAGACCTGTGCTTGTGCCTTCGGTCGAGCGGTGAGAGGTGGGAGGATTGCAGGTAGTCGGCGGGTTGTGCTACCAGAGCAAAAGAGAGAGACAGACAAGTGCCCCACCCCCTTCTGGCCAAACAATTTCCACTCGCATGCAGCACAGACACAGACACTCAGCTCGCTCTTTACTCCGACTCAAGCTGCTCGTGCTCTAGTCGGGCTGGGAAAGCAGTGCTTTCCGCCTCCTGCTTTCCACCGATCCTTTTCCGTTGCCAGGTGAGTCCTGACCCTCGCGGCGGCGGCCGCACACCACCAGGGCCGACGGCCAGCGCGCGCCCCAGGTCTCTGGAAGGTCCGCCCGCCTATCCCTTTCGAGACTTTTCCGAAATAACATTCGCTCTGCTAGTGACGAGGCGGATTTGAAAGGCGACCTGACTGCGATTAGTGAAGCAGGTCGCGGTTGAAAACCCTGGGTGTTTGCTCTGCGGTGACGGTTCGGATGACAGTTTGATTTGCCTTTTGTGTGTCACTCCTGTGATTCATCCCAACAGGCGACATACCGCACCTTTGTTTCCTTAAACGTGCAATACAAAATTTAAAATTTAATTGGGTGTTAAAATAACTTTTTCTTATTTTATTAGCTCGAATTTTCCTCCAAGTTTTCTCCTATTCGAAAAATAATAATTTATTTATTGATAACATTTTTATTTTTTCATTCATTTATTTAAAAATATTATTATTCCTGTCATAAATTATTCCAAGTTTTAAAAAGCTCATCTTCTATAATTTGTACACTATCTAATCATTAAATTAATCAGGCAGTTGATATGCTCATGTCGTCAGGCGAGCCACACACCAGTTAATTGTTTGCTTTTGCAGCTGCCTCGTGCACTTGCTCAAACAAGTGTTCTTATTTTTTTCCTTGTTATTATTATTATTGCGGCGTCGTTTCAATTGATAACGGCCGAGGTCTAATTTGTCAGCACTCTGGCAAACAAACTTTGACTTTAACGTTAGCGTTGGTCGACTTGCAGGTCGCTATGGCCACCAGTGCAGACCATCATCTCTTGCAGCAGCAGCTGTCCCAAATGTCGCTCGGAGGTGGCGTTTACCAGCAGCCGCAGAGGAAGGTTGCTCCTGCCGTGCCTCCCAAACCCAACAAGAAACCGCAGCCGCTGGTACGAAATGTCGTGACAAATGTCGCAGACTGGTTTTCCGCTTTCTCTTTATCTGCGGTTTGCGTTTTGTCACTCTTTTCTGTGTCAAATTCTCTGATTTACAAGCTGCTTGCTCGCGCAGGTACCAAGGAGTGTGAGCATTAAGAAGCCGACCGAGCCGTCTTACAGCACTGTCCTCCACGCCCAGACGGCCGGCTCGAGTAGACTCTACTCAAATCTGCCACCACCGATGGAAGAAAATACCTACGGCGGCTCCACGGCCACTTACTGCAACCTCCCGCCGTATAGCAGCAGAGGTGAAAAAACGGTGTTAATATATCATGTTTCAGCAGATTTAAAAACACAAAATGCATGATTTAGAATTAAGCATATTAAATAGCTTCATGCTTTGCGTTTGTGAGTTACAAACACGCAAAGACTTACTCCTAGCCTGAAACAATTTAAACTATGACGCAAAGGCACAAAGTATCAGTTCGTGCAGAGGAAGTGCTAATATATTTCACATCCACACGTCAACCTAGATTGGTCTAACAAGGGCATTAAATTTGCAAGCTCCCTTAATTGATGGGAGTTTCTGCTAGAGTGTCATTCACTTTGCATGGCAACAAGCTCAAACAATAATTTATTTACAGTAGCTTAAAAAAACTGTAAATTTTATGTGGCTGAACACAACCTCAAATTTTCAATTAATTCCCAGAGGTTGATGATCTGCCCCCGCCTCCCCCAATGAGCACCCTGAGCCAACTGAACACGGCCGGGCTCCCACCACCGCCTGATGATCTCCTGCCCCCAGCCCCTTCCTCGCCGGTGAGCTCGAGCTACTCGGAGTTGCGGCGAGCGCACCCCACCCCCCAGCAGCCAACCCAGGTGCAGATGCCAGTGGCTCAGCAGGCCTCGCTCCAGCAACACCACGGTGGATACTACCCTCAGTATAACCCCTACGCGCCTAGCTCTCAGGTAAATATCTGAAAACATCAGCAGCCTCTCTTATTTTAATAATTTTTGCTCGATTGATTTGCACTTTAACTTTATTTTCGCGGCTGGCAAAGGGAATCTGTCACTTATGTGAGACCACTTATTTCTTTATTTTATCTTATCATCCATTTTGATCGAAAATTCATGCAGTTGAACATTACGCACACCAAAATTGCGTATAATTTAATCTTATTGCAAATTTCCAGACATCCTCCACCTATGAGTCAATTTATGAGCCGATCAACCCTCGTCCCGCGAGCCAGCTGTCCTCAAACTCTAACTACTCTCTGTACGCGCCCTATGTGTCGAAGAACAGGGCGCAGCCGCCCTCTGAAAGCGGCAAGGAGGCTGAGGTTGACGCCCTTACTGATCTCTTACTGCAGTCAATGGACTCAGCTAACCCTGACTCAGACTTTTATGGTACTTCCGCTCCCTGAAATCTGATCTTTTCTATTCTTATGAGATCGGCTTTTCAGGCATGTGCAGTCAGTGTGGAGAACGTGTGGTAGGCGAGGGCTCAGGCTGCACGGCCATGGACAAGATATACCACATCAGGTGCTTCACGTGTCACCAGTGCCAAATTCCTCTACAGGGAAAACCCTTCTACGGCCTTGAAGGCAAGCCCTACTGTGAAGAAGATTATCTGGTAAGTTAGATACCCAGCTGATTTTTTACATTGTCTTTATTTGGCATTCAACCAGCTGTACTTCCTCCAAAGATATTAAAAATCTCAAATTCACTGTGCGATAAGCAAGCAGTCATCAATTCGTAAATTTCTGTTGAACACAGAATACTCTTGAAAAGTGCTGTGTCTGCCTGACACCAATCCTGGACAGAATCCTGAGGGCGACAGGGAAGCCATACCACCCAACCTGTTTCTGCTGCGTTGTGTGTGGACAGAGCTTGGACGGCATTCCATTTACAGTGGACGCTACCAATCAAATCCACTGCATTGAAGATTTCCACAGGTAGGCCAGGCCGCAAATCTTTGTTTTATTGAATTTGTTGGCTCATATTGAAATGCCTAATTATAGAAAATTTGCTCCTCGTTGCTGTGTCTGCCGGCAACCAATCATGCCTGAACCTGGCGAAGAGGAAACCGTCAGGGTAGTCGCCTTGGACCGCAGCTTCCACGTCAACTGCTATAAATGCGAAGTAAGTACACCACCAGCATTTATTAGTAAAAGTGTTCAGTAAAATAAGTGGTTTTTGCAATTTCTGCCTAGGATTGCGGCCTAGTTTTATCCTCTGAGGCTGAAGGCAGGGGTTGCTACCCCCTAGATGATCACGTTTTGTGCAAAGGGTGCAATGCTTCTAGGGTGCAGGCGCTCACATCCAAGATTGCTACTGAGTTGTAGAAATGATAGAATGTGTACATGTCATACTATTGCTGGCATTCCAATGAGAAAGTTGATTTATATTTTGTTGTTATGAAAGTAGCTTTCCCAGCGGCCATCGACGGATTTGTTGCACTTTATGCCGCCTCTTCTAAATTGTTCTGCTGTGAATACCTACTATTCAATTTTTGTATGTACATTGCAAACATTAAAATTATAAGTGTCATGCTGAAATAAATAAGTTCAAATTATGGATAAAATTGTATGCATCATGTGAAATCAAGAAGTCCGTTCGACAAAATATATTAGTGTAAGTGGCAGTATTATCTTTACGAATATGATGTTTCGCATGATGTGTTAGTCTGACCTAAAGACAAATTATAAAACAAAATTGTGTTCAATATTTTGACTGCTGCTAATTTTAATTAATAAAGTTAATTTGATCCAAACATTGTTTGTGTTTCAAATTACTGAAAACAACTTTCAATCAATATGTACGGCAATATAATATCACTGATCTCGCTCTCAAAATTTTGAAAAGAAAACCTAAGTTTATCTCACTTTGAAAACACACTGCACTAAAAATTAATATAGTGACAAGTCATAAAAGAAGAACAACATTTTTCTAGGTAGTTATTTTTTGCGAATATATACCGCCAACAATGAATAGTGAATAAAAGGCGTTATTTTCCTGTACCCATATAAAACATATATTTCATCATTTTTTAATTACCTCTAATTATATTAGCTGCTATGATTGCAGTCCTATTATGGAGAGCTTCAGCTTAGAAAAATGGAATCATGAAAACTGAAATTATTTGATTTGAGCTGCAAACTATACACAGGCACAGATAATAAATTTCCTCATTATACAGTTACTACAGTGTCCGCATTTATTTCCATCATCTTTCGTCAATTTACTAACCATTTTAACATAACACCAGCAAAACATTAATAATATATTCAACTTATTTTTACATATTTCAAATTTTAGAATTCAAAATATTATGTTAAAACAAATAGTACAAAAGCTTTGTTATTGAAAAGAATAATTAAAACGTAATTTTATATTTACACCACACAGCAATTAGTTTTATGAATATCATATTATATTATATATTATTATAATATAATTATATTATATATTCTTTCAATTATAATGCTTTTCCTTCTTGTGAACATCAAAATCCAATAATCAACCACAAATAAAAGTTTTTTCCTAAAATAATTTCGATAATTTCATTGCTATTATAATAATATTATATTTTTTCCGACGGCTTCTACCTTCCGTTCATCAGCGAAAAAATGAAAAATAAAAATACTAGAGCGCAAATAAAAAATACAATTATTTTACTATTATAATTTTACGAATTTTACTTAACTGCCGTTATACAATACTCTAAAAAAATCCATGATTCAGTTCGCGGGCATTGAAACTATCTTGGTGGTGGCGCATTAGTCGGCATGTGAGTGAGTGCGCAGACGTGACACGGCGGCTGTGAAAAAGTCACGTGACCCTTCCCTGTTCTCATCTGCAAAATGTGGAGCGCGGTTGCACGGGCTTCTTCGGGTGTCCTCCGGGGCTTGAAACCAGCCCTTGGTGCCCAAAGCATTAAAAGCGAGACCGCCAAGGCTCTCGTTGGCTTCGGCTCCAATAGTAAGTTGATCGATTTGGGGAAATTTACGCCGAAATCGGCCGATTCCGGGGGCGACCTTGCGTCGACCGCCGGGTGCCTCCATAACGGCCGCTGTCTTTGGTCTTTCCCTCTGAAAATTCAATCTCTACACTTCTAATTCATATTCTAATCGCTTCCCCGACGCTATTGGAATGGAATTTGCCTTATCTCAGCCGGTTCCGCTGGAAAATTGCCCAATTTTCCGGCGTTTTTCAGCCACCGGAAGTTAGTCTGCGGCCATCTTGTGTCTGAACATATGTACAAGATTGTCTGGAAAAAAATTTTAAAGGCTTTTTTATAACCCCCATTTCTTTTACCAAGCACAATTTTTGGTGATTGAAGCAGAGTTCCTTTGGTTTTGAAATGGTTTTTCTCAATTCTGCCTCCTACAAACTGTCGACCTTTGCTCCATGTCTTCCTGGCGTGTGCGGCTCTTAATATGTAATAATCCAATCCTAAAGTAAAACTACCATACCATAATTTAATTAAGAATGGGCACAATTATTAATGAAAAGGATTAATTTATTTTACGAGTTTCATCTCTTTCTTTCAGACCGCAGCTATGCCAGCGCTGCACCGAAAGGCAAGGGCATCAGCGGCCGTGTTGTGGCCGTCATCGGTGCCGTTGTCGATGTCCAGTTCGACGACGACCTTCCTCCCATCTTGAACGCTCTTGAAGTGCAGAACAGGTCACCAAGGCTGGTTCTTGAAGTCGCCCAGCACTTGGGTAATACTCAATTTGTTTTGGAATAGAGATGAGAGAAAAATAACTTAACTGGGACACTCATTCATTCATGATTGCTAATAATTTGCACAGATTCAGACAGCTGATTAACTCTTGGCACTAAGTTGTATATTAAAAAAAATACCTTGGATAGTTGAATATAGGTCGCTGAAAATATTTTTCGTTCACTTATCATGTCAATAAATTAAAGGCCTCTTCAAGTTGAATTTTTGAAAATATTTTTCTCTGTTATAATGATGTGGTCTATGTTAGAGCTGAGTTTAAATGAGTGCTTCGCAATTGCTGCTGTTTCATTTAAATGCCAACTATTTCATAATTTAAAAATGAACCCAACTTCAAAGTGTCCTTCATCTGTCCGTTTTTCTCTGAATATAATAAAATGATGAAAACTCGACGGTCTTCTGAACTAGAATGATCGAAAACCACTTAAACCCTAAAACCTGATTAAACCTCGTTCCATGCCTTTGTACCTTACCTCTAGTGTGAAACGTTACCATAACCATTTGAGTCTTCCTCACCAGGTGAGAACACCGTGCGCACCATCGCCATGGACGGTACCGAGGGTCTTGTGCGAGGCCAGCAGGTGCTCGACTCTGGCTACCCCATCAGGATCCCCGTGGGTGCTGAGACCCTGGGCCGCATCATTAACGTGATTGGCGAGCCCATCGATGAGCGCGGCCCCATCAAAACCGACAAGTTCGCTGCCATCCACGCCGACGCCCCTGAGTTCGTTGAGATGAGCGTTGAGCAGGAAATTCTGGTCACTGGTATTAAGGTTGTCGACCTGCTCGCCCCCTATGCCAAGGGTGGAAAGATCGGTACGTTGTGTAGATTCCTCTCTGATAACCCTATTTTGTCTAAAATGATGAGAACTCGACGGTCTTCTGAATTAGAATGATAGACAAACTCTTATAACCCTAGTTATCCTGATTCGATTTTTTTTCTTAGTCATTGGAAATTACAAAGGTGTGTCTCTGACCTGACCTAATTTCATATTTTAGGTCTCTTCGGTGGTGCTGGCGTGGGCAAAACTGTGCTCATCATGGAGCTGATCAACAACGTTGCCAAGGCCCATGGTGGTTACTCTGTGTTTGCTGGAGTCGGAGAGAGAACTCGTGAAGGAAACGATTTGTACCACGAAATGATTGAGTCTGGTGTGATTTCCCTCAAGGACAAGACCTCCAAGGTTAGAATCTAAGAGATTAAATATCAGACTCCGTTTCTTTAATTTTTGTCGAAAGGTGATAAATTTTAAGTTGGAACCTAACATTGAAAAATGTATTATGACTTCACGATTTGTGTAATACCAAGTTCATAAATGTGATATTGGTTAACTTGTTTTACAGAAGTGAAGGAATATGATCAAATTATTGCAACATTTTGGGAGTTTTAACAGTGCGTTAAGCCACATTGATTTTGGAGGTTTCTTTCAAATGGAGGTTTCTTGTGTTTTCATTCATACATTCTCAATTAAGACGCTCACACTTGATATAAATTGAAAACTTAAACACTGGTCTTAATCTGGACTTAATTGTGCTACAGGTCGCCCTTGTATATGGACAGATGAACGAGCCCCCTGGCGCTCGTGCCCGTGTCGCCCTTACCGGTCTGACAGTCGCCGAATACTTCCGTGACCAGGAAGGACAGGACGTGCTGCTCTTCATTGACAACATTTTCAGATTCACCCAGGCCGGTTCCGAGGTGTCTGCCCTGCTGGGTCGTATCCCCTCCGCTGTCGGCTACCAGCCAACCCTGGCCACTGACATGGGTACCATGCAGGAGCGTATCACCACCACCAGGAAAGGCTCCATCACATCCGTGCAGGCCATTTATGTGCCCGCTGACGACTTGACGGATCCTGCTCCTGCCACCACCTTCGCTCACTTGGACGCCACCACCGTGTTGTCCCGAGCCATCGCCGAGCTGGGTATCTACCCCGCTGTCGACCCTCTTGATTCCTCCTCCCGTATCATGGACCCCAACATCATTGGCGCTGAGCACTACAATGTTGCCCGTGGCGTCCAGAAGATCCTCCAGGTTAGTGATTGTTTACCTATTTACAAGAAATTTTAGGACATAATATTATTGTCGTTAAAATTATCAATTGGCATCCCCTTGGTTTATTTAAAATACTCTTCCCCCTTTTGGATTGCTTAGGCCTCTGTGTACTGATTTATTACAAGTTACGGAGGAATCTGAAAACTCAAAGTTTTTTACGTTTTTAAACTTTTTCCATTGGCGATGTTCTCTCCATAGAATGTTTTGCTCTTTGGAATCTTAAACTGAGCTCTTAACATTCATATTATTTTATTCTCTTCAATCTTGATAGTTTAGATGGTCTTTTTCTGACATTTTACATTCAAATTCCAGGACTACAAGTCTCTCCAGGATATCATTGCCATCCTTGGTATGGATGAGTTGTCTGAGGAAGACAAGCTGACCGTCGCCCGCGCCCGCAAGATCCAGAGGTTCCTGTCCCAGCCCTTCCAGGTCGCTGAGGTCTTCACTGGCCACGCTGGAAAGCTGGTGCCTCTTGAGGAGACCATCAAGGTACTTAATTTCTACCTTCCCATCGTGAATATGTCTTAACTTTAATTTTTCACCTGCAGGGATTCAAGAAGATCCTTGAAGGAGAGTACGACCACCTCCCTGAAGCTGCATTCTACATGGTTGGCCCCATTGAGGAGGTCATTGCCAAGGCTGAGAAGCTGGCCGAGCAGACCTCGTAAGAGCTGCGCTGCTCACTATTTAGTTTAGTAGTCGCAAATGAAATGCCATCTTTGAGCAAATGTGAAGTACTCGACTCGGCCTCCGGAGTTCTCCGCTGGACGCCATCAGCCCCCCTCTAAATGGCCCTCGAGAGCTCCGGCTGCTGACTTTGAGTCTAAACGCTGCTACGCGATAAGGGTATTTACAAACTTGAGCAGATTACCAGAAAAAAGAAAGAATAAACATGGCAGGCGGTGTGTGACTTGAACGCTAAATAAAACTGATTTTCATCCAGCCCTTGCAACTGCAAAAATTTCACCACAACACTCTTCTTACAGCATAATATTGTTGGTACTTGAATTCCAAGTAGGTTGACTGTTTCTTTGTTGTTATTGTACAAAAAAGTGAGGAAGAAAACGAAAGAAATAAAACATCCGTATTGATATAAAAAATATCAATGAAAAATATAACCTGAGAGCGTTTCTATTTGCGAGTTACCATGCATTCGTCAAAATGAATTACATGAAATATAAGCATAAGATACATAACATTTAAATTTGATTATCTAAGTGACGTCAATTTTTTATATCATTTGATCTACATTAATTATATCTTAAAATTCACTTGAATGAGTCAATTCAAGTTGACCTAAATTGCAAAAAAAAAATAAGTAAAACACGCTGGAAAATCCCATGGCAACAACTTTTCTGGTGATTAAGGTTTTTAACCGTAAAGGAACGCCATCTATCAGACTACTTTGAATTTGGCTAAAAATTTATTTTTATGGTTTCAGTGTTGTGAAAGCAACAACTACTGTTATTGATCAGCAGCGCCTTAGCCACGACACGTGTTGTTGGTAACGCATGCTTTCTGGAATTTCTTTCATATATATCATTGAATTATTAACTGGTAAACTGAGCAGTCGCTTTGTTCTTTCAGTCCCTGCGCGACGCGGTGAGAAGCCCTGAGGATGGACGCGATGAAGAAGGGATGGTTCAGCGAGATCGGCGACCTGTGGCCAGGCATGGTGCAGTCGCTGCAGGTGAACGAGGTTCTGCTGGACGAAAAGTCGAAACTGCAGAGCATACAGGTCCTGGACACGTAAGAATAATCCATTGATTTTGTTATCTTTTCACTCTCACGACTTTCGCAGGAAACACCACGGGCGTGCACTGATTCTTGACGGCGTAATCCAGTGCACCGAGTTTGACGAATTCTCTTACCAGGAGATGATCTCGTTCCTGCCCCTCTGCAGCCACCCTAATCCGCGTAAGGTGCTTATCATTGGCGGAGGTGACGGAGGCGTCGCCAGGGAGGTGGTTAAGCACCCCGGCGTGCAGGAGGTGGTGCAGGTCGAGATTGACCAAGGTGTGGTAGATGCCTCGAAGAAGCATTTGCCCAACATGAGTTGCGGCTTCGACCATCCCAAAATGACCCTCCATATCGAAGACGGTTTTGCTTACATGGGACAGCACCACCAGGAGTTTGACGTCATCATCACAGATTCATCCGACCCTGAGGGTGAGTAAACTTTTTCATTTGTAACGAAATGCCACAAATATAAAATTATAAATTTTTTCGAATTTAAGTTTCAAAAAGTTGATGCACCCAGTACCCCAGGTGTATTTATTGGCAAAAGAGGTAAACACACAGAACGCGGTTTTATTTCAACAAGGCACAATCATTTAGCTAAAATATACAAAAAAATTAATAAATATGTATAATTAAAAGCTCTCTAAAAATTTAATGCTTCTTAAATTTTATGACGTACGTGGCTCACATAAATTATAAATTACCTCTGCCAACAGTCACTCTAACTGGCGAAAGATTGACGTTAAATTAATTATAATGCTATGCAGTTAAAAATTATCTTAGTATTTTTTAGAAAGTTCTAAAATAAACATCTTTTGCACGGACAAAAAATAAATTTTTAAAAAATGCATTCATATCAGTGCCAGGTCTCTGATAGTTTTTCAATCAAAGGTTCACGCAATTAATTAAATTTCCAGGCCCTGCTGAGTCCCTATTTGGAGAAAAGTATTTTGAGCTGATGAAGTCAGCCCTACGTCCTGGCGGAATTGTCTGCTCTCAGGGCGAAACTGTGTGGACCTGCATGCACCTGGTGCACAAGATGGTGTCTGATTGTAGCAGACACTTTCCTAGCACAGCGTACGCTTATGCCAGCGTACCGACCTATCCTACTGGGCAAATTGGTTTTGTTCTTGGAAGCCTAGACCCGGTTAGTTCGCATACTCTAAGATATTGTAGCAGTGATAAATTGTGTGTCCCTTCTGCAGAAAATCGACTTTAGAGACCCCAGCAAAGTGTTCACTAGCGAAGAAATGGAAAAGATGGACCTGAAATATTATAATGAAAATGTATGTGTTTGAAATGAGTATATATCTAACTAATTACTAATTATTTATTTATTTAGGTACACCGCGCTGCCTTTGCTCTGCCAACCTTTGTCCAGAAAAAGCTATCGCCGTTTTTAAAGAAATGATGAAAAGGTCTTTGATAGATCTGCTACGGGATGCCTGATATTTTAAGATATCCTTAATTCGTTTTATGGGCCGATTTTTCCAATATACATGTTTGCAACAACACGAAAGGTAATTTATTGAGACTTGTTTTGTTTGTAAATAAATGCTATATTTTTGGTAAAATGACATGAAATATATTTTCAATAATATATTGAAAACCTGATCAGCTTTGTATAATTTTAATATTGTAGGTATTTTTTATTAGTTTTCTATTTGAGTGTGGAGTTTAATATCATAATATAACACCTTAATTGGTATTGAACGTATTGAATAATTTTTTAACTAAAAAGTGGCTTTCGTTCTGCAGTAAAAAAAATATAATAATTAATTGATAACTCTATTTCTACTAGCCCATGACTGGTCCACTCAATT
Source organism: Cloeon dipterum (assembly GCF_949628265.1). Taxonomy (NCBI): domain Eukaryota; kingdom Metazoa; phylum Arthropoda; class Insecta; order Ephemeroptera; family Baetidae; genus Cloeon; species Cloeon dipterum. Next base: position 24,667,379 of record NC_088787.1, read on the forward strand.
ATATGTATAATAACAATAGTAATTATTATTATAATGACTATAATAGTTTCTGACAATGCCAGTGGAGACTTTTAAAAGGGCCAATCAACGCCGCACTTGTGAGAATTGACCAATGCGATGCCTGAAAGGAAAGACGAGGCGAGTCCAACGCAAGTCAGCCAGCACGTCAGCTGTTCGTGTTTAATGTTTTCGTTTACTTTGACGGGCAGGCTGGTGGCTGTTCTCATTCGCGGAAAAGCCGAAAATTAATGTAATATTATTACTCGTATGAACTATAAGGTGCTATTATTGTTAAGCCATTGATCATGGACCGCTTGGAGTATGACGATCCCATTTTGCACCCAAAAGAGGACGAAATTGCTAAATTACGCAACGTCAAAATTTACGACGGTGATGCAAAGGTGAATCATTTTCCGATTTTCTTTATATCTAGATACCTTCAATTTCTTACGGAATAATATCAAGTAACACAACTGCGCTTTCAATTCACAGTCAGCGACCTTCGAAAATGGGGAACTGATCGCGACATCTCACCGACTGGTTTACGTGCAATCGGGTTCGTCAAACGGTCTCAGTTTGCGCCTGCACTACCTTGTTTACGTCGAAGAGGAGAAGTCTTCGGGGTTTGGTTTTTCGCGGAGTAAGAAACTTCTGCTGCACCTCTCTGAACCGTTGCCTGGTGAGATTTTATTTTAGCCAAATAAAAGATTTTGTGAATGCTAAAAATCAAACTGTTCTTTTCCATGGTTCAGGAAAGCCGCCTGGACCCGTGGATAGGAGCAGCTGCAGTTTCATCCGGCTTTCCTTCAAGGATGGCTATGACAGTTCCTTTCCAAACAACCTTTCTGCTGCCTTACAAAAGAAAAAATGGGAGACTGCCCCAATCACCTCGACAAGCCTTCCAGAGGCTCCACCTCCTGTTCAGGTAAAAATTCCCACTGGGGGCAGCAAAACAAAATATTTACGTATTTATCTTCTCCACAGCTGCCTGGGCGGCAATTGAGGGCAGGAATAGTTGGGATAGAAAGACAAATTCAAGCTAAACATAAAGCGACTGACGATAGTATATCCCTGGCCTTTGAGGACCTAAACAAGCTCATGTCCATGGCCAAGGACATGGTGCTGCTTTCCAAAAGCATATCGGACAAAATAAAGGTTAATTTAAATCATATAATTTGCTGGGCTTTGCTGATTTTTTTAGCTTTGCAGGAAAAGCAAGGAGAAATTTCAGATGACGAAACAGTCCAATTCAAGTCTTACCTATTAAGTTTAGGCATCGATGATCCGGTCACCAGAGACAATTCACGCAGCGAAAGTCATTATCATCAAAACCTCGCTCGTCAAATTTCTTCAGCCCTTCAGGATCAAATCAAGGTAAATATTCCCTCTTCAGTCTTTACTGATAGTGAAGTTGGGACCTTATGCAGGAAATCGGAGGCATGATGACCCTTCCTGAGGCCTACTGCAGAGTTAACAGGGCCAGAGGCCTCGAGTTGCTGTCTCCAGAGGACATGCTGAAAGCCTGTCAGATTATGGCTTCCCTGGGCATGCCTGTTACGCTCAAAGTTTTTGACAGCGGTGTCAAGGTGCTGCACCTAAGCACCCACAATGACCAGAGTATCATCAAGACCACAGCTGAAGCGGTAAGCATTTTGCTAAATAAACTGAAGAACAACTTTTCAATCTGTGTGCCTTTAGATTGAAGAGAGTGGATCTTACACAGCAGAAGAATTGGCACAGGTGCTAGGCATGTCAGTGCTGCTTGCCAAGGAGAGACTTTTGATCACAGAAAAAGCTGGCAGGGCTTGCAGAGATGACAGTATTGAAGGCCTTCGTTTTTATCCTAATTTATTGCTTGAAAAGAACTGAACAAAATCTGTAAAAAATTTATTACTTTCTTGCATATTAAAAAATATTACTCATAAACAAAAACTTGTTTGATTTTATTACATACATACATATAGAGAGAGAATATTCTTTCTATTTGTGGTGTTACATCAATAGAAAAACAAACAATGGAAAAGTGTATTCTTAATATTTTTAATTAGCAAATACACATATAAATTCGACTGATAATGAAAAAACCAGATCCAAATTGATTTGAGCATAATCATGAAATATTCTTAATTTTTTAACCGGTCTTACAATTAGGAATAGGAATTCAATTTTTCTAAATTAATTTATTATTATTTTAAATCAGATTTCCATATTTATAGCCATGAACGCAGGCCAATAATACTAAAAGGGCGATCGTTTTCATATTATTTTGTTATCGTCGTTATTATAATAATCGTCGGTGCTCAAGAGTCAAAACACACCACCACACTCGAGCACATCCGCGCTTTCCTTATCCGCGCAAATTCTCCTCTTATTCCTTCTTCCTTCTGAAGGGCCGCGAGAATGAGTCACTTGGCGGCTGCCTCAGTGCTCAACGGGGGAGTTTAAATGGCAAAAGGAGTGGCTGAAGTGCATCGACCGGCCGGCGGAAGCACATTCCCCCTCCCCTCCAGAGACACCCCTTTCCTCGCGTTGCGCATTCATTCCCCACTCGACTGACTCGAGTCGCGAGAGAGACGAAGACGAGACGGGCGCCGGCAACTTAGACGCCAGCCTGCTTCACGACCCTTCGACTGCACCTGCGGCTGCATACCGCCGTACCCCCGCCGGTGAGACTAGTTCCGCCATTCATCTTCGGCCTCCGCCGTCCGAAACGGCCACGAGCAGCGGCCAGACGACGGCCGCTGCACCGTGCGTCGACCTTGGTTGCCGTGTGTGATGAATATTGTGTCTATTCGCGAAAACCGGTTTTACTGGCCGCGTTGGATGACCACTGTGCGTTTCCCGGTTGACCTGTGGAGGTGCAGTTACAGTCGCGACCTGATCTCGCATTCGACTTATAATTTGACTCGTAACGGGGGTGAATTTCAAGGCATAGGCCCGTAAGAGCACGTTCGGTGAATCGCGGTTTTCGGTGCTTTTGTTCGCAGGCGGGGCACTTTCGCTGTCAGCCTGTCAAACAAGTGCATTACAATTTACATCCTCTGTCCGCCAGAGTCCCTGATGAGGCTGTAAGCCGACCTTTGCGCACGGACAAAGACCGAGAGCAGAAATGGCGTGGCGCTTCAAAGCGTCTAAGTACAAAAATGCGGCGCCCATCGTGCCCAAGCCGGAAGCGTGCGTCCGCGACATTAGCGTCGGCTCGTACCAGACCTACGGCAACAACATCGCCGCCTCGGCCGCATTCATGACCTTCAACGTCGACCACAATGGTTTGTGTTGATTTGTGAATTTTTCGCCAAAAACACTATTGTCATGCTATCGGCTGTCGATTTGGTTTTTAGGATCGAACTTGGCTGTCTTGCCGATTGACGACTGCGGCCGAAAGAGCAAGACCATGCCCCTTTTGCACGCGCACACAGACACTGTCACTGACATGGCCTTCTCGCCCTTCAACGACGGCCTTCTCGCCACTGGCTCTCAAGACTGCCTTGTTAGTATTATAATCGATTTTATTTTTCCAGGGTAAAATCAAAATATTTTTTTTTAGTTTTTGTCTCAAAATGTTAAGGAAAATATTATTTCTCACATAAAAATTGTTTGGTTTTGATGCACTATCTCAAAACATTTATTTTGTAGGTGAAAATCTGGCACATTCCTGAGAAGGGCCTTGAGGAGAGCCTTTCGCAGCCTGAGTGCATTTTTTCGCACAAACAACGGCGTGTCGAGACTGTCAGTTTCCACCCCACAGCAGATTTTCTGCTCACGTCGACTTCTTTTGCCACCGTTTCTCTCTGGGACATAAACACAGAAACTGAACTGTATTGTAAGTGAAATTATATTTCCTTCAATATTTAACTTAGAAATTATTCATGTCACTCCATAATTGGTAACGTTAAGTACGCACGAGGTAGTTTTAATCTCAGATGTATTAGTCACACTCCTTCGTGTTATCTGATTTTTAACTCCTATTAATTTTATTTCCCTGATATAAATTTCCTCTAATTGATATTCTCTCTCGTTTCCAATTAATTTTTCTAATTATATTTCAATTTCCTGACCGTTCAATCTTGGAAAAGATCTCATTCCATCTTGAGATTTGACTTTTCCGATTTTACATCCTAAATATTATGTTTCTGGCATGGGCTGTAATTAAAAACTTCCCTTGCGAGTAAAATTGGAATTTTAACATCATTGTAATATAAATAATGTTCCTCTTCTTCAGCGAGCTCCGAAGGTGGAGATGTAGTGCAATCGCTTAGCTGGCGTGCTGACGGCACAGTTTTTGCCACTACCTGCAAAGACAAGCAGGTGCGGGTGCAGGACCCTCGAGCCAACCGGGTGACCCATTCGGCCAACAGCCACCAGGGCCTCAAGGACTCGCGCGTTGTGTGGCTTGGTGACCCCAACTGGGTGCTTACCACGGGCTTTGACGCGGTAATTAATTGACTGGCGTATTCCTGGTTGCATCACAATTTCTGTCTCACTCTGCAGGTTCGGCTCAGGGAGGTCTACATCAGGGACATCAGGAACTTTGAGGAGCCTGTAAAGATACTTCAGCTTGATTGCTCAACTGGGTATAGCATTTAACTCAAAGCGAGATTTTTTTATATTCAAATTTCTTCCTGTAATCCTAGAATTCTTGTGCCGCTCTTCGACCTGGACACAAACATGCTTTTCCTGGCTGGAAAGGGTGACACTACTATCCAGTACATGGAGGTGACAGAGCGGGATCCATACCTGATTGAAGGACTGCGCCATTCAGGCGAGCAGACCAAGGGTGCCTGTCTGGTACCCAAGAGGGCACTGCAGGTGATGCAGGCCGAGGTGAACCGCGTTCTGCAGCTCACCTCCACCTCTGTCATCCCAATCACCTATCAGGTCCCCAGAAAGGTAAGCTACTTCGCTACCTAAGTAATTAAATTTGTTTGGAAATGAAATTTTGGCGCGCAGTCCTACAGGGACTACCACAGCGACCTGTTTCCTGACACGGCGGGACCGGTTTCCCCCATCTTTGCCTCGCAATGGATGGCTGGCGAGAACCGTGCCGTGGCCAAAATCAGCCTTGATCCTGCCAAAAAACAGGCGGGAATTACCCAGGTAAGAAAAATTTTGGAATTTCTATGCATGGCGATATTTTCCCTCGAATGAAACAATCTAGTTATTTTATGTTTCCAGCAGATTTAGGTTAGTTAGATGGTTGATTTTGCAACATTTTTCGCTTGTTTACTGGCTATTAATTTGGTGAAGTAACACGACATTGTTTTATGGATGTTTGCAGTTTATTGTGTTTGCGCATTTTAAACAAAAATTTAGGCTTGTATTAATTTGATTTGTCCAGAAAGTGTGTGAATCACATGTTTACAACCACGTTCACAACTCTTGGCAAAATTGTTTAGTTTGATGGTTCCATTCCCTCTTCCCTCAAGCCTGCTTTTGCCACCACATCACATGGCACCTCATTCACTTCACCTGGTCGACATTTTGAGTTGTTTTGGCTTGTTTGTGTTGGCTGCAAGTAGTTTGGTTTCGTCCCGTACAGAGCTGTGGCTAAAAAGAGGGTGTCCACCCAGGTGCACCGAGGCAATCTGTCCCAGATGCGGGCCAACATGAGCCAGCAGCTGCAACAGCAGAAGGAGTCGGCGCCGAACAACAAATTGATCAGCGCCGGCAAGTACAAGCATGAGGCGCCCCCGTCAGCTAAGCAGCACCAGAACGGCGCTGATCAAACGGCACCCGTGCCACCCAAACCCATGCCCAGGTCGCGCGGCTCCATTCCCGACTCCATGGAGAACGCCAGCGACAACAACGGCTCCTCAGTTGTGGCTCCTCGCCCGGCTGCCAGGGTTGCTAAAATCAACGCCACCAACAATGGCACCGTCACCAGCGGGAACGGCTTCGTCAGTTACAGCGCCAACTCGGCCTTTAAGGTTGGAGTTAGAGTGACAGTTTTAGTTATGCTCTTGACTTCTCAGGAGCTTAAAGTTAATTTGTCATGGCTGTGGTGTTTTTTTTAGGGAATTTTAAGGTCATCATAAAGGATTAATCTTGAGACAAGGGTGTGAAAGGGCGGAAATAATTGTTTCCTTGCAGATTAGGAATGAGATTATTTGTCCTCGCGATTCCACCAGCTATCAAATTGAACCCAAATATACATATATAATACATACGCGCATTTAAAAGGCTTAAATGCATGTGGTCAGAAAAATGCAAGCAATGATTGCGTTTTTAGTGATTCTTTCTAGGACTTGCCGATATACTTATATATTTATTCTTGCTGATCTATAAAACATTAATTTTTGGTTGCTGCGAACCTCATTTTTTAAAAAAGTTGTCAAACAATTCAATTTTACTTTGTATTGATTTGGCAAAATAGGAGACCAGCTAAAAATTTACTTTTGCGTAGCCGAGGCTTGGTCCGCGTCCGTACACTCCACCAAACCTGGGTGACAAGTCGGATGCCGCGCAGGAAACCAGCAACGGCAAGAGCGCAGATATGGTTGAGCGCGTGGACAAGCTGAGTCTCGACCTGGACAAAGACATTGATGAATCAGGTGACCAGGGCGACGAGTCAGGACACACGCCAACCACGGCCGAGAGACGCAGGCTGTTTGAAGAGCAGACTGGTGGACAGACCTCCAAGCCTAAGGTATGAAATTTCAATATTTAGGTTGGGTTTGTACTAAAACGGGTTGTTGATTTAACCAAGAACAATTTATTTCAATTGTTAACCGATCTTTAAATTTGCAAATCGGATGGTTTGAAAATTAGGGAATTTTCCCTACACAATCATCTTGAATATCATTAATTTAAAACAAAATTTAACATCTTCTCATTGCAGAATAAAGAGGCGGGCGAGACAAAGCCAGTAGTAGTATCTGAGCAGCCATCACCTGTAGAAGAGGTGGCAGCACCTATTGAGGACAGCAGCGGGGACGGCCTGAGCATCGCCGAGCGGCGTCGCCTGTATGAGTCACGCTCCATGTCTGTACAGGAGCCGGCGTCCCTGTCTCCGACGCCTCTCAGACGCAGAGATTCTCTAAAGGGCAGTCAGCCTCAGCAGGAGACCATTCGTGAGGAGCCCAGGGTGAAGGTAACCGATAAGAATCCAGAGCTGGCCACACCCACGCCCAAGCGCACCTCAACGGTCTTTGGCAGGGTGTCCAAGTTCAGGCACCTTAAGGGCACCTTCATGCCCAAAGCCACCCACATCGAGAATATAAGGAACATTAGCCAGCAGTTGCCGAAGGAGTGCGATGGATTCCATGGTGAGTTTTAATAATTTATAATTTTCTTACACAGCAAAAAAAGTGTGTGAAAAAAAGCACAGTTTAATACTCAGACAACTTAGTTTCACAATTCAGAACAAGCTTATTCTGAAACTTTTAATTCCTGCTGCAGCAAATCCAGTACGCGCAGCTGTCCCCCTGAGCGGACCAGGTGGCAAAATCGCCATCTTTGAACTGGATAAGACGGGCAAACTGCCTGATGGCGTGATTCCTACTCTGGTGAACGGAACCAGCGTTATGGACTTCGCCTGGGATCCATTTGACTACAGCCGACTCGCAGTTGGTGCGTATGACCTCATATATACTGCATTTTTACTACTAGCTATGATCTCATGCAATTTTACTACTTTTTTCTTCGGCTTCAGTAATGGTAGTGTTGTGACTCACAGATGTTAAATTAACAGACACATCATGCTTTTTTCTGAAGCAATCTAAATTTTTTGCCAGCTTAGAATGATACTTCTACCCTTTCTTCTTAAATTTAAGAAAAATTCAAAAGTGAAATTAATAATTATTAAATTCAAAACTCTTTACATGAATTTTAATAAGTTAAATCATTAATTTTTACTAGCCTGCGATGATGGTACAATCCAGTTGTGGACCGTACCTGAGGGGGGATTGACTGAGCCGACGAACGAGCCTACCACCGTCCTGTCAGGTCACTCTGAGAAGATCTACTTCCTAAAGTTCCATCCCCTGGCCAGAGATGTGGTAGCCACCGGCTCCTTCGACATGACTGTGCGCATCTGGGATTTGAAGGAGCAAACGGAGAAACTCCAGCTAGAGGGACACACTGACCAGGTAAGACAAGTCAGCTACATAACAGCTTATTTATTAAATTTCCTAGTTGATTCTCTCTTTTTGTTATCAGTATAATCCACTTTTTCCAATACAGCAAATTTTTAATATGATTTTAATTTTCTGGCGCTTAGATTTTCAGTTTCGCATGGAGTCCGTGCGGCAAGTTCTGTGCAACCATGTGCAAGGACACAAGGCTACGTGTGTTTGAGCCACGCAAGAGCTCTAAGCCAATCGCTGAAGGCACTGGAACGGAGGGGCTGCGCGGCGCCAGAGTGGTGTGGGCCTTGGATGGTACCATGCTCGTAGTGGCTGGCTTTGACAAAATATCCGAGCGGCAGATCGTCGCGTACAACGCCAAGAACTTAAAGGCCCCTCTCGGTACGGTCGGCCTTGATGTTTCCCCGGCCATCCTCGTCCCCTTCTACGATGAGGACAGCTCCACCATCTTCCTCACTGGGAAGGTGAGAATCAGGGTTTCCCTTAAATCGATAAATCCGAATTTAACCACTTCAGATACCACTGTCACAAAATATTTGTTACGCAACTCGGGAATTATTATCAACTTTCCTCGTTTTTTTTCGCAAATATGGCTCTAACTCTGTATTTTTTTCAGGGTGATTCAACAGTTTATGTGTTCGAGGTGACGGAGGAGTCGCCGTACCTGTGCGCCCTTAGCCACCACCGAATGGACAGTCTGCACCAGGGTATTTCCTTCCTGCCCAAGAACGTGTGCAACATATCAGGGGTGGAGTTTGCTAAGGCTTTGCGCCTGACCAACAACACTATCAAACCTGTTTCTTACACCGTGCCACGCATTAAGGTTTGTGAGAGTAATTGGAAATTCCGTTCATTCCTTTAATTGTGCTCTTATTACAGAGCGAACTGTTCCAAGACGACCTTTTCCCACCAACAAGGGTGACCTGGGAGCCAACCATGGAGGCCAAGGAGTGGTTTGAAGGAGGTAACAAGCAGCCACGTCGCATCAGCCTCAAACCAGAGGGAATGGACTCCTGTAAGTTAATTTTTTTATCAATTCGGGATTTTTTCATTTTCTGCTTTGTTTGCAGTGTCTGACAGCCAGCCGACAAACGGCTCAGACAAAGTGAGCCACAAAATAGAGAACAGCACGCCCTTTGTTGGGCAGAAGCCAAGCTGGGACCAAGGATCAGTTAAGGAGAAGCAAGCAGCGGTGAGTTTCCTCAGTAAAACCAGCGAAACTTTAAAATGTTTGGCTATTTGTGGATTAGTGGTAGTTCTCGACTTTGCTAAATTGAAAGAGTTTGTATCTGTTGCTCTGTTTATTTGTTTTGTTTTGTTTGGAAAAAATAATCACGACATTCTGAAAGAATTCAATGGGTTTATTTAATCAAAATGAGCTAGCCTTTTTCTCTAAAACTTTTTTTCAAATTTAAAGATTCAAAAGTCGGTGAGCAAGCGTATGGAAATCAACATGAAACTGGAGCAGGATGAAATGGAAGGAGTTGACTCCAAGGAGTGGGTGAGTTTTCCAGCGCAACTCTTTTGTCCACCAAACTCACGCTTTTGTTTGATTTCAGGAAGATTAAATTCCACTGAAAAAATCAGCCTGAAAGATATTCATCTGTTAGAAGGAAGGCCTTAGCTGTAAGAATTGTTTTGTACGGATAAAGACGATCAAAACGAAATGGCTCATTATCAACAAACATGCACAATAATCTCTCTCCCTCGATAATTATCTCGTTATATTATCCTAATTTAGCGTGTAGAGAGCATGTAATCTGAGGATGGTTCGGCTCGGTTCACTGAACAAATTCTGCTCATGGCTCTAGTCAAGGGAATCTGAAGTTTACGAATTTGAACATACAAGTCTGGAGAGTGAACCGGCCAGAAAAAATGAGCGATTTTCACACCTGTGACTTTGATTGTGCTTGTGATATCTCTTGTTCTTCTATTTTCTACTATTTTTGTACTCTCCATGCCCACAAAGGTCGAAGATCAAACAAAAGCAACTGTCATTTTTAAGTTAGTCAGCTGAGCGAATGCATTCCTGGTGCTGCCAAAATTAGTCATTTCCGTTCTGAGTGCCAAACGCATTCTAATTCTAGTTTTTGCATTTGTGTTTATTATTGTTGCTAAGTGCCATACACACCCGCTGATGAGTGCATTCCAACTGATAGAAAAGGCCTTTTTATACATGATATATATTGCATATATCCACACCCCTCTTTTGCATTCAGACAACTTGTACACTTTTTGTACGAACTCTGCCCACAGAACAATCTTCTCGTTGACTTGTTATATGTTTTGACACCGGAGCTTTTGCTTTTCTGTTGAATTGAACCCTGCGGTATTCTGCTAATTAATTTGTAAAATTAGCCACACTTAACGAAGGTAATGCAATATTGTGTAAAAAGCGTGTATTGTGTGATTGTGCTTGTGTAGGATTTTTAATGAAGGACGGAAAGTATTCTATTCCCAGCATTATTTGTAGTGTTAAAGATCACGTATTATAAGAGAGTGAAACGCAAAGGATGACAGTTTTGACATTATTTCTATTTATAAATTGTATACCTTAATAAAATAAACGCATCTCATGAAGTACACTCCATCAAAAACGCGCTTTCATTATAGTGTTGCTCCTTTTTTCTAATTTTTACTTATTATCGACCGATTACATTTAAAAAAATAAATTAGCGATCATTTCAATGTTTTATTAAAAAAAAAAATAGCATCAATTATTAATTTCTCCTGTGCTTGGGGAATAACAATTGGCAAGATAGTGGTGGCCCCCCACTCGCACAACGCATGTGCACTTTGACTTGACTGATCAGCTGATTTCGAGACTTGATCTCACCGTGAACATGCTGCTTCGTGCTGCTTGTTATTTTCTCTGGAGCGGAGCTGGCCTTGCTCGTCAACTCGTTTATTATGAATGATTTGTCATACACTTGAATTAGAAAAAGACAAGAAGTAGTGCTCTTTCGACCACGGTATCTCTACTCGTGAGGTATGTTATTTCCAACCAATTTAAGTAAAGTGAAAAATTGCTTTTCATCCCACATCCCAGATAAGATATAATATTCCACGATGATGGACAAATGGTTGAAAACGTCGCTGCTGCTCTGCATCTTCGGCTTTCTGAAGGAAATTCGACCCTCCGAGCCGTATGTCACACACTTCCTGGTCGGACATTGGAAGAACTTCACTACCAATGAGGTGCTTGCATGAGAAAATTTTTCCTGCTTCGGAAGAAAGCTATTTTTTTTATTAAAAATTACTCGCATGGGTTTCTCGTGAAAGAACAATATTTTTTTCAAATGAAGTCAACACACTATCATACTTAATGTTTCTTTTTTTAATAACTTTTAAATTTAGAATTCTATATTTAAATTTATTTTTTGCAGGTTTATGAGCAAATTTATCCGGTGGGCACCTACTCCACACTGGCTCTTCTGGTATTGGTGTTTTTGGTCACCGATTATGTGAGGCACAAACCGGTCATCATCGCTGACGCTGCGTTTGGTATCGCCATATACTCCATTCTAATCTGGGGACAGGGCATTCCTCTCATGCAGGTAGAAATTTAGGAGTTCTTCCTTAAACAAAGGTTGGTGACTCCAGATTCAATAAGTGGCCACCCCCAGGGCCAAAATCCTGTTCATGCCAAGCGACAAACAAATTTTCTTTAGCGCATGGTCATTAACCGAGTAACAAAAAAATCCTATGGACGCTATTAACTGATTCATAATTATTATTGATTTTTACCATTCCTTCCCTCAATGATTTTATTGTAGCAAAAAGTATAAAAAATGTATAACTTTTTTGCGCAATTGTCTTTTATTACGACTGTTTCAGTTCATGGAGGTGTTGTATGGAGGATTCATGGCTGGCGAGGTCGCCTACTACACATACATTTACGCAAGCGTGGACAGAGACAAGTACCAGATGGTGTCGGGACACACGCGGGCTGCTTACCTGGTGGGCAGGTGCACGTCGGGCGTGATGGCGCAGGTGCTGGTGTCGACGAACGCCATGGACTACTTGGAGCTGAACTATATCACCCTAGGCGCCATGATCGCGGCCACCGCGTGGGCCTTCCTCCTGCCACCTACCAAGTCCAGCATCTACTTCCACAGGGACAAAAGCATCGTGCCCTCGCAGGTGTGTTTTTATTTGTTTATTCCTACTGTCATAGTTACAAAATTTAAATACATCAAATTAAGACATGGTAAGAATGGGCAAACAAATGCTAGCAGAAAACTGCAAAAACGCTTGAAAACAAAAGTTATCTCACGCCGCACTGAGCCAATTCGGAGTGCTTAACAGCGTTTTCTTTAAAAGAAAACAAATTATCCTTCTCAGTGCTAAAATGAATACAACCTCATTATGCAGTTCTTTTGTTGCCACGCATTCCTGCTTACCAATTTAAAAAAGGCCAAATTGGACATAAACATTGGAGAAATTCCCAAGTTTGAAATTTTCCAATTTGCTTGTACGGTCTCCTTGCACAAATTACAAAATTGTGCAAGGAGATCAATTACATATATAATCGATTGGAGCAATGGTTTGTATTGCAATTTGGGTAATCCCAAGCTTCGTAAGCAAACCTGGCTATTGGAATACCCACCAGTCGCCTGGCTCATTTGCACGCGGACTGACGGAAGAATATTTTTCAAAGGGGCGAGCGTGGCTCATCCACACCCATTGACTTTATTTTTGTCTCCTTAGCAGAAATTTATAAAAATTCCTCTATTCGACCATGAGTTGTCATCCTTTTTGAAAACAATGCAATGCATCAAGCAAGGTGGTTTTTGGCCCTGGTCGCCAACGGGTTGCCGAGTCAGTTGGGGCCTTTAAAAAGCAGTTCGGGCAGAATGTTTTTCCTGCCTGCCTCTGTTTTCTCACCCAAATTGATTTGAAAATTAGATAACTTCAAGCGCAAACCGGTAAAGTTGGAATCCTTTATTTACCAAAAAAAACCTGGTTACTTGTAACACCCCAGTGGCTGTAAAATATCATGTTTTCATCCTGTAGGTCGGCGAGGAAAGAGGTGAGGCCTCAACCGCTGAGGAACCTCCTCAGGGTCGGGCTGCTAGGGCGTTTCATTTCCTGTGGGGTGACCTGAAGGCAGCTTACACCAACATGTCGGTGGTGAAGTGGTCCTTGTGGTGGGCCCTAGCGACCTGCGGGTACTACCAGGTGAGAACCGCGTCGCCCTGAGCAATCCGTCAGTCTGAAGTTCCTCTTCCTTCTGCAGGTGTTGAGCTACACGCAGGTGATATGGGAGGAGATAATCCAGGAGTCTGGCCAGCAGCTGTACAACGGCGCCGTTGAGGCCCTGTACACCATTATCGGGGCCCTGAGCGCACTGGCCCTGGGTACGCTGCCCTTGCGATGGGCCGTTCTTGGCCCGCCGGCCCTCGCCTCGTGCGCCCTCGCGCAGGCGGCCACCATCTACGCCATCGCGACCACCAACGACCTCTGGCTAGCCTACGCGTGCTACATCATCTGCCTGGCAGCCTACCAGGCCATGGTCACCATTGCAAGGTGCATAATAAAAGGACATAATATAGAATGAAGTCGATAACGTCTCTTTCTTCTTCCAGTTCTGAGATTGCAAAGCAGCTGAAAGAGGAGAGTTTTGGACTCATTTTTGGCATGAACATGTTCATCGCGCTCGCCCTGCAGAGTATTTTGACCCTGGTGGTGATCAATTGGCTCAAAGTCCCTCCCAGGGGACAGGTAGGTTGCTCCCACTTAATTTTGGAAAGGTTACTATCGTTTTTCCTGGTTTCAGTTTGTTATTTACGGATCGTACTTTGCCGTTCTTGGCGCTGGATTTGTGCTCGTGACCCTCTACTCAATGATCAAAGGCGACTGGCGGGGTGTCACCTTCAAGTCCCTGTGGCTGCCTAAGACGCAGGAAAGAGCCGCGACGAGTCAGTAAGATGTGTGGTTCTCAAAAAACCGTCATCTTCGTAGGTACAGCTCAATTTTAGAAGTCTGAACTTTAGCAAGGAAGCTATGCGAAATAAAAATCTTTTGAGCCTATTAGACTTGTAATTATAATCTGTGCAGGTAGTAAGCCCCGACTCTAATAAATTATTTGCTCGTGTATGCTGATATTGGAAGCTTGGTAACACCTTCACATGATTTGAGTACAAGCCTAGAAAACATAATTAGGCAGATAAATGAATGTTTCACTCTGCATAGTTTCCTTTTTACGTGTTCCTTTAGATTTAGAGGAAATATTTCGAACAACCTATTTTTCGATGTTATGATATAATTTCTGTATGTCTGTTAAAAATAAATTAATGATGCTGTTCCAAACAATAAAAGTTCTGAAACAAATAATTCCCTTTATTTTTTATAGTTGAAAATTGAGGAAAAAACTACAAAAACATTATTAATTTTTCAAATCCTTTGAATCAACTTTAAAAATAGACTAACTTTTTTTACAGTGGCTTCAAAACTGCTGATTATGATCAGTATAATTAAGAATGATACACTTAAGAGTGTGTAATCAGTTTTAGTTGATAAGACCAAAAGTGCGACGCATTGTAATGAAGAAAATAAAATTGAAATGGACTAATTATTCAATAAAATGCTCATGTAAATTATTAATTGACTACGATTCTAATTGCTAAAAAGATCTCAATTTAATACGCTATAAAATTGCATAATTACATCTGAAAATCGCTTCTTCTAACCAAACCGTATATACCAAAACACCATTGACATTTTATGTCATAAATCATAATAAATTTCAAACAAACCGATTAATTTTAATTGTTTTCAAAAATAAATTTTAAATAGTTCAATCATGACTGATATTATGACGCATAATATATTGTATGATAATGCGTAGGAGTAAGTAAACATTGATCTAATAAAATAATGAAAATAATCTTTGATTGCATCACGTGATGAAAATTTTGAACCGAAAGTCGAAAAAAATGTTTTATTTTTTACTCTCCACCAAACGACATTACAACTTATAATAAGTGACACAAATTTTTATTTGTTTCTGGAAAATATTCGCATCCTGCAGATGAAGACGACACGACTGACTTTATTTGCGATTTTGATTGGTCATCTTGATCTTTCTCAACTATCAAGTGCAGGTTCAGCTTTTCGATTTGTATCGTTTCATTTTATTATTCAACTAAAATTGCAGAGCTTGGTAAAGCCCAGCAAAGAGGAGAAGATTGCAAGTGCAGTACCCAAAATCCAGATGAGATCAATCAATATTCTGTTGAGTTAGATGTTAAAGGAAAGGAGGACATGAGTAAATATTTAACTCGTATTTCATCTTTGTATAACGGGAAAATTGCGTATCGCTAAAAACACGAAAGTTTTAAATTGTTGAACTAATTTTTTTTGTTGTGGCACACGAATTTTTTGGGGCCCATCAGGCCGAGGAGTGTCATGACATCTTTCACCAAGGAAATTTGCGTTAGTTTGTTTATGCGCAATTTGTCCGCTACCACGACACGATTTATGTATAACTATCATTATTTATTTCCTACAAAGCTTCCGGGGATGGTCCGACTGTTTCATGCTTCTCGAAATGAGAGTAACTTTCTCATGCCGAAATTAAGCTTTTAAATTAATTTAACCCTCGGGAAATTCTGATAAAATTAATTTTGCAAAACAGTTCCCTTTTTCCTCCCATATATGGGGGACTCACACTTTCCGCTCGAACTCACACTTCTCGTTTTTTGATGGGAAAAATCAATGTAATGCCCTATCCTAGCGAGAAGTGTGAGTGTTGGGCGAAAAGTGTGAGTCCCCCATACCAATGAAAATCACACACAAGGTAACTTATCATTTGGAAAATAAATTAAGATCTCTTTATTCTTCTCACATATTCGATTTATTTCTTGACTGCTTTGCAAATAAATAACTTTTACCTGTTGGTGTGCAGTACTGATGCTTGTGACATTCATGGTGTTCTTTTTCACTGGAGTCGCTATCTTCTGCTGCCTTAATTTGCTACAAAACCGAAGAAAAGCAGCGAGAGAAGCAGCGGGCCACAGAGCATACCGTTTATCGCAAAGATTCGTATATCTCTGCAACCGCAGCCATTATGAGCCAATCTAACCAACAACTATGAAAATCAGCGGAGAATGACATTATAGCCAAACTTAAATACTGCCAACCACTTTGTTTAAATATGTTAAAGCAAGAAAAACATGTCACAGCTACTGGATCTTAACATCGCGGGTAGGTTTCTTTTCTCTACAAAAATAAACCATGATTCATAACAGTGACTTTTTATATACCAGAGATTTTATGCAATTATAATCAATTTAAGCATGGCAATAGATGCAAACATATTTCTGTAAACAGAATAATCTAGAAAATAAAATCCCATTATTATATATGAGACCGGCGTTTTCTTGCCAATAGAAAACATTTTTAAAAAAATTCGAAGAATTGTTATAGTAACACCATAATGACAGCAATTCCTTTGCTCATACATAGACAGATTGAATGACTCAGTAACTGTTTCCAAAATAATGTTTTGTCCAATGATTTTGTGACAAATTTTATATTCATTTGTATAAATTTGCCTTTGCGTTGAGCGTCTTTGGCGCACTGCACGATTTTTACTTATTTGTACACACTCTTCATGGTCGGAGTTGTTCTGATGTTTGCTATGTTTTGGTGTATCAGCGAATATTTAATATTTTTAGAATCAGCCCAGAACAAAATAGATGCAGGGGATGAGCAAACGCAGCTCGCAGAGATTTTGCAACTACCAGCTCAAACCTGAGCGATGAAACTCAACAAAATCATGCTGTATAATCTGGATTTTATTTACTGATCAAAATATATGTACATTTAAATTCATACCAAAATTATACATATTGGAAGATTTGTTTCCTGGATTCGTTTTAAACGGTTTATGAAAACTTCCGTGTCCGTTTGATTTCCCATTTTCCAAGATATTGTAACATGCGTGAAATGTTGAATGCTGTGCATATTTGGCTCTGTGTATTTTACAATTCCAGAAATAAAAACTAAATTAAGAGATCAAACTAATTAAAAGGTTTTATTTCTTGCAGCCATTTTAATTTTTGCGCCCCGTTGATGATGAAATAATTTAACAAATAATCCTGCTCCTACGATAATTGTGCCAAGGCTACCGTCAGCAACAAATCCAAAATCCACTACCGTTCCCATTTTACCTGACGAGTGAAACTTAAATACGTTTGTTGGCAAACTAAATATCACAAGTGGTATATAAATTTTAGGCACTTCATAAATTTCATCATATTGGAGAAATATATAATCAATATAATTGCTATATCAAATCTTTGACCTGTCTGAATGACGCTCTTAAACATATTTGAGAGAATGGTACATATCATTTTGTAATCTCTTTCAAAAATGAATTATTGAACACAAGATTGAGCGAGTGTGAGGCATTTCAATTGAAAACATTGTCGATGCATTGCTTCAAAAAATATTACATAATGTGAATCAATCCTTCCCATTCATTGCAAGATTACAATCGACGGCAGCATCTTCTGGTTATGCAACCTGTGAAGAAGATGCGCGTGACGGAACAAATCGCTGCATACACGGCAGGTGCCTATTCAAGTATTATAATATATTATATATTATTTCAGCAGTCTAAGGCTAGAGCCGCGGTAAAAATATTTTTAAATACGAATTTTCAAATAATTTAACTGGCATTATTTTTATTAGATTTTTAATTTGAATGATGCGCCTCTTTGTAATCTAAAAATTCGAACACCAAAGTCGAATTCTGTTTATCTATTATTGTCAACAAAAACTAAGGGTATTATGTTTATATCAATATTTAAAGTTCATCAATCATTCAGATCTTAAGCCCCATCAGAATACATCATGTTTTTAAGTTGCATCTAAAAAATGTCGTCTCTAACCAGGAGGAGCATCACGATTTTGATGTATCTGCTTTTTGTTTCTGAAATTTCTTGCGCAAGTATATACTTTTTTGTTTATTTAATGTGTTGAAATATTAAACCACTACTTCTCATTAGGTTCAGGCCAGCTATCCAGTAAAGATTGCCACCCTAAAAACCTAATTGTTTTGGAATTTTAGATTCCTGACTGAAACATTTTGCTTCTTTAATGTTGACAAATATTTATAGTGGTGATCAGTTTTAATTTTGAATATATCTCATTTTCGTGTTTAGGAAGAGAGAAATAATAATGAAGGTAAATGCTGAATTGAAGTTGAATATATATTTTTTTCTTTTCGATTATAAAACATCTTCTTCAAATATATCATCTTAGAAAAAATATGGTCCGTTGAAAGAAAGGATCAAGGCTTAATCACTGGCTTAAAGTTAAAAGTGCGATTGCAGATTCTAGGTAGATTGCTTATTGCTAAAAAAGCAATTAATACGCAGGGAAATTAAAATTAATACGGATCGATTAATTCCTACAAGGTTACTCCTGAAACAAAAACATTTATATGAAAGAAATTTTAAATCTCTGCGAACATTGTTTTTTAAAAAAATGGTGTGGAACACTCACAAGTTTCTTTTTTAGCACACGTTGGTATAACGAATCCTGAAATTGTTTTTTTCGTTAGTACAACTTTTCAACATTAATTTCACACACTTACATTCTTCCTTTTTTTTGGTGATCTAGTTTCAATCTGTAAAAAAATTGTGAGAACTTATTTGCAAATGTTTTTTGTCTTCTAATAAAATAGAATACATTTGATCTATTATAATAATAAATATATGTTCTAGTATAGTAAGAGCTTCTGCTACTTTTTGAGCAGTAAAAATGTTTATATTTTTAGTCTTTCTCAAACCAGTGAGATAATAACCTAAATTTACCATAAACATGCTATTTTTATGGGAGTATAAAACATTTTTTTTACCTCGATGTCCTTTCCATTATCTGCGTAAATTTTAGACGCGCTAAAGACAATTTTTGGATTACTGATGTTCCCCTGATTGACTGACCCGATGACGGTGCACTGAACTTTGAAAATATTATGAATCATACCCTTAGCCTTCTTGTCCTCACCAATTACATCCTCGGAGAGCAGATTGTGCTTTGTTGAAAAGAAAAGGATAAAAAAATGATCGTCTCTATACATTGGCAAAATGGTGGCTTACGTAGGAGCAATTGAGGATTCCTGATGTGCAATCAGCTACAGACGAGTTGAAGTACTAGAACACGAAAAGCATTTTAGTTTCAAGGAGACATTTCAATCAACAGTTTTTGCATTCCTCACCATGCTCGTGAAAAACACGGACAATTTTTTGGGTTCATCGAAGTTTTCAGCATTTTCTTCTAAATTCATAGGAGGCGCCTTATTCATAAAAACACAAAATGCAATTGTTAATTAGCTGCTTAATCGATTCTTACCTCGCCCAAATGACGCAGATGTGTCTTCCTCAGTTCAATCATAAACTCGATAAAGTGATAGTTTTTGTCGTGGAATTTAAAGCCTTCACACGTGTTTTGCAGGAAAACGTTTTCCGCTGAAGTGGCCGTTGGTTTGGATAAATAATCTGGTCTATTGCTGAACAAATACATCAACAAGTTGATTACTTTTACGGCGGCTAGACTATATTCGGTGAAGTTAGCCCAACGGAGTGCCAGGTTGACTATCAGGTCGGCCGATTCGGTCCAAGCGGTGATGTGTTCGATAAGCATGCAGACCAACTTCTTATTCGGACCCTTGTCAGAACTCACAATCTCAGTCAAGCGCTCATTCAGCACTGCAAGCACCGCCGCTTGAATCATATCAAGTTTTGATATATCATCCTGTAATATGTTATTCAATTATTTATTATATTTGAAATTTTAAGAAAATATATTTATATACTGCATGATACTGAAATCAACTTTAGCGTTTTAAAGGATACTAATAAAAATAAAAAGTTGCTCCTATGATGAAATGTTATTCACCTGAAACCATAGCAGCGAAACTAGAAAAGCCTAAACAAAACTTTCCTTGCTGCTATACATCAGGTAGTGCTTAAACTTAAACTAGTTTTATGAAAAATTAAACAAGCTGAACCTAGTATTCCAAAAGGGGGACAAGGTTTTGTAAAATGCACACATTGTAAGACAATATTTACGAGAGTTTCTGCAATAAGATTGGACTTGATTTTTAAAATACTATTCAACTAAAAATTCCTTTAAAACTATAAAATTTGCTGATTATTCAGTTGAAAAATTTATATTTTATGTGCGAATTTTCTTGGGAAAAAATACGTATATCTTTGTGTGTAAAATTTGTTTAAGACGTGCGTAAAAACCATTATGTATTGTTATATTTTTGTTGTGTTCTGGATGTGGATGTATGGGGCACAGTTGCCCTGCTGATCCGTAATAAACCATTTTTTTAAACTAAAAAACGCAAAAAAGGCAAATTAGATATTGAATATTGGTTTGTTTGCGCCCTTTCAAAGTTGTTATATAATATCTCTCGAATTCCACGTTTTTAATCCCGAGAATACTCCATTTCATGCAACAATTCACCAAAGCTTCACAAGGCATATAAATAAAACTTACTTTGCAGTTCAAACACTTTCTCATCACCGTGAACTTCAAATAAAAAACTTTATATTAGCATAATAAATAAAAAATGGTAAGCGCACCTCGCGGTAGAGAGATTTCATTTTGTAAAGCAATCTCTTGACGTCTACATTCCTGAAAAACCAAGCCACAATTAAGTCCCTGCCGATTATGAGCAGCATTTGCAGCATCCTTTTCCCGTTTGTGGATATTTGTTCAGATGGTTCATTCTTTATCGTTATGGCAAATATCATTGCCACAAATCGCGATTTTTCCGGAAATACATCCTCTCTGAGGACATTGGATAGGAAATAATAAGCCCATTTAGAAATCACTCTGTAGCTGAAGCGACATTCCAATGACTGAAATAAAAAAAATGTATCAAAAGCTTGCAATTAAACATTTTTTACCCATAAATGCTTTACTCGAATAATAATTACCTGAAAAAACCAACTAATGTACGAATCATCAAAGAAAGGGAAAGATCCAGTCACGGTTAAAAAAACATAAATTGCGCTATCTAGATCTTCGGTGAACAAAAGTATCGGTATAGCAAGTAGGAATGCTTCATACGCATTTCTCAAGAAAGGGCAGTTCGTGTACTTTATGATATTTTTTAAAGCAGAAAATGTACCCAAGATCAAGTTTTCTCCCATAAATGGCACTGGAAAAGAAATGTGAATTTCAGAAACTTGGTCTGCTGTGGTCATTTGAGCTCTCACTTTCCGAGGTGTCTATTAAATAAAATAGTGAGGATTGATTCGAAAAAATTGGAAGAATTCGTTGGTTGAAATTAAGTATCCTCGGATCAGAGGCAAGAGCGACCAGTTGAGCCATTTGTTCCTCTTCTATTCTAATCTTGTTCAACTGCACCATTTCTGCGTTACTGAACGGGGACGTAAGGAAAATAAGTGACACTCGGACAAGTCTGTAAAAAAGAAATAAATTATCAAATTAAAATAAAAGTTAACATCAGCTGAATTCATTAAATTATTTGAATAACATTTATGCAGGTTACAAGGGAGTCTTGTTCAATAAAAACCGACAAACGTCAAACGCATTTGAAAATATTGAATCACAATTTGTGCACGGGAATATTTATAACTTACTGGCTTAAAACAATCATGTCGTCATCGGTGATGTCATCTGTCTCGTCAGTGTAATTCAGAAGAGACTTTCGAAATTCACTGAATCCCTCTATCGTAGAAATATTTTCGCTAGATCCAATCAGGCTGGAAAGTTATTTCAAATATAATTTCGTTAATATAAAATCACAGTAAATGTGCGGTTTAATACTGACTTCTATAATGTTATACAGGATATCTTGACTACTTGCAATTCTCACATGTTAAATAAATATTTTAACCCTAAATGGAATTTCAAAATGTTTATCAAACACTCACCGTTTCAACTCCTCACTGCAGATATCAGGACTGTCTTCCAAGAAAAGGTTTTCAAAATTCAAATCAACTTGAGATTTGACCACAACTAAAAAAAAACCTCTTCTATCAGATGTCTCAACGCTTGAAATTAATCTTACCCTCTTTTAAAGCAAACATATTGCTTAAAAGCCACTCGCCTCGCAGGTAATAAGAAGAGAGTAAAAGCATGCAAGCTAAACCAGCTTTGCTCTGCGTCCCTTAACAATCTTGTAAAGAGCAGTTCGATACTTGTTGGCTATATTTTTGTCAAATGCATTTTTCGCCATCAGAATGTGTGAATGAGAAATTTGTGTGCTTGTCCTCGTCGAAACGAGAATTTTTGGAAGCCAGCAAGAGCATGTTTGTGCGGTTGGAAATAAATTCCCACAGAATTGTTTGCCTACCCGACACCTAAAATGTGGACCCTGAAGCTTCCAGAAAATATTTTCTCGTATTTAAAAAATGTTTGTGCTGCCTGGGTACGAATGTTTGTACTGAAATAACCCAGCCATCACAATTATTGTTTCTTGAGACGTCATTCGAAATCGAATTTGATGATTTTAAATCACTCTCAAATTTAAATCAATGCGTTATTTTTATTTTTTGAACAAAATCCAACAAGTAAAGTCAAATCCAATTAACTCATATCCCCAGAAAAGAATTGATAATCTGAAGAAGTGCCATTGCTTGAAAGTGACAACTTTATGTTTAGCGTGGGATTTGATATTGCGTCAGGGACGTCAGGGATAGCAATCCCGCGCCCCCTTTTTCATCTTGCTTGAAATACCAATGTAGCATCCAGTCAACAGAAACATTTTAGGAGATATACTATACAGAACTTAAAGAAATGGGATGGACTGTATTTCACAATTTTTTTTATTGACATGCGGTTGATATGTAGTACATTCGTTGTTAGCTTATTTCTGAGTTGTATTGCAAAGAAATCAAAGTAAAATGAGACTTTGATGAAAATAGAAAATTAGCTCCCTCTATGGTCCAATATTAGCATTTTTGCTCGGAAAAGTCAAATCTCTGATCCCGTCGATCCCGACGACAGTTTGGCTTCGATCAGTGTCAGCGCGTTTGTCTACACTGTTTGTTAGATATGCTGTGGCACCACTAAAACTACAGCGCGCCACATATTATTGTCCTGAACGGATTGGACCACCAACGTCATAGATTCTTTTGGCGGGAGTCGCGGCTGCGAAAAGGAAATAAATTTAAATTTGTGTGCACAGAGTTCAAATTTAAAACAAAATTTAACTATTAAATTAAATCTTAGTCAAACTTACTTCTGATTGCCTTTGAAGTTTCATCATGAACTCTTTGAAGCTGAAAATATCAAATAATGTGTTATTTTGGGTAAACATATTATAATGAGAAACTGTGCAATTCATAATTTTAACTTAATCTGAGTTGTAAAAAACCTACACTTCTCTTTTTGCAAGAAATCATAAATAAGTTCTTTTCCAGCTGAAACAAAAATATTTATTTGTTAAGTAAATTTTTTCGGTTAAATAGTGAATCAAACACACCCTATTTTGTGCGCGTTCCGTTAATCCAAAATCAAATGCAAGCTGAAAAAATATAATTGCATTTGAAATATTGTGCTGTTTCCAATAATTTAAGGTGATTTAGCTGTTTTGGCTGGTGCTTTGGAAGCAGAAATGAACTAGACTTTTCAGAAAATTATTTGTATAAAAATCAGAAATGCAACCTTCAGATTACGATTGTTCCGAAATCCCTTGTCTGCATAGAGCTTGGTCGCGCTAATGAATTTTACGGAGGATTGGTTTTGTCCCGTGTGTTGCGTGTTGCTGGCCGGATCTATGTTGGTGCGGTAGACTGTGATGCTCCCCAGCTCGTTGCGAAAATTATTTATAGTCAAATTCGTCAGATCTTCATTGTGCAGATTGTGCTGTGAAACAAAATGAGTTGTATTAAAAAACATTAAAAACGGCTTCCACCTTACATAAGAGCTAAACAGCCTTCCATCCTGCAAATCAGATTCCGGCGTGTGAAAGTACTGCAAATTGAAAGTATTATAGACTGCGCGGAAAACATTTCAATGCCTGGAATCACCCACCGTGCTTATGAAGAACGAGCGCAGTTGAGATGTTTCTTTCATGCTGTTTAAAATGACATCTCTGTCAATTGAAATAGGAGGGACCTTTTGAAAAACATAAATAGCTTAAATAAAAACCATTTTTGGTTTTTCATCTTACCAATTCCAACATTTGCAACTTTCTTTTCTTCAGTGCGATCGCCCAATCAATGAAAAGAAACTCATTTCTTTTGAAAAATACACCCTTACAAGTTCTCTTCAAGAAAACGTTTTTTATGTGATCTTCGTCGGGATGAGTCAAAAAATGAGGCTTCTCTGTGACCAAAATTATAAGCAAATCGATTACTTTGACTGCATGTAGAGCGTAGTCGGTGAAGGTGGCCCAACGCAACGCCAAGTCGATCATGAGACTGGCCGAATCGGTCCAAAGGGTTATGTGCTCTATCAAAATGCAGGCCAGCTTCTTTTTCAAACCCGCGGAACTCAAAGTCTCTTCTAGACGCTCAATCAACACTTGTTTCACGGCTCGAGATATGTTATCCAGTTTCTTACGCTGAGATAAAAATGACAATTTATTTTAATATGAGGGATGTATGTAGTATACATTATTGAATAATCTGATAGAAACGAAAGAAAAACGCTACATGAGCATACATTTTTCTCTTTATAGCAAAGTTTTAAAGTTGTAACCAAAAGGTCAAAGAAAGTGAGTTTTCACACTAGCACAATTTTGGTGCTAGATTACGTCACAAAATCTGCCAATTTTTTAGCTCTTTTTTGTGTCATTTAATAATTAGCTGGAAACCCCCTGAATTTCATTCCTCACTTAGAAACACATTTTGTAAGTCGTACCTTTTCGGCGTGAATGAATGGGGCTGCGGGACATATTTTTAGCCTTTTGTTCACAGATCTCTGAGAGGGCACAACGGCGATTGTCACTCCTTTCGGCCCGTACTGTCCCATACTATTAATTCCTGATATTATTTGGTGCACATGGTTTGTTTCCAGCTGGCAATTAGAGCAAAATCTGACGTTCCCATTTCTCATTGGGAAAAACTGCACAATCAAAAGAAATTATTTTTTGTATATATAAAGCAATCTAGCCCTTTTTCCTGAAGTATTGATAAAATTAAAGCATTTATATATCCTTACTTCATCGGTAGTGTTGTCATTACGGTTGTTACGCGCAGCGAACTAGAGGGGAATGACAAAAATATTCATTTCTATCGCGAAGTAAAAATTCATTAGTTAAACCTCTAAGAAAAGAGACTTCATTTTATAAAGTAAACGCTCAAGGTCAAGATTTCGCAAAAATGCGAGCAGGGCCTCGTCGTGTTTGCTGATCACCATCAACATGCTCATCATCAATTTTGCTCCAGTGTCGTAAGAATCTTTTTGCTGCTTGTTTGAATATACGGCGAACGTCATTGCTGCAATTAAACACTGCGCGCTGTTCATGTTTGCAGATTCAATAATTTCTTGCACCATCTCTTCCATTTCAGCATCAAACATTTCTGGCATCGCCGCTTTCGCTTTACAAATTTTAGCAATCATTTTCTTTTGCTTCATTTCGTAAGTGGTTAGGAACTCAGAACCGAGCAAATAAACATGTCTAAAGGTGAATCGGTTTTTGAATGCCTGAAAAAAATCTTGTGAATATTTGAAACGATCCGACAAGTGTGAAAATTTACCTTGTAAAAGAGGTTCATTAATGGGGCTTCTGATTGAAAAGTTTCGACGACATATTCCAAACAATCAATCACATCATGCAATTGGTCAGTAAACAAAATTTTTGGTACTGCAATACCAAAATTGTTTCTCGCAGTTCTCAGGAAAAGAGATTTAAAGAATTGCAGACTATTGGTCAAGACGCGGAATATGGAACAAACTACATTCATGCCTAAAAATGGAACTGTGGAGTCAAATTAAACTAGAGCATGTTTCACATCAGTGAGTGCATTAACTCACTCTCGGAAGTGTCCATTAAGGGGATGTCCTCAGACCGCTTTGTGAAAATCGCAAGAAGCTGCTCGTTTAATTTCAGAATTCTCTTATCTGAGCCTAAAGCCATCAGCTGCGCTAAATTATTCTGATCTATTTTAACCAGTTTCAGCTTCTCCATCTCGGAATCGCTCAGCGGCGTCGTTTGGAAAATCAGAGCAATTCTAAGTAACCTGCAAACAAGAAAAATTGCACCATAGCATGTAAGGTATAAAAAAACAGGCGCAAGTGGTAATGCGGGTTGCCAACTTAAAAACTCGCAGGCGCTAATGCCTCGCAGCCCCTGGTCGAAAAAATTGGAAATAAACGTGCTTACTGGCTGACAAGTATTGTCTCATCTTCTTCATAAGCTTTGAAGGAGCTGATATAGTCTAGGAGGTCTCTACGTAGTAATGCAACGTCTTTTAATTCGGTTAATTCGGTTATTTCAAAGTACAAAGTTAGCACACTGAAAAGAATTTCAAGCATCACAATTTTAAAAATGTGAAAAAATCGTGTATCTCATGTTTTGAGAGCATCAAGGTAAATAGAATGTAATGCGAGTTTAACTTCACCCTCCGCATACATGAAAGCTGTTATGTTGGAATTTACAAAAAAAAAGATTCCATGGCATGTATATTATCACACCACACTCAGTGGAAATTCGCACCTAATAAATTCGTCATCGCTGAATTCATGGGAGGAACTCAGCTCGCTCATTTTTTCATCATATGGAAAAATGGGGTCTTCGAATTCCCACTCGACTAGATATTTTACATCACGATCTGAAAAGCCGTACAAGAAGAAAATGAAGCGTCAATTTGTGCCTGTTTGCCGTATAATACCATATACCCATGATTTAAAGCAATTGATTCCTCTCAGGTAAAATTAAGATCAAGGCAATGTTCGTTTATCTCTCGCTTCCCGGAATCCTATGAATGTGACGAAAATTTGTCACTAAATTGTTGTTTATCAGGTGGGGTGGGAAACTTGCCCTGAGTTACGAGCTCCCTCTCTATTTCCCCTGCTTCCCCTAGTCGTCAACCATTCATTACTCTTCTCTGCTAAATAACTTGCTCACAGTCAGTTAGTGATTTTACTTTATTAAATACACAATTGTACACCACAGATTTTAACCAAGATTTTGAATCACTATTTAGGAGCTTGCAATATAATAAATTTGTTCATTTCACAGAAGAGAAAATGGTAAAAGTTTGTCGTTTTCCCGCAGAGGGCAAACTCAGTTTGGCTGCGATTCGCAATGAAAACTTTTGTTTTTACAAATCAAGTATAAAGTGGAAGCCGTGATTTGAGTGTCACGTAAGCGCGGGCCTATTCTCGTAAAATGCTGATTTCCATTTTTGGTCAACTACCGCCGGCGTGACATAGAATTTGGGCTCGATCTGAGAGATCTTGAAAAGCTGGTTTTGAATGAATTTATCATGGTATAAAGACTATATGGTAATGAAAAGCTCGCTGCAAGATCGTCAGTAAAATAATTTGTGTCGGCCAATCCATACACATTTAAAAATTAAAGTTAAATTATTTTGTTTTTAATTCAAACGGAAAAGTTGGAGATCAAGCAGGTGGGGTTTATTTTTTAATGTATATTAAAACTCGTGTGATGCATTTTTCATTTCTAGTTTATTCTCTTTTACTTTATAAAGTTCACACTCATTACACATTATGTTACGGTTACAAAGTATATAGCAATTATTCCTTCTCGTATCAATATTTATGTACAAAAGGAAAATATAAAGAGTTCATACTTTTCACATTTATATAGAGTGTAATATTTTTAAATAACCATGGCAATTCGTGAAAAATCTGAAACCAAAATCACAGTAAATCATTTAACAAGACAACAAATTGCAGCAGAAACTCGAGGAATGACGAAAAGAGTGTCGGAATGACTTTTCTTTCGTATCCCCATCACTGGGAGCGATTTCAAATGCGTGTTTACAAAACAATTGAACAAAAGCAACCGATTAAAACGACTGTGTACTTGGAAAATTCCGGGGGAAAAGCTACACTTATACTCTCCTGCTTACGCGGCACATTTCTCACTTGTAAAAAACCGAAGAAGCAATTTACAACAGAAATAAAAGACTAGCACGAGAAAGTCGGCTTTCTCAACGTTTCCGCGGGAGGGTCCGGCACCGACCCTGACTGCAGCGTCTACGATTCGGTTCAGAAGACAGCGTTCCACTCAAGTTTCGACCAAGGAGAGCGAGCAATCATCAATCAATTTTGCACAAAATGCAAATCAGAGGATATCACAGAAAATAAAATCCTATTTCTGCAACTTGCCAAGCCATAGTAAATAGTACTCAATAGTGGATTCAACGGGGGTCGCTTTCAGCTACGAGAGGGGGCGCGGGGCGGGGAGGGGTAGGGAGAGAGCAGACCCGGCCGGTTGGCGGCTTTCAGTGTTCGATTCGCGGCGAAGGCGGCGGCGACGGGGAAGAACTAGACAGTTATCTCTGCACCGCGTTCACAACGTCCCTGATCGTGTTCTGCACGTCGGTGAAGAGTCTGGCGTTGTCGGCTGAGTTGCGAGAGCCGGCCGAGCGCAGCAGTCGCGCCTGCTGCTCCAGACGCGTGAGCAGCTCGCGGAACTGGAAGCGGCCGTGCGGCGGGATGCCGTCTGAGAAACTCAGGCATGACCCATGGAACAGACCCACCTGCAACAACATACATTCGTATAATTATATTTTGGCCGGAAAACCATATTTGTAGTTTTGGACAAATATTTACAATTATAAAATGTACCAATGCTGCTCTGAAATCCCCAAATTTGGCACTAATCTTCTACCAATTTAATACCAAACTTTTATCACCACTTTAAGCACCAAAATCCGCCGAGGATTTTAATTTTTCACTCCTCTTGTAACATTTTGTTGTCAAATTAACGATGTGACCCACCTTGTCAGACAGCTGGATAATGCTGGAGGTGCTGACGTTGTTAGCCGACTTGAGCGACGCGAGGCTTGTTTCAAGCGCCTGCGAGATTTCTAGGATGCTGTCCTTGCTACTGGTGGCCGGCGGCTTCTCGGTCGGCACCGGCGGCGGACTCTTGTTGCTGCTGCTGCTGCTGACGCTCTTGGCGCCGAGCGTCGACGGCGTCGGCGTGGCGTAGATGGATGAGGTCTTGGCCACTGTATTGGCTGGCAGCACCGGCTTGGCCGCTTTAACAACGGCCGGCTTGGTCGGCACGGCAGGTTTCTCGTCAGCTGGCGGCGGCCACACGCGCTTGCTCGCCACCTTGCCCTCGTCCTCGTTGGCCTCCTCCTTTGCCACCTCCTTGGCCACAGCTGCCGTCTCGTCATCCTTGTTCTCCCACAGCTTCTTCAGGCTGCTGATGCTGCCCGTGCTTTTGCGCTTGTCCTCCGGCTCATCGGCGCGCATACCCTCACCGCTGTCTCGCTTCTTCTCAACGCTTTCTTTCTCCTCCTCATCCTGCTTGCGGTTCTTATCCGAACTGTCAATCTGAAATTACGAGTGTAAGTTATTAACCAAATTGAAGGATTATATTTAATTGGTGGCGAGAAAAAAATTTAATTTCTAACGTAGTATTGAACTTGGTATGTTTTACCACTTACAAGGGAACTCAAAGCATCCAACGTTTTAATTTACGGGGAAACCATTGAATTCATCGTGTTGCTTTTCATGATGGGAACCATGTACAGAGGTGGAAATTTTTAATACAACGATTTCAGCGATATTGGCGATTCTAAATTTCGAAAATGACTAAAAAATATAGTTTTAGTCTCAATTTAGCAGATATTGGATTTGTATAGAGCGTATAGAGACACTGTTCAATGAGACAAATCAATCGTTGGGTCAATAAGCGTTAAATAATGTTGATATTATTGATACGTAATTAGTAAACTAGAACAAAATTTGGCATCCAACAAGTAGTAATTTAACGCAAACTTAGATTTTTCAAATACTAAAAAAATAGCTACCCATTTTATTAAATCTTTTGTCCAATATAACAATTTAATTCAAGCTTTTTGCAATTGAATGACAAAATCCTTATGCCAGTGCGTCATTCTTTCTTTGAGGCATATATTTTATAGAGTAAAATTGATATAAAATTGTTTCCATCATACAAATATATCTTGTAAGAATAAAGACTTAAAAATAGTGAGTTTTCCATGCTGGGAGAGTGATTAGAAAATCAGAAACAGCACTGACCTTTCTTAGGCGAGATTTGAAGTTGATCGGACTGTCCGTCTCGGCATCCTTCTTCTGAGAGTCAAACTTCTTGAGCTGCGCCTTGAAACTAGTCGAGTTGGAGTCACTGACTTTCCTCAAAGCGCTCTTAGTCTCGATGGGCTTGTGCTGCGGGCGGAGGCTCTCGCCAAGCTCAGCTACGAGCTGCGCGGCCGGATCCAGAATGGACGTCTCCACGGGAGAAATCTCTCTGGGCTTACCGTACTTGGAGTCAGCCTTCTCTTTAATCTCAGCGGCCAGTTTGAGCTCCATCAGCTCCTTGAGGCGACCGTCGTCCGATGACTTGTTTGAGTTGCCCGGTGATGCAGAGTCTGGCGAGGCCGAGTTGGCCGCCGTGGGGCCGGCCGACTTGGCGCTGCTGCATGAGTCGGTCGAGGGCTCGCGGTGGCGTAAACTGACGCCAAAGCGCGAACTCGCCTCCTCGACTGACGGCGCCAGGGTGGCCACGTCCTCCTCGTCACCGCTGGGCTTCTTTAGGTGACGCACCGTCCTGGGCGACGGTAGCGCCTTGCGGCGCCGCTCGGGGCTCGGCGTCGCGTGATGCGACTGCTGTTTGGAGGCGGGCGGCGGAGGCAACTCAGGCGTGTAGGGCCTTTCATTGTCAAATTCCTCGGGCGGCGGCGGCAGGTCCGACGGCGGGGGCGGGAACTCGAGGTCGGCAAGGCTTGGCTGGTGCGCCCGCGACGGGCTGCCGGTACGGAAGGTGCGCAGGTTGGCCGCCTCGCGCGTCCGCTGCTTGGGCGACAGCGGGTGGAAGCCGCCGCCGCCCGACGAGTTGCTGCGCGTCATTTGGTTCTGCTGCAACTCGGTGGACAGGTCGTCACTCGGCTGCAGATCGGCTGCCGCGTCCTGCCGCATTGACTCGAGGTAGGCGTCGATGCGCACGTCCTTGGGCAGCGTGCCGTACCTGTTGATGGCCCGCTTCACGTTTTGCACCTCCAGGGCGGCCACGTGCACCTTGGGGTGCTGCGAGGCCTCTTTCGGTGGGTACGTTTTCGACTTTTTGCCCGTGCGCTGCTCCAGGCCGCGGTTGCCCATCACCGGGGCGCGCTTGAACGATGATGTCCTGCGAATGGAAAAGGGGCCAAAAGTTAGCAAGGCAATTCCGATTGAGTATCATAACAAGATTACTTGATTAATTGCGAGTTAAACTGGAATTTCACAAAGAAATGGATCAAATTGCGTAACTAGCCCAACATTGCTCAGGAGGCCGTGAAATTTAGACACTGACACATGCAGAGCAAAATTTTTTAAGGAAGCTTAAATACCAAAACAAAGCAGATGATCGAAATTTACAAATTGGATTTGAAGCAAAATTTATAAGGGAACTAGCAGATATGGGTTAACATTCTAAAATATCTAGAATTTCATTTTTAAGGAAATCAGTTGAATTCAATCCACCACCCAAAATATGAAAAAGCTTTATTTATCTGGAATATTTGTGCTTGGTTAAAATTTTGCAATACTAGTCGTTTGCAACGGAATGATAAAAATTCCTCGTCTAAATTAATTTGAAATCAACTACTATTTGGCCAGATGAAATGTTGCCAGCGAGTTAGTCTAAATTTCACAGCCCCAGTAGTAATACAGAGACTCACCCTTGGAAGAAAGCACCGGTTGCTTCAGGGTATGAGTGAGCACCTGAGTCATCAGTGTCTGGTGTTTGATCCTGCAGCTCTCCTTCACTGTCCCCCTTGCTCATGGTCTGCAGATCTTTCGTTATGCCTGTTTTTATTGGAAGATGATATATTAGTTCATTGTCCCAGAGGTAGGCGACTGTTTATTAAATTCAAGCATTCAAGCAAAGCACACTGCTTCCTTGCATGCCGTAGAATGAAACTGCGCTTATTTACACGAAGCACTCAGGTGAAATGAATTCGGATTCCATTCCCGAACGTGAAGACTTTACAATCCTCAAATCGAGATATCTTGGTTTGTGTTAATTTACTCTTGGAAAGTCATCAAGTTCAAAATTGAAACGCAAGTTGAGAAAAGTAAGTGTCTGATCAGTGGTCCTCCTTCCTGAAGTTTTGTTTTACTAGAGAAGTATCTTATTAGTTGAGATGCGAGTGAGGCTGGGCTAGCAGCGATGCGTGCGTTTGGTAAAGAGGAGGGGACCCGATACCTTCAAAGATCTTTTCAATACCGTTTAGATCGTCGTCGGCGTCAACGGCCTCCTGGTCGTAAGTGCTGTCCCTGAATGAGCTGCACGATGACAGCAGGCTGAAAAGCGTGATAGAACTCTATTTAGCACGCAAGAGTAATAAAAAAATGGGGCAACCCTTACCTCGTCCTCTTGGGTGGCGCAGGCGCCTGCTTCCCCCGCTTGTTGGTTGTCCGCCGCAGCTGCACCATCGCACCCTTGTTGGTGGAGGGCACCGCAAAGGTTGACAGCTTGCTGCCCGTACTCTCAGCTGCAGACAGTTCATTATTAGTCACGTAAGAAAGAGTCGCACTCATTTTATATTTCTGCAAGTGATTTTTAATGCTTCTTTTTAAAACGTGATATACTGACCTGCTGCCATTTGCTCCACAAGGCCATGAATGTTCCCAGTGCTGCCAGCATGGGGCTTCTTATAAGGCAGTTGAGGTGTTCCTCCCTGGAGCTGCTTTTCAACCTCTGCACATGCAAAAAGATTCAATCATTAGCAACAGAGCCGAATTATTGGTAAAGAAGCGCTTACCCTCGGTGATGCTCGACTCTTGAAACATGTTCTCCAGAGAGTGGTGGATTTCCTTGAAGGTGGGTCGGTCGTTGGGATTCCACCGCCAGCACGTACACATGAGTTGGTAGATTTTGGGTGGGCACCCAGGCGGGCACTCCATCCTGTAGTTCTTTTCTAGCTTATGATAAACATCAGTCAACTCAATCCCAGGGTACGGAGACACGCCGTACGTGGCAATTTCCCACAGCAGGATTCCAAATGCCCACACATCAGACTGCAGATCAAGAGAACAAAAAATTGATCAAGCAAAGCACAACTACAGTACTTTAGTGAAAAGTATATTCTACGACAGTCTATCAATCAGGGAAATATTGATTTTGACCTATTTCCACAGTTTAAATGTTCTGCACATAATGAAATTGGAACGAGAACTTACCTTGGTTGAAAACTTATTGTACGCCAGCCCTTCCGGGGCCGTCCACTTAATGGGGAATTTGGCACCTGCATGAGCAGTGTACGTGTCGTCACGCATCAGTCTTGCCAGTCCAAAGTCAGCCACCTTGACCAGGTGATTCTCGCCAACTAAGCAATTTCGGGCTGCCAGGTCCCTAAAATCGAATTGATCCAAGTTCAAGTTGAGACATTTGAGTCAAAGAGATATATGGGCTCACCTGTGTATGAAATTCCTGCTTTCCAAGTAGGACATGCCACTGGCGATTTGTGTGGCGATGTACATGAGAACCACAGCGTTGATTTGATCTCTGTTGGCCGTCCTGAGGTAATCCAGAAGGTTGCCCTTGCTCATGAACTCGGTGATGATGTAGAACGGAGGCTCACGAGTGCACACGCCCAGTAGCTGCACCAGGTTGGGGTGTTTCATCTCCTTCATGATGGCAGCTTCCTCGAGGAAGTCCTTCAAGGCCATCGTGTCCTCCTGCAAACGAGAAAGGGTTGTACTAGAGTTTACGGTTTGAAAAAAGTACATACCTTCAAGGTTTTGACAGCCACGGTCATGTTGTACCTCTTCCATATGGCCTCGTACACGTCACCATACTGGCCGCCGCCAAGCTTGTGTTTCATTACAATATCAGTTCGGTTAATTTCCCACTCGTCAGGTTCTGCGATGAAAAACAAAATTAAAATCCTCAAATACAATTTTCTTTTTCAGGCATTTACCTGGGCTGAGGGCGAAGACGGTGGGTTTGTTGTGCTTGGGCGCGGGGTAAAGCAGCTGCGTGATGAGGCCGTCAGCGTGCATTGAGTGGTGGTGCACCAGCTCAGCCAGAGCGTTGAACTTGCTCTCGGCAGTGACGTAGACCTTGCCCTCAGGGTCCTCGTTGATGCGGTAGTGGTAGACCCTGCCCTCGTAGCGCAGTGAGATGCTCCGCTGGCCGGGACTCGACTCGCTCTCCCGCACCAAGAAGCTGCCGTTGATCCCTGAGCTCAGAAGGTATTCGGCCGCATTGCGCGAAATCGGACCGTGGTACCTGCGATTTTCGAAAATGTCAGCAAGTTACCAAAGATGCGAGTGAGAGATGCATTATCGTTGTACAGTATTGGGATGGACTTGTCTTCGTTCTTGGAAAAAATACAGTATTCATGTCAACTTCAAAAATTTAAGTGAGATGCAATTAATTCTGACAACGAAGATAAGGAAATTGTTGCTCCACAATGTGAGTGTATCGCCAAAGGTATTGAATAATTTTAAATTTTACACAATAAAAACCACCTATTGAATGGTTTTAATTTTAGTGCATTGAAAGTGTAAAATAAGAGGAGCTTGTTCTCGAGAGGAATTTTGACCCTAAATATAATAACAAACGATTTTATCTTGTAAGTTTTGCTCCGCATATGGAAGTGACTGAAAGTTTAGGAAATGGAATAGTGATCATACCATGAGTGTTTTTCCAGAGAGTTTGCCGGTGAAACGTAGTTTGAAGGGACCCAGCCAACTTGGCCAGCAGTGGAATGTGCCTCGCACCACTCTCCACTTTTGTTGTAGCTCAGTATTCTAACTTGTTCGCCTGAAATCACAAAGTGTCAGTTACAATGACTTAACACACAGAATAATTAAAAAACTAAAATCCCCAATTGTTAAAAAATAATTTAAAAAATATAGTATGGCATTCAACGATGGACCGTCACTTGTTGTTGATTTAATTTATTGATAAAAACGCGAGGATCTCATCTGGCATATACCTTTCTTCAGGCTCAGCTGGTTTTCGCCGCCCGCCTGGAAGTCGTAGAGGGCGACGAAGAGCTGCGGGTCGTCCTCCTCCTGAGCCAGCAGGTTCTCTTTGGACGTCCAGCGGGTGGCGCCCTCGAGCAGCGACATGGAGCCCAGGAGGGGCGCCCCCAACTCGCTGCCGTCGCCACTCCGGTCGGGAATGTCCGGCAGCCGCCTCGCCTGCACCAGCGCCGCTGCAAACACGTTGAAATTATTTTCTAATGCCGGTTAACGCAAAATAGTGTGTCACACGCGACATTTCGCATTCCCGCGTTTCGTGTCGTGCGATTCGCCTTTTATTGTTTCGCGTGAGCATCGACGGCCGGGGTCACCGCGTTTTTCCCGAGGGCATTGATTTTTGTAATGGAATATCTCGGGCGGATTTGGCGGTCACCACAATTCGGCTCCAAGTGAAATGTGCAAAAATGGCAACAGTGGATTTGCGGTTTAAGTGATTAATTTCTCGTCTCAAGTGTCTCAAGAGTCACTTGAGACTAAATTATAGTTCATATTTGGCTTTCTATATATTTATAACAATTTGACCGGAATGCAAAGGAAGCAGCTGTTCTTCGACTTTTGTGTCCAACGCGGCGACCCCGTGCGCTAATGATACACGATTCGCATTCCATTGCAGCCGAAACTGCTGGCGGCAAGGATGAAAAGGGACCACCCAGGTATGCTACCCTTCGTGTGGACCGTATTTCATCTCTTGAAAGTTGATGAAACACATCCTTAAATAACATCGAGATGAATGAGTCTGATCGACGTGTCTGACACACGCTCGTTAACAAATTGTGCGGAAAGATCCTGGATTTGATATCGGTGGATTGAAGCATAGCGACCTTAACGCTAAACCTTGAGCAATTTTATCCATTCATTTGCAATGGGCTCAAATTCGTGCAGATCGAGTCTTAGCATTTGAATATTTTCATCTCGAAACACAATACGATCGAAATGAAAGTGTTGTGGTTTTGTTTTGCAACAAATTAATGGTTGCTTGGACACCCTTCAAATTTTCCCCTTTCGTGCAGAGGGCTTTGCAGAGTCTGGGCGTTGACAGGTACATTTTTTCTGCATTTGAGAATTCCCCTTTTAAATGTTCGTGTGCATGTGCATGGAGCGATCTGTGTCGTGCGGCTCATTGACCCAGGTCACTTCCGCGCGCTCGACCTGCCACGCCAACGCCGTTTGTATACTCTCGCACATAAAACCCGTGACACGGATCCGCCGTGCGTTCTGGCTCGGATTAAATTATGAAATCTTCTCATGTTCTCCTTCTCGATTTCCCCGCGGTTTGTAATCCTTTTACGTTTGCAAAACACGAGTCGAGCTTGCTTCGCGGAATTTCTTTTGACAGTGGAAAGCAAAAGCTGCTACGTTTTCTTTTGTCTTTCTTTTCCTATCGAACTGTTCCATTCAGATAATGGCAGAGAGTGATAAAAGTCATCGCGCGCGTGACTCACCGCGAGCACTTGCTTTAAATTATTGTGTATATTGCTGCCAGGCATTAAATACAAACAAAGGGGAACGCTCTGATTGCGACCGAGCTTATCAGCGCCGCTTCAATCACATTTCGAGTGCTCAAATCGAGTTGTAAGCGCGTAGTAATTGTTAACTGCTGTCAGCCAGAGAGAATATCAGATTGAAACGCTTTTGGACCTCTTTATCGAAGGATTTTCCATCAAAAGAGTATCATACGTAAATTTATTTACTATATCAAGTTGTCACGGAGAAGTAAATTTAAGCAGGAAAAAGATACAAGAGTATATTCCTCAAACTAATAATTTCAGATAAATTTAAGAAAAGCGATAGGGAAGGCGGGAAGGGAGACGACTTCCTGCAATAAAAGTGGAAATTTTGGTGCGGCAGCGGCAGCCGGCGTGCACGGACAAAGCGAATGCAGCAATTAAAAAGGCAGTTTTACGTATTGCCGCCCATCTGCCCCCTGCCTTTGTTGTAGGCAAATTGTCTGACTGCTGCGCCAGACAGCCAGACAAAAGTCTTTCTTTTATTCCCTCAACATTCTCATTCATCCCCTCTCGCTCCAGTGGGGTCAGTCCACAGTCCACGAGTTATGTACAGCAGAGAATACTGCCAATTTGTTGTTTGCAGTGCACACCCTACAACCATCCATTGTTGTTAATACAAAATTATTGTGTATGTTATAACGTTCAAGAGAAAGTCTGATAAAAAAAACGTAACATTTTATTTAAAAAGCCAAATGAAATCAAATTTCCACAGCTTTCGTGCGATTAACGACCCTGTATTTTATTCTTTTCGATAAATAATATTAAGTTTAGGGCCCAAACAGCTCTATCCACATATCGATCGTAGTTTCTAACAATAAACACTTTTAGAGGAAATGAAACCAACCAAAATCCACTACAAGATTTAAGTTTCTGAATAAAGTAAGAATTATTATTGCATTGTTGATAGCCCAAGTGGCGTTACAACTCCAAATTGGGTTGACTGGTTGGTTTCCCTGCGGAGAGGGAGGCCTGCTGCGACGCAGAGCCGAGAGATCTGTCTCGTTGCTGCTGCTGCATAGAAAAAAGGCCCGAAAGAAAGGCGCGACACGCAAGCGACTCAGCGTCTTTCATTCTTCTCTCCTCTCATCTCGCTGCTCCCACTCTTCAGCGTCGTTTTTTTTGCTCTCGCTCTCGTGAAGGGCCGTGAGTCACATTTTGAATCACCACCACCTCAGCCTTCCACCCCCAACAACCCTCGGCGACAAGAGAGCACGTTGCTCCCGTCAGACGGCAGTGAAAATATTATATTCCGTCCTCGCTCGCTCGCTTGCTTGTTTCGCAGAAATGTTTGTACACGAAGGGCCGCTTTTAATTGCGCGCCGAGTGCGTTCAAGCGAGAAAACGATTTTGCGTATGAATATTTTAAAAGGGGTAAGATTTTTAAGGATCGCGATTGAAGAGAAAATACTTATAAAAGCATAGAAATAAAAAGCAGGAGTAAAATACAGTTGAAAAATCTTGCAAAAACCAAAATGATAAAAAACAATTTAACTTTTTTCACGCGTCCAAATCAATGGGCTTTAATGATTACAAAATATTACGATTTGTTATTAAAATGCAGTTATGTTCCGTAAAACATATTTGGCACAGCTGCAGAGCAATTAAATACATAAAAAAATAAAATTGGAGATCATAGAATTAATCGGACCAAAACACATAATCTAGGTTAGATATAACAAAATAATTTACTTTCTCGGCGTCCAGATAAAAATTCTAGTAGAATTATAATTCCAGGTAATCGGATCAGCTAAAAAAATAGTTTTTCCATTTTTTTAAGAACTTATACAATTTTTATTTAATTGGCGAAGGCATAGAGAAACTCTAGAGGATCATTTTACAATTAATTAACCTGCAATCTAGTGCAGCCGAGGCGAAAAAAAAAATCAGAATTAAGTAGGCCGTCGCGCGTTAACTGAATCGATCGCCCGGAGATAAAGACTGTTTATCAAAGAGCTATAATAATTAGCGAAAAGGAGAAATTCCGCGCTTCGAGAAAGCACGAAGGGGCAGTGCTCCCCTCGGCTGTCTGTCTCTCTTGGCCACGATCGATTCTTCCTTTTGTGCCGCAGAGCAAAAAATCCAGTGATCAACTGGCTCAAACGCCCGAAACGAACCAACGAACGAAGAACGGCCCGAGACGAGAGAAGAGAAACCGACCAAGAGGATATTGGCTTCCTTTTTTATACCACGCGTCGTCCAAGCAAAAACACGAAATGGAACTTCCTTCGGCCCAACCGATTAGCATGGAACTAATTATCACATTGCTTTACATCCAGACAAGAGATAACAAACCTCATTTGAACATTTAAAATATTTGCGGAATTTAAATTGTTTTTAATTAGTTGAACGGTAAAAGGGTGATTCAAATGAATTGAAGTCAACTCTAATATATTGCAAATTCAGCAACTTAAATCATTTTTAATAAGTAATATTTTCTGCTGTATGTGAATGTTGAAAATCCAATATCGTTACCCACAAAAGTGCTCGTTAGAATTGGAATTATGTCATCCTCCCTTGAAAAAACATTCTTTTAACTGAAGTGAATCTGATTGGAGGATTAAATAAAACGCGATTTTCTCACTTCGCCGGATTCAGCGAGTCAAAAGTCAAGTTACCCAACCGCTTCTTAAAGAGGCTTAAAGGAATTTTTAAATCTTCAGCACACGTCAACGTGCGAGTGAGAGAGGGAAGAAGAAAAAGAGACCGAAGCGAATATGGTTTCGTGCTCGTTATTCTTCCTTTCGAATCTGCTGCGAGCAGAAGCAGCTTCCTTAATTGGATTAGGCGCCGCGACGTTTATTTTGATGCAAGGCGCGCAAAGTGCGTCTGACAAGAACGTAATAGTTCAGAGACTGAATGTTGTTGCTTCGCTCCCTCTATATGCGGGCTTGCAGCACCCGACGGCAATCCCTAAATTTAGTTAGCACCGCGCGAATCAGCGGCTTCGCCATTTCAAACACACGGCAAACCAATGCTATTTCCTCGAGTTTTCCGATTTCACGCTGCCTCGGCACTAGTGTCCTATATTTGTCGATGAAATTTGTTCACTTCGTGAGAACACAGAGTCAAAAACCTTCCAAGCCTTTCTAAGGCATTATTTGGAAAAATTTGCCAAGCTTTATTGGAATTCAGCGATGGAAACCAAAGAGAAGCATATTTTTGATTGTGACATTTTCTCACTTCTCAATGTCAGACATCAAAACGAGACGTTCTCGTAACGAGAGGAAAAATTATTCCACTTGTTCTCTGCTTCTTTAAAAAAATACAATTTATCGAGCGCCCAACTGAAAGTTTCTACTTGAACAAGCTTTCTCCATTTTAAACTCATTAACATCAAAAGTATCCCTTTCATAATTCCGTAACGCACCCATTAAATCAAGATTTTAATCCATTTACGCGGACCTTTTCATCGGGTCCCTTCCAGATGCAAGAAATCATAATTCAGTTCGTGCTCGCCCTTTAATGTTCCGGGCCCGATGCCAAAATTCCTCTCCTCTTGCTCTAACGATTTTATTCCCTGTCGACGACTAAGACGACAAAAAAATAAAAACTGGTCGGTTAATTTGTCTGAGGTGGGAAAAACTTTTAGCACCCACACCTTTCCTTTCCACCTCAGACGCGCAACAGCAAGCAGCGAGGCTTTTATCCGTGCTTTTTATTGCTCCTGGACTGGTGAAAAACGAACACCGGTGCCAGCTAGCAGCCCCCAGGGAGGTTTTAAATATTCAAACTGGCTGCTTTTCTGTCTCTCACACTCGCCTTGGACAAACGAAAGGCGGAATGAATGAATGGAAGTGTTCTTTGGCTTGCTCGCAGCGATTTTTCTGTTTCTTTCCCACAGCCCGCGCGTCGAACACGTGCATGAGTGTGTGGGTCTCGGCTTAATTCATTATTTGTCGGCGTAGGCTGTGAGTTATGAAAGGTATTCAAATAATTGGCGAGCCGCATCTTTTGTCTCATTATTTCTCCAGTATTTGCTGGAATTGATAAATTACAACGATCGTTTCCCTTTTTCTCATCCTGACAGGATTGCAATTTAAGACATTTTCCACGCTGGCGTTAAAAGCTCAATAAATATATCTGTCTGAAAGGTTGTATTCTAACATTTAGCTTGAGAATGAGAACCGCGTCAAATTTTCCACATCAAACCGATTAATTAAAATTTGCAGCCTCTCAGGAACGGTATATTATTATTCTATCCGTCTCTGCAAACTTCCGTGAATCTAGAGCTGCTTTCAAAGAAGGAAAAAGCGCTATTGGAATAAAAGACTTAGAAATAATTGCAGTCGGATATTTACTCCGATTTCTCCGCAAACAGCGCAGTCCCCTTTCGATTCCCTTCTTTTCATTTCTCTTTCTTTCTTTCTTTCTCGGCTGTTTGCGCGGATGGGTTTGAATGGAGTTTTGACTTTTGAGTGTGGGAACCGAAAGGCAGTGGAGAAAAACAAAACGGCGATCCTCGCAGCCAGCCACCCGAGACCGCCGTCGTTGGTATATGAACGAGAGTGAAGAAAAAATACGGCTGAGCAATCACGTTGTGAGACCGTCTCGAACGCTTAATTAAAATCACCCATTGGACGCCCGGAGTCGCATGACATCACTTTTGCTCATTGTCCGCCTCGTTTTATTCATAACAATCTTGGCTCAATTGTGTTTTCAATCTGTCCCTCCAAACTCAGCTTGATTAATTGTTCTTCTACTTTTATTTTTGAATTGAAATTGAACCATTCCAATTAGAAAAGCAAATTACAAAAAAGAATTACTTTCTTTTATACGCTATTTCAATATCAGGTGCATAATTGCATTACAAAAAATTAGGATGATGTGGCTCAGACTTAAAACTAAAAAAATAGTATAAAATTATGTGAAGTTCTTAAAAATTACTATAAATGCGATTTTGATTCAACGCCCGCATTTTCGTCCTCGCACAGATTTCCCCAAGAAAGCATTCCTTGAATTTATTGAGCGTCAAAATTTCTCTCTCCTCGCACCGAGATGCGGGTCCAGCATATAATTATTGTTATCAGCGCGTCATCTGCGGTGGATGCCAGCCGTCGGCGCCAACTTGCGCAATCACACGATATTCATAATGTTAAAAACAGTAAATTTCTTGTTCTGCACCCTGGGAATCGTGATCATATAGTAAAAGGCAAAATTGAAGCACGAGCTTCACAGTTTATTACAGCGCTTGAGGCTCGATGCTGCTGATAGAAACTAATTAAAACTTTTTTCGTTTCACCGCAAAGTGGAATAATAATTTAATGTGAAACTCGGAGCAGCACGATTATTCGTTTGACCCAAGGAAGTGAGAAGCCGAAAATCTTTGATGCAAAAATAACCTCATTTTACTTGATGTTTTCTCGGTATTAACGCCAACTCGAAATCAAATTTTAAGGATACGTATTTATTGTCTGCAAAAAAGTGTTCGCAAATTTAATTTTTAAATAAAAAAATCATCCAATAATTAAATTTCCTATTTTGGTTTACTTTTTGGCTTTAATAGGCACGCCTTTCTCTCCCTCTCTCCGAGAGTCAAAATTATTATCTGAATATTAAGTCTGCAATTAAGCCCGCCCAGTTAAGCAGGAAGGAAATTAATTCTCCATGAACTGTTGTTGTTGATATTGAGCGGGTAGAGGCGTGATGAGCTCCGATTTCCTCGTCTGGCTATGGAATCGGGTCCGCGAGTAAAAGCCGCGGCTGGCGTCTTCGCTCCTTTCTAAACTGCTTTTTGACGGCGCAGGCCAACCCTTTTCCCTCGATCGATCGGAAGTGTGTAATGAGACGAGTGCACCGCGCGAATGAGGCGTTTTCACTTGTTGCATTATTTACTCGGCTTCGCCTCTGCTCTCTTTTCTTTTCCATTAAAATGCAATTTCCTGCTGTCAGAAACGCTTTGTAAACAAAACAACGTTTCTGCTCACCTCAATGGCATTATTACAGACACGT
This sequence comes from Cloeon dipterum, assembly GCF_949628265.1. Classification (NCBI taxonomy): domain Eukaryota; kingdom Metazoa; phylum Arthropoda; class Insecta; order Ephemeroptera; family Baetidae; genus Cloeon; species Cloeon dipterum. The sequence goes on from NC_088787.1 coordinate 24,710,061, forward strand.
TGCTTGGAAATTGGATTGTTCAAGCATTATTCCACCGTGGGTACGTGTGTCGTGTCGTTTGTCGAGTTATAAAATTTACCTGCCCAGAGCAATTGGGAGGATCATCTGAAAACAAGCGGTTTTTGGGTTCTCACGGTAAATAAACTCAATGTGGCCGTTGAGGTTAACTTTTTTAATCGGAAGGTTCTTTTATGTGAGCTCGGGTCATATTTAATTATGCTGTTCAGCGTAAAATTTTATTGTTGCTTTCAGCGGATGACGCATTCTGGAATGAATGACACAGGATAACCTTCGAACGAACAATGGATTGCATTGCAAAGCTATCAGTGGCTCAGATTGCAATTAAAGGTTTTCCGTAAGATGAGTGCGAGTCTGACCGGATGCCCACGTCTTTCTAAGAACTCAGGTTTCAATTTTCTCTAACTGCTGGACGGAGTTAAATCCAAACATTCACGATAAACTTAAAATTTCACCTCAGTTAGAAGGGCATTCTTTATATTGCGAGATCCAGGTTGTGCCTGAATGCGGGGCCAGGTCATGTTAGATTCGCAACTGCCGCCATTAGCGTGGCCGCCCCCGGAGTGAATAAAAACGGACGGAAAACGCGAATTTTCGGCGGACCAACCTGGTTTTCGGCGCCTCCTGCGGATGGCGGCGCACACGCCCTCCCAGTGCGTGATCATTTTGTCCAGCATCAGCGTTGTCCGCGCAGCATGTGGACCGGCGAGACGTGCGCCAGGCAACAACTGACTGACTCGTCGGCCAACCCAATTGTACGCCGGCGAGAGTCACGTGACGTCACCGCCGCCGGCCGGACACTGGCAACAATTACTCTTGGCCTACGCGGGAAGCGGCGCGCGGAGAGGGGGCCTGCCTTGCCTGCCTGCACCAGCCCAGCAGGTTGCTTTCTTCTCTCAGGCGGCGCCGAAAAGAGAGGGGCATCCGAGAATTATCATTATTTTCCAGCGTGGCCGGCTCATTAGCCGCTCATTACTTATTCGTGCGGCCTGATCGTCGATCGTCGCCGCCGGTCAGAGCAGACTCGAGTGCAGCAATCACCTTATCCGAGCCCTTCCAAGGACGCAGTCGGCGGAGGAGAATCTGATACTATTGTGGTTAGAGACCAGACGATATGCTGCAGTTTTTCTCCTTAGAGATATAGAATTAGAAGAAGATAAAGGACGGTACGCAAAGATGAACGGATTTGATGCAATGATTGATACTTTGGATCTTGTAAAACGTTTAACTTCTTGCTGTTGTACCGGAATTTACATCTGTAAAAGATTATGCTTCGAACCTTTAGATGATATATTTGCGATATGTGAATAGATTAAATCCCCATATCTCAATTTAGCAAAGAGCAAAAAATGAGGAAGTAGTAAAAATGCCATTATATAATATTTTCTTAACAAGCTACAGTGATTCTTTAAGAAGCAGGTCCACACATTTTTCAACTCCATCTTTACAAAGAATAAAATTTAATTGCAAAGGTGTGTAGGTCCATTTACCAGATTTTAATCCTATATAGGGCAAAATGTGAGGGGAAATGAGAAGGTATATCGCCGCTTATATTTCAAAATTTTATCAAGATTAGGCGGCTAGACAAATATTATACTCTAAGAGAACAGATTTAAAAAAATCATTAACACGTTGACAAAAGTTTGAACAAATTTGTAACGCGTATTTATACTGTAAACGACTAAATATCAAGAAAAATAGCAATGAACTCGACATTTTAATAACCTTACAATGAGAAATCAAGTGTCAAAAATTTTGTATGAACGGATGATGCCAATAAACCTTGAAAAAAGAGGTTAAAGCATCCGATCCAAAGTTAACTGAAACTGAATGGTTAATGATTTTTGTTCAGATTCTTGCTGTATAGGACAGTTCTATAGATTTGAAATTTCGTGATTTCACCCTTTTGTTGTTCGTATTAACAATGTCAAGTTCAGGTAATTTTGGATCTGGGCGTAAAAGAATTTGTCTCATTAATCACAACTGCATTTTTATTGCGCCCCGAGAGGTAAAACCTTTGCCAAACAGCAAGCCAGGTAGGGGCGTGCACAAAGAGAATTCAGGTATGTGCACTTGTTGAGGGATCCCATTAGTTTTGAACGTCAAAGCTAAGTGGACAAACGACATTGTGAGTCTGTTGTTGACGCTCGCTCGTTTGTATCCCGGACAGGAGAAGGAAGAAGCCGCCGGAATGACAATCGATTAATTATGAAACAGCGCTTTCCAATTAAACCGGACGATAAGCGACGGCTGCTGGAATACAGAGATATAACAGCGGCGTTTTATTTTTCCCTCGAGTCACCAAGGACGGGGCAAACTCCAGCCATTAGTCGCGCAACAAAATTTTCCCTTCCTTTTATGGCAGGTTATGATTTCAAATAGTTTAGAAGGCAATTAAAATTCTCTGCAGATTGGATCTCTCGCTTTTTATGGCTTGCGTGCACCGCAAACAAAATGGAATCACAGTCACAAAACGCGAACAGGTGTTTCCGCAGATATGAGCAGAGCTAATGCTACAGCAAATCATTTCAAACTGTAGAGAGGTAAAAATAAAAAGATCAAACGTTTCCATAAGAGTAACTGTTGTTTATTTTATTTATTGTGAAAATAGTTTCAGGGTAAAAGTTTATTTTAAACGTTTCCAGTGTTTAGTGTTTAGCGTTTAGTTTTATCTTACTGAGCTCATTACTTATCAGGATAAAATATTTTTTATTGATACGATAATCACCCACAGCAAATGAGGGAACAAAAATATTTTTCTTGTGTGTCTAAAGTAAAGTGATTCGTTTATCTCCATTCCACTTGGCTGGACTAAACTCTTTCTTCACTCTCCCTCAGAAAAATGTACCCGAGTGAACGGTTGGACGGTCAATCAAACCCATCGTTGGGACACTACAAAAGTACAAAAGCATTCCCGGCCCGCAACGCACATGTTCTGTTGTGAAGTCCGGCGCGCCGGGGGTGCGAGGGGGTGGGTGGCTGGTAGTGGCGGCCGCGTGCATGTGTTTGCAGTCGTCGGGGGGTGCAGCAGGGTGCAACGGCACGTGACGTCACCGCACATATGGATCGATACTTTTTATCCCGACGATCGAGACGCGAAATTTAATCTTTACGACACAGAGCTTGTCGCCCCTGCCTGTCCCTAGGTCGCCGCCGCGCGATGCAACACGCATTTCAACAAACAAATTATCTAATTGAGCGATAATGGAAAAGGGTTGTTTGGTTTGCTTGCCCTCCCTGCGACGCGCCGATTATTAATTCCGTTTCAGCACTAATTTATTCGCTGCCGAGTCGGCGGAATTAATTGTCCGAGTATTTGCACGCCTGCTTAATTGCGCAAGTTATTTGTGCTGCGCATGCTATGGTTCCATTTTCACGGACTTTACTCTCGGTAAATTAGATTTCTAGAAATTCCAGGTTAACTAATATGTTACAATAATATTCGTAACTTGCTCTGGTTTAATGGACATCAAAATTTGATCTCATTTACAAGCTCACCATCGAAAGCTCAAACGGAGAAAAAATTTCGTTTCAAGAGCACAATGGACACATTCTTAAATTTACGATTAGTTCAAATAAGCACTAGGAAGGCAATTGAATTTTTACTGGATATCATTTGTGGTGTTTAATTTAAGCAATGGGTTTTGAAAAAGATAACACAATATTTTGCAGAAGCGAATTTTGAAACTGAAAAAGGCAAACACACGTTTTGGCGCCTGCATGCTCGTCTGACAACTTGTTTCCCAATTAGTGCAAGAGGAAAGACGCGTGAGTGATGCCTGCAAATCGAGCCTAGACGAATGTCAGTCAGTGACAATTGTTGTCGCCGTTCTCCTTCTCTGGCGGCTATAAACAATAGAAGAAGATAGAATATAATATCTCGGTCCGAGAGCAGCATCGCGAAGAAAAAGCACACCGCCGAGAACGGGACCGTCGACCCGTTAGCGGCAGCGTAATTGCGTGTGTCTTTCTCTTTTCAGCTCGCACACACACACGACCGCCTCTCAATCAGACTTTTCTGCCGCCGACACACACAGGCACAAATCGCAATTTATAGTAATTTTCACGTTCGCAACGCGCTAACACAAAGAAGGATCGAATGCGGCCAAATTCCACGGCAGAATTCTTTGGAAGAAGCAGCAGAGCATTAGGGTGTCACCCTGAGGGAAAGAATAAAAGCAGGACCCAGAGGAAAATTATTGCCAGACAATAGCCTGAAAGTAGTTCAAAATCAGGCAAAAATTATCTATGTGATAATCTAATGAATAGAGATTGTATTTAAACTATCATAATAGTAATTGTTTAAAATTCAAATTGAAAAATAGTCAAATAAACCTCTTGGGTTAAGTTAAAGCAATGTTAAGATAAAATTCATCCCTGGTGCGTTCAGGATCACAAAGAAAAAATCTGGCCCATCGAAATCCTCAGGGTCGATGGTTGTTGCAAGATTAGGTCCCCCTGTTAAACTTAAATAGTCTAATTTTTCTACGCTGCGCAGCACTTAATGTGCTCAGGGTCGACTCTGATCAAGGGTAATCACAATCAGACCTGAAAATACTGGGAGTTTCCTTTTTACTCTCATTGTGACCGCAGCCTTGTTTGTTTGGATTCGCATTATTATTTGCCTTTTCAGGACGAAAATTTCGCAGGGGAAATAGGGTGCTGATTGAATCCTCTCTAAAAAAGTACTCGATGAAATCGGACTCTTTGTCAGGAGGCTGACGTGAATATGTAAAGCGTCGGCCGATAAAGTCTTTTGTGTACACGTCTCTCTATTGAAAAGCTAGACAATCGCTGCGCCGATTATGCTCGTTTCCTTTTACGGAATAATTCGGCTTCATTTCAAAAACTAATCACGAGGTTTTCGACCTGCTGAGAGGCCCGAGTTTTTCAGGTAAACAAGCTCGTAACAGTGACAGTCACACGTCGCGTTGGGACATTTCCTGCGTTACGACCCAATCGAATTTAGCCCTTCTGAGCCCGGTGCCGATCTCAGGACCCTAGGACGGGGTACCACTGGCCCCGAGTCAGGGTCCGTGCGTCGGGGGCCCCGGGGGGTCTTGCGACCCCGTGGCGTTGTACTCACCACTGTGCTCGGTGAAGATGTTGGAGCCCTGCTGGCGGCCCTCCCTGGGGGCCCGGGGCTTGGTTTTGGTGGCCCGGCCCACGGTGAGTCCGGCGGTCGCCACCATCCTCTCCTTGGTCTGTTGGGCGCCCATGGTCAGCGGGGTCGCGAGGTCAGCAGGCCCGCATGCCACCCTGCGTCTCAGCTACCGGCCCGAAAGGCCCCGCCACCCGAAAACTCGTTCTGCGCCACGGAAATCGCCGCAATTGGCACGCACAAGCAGACTGTGCACAACTAGGCCTCCATCATGGCCAGTCTCTCCAGTCGATATTGTTAGTTGCGCGACGAGGCAGATTGCGGCGCCACCATCTCTCTGTTGTCGTCGCTCTGCCGGCTCTGTTGCGGTGACAGCGTGCAGTTTATTTTGTCTTCCTTCTTACCAGTTGTTGACTTAACACGTAACTGCCGGAGAAAACTGAAGGAAAAGTTAATCATAACCGGTTAATATCCCAATATTACCGGTATTTGGAGATAACTATGACAATTTAACTGGAAATATTTCCGGTGATTGTTGGTACTTATTTTAATCGTGTACGGGGTGGGGGAACCGCGAATCCTCAGCTGTTTGTTTTGCCGCCGCTTTCGACGCTCGATTTGGTTATTAAAACAGGAAATATCCTCGTTATTAAGGTAGATATCATGGTTTCGGTTAGTTTTATTAATTTTCCGTCGGTGTACCTCTTGAGTTAAACAACTTTTTTTAAAGTACATACATATGTCATAAACATAAACACACATAATGTAATTCGTTGTCCTGTTGTAGATTATACTTTGATCTTGTACAAATCTCCCATGGCTTAATTTTTTTCTACAGACTCATTTGTTTACTCACGATGGCCGAACGACCTGAAGACCTCAACCTGCCACTGTCAGTCGTGTCTAGGCTAGTGAAGGAGGCGCTGCCAGAAGGCGTAAACTTGTCCAAAGAAGCGCGCGTGGCTCTGGCCAGGTCTGCGTCTGTGTTCGTCCTTTACCTCACCTCCTCAGCCAACATGCTAGCGTCCAAAGACAAGAGAAGCACAATAAGAGGCCAGGATGTCATGAAAGCGCTGGATGAGACAGACTTTTCGCATTTTGAAGATCCACTGAGGAAAGCTTTGAATGGTACGTGTAATTAATTTGTTGCCGGGTAGATCCTCACGTGAACTCGAATTTGCAGCATTCCAGAAGACAGTCAAGGACAAAAAGGTAGCTTCTGAACAAAGGAAACAACAGAGGAAGAGCGACGCAAACAAGGAGACGACTACACCTAAAGAGGCTGAGGAAGAGGTGATTGATTTAGCTGAAGATGAAGAAAATTGACCGCCTTGTTGTTGTTTTAAACGAAAAGACATTGCCATGAACTGCGCGCACTTTGCTTTTCAACTATTTATGCTGCGAAACTCATCTCTGGTCCACAATTCTGGGAGGTGTTCTCATTAAAATCACGGGCAAATTTGTAACTGGAACTCTTGTGTATTTATTTCAATTGTAGAATCACAGAATGATTATATAAAAGGCTAATAATTGCGTGTGTAATTACGGGCATTGAGTTTGAGTATCAAGAGATGGCAGGAAGAAAATAACCTTGATTAGTACGCATTCTGTTTTCAAAAGTGCTACCTAGAACTCGTTCACAAGCGATTTGACCAAGACAATGTAAGGTGTTGCTCTATGTCTGCCCGGCACAACGGGCAAATCATGATCAACGCAGTGCATGCGCTGCAAGCGCAGATGTGCCCGCAAGGCAGGAACACCTCTTCACACTGAAACAAAAAATTTCACACATTAGCTTTGCCCTGTCACTCATAAATCAGAATAAAACTTAGCCACCAGAAATTTTCACCATTAAGTATAAAAAGGATATTCAGAACGGGAAAACCACTGGCATAACAAAAATAGATGAGATCTCGAAACTTGTTCTAGTTTCAAAAGTAAAGGTTACAAAAAAGAAGCAAATAACACCAACCTGTTTGTCCATGCAAATGACACACTCTTCGAGAGTTGGAGCTGTGGGGTTTTGTGCTTCATCCTCCCCGTCAGGTGCAGAGGGATTTTCTGTTGGCGGCGTGGCCGCCTTCTTTTCCTTCTTTGCCACGCTAACGTCTATGTTTTCTGGCACGTTGAGCAGGAGTCTTTCAAGGTGGATCATCCACAACTTTTCATCCATTCCATCATATTGGTGCATTATTTCGTCGATCAGTTCGTTTCGTCTTTTTTGTTGCTTTTGTAAGAGATTTCCAAGAGCTGCGGACAGCTTGGATCTCTCCAATGCTATTTCACCCTAAATAAAAAAATTGATTTTATTTTTTAGTGGTGGGGTATTGATGTGTCTGAAGTATTCATTAATTTAAAACTATCGAAAAAAGTTTAATTTAGAAGACTCTTTAATAGAAAATGAATTTATTTAATTTGTTTCAATGCAATAGCTTCACCAAATAATATTTTCCTATTGAGCGAGTATTAGCTGGTCAATACTGATAAATAAAATTGTTGTGATGAAGCGTGTACAAAATGGGAAAGTATGCACAAACCAGCATTTAAATGTTATTCCTATCAACATTGGATTCTTAGAAAAAATACTATCTTTATTACCCCATAATCCTCAAAGTCTAAAAGGCAGACAAAAAGGTTGTCTGAAAACTTTCCTAATACCTAAAATTACCATTTTTCTAATTTACAAACGGTATACAATCATTAAATCGAATATTTGACACTTGATCAAACTATTTTACTAGCCTAAAAAGAGTAAAATCAAAAAACATATTTGAAGGAGAAGCTACTTACAAGAGTTTCTTCACTCTCGCCCTTCTTCCTCTTGATTTCGAGGGCGGAGAGGTATCCAAGCTGTTGCTGGATCTGCGCCATTTCGTCCGCGATCAGCCTGGACTTTGAGTCGCCCTTCTCCTTGAGGGCCATCAGGGCAGCCTGCTGCAGACGCAGCTCATCCACGACGCACTGGGACAGGTTGTGCTCCTGGCAGAGTGCTCTGTCCCTAAGGCTGGCCAGGATGGACTTCTGCAGGCTCTGGTCGTCGAGCACAAGCGCAATCAGCGGCGCGTGTCGAGCCGAGACGGAGGCGAGCAGGTCAGCCAGCCGTGCCCTCTCCAGCTCCTCCTCCTGCGCAAGTTCCCTGGTCAAGCTGCGGTTGCGCTCCTCCTCCTGCTGCAGCAGCCGTTCTAGCACGGACCGCTCGAGGCGCTCACCCAGCATAATGTCCTCAGCCAGCCTGCAGCTGCGGGCCTCCTCCTGCGCCTTCAGCTCGCGCACCCGCCGCCGTTCCTCCTCCCCTTCATTTTGTGCGGCCGTGAGCACTGTCTTCAACTGGCCTCGCTGCCGTTCCAGCACCTTGTCCAGCGCATCCTGCTGGTCTTTGTCGAACGTGTTCAGCCGCAACAGCAGCTCCTGTTGCTGCCTCTGCCGCGACTCCAACAGCACTCGCAGTTTTTCTGATTCGCTTCTGCAAAGTTTACAGCCATCAGGAGACCATATAGTAATTAAGTAATAGCGCAAACGTATGAAAATCCTTTCTGATTATTTAATTTTAGATAATTCAAGATTGTATCATGTTTCCATACTTTAAAAATTGAACAGTTTTGTGATGTTAAAAAGGGCACAGACTGATAAGCCTTGATATGACATGTCCCGAAAATAGCACAAAAAGTTGATGGTCCTTTACCTAAGACATTTTAATATTTTATTTAACCTTGAACAGTTGCCGAAAGCAAAATTAGGTTTAAATATTTCAAAATATCACGCTGTAGCATAGCATTTACTTAATTAAAAAGCCTTAATTTTGGGTTGACAAAACGTATCCATCTGTTATTGGTTGATATTATTCAAGGAATTTTTCTTTGCAACTATTGACGTCTTGGTAGTTTCATTTAGAAATTAATAAACTCAACTTACTGCTCATCTACAAAATTCTTTGGCACTTGTTGTCTTTTCATTGTTTCTAATGGTAACACAGCGGCCTTTTTTGTTTCCGTTGCTGGAATAAGAGAAGCTTATTAACATCACCTTTTAACATTTTATTGAAATTAAACCTTTTTCTACTGCAATACTTTTCTTGTCTTTGAGATGCTGGGAATCTTTCAAGGGGTTGGAACTGATATCAAAATTCTGCAGCAAAGGCAATATTCCAACAAAGTCAGGCACATGAGAAAGGCAGTTATTGGACAAATTCAGGTCCTCTAACTTGGCAAGTTGGGCTAATGATTGCGGCAACTGACTCAACTGATTATGAGATGCGTTTAGAATCTGGAAACAAGACAAATTAGTTGATTTAGGAGAAACTATTAAATTAATCCCACCCTTAAATTTTTCAGGTATCTTATTTCCTCAGGTAGACATTGCAGTTTGTTGCGACTTAGGTCAAGTATCTCGAGCAAAGATAAATCAGATAGAGCACCACCACCACTGAGATTACTCAATAGATTGTTCTGAAAGTCACGTGATTCTCATTAAAGTCAATTGATAATAAAGGCGTCGGTCCGTACTCTTAAAATGAGGGAAGTTTTGCGCAGAACTTTGCAGAGCACATACGTGCCAGAAGTGACACTTTTCAAATTACATTCTGAGAGGTCGAAGATCGGTTCAGGGTCTTCTTTGGCCTGTATAAACAAAACTATGGATTTAGTAATGGATCAATAATAGCAATTTGTCAGTTTTATGAATGAACAAATATACACACCAAGCACAATTTCTTCTCGAGTCGTGATTTGTAGTTGACACCATCGTCCGACTCCGTGGTTGTTGTCTTTTTCGTTTTAAAAAACAGTGGCATTATCAGCACGACACACACTCATGAATTCTCGTTGCTACTAGTCTATTCTAGAGGTCTGAGAGCTACATGACAAAAGCGTGTTTTGTTTTGTGCAAGCCGTGGGGACCTGAAACTGTACACACAATTATAATGCGTCATAAAACAAATGTGCGTCAGCGTAAAAAAAACAAATTATCATACGTATTTAGAAAAAGCACATCAAGGTGCCAGAGAAACTCAGCGAGTTAGAAAATATGGCAAGTTAACCAAATTTACCTAAGAAGCTTGCGGTTGCGACAGCACAAACATAAAATCTAACACAATAACAAAAACAGCTATCGATTGTGTCTTGCTCGCCTCATATGACCGACTGTGTTGAGCTAGGTGTTGGAGTGATCGCATGATAAGGGTGGGCGTAGCCACACGTAGCGCGCGCAGCTTATATTTTATTCATGTTTTCCCTCAGGAAAGCCTCAGATAATGATGATGTAACTCCTCCAACTAATTGAAATGGAAATTGTTTTTAAATGAAAACGGACACATATAATATTTTCAAACGAGGTTGATTACTTATTCTCGCCGATATCAAAAACTTTTGTTGGTAGAACTTCCGTAAATTTAGTACATAACAGTAAAGTTTCTAAATAACACCACAAAAAAAAAATAAAATTTGTAATTCTGGTAAATTTTTGTTTAATTATTTTGCTGAACATCAAAGACAACTGTCATCACTATTTTTCTTCTAAAGAGTCTACTTGACTTTCTCCGCCACCCTCAACTTGGCCGAGCGACTGCGTGGGTTGTCCATGACCTCTTCCTCTGATGGCACAATCACATGCTTGTGCACCTGCTTCCAGCATGTGTCATGTTCCTGTGGCTCAGCAAACTTGGGCGCCACTTTGTTGGCCAGGAAACCGGAGACATTGCCAAATAGGTGCCTCTTCACAATGGTGTCCTCCAGCGAGTGGAACGTCAGGGTGACCAGCCGACCGCCCTTCCTGACGTAACGACTAGCCAGCAGCATTCCATAGTTGATTTCATTCAGCTCGTTGTTGACAAGGATGCGCAGCGCTTGGAACACTTTGGTGGCTGAGTGCGCGGGCCTCTGCAGTTTGTCCTGGCGATGATTCTGTCCGCACACCTCAGCCACCAGCTCTTTCAGTTCCTTTGTGGTGCGCATAAAAATTCCTGCGTAGCGGGCTTCCACGATGGCTCTCGCAATTTTCTTGGCTAGCCTCTCTTCACCGTACACCTAACAAAGAATATATGTGACTTAAATTAGTATGGTCAAGAATTTTCTTTAATTTTAACGTCTAATCTAAAGTTTTTTTTTTAAGTGTTAAACTTGAGAAGGAAATATTTTTATATTGAGCCCAACATTTTCCTCCTTCATTCAAATGCGTATTTTTATTCTTGAACCTCTGCCAAGAAGTTTCCCGTAGGCTGTGAACTCACTGGGTCGCAATAACATGAGGCCCAAGTGGCCGCAGATGAGTTTGGACATTTTTTCTCATCTCTGCACTGAAACGCTAGAAATTTGTTTCTAAAGCAACTGGAAAGGTGCGAAAACCAGCAAGTTGTGAGCCAGTGCTGGCGCGCCTCCTAACCCCGCAGCCCGTAGAGCTATTTGAACATTTTGAGTTGTATAAAATCAATCTCCTTTTGTATTTCTTCCCTTTTTGGCATCTTTTAGCAGTTCAATATTTGAGTCCAATTAAAATTTGAGTCCAATTAAATCTACCTTAAGCACTTTGGCAAGTTCCTCCTCTTCAATATGAGCGAGAATTTCTGCAGCTGTTGGCTCTGGGTTGTCAGGGCTGTTGTCCATCCGCATGTCAAGAGGCCCGTCCTTGCTGATAGCGAAACCCCTGTGTCCTTGATCCATTTGCATGGAGGAGCAACCAAAGTCGAACAACATTCCATCCAAAGTTCCTGGCTGAATTCCCAGGTTGGTCAAGAGCTTAGGAAGATCGCTGAACTTTCCACGCAAAGGAGTCAGGTTCAATGGGTATTCTGCAGACAGCTGCTGGGCATGGTTGAAGGCCAAAGGGTCTCTGTCCAAAGAAATGACTTTCACATCAGGGCAAATCTGGAACATTCTACAAAATTTATTAATTATCTTAATTGTTCAACAATTAGTAATCTGAGCATACTTTCTGGTGTGTCCCCCTGCGCCAAAAGTCATATCAATGAAGGTTTTGTCTTCAGACATAAGGAGATGCTCAGTAACCAGGTCAACCATGACTGGAAGGTGAGGAGGGGCCTCCTCTGAGACCGCTTTGGCCACCGTAGTGGACAAACCTCTTGCTAGCACCCGCAATAGCATTATTTTATTTCAGTCTCTTCTGCCAAAGATCCTGGACACTATGCCTTTGGAGTTTTCCGCTTTCAGGGCTTCCAGGAATTCTCTGGAGAGCGCTGTTTGGCACTCTTTAGCGCTTAATCCTGTCGCTGATTGAAAGTTGCTGGGCAGAGGGTGCTTTTGTTGGTAGGTGTTCTGAGATATCTGCTCTAAGCTTTGTAGTTTTGATGCCCACTCAGGTTCGGACACCTTTGAGCCCTCACCTCGAGGAAAATGGTCTTTCAACGAACGACGAAGGTGCAGACCCAAGTCTCTGACGAATATGGTACAACATATAAGTAAATTAATAAGTAAATAAAAACTAAGAAAATTCCGCGAAGAAAAATAAAAAATAACTATAATATTATGTTGTGTTAAATTAGCTAAGTCATATCACCTATTTCCTTTCGTTTCGTCCAAAGGCCACTTGCTCAGCAAATTTAAAAATCTTCTGTATGCTGCCATTAAACCTAGAGGAGTAAAAAACAGCAATAATTGTCACAGGAATATATTATACATACATTGTTTGTAATAGTATTTTGCGTATTTTGTGTATCCAACATAAAATAAAAAAAAATTGTTGTGTACTATGTATTTACATAGTTTTTTACATACATACCTTCATTGAGAAGCTGTGTCACAATGGAGGGTTCTTATGTAACTTTTCAAGCTCTCACTCACTCTCTAATTATAAGATGTTACATTAACACGCGAGAATTAACAAAAAAGGTGTATCTGAAAGTTTTCTCAGATGAAATAGGAATGGAATGATCACCCCAGCACGTAGCAAGAAATACAGTCATAATCCAGAGATAGAGATGGGCGGAACGCACGTGTGTTCTGTGTTGTGATGGACTGTGGCGCCGTTGTTGCAGTGCGTTCTTTTCGGTGAACTGGCATTATTAAATTCTTGCTACAGTTTCAAAACTAAATTTAAAAAAAATCGTAATTTTTTCGATTTACATTCATTTTCTCTAGCGTGAACATCCATAATTTTTTAAACATTCTCACTCGAATATTTAATTAAATTTTAATAGTACTATAATATTATCTTCGTGATTTAAACGTTTTAATCCTGTATTTTAATCAACATACGTAATATTGAACGCTTCACTCTTTTTAACTGGAAGAGGAAAAAAATTAGAGCGAAATTTCAATGAGACAATTACGTAATATTTAAATGCGAACAATGTACTTTATTTCAAAATATATTTTACTGTAGAAAAATAGATGCTACAATTAATAGTTACTCTCCAAAAATATATAAATGCGAATAATAATTATATCTCCCTCCTATATATTTTTGTATTATATTAAACACACTGAATATTTATGGCACCATTGAAATTTGAAAATATACTTTCTCAAACATTTTATCAGTTTTTGTGCGGGTAACATGCATTCTTGAGCAGTAAAATTATGCCTTGGTAGTCTTGATCACACACTATTATAATATATATGGAAATTATTATTTTGTTTCCATTACTCAAGACTTATGAAAAATAAAAAATAAAATCTAAACGTCAATGTTTCTTGATACCAGATAGGGTTCACCAGGCAACATTCAAAATGAATTAACCCAGCTTTGGCTATCTTATCGGTTAGCCATTTTTCCGAAAATCGACCCACTTTTGCTGAGGGGGATTCATGTAAATGATTGTAAAAATTTCTTGGAATATTCATATGCCAAAAACAAGGCCGCTGAGGCTGGAATGGTCCTGATAACAGTTGGTTGAAGGCCGTTGTACAATGCCAAGATTCCTGCAATGATGTAATGTTACATTAAACTTCCTGACACGCATAAACCAAAGCCTTCACCTTCGTTTTTAAATATTTTGATTAGCATTCTGAAGAATGGTTCTTTTGAGCCTTGCACTTGAATCCTGGACTTGACCACATCTGCCGGAAATACGGAAGTCCAAAATAAAATCCCGCCTATCGCACCAGACGCCATGGTCTTCAGGGGGCCTAAAAATTCAATTATTTTAATTGAAGTTTGAAACAAAATCAGCGCATCAGTACCAATTTCATCCTTGCTTTGACCCTCATGCGCGAACATTTCTCTGCTGAACTCGTAGCCCCCGAAGAAGAAAAAGTATCCAGGCATTTCTCTCGCGATTGTCGAAGTCAGTCCTCGGAACATGCCACTGGCACCTTCCTTCTGCAGGATCTGTTTGGTCAGGCCAAACGGTCCAATCCTCACGTGCTGGAAAGAGCAAGGATAGAAATTTGAACTTCGAGCAATAGAGGTGGTCAAAATGGTGAATACCTTTTCATTGGGCCGTTGTGAATGCATTTCCCTCATCGCCTGCAGCCTGCATTTGATGAGTTCAGTGGGACAGAGAGCAAAGGCCGTGAAAAAAGCTGCCATGCAGCCGGCAGTTGCGTTTGCAGGAACAGAGAGATCTTGAACCTTCTGCAAAAACGGGTCGATTTATATTTCTTTCAAGTCTAACTTAAAAGGCAAAGCATAATTCAAAATACTGCTTGAAATCATATCGAATGACATAAGGACCAGATCATCAAGGTATTTCCAAACATTAGTTTATTTTATTAGTTCTGAATAAAAATCACTCGGATAATCACTCAATTTTTCACTTAAAACAATTTCCAGATGATTTTGAAATAATTTTCCAACCTTCAGAACAAGAAAAAGGTTCATATACTTACAGGTGTGTTTGTAAACGTGGCCACCACCTTCTGACACGCTCCGTAGCCGGCAAAGAGGACCGAGTTCTCGGCTATATTGGCCATCAGGGCTGGAGTGGTTCCAGCGTAAAATCCTCTAATTATGCCGTCCTTGACCCACGTCTCCTTGCAGCAGTGCAGCATGCCGGTGTACAACTTGGGGAATGTTTGCATCTTAACCTTGACCGTGTCCAGTGGCTGGCCAGTGTACACAGAAGCGACCCCACCTGATTGAAAAGAGACAAGACGATTTAAAAGAAATTAAAATTTATTTAAAATAAAATTACCCAACGACCCACACACGAAGTCGATGACCGTGTCTAAGACGTGGCCTGAGGCACTCTGTTCTCCTGATCCGTGTCCCATAGTTGAGCAGAAAGCACCTGAAGGAACGATATTATTATATTTGAATATTAATTAATTTGGGTTTTAGAGGCATAATACTTGGGTTCAGCAAATTTTTGTGAATTGCACAAATTGAAAAAGCTATTTGAAAGTACAATGTGACAACCCTGACCACAGTGCAAGGTCGAGTTAAAGGTGAGCCTAGCCTAGGTTAGGTTGACCAACACGGTGATCGCGTGTTATCTAAAAAAAAACAGCCATGCTTTTGTTGTGGGGTAAGATATGAGCCAATTGGGTGCAGCTCACCTATGGCTGGAATGTATTGGTTGGCGAGCCGTGTGTCCCTGTCCCGAGATCAGAGAAGATGGAGTATGTAGACGCTGATTGCGTCAGAAAAACCCCATAACCTTGTTTTGAAATTTAAGACGGCTCGAGGCTCAACCATTTAACGTGAACTTGTTGACGGCCTTGCTCTGCGCCTGCAATCGCGTCTGGCATAGGCAACCAGCAAGACCGAACATGTGGTCAGCTATTAGTGACGTCAGGAAAGGGGGCGAGACAGCAGAATCATAAATATCAACCACATGGCGAAAATAAAAGACGACTGCATAGCGCACAGTAAGGAGAGTAACTACCTTTACTCTCCTTAGCGCACAGGTAGCTGCACCTGGCTGGCGGCTGCACCTGATCTGCACCGGCTGCAGTATGCATGGTATGTAGTACTTCCATAGGTTAATTGCAGCTGCACCTGCGCAACACTGATGGAATTCGGTAAGGAGAGTATCTTCTCTCCTTAGAATTCGGCTTATTCGCTGCAGCGTTGCAAACACACAACTCAACCAACCATTTTTTTCTGGACTTGGGGGTGTCTTTCTAGCCGTAATACATATTGTCGAATTGTAAATTTCTTATAATAATTATTAGTTACATAATTATTAATAATTGCTAACTACATAACAATAAGGCAATATTCACGGGGCCTTATAATAGTTCCTTATTATGGACCTACGTCAGGCACAGGTATTACTACTTATTGTTAGGGCTGCGATGGAAAGAAAGGCTGCAACAGGGAGAGGTAAAATTTACATATATGTATTTATTATACATATATGTATTATTACAATAATGTTTGTAACTAATATTGTTGATAGATATATGCCAATGAAGGCAGAAGCACACGAGTTAATCATAATTTTTAGTTAAAATTCGATGCAGCTTCCTCGATGTTCATTGTTCATTGAGCTTTATTATTTCTCCGCATTTCTAAAGAAATATCCTCCTTCTCAACTAGGAAGCTCATGAATTAGGGCTGCAACCAGCAGCCGAAACTAATTGAGAGGGACACATTTCTGTAGAAATACGAGAAAGACAGAAAATAATAAGCTTGATTGACACCAAGAAGGCTGCTGCATTTTATTTCAACCGTAAAATAATTAAAATATTTCAGTGTCCAATTTTTTAATCACATAAATTGGTCAACAATTTAGCTACATATCGGGCACAGATGTAATATTTTCCCTTCATCGTTTTCTAGATGACGAAGTCCCGATTCAGGGGTTCGACCAGCAGGCTAAAAAGAAGGAGGAGGCAGAAGGTGGCACCTTCTGCTGCTCGATCTGCAGGCTGGAGGAGACCTACCACTGTCGCGGTCCTGTGCCATACTTCTGCAAAACCGTGCGCGTGTCCCCTGACAGCTACATCGCCAGAGACCCTTTCATACCGCCTGGACAGCGTTCCTTCCTTCTGCTCGGTTCTGACTGCTATGCATGCAGCAAACCCGTGTGCCAAGCGTGCAGCTTGTTCTTCGCTAAGAGATTTTGCAAACCGTGTGCCGTGAGTTGCGTGGACAGATTTCCTCCTCTGCTGAAAGCCAAAATATTGCAACCGGATTTCTTGAAAAGCTGAAATAAGTTTTGACCATTCCTCTACACAATTTTGGAAAGTTCCTTTTGAGATTATATTTTTAGTAGATCAATGTAGTGCTTTGGAACAAGAATCTGTAATAAATCAACTTGGATTTAAACCTGGATATATTTGTTCCTTGCTTAACCTATTATTTTTTCTGTCCTTTTATCACAAAATTATTTAAAATTAAACTTTGTTGAGAAATTATTTAGAATTGCTTTGCAGTCGGCTTATTAATTTCCTCTGAAGTTAACAAGGCGAATCTCAAGTTATGTCACAGAATGAAGTGAGTTATGGTCAATCAAGTTGCCCCATTGAGATTGATATGGAAAAGGGTCGGCCCCAACCTTGGTGCATGAGGCCATTCAGCAAATTGGCATGTAAAAAATTATCACTGGCGCTTTGCCTCGCGTTTACGTCAAGACCAATTGAATCAATTTGCTTTTATTCGCCTGGAG
The DNA here is from genome assembly GCF_949628265.1 of Cloeon dipterum. Taxonomy (NCBI): domain Eukaryota; kingdom Metazoa; phylum Arthropoda; class Insecta; order Ephemeroptera; family Baetidae; genus Cloeon; species Cloeon dipterum. Next base: position 24,727,685 of record NC_088787.1, read on the forward strand.
ATGAAGACGTCGGCGAACCTGATGCTTACAGCCGCTGTGCGTGCTGTTTTCTTGCTCTTATCTCTGCAGGTTGCCATCTCCTATCAGGTAAAAATCATTGGGCTGACAAGACCCTGGTAGTAACCGATTAATTATGTTTCTTATGGGAAGGATGACTACGAGGAGTCGAAATTTGATTTCAGTGACCTGTGTCCGCTCAGTTACAGGGTGGTGCAAATTGTTCAAAATTCTTCTGATCAGTGAGTGGTATTCGTCTCTATTTAAATTACAAGCTAAAGATCAGAATTGTTTCAGAGTTTTTCATTTGAAAAAATCTCTGGAAGATAGGTCAAACGATGCGAAACAAATCCAAGCTCTTGTCAAATCGGGAGTAGATTCCACGCTTGAGGTTGTCAAATATATTAGGCTTTGTTAAAAAAAGGTAAATCTTAAACCATTATAGGTTGTAGAGAAATTCGGAAAATATTTGGAAAAAATGGACCGAGAAACAAGGACGAGTGACAGAAAAATGCATCAAGAAATCATGGTGAAATTGGAGCAAGATGGGAAAAAAGTTTCCTCGGAAATTTCAGTGAGTTGTGAAACATATATTGTATAGTGAAATTATCGAAATTATATTTGACGCGGGTTCCTTTTACAGTCGATGTTTTCTAAGTTTGAGGAGAACAATAACAGACTGTTCGAGAACATGAAAAACGAAGTTCGGGCAGCAACCCTGCCAATTTTGGAAGAATTGAAAAAATTTGAACGGAAGGTTTCGCAATTCGATAACGAGTTCCAGGCGCTTGAAAGCAAAACTAAGACAGCCCTTGGTCAGGTTCGCAGATTAACCTCGGGAATCGATTTACAAATTAACGTTTTACTTACAGATTGACAGATTCAACTGCTCCAAATACTGTACACTTGAAATATTTCCAAAAGGGAATTAGAGGAAATTAATGTTTCATTCCTTTTAGATGAAAAACTTACAGTCACAACCCTGCAAAATGGAAAAAAGTATTACCTCGGAGAAAGCAAGGTGAAATATATACATATAAATTAGATTTGCTCTTGAAAAATATAAAATAGGTAACCTGGAGAGATGCCAAACACATTTGCGAGGAGAATGATATGTCTCTGGCCTCCCTAAAGACAAGACGGGAAATAAAGCTTTTGTGGAAGGTCGCGAAAATTGACAAAGAGAGTAGGTGAAAACCAGATTTTAGTGTAAAAGCCACAATTTAATATCTATATTCTAAAAGGTGGCTCCTGGTTATCGGCGTCTGATATCGGTCGTCGGCCTGGACACTTTGTCTGGCGTGGTGGCGAGAGGGTGTCCAGGGAAAAGGACTGGTGGGCCAAAAGAGAGCCCAACGACTTTGGCAAAGGGAAAGAAGCGTGCATTGGCGTGTTCAACGACTCGCTCTTCAGCGACCCCTGCAATTACACCGCTCACTTCATCTGCGAGCTGCCGGCAGAGTGCTATTGACCCAATCTGAACGATACCAAGACGAACGGTGGACGGTCAAAGAAAATTGATTGTTTAATTACAAAAAAGTTTCATGAATAAATCTTTTTACTCGTATCTTTGCAAAAAATTGAATTCCTGAAGTAAAAATTTTAAATATACTATTTTTTAAAGATGTATCAAATTAAATCGATAAATAATGTATATTTTTGTATTATACATATCTGTGTTAACCAAAGAAAGGGCTACAGTGTCAGTGATCGTTTTTTCGGGGTCAAACGCATGCGTGGATCGACACGAGGCGCTCGCGTGACTATGTCCACGAGCACAACAAAAAAGGTGCAATACAATGGAGAGCGCGACTCTTGTACACTGTAACACGGACCACGAGTATATGTATAGACCGCCGTCGCCGTGGCGGCTATCGGGGCCGAAAAGTTCGATCTGTTCTCCGCGGGTGGGCGGTCATTAGCGGCAGAGGCTCGTTGCTTTCGCCAGCAGGTGCAAATATTTGAGGCGGCAAGGCACACGCGATGAGGGCCATCTCGTGTCTGGGCGCCGGGACACAGCCGTGGAGTTCCAGCGTCTGCACTGTGCACAAGGACAGTTTCGCCTATGCGTCTACACTCGCCATTTACGTCTATCAGGTGCGTGATGTGGAATATGTAAAATATTGGGGTTAGACACTGGTCTCAGTTTCAAGGAGGACACGCAAAAGATTGCACACGATTCAGATATAATTGATTATTTTAATTTAAACTATATTTCCCTACTAAAGTACACGTGGTTTTTTAGGGGTTTAAAAAATACTTATTTTTTATCTGGTTTAAAAATTTTTAAGATGAAAAAGCACAACATATATATTTATTAGACGTGAAAATTAAATTAAAGATTTTGAGTAAAGTGTCCAAGTTTCCTATTTTTACTTATCTTTTGCCCTGCTTTTAAAATCTATTCCAATCGGCAAAAATAAAACGGAATTCCTATTCGGTAAAAATATATTTATTATTTAAAAGTCGTCTTACCACATAAAACTCGATATGCATATTTTCGCACCCTCTACGAGCCTGCATGCCTAGAATAACTTTCTACATATCACGGACACAACAATATCTGCACATAAAAAAGTCGGTGTACATACACAAAAGAGTAACGGGAAGGTGTGCACGAAGCGTGAGACTGGATGTCGCGAGTGGACGCTGCGGAGCATCCTGACGGAGCCACGCGTCTCGTTGACGGCGCTGTCGTGGCACCCGACGCAAGAGCAGCTGCTGGCTAGCGTCACCTCGGACGACCGCGTGTGCGTGTGGAACGTCGAGCAGCAGAGGATCGTGGCCAGCGTGAGCACCCCTTCACCGCCGCTGCTCGTCGACTGGGTCCCCTTCGAAAGGTAACTTTGAATAACAGGGAGAGAGGGGAAATAAAAATCAAACGTCCTAGCCCCCCGTGTGCACTTTTTGGTAAATCCTGCTTTTCTTTAAAACTGTGCTTGTGTGGAAAATCGTGGTTTGAGATCTGCTCATTTGTGTGTGCTGCGCGGAAGGGTTGTTTCACGCTTCACCCCGACACGATCCGGTACGAGCTGAAGGGTTGGTACAGTTGCTTTTTGGGCAGCCACAGTGGCCGTGGCTTGGCCAGCTTGCGGTCGTCGTCCTCCTCCTCGCTCGACTCCTCGCTGTCCACCTCTTCGCTGCTCTCCTCCGATGATTCCTTCTTCTTCTCATCTATCACTTCCGGCTCCTCCTCTTCCTCCTGTTCCTCCGAAGGGCAGAACACGTAACGCTTGCCGATCGGCTGGAACGGCCGCACGTTCTCCTCTAATTTTCCCTCGTGACCGTACAGCATACGAAAGTGCTCGATCTGGAAATATTTGCAAGGAAAATTTTTAATTTATGATTCAAATTTTATCGGGATTTTATCTTTTCTAATTGTTTTTCAGTCGTATTTAAAAATATCGTTAGATGGATTGCATTTTTAATATCTTGTAGCAATGGAATAAATTATTAAAATGAAATTTTTGCAAAGCAAACGTTAAAATAATATACTATCGTGTCCTCGTAGCACATTAAAACGCGAAAAAAATTAAGTTAGAGCTCTACAGAAAAATGGTGAAAAATCCTTTTCACCCTTGATTGAAATCCTTTCTAAAATTTTGGCAGGTTACCGTTTATGCGAGAAAATTGATTCCAAAGTTAGCATGCTATATAATCGAGTAGAAATTGTCTTATTTATTATTAGGATTTATTTCACCTGAACGGCAATTTAGCTCATAATAATTATTCGCCCATCATTGAGTAAATCAAGACGAGAAAAATCAAAATCAAGTGAAAATAAATTCATTGACAAATCGTTTAGTTTAAAAAAAAGGCCAAAAATAATTTACCTTTCATTTTTCTTCCGCTTATTCAAATTATATAATTGTTTTCGAGATTTTGCATAGATTAATTTTTGTAATTTGGAAATTGTAAATTATTGCTAAAGGTCTATGTCGCTTAAATTAAGCTTGGTTTTGTTTCAAAAGATTATGTCACGACAGAAAAAAAATCAGTGTTGAAAAGTTATGCAACTGGGTGGGCAGTGAGGCGGAGCAAAAAGCCTATACACATTAAAATATAAAAAATGGCTCACCTGACGCCAGCCAATTTCGACCGTGTTCTCCAGCACGATCCAGGTGACGACTTCGTTGCACGGCGGGGTGGTCAGCGAGCCCCAGTAGGTCAGGTACTTGCCGTCCAAGTACTTTTCCAGCCAAGTCATCGCGCCGCTCTCAACCAACGCGTACGAATCGCCGCGGCGAATTCGCCTCAGGCGCCGCACCAATGGACTCAATTCTTCGCTGTCTTCTTTCGTCTCCTGCGAATTAAGCAAAATAGTCTGCTCATTCATATTGGGAGTAAAAATAATTTTAATAAACAAACAAACAAACTATTAAAAATGACCCAATTTTGCAAATTCTGCTAATGCTTTAAACTATAAAATTTTCAATTTTACCATGAATCATAATCTAGAGCATTTTCTTTTTAGAGTACAATATCCTAAATGTTAATATCTGTTTTTTTTTAATTTAAATAGTCAATTACTTCCTTTGGAGAAATAAACTGAATAGAATATTAATAGACGTTTTTTCAAGGTGTTTTCATCCCATTGTGTCCTTTTTATAGGACATGGGACCTAATCTTGCCAAATTGTGGAATATTCGCATGAATAAAATGGAACGTACCGTAAACAAAAGGGAAATTATGGCGAGCCCGTCCCAGTGTTCGGCTGCCTGGCGCAGATCGGCGTATTTGCTGTTGAAATGCACCAGATGCGCTTCCATTGCGTGCCTGCGGAAGAAAGTGCGCCGCCAATTTGCATTAGAAGTTAAAGACACGAAACCGGTCCGCGTGGTTTCTCTTTCATTTATTCATTGCACTCACTCTCGATCGGAAATTTAGAGTGATCTTGCGGTTAACGACCCTCTGCGGGTTTGTTTGTGAGTAAGGCTGTATACTCACTCAAGGTCTTTAATTTGGTGCTCACTGCCCTTTGTAGCGCCGTAACGACCCCAGTGGAAGTGCATCTGCGAAAACGTGAAATTGCTGCCAAGGGGCCCGCCCTGCAGCACTGGTTGCTCGCCCGAAAATTCCACTGAAACTAAGAAGCCAAAACGATCTTACTATTTTTAAAAATGTATTTTGAAAAAATGCATCATCACATGGTTAAATATTTATGATACAGAAACAGTATTTTTCTTAATTTTGTAACAAAATTTAATATACGCTTTAATAATAAGGCAATGATTGCTGCTTTGATCTGGTAAATTAGTATGTACTTCCTCAATAGCTAATTATTGCAAGTGACAGCAACATACACGAAGGTGAACGCGGAACCGGCTTAAAGAGCAATTAAGTTTATGAAAAGCAGCAAATCCATTCGAGAGTTGATTTTTTGACTGATCAAAGTATAGGTGGAGACTTACCCGACTGGAAAGTGTTGTGGATGCGGAAGCCGCCATCCCTCTCGTCCGCGTGCCCGAGAAAGTTGATTTTTGGGAACCGCATTTTGTGGCATTCCTCCTTGTCTAGCTCCACGGGAGACTGTCTGTAGCCATTGCACATTTTGAACTTTTCTCCCCACGTCGCTGGACCTTCATGAATTAATTTGATTTGTCAAAGCTAATCGATAATATCTTCCAAGTTTAAATAGGAATAGCAAAAATGTTGTCAAGTTAGCAAAAGTAAACTCATTATTTTTAAATATTTAAAAACCTGTAACTTAGTTGATACTGAAAATTTCCTAAAATCTGACTCATAATTAGCAGGAATCCCGGTCCCTTAAAAACTTGTCTTTGTAAAATTGTTTTTATAATTTTTGTCAACTTAAAATTCCAGGTATATACACATACAGAGCAAATTTTTCAAATTTCACATTCAACTATAAAATCAAACATACAAAAATTAAGACGGTTTAACAATAACAGAGCCTGAGATGGTTGAAAATTTGTTATCGAGGGGACGAGAGCTCTTTTTAAGAAGTACACGAAAAATAAATTGTTTTTTTCTACAGACCACTATGTACAAAATATTATATTTATTTTACTGATTGATTTTGCAAATAATAAAACATGCAGTTAATTATAAGCTGTTCAGGGTATTTAATTAAGGATGTTTCCCAAGGGCAGTAATTCAAATTTCCTTTCTGATAAAAATTTGAGTAAAATTTTACTCACCATTAAAACCCGTGTATCCATATTCAGAGGCGTCAGGTCGGTCTAATAATTCCTCGATGCACGCACTGGTCACTGAAACGGTTCGATTTGCAATTAGCACTGACACACACACACACACAGACCGTCTCACGAGTAGAAATTCGGATATGCTTACATTTCGCGAGAACGACGATCAGAAAAGTCCTGGCGAGCATGGTGATATCGTCGTCGTCGGACGCGAGCAGCAAAATGCGGTGAATCCGGCTTCTCGAGGCAGCTTACTGGCGCTTTCATTCTGTTACCTCATCGAACAAAACGCGCATCTCTCGCGTTCCCACTCGAGCCGTGTGGCTGGTCCAGGAAGTGGCACAATACCCCATTACGCGTGTTATGCCAAAACAATAGAATCGGGGCGATTTTTGCTTTAAGAAAGAGTTCATTTTTTATTGTTAGCCGGCAAATTTAAAAGAAATTTGAATATTTGATTAGACAAAATGATGTTATAATATCGCAGTTCTCTAGAGCTAAATTTTACTTCTATTTTCATTAAATCGCTTTGAAAAAGTCTGAATCAGCACTAGATTATAATGTTTTTGTGAGCCAAGATGAGGCAAAAAATCAAATAATGTTTTGGATTTTTTAAAGTTTTAGATGGAACGCACTACTTTGCCCTTCCAAAATAATTGATTCACCGTCTTTCCTGAATAACAATATTGTCACAGGTTTTGCTAAATTGTGTCTAGGATTAATATTTTAATTATATATAGCTATAATAATCTTTTACTATTTTATTAAGTAATTCTTCTAGTATAACATTTCTTTTAAAATTTGTTCGAATTAACATAATTCTCTGTTACAATATTGTTGCTGACGGACAGGGATCAGGTGAGCGTGGTGCTGGACGGCGGCAAGACGATCGTCACATGGACGCACGCCGAACAGAACAAGCAACTAGCGCAATGCCGCACGCATTCTGCCTTCTCATCGCGCATCACCTGCGTGCAGTGGCACCCAAAGCAGCCAGGTCACCTCGCCATCGGCCACCACGATGGCACACTCTCCTTCTACACCTCGGGTGAGCGCAAAAAACCGTGCGAAAAAGACGCATTATACAACATCCTAGCTGCTCTCTGTGCCAGTGAGCCAAGGCTGCACCGTGATGAGGCGCCTTTTTTCGGTCGAATTTATTGTTACACGCACGCACACAAGAACGTGATTTCCTCGAGACTAGATTATGCAGATCCGCAAGAGCATCATCATCATTATATAATTCGGGATTCTTTGATATTCTTTCGTAATATTTATTTTGCAATCGTGACATGGATCTTTATTAAAATTCAAAATCAAGTAAGCGAACAAATAGCATCAGTAACTTTATTTAGTTCAAAATAAGAATGTGGGCAGTAAGAAACGAACCTACTCTATTATTTCAAAAGACAAGACTGTGCATTACAAACTCGAGAGGGACATAATGATGCTAGCACCACGATGCGTCATTAGTGACGTTTTTTGCCTGCATTGTTCGCCTCTAACAGTTAAGTTTGACTGCCAGAATTGGCACAAATAAAAGAAATAACATTTAGGACTGATTTGTACATACATTTTTCACTTTTAATACCATCAAAATTTAAGTGCTGAAGTCTATTGTGGCATTTTGGGGGTCCCCTCGTCCCCTGACAAGAAAAAAATTGCGAACCGACAATAAAAACAGTTAAATTGACTTCGTCAGTGCTCTGCCCGGGTATAGAGAATTTTTCCTGTTCACTGGAGGAATTGAAAAATAAAGAAAGGCCAATTTTATACATAAACGGTGGTGTTCTTGGGTATAGCGGCCGCGCGCCGCGCCTTAGGTCTATATGCTTGTTGGGGCAGTGCAGGTCGAGTAATTTCACGACAAAGACATTGATCAAATATGTCAAACATCGGACACTTAATAATATATGAATATTGTGATCTTTGTGAGTATTTTCTCATAATTTGAAAATAATTCATTTTTTTATTTTCAGCAGCCAAGGTTCAGCTTAACTTACATGTGAGCAAGGAGGACGACGGCGAGGTGTGCTCGGTGCAGTGGGACCCTTTGGCCGAGGACTACTTGCTCGTGGTGCACCGCGTGGGTCCGCTGCGCCTGCTCTCCTCTCAAGGTGCCACTGTGCTGGCCACCTTCCGCCATCCTGCTACCTGCAGGGCAAATTGCGTCGCCTGGCTGCCCCAGTGTCCCGGGATGTTCATCTCTGGTGGTGAGTCTCTAATTCAGGGTGATTTGTTCAGGGTCAGAAAATAAATTTAAATTTAGGTCTCGCGTTTTGTATGGACAAAAAATGTCTTGTTGTTGTTGCAGACGATGACAGTGGCGTCATCCGGCTGTGGACCGTCGGCCGCGAGACACCCCTGGAGAACCGCCCGCTGCAGGTGTCCGGGTTACGTTCCCTGGTGCTGCTCTCCACCCCCGACGACGCTGAAGACACGACTTTCGAGGCCGCGACCGCTCCTGTTGCCGCCGGTGCCGTCGTCTGCCTCTTCGCCAACGGTGGGGTCGGCGTTCACGACCTGAAGAGGAACAAGTGGGACTACCTCAAGGAAGCGGTACTTTTATTGTTTTTTATTTGCACACTTCAAGGGCGATAACAGTTCCAGATTTTTAAATTAAATAATTAAAATAAAAATACTTAAAGAGAGACTTATAATAGAACTCAATGGAGGATTTTAAGTTGTGTAAATTTTTTTATTTAAACAGATTTCAATTTAAAAAAATATACCAGACTTACCAAGGCGTAAAGGTTTCATTTTTATATTTTTAAAAATTCAAATGTTAACGAATTTAACAATTTAAAAAGCTTATTAAAATGTGAGGGGCCTTGTTAAATTTTTTATGAAAAAGATGTTAAAAAACATTTTCTTTCACTCTAGAAAATTCCCTAAAAGACCTAGAAGAGACGCCACGCATTAAAACTCAATTAGCACGTAATAGGAAATTGATGGCACTAAAACATTTCTCTAATTTATTTACTTCAAGGCCACTAGAAGTGCTTAAAACAGGGGAAAATTAAAAATATATATTTGAATCGTCATATAAAATTAAAATTACCAATACCATTTATTTTATTAACAAATCCTGCTTTAATTCAATTAATTCAAATTATTCATAAAAATAGCTTCAGAGACCTGCCTCAAAAGTGCTTCAAATAAATTTTGAGGAGCTGATGTATTTTACTCATCACTCAGGGTCATGTGGAGACGGTGTTCTCGTGCGCCTTCCGGCCAGACGACTCGTGCACGCTGGCGAGCGGCTCCTTTGACGGCAGCGTGAAGCTGTGGTCGTGCTCATCGGGGCGCGCGCGCCCCCTTAGCAGCACCCCGGGCCGCGAGTCGATCGTGTACAGCGTGTCGTGGGCGCCGACCCCATCGCCGCTGCTGGCCGCCGCTACCGCCAGGGACGGCGTGCTGCTAGTGGACACGCAGGCGGCCAGGGTGGCCCAGCGCCTGACGCACCACGGCCGCGGCATCAGCGTTTTCTGCGTCGCGTGGTGCGCGGCCGACGCTCGCAGGGTGGCGTCGGCCGGCGGCGACAACTGCTGTGTCATCGTGCAGCACGCCGGGCAGCTCGAGGTGCAGCGGTGTCAGCATCCTGGCTCCGTCTTCGGTTGCGACTGGCAGGGCGCCGACCGCATCGCCACCGCCTGCGATGATGGCATCGTCAGGGTTTTCAGGGTCGCTTGCAAGGACGACCCAGAGCCTCTCGAGCTCAGAGGTAGATAATGCAAACAAATACTAGAACTTATTTGAAATTTATTTTTAAAAGAGAATGAAGAATAGTAAAACTATTTTAAAATCCAACAAAATAATAAATAAACACACCTACACCATCAAGACTTGCTTAAAGTTCGCTTTTTTCTGTAAATATTTTTAAAAGTAAAAATCTGATTTTTTCTATTTTTTTATTTAAATGAAATTGCCGAAACGAAGGCATTGTAAAAATTGCCCTTTTACTCACAAAAATTAAAAATAAATTTAAATGTCCAGAATTGTATGATGCGCGCAGTCTTAAAAAATCGTTGTAAATAAATCCTCCTCAGGTCACACGGCTAAGGTCTTCAACGTCAAGTGGTGTCCGGCCCTGAAGAATGTGCTTTGCAGCGGCTCGGACGACTGCTCCATCCGAGTGTGGGACACCGAGCAGGGCTCGTGCGTGCGCACCCTGCTGGGCCACAAGGGGAACGTGCGGGGCATCGCGTGGAACCACGCCTTTCCGCACCTCATCATCTCCGGCTCGTGGGACTTCAGCATCAGGGTGTGGGACGTCCGCACCGCCGAGTGCGTCGCCGTCGAGAATGAACATGGAGCTGACGTTTACGGTGACTCAAATAATTTTAATTATTTAGCCACTATATATATTAAAAAATTTCAAATTTAATGGTATAATCCTCAAAAGGAAGCCCGGTTTTTTTAACTGATAAAATTCTTATTCACGAGGAATAGCCCGTAAAAATGTATTGTAACGCCGCAGGCATCAGCGTTTGCCCTTCGCGACCGCTGCTGGTAGCGTCCACCTCCAGAGACTCAACTGTCCGGCTGTGGAACTTGGCTCCACTCATTCCTGTGATAACCATGGCGCCATTGGTGCCGAAAAATGCCTTAGATGTTCTGTTCACCGACGGTGCGTGCATTTCTCAAATTGAATCGTAAAACTAAAAACGCTTTAAATTCGCTTGAAAAATTGTAGAATTCTGTTTGGACGAAGATTGGGTGGTGCGAATCCACGGAGAGATAGCTGAAAAGATGGACGAAATGTTGTCTAGCACCCAGCTGGATCAGATGCGTAAATTTCTGGCCGTTTCCGACTTGCTTCATGTAAATATCAAATAGGTGTTTTTTAGAAATCCCGTGGCTTATATATATATTTCAGATAAAAAACTGGAAAATTCTACCTATGGGAAAATCCCAATAAGCATACATTTGGACAAAATTAATGCAAATATAATTAAGCTCAAATTCCGATTTTTTCATCTCAATTATATATAAAAATATGTCACATGATTTGATGCAAATTCTGAAAAATGCTCCATTAGAAAAGACTAAAACCCCTTTCCAGGGCGACCCTTGCGTCAGCAACCTGTGGGACCTGGTGATGGTGCTGCGCGGCACGAAGGAGATGTCCCAGCTGTCAAAGCAGTACACACGTGGCGTGGTGCACGCCTCGCACGTGGCCACCTGTCGCTTGGTGAGTGACTGCGATCACGTTCTCCAATTACATTCACCACGGCTCGATTTTAATTAAAAGCCAGCGTGCTTCTCTTTTCACTCACTGGCTTCTCTGTTTAACGTCGAAAGCGATAGAATTATTTGGTTTTCTTGACGCACTTTCTGCAGAGGCTGCTTCACAATCAGAATAGACCTGATTTCGTATTGCAAATATACACGTGTAAGAACGGATAGCTGAATGCCCAAGCTGAAGGCCAAAAGGCGGAATTTGAGCTGACTCACTCGACTCTTCAGTCCCTCTATTGTCATTTTCCATTGTGGAAATTCAATTCGCACATTCATTCAGGACCAAAACTTGAGGCAAAAAAGCGGAGGAATATATTCAATGGCAATGACGAATTTGTGACAGCAAATAGATTTTTTATTTCAGTTACATATTGGATTTGTTAAAAATAAAATTTTCCGAAAATTTATTATTTTAAAAATATTTGTTCCGGGAATGCATTCAGGCCGACGCAACTCAGGACGAGCTGAAGGCCAAAGGTCAAGGCCAAAAGGCGGAGGCGGAGCTGCGGAAGGCAGCTGACGGCTTCCTGAGGGCCGGAGCCCTAAGACGCTACTGCGAGGTGATGGTGCGCCTCGGCGAGTGGGACAAGGCCCTCGGAGTCGCGCCCGGCGTCTCTCTCGACTACTGGAAGCAGATAAATCAGAAGTAATAAGGGACAGTATTTTAAAAAATAGGGTGTGAGATATTATTTTATGAATCGATTCAGGCGCATCAACGAACTCTACGCGCGAGAGTCGGAACTGGTTTTGCCCCACGCGTTGGCCCACGGTGACCTTCAGGGGTTGGTCACCTTTTACGCTAACAGAGGTATTTCCAGCGATTGCTTTATTTTTCATCATTTCCACTATCTTTTTTAACTCTAGAGATGAGTAAATATAAATTAAAAAATTGGTTATCGATAATTTAGATAAATTACAAGAAAAATTTGTATTTCAGATTTTCATGTGCCCCATGGTAGAGAACAATAAATAGGTTACAATTTAAAAACACAGGTCTCTATGAAAAAGCAAAAAGAATTAATTTTTATTACTCGAAGCGTCACACAGATTCATTTAACGTGAATAAACGTTAAAATATTTTTGGTAGCATAACTATAAGAATTTCAGGGCTTTTCCCTGACATTTAAACACACAAAATAATATGTAAATTACTTTGAGAGTGCCATCAAAAATTAAAAAGAACTAAATTTTTGCCCTTCTTTTCGACCGAATAAAAATTTTAAAATCCATCTTTTCAGTCATATTTGCCCGGTTTTCTAAAATTATTTTTCATTGCCGCTATATAGCTAATAATAATTAAACTGACAAAATTCAGGTCCTGTGCAAAAGGTGTAAATTGGCTTTATGCAAACAGTGAACGTAATTTTTAGTGCGCAATTTTCGCCTTCTCAGGGCAGCTAGAGGAGTCACTGGCGCTGGCGTGTCTCTCGGGGCTGAAAGCAGAGGCTGGCAGCGAGGCTGCGGCGGATCGGCCAGGCGACGACGGCTCCTTTTGCAGCGGCAGCCCGCTAATGAGCACAACAGCGCGCGCCGTGGCCGAGAGCATGCTGAGGAAGGGCCAGCCGATTAAGGCCGCGTGCACGCTGCTCGCCGTCGACGATGACCACGTAACAATTTCTTGCCGCCGTCATTCTTGTTTATCTTATTAAAATTTCGCACAAAAAGAACATATCGGTACACGTCCTCAGCGCCACTTTTCATTCAGCTGCTGCTCTCGGTTTTTGACCCTCACGAAATTTACCTAGGGATGAAGATTTTTTTTGTTATTTCAAGGGCGCCCTTCAAATGCTGATGAGAGGCAACGAGCTGGAGCTGCTGGTCACCGTGGGCCGAGCCCTGGGTAAAACAAATGACTGCCACGTTGACAGGGCACTCGCCCTTCTCGCTATCAGGGCTCGTCGCCTCAAAGAGTGGAAGTTGGCCATTGATTTACTCTCGGAAATCAAAGATGTAAGGCGCCGCCACGGGACTTCTTTGGCCAACTAAAATTTTATTTATTTGCCTGGTTCTCACAAAGGTGGAGGTCCGCAAACACGGAACTCTGCGACTTCTAGTCAACTTTCCGGGTTCGAGCACCGTGCGGGAGCAGCTGCTGAAGGAGGCCGGCCTGCCCGACACGGAAAGGTGCGCTCAACTGGCGCACGAGCTCAAGATTTTCGACGAGGTTGACAGGGTCTACGAAGCAGTGCAACTTCTTATGGCCGTGGGGGAGTTTGAAGAGGCCGTTGACCTCGGCTGCAGGATAGTTCCAGGTTCGTCAAATGTCTCCTCCAATGCTCATGCGCACGAAAGATTTAAAGAAATTTAAAGAACGTCTATTAATTGCGCATGGCTCTATGGAACATGCGCATTTAAACCTACGCAAACGTTAGAACTTCTTTCAAGCCAATTTACTAAAAACTGTGTTGATTTTTAATTAATTCCTCAAAAAAGAAATTCTGCAACCGCACCGCAAGTGGAATCTAGAGAAAGCGCTGAAGATCATGGAGCTGGTGCATGAGACGGGCATCGTCAGCGACAAAATCCGGCTGCTGTCCGCCTATCTGGGCACCCTGATTGCCATTCGAAGGGGCTACCACAGCATCGTGCCCGCCCTGATCGAGAACGCCGTGTAGGATAACCCAGAAGATATTATCTGTTTCCTCACGTCAAGAGCTGCTAACTGTTTCAGGATGGAGTTGCGTAGGAGCGGAGACGGGAGCTGTGGACTGCAGGAGGCGCAGCTGCACGCCCTCACCGGGCTCGACACAGGAATGCTCGGCAGACTCAAGGAGGCGCCAAGCGCCGACCCTGACCGCGGCAATGTGCACGTCACCGGCAGCGCCCTGCCGTCCAACTCGGGCACCAAGAGGTGCATCCTGATTGGGGCTCCCATAAGGGTAAGTTTTTCTACTTTAAATGTTAGCACAGAAACACTTGGGATAAAATATGAGAGCAAATCCCACGTGAGATTAAGAAGCGGCTTAGATGGATTTTTAGACGTAACATATTTAAGCTGAAACCAAAATAAATGTTCGCGGTGGTACTAAGTGAGAGGTAATGGGAGTTGAAGTCAGAGGCCGAAAAAAGTGAGCGGTTGCCTTACTATTATCAAGTATTTAATTTAACTTAAGAATATAACGTCGATTCCAAAAAATTGGTATGCATACTGAAAAGATTGACTGCAACTTTTGTGCAAATTAAGATATATCAATGTAGCTTTTTCACTTTCCATCTTAACATTTGATCGTGAACAGCTAAAAAAGTTGTAGGTCAAAGGTCAAGTTGACCTTCCTCGCTCATTTTACGAAATTCCGATTTGTTGAGTTCCTATATGAACAAAAATGAATATGGTTTATGCTTTTATAGCTAACTTTGAACTGACGATATTAACAGTTAAAGAGTACACTCAATTTTCCCAAGGATCTACTATGAATTTTGTGATATTTAACTTAACTACCTTAAAAATTCCTACCATAATGCGGACAAACCTTTCACTGAACGTGCGATTTCATTCTTACTTTGACATTAAATATTTTAATTTCCATTTTATTAAACTTGCACTTAAACCAGATAATTCAAAACCATATTGTGATACTATTTTGTGTCACGGCAAAGGTCAATATCTCGACCCTAACCGCCTCAACGTGAGTAATGTTTTCTTTGTCTTCATAAATTGAGAAATTTCCTGTTAATAAAGTAACAAATAAAAACGTGGAGCACCTGTGGTGTTTAATTAACGCTTGATTTTAATTGGAAGCCATAAAACATTGATCCCTTCCAACCAACTACTTTAGCTCAGTCAATTTCCGCTGGTAGGGGTGTCTGACGAGCAATCGCTTTTAGGGAAAGTCGCATGTAAAATGAATTACTTTTTCCGTCACGTGAAACTAAATTAAAAGCCGGATTGGACGTCGTGAAGGACGGAAAGTCTTTTCAAAGTTAAATATCTTCACTGAATTTGTTTGTTATTTTCTTAACTTTGTTTTTTTCTGCCTGGGGAAAAATGACAAACGACCTCGGGCAATGTCAGCAGCCGAACCGGAGGGAGGCTGGTGTCTCATTACGCTCGCTAACGAGGCGTGTTTCAGAACGATCAAATGACCACACTCCCTTTAATCTGCAATCTGACGTCCGTCCAATCTGTAGCATGTGATTTGAACTCATCAGCCAGTTTCTTCTTCGCGTTTTCTTGGAAAAGAATTAGGCCCAGCTTTCGGTAAAATTAGGAACGGAAAGTAAGGAAATTTGAATAGGAAATCAGAACGCGCTGTAACGGCAGAGCGGAAAGTGCCAAACGCGCTCTCAATAAATCGGAAATGTATATTTGACATTTTTTTCTTATTGTAATTGAGATTGTAATAATATAATTTTTCGTTTATTTCATAGTTAAGTTCCCGGTCCTCCGGTCCTCGGACAGGGATAAAAAGAGCAAAAAAATGCATAGGATTTTAGGGGCGAAGTTGCCTCGCTGATTCATTACAAAATACTTGGCTTGAAATATGAAAATTATAATATCAAACGTGTACCGCAAGAAAATTAACTCTGAGGGAAGCATAAAAAATATGTAAAAATTGTCAAATTATGTAGATTTAATTTTGAACTATAATTTCAAAATTAATGAAATTTTGATATTTTAGGGACCGATTTTGAGACTGGACAACAGTGAATCCTCGTTGGTGAGCCTGAGCGATGCTATTATGTGGGCCAAATGTGGCGCAATGTCACCCCTAGGCACAGTTATCAACCCCTTCTAAGGGGCGCAAACGAATCAAAAGCTTCGAAGCTTCGACAATAATAAGAATTAATAAAAGAACTGTACATGAAGTTATACGATGGTGTCATTTTAATCAGATTCCCGCTGTTACATTGATCCAATTGTGCGAGCTCTACTTTAGGCTAAATTTATTTGTCACTTATAACCCCATCGTCAGGGTGACACGCTCAGCTCAACATTACTTTGCTCATTTTTTTGGCGTTCAAATTGTCGAAATCTTGCAGGCATAATTTACTAAAATTGCAAAGACTAAAAAGCAAAAACGAGAGGAGACTTTAACTGGTGCGACGCAAGCGCTATTCACAGGCCAGAGGGGTGGATAGGGGTGCGAGGCTCGGGGCGAGGGAGTCGTCTTGGTCAGTGGAAGTGCACCCGCTCGGGGCTTCGGATCAGCCAACAGCTTCTCCGACGATAATGCATCATGAGTCGACCTCCTAAGCGGAATGACAGCGACGGGGCTGCTCTTCTTCGCACTTGTCATCGCGTGGTGAGTCGACAAAATATTGAGGAACATCAAAAATCCAAATTTGGCCAATTTTTCATGGTGCATATTTTCGATGACAACTCAACTTTTCCCCTCACTGTGTTTGCAATATTGAAGCTGGCATACCGTCGAGTGCGAGAAGAATTACACCATCAAGCCGAGAATGGTGCTGCCCGACAATTACGTCAAAGGTTGGTTTGCTTTTATTCATCGTCGGGAAAATCTTAGGAATAAGGGTTTGTGCAAACTCTAGTTAAACTTGGGCTGCCTGCAGAGACGCGGCCGCCTTCGCAAAATAGGGAGCCGGTGATCATCGAGTTCAGCATATACGTGGTCGACATCAACTCGATCAACGTCGAGGACATGGATTTTCGGTAATTCTTGGATTATTAACATGGAAACATTTCAGTCATTTTGCCATTGCTGACAGCGTGGACCTGTTCGTGAGGCAACGCTGGGTGGAGCCGCGGCTTGAGATGCCTGAGGACATCTTTGAAGAGGGCGATGACTTTGTCACGCTGCCCGCCAATTTTTTTGACAACCTTTGGCACCCTGATCCTTATATCCTCAACGCCAAGGCCTCAGGCAGATATAATATTTTGAAACAAACAAAACTTTCATATTTCACATTGCAGAGATCGCAACCCTGACGCACAAGTTCTCCAGCGTGACCCTATATCGTAATAAGACAATTCGGTACGCTGCCAGGATGCATGCCATCGTTGCCTGTCAAATGGAGTTCCAGCTCTACCCGATGGACATCCAAGTGTGTCCAATGGCCATTGAGAGCTGTGAGTGTATTTGACCAACTGGCTCCAACACTTTTCACTGAAGATTTTTTAGTCAATTTTGCTTTCTGTCTAAATTTGAATCATGGACAAGATTGGACATGTTATTTATCATAGCCAATTAACCTTGTGGCTCGTATTATTAAGGCGACGATGTGACACATTTGAGCATTTCGTGGCTGCTCAAAGTCAGAGATGGCTAAAATATGGTTAGTTTAGTGACTCGAAATGCTCAAATAGCTCAACGGGTTCGGATGCGCACCAGCGCCGACTAGCCACTTGCTGGTTTTCGCACCTTTCCGGCGGACACACGTCTAGCGTTTTAAAAGACCTCGGTGCGAGGAGGCAAAAAGACAGCCCCATTTTATCCACTTGGCAGTGTTATGGAGACTGGGTTAGTTCATGAGCAGAAGTTGCAAAAATATACGACTGTACCTTAAAAAAAATATATAATCTCAAAAGAGATTTTTAGAGACGCAAAATCCAGTCCAGTGATATAATTGGATAATTTTAATTCAAACCCGTTTAGTTTCCTATACAAACCAGAAGCTGCGACTCGTGTGGGGCCAGGATGGCGTAACCGTGAACCCAGAGTTAAAGTTGCTGCAGTACAACGTGGGCCAGCCGCTGCAGCTGGAGGAGAGCAACGGCTTCATGCTTGAGAAGGAGGGTGAGGGGTTTGATTGATTTAAAGCAAGGTCGACCAACGCACTTGCTTACGCACAGGAAACTACTCGCGGCTGGTGGCCTACTTTCGGTTCGAGCGGCAAATCGGCCACCATCTGATCCAGACGTTCGCGCCCTCGGCCCTGGTGGTTATGCTCTCCTGGTTCAGCTTCTGGCTCGGCCTGGACGCGATTCCGGGCAGAGTGACCCTTCTAGTGACCTCCATGCTGACTCTGGTCACAATGTTCACCGGCCTTAAGTCCGACATCCCACCGGTAGCCTATGTGAAGGTATGAAACACAAATCTGAGGAATCGCACCCTGCAGCGACTGACTGTGGACAGGCCTTGGACCTGTGGATGGCCGGCTGCATGGTTTTCGTGTTTGCCGCCCTTGGCGAGTTCGTCGTGGTCAAGGTGCTAGACGTGCACTATACGGAGCAAAAGACGGCGCAGAGGATCAACCACCAAACCGAGTCCAAACCAAACACCAGGTCCATCGCCAGAATATTTCCCTTGGTAATTTCTAAATTTTCCAATTCCATAAATAATTAAGCTTTGCAAAAGATTAAATTTTACGATCCTCGTAGAACTTAAACCGAGCGAAGGCAACGGAGCGAGTGTCCGGTGAGAAAATTCAGGCAAAGTCCGCATGGGACGTGGAGGCGGGCGTGCGGTGCCGCAAACTGGTGATCGTTCACGGCACTGAGACCGATAGCGCGACCAAAACGGAGCAGCCCTCGTGGTGGTCACTGCCGCCGCTCGCCTGGACCGACCCTGAGACAGGCGAGGAGAAGATTCTGTGGCGCGAGATTGACAGAGTGTCTAGACTCGTCTTCCCCTTTTTCTTTCTACTCTTTGTCCTCACCTATTGGCCCATTTTATTGCTGAAGAAGGCCTGAGCCCCTTTATTTCCAGAAATCGGACCGTTCAATTTAATTTAGTGTGGAAGAGGAGCAAAAGAATTAATAATTTACTTCCTATGCCTTAAGTTAAACGGAGAAGACGTAATAAAAATTTAGAGGCAAAAACATTTCATAGCATAGCTAAAAATAACAACTGTTGAAGCCCTGCTAAATATGTATTATTATCTAATTTAAAACAAAATATTTCCCTTAAAACTCTTATTGAGATTGTTAGGTAATGTGGGACGACTGGAATTAATTCATGCATCCACTGGAGGGAACAAGATTTTTTAATTTTTTCCCATTTGAGGTAAAAGATACTTCTAGAGTTTTGATCTGAGATTCGATTGTTGGCATTCATCTGTGACTTACAAGTGAATCGCGTAATTTTGCTCTCGTTTAGTCTAAACATATGTATACTTCAACCGATTGGTACAAAACGCAAAAGGATTGGGCAAATAAAATTTCCATTGATTTAGTACAAAAATAACTGTTATTTACCTTCTCAATCATCAACACACATGACTTCTTCAGTGTCGTCAGTGGCTTGCTGCGCCTCAAGCTTCGTCTGCCGCATTTTGGCTTGCCTCAGGACGTACTCCAATGTGTATTTGTTGAAATCACACCTGAAAAATGGGCAGTGAGAAATTCAAATAGGCGGATGGGACAAAAACTTACAGCTTGCTGAGATCGTCGTGGCGCCTGTTGACGCTCTTCTCCAGGGTGAGCAGCAGAGGCATAGATTCGGCGCTAGTCTGCCTGAGGTGCTGCCCATGAGAGGTCAGCAGATGCTCTACCCACAACAGGTAGTACTCAATGTGTCGTGTGCTCTCCAGAGCTAGCCCGACAAACTGCAGCACACGCTCAGCATACATCACTGGCATCGTCCTTGCTGTCAATTCAACTGGAATAATCAAAACAAACATTTCAAAATAAGTTTGTATGCATATGGATTAAATTTACCAAATATAACGAGAATGCTGAATCGGAATTAATTTTCTTACTGACTACACTTTGATCTTTGCAAAGCACTTAGTTTTGACAGATTATAATCATCACTGTAGCATCATTTGAATATTAGAATATGACTACTTACTATCTTGGTGGGGAACAGACTCAAGCACTTCTTGAAGCAAAGGCTTCTCGTTCAGTTTAATGGCCATCATCAACGCTATTGTATAAAAAGGATTTTAATGCATATAACGTGGACAAAGTTGAGAGACTCACCCTTTGACCACTCTTTGGACCTTACAGTTTTCTTTACTGAATCAGGAGTGATGCTTTCGTCAAGGAAGAAAGGATCAAACATCATCCCTAGATCCAATGAGTACACAATGAGTCCTTCTGTCGAAGCTGCTGCCCATGCAGTGCCTGCAATCATATTTCATTTTAGGCGGGGTTACAGACGTAGAGATTATTTTTACCAGTTGGCGAGAAATGAATTCCATAAACCCTGACTTCTGGTTTGAAACTCCTGGCTGCCATGTCGCCCTTTTTCACTCCAGGCAGTTTGATTGATACATCGCCTTCCTCACGCTTCTCAACCAATGCCAGATTTCCATACTCGCTCATATTACGCCTGCTAATAAAGTCCTGGAAAGAGAAGATTTCTATAATTATTTTTTGATGTAATACTTATAACTAGGTTGATTTTAGAGCCAATTTTCTCAGATATTTAACCGGCCGCCTAGGTAAATTTTGGCTTTCCCAATTTTCAGTACTGATCTACTTTAACTGGCAATTGCATGTAAAAAAAGCGATTGTCAAAATATTAAAGTTGAAATTTAATAGCTAAAAAGCTACTTACATCAACTCCATCCAAGGATCTGTTCTGCGTGATTTCAAACTTGGACATCAAGAGAGCTTCTCTAACGTGATAAATACAGACGTTCTTAGACTGGCCCCCAGCTAAAATACACTCTCCATCTGCAGTGTAGCATAGGGAAGTAAATGATCTGTAAATTAAATAGATTACAAATTTAAAATCACAAAAAGCCACTTCAATTTTGTCTAAAACTTTGCACCAAGTTAAAATATTCCATTACTCACTTTCCCTTCAGATTCTGCTTGGCGGTGATCAAGTCTGTGTCAGATCTTCCAGCTCCCAGATCTTTCCTGCCGTCAATGTAGCCAGTTTGGTTTGCAAATTTAGTTTCGAAAAACGAAATCTGGCCATCTAACGTGGCCACTGCCAGCTGCTCCCCGTCTGGCCTATAAGCCACGCACACAACTGAAATGATCAGAGGTAAACAGTTAACAAGACACGCATATTTAAAGTATGAAGTATTAACCTGAAGATTGCATTTCAATGGTTTCATGGTCGCTGCCGGTTTCAATGGTATTCCAAATTTTGATTGTCTTATCCCAGCTGACCGAGGCTAGTGTTGTGCCAGAAACTGAGGGGGAGAACGAAATACTGACCACTGGACCCTCATGTCCACATAAAACCTGTAATCAAATCACTTATCAATAAGTTTGCTATGAATGTGAGGCCTTTTCTCACTTCTAGCAGTCTGTGGTTCCTCATGGACCAGAGGTAGATTTCGAAAGTGTCCTGGCCTCCTGCCGCCGCGAATTCAGCAGTATTGTCCATGGCGACACAACTGAACTGGGCAGGGCGAGGTGACGTGTATGTGCGGTAGTTTCGATACCTGTAAAAAATAATGTGAATAAAATAAAGCAGATTTAGAGTGAAATTCAAACCTGATCATGTCAAACAGTCTCACTGTTCCATCCAAAGACGCAGAAATAACCGACTTTCGGTTTTTGCTGAACTGGACTCCAGTAACAGCAGATGTGTGCTCATTAAAGGTGACCACGCAGAAGCCAGTCAAAGTGTTCCAAATTTTAACCTGAGAAAATTTTAGAACATCAATTTGCCATTTCTGTAGTATTAAAATAATTCCAAGAACGCATGGCTGTCCTATAACTGCAAATCATTGGGTCACATTCTTCCTCTAGACATTATTTATTCCATTATGCTGAATTGAGTCTTTTCAAAGTTTTATTTAGGACAATCTCACAGGTTTGGACAATTTGACAGTGCATTTTTTGTTCATTATAAAACGTTGTATTGATTGATTGGCATGTTACGAAATTGACACGTAAATTATTCAAACAGAAGAGTAATTTATTTTCAATCAATCAATACAACGCTATAATTAAAAGTTTAAAAATCAAAGCAACCTATCGATTTGTTAGAGAAATGAAAAATATAATTTGATTTAAAATAATAGAGGGTATTTTTTATTTTTCATTAAAATTCCTTATTATCAGATAACTTTGATATAGATTAAGAAAATATTATGTTAAATTTTAAGAAAAATAACTGTGAGCCTGCACTATTTATTACCTTTCCGTCTCCTCCGCCAGTGACAATGAACTGCCCATCAGGCGAGTAATCTAGGCAGTACATGTTATTGTAGTGACCCTGTTGCTTCATCACATAGGTCTCACTCTGCCATTCCCAAACGACCAGTTGACCCAGCTTAGAGCAGCCTAGCGCAATCCAGTCGCCAGTGTTGTTTATGGCCAAAGAATTGATGTTTTGCTCTGAGATGCTATACAGAAATAAAAAAAAAACAAATAAGAAATATCCAAATAAAAAAGACATACCTCAGAGAGTGAATCAAATTCACGTCAGGCATTTCGTGTAGGAAGAACGCGCCATTTGAGAAGCCGGTGACCAGCATATGCGTGGATTTGTGGTAGGCAGCGCTGATCAAGGTCGCCTTGGGGTTGTCCTTGATCAGCTCCTTCAAGTAGTGTCTTGAGGCTCTCTTGTAGCTAAGGATCGTAGCCACCTCCTCCTCCTCCATGGAAATTTCCTTCTCTCGCCTCTTGTCAGCTTTTTCCTACACAAATTTAATTTGTTCTCCATTAGGTTTAATTCAAAACGAATTTTAATGAAAAAAAAAATGAGAATAAAAGCGGCCAAAAATAAATCAATTGAACATTATTTTTGGTTGGATTGCTTATGAATTTAAGGAATCAACTTATTTCTTAATGGAAGAATTAGCTGTCAACAGTCATTTTAACGATTAAGAGAATCATTTCTGATTGAGTTTTGAAAAAATTGATATAATATTTTATTTAAAAACGCATAAGAAAAAACCAAGGGGACCTTCTTACTTAAGGGTCAGCTAAAATGCTAAGAAACGCCACAAGGCGCATTGTTTAGCTGCGCTAAAGTCTGTACCAATCTGTATTCTATTATGTTGGATGAAATAAGTTATTTTTGTTTATGATGGTACTTAAATTTCTTTCCATTTCTTTTACTTGGAAAAACTTTCAACTAGAAACATTTTGGGAATTAATCAAGCCATTTATTAATCGATATCACAAATTTGCGACTCTCACCTGATCCTCAGTAGACTCTGCTCTGCTATCATCAACATCATCGGGCTTCTCGTCATCATCGTCAGTCTTGGCAACTTCCTCAGGAACCCATAGCTTGAGGTCAGCCAGCTCAATGTTGCACTCCCAGACGGTCAAATGGCCGTTTCTGAACAAGTCTCGATGCGTTAAGAAGTCAAAAATTATTTGAAAACTAATCATACCTTCCAATGGTCGTGATGTCCAGAGAATTTTCCTCAAAGAAACAGGCAATGATGGCGTCTCTGTGACTGCCAAGAGACTGAATTCCGAAATTGGCAAAGCGATTGATGCCGTAGATTCTGGTAATCATGTCCTTTGAACCAATTGCAATAACCCTACAAATTTATCATTAAAAGTCAGATCTGACTAATTTTTAAATGAATTACTTTGAGTCAGAGGACCAGTCAATGCAGGATGTGTCATCATAGGCGCCTCTCATGCACTTCACGAGCTCAAAGGGATTTAGTTCTCCCACAGAGTAGCCCGGAGCCTTGTAAACAAACACTGGAATACGCAGATCTTGTTAATTTCAAGTTATTTTAAGTCACTGAATCACGCACCTAGGCTTTCTTTGCAAATAGCAAAATATTTTCCATCAGGACTGAATTTCACTCTGGAAACTTTTCTCTTGAAGTGATATGTGTGCAAAATTGTCTGGGTGACCATGCTGATGTAGAAGGCTTTTCCAGCTAAAAAATTATTTAAATTACGTTCAGCACACAACACTGCTGATTAAAATCATGAGATCTACCCTCGTCGATGGCAAGCAGAAACCTTCCATTTGGAGAGAGATCGAGAGCTGTGTAATTGAACCGGCTTTCAACTGGCAATGTTGCAGATTTGTTGCTGAAATATTTGAGATCATTTTATTGAAATTATTAAAATGGGTTGTACTTTATTTTACTTTTTCAAGTCGAAAATAGAAATCTTGTTTCCGACGGGGCTAATAACGGAGTTTCCATCAGGCGAAAATAACAAATCGCCTTTTTTAAAAACAGTGCCGAGCAAGTTCGAAAACTGAAATAAGAACATATACATGCATAAGGAATACAAATCTACGATAACACGTTTTCCATATTAAATAATACCTGGTAAGAAAACTTCATTTTTACTATTAACAGAGAAGACAAAAACAATTCATCAGTTCAAAAACATGCTTGTTCGATAACACCGCTAACACATGGTCTTGAAATTCGTGTCTTGCGCTCTGCGATGCTCAATTATTTATTATAGACTCGCTTCGCTTACACAATTGCTCGATTTCCATTGGTCATGGGGGTTGCCAGCTGGCTAGCGAGCCTCGTCCTCTTGACAGCTCGACTGGGTGGACAGCAAGACGGCTTCCTATTGGCTGGAGATACACCTCCACTAGTAGCTCGGCCAATGATAGGGCGTGACGCAGTACTGATATAGAAAATTTTCCTTCCATCACATGACCCACTGCAGGTTTAAGCCATTACTTCTTTGAGAGTCAGCCTGTGTCGAGTTTTAGTCGCCCGATAGACCGAGTGTGCTGTCATAGTCTTATATTTGCCCCTGTAAATACTCTACGACAAACACACTTCTTTCAAAATGGTCTTACCCGAGGACACCCCGATCTACGGACCCTTCTTCGGCGTGATGGGCGCCGCGTCGGCGATCATCTTCAGTTGTGAGTATCCGCCGAGGGCACGGAATATCGATCCCGCAAGCTACAGTATGGTGGCCTGCATTCGGCCCCAGAGGCCCAATTTCCCGGAAAGGTTCTCAAGGGTCGACGTGGCCGTGTGCATTGGGGCCGACCGCGTTACACTGCCGGGCCGAATGGGCCCGTGCCGCCCCCGCACGCCCCCGGCTCCCACCCCTCAGCAGCCGGAGCGGAAAAGTGCATTATTGATCAGCTCGGACGGTGACTTTTCCCGTTCCCGCCGCCGAGCCGGCCCAACGTGGGCCCTTCGCGGGGTTTTTGCAACGCCGACAGAATGACTCATTGTCAGCTGCGCGTAATTACCGAGCCGGGAAATCACCGGGATTGGGCAACATCTGACCATATTTCCCGAAAATCTCGTGACCGTGAGTCACGGAGAGATGGGCGTGCCAGATGGTACTGTTCCTGACGCAAAAATCCCTTTGTTTCAGCCCTGGGCGCAGCCTACGGAACCGCCAAATCTGGCACCGGCATCTCTGCGATGTCGGTGATGCGGCCTGAGCTGATCATGAAGTCCATCATCCCCGTGGTCATGGCCGGTATCATTGCCATCTACGGCCTTGTCGTCGCTGTGCTCATTGCTGGTGCCCTCGACGAGCCCAAGAACAATTACACCCTTTACAAGTGAGTATCGAGGCCGAAAGGGCCCCTGTACAGCCCTTTAGGGTTCCATATGGTGGTCGGTTTGTGGGTGATTTTCATGCCCGCTTAGAACAAGCTGTTGATAAAAACTAAGTACCGCTAAGAGCCAAACAAGTCTAAAGTAAAAACAATCAATTAAAAGCCCAAGGCCCATTTTCGAAGTCAAAAGTCCTTTGAGTAAACAATATTTTTAATTTCCCTTTGGCACTATTCATTAATTCTCCTAAACTCGTCCCTTCCTAAAACCTGTTTTCTCGCCCTCACCCGGAGTCCCTTAAAATTATCCCTGAAAGTCCCAGGGACTTTTGCGTCTGGCGCCGACCACGTGACCCATGTGCGCGTAATCTGTTATCTTATCAGCGGCTAATCGGCGCATTACTCGGCAGGGGCTTTGTGCACTTGGGAGCTGGACTGGCCGTGGGCTTCAGCGGCTTGGCGGCCGGCTTTGCGATCGGCATCGTCGGTGACGCGGGCGTCAGAGGCACGGCTCAGCAGCCGCGCCTCTTCGTCGGCATGATCCTCATCCTGATTTTCGCTGAGGTGCTGGGTCTCTACGGCCTGATCGTCGCCATCTACCTGTACACCAAATAAACCTCGCGACAGAGAACAAACTCTAAGAAGAAAAAAACAAAACAAACAAAACAACATACACAACACACTCACACACATACAATCCGACTAACAAACCAGCAGCAAGTCGATTTTGATTGTTCCACACCCTTCTTGTCCGCATACCGGAAATTTTTTTGTTGAAATCGAGACCAATTATTATTCGACTCTATTTCTGTTTGTATTTATTTTCTGTGTTAGAGAAAGCATGTAGCACAAGAAGCAAGTGTCTGTACATAATTCCATAAATATAATTACTATACACAATAAGTTGAACTGTGAAATCTTTCTTTTCGCTCAGTTTTGGTGCTGAAGTATTGATTACTCCTCGCTGAGAAGATTCCAAAACGGACATATCGGGCCCAGATTTGATTTTATATCTCCCACCTTTCTTTGTTCTTGAGTCACGTGTGTATCTCTATATATTATATATTCATATATTTCTATGGGTATGTTATACATGCGTATATAATATATACATGTACAGATCGGCAACGTCCTAGATTCGAAATTGGGGCTCGAGTTTTCCGAGCCCAGCAGCCCCGAAGAATAATAATTCTTGTTGTTCCCTTGTTGAAAGTGAACGAGTCGGATATGTTAACGAACAAAACAATAGATTACGAAACTGCTTAGGGGAGTTGTTGCATCGTTCTTGAGGTTTGATTGCGCGTGAACAGAGCGTGAATGCTGTTGTTGAAAATTTGATTCTTTCATTTTATTTTTTCCGTTCTGACGAGTAGTATTATGCGTGTACATTCCGATTACGTGTAAAAAAGCGAGGGTGGGTGGGTCAATTATTAAGTACTTGTTATAAATGTGCATTGTGTAATCAAAGCTTAACCGAGACATCTTCATTCGAGGTAGAATTCCTTCTCATCTCGTTTCACCATGGGTTTATCCGTGTGGCTGGCAGAGCCGAAACATTTTCGAGAGTTGTAAGAGACAACTGAATAATTCTTACTCGCGGTAGCTACTACTACTTCTAATTATATTCGACCGGGAGGTGTTGACAAAAAGAAAGAAAGAAATTAATACCAGTTAAAAGAACATGTACTCTTAAAACACAATTACCTATCAACATACAAACTGTTATATAACGAATTACGAAACACAATGTATGCGTATTTTAGAATGTCTGTCTGTCTTGTTGTGTGAATGCGGATTCAAAATATGAATAAATATATATGAAACATGTGTCAAAAACTGGCTGCTTTTTAACTTCTCTCAACTCCCTTAATCGGTCGAAATTCTATTCATTAATTTCTATAGCTTTGGTTTCCGCCTTGAAACATTTTTTAAATCTAGTGATTAAATTGAAATAACATTTCCTCGTTGTTCTTTGGTTCGAGCAACAAGAAGCCGTATTTATCCTCTACCTGTTTTTGTAGATATCAAATTAAATAACTGTTATAAAACAGGTATAATTTCCAACGGTTTGGAAATATTATTGCTCCTCCTATATCTCAATAAAAAAGGAAAAATATTTTTTAGTATTTCTACATTATGTAGCGGCTAAATTTTGAAATCACGTCCACTTGTCTCAAGTTTTTCCCATTAAAATTTCAACTGGCGGCGCCGGCGAGATGCTTTTTGCTGCTTGTCAAAGGGTGTTGGAAAAGCGACAGGGAGCATTTCATCCGGCTCGTCTCGCTCTCAGCCCATTGATTTCCTTGGGAGCAGCGCCGCCGGCGTGTGTTTATCGTGCTCTATTGACTTATTAGCGACGAGTTTGAATCTCGGCGATAATGGATAATATGCATGCAGTCAGGTGCCTGCACCTCTCCTAAATTAGGGCCGCGCCATTGGCGAATGAATTCTTTCCGCGCGCGAATTGAACCAAAAAAATGGAAGCAACTTTCACCGAATGTTTGTGCAGATTTATCGATTTTTATTCTAGAATCGACGGGGGAAATTGATAACAGAATTTTATTACGTGGCTTAAAGAGATTGTGGGAAATCAGAGGCTTGACTAATTAATTGATGTCAGACAAGTGAAAAAAAGATAAATCTCCTCTCGGACCTTGACCTACAATTTTAGAAACAGGCAAATTTTGAAATTTAAAACATTTTGATTTTTTTTTTTAAATAAATTCTATTTGAACGCCTGAGGAATCAATTTAAAGATTTCGCTGTGCAGGGGGCGTCGCGAGGGACTCTTTCTGTTCGGCGAAAAGCGCCCTGCGACCACCCCCGCGCGCAACTCGGCCGGCGCAATCAATGTTCTTCGGCTGACGTCACGTTGGATCGATTGCGACGCCGCCGTTCCTGGTGGCGCCGCTCTTGCCGCGGCATCCCAAACCACGTGTATCGTCGCCGATGACCTTTTCGCGTATCATCTCGTTATAACGCCGAAATCGAAGAGGCAGACGAGACACGCGCTGGTCTGAACGTCTGAACAGCAGAGATCGGAAACCTCGCCAAGAAAAGAGACTGGAAAAAATTCTATGAAATATTGTTTAACCTAAATATTCGTGAAGCTTTTCCTAGTGCGATAATATTCTTCATAAACAAATTATTTAAAAAATATATTATGAAGAAACACCTATTTTTATCTGATTATGTTTCTCTGTTGAAAATTGTTTTAAAATTATTGTTAACAGACAAACACTCAAGTGTAAAAAAAATATGGGAATATGCTATACTCTATTTTTTATATGATCTGATGTAGTGAATAAAATAAAAATCATCGCAGGTGACGTAATTCTTCTTTCCAATACACGCAATACTTCTGACAATTGAAGTAAAATTCCGAAAGTCATCTATCACGTGGAGATAAGTGCGGCTCTCTTTCGTATTCAATTCACAGGCGAAAGAGGTGCGGGAGAAACCAAAAAGTTGCTGATTAGCCGCTCTGTCGCCGCTGAGCGTGAAAACGATAAAGGCTGGTGACGCTCCGCAGATAAAAAGCGACCGCATATAATTTATACGTGTATGTGTGTATGTGCGCAGCCAGCCAAATGACCGCACGCACACTTCGCTTTCATTGATTGCTCTGCCAAAAAGAAATTGTTCATTCACTGTTTAGTTTCATTCATCCTTTTCTGCCACCCGAAACTTATGCATGGCAGTAAAAGTGAAGAGTTTCTCAATGAGCAAAGAAAAGAAAACTTTTGGAAATGTTAAGTGTTTTTTTTCTCGACAAACAATATTTTCAAATATGATCATAAAAACGAGTAATTGCTACAGTATTTTTCTCGATTCTTTAATGTCAGAAATTTAATTATAACATTCAATCCGCTGATAGTGGTGCCTACATGTAGAGCACTTGTCCCACAGTAAAATAATTGAGTCAAAATCACATGATTTTTATCATTCATGCATCAAGCTGATGAATAGATTTTAAATCTTTAGCTGAATCACGTCATCCTAAAAATTTAATGAACAATTCCATAAAAATCAACAACTCATTTTGTCCCTTTGTGGCTAATAATAAATCCGTGGCAAGCGTGAAAGCTCATTAAAATAATTCAGTTTTTGATTTTCGGCCCTCCACGCTATCAATCAGCAGCCAATTTGTGTTTATTTTACAATCACCAAAAACACGGTATTACGAGCACCGTTAATTCGCAATTAGCCACTTAGCAAACTCAGTATTTTTATTTTACGAGCGAACACACCTGCGTCGAGTTAGGCAAGGAAAAGGGCGTGCTCGCGCCACCTGAACCTTTCATTTTTTGCACGCGGCCCACGGAAGTATATAAAACCAAAAAATCAGCTCTCAGCGCCCGTTTGACAATTTAAAACTGTTGCTTCGAACATCTGGGAAAGGTTGAATATTTAAAAGCAAGACCTTTCCTCTGTCGGCGCAGTGTCGGCAAAGGAGGAAAACGCAGAGCAGAAATCTAGAGTATTTTATGCGGGCAACTTGCACGCGCTCAAGAATTTCGCCCCCGGGCTAAAAGAGAAACTGTTTTCACGTTTTGCAGCACGGCGTGAGTGCGCTCACAGTTTCTGTCAGCACAGCACCGACTGAGATACTTTCATTCGCGCTGCTACAGCAAATCTGCAAAACGATTAATTTAGAAACTTAAATGAATGCCTTCAAAACAGCGGATGAATGAGCCAAAAAATATTGGAAAAAAACTTAACCATATTAATCCTGGGAAAGCGGTTGATTTTTTTTTTTTGCTTTTTACCCCTGTCCGAGGACCGGGAAGGGCGCGCACTGCACTAGCACGAATACTGAAACTCGGGTTCCAATAACACCGCGAACGAATATCGTGCTATAGAAATTCAAAATATTTATTTAATTTTGGGAAAAAGGAAAACATGTAGGGTGACTTTTACTTTAAAAACGATTTTATAATGGCTTATTTCTCCCACAAGCGAAGAAATAGGCATAATATATTTAATTTTTCAAGCTTATTAGTTGTTTTCAAATAATAATTAAATTAACCATTTCCCCTGGAATTTCCCAGAGTATGATAATTATATTCGAGAATATTTATCCTTTTTCATTAAACCTCACAGTAAAAGTTTCACTTGAGATGAACTAACGAAATACATAAATATTCAAGTGCATTATTATTATGAGATGAGAAATGGCGCTGTTCTTTTGTTATCCATTGAGCTCGTACTCATTTGGCCCAGTTTACGATCAACTGCTTTGCTCCGCGCTCTGACGCAACAGTGCATGTGACTGTCTCGCTCTCACGGCGACAAATTTTACTTGATTTATTCCAATGCACTCACTTCGGGCAATATTAAAAAAATTCAACCATCAAAACTGAAAGCTTTCACTGCTTACGGTAAAATTTTTTATTTCGTTTATTTTTTTAGTTTTTCCAACGCCCTGTTTGACAAGGAGGATCTCCAGTTTTTTTTTATTTACTGCGTGAGCGAATTATTTGTTTGCTGGCTCGGGGACAGAAATAATCGCGCACCTCCCATTGAGGAAACAAGCGAGTACAATTTTCCACGTGGGCATTTGCCTGTATTTTTCGCCTGCTCTAGCCTACATAATTATCACTCGGCAGGCGCCCAACGGATTTATAAAGGATAAGTGTTAATCACGAGACTGAAAGCAACGCGCCTTCGGACATAATTTACCAAAGCGACGATAGCGCGCAACTGCAAGCGCCACAAGCGAGCGTATTTCGCGATGAACATGTGCAGCAAAATATCTTTCGTGTAAATCAGGCCAACAACTGTGGGAAAGCAATACATAATGATTTTGAAAACGTCGTGTTTGTTGTTTTTTAATCTTTTGTCTTGGCGGGCCAAATGAAACCTTTTCGCCAAATTTAATGTTGAGATGGTTAGCTAAAATCCCACTCTTTAGGGCAACAAGAGATTTTTTCCTCGTTAGACGTGTGAATCCAATAAATAGTCTTTGAAAATTATAAATGCTTCATAATGCGGAGTGAACACTTTGTTATGCCTCACTTCCTTTGAGGTGGCGATAACAGAAACGTGTTGGCGAATCAGAAATATATGCAGAGCGAAAAATGAGTGACGTCAAAATACATATGTATATATGATGTGTGATGTTAGAATAATTGGAAGTGTAAGATAAAGAATAATATTATTAATAATAGAAAAAATCGGGCTTGTCCTCGTTGTGTTATTAAACAAGTTAAAATTTTATTTCATCTAGACTAGGTTTAAGCCACTCCTTAATAAGCCCTAGTTATGAGAAGAGGCAGTGACAACTTCCTCGAGTGAAGAATAAGTTTTAATAACAATTTTATCTAGAACAAAGATCATTTCCCCCTCTTGAAACCAATAATAATGTGGTTAAAATAAGAAACAGCTTAAATATATGAAGGTCATATAAAAGTTCAAAACAGCGCAAAATTCAGGCGATTATATCGGTTCACAAATAATTGTTCCCCGTATATTAAAGACTAAGTTTGAGTATTTTCTACACTAAAGCTTTAAATATTTTTAGAGGCGTATATCGAAAAATACATATATAGTGTAAAGTAATATTGTTTCAGTCTCGTTTTATTTTCTCTAATAACGTTAACATGTTGGATTTCGAATATATAGTACTCACGCCATCAAATGCAATATGTATGTAAAAAGTAAATTTGAAAATTTTAATGCTTTTCCAGCGCCAACGTTAGAAGATCATTCATGTTGGTCACAACCGTGCGTGGATCTTCAACCAAACCAGCGGCAACCATGGCATTTGAGAAGAGCTGAAATCAAAGTTTACCAAATCAGTAATCAAGAAGTTGCCAGAAATATTATTGGTTGGTTGCTTCCTGAAGCTGTGTACAAAGCCAAATTCAATATTTGCTGCGGTTAAACCGACGTCGCAAATAACTGGATAAATATTTACTTAGGGAAAATTTTCTACAAAGTAATTAAAAATACTAAGAAAATTAAGTTGTGAAACGGAATGCCATTGAGACAACTTCCTACAAAATAACATCTTATTTATTGATTTACTTCATAATATTTATGGAGAATCATCTCAGATTTTTTATAGTATTCAATATAAAAAGTAATTTCAATTTCTAAGAAAAATAACCAGGCTATTTACAGGAATAAACTTGATTTTGAATGTCAACCACAGTTAAGCGTTCATTCATTTTAAAGATAAACATATTTGTATAATAAAAGACTCATAAAAGGAAAATGATTACCTGCTGTGTAACAAGTTCCGCCAATTTTGGATTGCTGTCAGCCAGTGAATTCAATTTCTTGATAATGGGATGCCTGAAGATAAAATGATCATTTAGAAAGTACATCCCTTTTGTTCAATCACTTAAAATGAAAAACTCGTTCCTATATTTTAATAGTACAATTTAAGTATCAAGTACAAGCGGAAGATGCTGGAACCCATGTCCCTCTGTACAACCATTCCAAAATTCAAATTTTGTGACAAGTCCAAGTCAAGTATTTCAGAGGCACGCGCTTCACATCATTTCTTAAAACTGTTCCCCACACTAATAAGTAATAAGCGTCATCGGCCGGCAGCTGTGGTGCGCTAATTAATTGCGGCGCGTAATTTATTTATCAAATGCCGGTTGGCTGGCTGGCAAAGGGGTGGCAATTTATCAGCGCTGATAATCTTCTCTGCACCGCGCGCACCGTGAATAATGAGAGGGGCGGGTCGCTGCGTAAAGGATACCCTGGCACACCCTTGACCACACAAGGAGTACATAAATCCCCCAAGCAAAACCCCGCATGGCAATTTTGCTCGCCTTCACACATTTCGGCAAAACTCTTTCGGCAAAGACAACCCCAATTATTGTTGTCTGGCAAGGCCCAAACACCGGGTTTTCATTAGAGCATTACGAAGTTTTAGAGTTGCACTGAGGGATAATAATAAATTTCAAGATGTTAGACCAATAATGCGAAGAAAATCATACCTATTAGCAGCAAGCACCAAAAGTAAAATTTATTTGAAGAAAAACCCATGATCCGAAATTTTAACGTGGGACGTGATATTTCAATTTATGATTTTAAAATTTTTTACAATATACTGTTGAAAAAACGGATAACATTATGTTCCGTCAAAGGTGAGAATTTTTCTAATTGCATGTGAGATCAGGAACGGAGGGAGAGAGGGACAATCACAAAATTATTTACTTGCACATTTTTTTCGCCATCTGAAAGTAAAATATAAAATTATCCAACTCCAACCAATGAATTATTTTCCATTTTAAACAACGCACATTGCTTTTAAAATCATTCTTGACAGTTCCGAAGAGTCCCGCGCGACCGGATAAAATTTGAATATCAGCTACATAGTTTTCTAACGATCTCAAAAAATAAATTTTTGCATTTTTTCCCGAAGTTTTTTTATTTTAAAAAATAAAGGAGAAACCTTAGAGATGGCCAGATGCGCGTTCCACCAAATATCCAAGATAACGCCAAAAAGTAGGATACATACTTTGATCAATCATTTACTCTCTGCGCAAGCAGTGTTTTCTCTTATCCA
Source organism: Cloeon dipterum (assembly GCF_949628265.1). Lineage (NCBI taxonomy): Eukaryota > Metazoa > Arthropoda > Insecta > Ephemeroptera > Baetidae > Cloeon > Cloeon dipterum. The sequence goes on from NC_088787.1 coordinate 24,761,896, forward strand.
ATCAGCGTGTAATTTCATGAATGCAAATTACATAAAAAATTTGTCGAAACCTCATTTATTTATCACATTTTCGTTAGCCAGTTTTAAAGCGCCGTAGCCCAGCCGACGCCATACCTGCGCGTCACGCGAATCTGTCCATCGGTGGCAAAGAACCCCTTCAGGCACTAAGAGAGGAATTGTGAGTAGGGATAGTGATTGATTGTTGCGCGCCCCACTCCCATTTTCTCATCTCTGACTACCCTTACCATTAGCAAATCTCTTTTGTTCTCATCGAGGCATGAGATCATAGCTTGTCGCCGCGACCTGGCTAAAGTAGGGGTGTCTGGTCGCAATTGAAAATACTACTCCATAGAAAAGAGGAACAGTTGGTCTTGAACATATTATCCAGACTACTCCCTTCACGCCAGGGGTTGGCTCAAAGTCTGAGAATGAACGTTTACCTGCTTCTCTGTACTAGTGCATCAAAAGAATAATTGTACCTTTTTTGATGCGTTCTTACACTTGTGGAACAATTGTTGTATTGATTTACAAAGGTAATAGTGAAAATGCCACACTTGAGCGTGAAGGGAATGAAGGGATCAATGATCTCTAATTGTGATGGTATACATTAAAAAATATATAACACAATAAAAAACTTGCACAATACCTAGCGGAATTTGTAACAAATTTGTGTGATTTTTGTTACCAACCATAACTACCCGCATAAAAAAATATAACCCAGGAATATCCGGAATAATCTTAGATTAATCAAAATTTACCCGAAAAAATTAATCCAAAAAAATGATCCAGGATGAATACTGTATTAATCGAGATTAATCTATGAAGGTTTAAGATCAATCTAGAGATTAATCTAAAAATATATCCTCAGATTATTCTTTGGATCATTCTGAGATTAATCCAAAAAAATAATTTTTGGAATTTTCTTAGAATGAATCTAGATTAACCTTAAAATGTTTTAAAGTTAATCTAGAGATTAAATTACAAGAATATCCCTAGAATAATCCCAAAGGGGAAATTTGAATATAGTTAATAGAATATCCCCAGATTATTCTATGGATCATTCTGAGATGAATTCTCAATATTTTTTTAATGTTCCTAGAATATTCTTTAAAAAACCCCTAAAAGAGAAGAACTTAGATATTTTTCTTACAATTAAAAACATAAAAATAAGTATGAAACATAATTTAATCAAGAAAATGAACTGCCATACTGTTAAATATTTTGAAATCGTTATCACAAAAATTATTTTTTCTCGCAAATATTTTTTAATTAATGCGATGGATTCAATTTTTATATTAAAACCTAACAAATTTTTCATTATCTTAACTCAAAATTATGATGCCTTTATTTTTCAAAGTATCTGCCCAGATTAAAAAGGGTAAACATCATAAATGCGATTGAATAAATTAATTTCTTAACACAAGGAGTCTTAATTAATGCTACCGACAAACGGGCCAATTTGAATAAAAAATCAGAAGGACAAAAAAGGGTTAAAAGGGCGATTTTAGTGTGCGCGTGGTAGCGGCGGCTGCACATGCATGCACGCACTTGCATGGAATGCCTGCTGCCTGCCTCTGTTGTGGAGCGGGGGAGGGGCGACGGGCGGTGGCAGCAGCAAGAGACTTACAAAATCCTGCTTCGCTCTCTTTGTCTAACGCGTCAACGGTCAACCGCCGTTCAAATCGAAGTTATTAACGGACGCAGGACGCCGGACGCCGCCAATAAGGGACATCACGGACGTCCCGCGGACTCGGACGGATGGCCTGGGATCTTACGGTTAACAGGGTAAGTCTCATTTTATAGATTAGCGTCCAAAGAAATAAGAACAGATCGCGCAACTTTCAAATCCAACGGATTTATGGTAAAATTACACTTTTCGCCGCTACTTGTACGGTTTTCGCCACCAATATTTTGATATGGGATCCTCTCCAGTCCCAAATGTTCTTAATTAGAACCCTATAAATAAGTTTGGGTGGCGGAAACTGTAAATCGGTGATGAAAAATATAATTTTTCCATGTAAATCGCGGTCGCTTTTTTTGTACGCTTACGAGAATTTGTATTACACATTCTGATTCAATTGGCTTCGCATGGAAAATGGAAAAATATTTTGCATGAACTTTACATACTTCTACCTTCCATTTTCCAAGCAAAGCTGATTGAAAAAAGCTTTATTTTTTTTTCTACGAGTCGCTCCCTTTTTTTAGCTTCAAGCCGTCCGCAGATGTTTTGCACGACGGGAAAAGATACAATCGTTTAAGTTCTGCAGTTTGGGCTTCAAGATTGGCGGTGCTGGCATCGAATGAGAGAAAATTTTGTACCTGATATGATGAAAAACCAATAAATTTTAAAAATTTAACTAAATAAGTTTGTAATTATTTAAGTAATTCCCAATTAAATCGCAGTTATAACATATTTTGAAATATTCTAGGAACAATCTGAAGTAATTTTAAAAATAACTTAGGGATAATATTTGTCACACTTAATATTGACCTTAAAATAATATTAGATTAACCAAAGAATGTTCCAGGATGATCAAAAAAGAATAATCCTATGTAAAGATTTGATACGCTAAATATGAATCCCAGATCAATCCAAAGATTAATCCATAAGTATATTCTGAGAATGTTCTAGGATCATTCTTTAGAGCTTTTTGAAACAAACCCCGGCAGAATAATCCTGGAACATTCTAAGGATATTCTCTTAAATTAATCTACAGATTAATCCAGTATCACGAAAAACCGTATCATAAGTTCATATATAATTAATTTTTTAGATTAATCCTGGGCGAAATCGGTATATTCTTAGAACATTCTCAGGTGATATTTTTTTATGCGGGTAGCTGCTAGGACTTAATGCCACCTCACTGCCCTCACTGGTTTCAGTTACAACATGATGATGAAAAAGAAGCACGTGATACTAACTTCAAGTAACTCGAATAGATATAAAAAAGAATTTTCCTTACTTTGGATTGATCTCGAATCTAGGCTGCAGGAGAGAAAACCTCGCTTCGTCTGTCAATTGATGAGATTGGGTCCTGACAAAGTGTCTTGCCGCCGCCATTTCCTCCACAGTGACGACACAGGGATGAGTGTCAAGACGCTGAGTGACAGTGATTGTGTGTGCCTTTCCGGCCAGCACAGACTTCATCCACTTCTGCAACTTCTCAGCGGACACTTTTGTCAAACTATCGGGACCTTGGAAGAAAAAAAAATATAAAATAAGTCCAAACTGATTTGACTAGTACACGCAAATTAAAATTTTTTTAAGTTCATCATTTTTTTTTAACCTCGGCTTAGCACCTTTTCTGAAAGCTATTTAACACCACCGAGCGGATAACAACAGGCCAAGGTGGCTGCAGAGGAGCCAGGGCCGAATGTGGTTATATTTTCGCCTCCCCGCACATCAAACCAATCCCCGAAATGCCCAAATATCTCCCATTGCTTAGACACTGCTAGAAATGCCGTAACAACGCGAGCCACTGGTCTGCTTATGAGAAAAAAATCGACCATTCAAAATTATTCACCATAATCTGTGACATCTGTTGACTCTCTGTCCATCCTCATCTCTCTTTCAATGGAAGTGAGATTTTTAGAGTCGAACTGTCGAAGCTGCATCAAAACAAGTTCATCATAAGGTTCATAGCAGAAAAGAACTTCGATGTCTTTCTTTCTGATTGCCTCGTAGTAAGGGGATGCTTCAGCCAAGGCTCGACTATATTGATCAAATATTATATCAATAGAAGCAGAACATGCCAAATAAGAGGGCTAACCTTGGAGCAGCGAGGTAGTAAACATCTCTTTGGTCTTTCTTCATGCGGTTGCAATACTCGGGAAGCGTCACTTTTTCTCCGCTTTTTTGTGTTGATGACTCGAAACGGAGAAGTTTGGATATTTCCTCCTGATATATTTTATTTCAAAACAGTTGATTAATCAAGTGTTTCTTGTGGATGCATCTTGATTCAAATGCGCTTAGACAATTGTATTATTACCTTATCTAATTGTTGTTGGCCAGTGACAATTCCTTCTTTCAAGAAGAGCCCGTAATCTGTGTAGAATTGAGCAAACTGTTCTGGCTCCTTCACCGCCTTTTCTTGCAAAAATCTCAGTATTCTGTTAGTAAGCACCGTCCTTAGCTTCCTAGGAGTTATTTTTTGGTTTAACAACTCTGCATTGCATGCGATCATAAAAAAATGACTTACGTAATCAGGGCGCTGTTTTGCAACAGTTCTCGGCTCAAATTCAAAGGAATATCCTCAGAGTCAACAACTCCTAAAAGATCAATCATATTGGTAGGAATATCAAAGAAAAATAAGCTAGCAAACCTTTCACAAATCGAAGCCATTTCGGAAGAATATTGTCAGTTTTGCTCTTGATTAGCACTTTCTTTGAATAAAGCGCGACTCCCTGATCTCCTTCCCGAGTCAAGTCGAACAGGCCTTTTAATTCAATCATAAATATTTAGAAAGTAAAAATAAAATTTATGGGGCTGTTACCTGGTTTGCCTTCTGGAAAATAAAGGAGGGCTCTGATGTTGATTGGTGCGTCTGTTTTATAATGCAAATTAAACCTAGGCCTGTCACCAGTGTTTCCGACAAATCTATAAAATTCGTCGTGCATTTGTGGTGTCACAGACTTTGGCTCCATGAGCCACAATGGCTGGATGGTGTTTGCCTGAGTGCCATTCACGTAAATTGGACTGCCCACAAAGTTGCTGTACTTCTTGATAACACCTAAAAATTAAAATGGCAACTAGAGTTGAATATTGAAAGGTTTTCGGTTGTTTCAAGGAAGTCAACTCAATGCGTTATTTCTCAAGAAAATCTTTTCTGCCATCAGCAAACATAGCAAAATATTTCAGTAAAGGAAAAAACTGATAACATGATAATTTTACCCTACCAAGAATAGAATCTTCATCGCTGAATTCCCTACTTTCCATTTTCAAATGAAGCACAATTTTAGTGCCTGTCTCCACGCTGTCCAAAGGCTGAACTTCGTAGGTACCAGTCCTTAAACATTGAAACTCGTTTTAGAAATTATCAAACTACACAGTGGGCGGGGAAAATTTACCCATCAGATGACCATTTGTAACCCTGGGCATCCGGACTGTTTGCTGATTTTGTAAACACCTCTACTTTGTCAGCGACCATGAAGCTCGAGTAGAAACCGACACCAAATTGACCAATGATAGCAGAGTCCTGGGCGCCGGTCGACTTTTCTTTCATCTGCTCAATGAATGCCTGGAAAATGTTTTTTAAGTTTGCATTCTTGTTTAATGGCCACGTTAATTTAATTTAAAACGTAGACTACCCAAAATGTACCTGAATCAGGGTCATCTATTATGAAAGCAGCTTTTCTTATGAACTGGGGTGGTCCATTCATTTAAAAAGGAGAGAATTTAACCCCCCGCAGCAGTTACCAAATAGAGGGGACATAGCAAGCAAAGAAACGTGACAAACACTATCCAGAGTTTCGCATAACAGGATAATAAAAAATTGAGGAAAGCTTTACCTTTGAGCCAGATCTGGCAATTGTGCCCAGGTTTTGAATCAACTCCTCTTTGGTCATCCCAATTCCAGAATCCTAAGACGATGTTTTAATTACTGCTGAGCTGGATATCATACATATAAGCTATTAAACCTGAATTGTGAATGTTCTATTCTGCTTGTCAGTCTCAATTTTGATCTCTAGCGCTGTCTGATGCTCAGATGCAGCGCCGGCCTGTTGCGCTGAAAGCCTTTCGTAGCGTAGTTTTTCCAATGCATCACTCGCATTTGAAATCAATTCACGAATAAAAACCTGCAAGACAAATATCATTCAAATAAATCTGTGAAAAAATTAAAATGTTAAATGGTATCGCTATTAATTTAAATTTCAATAAAAAAATCGCAATTGAAGGCTTTAACGGTAATAGCCGAATCTTTTCTTTTTGTTAGAACTGATTTACTTTAACGCACTTGCAAGGTGTGAAAACGCGCGCATATTTCCTGGTGCCTCAAATTTTGGGCCAATCGATTGCGTAGCGCAAACCATGAAAATAAAGCAGCAAGACAGCTCATATAATCAAGAAAGCAGATTTAATCTCGGGAAAGTGCAATCAGCAAGAGGGCAAATTAAATTAGGTTAACGCTAGCAAAATTCGGCATGATTTTTCCGGAAAATTCTCCGCAGAATTATTAACCTATTTTACGGTATTACAAAATTCACAATGCTTTTAGTATGATTAATTTCAAGGGGGAAACTGATTAAAGCTCCCTAAATGTGTAAGATGAAATTTATTTTCTCATTCGTTCAGTGCGTTGCTGCAACTAGTAATACGCATCAATATTATTTAGCTGTTGAAGAAAAGCTGAGAAGATGAAAAAAATCATATATACGAAATTTAAATAATAATAGTTAATTTGTTTATAGCACAATGTTTTAGGCTCTTGAATATTTTAATGACCAAAACATGGAAGCTGCACATCAGAAAGAACATTATATTAAGTATATTATAAGCAAATTGGTTTAAATGCATCAAAATTTTCAAAAACTGCACACAACTGAATGAGTTTCAAAACACTAGTTTCCCCTTTTATGCAGCTTTTGAAGAGCATCATTAACAAAGAATGCACTGCAAATATTTTTGAATGCTAGATATCCAATGAAAACCGTATGGAAATAATTAGAAAAATAATCACTTACAAAAGGGTAAAAATGAAAGTTTTGCTGGACGAAAGATCCAAAATATTCTGATCAAATTAATTCAATACACAATAAATAGGACTCGTCCGACAAGCGGCGCGCGCGTCCCGCGATTGGGTATGCCATGAGGTATTATATCCTCGATCGATATTTTCGTTTTTGCGTCAGCCGCGGCAGCCCCCTACGCCCACGCGAAAAGTCACGATAGGAGAATACTGCACAGTGAGGCACAGCATGAAGGAACAGGAAATATAATTGAAATTACCTCTTTGTCGGAGTATAGAGACTTTGCAACTATGTCCAGTAGCATACGCGTTTCGGCTTGAAACTCGAGCTTGTCTATACCTAAAATCACACAAAAGGTAAAAATAACTAACAATAAGAGCACAACTAGAAAACTTATAAAAAAGGGCAAAAGTTTTTTTACGCTCACAAAGAAACCCTAGGAACCTCATCGGATTGGCGTAACCTGTTTTTTTGTTAACAAATTCTGTGGTAGAAAATTTTCAATTCGATAACATAAGCTTTAAATAAACATTTAATGATGCAATCATGTTCAACACACGGGCAATTTGGATTGTACACAGTATTTAATTAGATCAATGGGTTATTTTTGAAGAGTCAACCGCCTTATATAATTTTATAGCTGCGGCCATATTTTGGGCCGGCAGCTGAATGTTTTTGGCTAGCAAAATTTTAAAAGGGAACATTTGCCCGATCTAGAAAGTTTCACTTCTTCCACGTTTACCGGTGGCTGGCGCAGCAGCTATCAAGCACGGTTGTTCACACGACCTAAAATTAATCGGCTGGCTGAGGCCGCTAGTAATTTTTTACACACCGGGAATCCAAATTTTTTCACAAAGAGTTTTATCTTGGCTTTAAAACACTTACTGCACTTTATTGCAAGTAAAAAATGCTATTTTACAATAAATCAAGAAAGTTGTTTGCAGGTTGGTGTGCTTGACGTAAGCTAATTCATCCAGTAAATACTTTCAGCCTAGCACGCAAAAACACAATATAAGCTAAAGCCAAACAGACAATAGAAAAGGGAAAAAATGTAGCTCAGTATAAGAGGACCTGAATTCAGTATGAGGACGCTCCATCCTACGTAAAATCGGTCTCGGTTCAGCTCAGTTCAAGGGACGAACAACAAAAGGTCCAAGGACAAGGGAAGCCAAGACGAAACAAGGGGAGAGCAACACAATGCATGAGTCCTTTGAAGGGTAGTGGGAGGAATTAAAACATTTCAGGTATAAGTTATTGCTGCAGTTACCCACTGTCGGAGATGGCAAACACGTGGTTATTGGTTATTTAAGCGACTCAAAATTCTCAACTCGCCAATCAGCTAGTTTCAGCGGCTTTAGAGACTAATTATTTCAATATCAATCTATGATCTCGGTGTTGGGAGGCCGTTCCAAATAATGAGGATTTATCATTTTACCGTTTCTTTTTGGATGCGAGGATATAAACAGTTAATAAGTTACCCTGATGATCTGCAAATGACACAATTTTGAGTGTAAATCGAAAAGTGGTTTATAGTCAGTAATTATAAGCAAACACTTCTTTCTCTGAATAGCTGCAGTCAAAGAAACAAAAAATTTACTAAACGCTTTAAATGAAATTGTGAATCTGCCTGTGTACGTGTTGCGGGATACCACTCTTTTACTTTAAAAACACTCCCTACGGCCCAACCTATGTTCTACATTAGCCATATCGACAACCTTTGGCAAGTTGACCAATAAATTAACTAAATTAACTTAACAAATTTACAAATGAAAAGATGACTGTGATAAATATGTAGTGAAAAAACTTGGGGAAAATGTTCATGAAATTAAATGCTCGGTTTATGAATCATGAACAATAAACGCAAATTCTACTGTGCTTTCTGCACTATCCAAAAGACTATGTATATTACTATACATAGAACTTACGACAAACGCATCAAAATAAAATTAACCACCATGATTATTGTGCTAGTTGATGTCCGCTTTTTTAATTACCTGGCGAAGCAGACTGCACTGGTTCTTGTTTTGTACTGAATAGACGGCATGTTCCCAGTTGTACCGACTTGCTTCCTTTCATAAATAATGACGACGTGCATTTGACGTCTGAAACAATGTAACAAAATTGTGATTACATACATTATGTATCATAGTAGATCAAGCAGGATTTATGAGGCGAATTCCATTTTTTCTTCGAAGCACTCAACATTTCCATTGAAATAATTGAGTGCATAAATATCTTGGTGCAGAAAGCTTAAATTCTATTTCAAAAACCATATTTTCAAACAACTAAATTCAAAATAAGATAAAAATAAATCATTGATGAAATTTGCACGATTAAGCTCGTGGCTGTTTGCATGCACCATTAACCGCTTCTGCACGGCGAATTGCTAAGAATAGCATGCCAACCTGTGGTGAGACTCGCCCTGAAAGAGTTGACAAGAGTGGCATTAGCTTGTCCCTTGCGCGCTGCAAGGAAAACGCGAGCGCAGGGCCGAAAAGCAGCACCGGAGCGGACAAGGGCAGCCATTTTTAGTTCACAACTCACAACACGTGAAGCCGGGCTAAATCTATCGGTTGTTGGATTCTGCTCAGTGAAACTACCGCGAGAGCAAAGCAAGAGCGGGAAAAATGAAAAATAATGAGAAAATAACACCTCGACAAAAGCGATTTAGCCCGCTTAGAATGCCCCTTTATGTCTATTGCGTTCTTCAATCAAAATAAACAGGAAAAATGAAGCCTCAAGTGCGGTCGTATCAGTCGCAGGGACTTTTTCGGAAATTTTGGTGGTAATTTTATTGTTTCTGGTCTAATCTATTCTAACTTATTATTGTTAAAGTGGAAAGTGGATTTGATACAGGACAACAATTATGGATAATTAAGTGGCTGCCCAACATCGCTGGCATGAACCAGACCTCTGCAATTACTTGAATTGTTGGATGAGATAACCAAATTTGAAACAATTAAAAATGGACCTTGCTATATGTAGTAAAAATTCAAATTTTCTTGGCAGTCTTTTTTCCTCTCGTCAAGATCTATACAACAATGTATGCCACTTTTTGGGGAAACTCTTTGTTTTTAAATAAAGTCAGTTTTCAAGTAGGGAGACAGTCCTTAATCATTTGAAGAGCATGCTAACTTAGCAGCCACTTTTAAAATAAAATACAGTGCTATACATTAGGTCAATTTTGGCTTCAACTGCTGAATCCTAAGGGAGTTCATGCATTAATTGGAGACAAGGGTTATGCATAATGCAAGCTTTTGCAGTATCAATCCTCTTTAAGTGAAAAACATGTTATCGTCTGCATAGATATTTCAATCGTATTATTGCTTTGCAAATAATTAAAGTATTATTATTATTGTCCTTGTGTTAATTTTTATTTTCAATTTTCGGTTGAAATTTATTTTAACTTTGAAATTTTAACAAAAGGCACACTAAAAGACGGCTTTAAGTTACCAAATTTTTTGTCTATCTTTGAACATTAACCATGAAAATGTTTCAAAAATTTATAGATTTTCAAGATGTTATTCAAATGACGTAGCTCTTATTTGGACAAATTAGGAAAAATAAAAAAAAACTTTTGAGGACACGTCGAGTTAAAATGTATTTACACATAAGAAACAAGAAAGAATAAACAATATAGCATTCAGAGAATTTGAATGTTGTTCTTTTAGCGATTGAAGTATTTTTGTAGAGAAATCATAAAAAGGTAAAAACACCCCCCCGAAATCACGTCTTGAAAAATTTACTAGTTCAGGAAAAACACTAACAAGGGAACCCTGAGTATGTTCCGCCCGGTGAATGGGAATATACTCGCCGCCAATTTTTAGTATTAAGTGCAGTAAGAGACGAGCAACAATTAAAATTCTTCTATCTAGCATAGTTTACGAATAAGAAAGCTGCAAAGATTTTCCAAGTGTCCACGTGGAAAAACCAAAATATTATCGAAGGTGTCCGAAAATGGTCAAATTCACATTTTTGGAATTGGCATGAAGTGCAGATTCCAAAAATGTTTTTTTTTTAAATCCGAGCATTTTTCGAAAAGTTATGGTACTTTGAAACATAAAGGAAATTTTAGAAAATAAACAGTAACTTTTTAAAAATGGTTGCTGCAAAGAATGACACTTTTAAGGGAGCGGAGGCTACACGAGGGAGGGGAATTAAAGGGAGTTTAGTGTAGAGCAGTGCAGTCGACAACTCGCAGTCTGCCAGTCTTATTCCAACAGCAGAGCAGCTACCAGCTACCAGTGGCACCTGACTCACTCAGATACACCCTTACCACTCCTCACAAAACTTTACCCCTCTGCAACAGCGTAGAAGCACACGCAGGCAGGACTAGGAGTGCCAGACTTCCAAAGCTAAAACCCGGAGATTTTGGACTCGAAAACCCGGAGATCCCTATGCTCCCGTGTTAAAGTTTTCAGTCCCAAACCCGGAGAGTGGCAGCCCTAGGCAGGACCGCGCCAGAAGAAGGGGAGCGAGCAGCGACACCACTAAAAGCTTCATCGATGCCAATACCAATCGGATAGCAAAAATGAGTAAACGCAAAAATACCGGTACGGAAAATATAATTTCGGAGTTTGAGGAATTTAAACTTCAAAAAATTGTACAACACGCTCTTTTGAGCGGTGGTACCGTTCAAGTTTTTGATAAAGGCACGAATTCCATTGAGAATACAAGAAGGATTCTTATAGATGCTACCAATTCGCCGAGGCAAGGAAAAGGAACCGGTTTTTCAGTTAGTGTGAACAATAGTATTTCCCAGCGGGTATCGGTGCCGCAGAGCTTCCCTCAACTGCCGCAGTGGAATCGGAACGCACAAGTCGCGGTAGGTCCCCAAACATCAACCAGTCGTCTGCAAGCTCAGCGAGAAGCGGCCGAAGCGGGCCCGTCGCGCTATTCGTTGTCGTGCGACTCAACGAGTGCGCGTGTGGAGCATCAACGGACGACGCAGGCCGCCCCGACGCCGACAGTGTTGCCCCCGCGAAATGACTTAAACGGCCGCGGTTTGCCTGTAATTTGTGTCGCGTCTCACAGTCAGTACACACCCGCGTCCAACATTAATACGAACGGCAGTTTAAGCGCCCCCAACCCCTTGATTGGCGGGCGATACGGGGTCGGGGGCTACGGGGCGCCGGGGACGCTGTGCCCAAACGGCGGCCTGGAGGCCCCGCGGCTGGGGCTCGGCGGCGCGGGGCCGGCGCCCGGCGCGGCGGCCCTGGCCGTCGGCCAGCCTCTGGGGTCGGACGGGCAGCGCCAGCAAGTCTGTGACCGGCTCCGCAAACGCATCCAGAGCTACCGCAAGAGAACCCGAGACCAATACGACAACCACCAGCGGACGCAAGAAAAGTCGAACGAGGCCATCGCGCAGGACACGTCTGTGCTGAAGAGCAGACACATTGAGGGCAAGTCCAAGCGGCAGCCGAAGAAGTCCGAGAAGAAGACTGAGCCCACGGTTGCCCCCATGGCCCACCTCCACGGCCAGGTGAGTTTTCATTCTCATTCAGTTTCACGTGCGTGTGTCTATTGCTCCCGACGAGCTTTTGTTGTTGTTGCGCGGCCGCGTTCCGTTCACAGGTGGCCGTCGCCCCCACGGAAAGAACCGTCATTGCTCTCGATCTCGGTTCGACGCCGAGAATTTCTCTCAGATAACTTTTATCAAACCCATCTTCTGTCTTCCTTAAGTTTTCTCTCATCCCGAGCTGATACAAATAGGTTACATACTCTTTTGAATGAATGAACTCGAGTCTGAACCGGAAAATTATGTCGTAAGATTTGGCCAGTTGTTTGCATTTGAAAACTCTGCAAAAATTCGTTTTCCTTGTCCATCTAAACTTGCTTTCTCATTAACTCATCTTAGGAAATTCCACAAATAATGCTGTGTAAAAATATTGACCGAAGCCTAGTTACGTTGTATTGATGTTTAAGTTAAAGCTGGCTCCACGAATCACAAACCATACAAAACATTGCTTTAAGCTCCTATATTCGCCTAGGTTTTCCTTGAACAAATAAAATAATCTTATTTGATAAACTTTTTCGCTCTCAAGACAGTCAATTCGATTGAAAATATAAACGAAATTTAGTTTAAGCCGAAATTGGAAGTCGATTAAATTTAGGATATTAAACTTGCTTGCTATAAGAATTCAATTTCAGTTTTTAAAGAAGATGATTTAATAAGCTTAAAACCCATCACTGAACATGAATGCGGAAATATATAAATATACGAATAGTAGTGTAATGCCGATTTTCCCGGCACATGTTTTAAGTTTAGCTACTAAAATTACACCAGTAATATACTCTCATATTGTTTCACCAAGTTTGTTCATTTCAATCTCATTCAAAGTGTTAATTTCCAAATGGTCACACTTAAAATTACACCGTTAAAACTTCTTATTTAACAAAACGCCAGAATCACTTAAGAATGCAGAATTCTGAACTCTGGCTTTCGATTTTTGATGCTTAAGTGCCCGAGCCGAGCAGCGAAAACAATGGGCAAACAACTTCCGCCTCTCGCACCCAATCGAACAGAGTTTTGTGTTTCCTCGCACGAAAGAAACGGCAGTTCTGATCGGAGCTGGTGTGCATTAGACGGAACGAATTTCGCAGTCTTAGACGCTTGGGGACGGTGGAGCACCACTTTGTGACGTCACCGCCTCCCGACCGAGCGAATTCGGTTCGCGGCCGATAATTAATTTCCGGCGCGAACTACCAACCGAATCGATCCGCCAGAAACAAATTCAGAAAACGAGCGAAAAAGGCTTAATGGAGATAAGAAAAGCGGGGTGGAATGGATAGACAATAATATAGACAACATGAAAACAACCTCGAGTGGTCGCACTTTTCAAATATTTAATAATATAGACGTTTCCGTGGAATGCAGGTTTGGAGGGTGCATGGTTGTTTCTCTTTCAACGAGAATATTTGGCTCCTGACCATTCAGCGAGGAAGGAAAGGAAGGGGGACCTGGATGACAGCAGAAAAGAACTAACCGAAAAAGCACAACAGGTACGGGATATCGCTGTCCTCTCTCCTGGTGCATTTTCATCTGCCACACTCTGGCACTGCTGCTTAATGCTGTGCTCCTGATTTTGGTAGATGTGGCAACAAAGCTGAAAACACTTGGCCGGCAGCAGCCCGCGGTGACGGCGGGGTCCCCTCCACCCGCACGGGGCCGCGCGTCCTCATCTGCTATCTCTGCTCTGCCGCCGCTGCTGCCGCTGCCGATGACTGCGAGTGTGCCTCTGTGCTCTTCTTTAAGGGCGCTCTCGCTCTCTCTCTATCAATGGACGCGGCAGGAACGCGATTAAAAGGGGAGAAGCTTTTAATTCCGGCCAATTTAAGAGCAGCGTGCTCGTGTTTCGTAACAATCAGACTTTCGGCTTTCAGTGCTGCAAACTGGTGCATGTTGCAGTTAGCTGCAATTATTTTATTTGTTGCTCCATTAAAGTTACTCTAATTATTTTTTTTTAAAAAAATATCAGTTGCGACAGTAATAATTTCATACTGGTCTCCGAAAATTTTCAATCTTATTAAATTTTGTCAACACCAGAATAGAGAAGCGTTGAATCTTGGCCGGCTGGGTTTGAGAGATAAAGACAATCGCCAGCAATTCGTGACGTAATCATTGTTTACTTGACATAAATATGTGCTCCAACTCAATTTAATGATTTGAGTAATATGTATATGCACTTCATTATTATTTAGGAAACATTTGAGCACAGTTAATGCGCGTAAAATTGATTGTTCCTGATTTAATTCAATTCTGATCTTCCTACTTTTTTACAGAATGATACTGATCATCATTATTTCAACTGAAATTTAATGTGCCAAAAAAATAGTAATAAAAAAGTAAACTTAAATTTCGCAAATCAAATTTTTGCTTTAGAACCCTTGTATCTTGTTCTCCTCAAAAGTATAAGAGGGGATTTTACCGCCCATCGTGATTTTTCCGAAGGTGATCCTAAACTTGACCAAACATACCGAGGACACACAAACATAAAGCATAATCCCGAACCCTCTCTCCAATTCATGCCTCTATGAAAAGGTTGTGGCTGACAAGTTATCTTCAATGCTATTTCATTTCATTGTCAGGTGGTGGCAATATACATCTGGAATGGACTTAAAAGGGGGAAGAAACTCATCTGACACCTCTCTAATACCCGACTTTTGTGTTCCACATCCTGCAGGAGGCTTCGATTTGACATGTTTTTCCATACCTCAAAAATTGAATTGTCCAATGGCTCACTTTGGTTAAATATGATTATACTAATATTACATGTGTGCAAAAGTCACAACAAAAATAAAATTTTTGATATGATTTGTTTAGTTAAATTATTTATATTTCAAATATGGAACGATGATTAAAGGTAAAAAAATAGTTGAGAGAATAAATAAATTGATGCAAGTGAGGGGAATTCACTGATTTTCTAGAAATAATGGACTGCATTAGAAGGGTTTACTCCGGTCTTGTTCGTTGCTGGCATGCTGGCGCCTGATTCGCGGATGACAGATCGTCTCTAATGCTTTGGGACCATGTCATCGTGGCTCAAATTCCCGATTTCTTTTCAAGACCGTGATTGATTAGTCTGCACAATCGAGTAGATCCAAAGAAAAAAAACAATAGTTTGCTTAAGTAAGTAAACCGACACAAAATCTGAATTTAATAGTTCAACAGATATGTTAGCGTTGATCAATAAAGTAATATATAAGCTCTGGTTAAAATCATTTGCAAACCAAAATGAGAAATACATGTTCAACCGTAAAACTTGAACATTTTAGGTTTTCTCTATTCTTTGTAATGACGTGAAATTTTTAAACAAATTAAATAAAAAAATAAATAATATGACAGCAAAATAATCAAATTGATTTTCTGAAAATAAAAGCACAAACCCTGCTAGCACAATGCCAATTAGAAATCCTGAACTAGGATTAACCGAACGAATGCTGAGCAATTATCATGGAGTGGAAATAATTCACGAAGTATTATAGTATTTTTGTAATAATGATTGATTTAAACACTAAGAGTGTTTCGCAAAAAACAATTTCCGCTTGAGTCATAAACATAGCAGAATGAAATGAAAAGTGCGAGGGAAAAATCGGCAGGAGCCGCAGAAACGAAAAAGGGCAATGTACCAAGCGGAGCAGAAGTAAATTGCTGCTCTTCTCTCATTTGGAAGGACGCGACGGAGGAGATATTAGGAGAGAGAGAGAAGGATGCTGCGTACGTATCTGCTTTCAGGGCACTCGCAAAGATCGTGAGTTGAGCGGAGCGAGCGAGCGAGCGGGCTGCAGTGGATCGCGTGTGTGCCGGCCCGAGAGCGCGGCCACTTCCCACGGTCGAGAGCGGCCACGCGACCAACGGCCAACACCCCCTCCCCACCTTCTCAGGCTGAGCACCAGCAGCCTCGACCACGATCACGACTTTGCTGCAGGAAGGAATCATATTTTCCGACCCGGCTTGATTATCACACAAAGGAGTCACCTAAATTCGGCACGCTTAGCCGAAACTGGGCTTTTTCAATTTGGCTCGTAATTTGTTGATATTACTTTGTATTTTTATTGCCACATTTTTTATGAAAATCATGAAATCATGCCTGCCGGGTACATAGTTTTATCCACCAACTAAAAATAATATAATCTCACAAGTGGGAACGAATGCGTTTGCAATTGAAGCTCTGAAGTATTGTCACAACTTCGAATCCAATCCTGCCACTGTCCTTGTAGGAGTTAAGTATATTCTCTCTATTTCTCGCTGTTGAAAAGCAAATAAAATCTACACGTTGGTTCTAACAAATAACTTTCCCTTTAGCTGTCGCGTCGCAGGTAGCTACAAAAATGCACTTGCACTAAAACGACCTACGGAATATAGCTGTATTATTCGATTTATTTTCGTCGGGAGAGTTTAACAAAGACTGGCATGTTACAAACTCAATCCTCAGTTCGTTTCGTGTCCGCTGCAGCTTGGCTGATGCGTTCAAGAAAGAATTTTCAAGTGTGACGTGAATTCGTAATGAGAGCAATTGCGCGATTATTAATAGAGAGAAAGAGAGACGACGAGGGGGAAGGAGAAAAATGTTTTCGTTTGCGCTGCAACAACAGCAGACCTTGAGTTGCGGCTGACGAGCTGTGAACGCGCGCCTCACAGATGCGAAATTTTTCTGACTGAGTGAAGAGATCGATGAGACGGAATGTGTGACTCGTCCGGCGGTTCTAATTATTATCTGTATGGAAATTATTGTTCAAATTTATTTTAACAGTAATTTGAAATTTTTTTGATGAAATCAAATTAATTACTTCTTTGCTTTATTAACTCGTTGATTATACGCCGGTCAACTATTTTTTTCTTATTAATTTAATTTGCCTCTAAATTGAGTGACTCGCTTAGGACCTCGGACGCACAATTCATCGGTTTATATTAAATGCCATGTTTCACCATCGAATGCATTTTCATAACCTGCTGAAAATTTCCCGGATTTTTGCAACATAGTTTTCTTCAATTGAACCGACTAAGGTATTGTCAGAGACAAGGTCGCCGCCCCCCGCGCACGATTGCGAGCACCGAGCAGAGATAACGGGAAAAAGGCAAGATCCTCCCGCGATCTTCTCTTTCTCCGCTCGTGACCTCGTCTTCTCAATCAATTCGGCGCAAATTCACAATCATTTCTCTCCTCCTGACGCTGTTTTGCTGCTTTTGCATGAACGAGAGAGTGGACGGCGCGAAAGCTGGTGAACAAATAATAATAATAACGCACGCGCTAAAACAATGAAATGATTGCATCTTCTTTGCAGCCAGGGCTCTACTTGTTGAACTAGAAAAAATTGCTGAGTTTATTTATTTAGCAGGCTCGTGAGCCTTATAATGCTCACTGTGCCAATTACTCAATTCAATATCGGAGAATTCTTTGTAGGAAAAAAAACTGGAAACTGAGTTATGTTGTTTCTATTTGTCAACAAAGCAAAAATCCTTAGTACCCTTCATGTCTTTCTAAGCATTTTTAAACATGATTTAATTTAAATGCAACTCCTCCAGCGAAAGACAAAATAATGTAGATTTTCACCTTGATTGAAGCTCTTCAAATTCGCTCTTATTAATTTTTAATCTCGACACTCAATTCTGTGGGATCTGCTGATCCCCAATAAGCATTCCGTAAATTAATAATGATTTTAATGTAACCTTTGGGTTTTAAATGGGCCTCATTGTTATGATATTTGCAGAAAAATGGATTTTTGTAAATTTTCGTGATTTGATCTTGACCGGCAGCCATGCGTCGCCACCACGTGTTGATTGCCCTTCAATAAACCTGCTCAGTTGTGCTAATTAGTGTATTTATAAAAGCGCACTGGCGACAATGTCGTGCCTTAAGAAGCAAAAGACAAAGCTGGATGAAACCAAACCTGGGAAAGAATCCTGAAGCGATTTCAAAATTGTTTGCACAAGTGAACGAGCAGAGTTGCGGAAGAGAAGAGGAAAAACACTTTGAACAGTGAGGGAGAGTTGCGTAAGCCAAGTTGGTGCGTTTTCGCATGCACTCACGGTGTCGCCGTGCCGATTTTTACTGTAGATTTGACAAAAGCCTAATTTGCATCCGAATGGAGTAGAGAAACGAATGAAACAGCCTTGGCAAGCCAGTCAAGAGTCAGGCGACAACCGCGCGTTCAATTTCCCGGCGGCCGAAACGCGTCTGACGTCATTCGCGTGTGTGTTTTCCGTTCGGCTGATTATTTGCGCCGTGGAAAACAGTGCTAGTCTATTTTGCAATGTGTGTTTCACGTCTTTATCACTGTCAATCAAGCTGGGCTCATGAGTAGAGGAATGAGAGCAAAAGGCGCAAAAATCAGTTGTTAAAAATGCCAATAGTAAAAAATTCATGCAAAGCTTTTCCACTTTGTTTCAAAAAATTGAATTCCCAAAAAGATACTACACAAAAACATTTAAAATCACGGGAAATGTTCAGGGTAGGTTTACCCTGACGGAAGCTATCGATCAATATCACTGTAACCGATAACTGAATGTATCGATTTGGTGGCGTTCAGGGTGCAAGTGGGGGTAGAGAGACACGATTCGAACTATTCGAAGACAGACCAGCGTCGCAAGCAGTCGAGCCTTCTCTCTCCCCTCTCGCAGCCCTGAGCAGCGGACATGCAACCACAGATCGGCACCCAATACACGTAAAGCAAGGTAAAACCACTCTGTTTCCCCGCTCGCACCCCTTGCCCATAATGAATCATACTAAAGAGACAGACAGGAATCATTATTATACTTGTCTATTTTCATCCAAGTCAAAAATACATATAATATATAATGAATAGGTCATTATTTTTCGAGTCCAATAGCCGAACGAATAATCCCACGTAACCAGGGCCGGCCAAGGGCCCGCGAGCTTGCCTCTCGCGCGGTACAGCCGCGTGTTCCATTGACAGTAATGTGTAAATCAAACGCACCACACAGCAAATTGCCTTTCGCAGTTACATTTTAAGTTGAAAATTTGGTGGAAAATCTTGCTCAATCAAACAGTGTATTGATGACGCACTGTACAGATTAAATTTATTTGTGATGAAAGGATTTATTTATTTTTTATTTTATACAAACAATCACAGCTTCAAAATGATGAAAATCGTGTCTTATATTCTGCGCATACAGTCAGGATGCAATATTAATTTTTCTATGAATCACAGATTTCGAAACTTCAGCAGAACCGAGACAACTTTTATTAGTACATAAAACTATTTTTGTATCCATGCTTGCTAAGGGAAAGGGGATGGAACGAGCAGGTAGCTTGTAAATAATTTTAGGTGTCGCCATGTCAAAAGGGGAACAAATAGTGACTTCTTGTGCCTTCACAAAGCTTGCTAGTCTTACCTCGGGTACGCAGTCAAAAACAGGAGAGAATAAACACTAAATTTCCCTCAGGAGGGTAGTTCTAGGTTTCAAACCATTGTGTTTATTTATTTCTTAAAAACATTCAACTGTTATTGGAGGGTTGCTAAGAATTTTTCTTAAAGACAGCCATTGCTTGTTTCCAGCAATTTCATTTTGAAAAATAAAGACAGTATCAGTAGCGCCAAACCCTCTGCAGTTTCTTCCTGAACCGTCTACACCCATCGAATAAAGGTTCATTTGCAAACGCAACGGCCGGCCTTTGAAAATTCAGCAAGGCTGGAAAGTGCTGAATTTCGGTTGGCAGACGCAACGCACTTCCTGCACGATCTCTGTCTCGTTTTCTTTCTCCTTTTTGACCAGCTGCGCGCGGAAGAATAAGAGGCAGCTGAATCAAAAAGCGATGAAATAAAAGAACAGCTCGTGCTTGTGTGATTCACCCGGGCTGGACTCGATCTCGCTACTCTGGTTAACAGGAGCGAAATTCCGCCGCTGATTGAATTTTATTTCGGTGTTATGGAATAGCTTCGCGCTGGACGAGTTCACCGAAACTGTCGGCAGCGCGCGGCGCGTCTGCGGCGGCGGATCAATGGTGCATGCGCACTGCTGCGGCCACCCTCGGCGCTGACCACCCTCGCTGACCCACTAGTCGCGTCGGCCACGCCCACCCTAGCGAAATTAAAAGTGTGCAGACACACGAGAGCGAGTCAGTCGATGAGCTGCAAATGGTTCGATATAAATTAAAAATGCTAATTCAAGTAGGCTGCCGTAAAATTCGTAAATTACTGAGAATTAATTAAAAATTTTTGGGTTTGAGGGCACGCAAGTAGGAAATTTGTCGCTTGGCGAGGCGCTCACGATCGGAAAGAGTGGCTGGAAGCAAGAAAGAGAGCGAGAGAGAGAGAGAGAGAGAGAGAGAGAGAGAGAGAGAGAGAGAGAGAGAGAGAGAGAGAGAGGCGGTGACGAAAAGAGGACGAGCACGGCGGCGGCGAATCCACCACTACCGCCGCCGCCGCTTTGATATTATAAACAGAAAACGGCGAAGCAGCAGCGCGAGTCAGTCATGCCATAATGCTGGTTGGCGGAGTTCGGTGCGGCCGCCGCCTCCGCCTTGGCCGCCGCGGCCGCAGTGCACCCTGAGGGTGGCCGCCCTGGAGCAGGACGAGCAGCCGCATCAGCAGCATGGTAACAGAGGTCGGCATTTTGGTCTCGGCGATTCGGCCCGCCGAATAACACTGGGGGGGGGGGCGCCACCCCTGCGCCTCGGACGGGGTGCATGTGTGTGTGTGTGTATCGACCTCCCCGTAGGTAGCGAGAGCGAGCGACCGGCTGGCTGGCTCTGAAACATTGCATTACAACATGCTCTCCTCGCTATTATAATACACTCCCACTACTCTCGTCGTCCGACACAACTAACTCGGTCGGCCGAAGCTGTCGTCGCCGCCGCCGCCGCTGCTTCTTCTTCCAGAGATGACGAGTTTACATTATAATAATAGGCATATTGCGCGTGCCCTCGTTTTCCCTACTTGCTGCCTCTGCTGACGACGAAAATCGCGCGCGCGTCAACCCGATTAAACAGGCCATGCAAATCATCCAAATATTTCATTACTCGCCTAGCTTGCTCGGACGATTTTGTGGTTTTCTTTATTGAAATCAGCTCCAAAGTTTCAGTCCGATGGAAGCACAACCGTGACAGTTTCAAATTAAAATGGGCTGAGCTCATGGTCATTATATTTTAGGGTTCTGTCTTAATTGGTTCGTCGCAACAACGAACCACTTGCTGAGATCAACGTTTTGTTCAGATGACTCAGTTGCTTACGTTTTCATGGAAAATTTGAAATATGATTTAACAGTTTTGAATTTCACGCCTCCAAACATTACTTCTCCAAGAAATTTTCCGCTTTAATGTCGAGTAACAAAAACAAAGCCATAGCGTGTTTTTCTGTCTGTATGATTTTTTTTTTCGTTTTGTTGCCTTACGCCAAATTGTGTCAAACGAATTAAATTATAGCGAGAGAGATTGAGCAAGCCGCTGCCGCCGCGTAATTCCGTCTGGGTGTCGGAACGAACAAACTGCGTGGGAAAATCGCCGCGTGCGCTCTTTTTCTTGCGAAACCACCGCTAGGTAATCAGGCCGCGCTGAGAGGAATATCATGTGTGTAATACACACGAAATTAGCGCCTTTTCGTCCAGCCAGGCCACCGAAAACAATTGCTGAGACTTTTGTGGAGGGCGCCGCGCTGGCGTTAATCTGGTCGCGAGAAAGAGAAGTCGGTGCTGATAAGCGAGCAGCTCTGTGTTGCATCTCCTTGGCGCTCACGATAAAGACGCGAACGCGACGAATGTGTTGATGAATGAACGAAACGCCCGGCTGAAACAACACAAATTCTGATTGGCGACGCGTGTCACACTCGCGGCGGAAGTTGCGTAACTTCCCCCGCTGATCGCCGCAAATATGCGAGACTGCGACTTTGAGCGAATTTCGACACCGACGCAGGATAACGCACTGAGTAAACAAATCAGCTCGCAACAATTGGCAGAATGTCGTCATACCGAATCCCGGAAACATGAATTCGGTCTTGTAGATATTTAATTGAAAATTTTATGGCCTCTGGTAGACTCTTAAGTTTCTCTTATTATATTTTTACAAACACGTCAGAAACCGTTTTTATTTTTCAAATTAATTTCTACTTCAACTTGTCTATTGATCCTGATTAAGCATTTGGAGCATTAATTACCCGTCACGTCTTATTTATCATTTTATCAAAATCATTCCATCCTTTGATGTTCCAGCAGCCGCAAGCTCCGGCAGCACAGGCTCAGATGCCGCCGGCACAGCCGCCGCAGCAGCAGCAGCCACAGCAAAAGTACCTGAAGCGCAACTTGAACGACCTGCACGATGGTGAGGCGTCGTTCGAGCCGCCTACCAAGATGCAGTGCACTGGTGGCCCTCAGCAGCAACAGCAGCAGCAGGGCAATCGGATACCTCCGCAGGGCAGCGACCCCATGGTGGCCAAAATGGTCGCCGATATTCAGTTGGCGTCGGTTGCGCAGGCGCAGCAGATGTCGGCCAACGTGAGCAACGCCAAGGTGTCCAAGAGCAACGGCGACTCGGCGGCGACGGCGTCGCCGGTGCCAGAGCGCGGCGCCACTCCTAAGTCAAACCCAGGCACGCCAGCGTCAGCGGCCACGCCGGGCTCCTCGCAGGCCGGCACGCCGCAGCAGGGCCGCGCCTCTGACTTCCCCTTAATCTCCACCGACCTCAAACAGGTAAGACAACTCGAAACCTTAGTTTTCATGTAGTTTCCTCTTTTTTGTTCCTTCCTGTGACCTCAGAAAATAATCACATTGTTGATGTAATTTTTAGACCAAACACGAAACTTTGCAGATAAATCAACCTGATCATAGGATTCAAATTTTATTCTCGAACAAATAACATTCGATTAAACAAAATCAGAAATTTGTGATTACCATTCATGTAGTTCTTATTCCTTTTCCGTGTATTGTATGTGGAGCTTGTTTTCAAAACTGAACTTTTTTCGTCGAGATCAAATGTGTCTTCTCTTTTTGAAACTTGCTTGACAATTCGCAATTTTTATTTTTTACAGTAAGTCACCACTTTGCTACTTAAACAAAAGCCTCGAGTCACATAATATGTTTGGTCTTTATAAATCACACAAATTTTTTTTCATCTCAAGCAAGGTACTTGATTGTGACAAAGCTTCTAAAAACCCATTGCATAAATTTCCCGCTGCAATTTGAGTTGCGACAGTAGCGTCAAAACTTGTAAAAATGGAGACAGTGAAATTATGGCTGTGAAAGGGCGTTTATTTGACTATTCTTCTTCTGAACGCTTGTGGCGCTGCGGTCACGTCACAACTCCAGCAGCTGAAGGGGGCTACATGTGTTGCATGTCATGTAAGCTCTATCTTTACCTACAAGTAACAGAGACAAATTCAGTCAAAAATTAGAAAAAAAATTAGGCTAAGCTAAGCCTTGCAACTCTTTCCTGTCCCCTGTTTTCCTGTTTTAATGTGATTTTAATATCGGCATTCAATCTTAATCAGGAGCCCCTGATGGACTATGATTATTCGCTGGAACATTGCGCGCTGGCCATCAAAGAGGACGAAGACAAAGGCTTCACAGTCAACCCGTCGCAAGATGTCTTCGACATGACTGCCTTTGAACTGAACGGCACCGAGTTCAGCGATTTTCCCTTTTCAGAGGACGAACTGGAGGTGGCGCGGCCGGCGCCGCCTCAGGCTCAGGTGCCTTCTGTGCCGATGCCTATGAACGAGATGAAGCTTGGCGTGCACAGTCCATCAGGGGCGCAGTGCTCGCCCCAGTCAGCCATGTACGAGGCGCCAAAAGGCAACCTGCAGGCGCCGGCCTACATCGCCACCGAGCAGCTGCGAAACATAGCCAAAAACCACAACCAGAATAACAATATCTACAGTCCTGGCCCAGTGGTGCCCCCTGCGCCAGGCGCAGCCCCCAGCTCGCAGCACACGCTCGGCCCCAGCGGAAACTCTTTTGGCTTCCCCGGCGGCAACGAATCGGCCGCCTTCATGCACAGTCCTGGAGCGGGCCCCCCGCCGCCGCCTTACCTCGCCAAGCAGCAACAGCAGCACCAAGCTCCCGCGGGCGCCTTCAGCGACAACTTGATGCCCAACTTCACTCTGGACCAGAAGCGGCAGCTGTCCATGCAGCAGCAGCTAAGCCAGAAGCTAGCCTACACCAACAAGCAGCAGCCGCCGGTGCCTGGGCCTCTGATGGTCCCCCAGCAGCAGCAGCCGCAGGCCCAGCCGCCCCAGCTGAGCCACCAGCAGCCGTCACCGCAGCAGGCGTACCAGCCGTACGGCAGCCCGAATCACGGCAGTCCCCGCTTCGTGGGCAGCGGACACTTCGGAGGGCCCACCACCCCTACCCAGCCCAATCGACCCCCCTCGCACCCCAACAACGCGGCGGCTGGCTCGCTGCTCATGCCGCAGCAGATGCACCTTGGTCAGCAGCCTGGTCAGCAGCAGGTAGGAATCATTTAATTTATATTTCGCCAAAATAGTAATAGTGGGCTCATTTATTATTGGCATCGTGACATAATTTATTATTCGCTTGCATTGTCTGCCTTATGCAATCAGAGCCAAACAAGCAACTTAAAATTCCAGCTCTTTATCGAATTGCTAAGAATCTGCTTGATAGAAGCATTAGTGACATCATGGCGGTGACGCGTCGAGGCACTGTCAATTGACTCTGTCCCACCCGTGCACGAATCCGATTTGCTCTTTATTCAGATTTTCCATTGTCTTCATTCAGATAAGTTTCAATTTGCGGCAGACGGTCGGGCGCGAGAGAGATTACACTCAGTGCGGACAGCTCAATCGGAGCGGCGGCCGCTATAACGCCATGCATCGTCGTTTTGCCGTGCCACGGCCTGGCCGTCGTCGGTCGGCGCGTCCAAGGCTAATCGGCGACGATAAGCCACGGCTTGCTTGCGTGCGTGTTTCTCGTGTCGCGAGGCGATTTTCGGTTCGCCGTAGGAAAGAGCGAGGAGCGAGGGCGTGCTGGCTGGCTGGCTGGACGCTCTCCTGCTCGGCTGGCTGCGCACGGAAGGAGGGGAGGGGTGCGGTACCGTTCGGCGGCCGCAGGGGGAGTGGGTGGGTGGGTGGGTCGAGCAACAAGTGCGCCTCGCTCGTTCACACAGCTCCCCGCTCGCTGAATTCACGTGGCGCTCGCGAATTGCACGTGACGCGTGCGGTTCTCATTACCCGTTTCTCTCCGCTTCTTTTCTTTCGGCCCGCATTTGAATTTCCGAGCGGGGAGCGGGCAAAATCCAGCCGTTGACGACTTTTGCACTCTCAGGCCCGAATATACACAGGAATAATTAAAATTCGTTCGTTACAAAGACTAGCCGTGTTTCTGTCATTTCGGCTGGTATGCACAACGACGACAGTTGCTTTGATTTATCATAATAATATTATACTAGTTTGATGAAAATGCACAAACGAAGAGAAACATGAATTATGTTTCCGCCAAAATGACTACAAGAAAGTAAAAGTGGTAGATAATTTTATTTTCATATACGCTTATGTTGGAAACAGATTCATATAAATATATTTTTTGTATTCATCCTTGCAGCGTCCATATATTGAATTGACGGTGTGCAGGGCTTTTATAATGCGTAATTTGCCTCCCGTAGGTCTAGAGAATTCAGCTAGTGACCTCTTTTTCGTATTGAGTTAAAAAATCACCCGTCTTGAAAACAACTATGTACCAGGAGTATCCTAAAAACTTTCATTTTGCCCTTCAACTTTTTCACGGTCTTCACTAACCTCAACCTCCAGTCAAAAGTGGAACAGTGTGAAAATAATTGTTTTTCAGAGGATTTTAATTATGATGCCGTAACTTGTCGAAGGAAAAAAGGGAGTTTTTTCTAGAAACGAGGACGAAGTCCGTTTCTTTCATAATGTTGATCTTGAATAATTTAAAAACATAAATTTTTAGAAGGCCAGTATCAACAAATGGCTATTTTCTTCGAAGCTGTGTTAAATACGTTAAAAATGCGTGTTAGATTAAAAAACAATATATATATATTGGTCTGCGCCACCAAGAGAAGTAATTTAATTTCCCTCAAAAAATATATCTGTAAAAATAGAGGTTATCGTAATTTTAAATTCCTTTTTCTATCACCAAAAACGTTATTGGGTTATTCCTATGCACTATAATAACGAACACAGGCCCGAAATACCCAGTTTGGGTCTGATTAAAAGTTATAAGAAATACGCAAAACCTAACTACGTTCTAATCAATTGTTTTTTACGAGATTTGTTTTAATATTTCCTCTACTGTAATGAGAATGCTTAATATTGAATTTCGTCTATCCAGAATAATCTGTAGCTTATTGTTTTTCCATGAAATCGATCAGCGTGGATGGCCGGTCGAATTTTCCCTTTCGTGATTCGGCGGCCGCCCTCTGCTTGCGAGCGGCTGACTTTTCGCCTGCTTAGCCCGCCGTCAGCCGAGTGTTTGCAGAGAGCAAGGCGCATTTTTATGTGTTATCGATTTGCGCCGCCTGCCTCGCTCGCGCCGCCGTCGACGACCAGCATTATTATTTTGCGCGTCGTGCCTGCTTGCACTCTCCCGCAACACTTGCAACCGACAAGAAAACCCGCTGCCACTCGAATATTAGCTGTACATTGGAACGAAATTATAGGCCAGTCATTAAATTGAAATGCCATTCCTCTAAGAATGTGAATTTTTACAGTCACTGAGCATTCTTCAATAATCTTTTATTATTGAGAGTCAAAATTACATTAAATGTGGAGATGTTAATTTTTCCCTTAAATTTATTAGTTTGGTTTACCAGAAACTGTTTTATCCAAATATTTTATCTGGATGAGAATTTTATTATGATAATTTGAATTTTAGTGATTGTCAGATTGAACAGCTTATTTTGGAGTAAGAATTGATGGGGGAAGTAATGCATGTTAGCATTTTTTTACAAAATTACTATAATCCATCATTGGCTTTTAGCAATGCCTGTGATTGTTTAAAATAAAAAATGTTTAAGTGATAACCGATAATAATAATCCACGTTTGCAACTGATTCCTGAGAATAAACTTTTATTTCCATCCAATTTTCTTTTCAGATCTTCCCGAGTTTATTTTACATCTAGCTCTTTTTGGTAGGTTTGAATGAGAAAAACGCATTACAAATTTGTGGCCGTACGCTTAAATTAATTACCATTATTTACCTGTACTCGTCTGTCTCAATACATTAATTTTTAACTTGAATTTAAACTTTTTAACTCATAAATTATACAGCAAGCTATTTTTGTCGCAGAGAATGCATCAAGATGAAAATAATACAAATTTGCCTCGAATCAACCAATTAATAATGAAAGCTAAAAATTACAAAAAATTATTTCACTTGCACCCTAGGCACCCTTTCCTTACAGAGGGCGACCCTCGGGGGCGCCCTTGGCGCGTATCGATTCGCGAGTGGCGCTACGGTAGGCTATGCTTGGTGAGTGTGTGTGCAAGCGGACGCATTGATCCTCATGCCTGCGCATCCCCCACGAAATACACACTCACACACAACCCTCATAGTCGTCTTCCCTGCTGACGAAAACTGGCCGCTTGTAATCGGCCTAATCGTACACACCGGAAGAAAATCGCGCTTTCAATCAGCAGCATGTTAAGCTTGATATCAGGAAAATATCACTTACTTGTGATACATATCCTGGTAGGATTTTGATTTCTTCTTTCTTGTGTATTTCCTTATTCAAACCCCAGGCAATTTTATTTAATTATTGGCTCGCGGAAAAATTTTGATCAAACAAAATCTCATTAAAATATTATTTGAAACATACGCGGGTGAAGAGAGTGGAATGGCGTTAGAAGTAAAACGATTTGGCTGATTGGGATGAAAAGCTCTCGTCACCGAATAAGTGGATTTTACCAAAGTTGAGCGTCCAAAATAATCCGCTCAACGGCTCATTTGAAAGCCAATGAAAGCCATAAGAGGCGCGCACATTATCGCTATGCTCATGGACAAATTTTATTGCTGACCGAGAGGCTGACTGACTGCCTATAGTGCCTATCAAGACACGAGAATTAATGCGTATTTTTTGAGGTATCGCTGCAGGAAAATCCCGCCTGATTTTTAAGTGACTATTTCATTATTTTTAAAGCTAATCGAATATTAGGTGTATACAATTTCAAACAAATGAAATATTTAATTTCTATTTTATCAGAATTATTTTTTATTTTTTCTTCAAATCTACGAAACCTTTGCCGCATCATCAGCAAGATTGATGACTTCAAATTGAGAATTGTTAATAAATGACAATAATTGTACATTTTTTTGGTTGGTCAATTTTACTGACATCTCCTAAATTCCAAAGCGTTGTTAATTTATAACTTGTGTCCCCCCGTGACAGCGGCGAAGGGTCCGAAGAATGCTTTTGCACCAAACGCGTGTATTATTTGAGCCTTTGAGGGCGGAAACGATACACATTTTTCTTGACCTGGCTTGACGGTTGAATTCAATTGCTGTCAACTTGGTTGTTGTTTTTCTAAGTTTCTCGCCTGTATAATCGTTCGTTTCAAGTTATGTTGAAACACATTATCCCCATAGAATATTTAGGAGGCGTTGCGAACGATGTGGCCATGCAGCATCTGCTAAAAACACCAAAAGCCAGAATTTTCCTTTTAACCTTGAGCGTTTTTGTATTTCATAGGAAGGCCTATTGTAAAAAACGGTTGGTTAAAAACGTGTGTTCAAACTAAGACATTGTTGACTCCAGAAAAAAAACGACGCAGAGAATATATATTATATACCTTGTTCGCAACGCCTGCTAGTTTGGCCTCTCTTTCAGGTCCCCTCATTTAATCCTATAACCTGGAGGCGAGCCGCGAGTTCTCCCTGACCATTAAAGCGAGCCAACCCCGTGGAATGTGAGGTTGTCGCACTTTCTGTCGCTCTTTTACTATTTAGGGATTAGGCTTGTACGTGCTATTCTTGTGAGCAGTCAGCACGATTAACCAACTTTTGTAAATTCCTGAGAGCGCCACCAGAAAAAAAATGATTTGCCATCGGGGCAAAGCGGTCGACTTTCCGGCGAGGGGCGTCTCGGATTTCGCTTCTTGCGCACTTGTTTCCCACGAGGGGACCAATTCGCCCTGATTTGCAACAATGCTCAGGTGTTCATTTTGGAAAGTAATATTATCTGCTCGGCTCGCCGCGGCTGGCGGCGAAGCAGTGACACAATCGCGCTCGCTCGTCGCTCGGGTTATACAACGTTTATTATTTGTGTGTAGAAAGCAGCAGCGGATATGACGTTGCGTCGCCGTCGCATGCATTAAAAAAGTCAAATAATGAGCTGTGCCTCATTGGGCAACGCTGCCTGCTTCGCGCTCGTCTCTACATTCGGTCGTTCGTTCGTTATTCCCGTGAATAAAAAACGCTCGGCACTTTAAACGACGCTTCCTTCCGCCGATTGTCTGCGAAATCTGGATTAATGCAGGCACAAGCGACTGAATTGGTAAATTCAAAAAATGAAATGAACACAAACCATGTTCCGCTGACCACTTAAAATAGAAGCAAGCGCCGCGGTAATTTAAAATTGTTTTAAAAAACTTTTAGAAAAAAATAAAAGTAAAGAATGATCAAATAATTACAAAAGTGCATGGTTGTTTGTCGTGTGTTTTTTATGTTACGAAATTTGTGCGGCAAAAGAATAACTTGTTTGCTGCAATTTGTTGGCCAATAGAGAAGGATGACAGTGATGCCAATTGCACCCCTTATTCACCCTCCCCTATTAACACTGATTTCGCAACAGCCGACTTGCGACACCGGTTCTAGCTGATAACACGTTTCGAAATATAAATACTGGAGGTGCATGCTCATCCTGTGTTCTAAAAGGATGTAGAATACGGGTTGCCAGTTTGCATTTGAAAATTCCCTATCAATTACTTGTCCTTGAATTTTTAGAAGGTTGTTGATTGAAAATTAGGCATAGAATTCAATATGGCTTTCGGACATTAACTCAAAATCTCTGCTAGCATGTTGCTGAAAAATTGAATTTTATTTAATTTGGATTGTGCTATTTTAGCTCTTTTGATTTTTAGATTTCAGTGGTTAGCTGTCAAAAAAATAATAATAATTCCGCCAGCTGGACAGGTGGTGTCAAATTTTCACAGTATACCGTGAAAACTGCTGGCCGAAAACTGAAAATTTCCGGTTTCGAAGGCGATTCAATGTTTCTTCTGACGGTCAGTCGTCGGTGGCAATTGGCAATCCTAGCGAAGGCACGTGTTGCTTGCTCTCCTCTCGCGGCGAACAGTCGAAAATCAGGCGAGCGCGGCCGTGTAATTCCGCTCGTTGGACGCGGGGCCAGCCAGCCATCCAAGTGGCGGGCGTCCTCACACTCCTCATCCTCGATCCTCTTCGCAGTCGGTCCCATGCTTGCTTTGCTTGCTGCTCTGACGTAGTGTGTGACGTCACCCGTGCAAATGGCAAAGGGTTGCGAGAGGCGGCCGCCGCCCCCGCCCTGCTATTTCGGGCACCACCCTCGCACGACCCTTTTCGCCGCTAACAATGTCAGGATCAGATCCACTTTCGACGGATAATTAGTTGTTTTAATAATAGCCGTTATTGTTTTATAATACTCGTTATACGGATTATTTAACCTGGAATAACCTGGAAGATGTTTAGTTTAATTTTTTCAAAGTCAAAACATTTTATTAATCCAGAGCACTAAATATACTCAAATATACACTTGAATATTTTCCTGTGGTCTGTTCGTTTTGCTAAACTGGTGGAAATCGTGTTACTTCGATTTCACCCGAATTTAAAATATTTATTTTTCAAGACGGCCAATTTCCAATCATTTAATTTATCAGACTCTTCTGATTATGCTGAATGATTCGTTTTGGAAAATCCCAATTTCCATCTCCTGAGCAAAGGACTGATTGCGTAGGCTTTAATAGTACTACAACGCGCTTTTTATCAGCAGAAGCAGCAAACTCGGCGCGCGGCGTCTTCGCCTCGTCGTGTTCGTGTATTTTGAAACGAAGAGCAACGGAGGGGGAGGAGGGGGAGTATGGTCCGTCGGCCGCTGCCGCGGCGGCCGGCAAGAGTGCGTGGAGGGAGCAAAATAACAACACACACACAACACACGAGAATCATCATCAGCAGCAGCAGCGCAAAGCAAAGCGTATGGTAACAGCAGAGCAACACGCATGCCGGTGAGCAAGTAGGCTGGTCGGTCGGTCGGCGGGCGGGCGGGCGGCGACGTGGCAACCTTGCCCGCGGCCTGCCACTGCACTGATCCCCATAGTGTCGCCCGAACGACCGAATGTATGCAACCCGCCGGCACCTTGGACCTTGCCTGCTCTTGCCGCTACTCTCGGCTGTGCTGTGCACGCCCGCCCCTCTCTCGTCCGCCGAGAAGGAAAGAAATAATAATACAACGAATAAACAGGCGTCCGTGTTGCACACAACATTGAGTGAGTGAGGCGCTCGCTCGCTCGCTCTTTCTCTGCCGCCGCGTATATTATCATATTATTTAGTACACTCCAGGCCAAACGAAGCGCACATTCCTCGCGGCTATTCCGTCAATAATTAATCGGTAATATCCCGTGACGAATGATTGGTGTCCCCAACCTGTTAAATTTGAAAAATTAGATCTTTAAAGATGGCAATAAAACGTACCACTAGTAAAAAATATTTAAGGGTAAAATTTAACTGGCGCGTGGCCTGTTCCTTCTTTTGTTTTGAGCAGAATATTTTTAACAATAATTGCAAAACATTGGAAAATCCGGCAAGCAGCTCTAAAGCGAAATAGCTGAAAAGCATTTTTTGCTCTTTTTGTCGGTGTTGAAAGTTACCTGCTTGATTAAAAATGGCTCTAACCAGTAAATAATTATTGGGAGCATCAAGTAATAATTGATGATTAACTGAATAAGATAGATTCAACAGTTAAAAATGAGCAAAAAAATAAGGTGTTGCGAAATAATCGGACCAAAGGGTTTAGTCAACTAGAATCCTAATTGATCAAAACCAAGTTAAGCCTTTTGTTGCGACGTTATGTATACCATTTATTCGCGTCACAATTGTAGTGGTTGTTTCCTCCGAAGTGCAAAGGTCAGTTGCCACTTGCCACAGTAGCTCACAAAAATAATGTTGAATTATAATCCGCAAATTAATACAGCCAAAATGACATTATTGAAAACCTCCTTATAAAAAGTATTTAAAAATTTGCAAAAAAATTATAGACGCCTCAATTCATTTTCCATTAAAAATATTATATTAATAAATGCTATCTTATGATTATAATGAAAATGGTTTACTAAACAATTCGGCTCGAATTAAAATTTAACCCTTGCAAATCAAGAAGACACTGAAAATTTATATTTTTATTCTAGATAAGCACGGGGACACATCCACTTCCGTCTATTGTTGAGTGTATCTCTGATAAAGAATTAAAAATTTCAAATTTTTCTTCTGCTGTCCCCATTGTCACTTATACATACATTTTTCCTGAGCTCTGTCAGGTTGTGTGACAAGTACGTTTCCCCCCAAATTTTAGTGTCCAAAATATTAATGCAGAACAGTCCGGTTTTCTTTGCTTATTCATGAAAACCTGCCAGCCGGAGCAAAAGGTCGTTCTCCTCTCGCTGGTTGACACTCTCTTCCTGCTTTATTTTGACTGCGAGTGAAAGTGATTGGGAGCAACCACCTGCATTCTCACCTGGCGAGGCTCTCTCGCCCATGTGCTTTCGGTCGGCGGCGGAAGGCGAATGAATGCTTTCCTGCTGGCGAACGGAAAAATAAATCGGGCATTCCGCGAACGGATAACGAAATGAAATCAGTGTCTGTCCTCGCGTGCGAACCAAGCCCAGTCGGCGCGATTATTTCGCCTTGGCGCTTTGGCACACGAACAGTAGAACGAGCCGAGGAATCCTCAGGAGCGACAACGGAGAGAACTGGCAACGCGGTAAAACCCTTCTCACCAGCGAATTGAACATTGGATTGAAAGGCACAGGAAATAGGCAAGGAAAAACACAGGGGTTTTTTTATGGAGCTGTGACAGGACTATATCCAATATTTTGGAAAATAAGATTTCACGAGAAATGCGCTGGCTAGTTAAAAAAAGTAATAGTGTTTAATTTCACATATAAACTGCGTGTGTATTTACTTCATCTTCTTCTGTTTTAAGATCATGTATTGTTCAGTCACTTCAGTCGTGATAATTATTAGTATATAGTTTTTTCTTAACTAGGAAACTGAATATTAGAATTATTTTATCCTCGTTGATTTCTCTTTTTTGCAACCAATTGCGATTAGGGGAATATTTTTCTCTCAAGAGGGCGGATTACGGAATTGTTTTTTTAGCTCGACCTTGAAACACTACAATGCTTGCCTTATGCCCAGCGTTGCCATTTTCTCTCAAGATTGCGTTGCCGTAACCCGCCCCAAGAATCAAATTATCGATTGAACTTTTTGTACAGTGCAAGAATTCCGAACTTTTTCATAAGAGTAACTTCTGGCCCTAAAACGTCGCATATTTCTTTTATTAAAAAATATTCAATTTAATACAACATGCTCTTTAGAAGTTAAGCCAAAACTTGCAATTCAAGCAATATTAATTTAAATATCACTCGGTACACTAGATCCTATGCTATAAAATAATGTTTCATAAATTTTTCTTGGAAACTGGGGACTTGGAAATAATTCAATTTGGGACAGGAAGGAATGGGAATATCGTTGTTGCGTGGTTCGCATTGAAATCGAATTTAAATCAAAGTTGTTGCGCGTGCGAGGAGAAATCGGGATGTACTAACCATCAAAAAATTTTCTCATTGTTCTACCTAATTGACACCTTTTCGATTGTGTCTATGTCCCTTTTCTGTCGTGACTTTTCCTGAAAAATCCACATGTCTTTGTGGCATTGCTCTTTGTTGGACGGTTCCATTTCTAGAAACATGCCTCCCATGCAACTATTATGCTCTCGCTCGCTTTGGGGTGGTGCGTCTAAAACGCCAGCGGCTTCGCGCGGGGAAATAGAAAGCGGGTTGTAGAAATTGAAGGATGCTAAGAAAACCTTGACCATCGCACAATGTCCTTACAGCAGGTTATTGTGCAGGTCTATCGGCCACGTTTCTTCATAGGGGTGAGATCGGATGAACAAAAAAACCTAAAGATTGACGTTTGACGAACATATTGTGTTTTTTATGTGTTATTATTGACAGCCTATATAAATTTACTGTTTTCAAATGAAATTTTTCGTTTTTTCTTTTAGAAGTGGGTATGTATGGGGTAAAGTTACCCTGCTGATCCGCTAAAAACACGAGTCTAAATTTCCCTCCCCCAAATTATTACTTGGGATGGGGAAATCTCTCTTCAACTTTCAGTTTGGTTATGATTTTTGTAAAGATGGGGTTTGGTTCAATTTATGTGAAATGTGGTTATAGACGATTGTGTGGGGGTAAGTTTTATTTTAATTAAATCTCGATATGACCAGAATACGACAAGCGTAAATGTTGACGTTTAGCCTGTCGCTGTGAAGCAAGCGTGCAACACCACCAGCGGCCGCCTCACTAAAATCAAAATTAATAACTATATATACATATTTTATTCAATCGCGATAATTATTGGTAATCCTTCTAGATTCCTTCAACTTGAATTTGTCAATTTCCTACTTTTATTTATTATTCGTGTCAGCATTAAATTCCTTTTGTCTCAAAAGCTGTTCGATTGCTGTTGAGCAGTAGCAATATTCCAAAATGGCGATTTGAATGCACCTTGGATGAAAATAAAAACAAAATCGGGTTCGATCGTGACAACTCGAGAGATATTCATGCACGGAAGACGAAGACATCCGCGATGCGTGCGTGTTTTCTGTGGCTGGCAAAAAAGTCCAGCTGGGCTGCGGCGCGAGGGGGGGGGGGGCAGGTTGGGTCGCGGGCCACGCGCGGCGGCGGCGGCGCTCGCGGCTGGTGCGGCATGTCTGCATGCTCTCGCGCTCCTTCCCTCGCCTTCTCTCGCTCTCTTTCGGGGTGGGTTGGCGGCGAGCAGGGGTGGCGCTCGGGGTTGCCACGATCGCCGCCGCCGCCGCCGCTCTCGGTCTCGTGGCCTATTGATTGCTCGTAACCCGCGACTTTCCCCCACCCTCGCGCCGGCGACCTCTTCCCTCCTCCGGCTTCCAACAGGGTGAACCCTGAGCCCGGTATTTCTACCTTCCAAAGCACCCTGAAATGTCGAACCCGATGGAGAGTTAGCCGGACGGAGGAAATCCTCAAATTCCTCGAATTTAACATGCAAATGAGTTAACAATGCACATATGGCGACGGGCGGGGTAGGGGTGCGGGCGGGTCGGCGGGGGTGGACTGTTGGAGAACCTGTTGCTTTCGCTGCACTCGCCTAGCCAGCCGGTGCGGGAGGGGTGGCTGTGGCGCCAGCACCAGCAGCCGGCGCCGCTCTCTCGCTCACTTTTCGCCCAGCTCAATTGCCTTTGTCACGCCACACGGTAGGTGAGCGAGTTAGTCGCGAAATCTGCTGGCGAAAGTTGCCGCCCGCCATACCACACGTCGGCAGCGTTTGCATGCGATTTGCGACCTAAACGGAGGAAAGGAATACACCGTCAGGCGTTCTGGAAGCGTAAATTGGGCTTGAATTTCAATTGATCGAATTAGAATGTTTGTTATTCACATTATCAAGGTTCAATCTAAACAAGGAAAACCGTGGGTAGTTGGTGTAGTGAAACAGGAGAAGCTTTCGCTTTTATCCTATTAATAAAATCATTAATTGCGCTTTAGTGAGTGATTGCTTTCCGAATTTTCTTTCTAAATCTGGGAGCTACTTACCTTACAATTGGGTTTATTTTAAAATACAACAAAATGGTTTTATTCGTTTAAATTGTTGAGTGATATCGCATAATATCTATGTTGTATTGCTTCAATGATACTGGAATTAAAGCTGTAATGTTTTTATCTTTTGAATTATAAAAATCAGAGGATTTTCCGAATATGCCATTAAATGTCAAGCTATTTTGAAGACGGCAAGCGCCTTTCCTCTCCGACTACTTAAGCAAATCGCTGAATGTATAAATATGAATTACAATTTCGACCTTTAGCTCGAAGCAAATTTTAAGCGTCTTTCGGATCGGACTGGGAGCGGTGGAAAATGACGAGCAAGCCGTGTTGTCGGTCGTGATTTTCGCACTTGAGACCGCGGATTCTCGAGAGACTCGTCGCCATGGCAACCGTCTCTCGGTCGTCAGGACGTAGCCTCCCCCGCCTACTTCCCGGAGCCGCACAATCGGGCCGATTTTCTGGAATCTCTCAATTTCGCCAACAAGCGTTTTAGTTTTGCCCGACCGAGAACTAGATCCGCGAGCCAAGAGTGACGCACACCGGCCCCTCTAGATAAGAATGACTCGGACTGCGAAAGTGCTGAAACGCTGTTTTCCTCGGCCTCGTCTCTCCTCCTCTGACGCATGTTGAATACTCTAATACGGAAAACACTCTTGAGCAAACTTGTGAATGAGACCTTAGGAGTTTCGAAGGAAACCAAATTGATAATACCTAACTTAAGTTAAACTCGATCAACCAGCTAACAAAAGACTGTAATCTATGGTAAAACTGTCATAAATTGCTATGATTTCGTCATTGATTGCAACGGCTGATAACTGATTGTCGAAGAAATGTCTTCATCTGCTCAGATTAAAAGAATGAAGATTTTCACGCTTGTATTTTTCGCGGTTCAGCAGGAATTCACCTGCCTCCTTGGGGCCAAAGCCGAAAAGCGGCGATTTGAACTGATAAAATTGCGCGTTTCCCTTTCCTGCCGCCGCGTCTCGTCGCGCGACCTGCAATAAAAATCGCATTGAGTGCTGTAGAGAGACAGACGAGGTCGTCGGCCGAAAATGATTGCAGCGGATACATATTTTGTGAAATTTTCCGCTTCGGACGCTCTCGCTCCGTGTCACACTTGCTTGCGCTGTCCTGGATAACGGGTTCGCTCCTGCTAGGTGCGGGTGGAGCGACGCGCCGACCGAAATAATTCGCAGATAACCCGAAATACACTCACACACACACGATTCTTGGATTCCGTCGCCGCCCGTCGCGACTCGGCGATCATTGTCGCTTCCAGAGTGAAAATTATTCTAATTTACTTTGAAAATCTAGTTGCTTTCTCATTTGAAATATCTAAAAAAAAAATCGAATTTTGCCCCCTTTATTAGTGTTAAACAATCTTTGTTGACCGCTCATCTCACGCATTGTCTATTTGAATCTTCCTCAGGTGACGTCCAACCACTTACAGATGACTGTGGAGATGAACAAGGCTAGTCCAGGCGGCGTGCAGCCGCAACAGCCGCAGCAGCAGCCGCAGGCTCACTTCTTCCAGCAGCAACAACAGCAGCCGGGCCCGATCGGGGGCCCTGGTGGGCCGAACGAGGCGTACCAGTTGCAAACGATAAACTTCACGCAGCAGACACTGCGGCAGCGCAACCCGCGCGCTCCAGGGCCCTTGCAGCCCGACGGCCCCGGCAGGCCGGGCACCATAGAGCAGCAGAAGATGATGCACTTGTTAGCCCAGCAGCAACTGATGCGCCAACAGCAACAGCAGCAACAGCAACAGTCCCAACAGCAGCAGCACCAACAGCAGGGCATGGCCCAGCGGGGCCCACCACCAGAGTACAAACACAATCCGCACCACCTGCAGCAGCAGCAGCAACAACAGCAACAACAACAACAACAACAACAACAGCAGCAGCAGCAGCAGCAACAGCGCTTCACTGCTCAGGTGAGTTTCACAATCAAATCCTAAAAAATATGTACAAGAAGGAATCTGAAGTTAAAGTTTGAGACCTATGCTGCAATTCTGAACTATTTTTCTATTGAAATAAGGCTAAAAGGTCTTGATCATTTTTAATTTAAATATGTTTAGTTTACAACAAGTTTCGATTGCATCCATGGATATACTATTTTTTACTTTTTATTTTATCTTTCGTATTTTATATATTTTTACAATTCAACAATTTACAATATTTGTCATCATACAAGCCAGAATCTGACCAAGTAACGATTATTATTCACCCTCATTCAGTCGGCAAAATCCCAAACCTAAAGCTTGATTTGGTATTGCAGCAGGTGCGGCAGGCGGCGATGCGGCAACAGTCTATGCCACCTTCCGGGCCGATGATGCGGCCGCAGGGACAGATGATGGGTGGCGGCGGTGGCTATCAGCAGCCGCAACAGCAGATGAACGCGATGGGTGCCAGATCTCCTTATGTCTCCCGGCACCAGCGTCCACCCAACGTCAGCGTCGGGCCCGAGGGTTTTAACACCGCGGGTCGAGCTGGACCACCGCCGGGCGCCGGCGGCCACGATTGGCGCCACATGATGCTCAGCAACTCAAACTTCCCGCCAACCGGCATGCACCCCCAGCAGCAGCCACAGCAGCAGCAAATGCGGCCAAACAACTTCAACCCCCACGCAGGTCCGCCTCCCAACTCATTCGCACCAAGAGGTCAGTTCAATCATTTCTTATGAAAAAAAATTACACAAACACATGCAAGTTCAGATCTTTGGACTAAAATATACCTAATTGATAACCTCGTTGGCTCGCATTGTTAAGGCATTACTAGCAGTGTCAAGACAATGTGAGATAATTGAGCATTTTGGGGATCTATTTGTTGCTTTCCAATGCCAGAGATGGCAAAAGGGGGTTCGTTTAGAGACTCAAAATGCTCAAATAGCTCAACGGGCTGGGACTCGCCACTAGCAGGTTTTCGCACCTTTCCTTTGGAACAAATGTCTGGCGTTTTGATAAAAGACCTCAATGCGGGGAGGTAAAAAGAAAGCCACATGTAACCCAAAAAATATTTAATTGCTTTATCAAATTAGAATGCTAAATTATTTTCCAAATGGCAGTGGACTGCTTGACAAAATCAATTTACTAACAGATTTTCATGAGAATATTCCCCCTTAATTTTTGCCTAACAATTGTCTTTTCTTGTCAGGTTCCTATGACAGTGGCGGAATGGTCCACCGAATGATGCATCCGCACAGTCAGCAGCAGCAGCAACAACAACAACAACAACAGCAGCAGCAGATACTGCGGCAGCAGCAGGCTGGTCTGGGAAGCCCCATGGGCCCCAACAGTATGGGGAGCCCTATGGGTCCTAACAGCATGGGCAGTCCGATGGGCCCTGGCGGCATGGGCGGGCCCGTGCTGATGGGCCAGCAGCAGCAACAACAGCCTCACATGCAAAACCACCACCCCGGCCCCCCACAATCAAATCAGGTGGGTACTATTTAACAATCTATTTTGTTTGCCTGGCTGGTTTTAAAGAACAAGAATGTTACATGGGATTTCATTCAAATTATTAAACACTTCTTAAATTGGGACACAAATCATTCTCTTCACTAGTGTTAGTTTGAGTTCATTGGATCTTCCTATTGTTCTCTTGTTTGCCTTCATGCCTCATAAATGACTTGTAAATTATGAGGAACAAAGATTTCATTGATGATTAGCTGAGCTTAATTAGAGACATTTTTCCAAGATTCAGGTCAGGAATTGAATTATAATAAAAACAATAATGGAGAATCAGAGAGACTAATATGAAGTGTGCTGGATCAATTTTGCTATTGGTCTTTCTCATTCTCCATTAAATTCCTAATTTTTCCCCTTTCCCTTTTATCATTTATGATGTTCATTTTATTATTAAAAATCAAATTTGTCCGAAATAGGGAGTTTCAAATTTATCAGTTTTGTCACGCAGAAATCACAATTTGCAGTTACTCCCCTCCTTGCTAAAACTGATCCATACGTATTTCTGTTGTACAGATGTCGATGAATATGCATATACCACAGACGATGTCGGCGAACGGTCCACTGGGTGCGCAGCAGCCGTTCGGAGGCAGCGTTCGTAGCTCTGGCGGCGTCGGCAATGATATGTCGAACGACTTTGGGCTGGACTTCCTCGACTCGCTGCAACAAGACTTTCAGTCGGAGGAGTTGATGAGTTCGCTTGTTGACGCCAACGAAGGATTCTCCTTCTCCGACATGTGAGCACACACAAACGCCAAAAGTGCGTGCAGCAAACAGTGCCAGTGAGAGAGACGACTCTTCTCCGAAATTCGCCATATTACGAAAGTGTATAGATGCATTTACGACGAAAAAGATGTATTATATATATTGTAAACGATAAGGGCAGGCGTGTGAGACACGGCCAGCTCCATCATTTTCCTCTCGTTGTGGCATTTTAGATCGTAAGGTGTACATAAGCAGGCGGAAGACACAAGAAGAAACAATTGTATTTATTGAAAGCGCGTCGCAGCAGCCAGTTCGGTTGCTCAAAGGTGTACATATTTGTACGAATCGTATATGTAAATAACTAGAAGCGGCGCGGACTGACCCCTCGTACGTTTGTAGATTGTCCAGGTGTTGAAAAAGTACGCTGCAC
Source organism: Cloeon dipterum (assembly GCF_949628265.1). Taxonomy (NCBI): domain Eukaryota; kingdom Metazoa; phylum Arthropoda; class Insecta; order Ephemeroptera; family Baetidae; genus Cloeon; species Cloeon dipterum. The sequence goes on from NC_088787.1 coordinate 24,802,432, forward strand.
TGCCAATAATTATGTGAGTCGATCCGTGCGAACTGGAGTTGGCGGTACTTAACGAAAGCGCGCAATTCGGTAAGCAAGCCGAGGCTGTCTCGTTCACACCCGCACACAAGTACTGAAATTTGAGCATTTCCGAAAAAGCTTCATTCTAAAAACGATCAAGACACACACGTTAGCTTGTACTACGGTCACCTGATTTTGTAAAAATTTAAATGCCGAGAGAGACACACGCTAGAGGAAACGGGTTCCAATTGGACACGCAAGCAATTTTCTCAATTTACTTTTGCACTCCTCTTCGCGCTGTTTAGATTTTCTTGATCATCCTACTTGGTTCTTAGATCAATCTTAGATGAGAATTTGGAAAACGTTCTAAATTTTAAGAAAAACATTCCCAATCTGAAAAATGTTCCCTGCAAGAAGTGCAGTAAGTCACTTTATTTTTTACTCTGTATCTGGCGCCTAGCAAAGTCATTCAGATGAAAATTGAAACCCGTTTCTATTAAATGTGAAGTGATAGTTCGCAAGCGATCAAACATACCAAAATCAACTTGGTATTAATTAAGGTTGATCCTGCGCAAAATGTTTTAACATTTTATTCAATTTTGAAAGGTAAATAAGTGGGGCCCTAAAATTAGTAATGGTAAAATGCGACGAAACGATGCTATGTTTTTGAAATGAAAGTCACAGCTTATTTCTAGTTTGATCGCTCAATCATTCATACCATTTTTATGTTAAAATAAAATTGAAACCAAATGACAGTTTAACTTGTCCTTCATGCTGAATCACTGCAAATTTAAAAATTGAAACTAAGACCTGAAATTGTTGCATCTTTCATGTTGATGTTATTCGTTTAAATTTTCCCTGTAATCTTTCGCTTATTGCGATGTTTATGATTTGACCATATCAAAAAAAGAAGTACATGGTTTCTTTTGTTAGCCCTGCATCACAACTAAGACAGCAGTATGCAGCATAATCGGTCCTTCTATTTTTCAACAAATCGTAGCTTAAATCCTTGAAATATTTCTGCTTAAAAATTTTGTCACGGGCTTACCAAACTAAAGAGCACAGTGCGATGAGCCATTTTATAACCTAAAGCCCCAGCAACAAAATTCACATCGCAACGCAATCTGTCTACAAAGTACTAAAAAATTAATTAACTGCAAATTTCCCCTCAGCCTAATTTATTTATTTATTTTTAACGTTGCCTCTTAATCAAAGAAAGCACTGGTTAAAGTTGTGATTTTCATTTCAAAAACGATCAGATTCACTAAAATAATGTTACGTTGCCGCGAGAAGAATCAAAGACCTTCTCTTTCACACTCTGCGTAGAATTCTAGCCTACAGTGTAAGCCTCCTTCTTGCGATCTGCTTTAGCTTGTTGACGCATTCGTTGTAGAAATTTAGAAGGCTAGACTCTCGCGAGAAAATGTACGCCGTGCTTCCAAATGCACCTGAGAAAAATTGCATCACCGCAACGCCGCGTTTTTAACAGAAACAAAATGTGTAAAAAAATAAAACATTCCCGTAAGAGGCGCATGAAATTCCTGCAGCAATTAATGATTTCGTTTTCGGCAATAAGCGATGCCAAAGCAATTTCGTGTATAACAATAGCTTGTTTTACCGTGTCAGCTCTGCAGACAGAGAAGTCCGTGCTGCGTAGCTAAACCTTGGCGTGTGTTAACCGTTTCAACACACTCGGACCCCCCTCAGCTGCCGGAGCTGCGATATTGGCGCCTCTCGTGGCCTGCGAAATATTATTTTTGGAAGGTTTCTTATTTCTTAAAGTGGGTTTTGCTACTTGAATTTAAGCGGACTCCAACATTCAAGGGGGGCATGTGTGGTAAACAGCCTAATAATTTGGACGGTTCACAGATGATGCTGTTACTTATATTTTACAAATTTAGAGCACTTTCGCACAGATTCTTCACGTGAATAGTTAGTTTTTGGTGTTCTGAAAACTGCCACTAGCGTAGCCAAGCGCTGTAAAAATATTTCTTGTTTTTACTGCGATTTTCTCAACGTACCAATTTTAATTATCAGCACACCAAATTAAATCTTTTCACGTCAAGAACGCTCTTAAACAATAATGACCTTGAAATCAGTGCGGAAAAACACCCTGAGGGATTTACACCAGTTAATCTTCTTCCCTTAAAGTTTATAACCACACATTAGCCCCCCTCAGCTGCCTGGAAGTGCGAAAATTGACGGCCACGAACCTTCCGGCTGCCAGAGGCTCCAATGCCCTCGCTACTCAACCAAAGAACATTATTTTAGGCGTTTGTTTTTGCTAGCAATGCTGTCACGGACTTATCGGTGTGCGGAACCACCCTCTGCCCATCTGTCGAAGTTAACGGAAGGGGACCAACAAAATGGATCAATTTTTGTATGAACCATAATAGCGATCGGACGACCTCCACCGAATCAGAAAAAAACATGAAAAAAGCATCCGCGTAGACTAACTTGTGTTTTTCCTAATTTCGTGTCAAGCTGGCCCTGGGACCACTCAAAAAGAGAGAATCGATTCGCTCTCGTTGCGCATACACACAACCGAAGGAAGAACTCTTTGTTATACGTTCACTTGTTCTTAACGAGGACACAGTGGAATTCAGTCTCTCTCACTCTCTCTATCTCTCTCTCTCTTTGGGTTCGAGGAAAGAAACCTGTTTGTGTCTCATGTTCCCTCACGCAAACACACACACCCATTGTTCGCACTCAAACTCACACACCAAAAGCGATATACAAGAAAGTGTTTTGAAAGAAAATATGTTACACGTGTACTTTTATCTGATTTGAATGCCAAAATCACTGTTGTACCGACGAAACTCACACGCAATTCCCGAGCCTAGAGGTAGCAGCTGATCTTTTTTTGTTCGGTACTTTCCTGATGTGCTGCAAACTTTTGTATCGACAACTCTGTTCGAGCGCCTTTTGTATATAGAGCAGCCTCTTTTTTATTCTTTAGTGCAGAACTCTCCTCTGAATTGTTTCGGTCTCTCAGCAGCGGCTGTAAATTTGTTACAGAGCGACGGAGAAACAAAGCATAGAAGATGAACAGATAGTTGCGTTGTTTCTCGATCCAAACGAATGGCAAGAAGTATTCTCACAATAAGAGAAACACAAAAACGAATGTCATTAAAGAATATACAAAGGTTATATTATATACAAATAAATATACAGATTTATTCAAAACACCAAACTTATCTGCCTTGTTAATTCATTCAAAGCCCTAAAAAATTGAAGCATCCAAATTAATTTTAACAGGGTTCAAAATTGCCTTAACCCTTCCTACCTGCTAAATTTAATAAAACTAAATAATATGTAATAAGCATGCGTCTAGCAAAGTTTGCCCAATACAAATTGATATCTTCATAATTCTGGAAAAAATCAAAATAATTATTAATTGATTGATATCTGTTTGTTGTTGTAATGATAAAAAGTTTTATAGTTTTCGATCTAAATCGAAAAAACCAAATCGTTTCCAAAGTTCTATATTTTTCATCCGACAAAAAATATGCAACACGCGTCGAAACAATGCACTGCGTACGGTCTAACCAGGCTCTCTGCAGGCGTAGGAGTAATTAAATTTAACACTAGCCCCCTTTAATTAATAGCAGGCAGCCCAGCAGATAATATAGGCTATTAAATAATCAAGATCAAGGATCAAGACGCAACCTAGCAAGGTCAAGAAATTCCAGGAAAGACCTTGTCTAAATTTGCCTTACACATATAATGAAAAATCACACTTTTTCAGCATCTCACAATCTGCTGCAAGTATAATTCCCTATCGCAAATAGCTAGTTTTTTTTTTAAATTTTCAATATATTTCATGTGCATAATGAAAATATAACTTCAAGAATTATCTTTAGCTATTAAAATTTAATACTTCTATCATAGTATCTTTAACATATTAACCGCTTTATACTAGAAACAATTTTACTGCTCAAATTGAATTCATTTTCATATCTCATAACCTTTGAATTTCTTCTATTCTAATTAAATAAAACAGTATTATTTCATTTCAATTATTACACAAAATTTGGTTGTAAAATAACAAAAACGCCGTTAAGTAGACAAATTAAGAAAATATTCTATATTTATTGTTGTGAAGCAAAAACAAAAAATTCAATGAAAAGTTTTCACGATTTGCGTTTAGATGATCAGCATCGGCCAAGGACCATGGCGAGCAGGGCCATCCTGACGTAGAGGCCGTGCTCAGCCTGGCGGAAGTACGCGGCGCGGGGGTCAGTGTCGAACTCAGTCGCGATCTCCTGTAGCCTTGGTAGGGGGTGCAGCACCACCATCTTCCGCTTGGCCAGGCGCATCAACTGCGGCGTGACCCTGTACACCCCTAGCGCCGCCTCGTAATCGACCTTCGAGGTGAACCGCTCATGTTGGATCCGTGTCATGTATAAAACGTCTGTGTCCGGCAGCACGCTCTCCAGATTGGTGTGACACTCCTGTAATCAAAAGAGTAGTCCATTAAAAAAGGACTCTTTGCTGGTTTTTCCAATAATTGAATATACAAAATTCAGAAAAATTTAGATTGCAAAAATGCACCCATGAAAGAGAGAAAAGGTGAACCTGTTTAATGCCGGCTCCAGCGACCACATCTTTAACTTCCTGCGGCATTTCCAAGCCAGGAGGTGCGACGTACCGAAGAGTCACTTTGTACAAAGTAAGCAACCTGGATGACCAGGAAAATTTGTAGTTAAGAGTTTCAAAATTTGGAAAAAAATTTGTGTTCACGCACTTTGCGAGCGAATGGACGGTGCGGCCGTGTTTGAGGTCGCCGACAAGCGTGATGGTGAGGCCGTTGACAGTGCCAATCTCATGTCGGATTGAGAAAATGTCGAGCAACGCTTGTGTGGGATGCTCTCCTGTGCCGTCACCCGCGTTAATTACAGGCTTTCTGCAACAAGCCGCCGCAGACTAAAAACAAAGTAATTCAATATTGCGAATTAATGAGAAAGAACAAATCTCACGTCAACAGCTCCTGGTTTTGGGTGGCGTAGAACGATGACGTCAGCGTAGCCTGCCATCACTTGCATGGAGTCTGAATACAAGATTAGAAACGCCATTTCTTTGGTGAATTTAGCGAATGTTTATTTTACCCTCAAGAGATTCACCCTTCTGGGCAGACGAGCTGGCTTCATCGATGTGGATCACGGAGCCGCCCAGCCTCCACATGGCTGCAGAGAAACTCGACGATGTTCGCGTGCTGACTTCGAAGAAGGCGCTTGCCAGGACTTTGCCCTGAAAAACGGATAAAGATGAATTGAGAAACCTTTTAATTCCCAATAAAACATTCAGACACAAAATTTTATCACAAAAAAATTACAACATGCTTTTGGTGTATTGTCAAATACAGATAAATAAAATGCATTTTTAAAGAGTTTTTTAAACTAATGGAGAACCATTTATATTATTTACATGTGAGGTCAGGAAGTGAAATTTAAAAATTGTGCAAGGAGATTAGTAAAAGAATCAACTTCTGAGAAAAACAAAATTTCCTCTCCTATCACCTTTAATATGTGATCAATGCTTCGTTCCTTCTGCACGGCGATTTTGAAGGTCTCTGCGACGTCAAAGATGCGGTTCAGCTGTTCCTTGGAGAACATCCTCGAGCTGAGAACGTGCATGACCTGCGTGCGATGCGCGTGCTCCAGCTGTGGAATCGTCTCGTCGGCCGGCTTTATGTCTAGCTCCTTCATCACCCTAGCCTGCATATCTGGAAAAAAATAATCAAGGAGCTTTGAGTTCACTAGGAGTTCATTAAGGAAATACTTAATTTATATGAGGCCTCAATTCGTTTTTTTTTAATAGTGTTTATCTGCAAAGTGAATATTAGCCTGGAAATAAGAGTTTCAAAAGTTTATGGTAGTACCACAGACAAAATTAATTTTAAAAATAAATTAGATAATTAATTTCCATAAACCATGTCACAGCACGTTTGACTTTTTACTTTCGTTGTAAAACTATTTTTGCGGGTATCAATTGCTCACATGGCCTGGTTCATGTTCAACTTTCAACATAAAAATAAAAAATTCAAAGGAGAACCAACCAACTCTGTGCTTGGGCTGCTCCTGCGGCGGTGGGATGGGCGGCGGGACTGGTGGCGTGAAGGAATTGTCCACGGTGGGCACCAGGGAGACGGATGGAACAGGCAGCTGAGCGGGCCACTTGCGCACGTCCTGTCCATAGCCGGCGCCAACCAGCACCTTGCCCTCGAGGTAGGCGACCTCGCCGCGCAGTACCACCCTGTGCACGACTCCTTTGAGGGTGCGGCCAGCGAACGGCGTCCAGCCAGCCTTGGAGTATGCTGGCTTGCTTGGCACGGTAATCGTCTGCGTCATGTCCACCTCAATGAATGTGTCTGGCTGGTCAGGCAGGTTGAAGATCCTCTTCGGGTTTGTGTGGAAACGAGACAAAATGTCCTGAAATGAGAAAGACAGATTGCTGCTATTGAACACAAAATTTTGCTCCTAATTTTAAATATCGTAAATTGTGAAAAAGGAAAACACATACAAAAGCCTTATTAAACACTAAACTTTACAACAGAAAAAAACCTAATTGGGTGAATTTAATTAGTATTGATTTTAAAATGGCTACTCCTACAGGTGAACAAGGAATGTGCAGTGATAAGAGGGGAAAAGGTGGCTCCTACAAATGGAAGGCCAAAAAATTGTAAAAGAAAAATAATATCACACACTCTCGTACTGTCTAGCAGTCTTACATTCCTGGTTGTTCAGTTATGGGAGTAGCCATTGTAAAATCCATTTCAATCTTAGATTGTCATGATTGTTACAAAATTGCTAACTGCTATAAAATTCAGTACAAACTGTTAAATTTCAAGTGATAGTTCCAATACCATCCTGAAGGGTCAAGTAAACTGTGTGTGATTTAATTTTATAGGTAATATTAACGTAGTTAAAAATCATAAGTTTTTTGAGTACAAAACGGCGTATTTTTATCGGACAAATTCCAGATTACTTGATATAAAAAATTCAACCTACTGCCATGGATAGTTTGCCTTCGTTGACAGCATTGAGCAGCAGAGGCAACGCTGATTCGAGGCCTGGAAAACCAGGCACACCGAGCTCCATCTTTTCGCTTATGAGGTGCGGAGCTGTGAAATTTTCATTTGACGATTTCGTAAAGCATAAGATACATTGCAAGTTATAGGTCATATAATTTAAAAAAATCTGAATATAATCTTTGCAACATTCACCAAAAATAAATTATTTGCTAACTTATTCTTGATAATCATGAAATAAAATATTTTTAAATAGCAACCATTTGTCAAACTAACTCCATCCACCAATTTATGAGAGCTTGAAGATCCAGATAATTAGTAAGAGTCACCATGATCAGTGGCAAAGACGTCGATGACGCTAAGGTTGTCCCACAGTGCTTGAACATCCTCGCGAGTGCATATCGGAGGTTTCACCTTGGACAGGGGCGACTGCACATCCATGTCCTCAGAGCTGATGAATAGGTGGTGAGGCGAAACCTCACAGGTGACTTGCATGCCCTGCAGAGAAACAGTTCAGATCAAATTCGTCCAATGATTAATTTCCAACCATTTCCTTAGCCTTCTTGATGGCCAGGATCTCCTGCTTGCGGGCCACGTGGCAGACGTGGAGCGGTCGCTTGTTCCAGCTGGCCAGCAGTAGGGCTGTACTCAGGGTGGCGCCCTCAGCATGCACGCACAATGGCAGGTGATTCGGCCAGTTCTTCATGTGCTGTAACGATTTAACAATCAAAATATCGCCAAGAGTATAGAAAAGGTTTCAAACCTGAAAGCAGACTTCAAAGTCGTCCAGCTTCAGCGTGGTGAATGTGTCGTTCATGTACATCTTCAGACCGGCCACCTTCGACGCCAGCAGAGACACGCTATCTGTGTTTCCCTCCGAGGCGCCGGCGAACAGGGCGTAATCGCACTTTGCCTTATGAGAGGCCAGCTGAGAAGAGAGAAATTTATGGTTGGAAGGACATGAATAATCAAAGATTTAAAAGAAAAAACATTTCTAGCAAAAAAAAATACAATAGAGTTCAAGAAGGAGAACTACAAGCTTTAAAATTTTGCTTTGTCTTTGAGGTGCAGCAGCTTTAACAAAGATAAAAAGTGAAATTGTTTGTAGATGGTCAGCCAGCCGGCAAATTTTGGGTCACGTAGGCAGCCGCCAGCTGCGGTGAATCTGGCTATGCTGCGCCAGCCGCTGGTAAATAAGGGTAAAAATAAAAAAAAGTGCAAGAGAAAAAAATGTCTCTTAGCACTATCAAACTTCACGTTTGAAATATTGTCAGCCACCGGGAAAAAATTTGACTAAGCCAGTCTTGCCAGCCGCCGCCTTAAGTCTCGCGTCTGAGACCTCTAATTATTTGTCATTTATTTTGCTATTTTTGCAGTCCTTGTTTATCAATAATAATTTTTATTTCTCTATGATCTAAAAAAAATTAAACCATCTGGTTGGATTTAGTTGATAAAATAATTAGTGGATATGGAAAAAGGCACCTCTGAAATGTAGTTGAGTGTCGTGATATCAGTGAGAGCGGGGCTGGTGTTGGGCATAGCGCAGACCATGGTGACCCCACCGGCCAACGCTGCACTGGTGCCCGTCTCAAAGTCCTCCTTGTGCGTGGCACCAGGTTCCCTCAGGTGCACATGCACATCGATCATACCAGGAAGACGTATCACCTGCAACAAAAATTATTACTTCCAATATACATCAATCTGTCTAATTTGACGCATAATATATGAAAACACCAAAAACCCGCAGTTGATATTTCAAGGAATTTCGGTTAAAAAATAATAATTTTTAAGTTTCTAGACATTCAATATGTTCCACATTGCTGACACAACAATTAACTATACAATCTACCATTGCCGTGACATAAAAGCAGTCACCTTTGAAAAAGTGTTTTTCTTTGTACAATCAGTGATCAGATTTATCAGAAAAAATTTTAATGCATTTATTTTGGTTCTTCTAAAAAAATGAAAGCATTTCTGTGTTGGAGAAAAAGCCTTGCGGTCTGGTATGCTTTGTGCATTTATTCGTTTGAGTAAAATTTTTCCTGACCTGGTGCATAGAGAGGCAGTCCGTGTGCGGTTTCATAAGCGGCGCCCCGCCGACCTTCATGAGAGCGTCGATCAGCAGCTTGGCACACTTGACGTTTGTGATCAGCGGGATGGAGTAGTCGACAGCCATGCGCCGTGTGCGGTAGCCCCGCGTCATCAGGTTAGACACGCGTCGAGCACCGCCGTCCCGCTTTGGCAGGTTGATCACTAAATCAAACTTGCGGTTGGCCAGGAAGTCGGCCATCTCATTCAGCTTCCCGCATGTGGAGTTTTCACCAATGTCTTCGAAACTCCAATCAACTGGTGTCACCTGAAACAACAAAAATACGTCAATAAGGGCTACAACATTTATATTTTATCAATTCAATTGCTATAGACTGATTTTCATTTCCTACATTCAACTGAAAATAAATATATTTCCTTCAGATAAATATTTTGTTTATCATCAGATAACTCTGCCCAGATCTCTAGAAATAATTTTTAACCTTAATTCCATTCTCGTTGCAAAACTCAGCAGTTCCATCGCTAGCAAACAGCTTGAATCCCATTTTGCTCAGGTTCTTGATGCTCAGCAGCAGTTCGTTCTTATGCTGAAATTCACACGTCAAGTAAAAGTTAATAAAAATGAAAATATCAAATGTATGATATTCCACCTTGTAAGTACCAATGGAGAGCAAGATACACTTCTTCGGAAGTTGAAAGCCAGTGCTCATCAGCGCCTTGAGGTAGGCCTCGTAGCGGTTCTCCCCAAAGCAGGCCACCTCTCCAGTTGACGCCATTTCAACACCGAGCATCACGTCAGCACCTATAGAGGCAAAAGAATTCAATATTATTTCATACATTCAGCAAACGAAATAAAATCTCATTCGTAACTACGCGTCAACATTGATGTAAATTAAATAAAGAAAAAAGGAATCAATACCTGTAAGTCGCGAGAAAGAGAACTGGGGAACCTTGACGCCGACCTTTTTGCAGCCTGACAGGACGTCAACGGGTTTCTCGACGTAGCCTAGCATCACCCTTGTAGCTACGGCCACGAAATCGTGCTCCAGTGTTTTTGATACAAAGGGGAACGACCTGGACACTCGCACGTTGCACTCTATCACCTTCAGCTCGTCATCCTGACATTCAAATTAAGTAAATTCAAATAAAATTCAATAAAAATTGTCAGCTTGCCTTTGCAATGAGCTGCATGTTGAACGGCCCGGTGACCTCTAGGTTGTCAGCTATCGCTCTGGCTATGGCCGAAATTTTTTTCAGCGTCGTTGAATTAATGTCCTGCGGAGGGGTCATTAGGGTTGCGTCTCCAGAGTGCACCCCCGCATTCTCCACGTGCTCAGACACGGCCATGCACAATATCTCGCCATCCTTTGCCACAGCATCCACGTCTATTTCCTGCAGACACGCGATAACGTTACGGTTTCTGACTCTCAGTTACTTGTGTTAATTATCTCTTCAATTAACTTCAAATCAACTTTTAATTGCCAAACTTTCTGGTAATATGGAAATCAGTACAAACCTTAGCTTCAAGCAGAAACTTTGAGACGACAACAGGGTGCTCCTTGCTGACCTTGGCCGCGGTTTGCAGGTATGTCTTCAGATCGTTCTCGTTGTGTGCCACGTTCATGGCGGCGCCGCTCAAAACGTAAGAAGGTCTGATCAAGCAAGGGAAACCGACCGCCTCGCAAAATTCAATGGAACTCTCCAGAGTGGTCACTTCGCGCCACCTGAAAGAAATTTTACCTTCTGTATTTCGTTATATGGATGCCTCAAACCTTGGCTGCAGAATTCCAATACGATCCAGCATTCTTGAGAATTTGAACCTGTTCTCCGCGTTGTCCACCATCTCGGGACTGGTGCCCAAAACTCGAGCCTGTTGACGGAATAGGTCCATGGCGATGTTGTTGGGCAGCTGGCCACCCATGCTTAGGATGATGCCCTCAGGGTCTTCCAATTGGTACACATCCATTGCAACCTGTGGAAAATGGTTCGCTTACGTGCTCCAAGTGGATATTTTCACCAACGAAAAAAACTGTGTTTAGTTGAGGATTAAATAAGAAATAATTTCCTATCAGTTATATTAGATGCAATGATTTAATTTATTTTTAATCGGTTCACCTCTTTTGAGATGGGTGACTCCCTGATAGCGAACAACTCGCGAAAACTCCACATCTCAATAATATCGCGAACAATTAACATGGACTCACGAGCCTATTCTCATGTAACCGCCCTCAAACCGGGGTCTTGTATTTTAATGCCAGACATTCATCCCGTAAAATTAATTAACGCATACTGGAAAGGTGCAAACCTAGCAAGTAATGCTAGCATTGTATGCCATTTCTTGCTGTAATTTTTATATATGTTCTTAATTGTATGACTTGTCAAGAATAAACAACAATATATCCTCCTAAATCCGAATGGACTTGTCATTGCAAATGCAAGAATCAAAGTTGGACGCAAATTGACCCCATACATCGCTCGGATTCTCACATATCAAGTGCATGCAAATCATGCGCTCTAAAATACAAGCCAAAGGCTAAGCTGTCATTTTTCCACGAACCTCAAACGAGATTTCATCGAAATATAGGCGATCAGACATGTCGTAGTCCGTGGAGACGGTTTCTGGATTGTAGTTGAGCATGATGGTCTTCTTCCCCAAGCGTTTCAGTTCACGCAAACAGCCCACGGCGCACCAGTCAAACTCCACGCTGCTGCCGATACGATACACACCGGATCCTGCAACCAAGTGGACACCAATCGTTTTCTTTTAAGTCAAGTTAAGTTCAGTACCAACCTATCACCATGACGTAATTTCCAGGGAAATCCAAGTCGTGAGATGAACCGTCGTAGGTTAGATACAGGTAGTTTGTTGAAGCTGGGAACTCTGCTGATACTGTGTCGATTTGCTTCACCCATGGACCACTGACTGAAAACAAAATATTGTTCCTTGATAAGTTTATTTAGATGGAAGATTTTCTTGCTTTCTTTTAGTCTAAATTAAGTAGTGACGAAAATTAAAAAAAAATACTACTGGCACAAAATGACAATTTAAAAAATTATTTGTTCCCTTCATAATTATCTATTCAAATGTTTACAGGGAGTGAAAATCCAACATATACATTTTTTAGCTGTTTCAAGAGATAATTATGATGCAGTTTCAAAAATTATAATTGAAAAAATTAAACAGGACATATCTCAATTAATGTACAACATTGACCTTGCGATCTCTTCTGCCTGATATTGAGTTCCGTGCTGCTGACAAAGGAGGCGATTTGCTTGTCAGAGAAGCCCATTTTCTTAGCCCTGGTGAGCAGCGGCACAGTCAGCTCAGTGCTCTGCTCCAGCTCATTCTGCAACGCGATGATGGCCTGCATCTTGTGTAGGAACCACGGGTCAATGTTGGTCAGCGCGTTCAGCGTTTCAAGCGAAAGACCCTCCTTGATGGCGGCGGCCAGAACAAACATGCGTTTGTCAGTTGGTTCAGAGAGCTCCTTCTCCGAGGCCGGCTTGAAGTACGGGTCGAAGCCGAGCACGTTCTCGTCAGTCATCCGCAGCGCCTTCTGGAAAGCTTCCTCAAAATTCCTGCCCACCGCCATCACTTCACCAACGCTCTTCATTGAACTGCCAATCTTTGAATAAGGACTAATAATTAAAATAGCACTGACAGCGAATTATAAATTTAAAATTGAGAGACATTATAGGCATGCAAATTCCTCACTATTTATCAACTCTTTTAAACCATGCAGTATTCAAAAAAGATTCTCACGCGTTTTAAATTAAAACATAAATCTACCTTTGTGCTAACTCTGGAAAACTTGCTGAGGTCCCAACGTGGAATTTTGACGACGCAGTAGTCAAGACTGGGCTCAAAGCAAGCAGTGGTTACCCCAGTTACTGTGTTTTTAATTTCAGTGAGCGGCTTTCCCAAGCACAATTTGGCCGCTACGTAAGCCAACGGGTAGCCAGTGGCTTTGCTGGCCAGGGCAGAGCTCCTCGACAGTCTCGCGTTCACCTCGATGATGTAATATTGGTCAGAATGCGGCGACAGGGCGTATTGGATGTTGCACTCGCCAATGATGCCGAGACTTCTGATAACCTTGATGGCCACAGAGCGCAATTTGTGGTACTCCCTGTTGTTCAGGGTCTGGCTTGGCGCCACCACGATGCTCTCACCTGTGTGTATTCCCAGTGGGTCCAAATTTTCCATGTTGCAAACCTTTTGTACAAATCAACAATGAAAGCTCTAGTTCCTTTTAAATTTTCGCTCTTACCGTGATGCAGTTATCGAAAGCATCCCTTACAACTTCATACTCGACCTCCTTCCAGCCTTTCAAACTCTTGTCGATGATCAGCTTCTTTGAGTGGGCAAACGCCTGTTGCGCCAGGGCGATGAGTTCATTCTCATCATTTGCGAATCCCGAGCCGAGACCACCAAGGGTATAGGCAGAGCGTGCGAGGACAGGATAGCCGAGCTTTCTGCCAGCCTCCAGTGCCTAATTAAATAACGCACTCAAAAACTGGACTTTTTTTAAACAGCTCTCTTTCACCTCTTCCATGCTGACGACAGACAGGCTGGGGGACACTTTTTCCCCAATCGAGGCCATCTTTTGGGCAAAATACTCGCGGTCCTCCGTGATCGTGATAGCTGAAATCGGAGTGCCAAGAACTTCAACATTGTACTTCTTGAGCACTCCTTTCTCTTCGAGGGTCACTCCGCAGTTAAGAGCCGTTTGACCACCAAATGTAAGCAGAATGCCATCTGGCCTTTCATATTGGATGACCTAACGGGATGCATGTTAAATGATATCTTGTAGCAAATGATACAATTTTAATTTTATTCTGAACAGAACATATGTTAATTTCATTTGAATAAATTTAGATTAAATTTTAACTAACACATTTGAAAACAACGGGTGCATATCTATCCCAAGAAAAACATGCAAACTTTTCATGCGAGGCAAAATAAGCCATTATTGGAAGATGTTAAATACCTGTTCAACATATTCTGGTGTTATGGGCACAAAGTAAACTTTGTCAGCCAGACCGCGGGAGGTTTGCACAGTGGCGATGTTAGAGTTGATCAAAACGCTGATTATACCGTCCTCTCTCAGGGCCTTCAGGGCCTGCGACCCGGAATAGTCAAACTCACCAGCTTGACCAATGGACAGCCCTCCCGACCCAAGCAGAAGAACCTTTCTGATAGTCTTCTCCGTAGAATCAGCTGAGGCAAAGGTTAGAAATTTCAACGCCCGAGCTGGCCACAAGTGCTCAACTGACCTCGAACGTAAGAAAACTGCTCGTTGAGGTAGGCATTGACACTAGTGAATGATGCAGGCGAGGAAAGATAGTTTTGTGCGACTTTCAGAAAAACGTCAAACAAACACTCAAGATCCTCCGGCCCACCACAGTGCTCCGGGTGAAACTGCACGCTACATGCGAAGCAAACTCATTGAAAAAGTTGCACGTCCTCGACTCTGAGAGCGTCCAGAGACAAGGACGCAGGTGAGTGAACACAAACACGGTGCAAAAAACACAGACAAGCAAAGTGCATCCCAGCTAAACGTACTAAGGCACAAACCTGAAATAAGGCAGCTTGTTGTGGACGATGCCCTCGTTTGAGCCATCGTTCTTGTTGACAAACAGAGCACTCCAATGCTCTGGTATGTCCTTGTCCGCGACGGCAAAGCCGTGGTTTTGGGTGGTCATAAAGCACCGGCCTGTGGACAGGTGCACGCAAGGCAGGTTGTGGCCTCGGTTGCCGTACCTTGGAACAAAAAATAAAAAGGTGTTGAATAATTATTGGTTAAAATTATCTATCTTACTTCATTTTGTAGGTAGTGAATCCAGCAGCAATGGCCAGGATTTGGTGACCTAAACAAATCCCAAATATCGGCTTCACCACAGCCTCCATGAGCTTCTTTAGATTTTCCACCAGGGCAGAGCACAAAGCTGGATCGCCAGGTCCATTGCTCAGAAACAATGCATCAAACTTATCCTGTGGAAGTGCAAATAATGCAGGTCAAAATTTTAGCTGTGAAGGAATTCATATATTAATTTTCAATAGTTGCCATAGTTAATTTTGGCTGTTTTCCAAAATATTTTTTATTTTAATTTCGAAATCTTAATTAAAATCAATTCTATGTTCAAATTTAAGCGTTTGATCTTGCTGCCAGGATAAAAATGAGAGGGCACTTGTTTTTTAGAAGAGTCACTTTTTAAAACACTAAAAAACCAAACCTGTTCCTCAAGCAAAGGGTGATCCCAGGGCACAACCTCGACCTGAGCCCCCCTCTTGATCAGGCACCTGATCTGGTTAGTCTTAGCTCCACAATGCATCAGTCGAATCTTAGGGGTGCCACCCTTGTTGTACAAAACAACCGCATCCTGTGATAACAAAAAATGTTCATTTAGTTATCGTATCTTGTGGAATCTATAAATTTTGTCGTCCGACCTTAGGAGAGACCTCATCCACCAAGTTACGCAGGTTCAAGTCGGGGATTTCCCTGACCATGTCTTCTGACGATGGTTCGCCCAGGACGATGCGAGCAAGGGTCGACCCAGACTCCCTGATAATTCGTGTCAGGGCCCTGGTATCGACGCCGCACAGACCAGTAACGTCATTTTCCTCAAGCCATTTGTCGATGCTCTTGACACTTTGGAAATGGCTTGGCTTGTCGCACTTTTCTGACACAATCAGCGCTTTCGCGTGAATCTTGTCTGACTCGAACCACCTAATTTTTAAAATTAACTGAGAGTATTTTAAAAGCAAAACCACGGGTTAAAATAAATAAGAATCAAACTTAAAAATTAAAAAAATATTTGACATATTATTTTTACTATTTTAAAATGAGCGAAAATTTTAATATTTGAATAAATTCTGGAAAAACAATGCAAACACGTTTAGAAATTCAGGAAACTATTATTTTGAATTGAGGTGAACTGGCACCATGTAAACTGGGTGAAATATCTAGGAGATTTTAAGGACTGCAACCGACCTGCTCAATCCCAGCTCGTCCTTGGTGTCTTCAGGCACGCCGTAGTTGCCGATCAGGGGGTAAGTGAGGAGGAGGAACTGGCCGAGGTAGGAAGGGTCCGTCAGAGCCTCCACGTACCCCACCATGCCCGTTTGGAAAACTGGCCACGAGGTTAGATCAACAAAAATGTGTGGGGGGAAAGATAATACCAATTTCGCCATCGACTGCATTCTTGGAACCAAAGATTTGGCCCGTGAAGGTCTGGCCGCTGGACAAAATCAGGGTGGCCTTGTCCATTTTCCTAAGAGCCACGAGTGATACACCAATTGGAATGCTAGATGATAGCTACATGAAAAGTATCAATGAGTAAAGGTGTCAAAAAGAAGTCTGCCATACAAAATTTGTAATTTCCCGAGTTTTTTTTTATCCCTGTCCTCTCGGACCGGGAAGGGCGCGCACTGCACTAGCACGAATGCTGAAACCCGGGTCCCAATAACACCGCGAACGGATAACATGGGCGCACCAGGCCGCACAGGGACCCAGCCTACTCAAGGGCCACGTCTTGCCTCCGCACCGGGGACTACACTGAAATGCTAGACATTCGTCCCGTGAAGCCAAATCACGCATGCTGGAAAGGTGCAAACCAGCAAGTAGCGAGTCGGCGCCGGTGCGCCTCCCAGCCCGTTGAGCAATTTGAGCATTTCGAGTCACTAAACTAAACACTTTTTGCCATCTCTGACATTAGGTAGCCAGTATAAGAACTCCGAATTGCTCAAATACCTCCCATTGCTTTGACACTCCTGAGAGTGCCTTAACAATGCGAGCCAACGGACTGGTTCATCAAGATAATCAAGTTCATCAAGATATTATTTTATCTCGGTGGGCGCACAGAGAGTTTGAAGTATGTTTGTTTAAAATAAATTTTAGTCTGTTCCTTTTGTTCATTCCTTTTCTCCTTGAGCGGCTACCCTGCAAAGCATTCATTTCCAAATCCAGAAGAAAATATTTTTTAATTGAATGAAGCGAATTGATAAAAAAAATACTCTAAATCTCATTTCAATAAAAAAAAATGTTAAAACCACAAAAAATCTAGTGTATTTGAAATGCTAAATAATTTTTAAGAGGTTTCATGGGAATGAGTACAATAGTATTGAACATGGCACGTGTAACAACTCTCGGACAATCGTTGAGATAATAATAATTAACATTATTAATAATTGCACATATTTATGTCAATATTTTTCTGTTCTATTGATAAAACTTTGAGATAATTTGCAGTTCGTACACATGATTCATGATACAAAATGGATGGAAAAAATAAACTGGATTTTTAATCAATCAAGACGTTGCTCTTTTTGTTTGTATCAGGTCATGTACCTTTATGCTAATTAGCCAAGCCACGCCATGATTAATAATTAAACTACAATAAAGTGAGAGGTATACTGAATGTCAGAGCCAAGGCACTGCGTGTATCATCAATGAGCAGAAACAAACCTCAGCGGCACGACGAAATGATGTATGAAACGCACTCTAGCTAGGGTGACACTCCCTGAGACCCTTTTCGACCTGTCGGCAGGACCTAGATCTGACGCCGGATCAGCAGCGAATGGTCCACAATGGGCCAAAAAGACCTAGCAACAGCAGATGAAACACCCTTCGGAGAGAGAAGTGTGCACCACTGCTGATTGAGAGGAACATGCGCTTAAGTTACCAATCCCCGCAAGACAAAGTAGGAGATGCGCAACCATCGAAATTTTAAAACAAAATAGCGCGAACGGCGTATGCACCAATGCAAGAGCCCCTATGAAACAGCTTTATTACCGCTCTTTCCTGAAAGCAATATGGCGATAACACATCTTCTATGAATCATCTGTTTCAAATTATGGAGGCGTGTCACGTAAACACGACAGAAGAAGACAACCATAGAACTTCAGTTTTTATATAAAGAGAAAAATTACACATTTCTCCAGTGGTCTGCGGGTTTTGCTTCTAGGAGCCCACAGGCACACGTAAGTGACCAATGAATAAAATTATACGCTTAAGACACGTCATTGAATAAATTGTCGAGAAGATTTTTAAAACAAGAACAGGATCCACCCATCAGATCAAACTGATTGAAATATTTACTTTTTAGACATTGCAATGCCCGCTGAAGCCCCCACGGTAACGGGCATCTCGCCCAAAGAAGGTCCACCTGGCACCAGGGTCACTATACGAGGGCAGCACTTTGGGAACAGCCCCCGCGACCTGATGGGTGCACAATTCCATGAGCAATTAATTTGACAGAAAAACTGACTGGTTTCCTCTTTGCAGGACTGACAATTTGCGGCTGCAACTGTCTGCTCTCCGCTGAATGGGTCTCTCCGAACAAGATCATCGCAAGGTCTGGCCCTGCCAATTGCAAGGGTGACATCATCGTAATGACCAGACAGGGCGGTATCGGCGCCTCCACAGTGCAGTTCAGAGGTGTGCACTTTTGGGATAATTATGTACATTTGACTACTTTTAATTTGACAGATATTCGGAACTCTTTTTAAATATAGAAGATTTTCCAACTTCAATGAATTCTTTAAATTTGTATTTATTTGTTGAATTCATTATTTAACTCTCAAAGATGTTTTTATCTTATTTTTGACAGTTACATAATAAAGTTAAATGGATTTTGAATTTTTTCTTAATTCTCTTGCTCGCGGTAAAATTATCGGTTTCTTTGTTCATAGGCTACATGGAAACGGTTGGACCATTGAAAGATAGCGCCGTGTGGGTCGAGGAGGAGATCAGCAACTGGGGCCGCCGCGCAATGTCCACCACTGCAATGCAGCAACAGGACCCTCTGGGACTCTCGGTTGAAGACTCATCGTAAGTTCCTAATCCAGGACCATCAAATCTCTTCTACATAATGAGAATTTACAGTAAATCGCTACCAGATGACCAGATGAATCAGTACTTTCCTCATCCAAGTAGCGAGTCTCTCTCATCCGAAGATTTTGTGCCCGCGCGATTTCTGCTCAAGAACCACCATGGCACAAGTTTTGATGATCTTAAAGCTGGACTTTCCCATTTGCAGCGAAAGGTCGGCGCACACAAGGAAGGCCAGCTGTCATTTCTTAAGGTAGGAGGAAAACCTTTAAAAAACAAATATTCAACACAAAGCAATTAATATTTGATTATTTTATAATCACGCCTTTATTATTTTAAAAATGTAAAAAGAGGATATTTTTGCTAGATCTAAACCTAAACACCCAATTTTCTAAATTTCAGGCCAATGTGGGCGCTGTTATGGACCAACTGGACACGTTATGCGTGCTGCGGGACAAGTTTGAGCAAGACGCGCTGCAGGTGCGCATGATGCCAACCGTTCGTTTGGAGCAAAGCATTGAAGGTACATTTTTCACCCCTAAAACCAAAAGCCGATTTTGCAATTTTTTATTATTTTTTAGATTCACGGCGAGAGGCAGACAGACTCTTCAAGGAGGTGCTCAACCGCAGAGAGAATGCGGACGCCACCAGAAACGCTTTGTCCGCAATGCAGAGGAATAAATTCCTATTCCTGCTTCCCACCAGCATCGAGAAAAACAGCATCAAAGGCGACTATGATTTGATTGTAAACGACTACACGCGGGCCAAGTCGCTCTTTAGCGATTCGGACATTGAGGTAATTAGCTAAAATTTAAATAGAAATATAATTTCCACATGACTGTCAGAATCAGCACCTGTTGTTTGTTTTTCTTAACATTATTTTAAACCTGCAAATGAATAAATATCCCACCTCTCAATATTTCTCATTTGTTTTTAAAGCCACTTAGGAAACTAAATTTGAAATTAAAATTCTTGCAGATTTTCAAGAGGGTGTTTGAGGAGGTGGACAAAAGGATCGACTCGTTGATTTCCAGACTGAAAACGCAGCTGACAACGATGCCGTGCACCCTGGAGGACCAGAAAAAATTGGCCAGGTTTGTCGTTATTCCATAAATGTCCTGTTTCCAGCCTGATTTTTGTTATTTAAAGGAACCTGGCCAGCTTGGATGGTGACAACAATCATGCATGGAACGCGATCGAGGCGAGGTACAACTACCTGCTAGAGTCGCTCACTGCGCCGCATGAAAAACCACTTGAAATTTCCAACAATGCTCTAAGCCCCTCTTGTGAGTTGACAAAATGCATGACTAAACACATTTTTCACTATTATATGTCTTGTATGTTCCTGATAACGATTGCTGTAAGGTGAAAAAATTAAAATGTGAAATATATGCTGTTATGCTTGGAGAAGTCTGTTCTGTAATTTACAGATTATTTTTTGCTTTGATCTAATTATATTATAAATCAGTTTCCTACCAGGAGCAACATAGATCCTACAAAAAAGTCAGAACAATAAATTTTTAATTCATTACAGCTAAACTGGGTGGTGGACAAAACTGGCAGGGAGAGTTACCGAGCAAAATTCAAACCGTAGAGGATTGTTTGGAAGTGTTTTCCTTCCAGTTTCCAGAGCTGTGGAAGCTCGGTCAGTCCTACTTCAGCGGAGAGCTGCAGGTGGAAGCCTCTTCAGGCCACAATAAATCTTTTAAAGTACGCTTCCACTTTAACAATCTCATTGCATCGTTTTAATTATCTCCATCTCCCATAGGACATAATTCTGAGGAGTATTAAGATGCTGTGCGAGATCGTCAAGGAAAACCTTACTATGCCTGCGAGCACCTTGACACCAAAGCACAAAATTTCGAACAAGAACAGCACGGATTTTGGGCCTTGGCTACCGCAGTGTCTCACTGAGGTGGTTTTCCTCTACAAAAGTCTATGTGGACTAGATTTGCCGTCTGACGCCTTAGCCCTGATTAACAACCTCATTCAAGACTTGAGGTCAGTCTCGCTTGTTAAAGTTACCATGAAAATTTATTTAGAATATATTATGCAGGAATTTTTAGCTTTAAAACTCAAAAAATATACTTCATTAGTTTGGTGATACGTTTTTAGAAGTTCTTCTTAAATTTCATGATTTTTTCAACCAAAAATTGGGTTTCATTTTCCTACCATTTGCAAAATTTGTTTGCACGAGTTTTTAGCAAAATCTGAAATATTTTTGGTTACGTTTTGTCAATGTTAGCCCTTGTCTATTTAAAAGGCAAAAGGGTTTACAATTTTATCTTAGTAAAAATTTTAAATGTTGCAAGCTATTGCAAAGAGAGCGTGTATATATATATATATATATATATATATATATATATATATATATATATATATATATATATGTTTGCAGAACGATTAGCTCTTCCCCACATTTAAAATTTTTGCTTTTGTGTAAACAGATTCCATTGTTTGCTGGTGATTATGAAGCAGACGAGCGAGCAGGTGCGGATGCTGTACAAACAGGAGACGTGGGTGCACGACCTGCCAAGCGCCACCCTCCCTGGAAAGCAAAGTGGTGGCTTGGTAACAGCACTTCCCTCGCTCTTTGAGAGCAAGGTCACGGACGCTGTCACGCTGCTGAAGGAGTCTATTTTCGTCCACATTCCCGGCGAGACAACTGTCAACCCCATTTTGGCCAACCCCTCTGTACACTCGCAGTACGGCTCCCTTGCGCAGAGCATTTTCCAGGGATTTGTTCAGGTAATACTGATTAAGTTTCTAGAAAGCCCTGTCCTTGGGTTGACAAGATTATTTTTAAAAAATTGAACTGAAACTTTGTTAATAGATAAGAATAATATTTTATCCCTACAGCGAATTAAATAATTCACAGAATTAAAATACTGAAATTATTAACTCTTGAGTAAGGTAGTACTCAAGTATAAAATTTAATTAACAAGTTTTATGAAACTCAAAAAAAGCTTAACAAAGTTGTTGTTTAAATTTTATTATTTATCAAACATTAATTTTAAATCACAATTACTTAAAACTCACAAGGTATTTAATAAATAATGAGAATCGGCGGCATGAACACAGAACTATAAAAATGTGAAACAAACATTTTATCTGATATAGAATAGTAAAGTTCATTAATCTGAAAAATCATTTTAATGACTATTGGAAAAGTAAGATTTTAATTCCGATTATTCCTGCAGACCTTGGAGCACCTGTCATCAAGCAAGGAAGTGATGAGTGCGACGCCCATGTTCCTGTCGCAGATCCTGACGAGTTCGCTACCGCCAACAAGGCAGTCTGGCAACAGGAAGCTGCCCAGTGAGAATCCGCAACTCATAATACTGAGCAATTGTCTATATACAAGAGATGTCGTGCTCCCTTCTGTGATGAAAAGTCTTGCATCCCTCACCGGAGACCAAGAAACGCCACCCCTTCTCCTGGTGAGGTTCTTGCATTTTAGATTTCCTTTTTGTTATTGTTTTAGCAATAGTTATTTGATTTATTTCCATAAAGATCATGTTTGATAATGTTTTTAATTGTGTTGGTCAGGCTCGTGAAACGGCGGTCAACTTGTTGAGTGATTTGGATAAGCAACTTTGCGAGAAGTACCTGGAAAGCAAGACCGACCCTCTGGTGGGCACTATAGAGCCTTCGATGTACATTGGAGAGTTTGACTGGGCAAAGTTGCCAGAGAGAAGTGTCATTGAAAGAGGCGACTTGCGGCCGTATATCAAAGAAATCCTCGCCAATCTGATTTCAGTCAATTGCGAGGTGTGTAAATCCTATTTCTTTAAAAAAAAAACTGCGAATTATGAGACCGAATTTTTAACTCCTTATTTTAAATATGCGTTAGAGGGCTATATAACAACAAGATTTTGCTGTGCGGCTAAGTTTTCTAAATTTTGCGAGTCAATCATATTTGTTCGTTGATCTGTTTGAAATTAATTAAATTTTTCAATCAACTGTCAATCGCGGTGTGGTACAAATAGTTTTTGTAAGTCACAAAAAATAAACCATAATTTAAAATCTTGTAGGTGCAGAACGTGTTGCCTAGTCAGTGCCGGCGGCTTCTGTCCTATATTGTAGAGATGATCGCCGAGGAGGTGTCTCGCCTCATGACCTGCATTCCCAACTTCAATGACGAAGGCGTTTTGCAGGCCCACATCGACCTCGCGTTCCTGAGAAAAACGCTGTCACCCTTCTGCACGCCAACGGCCAAGTATGATTTTTCCCTCTCATCCAGACTCTGCCTAAACCATTGTAATTTTTTTCAACAGGGCCTTTTTTAACGAAGCTTTGGAGGCAGTGCCGCCAGTGCAGAGAGCAGAGCATAAGAAGTGGGTTTGCAGTCCTTTTGCTTCAGATTTTAAATTAATCTAGTTTCTTTGCAGAGCCATGGAGCACATCTTCATTGGAATTGAGGCCAAAATGAGACTGCAGTTGCTCTGTTTGAAACAGTGAAAATAATATTATTGATTTGTTATGCTGTATAGATAATTAATTAAAACCCAGTTAACCAGAAACTCGTGCCGTTGATTTTTGTTTTGAAATGAAACCCCAGTCTACAATGGTAGCCATCTTTATTAGACAGTATGTTTCGTTATACAATATTATATAATTAAATATTATGCATCACAAATAATCGTCAGTGAAGTTGCTACGTGGCTAAGTAGGCAAAGTGTTATTAAAAGTGTGTACAACATTAAAATAAGTCGTCAAACTATATTCGAAACGTGAATCGGTATAAATTTTTATCCTTCTGATATACAATTAAAATATTCTGATATAAAAGGAGAGAGGCGTGTAAAATTAAACCAAGCACCGTGCGCGAGAGAGGACAATCGAGTGACATCTCGCCGAATATAAAGGAGATTCTCACAGACTGCGATCGACAAAAAATACAAATAAAAGAGTGATTTTTACTTTTAAAACAATTATGCTCGTGGATGTATAGTTCAAATTGCCAGCGTTTCAACACAAACACACACGCACGAGTTTAGAACAACGGATGGCGGACGGAATTCGATAAAAAGCAGCGCCCACAGACAGACGCGCGTACTTCTCTACTTTTCCAAAGAACGTGATAAATAATAAGTTTTAACAATGAAAATTGAAACAAAACGCATAAGTTCGGTCATCTAACTTTCTAAACAATCAATAAATTAAACACTTGATTGGAAATTAGAGTACAAAAGTCGTAATAAATTATTTCAACATTTTCTTCTTGAAAAAGAGAGAAGGACGAGAAGTTTAAAGCAAATTTAGTCTTCGTCCTTGAACCGGCGGTAGATGGACTGCACGTAGGTGAAGACGCATTTCCAGTCTGGTTTTTTCATCATCACCATGTCATCTACGTCAAGGAGAGGTGCAATATCCGCCTTCTCCCTGAGAAAAAATTATTGGAGGAAAGATCAGAAAAAGTAATCAAAACTGGCTCTATCTTGATAAATTTTCTTCTTTCAAGGGTAAAATTTAAATATTTTATTGATCAGATAAATTTTGGAACTTTTATCCTAATAATTATGATATTCGAGCTTTTTAAAGGGGGCAGCTTTTGAATTAAAATTTATTTTTGTAAGTTAAATGTATGAGACTTACTCTGCGACTCGAAAGGCGAGCTCAAAGTTCTTGCGCCGGTTTTCAGGACGAAGTTCTTCGTAGTTGAAGGCGTCAGGACAGAAGTGGTGAATCAGAGCACAAAAGGCCATACCGTTGTTCCAACTCGTCGAGAAGTTCTCGATCTTCAGATCCTGCAACCGAAACTGGGATTCTAGCTCGTTCGAAAATAGAAGAGATCTCAACCGTTGCGGCTAAGTACAGCAGGGGAGGACATTTTTAATTAAAAACATCCTCCCTGTGCCTCTCCAAACACACAAAACTCATGCGCTTATTTATAAATTTGACTATTTTTTTAAATAGATACAAATATCCAGGGAGTGCGGTCAATATTAATTTAAATCCAGTGGTGGAAGTGAAAATTCCCACCACTGAGGCACCAATGTACAGTAATTTCAAACAGAAAAATATATAAAAGTACACACAAAACGTACAGAGCGATTACAGAGAAAAATTGCAGTGTGTCCGCCGAGCTCTTCTCGTACTGCGTGGCTGGAGTGAAAAGTCAGAGAAAAACGTATGGAAGGAGCAGTTAGTATGGGGTTAGCAGGGCGGTGAGAAACACAGACAGACAGACAGGGGGATGAAAAGTCGACATAGAGCAGACAGGGTGAAGAAGAGAGAATTATAGGTTGGTGTGTGATGCGTGTTTTGCTCGAGTGTGTACCTTGTATTCCTTAGTCTTGACTTGACACCAGTACAGAAGTCTTTCTTTGACGTTGGAGGCGCTCCTATTGAGGCCAGCGTCCGTGAATTTAAACAACGGACCGCTGATGCTTCCCCCGGGCGTTTTGGGGGTGCTGCCGAAATGCCGGGGGTTAACAACTCGTTTTGCACAGAGGTCAACGAGGGGACGGAGGGCGTTAATATGTATGACTCTAAATAATGCTCTACAGGCCCCGGTTCGCAAATAAAATATAGGGGGTTAGTTTTAATGTCGAGATAGACTTAAACTTTTAAGACTACGAGAGAAGGAACAAATGCAGATTATTATTCTGAAAGAGATGTAAAGAAGATAAGGAAAAGCCCGCAAGCAGTCTAAAATTTCCCATAATGCAGTTTCTAATTAATAATAGATCTTCTAAAACTATATTTATCACTTGGAACACAATCTCGATATTTAGAATAAATTTATATTAGATGCGACCAACGGTTCTTTAGTTACAAAACGTATTAAATTAGCATGTTTAACTTATATTTACAAAATAATTTGAATAATATCGAGTTTACTTAAGATATAATATATACTTCAAAGTGGCGATCGTGTGTCCAAGAGGAGCGAAACAGGGGGCTCTCTGCGAGTGAAAGTGAATTTCTTACCTAGGAGAGGGACTGGAGTTCTGCTCGTCCAGCTGCCTGAACTTGTCAAACGGGGACATCTTCAGCTTACTGGGAGGGGCTGCCAGGGTGCACACGATGAAAAACACAGATTAAAATGGAGCTAGTCTCTCTCTAATGCAAGCAATCGTTTCTCAATTCGATTCTTATATATATGCTGTGTGTGTATAGTATATGACAAATTTTCGAAGGTGTTTTACGCTGGAAGCTGCTAATTTGAATATTATCATGAACGAACTAAATGATGCAGCTATTTTTGATGTGGCTATAAAGCTCAAATTTTACTTACCGCTTTCGCACAGGGGACTAAATCTTTTTACAAAATGCTGCCTTTCGATTTCAACTCACCTTTAGAAACGCGGGTATTTGAAGTCATCGTGGAGGAAACACTCGAAATTTTGGTCCCTCCTGAAAGAGTATTTAGTTAATTAAATGACGATTATTTAAATAACCGTGCAAGAGCAAAAAAATAACTATTTAATATGAAAAAAAGGAAATTATTTTTTTCTGGATATTTCCTAATAAATTATTTTTTATTTTCACTTGATTGGTGTTTTATTTTTTAACAGAAAATTTTAGACCCTTTTAAAAGGATCCGGTATTATTAGATGAAATAAATATGTAATTTATTTTGATGTCAATAATTTAAACTAACCGTCCAGCTGGATGGTGGAGGTCGAGGAGCTCGTCTTCATAGAAAACTCGCTTTTCTCTGTAACAGCAGGAAGAGGAAAGAATTGTAGTGCTACTCGTACGAAAGGAGGAGGAACAATAACGAGAAGAGATGCACACACAACCGATGCGAGGATAAAAATAAGTTGGTCTAGTTTCAATGGAATCTAAATTTGGCCTGTCAAGTAAAGGCCATCGACTCGGAAGAAGCAATAATATATATTTTTGTGTGATATTTCAAATCAAAAACGAAAAAAGAAGAAAAGAATCGAAAGAAAAAGTCGTGTGTGTTTGCGTATTGTGTGTAAAAAGTAAAAAGTTTTTAGCATTAGTGAAAAAAACGTTGAAGTGTGGACACTCTTCTCAAAAAAACGAGTGCAAAAAATGTGCTGCGCTGCAAAAAGTCTGAACCACCAACGTATTTTTTCCTTCACCATGGAAAAAACTGTGATTTCAGGCACAAACAGATCTCATTCAAGTGGGGTTAAAATACAAAATTCATGCACACACCGAATAATCGTAGGCACACTTTTAAACTGAAATTCAATGTAAACACACAAATTCTAGTCCTAAATCTATTGCAAATTAAATCAAACAAAAACATCAACTGATTGTGAAGAGAAATGAAAACGACACTGAACTAAATAAATTTCCTATGAAAAGCCACACTAATAGTACTATTAGGTTTCTATCACACAAAAATAGTGATCAACCGGAATGCGAATTATTACTCTCTACTTTTGAGCATACGGTTCAAGATCCCATTGAAAGTCAAAACTGTTTGCGGTGCATTGAGCTGCGGAATCAAAATGTATAGAAAATAGTTCAAAATTAGTCTACTTCACGCCCCGTCTAAAGCGTTTAAAGTGGCTGTCCAATTCACTTACAAAAATTACTTTGGTTCTTTTTTTATAAAAAAACGCGATTGCAAAAAATGTTGTGTGATCCAAAAGTCCTCAACATTTAGAACAAAATTAAAATTGATGTTCTGGTGATTTTTAATTATATTATTTTGAAAACTGAATTCTAGGGTGGAAAATGGTATTCGTAGAAATTTAGACGCATTTTGTGTATCGTCACTCTGTTTAAAAAGCTCAAAGACAGTCACCAGAGCGTTGGTACGTCATCTGTGATGTCAATATTGTTTGCATCGTTTGGTCCCAAAATTAGATCCAACCGTCAAACAATAAAGACGTCATTGGAGACGTTTCGAGATCCTCCGCAATGACTTTAATGTTTTAAATTCATCAAAGTACGCTGTCATGTTTCAGAAAAGAACCAAACGCCACTTATGAAGTGAACAGCCACGTTCGACTGACAAACCTACGAAATAATAATGAGCATAATAATGAGATTAATAAAATTGTAAATAGGAGCAGTGCTGCAGCGAGCGAAACAATAATGAATGAGGAGGTCAGCGCGTCCAGATATCAGAGTGCTCTAGTGCGTGAGAAGCAGCCGTCGCATTCCGGCCGACTTACTGCCGGTGGGCGAGCTAGGCACACTGTGCGAGAGTCTCACCGACGCTGAGGCCGGCGGCTGCGTCGCCCTGGGCCGCACCGCCGACTCGAACAGCCGCTCGAACTCTTCGTCGACGTTCTCTAGGTCGTCGTCGTGCACGAAGCCGCGCAGCGTGTCCTGCCTGTTGTAGGCGACGGCCGCCGCCCTGGGCGAGCGCGCCGGCGACTTGCTCGCCGGCGACGTCGACGACGACTCGCCCAGGTAGGCCAGCACCTGCCGCTGCTTGTCCTCGGCGCTGTCCGCCGTGAACTGCGCCTCGTACTGCTTCGAGAACAGGTGGATCTTGGCGCCCGACGGCGACCGACGCATCGGCGGCGTCGACGTCGGCACGCTCAGCAGTCCAGCCTGATCACACATTTCGTTGGTATTACATTATTCACACGCACACGTTTTCGATCCACCCTACTCGACCCGCCTATTGTGCAATATTTGCCATTTTTCGGGATGGGATGAAAATAAAATTGTGGTTTTAAATATTTATCTCAAGTACCATAGATATAATTGCAAAACTGACTTTTTTGCTACCAATTCAGCATCAAAAAACGGGAAGGCTTCAAAATATTTTACAGAAAAAGAGAATGAAGCGAGAACAGAGACAGTCTTATTTGGAAAAATTTGGAAGCAAAAACTTGCTAATAAACAAGTTGTATAAAAAGGGACAAAAATATAACAGGGATTTGATTTAATTCTAAGCGCAAATCTTTTCATCAGATTTTTACCTCAATATTTGGAATGTTTTAATGATATATACCTTCATTTAATGGTAATAAAACCTTGACTTTTAGTTAAGAAATTATTATTTGAGCGGAAAAATCTGAGATAGCACGAAAAAAGTGTGTCAATATATGCACAAAAGGCGGGAGAAGCAGTGAAACGAGACAAACCGATCCGATCTGGTGTGAAGACTCGCTCTTGCAGAGGCCGCGGCGCTGCGTCGGTGGCGAGAAGGGCAGCGGTGACGCGTGGTGCAGCGGAAACTCGAGCTTGCAGGTGGCTGCCGGAAGCAGCATGTCGGGCGGCGAGCGTGTGGAGCAGCGCGACGACGCCTGGCTGCTGTCGAAACGCGCCTGGAAGGCGGCGTCCAGCATGTCCGAGGTGGAGTGCGAGCTGCGCGCCAGCGAGAACGGGCTGTCCGGCAGAATGCTGCGCAGGTGGCTCTTAGCCAGAGAGTTTCTGCTCGGGCTGTCACGGTGCTGCACTTGTCCGTGCACCACGGTCGCCTGCTGGCTGCGTGGCCCCTCCTTGACGCGAGAAACGGCCGTCATCATGGTCGGCGGCGCCTCCACCTCCTGCACCTCCGGCTCCTGCTCCTTCTCCTTGTTGTAAATGCGCATGTTGAGCTGCCGCGTCTCGGTGGCCACGGAGGCGCTGTACTCGATCCGCGGAGTGGTCGCCTGTGGTGGTTTCTGTTTGGCCAGCGGCCGGAAGGCCGAGTTTGGCGCGTGGTGGAAGTTTCCGACTGGCGCCGGGCCGCGCACGCTCTCCTGTTGCCGGCGGTAGCGCTCCTGCGCTTCCTTCTGCTGCACGAATCGCAGCTGCTGCTGCCGCTGCATCTCCATCAGCTGGTCCTCCTTGTTGGGCTCCGGCGGCGGCTTCACGGCGGCCTCCACCTTGGGCTTGGTATCGGCGAACAGCTGCTTTTTCTGCTGCACGTTCTGGTTCTGCTTGACGGTGAGACTGCCAACGACCACAACGTTTTGGCCGGCGCTGGCCCACGGCAGCGGTTGGTTGCGGGACACCGTCGGCAGGCTCGACTTGCGCTTCATCTGATCGTGCTCCCTGACGCTCTTGGGCTCGTGCGGCCGCAGGATGACCGCCGGCGCCGGTGGCGGCAGCTCATCCAACTTTTTAGCATCGGTCTTCTCGAAGTTGGTCTTCAGGTTGGAGAAGCGGTTGTTCCACTGGTGGCCGCCGGGGGCAGCGCTGCTTGTCCGCACGCCCTCCTTGGGGCTCTTGCGATCGAGGAAGGCGAGGAACTTGCGGTCGTTGTCCGTTTTGGCCACGAACGGCAGCTCGAGGCTCGCCTTCTGCGGCACCCCGGCGTTCACGTCCTCATCTTCGTCCGAGTCGTGCAGGTCCTGCGCGTCCAGCGGCTTTGGGATGTCGATGGTGTTGGCCCGTTTCAGTTTGCGTTTCTTCTCAGCCCTGGACACGAGTTTTCGGTCGTCGCGGGCCGACTGGCAGATGCTGCCCCACAACACGCCGCCCGACTTGGCCTCCTCCGGCTCTTGCGACTCTAGTTCCAGCGCCAGAGCCTTCACGGGCTTCACCTTTGGCGGCTCCGATGGCGGTCTGAACAGCGGCTTGGCCTCCGTCTTTGGCTTGGTCTTCTGCGGCTCCAGCATCGGTGGCCTCGGCAGCTCGGCCCTGCAGAAGACCGGCTTGGGTGGGTCCTGCGTGGCGAAAATTGGCTTCGACACCGGCTTCTCTGGCGTTGGCTTGGGCAGCTCCTTCTTTTCCATCGGCACTGCGGGCACCACGGGGACTGGCTTCGGCTTTGCCGCGGCCTCCTTCACCATTTCTGGAGCCTTCAGCTCGTAGTTTTCATCGTTGGCCATCATCTTGTCCACGTTTAAGTCGGCCACTTGCGGCGCCTCGTTGACGACCGAATCCGGGAAGGAGAGCTCGGCCTCTACGGAGCCCTCGCGGTTGGGCCGCTCCTTCCTGCGGTTGTCCTCCTCCTGCGACAGCTGCTTGTTGATGGCCGCCTTGTGCACGGCGATCTGCACGCTCTGCTCGGGCGTGAACAGGATTTGGCTGGGGTCGTCGACCAGAAGTGAGCGGCTGCGCTGGCCACCCTGTCCACCCTGGCTGACGCTCCTGCGGTGCAGCGGGCGCTTCAGTGTCAGAGCGCTGACCGGGTCGTGCGCCTCGAAATCCTCCTTGAGCGCGAGGCGGGCGTTGAAATCCGACGGCCGCATCGGGCTGAAGGGCACCAGGTCACCCTGGGTCACGCCGACCGTGTGTCGCGCCGACTTCTTCCTGCGCGGCGCCGGCTGCGGCGCCGCCCGGCTCTCGGTTGTCGGCAACGAGCCCTGAAGCTTGTTGACCAGTGACAGGATGGCCTCCTTGCGCTCTGGTTCGACGTCCTCACCGGCGGCCATCTGCAGGGTACCCTGCAGCTTGGCCAGCGCGCCCAGCACCTCGTCAAGCACCTCCGGAGGCAGCTCGGAGGCGGGCTTCTTAGGCGCCAGGTCCACCTGCGACTGGCTGTTTGGCGTGCGCGGATCTTCGCCCGACTCGGTGCCCGAGTCTACCGCGGGGCCGTCGCACTCTTCCCCCACCGAACCCCCCTCGTCACCACCACCAACACCACCACCATTGTTAACCACTGGATTGAAATTGTGCTCGAGGGTGGCCATCAACTGGTCCACTGCCATCGGCAGCAACTCACCGTGAACGGAACGCGACGCACTGTCCGCGACTCCATCGCTGCTGTCAGTGACTGCGGATCAGAAAATTCAATTTTAATATCAAGTGAAAAATTTGCTGGAAATTCCGTTGGAGATTAAATTTAATTAACTTTTGAAAAGCGCACAAACGTGCTCAAAAAATATAAAAATAAACTATATTATAATACAAAGCAACCTGGGTTCAGTTTTTCCGGTAAAAAATAGATATTTGCTACCAATGGCCGCAAAGGTTAGTGTTGATTGTTTAATAAATTAGACACCATACAGCAATGATTATAAAAATGGTCTGAGCTACAGTAAAAATTCAGATTTTTTCTAAATTTAGAGGGGTTTTCCATGTTTTACAATTCCCATCAACGAGACAACATCCAACATTTTTGACTTATAAGCAGCTAAATCTCCACGAAACTAAATAAAATTTCTAGTATGAAGACAATTTTACGTAGTTTGAAAATCCCAAAAACTTTTCAGTATTTTATTGATTTGCAGCACTACCTAGGTTTAATTTTGGCTTTAAAACGACGCAATCCTGAAGGATTATTGATGGTAAAAGTACTTCGCAATTCGTATTATTCCACTTGAATATTTACCCTTATTGTCGGCCATCAGGGTGCGCAACCTAGCACGGATCTGCCTCCTGGTGTCGTAGTCAGAAGCGGCGTCCAACTGCAAAAATACCATATCCTCTCTGTTCAAGTGCAAACAGATTGACTTTGAGACAATATTTATCAAACGCTTTGCCGTCTCGAGCCGCTTTTATTTACAGTGTAGAACATTAGTGGTTAATTCGAGCGCGGCGGCCTTCTGTGCGCCGACGGCGCTCGGGCCAAATTGGAATATAATCAGCTCGCAGCTCACTTCCAAGCCGAGAGAGCGGCTCTTTCGCACCAACACACCCCGCGGCAGACTGATATCGTTCCAAATCGCGCTCTGGAGTGGAGTTGGTGCGAAGTCGGAAGAGTTTTAACAATTTTCCCCGGGAATTGAGGCAAAAGGTCACTCACGAGTCTTCTGAGGTGCGCCTGGTCGGTGACCTCGTCGATGTCGTCACCGGAAGGCTTCTTTTCCTCCTGCAAACACAGCAATTAAGGGTCAGTCTTATGGCCGCGCTTCGCCACTGCCTCTATGTGCGCTTCCTAGTTTGTGCCCAAAATAGGTGAGGCTGCTCGCGCGGCTATTTTCGACCCGCCACTGACGGCACCACCAAGGTACACGCACCGCAAACGGTTTTCACCCCGATTTGCGCCCTAAATTTACGTTTTCTCACTTCCTCAACTATAAGAAAAAAATACCAGGAAATGAACAAATCACTCCAACAGCATTTTCCAAAATTAATTAAGACTATTACAAAATAAAGAGGAATTTTAAATTTTTTTGCGATTCTTCTTTCTAGACAAATACTCCTGCTGTTTGAAATTTGCATTTTTTTCCTCTACAGTAACAAAAAAGCGAGCGTGCGTATTATTCATAACTCTATTTTCGGACGTGGCGCAGACTGAGAAAGAAGAGCTGATCTCAGCAACAAGAATGGTCTCTGATTCGAAAAGTACACAGAAACTGACGGAAATATCTCAAGCTGCTGCGGGAAAAATAGCAGAGTAATTTATACAAATTCCGTCTACGGTGATTCGGGGCTGTCGCGAGAGAAATTCAATGCCACGAACGTGCCGGCCGTATTTTTAGCAGGAGGAAGGCGAAAAATGAAAATTGGCGCATCAATCAGCGCGGTCCAGATTTGCGGGCAGATGTGTTGCTCGGTCGGGTCCATTTGGCCGACAATTGGCGTGCGGCCAGTAGCTCAAGGTGGCTCCTCAACAAAACACGCACACCGCGCGGCCTATTTGGGCGAAAGGGTTCGCCGACGCAAAGTTAACGCCGAATCTAAACTCCAAGCCGACCTCGTTCCCCGCTAACGGCAAATTTCCGCAAAAACTTCTCCCCTTCTTTTGCGAAACTTAGTTTGAAGGCACACAATAAAAAATTATTGTAAATATTTGCAGAAAATGTTAAATGTGTGATATAGGGTTTAAAGGAAATCGTCTGATTAAAAGGAAAATGCACAAATAATTTCATTATGATTAATTAGGCGTTGTGAAATTCCAAGCTTTCCACTGAAAGCTCTTTGTAAACCATAGCTTGTGAAATTCGAAATGAATTCATCTCACGGACATTTATTGCTTGAGATGACATTCAGTGGATATTCCAAAGTCACCATCTCGCATAGTTGTTTTAAACACTTGAGATCCTATAGCGATTGCTTGACCTTGAGCCAAAGGTCATGAAATGGTACCGCTAAAAATAAAATCTACATACGAATATTTTACCAAAAATTGTCGCAAAATAAGCACACACATAATCAAGTAAGGATATTCAATTTTTATTTTTCATGTGTCACCTTCTCTTTGCAATTTTTTATTATAAGCAGGAGCTAAAAATTTAAATATTTAAAATAATGATGCTAAAAGATATCACTCTACCGGAGAAGGGCACAGACCATCGAGATTTTGGACTGAATCAAAATACGCTTTGTAAATGTAAAAATATTTCCAACACTTCTAGCTCAAAGAATTATTACAGTTAAAAATAGCAACTCCACGAGTAAATGTATAAAAGGTCAACAGCCTTTTTGATCTTGGTCGAGCCGAAAAATCCACTTAAAACAATCTTTCAAGCGAAAAGAAGCCCCATCCGCTGATTCTGTTATTTACGACTTGATGCATATTATCTTTTCTAAATGGTAATCGCGGAAAGTCGGGCTTTTACCGCGAGGAGCGATCAACTGAAGGGAAAAAAGATGCACACACACACACACACACTCGTTCCAGAATTAGCGAGGCGAGTGTAGTGCGCATCAGAGAACGAGCGAGCGAACGAGCGACTCCTGCTGGTCTGGCGGCGCCCTTGGCCGTGTGCCACCGATTTACGGCCAATGCACACGCAGAACATGTAGATGGAGCGGCGAAAATGGCCATAAAGAATTGATCAACACCGTGGCCCCCGCGCATCTGGACTCGCATACGCACGCTAAAAGCAGCCGTGTTTACTACGAGACTCGGCCATTATATTTAAGATATTAGTGTCAAAATATTTAGCTTTTTCTGCTTGAAACGCTTAAAACGATTTGCACCGCGACGCACGTGGCTTTTATTGAAAATTTCCGAGGAAAAATTGCTCACGTCGTAGTAAAAACGAATAGTTTAGCTCATCTCTAAAGATTAAAAATAGGGAGGGCTTAACTGCTAAACATTCTAAAACCTATTTTTTAAAAAAAAATGAAATTTTTAGTAAATATGATAACGCTAGCAGAGGACTCTTGCTGAGCGAATTATTGAGAGAACAGGTAATTAAAAATTATTTTATTCTTACGTCTCGTTTCATTATTATAATTTGTGATGCATGACGCACCATTAGCTCGTAAAATTATTTGTGGAGGAATTCCTTTCGCAATCCACGATTTGCACTTAGCTCAACAATAAAATATTTTCAGACTATAAGCATCCGTGTCTTTTAAATCTAATTAAGAGATTTCGAGTTCTCGTAATCCATTAAAATATATTTTTTAGAGATACTTTGAAACCTTTTAGCTCATTTAAAACAACAGAGTATAGCGACCGTACATCAGCCGAATAAAAACAAAGAGCACTCAAGAAAGAGAATAAAAATTCCAGACGGCTTGACTGCGGTCCAAATGACGGTGGTTCGCTTGGATTCGAATGAATGAGTGCGGATAAAAGGGTTGTTCACCTTGCGTTAGAGCTGGATCTGGTTGCGACTGCGGTGCGCTCCTCTCGCCGACCACTACTACTGACTGCTACGCGAGCCACGCACCGCGCACTCGGAGACCGCGCCGCTAATTTTAGCCCTCATCCCTCCTTCGTGGAATTATTGTTCGCAAAAACCGGCATTCACAAAAACCGCCTCGGCAACCCGAGAGAATGAGAGGACGAAGACAAGAGAGCATGCATTCTCACCGGTTGGCCGGCGCCCACAACCGATTGTCCGGGTTTTATTTGCGGTGTGCGCGGCGAATCAGTCAAAATAAACACGTGAGTAAATGGAAATTCTGGCCAATTAGCGCCTCTTGTTCTTATTACTCTTCAATTGCGAAAGGGGAAATGATTGAGAGGAGGAAAGTTCTGCTGATTAAGATAAAAAAAATTGCATATTGCTTGAAAATTTCCATAATTTTGAAATGGGGAGCAAGTCAACAGTCAACTTAAAGAATAGACCAAAGTGCCTTCTCAGAGGTTGGAGATATCTCTCCCACTAGAAACGAATGACCTCTCATTGAAAGGACTTCTTATTCATGTGACAAAAGGCTATTTCAATTGAACTATTCAATAATCAAACTTGTAGCTGGAGCTTATTGTTTCCCAATTGTGCATATAAATTTAATCAGAGCTAGCTGCTAAACTATGTGCTCAGCTAACAGTTCAACCACTTAATTTGGATCTAGATGAAGAAAAAAAACAAGTTGCATAAGTGAATTGAGTTAAAGGCAATTAACATTAACAAGTAGATAAAAATGACCATTACATAGCGGAATTCCTGGGTCAGTGACCAAAAGGAACCATAAAATAAAAATCTGTCCTTTAAACGCGTAAAATGGATGGAAAAAAGCAAGCCAATTCGTTATTCAAACAGTTTGAAATATCTCCACTTCGTTTCGACTGCTGCGACTGCGCACTGGACCTAGGTGCAAGCGTGCGCATGCGCGGTGACGCGTTTCTAATCAAGATAACTGACCTGCGCAACAGCGAGTCGCTGCTTCTCCACCTGGCTGACGAGGGCGGAGCTCTGGGCCTGCAGCAGGGGTTCGATGCCCTGCATCAGCACCGACGCGCCCAGGAACTTGTTCAGCAGCGATTTCGCCTCTCGGTCCTCGCAGCTCAAACCTTCCTCTGCGACAAGAATGAGCGAATTTTATTATAAGAGCGGACGAAATTGGCGAAAATGTACCTTGATCGTTGTCGGCTTCACGCATACGGGACAGCACGTCCTGCACTCCGGTCACCTTGGAGTTGTTACCGAGGAATGATCGCGAATTGGATGAAGTGGAGCTTTCAGAGAAGACGCGCGTTTCCATCACGCGGCGCTCGACGCTCCCTGAAAAAGAAAAATATATTTTAGTGTTGAGCTTTGGGAAATTTTTATAAATGAGTTTTACCTTCTTTTTCAGTCACTTGTTCTGTCCTCTGTGCATTCTCTTCGCACACGTCTTTTGAATCAGCGCCTGAGGATTAAAATATTGATAAATATCGATGGACTTTAGATAAGATGGCATGGGAATTTACAGCATGATTTTCTCACCTTTAAGATTGTTTGAGGAATTAAAATTTAAGAGTTTATTTATGAATATTACGTAATATTAAAAATCTATCTACCCCTTTAATAAATATTTAGGATTGCATTCAAGGAAACTCGTTTTTTCGAGATTATTGAAATCGTGTTTTGTAGACAACAAGCTAAGAGATACATCCCCAGGAAATATTTTTGATTTGATGTTTTTATTCAATTGCAATGATGTTCTTTAACAAGACGAATCGATCTGAGCTTTGTTTCATATGTAAAAAAATTTATCAGCTTTCAGAATGTTTGATTTTTTGCTCTACGATTAACTATTAAAAACTTACAAAGCTCGGTACTTATCCGTGGGGGATTTTTTTAACGTCAAATATAACCCACTGATCGGGTTTTCTCATTTAACGGTGTCTGCAAACCAAAATTAAGCTAGATTGAGAAAAAAACTGTATTTTTAAATCAATTTTGAAATTTTTAGCTATTTTTTAAACGTTAGGATAGGCTACACGTACGAATTCACTGATTTCGCCATAAACCGAAACGTAGAAACCTAAGAGTTTCCTTATTAAAAGCCAGGATTTAGTCTATGCAAAATACCTGAGTTTCTATAGTCGCCGTTATTGGCGTGTTTGAAGCTGTTGGTCCTGAAGATGAGTCCGGCTTTGGGGAAGGAGCGCGGCTCGGGTGACTCGACTGTTATCAATCAAACGCATGCGGGGGTTAATACACATCACTCTTTAGGCAGGTTGCAAGACACACACACGAATCGCATATATTAGTCTACTCTGCCTGTGTTCTAGTTTAAAGCGATTAATGCTGCAAACGGCGGAATTCGGCGGTCTAAATATTTGCACTTGCCGCGGATTACTCGCGCGTTGTGTGTAAACAAAAACACGCACGTGAATCGGGAGCAGAGCGACCAAAGAGAGCCAAAACGTGCGTCTTGGCCAACCGCGTGTGAATCAGACGCCGCTTCCCTTGCCAAATCGGAGCAAAAAGGAAGTGACGACTGATGCGCGGTCGCTCGCCCTCAGCTGCAATTCAAGTGCGTCTTTGACAATTAGCAATGTGTGTCATAATGAGCAGTTTGTTGTTAATCAGTTTAGGCATTCGTGCACTAAATTTACCTGCTTCCTGATTGCGTTTGAATGAATCGAGTGTTTAATTTTTTGGTAATTCAGATTCAATTACGGCAAGGAGGAAACATTTAATCATAAAAATTGATGTAAATTTAGTGCACCTGCTAAATCGATCAGTCATGACATTTAAGAGTTAAGGACTATTAGTTTTACGATATGATTTAATATTATACTCGTTTTGAATGATTAGATTAATTAAAAAAATATGATTTTTTTAAAACTCATATTTTTTAATTTTCCTGGAGTTCATAACGAGACCAAATAGAACTTAAAAAATATGATGTTGTGAGCAAATTTAAAAAGATTATCTTTAAAAACCTAATTTTTTCTAAATCTAAGTTGTATTAAACTCGGAGCAAACTTTTTGAGCAATCAATGATAAAAAATTCTATTCTATTCAACAATTTCCACTCTTGAATTCAATCAAACGCAAGCTTACTGTTGTTCTGCTGGAATTTCTGTTGGAGGGCGCGCACGGAGCCACTGCGTCCGACGCGTGCCATCGAGATGGGGCTGTCGTTGCCCCTCGAGGTCGAGGTCACGGTCGTACTGGACGAGTGCGATGTGGCGTGTGAGCCATCACCCGACACGTGACTGCGCGAGGTTGCGCTGAGCACGGTGCTCGTGTCGCCGTCGTTGCGTTCGCGGTGCATGCTCTTGACGATGGTGCGTCCGCCGTCTTCGTCCTCAACAATCGACTCCTGCTCGAAGTCACCTGGTCGCCGTTCAATCGAGTCTGGGAAACGAAAATTCAATTGTCGATGAGTGAAAGAAAATCATTCGGAGTAAAGACATTTTTAAAAAATTTCCACTATTTTCTTTCCGATTCATTAAATACAAAATTGCTGACTTAAATTTATTTGGCGGCAAAGGTTTTTTACCTTCTCCGTTACAAAACTTTTGATATTCCCAATTATTGTTTCCCTAATAAGAGTTGAAAAGTTATGTAACACGGTATAAATTATGCAATTTGGTACTTTTAGTGTGAAAATGACACTTAATATAACCAGAGGAAGTCAGATCAAAGTCGTTTTCGTGATTACGGATTCGAATCATCTTCATCGTCGACATCGAAACGAGTTTCAGAGCGTCGTCACATCTCAATCAGGCTGAACGACCGCCAATTAAAAACGACAAGCCGACCCATAAACCTACAAAATTCAGTCCCGCGATCTGAAAAGCTTGAGACCGATTTATAATTAGAACCGAATGGTGATTTTTCCCCTGAAACGACCCAAACACATAGTCGGAGTAATCAAAAACTCTTTATTTGTCCATAAATATAGGGACGCACCCAAAAGTTAGTGGACGAATTAATATTTAAAAAAAAAAGGACAAAACAATTTCAGGCGAGTAGAGCTGACCATTATTGCTAGAAGCGATGATGGCCGAGATGCGGTCTGTGAGCAGCAGGACGAAGACTAGCGCGATGACGGCTCCCGAAGGGCCAAACAGCAGCCACAGGTGCGGCGGCATGGTGCACACTGCCGCACACTGTTGACTGCCGCCCGAATGAGGCGCACTCGGGCTCGGCCGGCGGCCAGCTGGCGCTTCTTTCCCATACACACGGACGCCCCAACGACCGACCGACCGACGCTTGCCCAATTCGCGCACGACGCATGACCCAGCGAAAAACGCACTAAACTTCGCACCGCGTGCCATGCCTGCCTTTCTGTCGCTCGCGACGCGTTACTCACCCTTTCGCAAACTGATGCTCGCCGAGCTGACCACGGGCGTCTCGGGCGTCGGCTCGCGCGGCTTCTTCAAGATGCTCTTCACCTGCTCGGTGCTGATCTTACGCACAGGTTCGACTGGAAACATTTTTAGCCCAATGATGAAGAATATATTTTTACGCTTCGCAGATTGTTTTTTACACTCCAGATTAAATGACGATTGGAAAAAATTATATAAAAAAATGAGAACAATGACTTTTTATTCAAATTCTACTTAATTTACAAAACAATTCCAACAACACAAAAGAAGAATGAATGTAATTTGATGACACAAGTCTTAAATTTCAGCAGAATTTATTTTAACCGCGTGAATTGGAAAATCGAGTGTTGTTATTTTCTGTTAAGTCTAGACTCTAGAGTTTGACAAATGGAGAACTGCAAGAGCAAAGAAAATAGCAGTAGCTTGAAAACAACATTCATGTGGTTTTTAGCGCCCCTTGCTCTGATTTGTGTCATGCGCCAGCAGTTCCTAACACAGATTTCAATCTAAAAGAGTCAAACTTGTTTCATTCACCGCTACTTTTTACAGTTGTTATCGGTCAAATCGAAATTAATTTCTTGCGCAAGAATTGCGATGAAACAATTTATTTTATGTTTTCCTGACAAGGAAACTCTTATTTAACATTGGAAATGCTTCAAACTCAAATAGTAAAGTCAGTTTTCATTCAATCGTGGTAATACAAGACCAATCTATCAGTGGATATTTTTTTAATATATATATATATATATATATTTTGGAAAGTCCCTAGACGCGGGGAAGTTAATTAATGGTTCTAAATTACGTTTCTGAGCTGACTACTGACTACCAAGTCATGTGGCTCTATTTATGCCATAATTAATTTTTTATTTACTGAAATATTATTTTTGACATAAAAATATCGCAAGAAAAGTTTTGTCCACATGAGAAAATAATCAATTTTATTTGCTTTCAGTATAATTTTAGTATTTTTGCTCTGCAATTCACCGCATTAAAAACTTTCAAGCCCCTAAACTAACTCTTGTTAGAGATTTAAAATTTTTCCAATTCGTCCAAAACGACCTACCAAAATCTTTACTTTAATCTCTCATTTAACCTTGCCTAAAAACCAAAATTCAGCTAAATTGAGCAAAATATATGTTTTAATCAACTTTTAAATTTTCTTAAATTGCTAAAATCATCTAAAAATTTCTGCCACTGTATGTGGTTTCCATAAGGAAAGACTACAGTACAATTCAGTGAGAAATTTTTTTCAGATTTCATAACAATCTCTCCAGCAAAGTAAATTATTGAGAAAAAAATAATTAAATAAAACCCATATATTTATTTAAAAATTTCTTGTAACCCACCAGGAGCACTAGTGATCTCCTGGCTGGACTCGTGTCTTTTGATGATCGCCTTGAGCGAGCTCGTCCTGTTGGTCAGGGCCTCATTTTTGCTCTTCTTTTGCGTGTCGGCGGCGATTTGGCTGCGGCTCTCCTCTTTCAAGAAGGTATCACGCA
This sequence comes from Cloeon dipterum, assembly GCF_949628265.1. Taxonomy (NCBI): domain Eukaryota; kingdom Metazoa; phylum Arthropoda; class Insecta; order Ephemeroptera; family Baetidae; genus Cloeon; species Cloeon dipterum. The sequence goes on from NC_088787.1 coordinate 24,843,553, forward strand.
GCTTGGCCTTGGGTTTCTGGGCGCTGCTAGGGCTAACAGTTGTGCCCGTCTCTGAAAAATTAAAGGATCAACATTAATGCGAGGATTGACACTCTGAAAATGAGTAGTTAGAATAAAAATATAAAATAAATTTTAAATTGGCTCATTCGTTGGATTGAAATGTATTAGCAGAAAAATATATCAAAATTGAAGTAAATTCATTTGCACGTCAGCTCCTTTTATTAGCTTTTTAAATAAAATATTTAATAAATAAATATTGAAATAAAGAAAATATTTAATAAATAAATATTTAAATAAAGGAAATATTTAAAAGCCTTGCTGTGCTAGCGCAAACATTTGTTTCTAGAAAATTGACGGCTTTACAATTGAAACGATTTGGACTGTTTCTTAAATTTACCAAAACTCAATGAATCGAGACGCATCACTCTTATTTTACTAGAAATAGTCCAACGTTCCGTGGTTCTAAGACATTATTTACCGTCAATCAAGCCACCTTTCGACTTTAATTTTATCCTCTTGAAGTTTCGTAAGGAAAAAGGCTCCAATTCCGGTGTTGAAAGGCAATAAAACGCGCCTGATTTATCACCAGAGCGGCATGCATGGCGTGGAAATTGTGTTCCAATACGCGTGTTAACATTTTTGTCGGTTTGTTTTGGTTTCATTAGCTAGTGAGCTAGGGGTTGTCGATTCTAATTTTGTCGCGTCAGCACCTCTCCAAAGACGCGTGCAGTTGGGGCGGCTGTTTAGATTAGGGGCATTCCTTGCTTGGGCGAGCTGCACCAGGGGCTGCTCTATTTGCGGCACAAAGAACAAAAGTATACTCACTGCTGTTCTGCTCGTGCCGCTCCACCAGGCTCTTTAGCTGTCCAGTCGACGGCTGCAGCTCCGGCATCTCTTCTTCTTCGGCAGCCGGTTCCTTTTCTTGCACCACACTCGCAACTGCAGCAGAATGAACGGAGAGAATTTAATTTCGATAGTGAGAGCACGACGATTCAGAAGGGGAATGGTGGGTTTTTATTTGAACAGGGAAAGAGAATTCGTGTCAATAGGCTCAAAACAAGCGTCCACTCAAGCGAGCACTTACAGTCAGAAATAATAATGGCTACTGCAAGCTAAACAAATAGCAGCAGACCCTTTCTAATCTAGGGTTGCCAAGAAGTAAAATCTTTTTAAAATTTTTTTAAATATCCATTGAATTGATATAAGGTAACGATTGAAATATGGACCGAATAATAGCAAATTTCAAGAAAAATTAAACGGTTATTTTGTCAAAGATTTTTTGAATTGATTGAATTTTAATGAAGCCAAACACAGACCCCTTTTGAAAATCTGCAATTTTTGAAAAAATGAAAAATTTCTTTCAAGACTAAAAAGCACTATTTTTTATTTTCTCACTATTAAATTTTCATAAATTTTCTCACCCCGGAAGCAATTAATTTCCTATGCTAAAAAAGAGGGCGTAACCGGTAAAATTCGAAAAATTGGATTGTGTGAATTATGAGGTTAATTTACCTCCTGGCGAAATAAATCATTGTTTTCAATAGAGAGACAGTACCATGCGAACTTTGGAGCCGATTTTCTCATATATTTAAATCGCAACCTGGGACAGTTTTAGCTCTTTCCCAAATTTCAGGGCATAATTAAAAAGGTGAAAATTATAATTCAGAACTGATCAATTTTAGCAAAGGGGTGGAATATTAGAGTCAAAGCCAGGCCTCTGATAAAAAAAACTAGGGTTACCAGTCTTCAAAGCGCGCAGACCGCCGAACAAGGGTCGTCCTGAGAGGTCGGTGACGTCCTGCTTGGGCGGCGTGGGCTGGTCAACCACTTCTGTCGGGGCCGCAGCAGCTGCCGGCTCTGCGAATCGTAAAACACGTGTGTGCGTTAGAGTGGATCGGCAGATTTGAAAGTTAAAAGTGTCATCTCTCGGCGCGTGGTTTATTTCGGTCGAGCAGCCGCTGCTGGAGCGAACGTCAACACTGACCTTGGGTCCTTCTCAGGGCCCGTAGCCCGAACAACGGCCGACCAGACTCATCCAAGGGGCCGACGCCGTAGCTCGAGGTTACGCTGTCCGTCGGGTTGGCTTCCCTAGGTGGCGCAGAGATTTTTCTCACGCCTGAAACACCGGACGTGCAGCGTTCAGAATTGCTTTTTTGCGGTGTAATTCAGGATTCATTTGCTGCGTGTCGGCTTTTATCAAATTAATTAAAGGTCATTGACAGGGAAAAATTTGATATGAATAAAATAATGTAACACCACCTGTTGCTTGAACCAAAGTTAAAGAAATTCTGAGAATTAAAAATTTTTATAGCTGTTCGAATAAGGATTTTAGATGACAACTAGGAAAATTCACCAAAACGAAATGAATGTAATAAATTAAAAGAAGGTGCGAAGATATATAGAGTTTGGGAAGCCCTGCATTTTATTGTAAACCCTTATAAATTGAAAAACCTTTATAATACTTTCCAAGAAACGTTGTGGCAATATATGGTGTTGAAAAGAAATTGCCCAATATGGTCATATTTTATGAACGTTAAAAGAGAAAAATTAGGAAAGAAAAGGTAAAAAATGGAAGAAGAAGAAAAATACCCTTGGCCGTGATATACCATTTTTCTGGAATTCATTATAAAATGTTTGTGACGTAAAATTATTTTAATTTTATACGCACACGACTTGTTGCTATTTGATTAATAAACAGATTGTGATTAAATTTATCTCAGTTTACCACAGTTCAATATTTCAACCATCGCAAACATGAATGGAAGGATTGATAAATCGATCAACTCTCGAGCATTCTCAAGATAATTGAAGAGAAAATTATCTGGACCGATGTACGCAGAGGAATGATGAATAACTACCATTTAGCACTTAATATCGATTAAAGTTCACTTTTCCATCGAAGGATAAATGCACTTAATTGCAGAGAACTGAGAACTAGAATCTGAAAAAAGCGATGCACAGAAAACTCGGCAATCTGCTGCCAATTACGCTCGGCCGTGAGGGGCAATCTCTGAATGGTCTTATAAAAGCATTTATGTGTGTGATGAATGGTAAAAAAGTGTCCAAGAAAACGGCTGTGAAATGTGAGTCAGTGTGTTAAGAGGCGCACAATCGAGCGTGTTTACAAAAGTGAATAGCGCGAAGTGGGCACATACAGTATTGCAACGAGAGGCTCTTCTAAACGCACCGTTAGTTTGGCCGCGCCTCGATCATCGCACTGCCGCGCCGAACAGAAAACCCGTGAATCGGAATTGACCGACTGACTGACTGCCGCCGTGCATTCGATTCGCGAGATGCGCGGAGCAGGAAAAAGCGATACAACAACAAATGGCAGGAAGCCAGCCGGTCCGCTTTGCTGTTCATGAAAATTCCGCGCTGCTTTGTTACCACAGTGTCGCAGTCATCGTGAGAGTGAGGCCAGAGATAAAAGATTTGTTGCGCCAAACTGACTTTCGTTCGAATAAATTGAATGGCTGCATGAGCACAATTTAGCAACACGATTTTGTTACAAAGAAGTGAGGTAAACCGTGAGAATTTAAATTGGAAAAAAATTGTTTAAGGCAAAATTAGTTTATGTACTTATTCGTCAACATTTGGAGCAGAAATTAATTTTTTAGAGATGAGATTTGGAGGATTTCATCTACACATAATAACTACCCAAAACTTTGAAATCCAAATAATTATTTGAAATTTTCCTAATGATTTGATTTGGTTTGAAAAACTCCTTACGTTTTTTAAATATTAGTAACTTAAAAAGTACAATAAATTTTGCAAGGAGATATTAAATTACGAATGTGTTACTCACATCAAGATGTAATTTATAATTCAAAGGATGAATCTGGACCCCCTTTAAATTAATTATGATTTTCTTATGGGCTTTTAAAATATGTGAGAAAAACAGGAAATATAAAAATATACCAGCGTTAAATACAAGAGTTTTATTAAAGAATTAAAATTATAGCAAATTAAGCATGTTGTTCATAGATATTTTAAATTTTTTGCTCAAATGGAATACCAAATTAAAAAAAAATATGTATCTTAGTTGTTAATATGCAATCAAACATAACATACCTTTCTGAACTTTTGATAGTCAATAAATAATTTAAAAAACTACTGACTGAAAAAACTTCAGTGACAATATTGCAGAAAATCTAAAGAATAAACCAAAACGAGTTTGTGTCTTGGATCCAATCGTTATGAGGGCCAAAAGTGATTGTACCTCCCGAACGGAATGCGTACTTACTAAAATGCCCTTTTGCAGGTACTTACTGCTGGTTGAGCGCTACGGGAGACGGGGCCGTTCACTTCGCTGTGGCGCGTACGGAGTGACTGAACAGGCGAGTGAGGACCGTTCAGGCTGAGGCAGGCGACCGATTTTAGCCGTCAGCCACCTATAGCGTGAGATAGCAGTGTGGCTCCCCGCGTGTTTACTTAGCCAGCCAGCACCGACGGCCCCAACAGCGAATTCACGCGCCGCACGCGATTTACCTTTTCACTTAACACACATTCTTCTCGCGGGGAGTAAGAAAGAGGCGAAGAAGAACCAAGGGAAGAGAGCAGGTTGTAAAAGGCGGATTAATTAATTTCGAACCGTGAGATACGCACTAGTTGACGGTCTAATCGTTCGGAATTACATCAAACGCTGATTTAAAATGCGGTATAGGAAAGGATGGGTGTTTTCGAAAAATGTGATTTTATGATTTGGACCAAGCACCATGGCCGTAATCGCAGCCAAGCGGAACGGTACAGGTTGTTTGATTTAAATTTATAGTCCACTCGTTAAATTTAGACCTGCCCAAAAGTCACTTCAGCAGTTATTTAAAATTAAAATAACGTTAGTTCAAAATGTTAAATTATGAAATAATTTTTTATAACTGTTAAAAAATGGCACTCACTCTCGGTCTCTTGGGACACCTTCCTCTTGATAGTAGCCACGGAGGTGTTAGAGGGGCTGTCCTCCTTCAGGAAGCTGGCCAACTTGCCCTTGTCCAACTTTCCAGTGCTGGGCTGCTTGACCAGCTCTGGCTTTGCTGTCTCCTCGGCTGCCCTGAGCGGCGTACTGACGGTGTTTCCGTCCACCTCCTCGGGCTGCTTGCGAGCCGGCGACGAGTTCTTGCGGCCGCTCTCACTCTTCACGGGTGACACGCTCCTCCTGCCGTTCACCTGCGGAATCAAATTCCAAAATTAAAGATACGATATCTACTTTCAATTGAAATTCTCGATATATTTTTAAATATGAGGAGTATTTTCTCACGCGTCATGTACACAAACATTTTTACTATAAAAGCTATTACTTCAAATATCAACAGCCTTTCCTTGTAATTAATCTCCTTGTGATAGGACTAAGCCACTTAATACAATTTTCTTCAGAAATACATTTTATCAGACATTTATTGTTACTTCACACAGTAGTATTATTTGTTTCATTTTATGCCCCACTTCCTTCCTCTCTTTAATTTTTGAGATCTCGTGTTGTTTTACAAGCGCTTTCCGCTTGTAATAAGTTGGGTATTACACGGGCCTTCGCGAGAGTACAGTGCACGCACGCAGTAAATTACCTGTCGCGTAGGCGAGGCTCTGCGAGTCGTAGTCGTCGATACCTTCGTGGTGGAAGTCGTTGTGAAGATGGTCTGCGTCTTCTTGGCGTCTCTGATAGCCGCACGCAGACGTCTTCTTTCGTCGTAGTTCGTTGCTTTTTCAAGCTAAATCAAAGTAAAAGCAAATTCCAATATTTTTTCTTTCCTGGCTTGAGAAAACTTGAACGTAAGCTTCTGGCTAAATATCTCTTTATTAAAAATAATTTCACCGTAAAAAAGCAAAAATAAAACAGAAAATTGCATTTTTGTTCATTCAGCCTTTAATTTGTTATGTTAATAAATTCAGTTGATGTGACATTTTTTCTGGTTAAAAAAATTATTATAATCTACAATGTACAAAATAATTGGTTAAAAAATTATTATAATCTAAAATGTACAAAATAATATCCTTTTTAGGGAATAAATATTCAAAGCAGAAAAAACAATTAGTTAAGTAAATTTTAAGTCAAAGACTACCTAGTTATAAGATGTTTAAAATTAAATTATAAGAAATAAATGCCAAGTCGTGAAATTTAGAGATGTGTTCACGGTCGTTATAGTAAATTAGAGTTAAACTTCGAAAACAAAACAAAATTTGATTCCATAAATTATCTTGGAGTAACTTTTCAATCTTCAGGTCTATGTTTCAAAGCATATTGATAAAAGAGTGAAAGCATCAATTTTTACTACCGGTAAAATTGAAAATTTGTCGAAAAGTTCTATTGATAGAGCCCAAAATTGTTTGAATTAGCCATTTCTCCTGTTGCCTCCTATGGCATATTGAAGCTGTTTGGAAACATTCAACTCTTGAAGACTTAAACAATCTCAAATGAGCCAAGAGAAACTTCTTTAAGAAAGTTTTATGTGTTGATAAACGAATGAAGTCAAGACTGGTCTATGAGTTGGTTGAGACTGATTATTTTATTAACGATCTAAAGATTAGATTACTTTATTCAAAGCTGCTAAATACAAGAAATTGTTTCCCAAAATTGTTGTAATATGATAAATTTCATGTGCTGTACACCGTTGGTGTCTAATAAATAAATAAATAATAAGTAAATGTGTTTGTCTAAATGAATTAAACTCACCATGATTTCCAACTGACGGACATCAACAGCCTCATCAACCTTCTTCTCAGCAGGCTGCACCGCCGGTTTGGCTTCTTCTGGCGCTTGTTCCTGCACAGGCGCGACCGAGTCGCCGATCTTGCTGCTGGTCCTGCGCAGAGTCACGCCAAACTTTCCGCTGGCCCTGGAGACACTGGCCTTGGGCTGCTCTTCACTCAGCGGTGCCACCTTCTCCACCCTGACGGGCTCCTTGCACAGCGGTGCCACCTTCTCCACCCTGACGGGCTCCTTGCACAGCGGCGCCACTTTCTCCACCCTGACGGGCTCCTCGACCACCGGCGCCACTTTCTCCACCCTGACGGGCTCCTCGCACAGTGGTGCCACCTTCTCTGCCCTGAGGGGCTCCTCGACCACCGGCTCTTTGACGTCCGACTGCTTTCTCACGGTCTCGGGCTCCTTCTTGGGCGGCTCCACAGCGGCCGGCTGGTCGAAGTTGCGGATGCGGTCGGTCACCTTGGAGAAGACGGACGGCCGGCTCAGGATGTCTCTTTCGTACTTCTTGCGAGCCTCATCCTTATCCTCCTCCGTACGCTCGAACAAAGCCTTGCCCAGGCTCACCGCCTTGTTCGTCTCGAACACCTTAAAAAATCGGGAAAATGTGGTGCTATTATGTTATAAACACGCTAATTCAAACCAACAGTGGCTACCTGGGGGACTTACTTAGGTATAAAGCTTAACTCATGTTGCAAAATATTTAAACCCTGACAGTGGAAAAAAACAGCAGCTAGACCAGCTCTGAAATGAACCTTGAAAATGTTTAAAAATTCCTGGTGTTTTTAAAAAAACATTTTAGCGAATAATTCTTGAAATTAACAGGATTTAGTATTTTAAAAATCGCACAGACAAACAACGAAATGGATTTGATGAGAAAAGAGATAATTACGTATTTTCGCTCGAGACATCTGCTTTGAATCATTGAATTCTCGTCAGGAGCACTCTTTACTGAACAAACTAACAAAGCAACTGTGGTGAATTGCAGAAAAGCGTTGCCCCCCTCCCTCGGTCGCGGAAACGAAAAGAATGCATCCAGTAGGAGCAAGGAATAATTTAAATTGCGCTGCTCTCCCTTGAAGCAAAACTTTATCTTATTCCCACAAGAAAATCATTCCATTTCCAAACGAACCACTCAGTGAAATATCTGTCAAAATGCTATCACAAAACATGAATAAAATGTGGTGGTTATGCACTCTTTAGCTGATTGTAAGAGCAATTCACGTGAACAAATAAAGAGGGAAATTTTGAGAATAAATTATATTTTGCTAATTAAATTTAATAAACTAGCTCTCACACGGAAAAAATGTACGTTCTCAAACAAAATTGATTAGTTAAGTGATTTTACAATAAAAAATACCAATTATTGCAAAGCTGCCCCTAAAAAAAAATCAAAATTTCACTTTTCCAATTTATGTAATTTAATATTTATCATTGCCTGAGACTGATAAGAAATAAAATACTGTCCTATTTGCCAATACTCAGGGCGAGATCCGAGTTTTCACTATTAATATTTACTTTTATTTTCGATTGAAATAAAATTCCAGCAAGTCTTTCCTGTAAAATAGATTTAGAAACTCTTACCTTCTTCTTCTTCTCAACCTTTCCAAGGTCGGTGGTGAGGAAAATGTTGGCCTTGTCAGCGACGCTGAGCAGCGCAGGCTCTTCCTTCTCCTCGTCCTCATCTTCCTCCTCGCGCAGGCCGTCAAGGCCTCCGGGCGGCACGACCACCTCCAGGGGTGTCCGCTCACGCTTGGTCGACTCGAAGTCGCTCTCAGGCTCGCTGACGCGGTCGGCGAAGCGCTGTGGACGGCCATCAGGCGACGAGTCCCTTGAAAGCTGCTGGATGTGCGTCTGGCCCTGCGCCAGCAGGCGCCGCGAGCTGTTCTCCTCGTCCTCCGTGTCCAGCAGGTTGTTGCTACTGTAGCGGATGTCCTCCAGCTCGGTGACCGTCTCATCCTCCTCGGTCGAGACGCCGCCGCTTTCCTCCTCCGACTCTACTGGCTTGCTGATCTGCAATACGCGCAGGCAAAAGCAAACTTAGAAGCGACGAGGTATGCAACCGGTTAGGCACGAATGTAAGGCGTATTGCGTAAGTATCATTCGATTAATTTTCAAAGGTACATAGCGATTAATTGAATTAATGAAATTTTACTGCACGGATCCGAAAAATCAATGTTAAATTTAATAAATCTGCTGATCAGTCCATTAATAATTGTTAACACAAAAAATTACAAAAACCTTGCTTGAATGAACTGGATAGAAATCATTAAAAAAGTAGCAAAATTTTAAAAATACTCTTTAATAGATAAAATTGAGAATAATTGAGAACTAGAGATTTTTTAGATGGTTTAAACTTACTGTAACAGCAGGAGCAGGTTCCTTTGGGGTCTGTGTCACCTTAGGCACCTCTTTTGGCGCCTTCTCCACGATCTTGGAGCCAGACACGCTGCGTCCGTTGGTGCGCGGCGCGTTGTTATTCTGCTTCTGCTGCGGCTGCGGCTGCCGGACGGTGGTGGCCGTCGTAGTCGTTTTTCTGCTCTCCTGCGTGCGCTGGTAAGTTTGAATGGCGGACTTTCGCACGATCGGCGCCGGGGAAGCAACGGGCTTTGTTACCTCGACGGGTTTTCGTTGGAAACGGTTTGTTTCCGTTTTGATCGGAGTTGTGGAACTGCGCGGTTTGCTCGTCACGGCCCTCTGTCAATGGGGAAATTGCTTTTTTAAGGATTTCCTATTGTTATATAAATTTCGGAGGCGAGACAAAAGAAGACCGAGGAATAAAAATCGTTGAAGATCAATTGAAATCGTTAAAGGCTGTTCGCAGTCGAGATAAATTAATTGACAAGATCAATTTGCGCAGTTTTTTTTAATAGTTTTTTTAGTTTATAATAAAACCATTAATTCACTCCAAATCTAAAGGAAAAGCAAATGCACTGGATGCAGTGCTTAATTTTACTAACTTTTGCTGTTTTGTTTTCAATTTCAAGTCTAGTTTTATTTTGTATAGTTCTTACCTCAGGCGTTTTGACGCAGGTAGCGGTGGAAGACCTGTCGATGATCGTCTTCTTGATAGTGCTCTCGACGGTTTTCCTGGTTGTGGGGCTGGTGATGGTCTGCATAATTTTCTTGGTAGGTTTGGTCTCGATTGGTGCGGCCCTCTCGGGGCTGGAAGATGGAGACCTGTGGGCCTTTTTGCCGGTGGGCGACGTCTTCTTGGGACTCTGAACCGGGCTCTGGCGCCATGGCTTGTCTGGTGAGGCGGAACCGTGCTTGCGGTTGCAGCACCGGTCCTCGTGCTTCCCAGCAGCAGGCTCTGGCTGCTTCTTGGCGGCGGCGTTATTCAGTATGGGCAGCTTGGTGGGACGCTTCAGGGTCGAGGTGGTGGTCGAGGTGGCGGGTGCGGTCTCCTGCTTCGGACTGACCTTTGATTTGGACAGCGTCCTGGTGCGCACCGGCGAGCAGGAAGAGTCGCGTTCGCTCGAGTCCTCCACTTGCTCGCGGCTCCTCCTGCGCAGTGTCTTCTTGGCATCCGTCACCGGCTTCTTCTCTGGCGCGGCCTTCCTGGTCAGCTTAACCTCGGCCACGGCGCGCTTGACCTGCTGCGGCTCGGCCTTCTTGGGCTCTGGCTTCTTGGCCTCGTCCGTGATGCTCTTCTTGCGCTGCTCTGGGGTGCGCAGGATAGACTTGGGCTTGGCGGCGTCCTCCACCTTTGACCGGACGGTGGCGACCTCTTCGTCGCTCGACTCGTCGTGTCGCTCCTCCTCGTGGCTAGGGCTGCACGGTGGCGAGGCGCTTGGGGTGCCGGCCCGTCTGGCCTTTGACGCCGAAGACAGCTTCCTCCTGTTGGGCGAGGTTACGCGGCTTCCACCTTCCTGCTGCCGCACCAGGGTCACCGAGGTGAAGGTCGAGAACTGCGCGTCCTCTTTATTCTCGGACACGCTCGACTTGCGGCTGGACACCTGGCGGGTCGGACTTCCCGCGTCCGACCGGACGGGGCTCTTGCTCATCTCTCGCGTTGGAGAGCTCGACTTTCTGGTCTCGCTAGAACGGCGCAAACTCGATTTGAGCTCCTGACTCTCGTTGGAGCTCATTTTGACCTCGAAGATCTCGCGCTGAGGAGTGCTGCGGCTCTTGACCTCGTCAGAGGTCATCCTCGATTCGGTCGTGCTGGAGCGACGGCTGCCCGCGGGACTCCGGATGGCCTCGGAGGCTCTAGCGTCACTGTTGCGGCGGTAGCTAGAGCTGAGCACCTCTCTGGACGGAGAACTGGACACTCTGGATGCGGTGGACTCGAAGCTCGAGGTGATCAACTTGACCTCGCTCGTTGAAATGGAGGCCAGCTTGACCTCCGCAGCGCTGGAGCAGCGGCTTCCCGACTCCCTTGACGGACTTCTGATGACCTCTCGCGGAGGGGTGCTCGAGACCCTGGCGTCGCTGGTGCGGCGGGAGCCGGAGCTCTCGGTTGAGATGATCTCCACCTCTCTGGATGGAGAACTGGAAGAACACACGTAGCTCGAGGTGGTCACCTTGACCTCCCTGGTCGGACTGGAAATCATTTTGCCTTCCGATGTGCTGGAGCGGCGGCTATCCGAGCCCCTGGAAGGACTGGACTTTGAGCTGCGGCGGCTGCTGGTCCTGCTGGCCGGCGGACTTTCCGCCTCCGACCGCGAGTCGAGCATCTCTTGCAGCGAGCCGCTGGTCGTCGTGGTGGTCGTGGTCGATTCGAAAATCACGGTCACCGCCTGCTGCTGGAGCTGGTGCGAGCCATCGGAGCTCTCGATCAACTCTGCCGGCTTGGTCTGCTCGGCCGGTTTCTCGCGAATGTCGAAGTGGTCGCCCGCGCGCAGTTCGCCCACCACCAGCTCGCGGTAGGTGGTGCCGCCCCGCTTGGGCGTCTCCTCGCGGATGGCCGCGTGCGGGTCGGCGCTCTGCACGTCCTTTAGCACCTCACCGGTCGTGTAGAAGTCGCGCAAGCGTTTCTCGCGCAGCTTGTACATGCGTGCGCGTATCTCTTTCTTGCGGCCAAAGTCCTCCGCCGCTTGCCACTGAAACACGTCAAAAGCGAGACTCTTACCTTCAGGCCTTGCGAGCTTAAGAGAGAGATAGAGATAGAAAATACGCACCATTCGGCGCAGCACTTCCTCATCGTTGATCTGCTCCACGTCGTCTGGCTGGGGCGGCAGCTGGCCCACGTCGGTCGCCATGGCCGTGGGCCTGCAATCAGGGAATAAACGCTATTTATGTTAATTTCACATGCACACAGGTGAGCCGAGCACGTGGGCGACGCGGAGGCTCGCCCACGGCCGCCAATTCGCTCTGCCCCCGCGCGACACGTCTCGATGGCACGCCGGCCGGCCTTGCCCGAAACGGACCGCCCGCAGCTGCCGTCACCGCTAATATTAGCCACTTTCGGGCCCAGGCTTCCTCACCCGCCGGGTCAAGCGTCAAGGTCAATGTTTCCCGGAAATAGGTCATGTTTTGACTGTCGAAAACGGAGCACCAACCCACGGGCAAACGAATCCTGTCCTTTTTTAAATAAAAAAGAGACCCTTGAGATTTCTCAGAAATAGGTCATTTTTCGGCCGCGTCGAGAAATCGGGCGTTTTGTTTTTATACTGCCCAAATTTCACAAGAGCGGCTTTCGAGTTTGTCGCCGCGGGACAAAAATTTGAATATTCAACTTAGCGAAAAAGGAAACTGTGTAATTACGACCCATTTCGTTGTAAATTAAATTAGCAGCTTTAAAGAAAACGAGCAAACTGGCAAGTTACATTATATCTTTTGTTCATCTCAACTTCAACAAAGCGGACGTGTGTGTATGTCACGGAATTTTTCAAGTTTGATCTCATCTCTCGGCGCAAACCGAGGATGAAAGAGCTACCTTTTGCCATTTCGACAGCGACTCGGTTCATTTGCCCTTAGAAGGCAAAGACGGGTTCACAAACGCCGCGCTGGAACTTGTCAAACGCAGTCACACGGACAAGTGTGTGAAAAGTGTCGAGTGCGTGATTCTGATTCTCGCTCCACGGCATTTCGGTCCGAATGTACGTGGGTGTGCCCTGAGCGAGTGACCTGAGGTCTCGGGTTTCTGTGGCTTTGAATGCATTCGCCGTGAAATCAAAACAAACCCCCTGCGCTCTCGCTAGATGATTCGATCGAAATTAGCCGACCTTGCCAAAGCAGCGTGCGTTGGAGGCGACAGACGCCCAACAGACTTATCGGATTTTCTCACTCATTAATCACCGCCAATTATGAGAGTGAGGAAAATAGCGTCTCACGCCTATTACCAAAGCCGAAATTTATAGCTTATCTCTAGCTGTGAGAGCAGGATTGGTTAAAGACGTACCCTTTTTGTTAACTGGAGAAAATAACAACTGGAAATCAAAAATATTGTTTCGAAAATATTGCTTCAAAACAGCTTTAAAACCCTAAATCAGAAGTGAAAGCAAAATAGGGAAGGTGGAGGACTTTGGAAGCAATAAAAGTAGCAATCAGTGAGATAGGAAGTTTCACCAAATTCTTCTTCAAATCTTTTCTTTCGCAATCAGAGCACAAAATTTTAGATATCCCAGTTGAGATAAAATTAAAAGTTAATAATATTTTTTCTAATGACTCATTCCATTTGTAGCCTAACTTAATGCCATTTGGATGTATCCTGGAAATTTATTTTCAAAACGATTCTTAAAAAGTACGCTGCAAACACGTTTGGTAATGCGTATCGATTCTTAGCGCAATCTGCGTCACTCTCGTGGAGAAACGAGTTTGTGTCCTTTTACTTCTCGCGCTGCGGTTTGGAGACTTGAACTCGCGGCGGCAAACTCATCAGCTCACCTACACACACACACACGGGTGACTCATCCGCTTTACTTTATTATTATTGCCGAGAGTGGCTTATCTCCTTTGAACCGACAGCAACGAATGGCAAAAGAGTCGTAAATCTTTTCTCTTGTGGATTTACATGACTTTTAAATGAATGAATGACGATGGCTCAAAAATGCTAATTTCTTGTGTTACGTGTTACATTGCGGTTTTATTAAGTGAAAAATTCATGCCCTTCAGAAGAAGTAGCAATTAAATAATAATTTCATTTACCACGTGGTGTCAATTATTAAGCATTTAAATACAGTGTAATTTAAATATTCAAACACTTTAACAAAAATTTTGTGGTCTGTATTTATGGAAAGTTGGAATTTGATTGCAACTAAGTGAGTGAATCTAATTGAGTTTCCCACTTAAGAAATGAACAAATAAGAAGGTGATAAGGAACACGTTTAGACCAGCCGCATAAAATTCAACTCGCTAGATCAGAACGGCTTTCATTTGTATCTTCCAAGCAGCAGTGTTCTTTGATATTTTTGCAAGTCAAATTTTTATTTAAATTTATCCTAATAAAAATACTGACCAAAGTTGGAAAGTCAGCAAAATACCCAATGTCCTGTGTTCAAATAATTTCAAAGCAAAATATACTTTACCTAGGTAGAAAAAATTGCCTTCAGCGTGAGGAGACCACGCCGATCATCTCTTGTCCTCAAAATTTCACAGCCAAAATGTACCCGGCCGGCGCACCAACGGGACAGAAAGCGCTTACTATTTAGCTACAGTATTTGAGCTCCCTCACGTTTTACTGCTTCGACGCCGACCACAGCTATCACAACACGTGAGTTTCCCACATTTCACTGCCCTACATCGCTTCAATTAACTGAAATATTTTGTTCCAGAAGTCACTTTGGCAACTATCGCAATAACCGTGATGATAGTGCTTCTGCTCCTGCTCTAAGGAAACTGTTTGTTATAGTGCAAACCCAAGAACAGTCGTGTCAGGCTCATTTAATTGATTACAATAAAATCAATCAAATTTTGATACTGATAATCAGTTTGATTGTAGTTTAGATACAACTTTCTGAAAAACAAAATAAATGTTGTTTAGTTTTTCTCGTTTTTCTGTAGATAGTTTTCTTTAATCTTTATATTTTTTTGCTTTGATATTATAATTGACAACAAGAAATGTTTTGTAAATTTAATTCTGTTTATTTCTCCATAAGAGGCAAAAAAAATAAAAAATAAATATGATATTGTTCGGTCGTGGAAGGAAAAGCCACCCTAACTGTTTTCACCAAGTAAGTTTCATAAGTCCAGTGCCTGACGCAGTCCAGTGAGTGAATCGATAACGTTGTTTCTCGGACCAAATACATTTCAAATTCCTAATGGATTTTAAACGTTTAGCTTTGACGTGTGCTGTGCTGCTTGCCTTTTTCATAAGTTCTAGTGAGTTAACTACGAGCGTATTTTTTATATGTTTTGTGGATGCAACACGTCATTTCAAGGCATTTTGCCTTGGTTTAAATGAAGGAGCAGTTTTGTCCATAAATTCTTATTTTTTGCCCAAATGAGTTGTCTTTGCTCAGCGAAAAAGAATTTGTAAGTGGTCTCGCCATCATAATGGGACATTTTAAATTTCCAGCTTCGGCCTTCAAGGAATGTATCTCGAATGCACCAAATGCGACAGTTGGAAATACGGAACTTCTCGTTTGCTACAGGGAATATCCTATTCTTGTTCAAGGACTTGAGCAAATAGCGCATGAATGTTGCTACGACATCAGATACAGTAAATATTTCTGTTGCACCTCCAATGTATTCGAGCGAACCAAGTATGTAAAAGCGGAAAGTTTTGAAATGAATAATTTAATCTTATTCTGTTCCATTCAAACTTTTCAGATGGATCAACTTTATAACTGAGATCGTGTGCTTTGGCATCGTCATAGGAATTGTGATCCTTATTGCTATATGGATCAAGATTGCCTTTTTCTTAAGAGTGGACAGAGACACTCACACGCTCCTCAACACAATTTACTAGCCGCAAAAAATAAATATGTTCGTTCATGATTATGTTGGAAAATAAACCAGCTGGCATTTATTTTCTAACTCCTTAAATTTATTTCCGCATTTTAATTTCTGGCAATTCATAATGAGCTCAAAATATGTTTCTTTTCCGCGTTCTACATAGGTCTAGTTGGACGTACAATATTTTCGATTCCAAAAAAAATAATAATGTATTTTGGGTTATTTGAGCGCAGACACTTAAGAAATACAAAGCAAAGCTATTATTCTCCTTAAAAGAAATCAAACGGCAAAGTGATGAAAATGATACATCTCGGGAAAAATAAATGAATGATGCATTATGCTACAGTTATTATTAACTCTAATAAAAACTACTCACGATCGAACTTCTTACTTGAAGACCCTGAAGACCAAAATTAACGACTTAGTTTTCCATGATTGTCCCTAATAAGTACATTATTTCGAAAACATATTTTTAAAGTAAATGGCCACATTACACAAACAAGTGCAATGTGAGCTAATCGTTTGGAAGGATACAATCGGTAAACAAGGCCATGGACATTGATAAGAAATATAACTCGTTTTGGTCAGCATGGCCAGTGCGAGTGCGATCGTTAGCGGAGAGTGAATTTGTGCGACGACGAAAAGGGAAAATGGGGCCAAATATCGTGACCTTGATCTGCATCTTTGTTTTATTCGCAAATTTTGGTGAGTTGGGTGAGTTGATAATTTGCATTCGGTTTGCAGCATAAATAGGAGTTTTAGTTTCTTGTTGATATTTCGTTTCAGTGTCGCAAGCTGCTGGCTCGTCAATTCAGAAAAAAGCAAATAATGGAACAGACGGGAATCACAAAATTTGCATAAAGGAAAATTTTGATCATTGCAAAGTGTCTCCCGATTTCAATGAAACCAATGAACTTGAAAACTGCAAAAATCGTTGCTTAAATGATACTGAAAATTTATATTACTGCTGCCATCTTGATGATAACACAGAAAAACCACCGTAAGTATCAACAATATTTTATTGCTTCATATCACCACCCAAAATATGTGATTTGCTTTTGAGCATTTTCTTCAAACAGCTATTATGGACTCTCTGTGTTTTGCTCAGACAAATTCGAATAATAATATTAATTGGCCCTTAATTTTTTACAGAAATAATTCACAAACAGCTCTAGTAATCGTGGTTGTTTTAACCTCTGTGCTGAGTCTCATCATATTAGCCTTCAACTTCAAAATCGCGTTTAAGCTCATCATGAGGGCGAGGAACAAAGTTGCCAGTTTTAATACACCGCTTTCTCTAAACGGGGACTATACGCGCTTTGATGTTGGAGGAAACATTATTGCTGAATCTACTGAATCTTCTTTTAACCGGCCGTTCACTGTCAGTGGTGGTCTCGTGAAATGACATAAATGACTGTGAGCAAGTGACAAATTATATTTTAAATACGATTTCCAAAACATTAGAGTTTAGAGATTAGGATTGTGTTTATCGTTTATCCCAAGTGTTATCAGAATACAACCAAACTAATGCTTTAGTTGTTTTTCCCTGGACTTAATAAAAAGTCTTAATCCGTTTTAAAATAATAATGTTCATTATATAAAAATCGTATCATTTTGGTCAATGTGCCTGAGTAATTTAAGAAACTTTTGGTTTTAGTTAAAATTAATTTGGTGTTGCTAGTTCTTTAAGCTCTCAATCTAATTATGCAAAATTTCCTTCATTTTGAACTAACCTACCATTATTCAATTTTTTACTACACAATTTTTGGTTAAATTCGAATTTCAATTTTTTTCTAGGGGGATAAAAGTAAATTATAATCTTGAGTAAATTATAATCTATAAGTGATCTTAACATTCCACTACAATATTTTAAACTTCATATAAAAGTTCTTAAAATACCCTTATAATTAAGACTTACGCCTGTCTGTTTATCACAATTAAAATTAAGTTTTATAAATTTCTGTTGATTAATTTTGTGTCACCCTAAAAAATGATGGCTAAAAGTGAAAATTTGAGAAAATTTGAATGCCATGCCATCCATTCTGTGTAAATCCATGCAGAGAAGAGTCATTAATTTATTTTTTAGTTTATAAACAGTAAATTTCTTTTGCATTCTTTTTGTGTTCCCTATCGTTTGATTTTTGATAAAAGAAAATTGATATTTTGATTGTTTTTCACAGATTAAAATCCATCTTTTAGCGGAAGATTATTTTGGAAAATGGCGAACGGTACTTCAACACATGAGAAACCGCCTACGTAGTGAAAAAATGAAAAATAATATAGTCTAGCGCGGAAGCAAAAGCGTGAAAAAGTCGTAACAAAAAAGAGGAGACAAAACCAGCCGCTCCACTCATTGTCAGTCCACTCTCAACGACATTATTAGTATTTACCTTAAAGGTGAGAAATACTGTGAAATGACACCTGGGAAACACTTTTGAACAAATAATTTGAGGAGAGAGGGAGGGGGATTTATATTTTTAATTTATAGAAAATGTATGTATTGTGGCAGTTCCCGCCACTTACTGGCGCAAGTCAAACTCATTTTCTCCCGAATCAGTAGAGGAATATGCTTGAGGATTTCTTACAAAACCAAAATTAAACCAAATATATCAATGTGTTCGTATTATAAATACACTATATAAACGGAGTCTGCTATTAAAAAAAAAAGATAAAATTGTCTTACGATTCTAGATGCTTGACACTTTCATAACAATAATGATTTTCGAATTTCTTGAAGTAATATGTATAATATGTCATCAGTGTTATTTTTAATTTAAATATTGACATTAAAGATAGAAGATTAAATAATTTTGACCACCATTGGCTGAAATAAATCTGAGCTGGTAGAAAAATCGGTCTTAAATCATAGATGAACCTGCGATCTGTACAAAATTAGATATCTTTATTCAAATCATCAGGCTCACAGCTCTCCAAATAAGATTTAATCATTAGGTTTCTGAGATTTCGCAGCAGCAGGTCAGTTAATCATTTCAGCATTTCCACTACAAATATTTATTTTCCTGTTTGCTTCCTTTTAATGATTTAAAAGGGATTCAAAAGTAGATTTATAGGGCGATATTTTAGTACGAATTAATAATTAAATTACGCTAACCAAAATATTGAATTTGTATGTACAAAGTAAAATGCGGTAAAGAGCACGGGAGCTAGTTGGTTTTTCGACAGCTCATCAACAATTATTAAATTATTTTTTAATTTTAGCCTATCTTGGTAATTTATACGTAAATTAATGAAAACTTTTTTTCAGATAAAAATGAAGTTTTGGTGGCTGTACAGTTTGCTGTCATTCGCATGGAATAGCAAATATACCGAGATCCTGTTGACGAAAAGGACAAATCTACAAAGAAAAATGCAGCAATCTTGCACTTGGGAATTGGCGGATTGAAGCCCAAATCAACCCCAGTCTCTTCTCAAATAAATATAGTCCTTAATGTAAAAAAACTATCTCAACACGCTCAACTCGTAAACGAAAGTAGTGAGAGTGCAACCAATCAGCCGGACGCTGGATGAGTGGTACATCGACAAAAACGGCTCTCTGAAGGAAATTAGAAACGTTCCTCAGGGCCTGTCGCTTGTCAAAGACTTCGTGCTGCCCGATATGCACGCCTCCCACACCACCGTCATATTCCTGGACGAAGGGGTGGTCACGGATTGAGGTGCCCTGTTCGAAATCCCGTTCCCAACTCTTAGCACACTGTCTCTATGGCTGGCCGACCTGAGCGGCGTCCCCTTGAGAGGCTGGACACGCTTTTTGAGTCTGTCGAAGACGAACTCACCAAGAAAATGCACTCGCACCTGCAGCTGCTGACTTAGGGCTTGAGCGAATTATTTCAGGGCCCACATATGAGCACAGAGGACGTTTCCTTGGCCGCAGCAATCAGAGAATGCTTGCTTAGATTTGTGATTATTTACTTTGCAATGGTAATTTTCTTTCTGATTTTACAGACTTGATGTTATGTGTGCAACGTCATTGAAATAAGTCTTGTGATATTTTGAAAGTTCTCAGCCTACAGTCTGATATAGGCGCATTCATTCAATAATCAAACGGATAGTTTTCAAGCTCAAATAACATGAAATGTACATTAATATATGATTATGTGATATTGAAATGCTTCAGTTTTGTTTGAATAGAGTTGAAACCAAATAAAATTGTTCAATGCCTGCATTCCTGCTTGAAAATCCTTGTAATTTTCATAAATATTATGATGTCTTAACTTTAATTTGCATACAAGCTATTTTTGGAATCCAGTGTTAATATTAAAGCAATAATGATGCGACTCTTTGAATGAAATGTCCGGAACTCAATTCTCCGTGGAATTTGCCATACAGCTTGCATTTCACTGTCACACACTGGACGCATTTTTTATCATTTTGAGCCCAAATAAAAGTGGTGCTATATGTGGAATTCACTGCTTTTAATACAAAAAAGCTGCAGATGTGCATTTTTATTTAACTCCGTTTGGATCATGGAAATAATTCTCAATATACTACATGATACATAACTACTCCAGAAAATATTCTCCTCGTGTACGCCTTTGATGTTGTTATTTTAATTTTTAATAGAATTAAATTATACGTACACAAATTTTTTATAGTTTTCGCAATAATCATGACTACATGGCAGCGACGGCAGACAGAGTTTGCTGCTATAGAAGCAGGGGGATTAAATAATTATTGTTGGTCTGACTCTGGCGAGAGAGGAAGAATCTCCCACTCAGGCTCCGCTGCATCGTTCAATTTGAATTACGTAGAAGATTAGTTGCGCCCGGGAGAAGAACTAAATCATCCTTTGCTTCAAGCGCAGTCACTCAATTGAGAGTTTCTTTTCTTCTGATAAAGTGAAAATGGATAGCAGGCTCGCTTTGACGATGGTTCTCTTGGCCATGTGCGTTACTCTCGGTGAGTATTGAATAATTTTACATCTTCATATGGAGACTAATGAATCAGTTTTCAGCGGATTCATTCAGCAGATGTAAAACGATCGAGCCGTTCAGGCCAAAGGATTCCGACTCCAACGAAATTCTTTCCTGCCCCAACAAAAACAACAACGATTTGGAACCATTTGATAAAAATCACTTTTGCTGCCAGAAACCCGACGGATTGGAATATTTCTGCTGCGATTTAGATACATACCTCGATCTCAGGTAAGCAAATGAATATTTTAACGACTCGTCAGCATAATAAATTTGAGTATTTTAATGTAGGATGGCACCTTACAATAAGACCATTATGATCGCCGGTGCAATAGTCCTCGTGATGATCTGTATAGGCGCGGGTTTATCTATTTGGGACTGCTGTGAACAGACTAATTACAACAAGATTGGAGTTCTGTCCACAGCAGGGAGCGAAAATTTAAATGTTGCCTACCCCGAAAGTGTAGGAAATGAGATTGAAGTGACGCCAGTTTAATAATGGCCAAACTGATTGCTTTGATGCGTGAACAAAATAGTGACGTGTGAACTTCCATTGTGAATTATTCATAAAGAGATTTTCACCTAGAAAAAATATGAGAATCAAGATTTATTAGCTCTTAAGATTTGCGAGCGTTAATTTTCGATGTCTAGAGGGAAAATTCATTAGAGAGATCACTTCAGAACCAATAGATTGTGAAAATGTGGCGATTTTTTCAAATTTAAAATAAGTGTTAAAGTGATCCTGATAAATTTTTGGGAATGTGTTCGTCTTTGGTCCATTTATGAACTTTGGGACTTTAACATTTTATCATTTATCCCTCTATTTTTGCTAATTAATCAAAAACACAGACTTCATAGCCAATATACTTAACAGAAAACATGATTTTTCAAGGAAATATAGACGGCGAAGTTGTTAGAATGCTCTGCGTGGTTTCTAAAGTGTCTTTACTGTCTTTCATCTCTAATGTATATTACATATTAGCTGCTGTCAGGGTTGAACCCGACACTGCAAAACAGACTGAAAAGAGATTAAGCTTTAGGTATAAAGAACTATAAATGCAAGGATATTAAACAAATAAAATCAATAAAAGACAGTTAAAATACTAGCAATATGACTAAATTTTATTTCATTATTTTCAAATAAAAAATATTCAAATCTGTCTTTAAGGTTTAAGACAGATTAAGTCAGATTTAAGATTAAGTCACTAAGCCATTAGCCATTACGTACTAAATAAAAAAGCCACACCGCTGGGCCGATAAAAACTTATGTAGACACGGAAATATAATTTAAGAGTAATTTAATTTGCTTGGACCATCAATTTCATCGATTTAATTTAACACCTTTTAAGTGCTACGTATCCGTGGGCATTAACAAATGAAAAATAAACATTATTAAAATTTTCAAATTTGAAGCATGCACATCATATTTAAATCTGTTACAATAAATCGAAATAACTATATTGCTCAAACTTGTACTTCTCTGTAACCAAAATCTATTTTCAGGTAAAAAGCCGCACCTAAAAACATTTTAATATTATTCATTGGTTATAATAATGTGCAATCAATTTTCAATTCATCGTTGCACTAGCAGTAGAGTTGAAAGTTTCTTTGTGGAAGTATCGGATATACATGCGGACACTGGTACCAAAATGAACTTCAAGCATCTCCTTCTCTTATTAGTGCATTTTAACCTCGGTAAATCAATTTTATGCACATATCGGAAGTCAACTCCTCGGTCCATTTTTTATGTTTTTGCGGATAATGTGTAAATTTTATTTCAGCCCTTGCCAGCCAGAAATGCTTATCAAATTCGACCACATTGCCGCAGAGGGTTTTCAACGCGTTTAGCGATGATATTTCTTCGAGTATTCATTGTCCAGTGCGACCGGCCCTTTTAAATTCAACAATCATAGCCTCGGTCGTGGACAAGAAAGAAAATTTCTGCTGTCTGAAGCTCTCCACTTTTCACTATAAATGTTGTAATCAGGCAGATTCTGACACTAATACGTGAGTTTAACGAGTTTGTTTATCATTCACGAATTAGACTTATTGGAATTTTTACAGGACATGGGTAATCGTTGTAGTGATAGTGATTTTTCTGGGCGTTGTGGCCTTTTTCGCCTCTATAACCAAGTGTTTTCTCATTAGACTGATTTGGAAAAAAGAAGAGAGCAACTAGTTCGATTTTCAAGCAAGGCGAGACCTGCAAAGTTATTGCAATGAAGATAAATTATGGATTTTTTTAACAATAAAACAACAACCTTTGACTGAAAATATGTTGTGAAGAAAAATGTATGTGATTTTTAAGTAAACCAACGTTTTACTACCTGCGTAACTTGTTTTTTTCCAATGTGTATATTTAAGCAAAATGTCACGGTAAAATCCCCACCTTAAAAAATAGATCTGAAGTCGGAGCAAAGGAAGAAAATTAAAAGTTTAGTTTCTCTTGGGTGCTGAGGTCAGTCGTATCAAATCGCCAGGAAAATAGGTATTGACACTCCTGTTGTTTTGACAGTTAACAAACGCGGGTCATTTGATCGTTGCACAATGAAATTCATATTTACTTCCCTACTAGCAACACTTATTTCGGAGAGTACAACACTCTGATATTGTATATATCGGTAACCTTTTCAGGATTAAAAGCTCTTGTTTCTTTCATTTGATAAAATAAAATCCATGAAATTCTTTTCACGATTTATATTTAATTATAATCATAAAATTGCTTTTTTCTCTTCCATCAGCTTGCAAATTGAACTGTACAAAATAATTAGCATGGATTTAAATGATACCGTTTAGGCACATTAAACTAAATTGTACGAAAAACAAAATTATGTTAATTTCCGCGCTAATTTAATAATTAATAAATAATTGAAAAATTTAGTGTCCAAAATTTTTTCTAGAAAATGTGTGTGTGTAAAATGTGTGTATTTAAATGTTTTTAATCACTTGGATGTCACTGAAACATATGGAGCGAATGCCTCAAGAGCCTGTTTGATGTGGAACTCGACTCTCAGGCAGAGCGTGGTCAACAGCTTTAAGAGCACAAGTTTGGACGGCCCTGATATGTCCAGAAAGCCAATAACTATGAGCAGCTATTTCTATGAAATCAACGTTGTGCCCAATAAGCGACAAAATATTCTGCTATGCTATCAGGCAATAATGGACTACTACGGCTGCGATCACACAGAGATTCTCGTCAGCAGTTCGTAAGAAAGAAAATAGCCACTGCCCTGCCGTGAATTAACAATAATTTTGGCTTTCAGCACGCTTCAATTCTGATTTGCTGTTGGTTGTTTAAATTTTGAATATTCAAAATATGATGTTATTCATATGTTGTTATAAATATTATGTAAAAATTGAAGTTATTCCAAGAGACTTGGATTGTGTCCAGCAGAAATAACAGCGCAAGTCATATTCTTAAATACTTTTCAATATAGCCATAGTAATTTCAGTTATTAAACGTAAACGAAACCCACTACCGCTTTAATTTTCAGAAGTAAAATGGGGAAAATGCATCCCTTGTGGTTATTTGGTTTGTGCTTGACCGTCTGGAGCGTCACCAACGCCGAGGTCATGGACACAATGGCCAAGTACTATATGGAAAAGTGCATTGGCCTAGCGCAAGCTGAGACGTGGAGGATTGAAATTCCCTTGGACCGCAGCTTCTATTCCAAGAGAGGCTTAAAGAATTTGCGCCACCAGGTCGAGATCAACTTCATTGTCAAGCCATCGACTTACGAGAAGTCCAACTCTGAGTGGTTAGGACAACACTTCCAGGAACCCACTCACTTGGGAGAGATCAACGCAAACAAAACAATTATGCTCAAAGGGTTTGGCTGGTACAACTTATGGACATCACGCACAACGCTCATGCTGCTTGACAGCGAGGATTCCACGTTATGGACCGTTTTGATCTACTCCCCATTCGTCCCGCTGTGCAGGCGGACCATGAAGCTGGCCGAGAAGAACGGCGTCCAGCGCGAGTACATAGACTCGTTGGTTACACCCGTCCACGACGCTCTCGTCAAGGACGTGAAGGAACGGCTCGCCGATCTTCTATCGCACCTTGATAATTCGTTCGACATTTCAGAAGAGTTTCCAAAAGACCTAGACCAGCATACGAGTGTGATCGAGTGGGTCTTGGTATTTGGACCTGTCATCATAGTCATGTTCATTGTCTGTTTCTTCTGTTGTTTTCGAGTGAAGTGTTGCCAAAAACCATATCAAAGAGAACAGGTTGATAGTCAGAAGGATCAAAGGCAGTCAACTGTGTAGTGGCAGATATAAAGAATTTGCTTTTCATTATTGTTATCTATCGAATATTATATGTAATGTAAAATCAATCTTGATTCGAGTGTTAACATCTTAACTTATTTCCTAATTGTGAAAATTTTATTCAACGATTCAAAATATGACTAAAATGGAAATTGTCATTAATTTCGTTAATAAAGTTTATAAATAATAATGTATTGAATGTTTTGATAGAAAAATTTTCCGTTTTCAATAATTGCCCAGTTCTGTAATTCAATTTTAACATAATAGAACATATTGGGCCCAAGCTCCTTTGCGGCCACTCGGGCCCCGGGCCCCATGTTATCCGCTCGCAGAAGTTCGAAAAAACAATATGTTCTCTTAAACCATGTTAATAAAATTATCCCTATTAATTACAACTAATTATTGTTTTATAAAAAATTTAACACCAGCCATTTCTTATCTGCTAAGTTAAAATTCTAAGGATGCTACAAACGTTGTTGAGCGATCAGCGCCAATATATATCTACTTATATTTAACTTTCCTGTTGAATGAAGAGGACGACAATTTTTTTTATTTAATCGCGCTCTTTATGGGTAAAAAGTTTAAATAGCATTCCAATTTCAAAAATTGCAGCCGAGAGTTGCTGCTTGTCGCACAGCCTAGACTCGCAAAAAATGTAAGGTCGTCTGGACGACTCGATGAGCATACTCGTGCGTCCGCTGCCAACAAACGAGATACTTTGGATGCATTATTGAAGGCCTATCAATCAGAGTGACAAACATAAATATCTCGTTGGACGTAAGTTAATTGGAACGTTATGACAAAGAAATGACTATTCACTTAGCGTGATGTAGAAAAATTAATAAATTAAAGCCATCTAAAGAGTATCACGTGTTGAATACATTAATCATTATTTTGGCTGCGAATTTACTTTACATATTTTTTTATCTTGTTTATCATGTAAAAATGAAACAGATGAAAAGTGTTCTCTTGTCTTGTAAATAAGAAAAAAATTTGCATTAATAGCATTCCAATAAATCGAAGCACTTATTGTCCATTCAACAGGTTGTTGCTGGTGTTATTTATGCTTATCGTCCCTTTACTCAACATCGGAGTCATCATTCTGTGCATTTTTTATTTATGTGCTGGATCGGTGTCAAATATTTACTGAATCTGAAGATTTTTAGTAAGACCTATCTATCCAATTAATGCAATTAAAATTCTGATAAACGCTTTAAATTATGACATGAATTTGGATTAAACAAATAATTTACCAATCCAAATAACGGTTTTATTATCTTCTTGTGAGAGCTTTATTAATTTTACGGTAAGGCAGCATGAATATAGATGATTCAAATCTGTCACGTAAGAAGCCAAATTATAAAAAAATGTCGTTATTTTGCATGAAAAATAAACAACATTACCAATGGAAAAATAAGCTTCAAAATTAGATCATTGGAGACAAACATGCAAGCGATATAAGCAGAATATCAATGTTGCTCACTAATTGTGGTTTTTGACTTTCATCAATTGATAACAAATTACATAAAGCAAACAATATTTTACACTTTGTTTTTTCTTCTGAAAATTTTGTATCTTTGAATTAAAAGTTATAGTAAATGTAATTGATATAATGAACTTGGACACATGAATATTCGAGTCACACAAACATTTAAGTACGAAAAGGGAGCTTTCAGCTCAATATTCTTTTCCAATGAGCAGGAGACGCCTTTGATAAATATTCATGACGGCATGTCCGTCGAAGCAGCATAGGAAGCAAAATCTATCGGGCCGATCCGATTAGCATCGGCTTTTGGATCCTGTGCCTTGACCCGCGGATTCAAATTAACGCTCTGATTAAACGCGCGGAGGACCATAAATCGCGAGATCGGCCTTTGCTCCGCTCGGTGACAAAATAAAGGCGGCCAGACGCGAGCGAGCGAGCGCGAGCAGTTTGGCCAAATATGGAGTCGAAAGGCAGCAATGCAAACTGGTTTGGTAATTCACGGCGCGCACTGAATGCTAAGAGGCACTTTGCCGCCGTGAACGAGCCAAAAGCTGTGCAACAAAAGCTGTGCGAACGCGAACGCTGCGCCGCCGGAGAGCAAGAACAGCTCCACCTGCAACTCTGGTCAAAGGTCGCATCCCTGCCCATCGCCCTTTTTGGCGAAGGCTCTCTGCGTTAGTAATTGTTTCGTGCAAGCCTAATATTCTCTTGGTAAATTTCGCAGACCAGAAAAGGAAATGGAAGATATCAAAGAAAAATTTAAAATATTAATTTAAAAAAAAAATATTTATACTTTTTACCACCTTGTTAATCTGAGAAATAATTAAGAGGAATCAGATAGACTGGGGAGATTTCCGTGTCTATTACCGCAATTATTTACAGCGGGGTCCAGACGTGAATAAAAATTGGTTCCCACTGCGCAGATCCAAGATGGCGTCTGAATGTAGGAAACAAAAAGCTCTCTTTCGATTGCCGTATGAGTGATAAGAGTTTGTTTTTACAATTCAAAAGACACAATTAGTACAAGTTATGCACATTATCCAAATTATGTCACAATATTGACGAAAACTTGGTTCTTTTTGCGCATTTTTACGTGACAATTTTTTCGCGCTATACTCCACTGGACGCCATATCTGCGCGTCGCACGAATCTGGTCCCCGCTGATTATTTATGCCTAATTAATTTGTAGAAAGAAAAAACTGTAACTAAAATACACATATATTATATCCTAAATGTTTCGGCGACAAGCATTCCAATCAGCCTCGCCATTAATTACACCGTCATTAACGTTTCACCTGGGTGCGAACTTTTTTGCAATGCATGCAAATCAAAATCTATTCGTATTTCCGCTTTCTAAATTGAAATTATTGTATGATTTACGATGCAAATAAATTTTCCCTGAACTCGATTCCTACTTGTAATCATACTTGTAATTATCGCTGGCACACCGAATACTCTGCTGCAATTAATAAATTATTATTGTACGTGTGCCGGTTTTTCTTGTTGGTTTATGGTAACGGGACCACTGCTCGCGCAATCGCTTTTAATGGCACCAATTTTTCTCTGCGACTTTAATTTCGAACAGTCTGTTCTCTCCTCGTTCGTCTTTTTCCCAATTAAATTAATAACATTTTTTTTAAATTTCGCCGCTTTCCAGCTTAGCAATAATTGCCTTCTTGTTGAATTTGAAGCTTTGAATATGTGTGTATTTACATTTTACAAGCCGGCGAACCTCATTTTTTGCTCTGAAGCAACACAATCGGCGACTTTGAGAGTGCAGCAGCACGAACGGAGCACAAGGAACGCCCCAGTAACCGCAGCTGACTGAGATTTTAAACGAGAGCCACTTGACATCTCGCTGCATTTCTCACGCAGAGTTTTCTGCATGCTATCGAGCCCAATTTATAACAAGAAACCGAAGACTATGTTTGTTTGTGTATTTGCTACGGCAGAAAAATAATGTTGTATGAGCAAAGAGACGCAGCTGAGGGTTTGTCAACAATTTTTCTGATTGTCGACTTAGCTAACGCAGCTAAACATGTTAAGAATCCAAGAATATTGAGCTGGAGTTTCTCAACTAGAAAAGCGGGGAGTGCATTAGTGAGATTAGAGAAAAAACAGTTCGGCGTTGCATAAAATTAGCACAGTTAATTAATTTATGAATTCCGGCGTGACTTTAACCTTTGCGATAAGCATCGGGCGCGCGCGCGCACTATTCTCGTTTCAAATAGAACAGTATGCGTGTGTGCCCACGAATATAAACGTATGTGTAATTCATTTGCAGAGTATATTTTTATCTGTTGGTTTTCGAGGAGCGGCGCAATCAGTGCGTGCACTTGAGAGGAAACAAAACCGCAAACAGACACACAACGAATTCAACTAATTAATCAGCAGCTCTTTAATTAGCTGCTCGCGTAATGTTAACGTTTCTTTGGTTATTTTGCTGTCAAAATGAAAAATTTAATAATTTCGGCTTTGTTGCGATAATTAAGGAGAATTTGGACGGACTTGAGCCAAATTGTTGTTGAATTAATTCTCTTTGTGCCGTCTGTTAACATTTAACTTTTGCAATGTTTTTTGCAGTAATTAAATTAGTAATTTTTAAGCAAAATGCCCTGGTTCATATTTTTCTACTTTCCCTAAATTTTTCCTCGTACGTTCCGGATAAAAGAAGTCGGCGGAGTTCATTTGAAGGCAAATAGCTAATTAACAATGCACGTTTCGCAATCGAGTCATTACCCGACTTGGATTTCTCCGGGAGGAAACGGGTTTGTTGCGAATTCAACACTGGCCAGCTCTTGTTATGTGCGCGCAAAGGCACGCGAGCAAAGTGCATCGTCGGCAGCGCAGCGTCTGACGGCGCGCCTGAGCGAACGAGAGAGAGATTTGCTTGATTTGCGTGATGCTGTCCCGCGAGTGAGTGAGATGCGAGGCTCGATTGGATTGTGCAGCAAAAGGGTTAATCGCGAGAGCGTGTGTGTATGTGTGTGTGTGTGTGTGTGTGTGTGTGTGTGTGTGTGTGTGTGTGTTGTCGTCGCGCTGACACCTGACACTCTCGGCGGATTAATCCGTTTTGCACAACGCGTTTCCATGTTTGCTCGGTGCAAGACGACGACCAGAGAAAGATCAGATGGCGCTTTTGCGGTGCATGACGCAAGGGTTGCAGTGGAAAATAGCAGCATTTTCACGTCTGCTGCCCGTTCTCTGATGTGAGGCTATTGTAATTGGACAGCGAAAGTTGTATCAACGCACAATGTTTCCCGCGCATTAATTAAAAATATAATCCAGTCACATAAACATCGGTGCAGATGTTTGTTTTAAACAAACGTATAATCTTGATTTTTCTCTTTTACTTGTTATTAGGACAATTTCCTTATGTACGGAAAGTTAGGTTGTACAAATAATCGAATAAGTCCAGATTATTCAGTTTGCTTAATTCAAACGCGATACTCAATTCATTTTTCATTCCTGTGTCAAAAATGTGAAGTGTAGAACAACAATAACAGCTACTTTTTCACCTTGTATACTCTTAAAACAAACAATGGGATATTCCGAGTTTTATATCCAGCACCAATGTGCTCAAATCCTAATGACGTGGTGATTTTACAGAGTTCAGTTTTTGCTACACCCATATGTATATTGTGTTGTTTGGTTTGCCGGGGCGATCACTTTCATTAAGTGTTTACCCAGCATTGACCTGCGACCTCCAGGGCCGAAATGAAAGCAATTCTCATTTGCCTATAAAGGTTCAAATTCATTATCATCTGGTGGAGCGGCATAAATTATAAGCGCATTGTAAAAGATCAACACAGCAGGCTGGCGGCGCGATTCGTCAGCGTTTTCTGACAAGCGCCAGGGCCGAGACTTCCTTAAAAGGGCAAACGGATTGCAAAAAACAGCTGTTTCCCAATAATATATTTTTGCTTCGCTGAAGCAAGCCGCGTGATTTAACTCGATCGAAGTCAAAGTACGCGCTCAGGCAGTTTTAATTGATTGTCGACAGAAGGTGGATTCTTCCATTTAAGGGTAACACTGTGCGCGCGAGATAAATCAACTGGGGGCGAGTGAAAGAGAAATCAACGGGATACACATTCGATCGGTTTCTCTTTGCCCGAATGAGTAAGTGAAGGAAAAGAAATTAACATGCCATCCACTCCGTTCAAAGGTTTTACAATTTTACCGCTTTTCTTATCTGTCACGAAGATAAAAATGCAGTTTCCGCACATCAAAACACTTCAAGTTTGTCACTTTTGGTGAAATATAGTGTGTCAATAGTGAAGATAAGCTTTTCTGTACAGACAGTTTAATTAAATTTGAACCCTCTTCTAAAAAACGTCCCAAGAGTCTCACCTTCAACAAATCTTGGTTTTAGTTTCAACATTTAAGCTCATAAAAAACTTTAATTTAATTTAGTTTAATCTTTGTAGTGCACGAATAAAAATGAAATTGATGACTGTTCACGTTCTGGTATTTCATTAAGTTGTTGTCTATTGTCACTTTCAAAACATTTTTTGAAAATCATTAAAAACTCATGAAAATGTTGATAAATGAACACCGACACTTGATGTACCTGAACTTTATTATCTGATTTTTTTCAAAAAATATTTACCTTATAAATTCTTCTTTGCCCAAAACAAAAGAAATAGAAAGGAGAAAATTTGCTCCGCTGACACGCGCAAACGTCCTTCAAATCAGCCTTGACAGGCCATATGTCACCATTAGTTCCAAAATTTTGTAATTCGAATGAAAAACGAACAAAATCTTCTGGTGGCAGCGTTTTGTTGTAAAAAATAGAGATCCAGAGAGGATCTAAGGATCTTTAGCTAGCAGAAAATTGAAAATACAACTTAAAATAAATTTAATTTTTCCGTAATTTTAATTAAATTTAGTGCAAAGGTTTGAACCAGCTTGCTCTCCCTTGTAAACCGCTTTAAATCTAATCCGAATGATAAATTGTCTCAGACACCGCGAAAATCAAAACCCGCAAAAAAGGGACAAATCCCGTACTCCGATTTTTCCGCAGCGCTCGGGCACGTGGATGATTTTTCCGTCTGAAAAGGCGGTAAAGGCGTACTCACCTTTACAAATCTTCAGGCGTGTTCGGCGCGTACGTCCGTGCGGATGTGATAAACACTGATTCGGCTGTGTGTTTGTGTCGGGGACGGTGTGCTTGCTGCCCGTGCGGCGACCTGGCGCAGACTGAGGCCTCGCCTCGCCGCCAGGGTGGGAGTCTTGCAGAAAGAACACTGCGTGTTCGCTTGCTCGGCAGCGGCACAGCTCGCGCTCGCAGCCTCAAAACACTGCACGTACGCGAAATGTGTGTCGCCGAATATCGCGTTTCACCACCGGCTGTATTGCAGACCCTTTGGAGCGCAGTTGGGCCCTTCGAGCGGCCGCTTGGACCCTGCCGCAATGGTCTTAGTCGCAACGCAGTGCGTGGGAATTCGGGTTCTCCACTGTTGACGGACGGCCCAGCCGTGGCTTAAGCTGCTCGATGTGCAGATTACGCGGCGGATGAATCACACGACCAGCGAGAAATGGATCCCTCGTCGCCAGCCACTTGAGAGAAAAGTAGAGTTGCTGCACTTCTTTTTCGCTCTTGAGCGAGCAGCTTTAACTTTGTATGAAAGAGAGCAAAAACACAGAAACTATTGCGTAACCATTTGCTTAAGGAATGAATTGTCGAGATGTTAGACAAGCAACACACCGTGGTTTAATTCGTAATTAATAAGCGTTTAACGTCACTTTTCACGAGACGCGTGCTAATTAATCTGTCAAATTGGAAACGCGGGCCGTATACGCGCTTTTATTTCACACTGCGAGTGGTGGAAAGTATTCGATACATTACTCAGTCCGCAGTATAAAGCACATTAAAAGCAATTTGCCGACACCAGAGGCTCGAATTACCACTTTTGCGTGGGAAGAAATGCATGAAATTTACAACGTGTTATTATCTCTCATAGCTCACGCAATGTAAAGTAATTGATTTCGCAATTATATAATATATAAGTCGCTGCTTTTATTTCTGAGAAGCGACGCGAGCTCCTTTTGCAGCTGAATCGAATGGGGGACTTGTTTGCCACTCGAGAACAGCAGCAGAGTGAAACAGGGAAAAGATAATGACAAAACGCGGCCTCAGGCCAAGAGAACACAACAACAGGTCCAGGCACCAAGAACGCAGTTGGCATTGACTTGATGGAAATTTTCTCTTGGAAAATGGAGTGGCAAAAAGTCATTTTGAAACAGCAATAATATTCAATTCCAGGCTTAAAACTTAATTCAGATTTAATTCCATTTTGAAAAAGAAACTGGTTTCATCGTCGTTGCTAAAAAAACTTCCAAGTTTCCAAGTTTTGGCGTCATAGTAGCGCCTTAATTCATAATTTAGTAGTTGTTACAAAATAAACCGATTAAAATAAATATTATTTTCAAGCGATAATGAAAAAAATTGGAACACAATAAATTCCAATTAAGATTTTGTCTGCTAAATTGGATAATATCAACCAACTTTGTAAGAACTATGAATTTTACTTAAACAATAGAGGTTGTTTAGAAACGTAACTTGAAACCGTTAGCAAAAAAAGCTGTTTCAAGGGTGAGGATGAAAGATGTGGACCAGCACACTCCGTTTGGTTGCGAAATTGCACAAATCGCCTGCTTAGTGGACACATTAGTAGCCATAAAGTCATTAAAATTATTACGATTCGCCAATGCTGAAGGTGATACACTTATTTTGAAACAGGAGCAAAATTAACATCTGTCTGCATGTTGTTGTGAAACGAAAAAGGAATGCATATTTGGTGACGCCGCAATAAGTATCCTGTTCGCTGTAATTGATCATAGCGCGCATTTCTTTCAATGCCGAACAATGGCGCATTTCTTTTCTACGTCGCACATTCACCTGATTTCCTCGTGATTTATTTGATTGCCAGCGCCGATCTGATGTTTCGTTACGGTTTTAAATTATCATGTAAAAGAATTAATTGCATAATAAAATTTGCACTTATGGTTTTTGAAAGTTCAAATTCCAAGATAATGATTTCTATCGCGGCTTCCATCTAGAGGATGGGTGCTTTGTGCTAAAAAGTCTCCAGATACTTTTCGTTATTTCCAAAGTGGTTTTAAGGCTAATAGGTGGCTTGCGGCAGTTAATTTAGGGTCGGTTTAGAACACTTAATCTTCTATTAGCAAACTGGAATTATCCATAAACTGTCTTTTACTTTCTTCTAGTGGTTTGTAATTTTCAAGCTATAATATTAGTCAATTGCAACTATTACAAAAAACTAATTTCTTGAGTTTATGTAATATGCCATTAATTTTATCCGTGTTTCGTTCTCAAACGTTGTGTGTCTCGCCAGTCGGGCTGCACCCCTGACGATTGCATGGAATTAAAACCTAAAATCGCGAGGCTGACACATTATGCACGCGGGTAGAGATTTAAATCTCGACAATTATTGCGAAAAGGCCTCTGTGATGTTCTTTTGCAACACGGTTAATCGGCGACCACCCAGTGATATAAGAGGCTCCATAGTGGTCTGGAAAAGCAGTTTGGGACGGCTGGCGGCGGCCCCAGGAGTCTCGTGGGTCCGGCCGGCGCGGCGAGGGGCCGGCAAAAAGTGCGCGGCCTCTATCGAGGCCGGTTGGCGATCGAATATATTCGGCGAGCAGATGGGCCGCACCTGGCCTCCATGCGCGCACGTGGTGCTGGGGGCGCGCTTGCCGCCCCCGGAGTCGCCTCAACGGCCCCTGGGCCGCGGCTGGTGCTCGGCCCGGCCGGAAATGGCGCCGGGGCGTGCAGGCCGGGCCGACAGCGGCCACAGGCGGCCGGCAAGCGGCCGAAACGCGACGCGTGAAAGGAAAAGCAACGCGCGCGCCGGCCACTTTCTCCGCACACACGGCGCGGCGCGGAGGCCTTGTGTGTGACGTAAAGTCTCGCGGCCAGATTCACTGACTCATCAACAGCTGTGCCGCCGCCGCCGCCGTCAACTCGCTCGCGCTGTCCGGATTTTTGCAAACACCTCTTCTCATCTGCCACGCGATCGTCGCCTCTTGTAATCCACCAGACGGGTTTATTTCACCTCGAATTATGGCTCGGATCAATTTGCCTCCTTTGATGGTGTAATGAGGGCTTTTAAACCATCCAAAGAAGCTTGAAACACCGTAACATGTGTTTATTCGAGAATCCTCTAAATTTAAATTGTAGCAGGTCTGAATGGAGACAAAAGAAAAAATTTCTAAATCCCAACCTTTGTCTCCTTTAAAAGATTAAATATTTAATTGGGACATATAATTGAAATTTCTTAAAAATGCAGAGATTTATATTTGACTTCATTTTACATGAAAGGAAAAGAACTGCCCTATCTTAAAATTTCACTCAATTAGTTGTAGCTTGGCCTTCAAATCAAAATAATTTTACAAGACGCTCTTATTAGGAAGCAAAACCAGGACCGGTTTGGCTGCACTTTTTGAAATCACCATGACATTCTTACCCGAATTTGCACCATGCTAACCTAAAAGATGAAATATTTTTTTCGACATGACATATGGAAAAGATTTAAACTTAAGGCTCTTTGACTAAGAACTAAGTTGTTATTTCTATTTAAAATTCTTCTTGGATTTACATATATTCTCACGATCAGAATCTATTTGAGATATAGTTCTTTCATTTTGAGAAAAACGGTCTCAAATTATCAGTTATTGCTCTTTAAATTGTATAATTCACAACATTTAGTACACAAAAAG
Organism: Cloeon dipterum; assembly: GCF_949628265.1. Classification (NCBI taxonomy): domain Eukaryota; kingdom Metazoa; phylum Arthropoda; class Insecta; order Ephemeroptera; family Baetidae; genus Cloeon; species Cloeon dipterum. Next base: position 24,878,522 of record NC_088787.1, read on the forward strand.
ATCAATTTTCCGGCGCTCTCTATTAAGTTCCTTTTTCACAGATAGTCTAAATTTTGAATAGTATGCAAAACAACCGTCTACAAAACAGTAACCACGATATTTCCCTGGCTGTATAGATATTGGCATTATATACTTAGAGTTTGTATCCCCACCGTTTTGTCGCACTGATATGTAGTTACATAATTTAATTTAATCTATTCTTACCAGTCTCTGACGTCTGACGTCAAAGTAACCGACAGCTATCGTGGTTTTGAACCTCTAGTCAAATTTGCACCATTACAAAAAAAAGCGAACACAAGATATCAATTAAGTTTTTGGCGTGTTCACTCACGTTCGCATGCTTTGCGTTTTTCCAGAGGATTTCGTCCCACACGCACGCAATTGATTTGTTAAACTGAGCCGTCCATAATTAATCTCGAACGAATTGGCGATCGTGCGCGTCGATAAAGTATCGACCTAACAAAGGCGTATGCATATTAAAATATTCTGTCTGGCCTTTGTCTCTCTGCTCAAAATATCGCTCTGTTCTCGCGCGCGCCCAACAACTCCCGCGCCCACAACAATAAATCAATGGCAAATCAGCAGATGGACTTTCATCGTTTAATAATACGAACGACCGAGTCGTGATCAGTCACACATGGCAATTCGTTTTATTTTCCATATTGCGAAACGCTTCACTTATTTTTTTCTGCTCGCAGTCATATTCTTGCTCATTGTGCATTGTTCTCGATGCTAATAAGCAGCACAATTATAGAAGTAAAAAAGGCGATCAGAAACAATGTAATTAACGAGTTTCCAATCCAATGTAAAATCCGAGCTAAGACTACGACGACGAAATCGGCAGATGGAACGCATTTTTTATATTCTGAACGCGCGCAGCAGTTGTTGTTGACGTGTCTGTCGCGCGCACCTTTATTTATCGGTGCGGACAGCTTGGCTCTCGAGAGGTCCACGCCGCAATCTAGGTCATAGTGCATCGGATCGTTATTAATTCAGGGTCGACCGTTTCTAGTGAAGTTACTCTTCTGGACTGGAGTGGACACTACACGCCGAAAATGCTCCTTTTATAGTTATCAAACACAGACATCTCCATAACTTAATTTCACCAAGAAAAAGCAGTTTCATAATATGCAATGCATCATTACCATATATATTAAATGTTTTATTATAATCGTAATCGTGCGAGGGAAATACGTGCTCATTTCAATCATGATGAAATGAAAGCATTATTTGCTCATTACGGCAAACTTACAGTCCACAAAATTGAGTTAGCACTCTTTGCGCCGCTAATTTGAATTTCCTTTTGTATGATAGTCTAATAAGTAACTGTGATTAAATTTGCTAATTACAGACAAACACAAATGCACTCAGAAATTATAAATGAATTACAGTAAAAAAAATATTATAGAACTTTGGGACTTTTCTTAAATTTTACACGGTTTTAACTTGAAGCAGGGCTGATTATTTAGAAAAATAATTGAAAATAGTAAAAAACTGTTTCTTTTGATACCTGACGATTTTGATTGAAAATAAAAATTAACGTGTTTCAACTTATATAATCTATTTTTAAAATAATTTAAGGTGTACATAGTAATTTCTTGTACTCTTTTAACCCTTTTAACAACAAGGACAAGTCTGTATAATGCCAGGTCACAAAAAATAAATTTTATCACATTAGATTAACTGGAATTGGAATTACTGAAAGAGCCAATTCACTTCAACTCGTAGTCAGACATAAAAAACTATTAAATTTCTGGCGTTTTTGGGGGATATTTTGGCCTGTTAAAATTAATAACTTGCAGTAAAAAATTCAACAGTGATAAATTTTGCGTTGAAACGAGTAATTGGTAGCAAGTGTGGTAAAAATAGCGGTATAGCGAGGGAAACGAGGCGAATATTAGCAGCAGAGTGCAAAGTATCAAGTGTCTCGCGGGGCTGCAGATAAATAAATGAGCGGAGGCCTTGGACTAAAATCAGTAAGCCGCCGGATTCCTTATTTGGAATTAATCAGCACTCTCATTATGTATGGCACACAGCACACTCTCGGTCAGCGTTTTGTGAAACACATGCCTTGTACTTGCGTGCATGTAAATGTTTTTTTTTCTCTCTCTCAGTGAGCTGAGCGAATCCGACGCACTCTCAGCAAAGAAATTTTAATTGTGATCTGCATACGCCGCGGATTTTTCATCTGATCACAGCCGATTTCTCCAGATTTATCGGAGGCGCGAGAAAATGAATGTAGTTTTGTTGTATATCAATTAACGCCTTTAACTAATTGCAAATCGATTGAAATCAATTATGTTTAATACACAGGATTATTTTTCTGGCCAATGGATTGTTCAAGGTTGAGTGCACGACAAAAACAATTCCAAAGAATTTTACGCGGTCCGTAGTGCAATTAGTATTTTTCACACTTCCTTTTGCGGCTGATAATTGATTTTTTTATCAAGCTGAACGTGAACTAGTTGTGGCCATTAGGCGATCGAGGACCCTAGGCACTCTTGTTCTTGTCTTCTCTCAGTCAGATAGCACAAAACACACAGCGCGCCGATCGATCATTTGTCAAACGGCTTGTCATCGACAACTGAAGGAGCTAATTTTATAATTCTTCTATTGTGTCAAGGCTCCTGATCTGCCTCATGTTCTCTAAGCTTCTCTGCACCTTTTAATCGAACTAAAATAAAATTGTATTATAACACTAAGCATGAATAGCAGGTTCTTAAAAATTTCAACGGCGTGAGTTATTAATTTCTACATCCTGAGATTGTTTGTGAATAAATAAAATACACTTCAATGTGTATTTTAAAATCAGATAAAAGCAGGATCGCCTTTCAACGCATAAATTTCACTTTTAATAACGTTGATTTAATTTTAAAAATGATGTTTTACTTTAATTCCCTTAGTATATGCTTTATTATTTCAAGATGATGAAGTGATTTAGATAAATACCCCTAACTGTAAGATGCTACATTTTTTGTTTTTTTTTCTTGGGGGTTGAAGTTCAGCAACTTAGGGGTGGAGGGTAAACACCCCTAAACCTTTCAGCTGGTCAGGGAAGGTCGATACGAGTCCAACGGTGGGTAGTTTTTGCAATTCTGATGGTTAGAACCCGAGATTTGAGATTTGTAAAAATGTCAATATTTGAAAAATTTATATTTTCTTTTCGCGCGCCGCTATTTCTTGAGAAGTTTGAAACCAAAACAAAATGTAAGCACACCACTGGAAAGCTCGTTTATTTTTCTAGGTAATCATATGCATAACATGTGGGTTACATATCAAATTTCGACGTAAATTACGAAAGTAAAATTGCCGGATGATATTGTCGTCGTGCCGGACGCGTGACACGAATCCTTAAATTCAAAATATCTCGCGATCTATCAGAGTCTCCATCGATTTCTCTTCACCATTCGATTCTACAAATTCAGGGCTAGATTTTTTACGTTTTCATGAAAAAAATCCGAGGGGGCGTATTTTGCGATATTTTTAATTGAACATTTTGCACGCGAATTTGTGACCTTGACCTTTGACCTACAAATTTTTGACCAATGGCAAATTTGTTCTACTGAAAAAGTTACGTGTGGAGGTGAAAAAACCACATCGAAATTCCAATCTGAACCGAAGATACCTTGATATTTCGGATTTACTATGTGAAATTTTCCGTTTTCGAAAATCGTGACTTCCCAAAAAAGCCCCCGAATTTTTTGCTCAAAATTTCAGGTTACACACTATGAAACACCCCTAACAACATATGTAAAATTCAGGATGGAGAAATAAATTCGGTAAAATTGACAATTACCCTTAAAAGTCTCCTGAACACACATAAGAGATAACATTTCACAATATTTTTTCTTTACATATTATCTCCCCATAATTTTTTGCCATTACTGGTACAAGGCAAAAGTAAAGCACTTATTTTCGTGCCACAGTTTCTATCTAGTTGCATTCCAAATTTTATGGTGTGTAATATTTAGAGAATTATTCTTGGAAGCATGCGTTGTTAAAGAAACATATTTTTCGCTTTTCTGTTTCCATCAAATAATGCTGAGTGCTGAGAACACTGACTGCTGCTTGCTGAGTGAGCAAAGCCCCACGAGCGGGTCGAAACAAGATACAACATATTGTATCAAGTGTTTTTGAACGAGGCGGGGCGAGAGTGTGTGAGTGGCGGGTGTGCATTTTCGCTTTTCGCTTGAAAGCAGGTCTGGACATAACGCCATTTCATAGTAATCAAATTCTCATTTCTCATAGAGTTAATGAGGACTTTGTAAGAAATGAAATAATAAATAATGTCACTTTGTACGTCACCTCTGTTTCTATCATCATCCCTGCTTCATACTCGATCCGAAAGCTGGAAACTGAAACTGTCATCGTTTCCCCTCGAGTCTCCTTCTCAACCTCACACCTCATACATACATGACCACATACATTCCTCTTCCCTCATTTTACATTTTTGGTTCAACGGTTTGCACGCTTCCTCAGAATCATCCTTAACCTAATTCCTTAATATCGCTAAATTAATCTTCGCTAGAACTATTTTAAGCCGTGCTTAGCCTTATCGAGGTGATTTTTAATTATTATTAACTACTAAAAATACCAGAAGTGATAAGAGTTTTTTTTAAAGTGTATGTATGCAATTTAATATTTTATGCCACTGGCCGTTGCTACCTAACATCGTGAAATAAACTACATAATTAGGTAAGAATACGTATGTATTTAATGTATTTATCTACTCATATTACATACATACATCATTTCACTGTTTGATATGCACACACAGTAAAATTTATTATTCTTTAGCTAATTAGAAGCGCGTTGATTTATGTATATTCGATGTGTCCACTTGTATGTATGGTAAAGTTACAGTTTCTGCCGGGTTACACATCTCGCCAGTTCTTATGAGAATCCAGAGAATCCCATGTTAAAGTAGGGGTGGCGAAAACTGTTACTCGGCGCCGAAAACATGATTTTTCCAAATGTATGTATGTACATTTTGCATGTATGATACATACATACATATGTACATAATCTATATTGACAATGCAACACACGATGATAAAATAAATCTTCTATGTATGCATATTATAATGTCATCACAATGTCATGCATAAGATTGTATGTGTACATACATAGATTATGTATCTATCACAAAATTATGTAATACATACTATGTATTGTGAATTATTTACATTTCATTACACATTGTTCTACACTGGTGAATAAAATCATGATAAAAATTCAATTTTAGCGTTAAAAGTATGTACACGTCTGCATGAATTCGTGATTTTTCTATTAAAATGCAAGGTATGATCGGTATGATATACATATATTATAATATTTCAAAGTTTCAGCCGCTAACTGCAAGCTAAATGGACGCATAAAGCAATGCATCAAGTTAAAGACATAGCGCAGTACAGAGACTCCCTGACCAACTTCACCATCACTGTTGGTGAAATTGTGAACCCTGCTCTGTTTTGGGGGTATAAGTCATGCAGAGATAACCAAGATTTGATTGCGCTTGAAACGAAACTGAGCAACGCTTTTCGTGATGCTGAACCTGCTCCATTCCCAACGCTTGGATGTGTAAGGAATTTGGTACATTTTTCACATTTCTGTGCGATATAATTTTTGCTTCTGCCCAGCTTGTCGCTGTGGAGCATCCTAAGAGGAAAGAATGGGTCCGTGCCAGAATTTGTGAGATTGGCCATTTTGAGCATGATTTTCTGACGGCCAAAGTGTTCCTCGTGGACTATGGGAACTACCTGTCAGATGTGCGGGTGATGCACTCTTTGCCGGCCTGGGCACTGAAAATGTGGCCTCAAGCCTATCTCTTCCAACTGCGGGGAATCATCCCAGCAGAACTCCAATTTGATGAGAATATGAACAAGCAAGTTTTGAGGTCGGAAGTGATACTGTTTGAGTATAGACTGTATTTAACTTGCAATTATAGGAAGAGCAACAACTGGGTACTTGCCGCGGAGGATAAGGTGCGAGGTTTGCTGAGAAAGGGTCCTTGCAAATTTTCTTGGAATCAGGGACAGCAGATGCACGCCATCGGAGACGTGTTTCTGTACATTGAAAATAATGTGAGGACCGAGTCCCTTTCAAAATACCTCACACAATGTCAGTATGCAGTCTTTGACAGCGAGCAGTTCCACAAAGGTAATTTGTCAGATTTTATGCACAGGCTATGTAATATTTTTTTTCATAGAACTTGTGGTGGAAGCAGTTGTTGCGATTGCTAACTTGAGGGAAGGATTTCTAGGACCTGACATCATTCCAGTCTTTCCTGTAAGATGTTACACCTACTTATTGCTACTAAATAATGATTGATATCCTAATATATATATATATTATATCAGTTTACATTAATTATTACTGGGTTAAATTAATTTTTTCAAAGATTTGTGAGAAAGGTCATGATCAAAAGAGATTGTTTTTGAAAACACCATCATGGCCTGGGAATCCAAGGTTTTTGGCAGAAAAAAACTTATTTCTTTAAATGATTTGTTAAATCTACCAAGAGTAGTCGTTTTGGGAGGGGGGGGGGAATATAAAGAGAATGATTAATTGTTGTCTAACCGCTCAAAGCTCCGTGGTGAAAGCGGGGAGAGTAGAATCTGATAATTTAGTAGATTTAGCCATCTATATTCCTACTGAATTTTGATACAACGCAGCTTTGAATTGAAACATTGATTCTGTAGCACTTGCCATTTTCTTTTGAAATTTACAAGCTTCTGATCTTCAGGAGCAGAACTTCATTTTAAAATTATGAAGAGTTGTTTTTTTGTATAATGCTGGTATTTTTTTTAGTTCAACAAAAATAGTACAAGATTGCTAGTTTGGTATTTTAACTGTTGAAACTTGTCAGATTCTGTATTTAGATATGTAAATGTTGATCGTACTACCATATTCTTGATTTTATTCCTGCACTGGTTCAATTTGTTAGCAGTGATGGTTAAGTTAAAAATAGATATTCTTACATAATGACATTCAATAATGACAAGTCAAAATCACCGCTTCCTAAATTATTTAAACAATTAAGTTCAAGTTATTTCCTGATAGTAAAATTTAAGACACTTTAAAGCTGAAAGGTAGGCAACCTGCACAGAACTGTAACATGTCAAGTTGCCTAGTAACTCAAAATTCAGTCAACTCTCCTTAGCAGAGCAATATCAGGTAATAGCGCTGGTATTTTCCTTGCCAGTTGTTTGCCGCTTGCTGCCACTTGTAATTAGGTGCACAAGTCGCTGCCACAGCATCTATTAATTATAGCAGTAGTTGTTATCTAATAGCTACATGAAGGAAATGACTTTAAACAGGAGCTCATTTTTGCAGGCATCACCCCAGGTCAATGAAAGCATCGCCAATTTACACATAAATGGAGAAAAGAGTTTGGTCAGCAATGGAGCTGTGCAGCACTCTGAAATGCCAAGTTCTCCTAGAGCAACCAACCCGGGCCATCCAGTACCAGTAAATAGCCCTGGAGAACAGCAGCGATTAAGGGCTGCTCTCCAGGCGTATTCCAACAACCAAAAGGAATCTCAGAATGTTGAGAGCGGTGGATCTGATATCTGGAGTACTTCAAAGGCGAGGAAGAAGAGGGAGGCGGAAAAGGAAGCTGAAAGACTTAACATGAACATTGATGAATCGCAACTCTCCAAGCAGTTATCTAACATGAAATTTGGTGACGACAGTGAATCGGCTGAAAAGTATACGCATAATCAAATAATATGCTTAAATTTGTTTAACTATATATGTGGTTCCAGGAGGTTGAGCAATCTTCTTGTCAACATGAAGAGTCCGCATTTGCCTGTATTGGTGTTGAATTTCCAGCAAGAGAAGCCACTGACCCTGCTCTCCTCTGCTCCTTTTCTAACCGACATTATTAGGGTTCGTCATCCCCCCCCCCCCCCTTAACCTCTTGATGTATCACACTTGCTTTGTTTTCCAGGTGTTGGAGAAGGCTGGTTTTGTGACTCCAACAAACATACAGAAGTATATGTGGCCGTCAATCTGCAGGGGAAGAAGCGTGATTGCTGTTGGGGCACTTGATACTGGCAAGACCATGGGCTTCTTAGCCCCACTGGCCAGCATACTTCTGGATCAATGCAGAGGCAAGGTAGTGTGTCCAATCCTTTAATTTTCAGTTTTAGGAGGCTGTGAAGTTAGGATGAATTTTACTGGGTGTTGGAAACTAAAATAATTGACATAGAAAGGTTTTTTAGTGATGAAAAATTTAGGTACTCGTTAAAATTAAAGTATAATCTTAAGTTATTATTAACCACTTCAACCAAAATACAAAGCTGCTGTCTAAAACTTAACTGCCTGTTGATTAATGTAGCAGTGTTAGCTTTTGGCCAAATTTGATTCATACATTTGAGTTAGTTTCTAAACACGGTTTATACCAGATATTGAATCTGATATTAATCTCCCAAGTCTTAGGCGATTTTTCTATGCAAGATGATAGAAGTTGCTGCCAGAAAAAACGATTAGTGTGATTTTTTATGTGACGCTCATGATAATTTAAACCTTGAATGTAATTATTCGTCAAACTTGGTATTTTTTAGGAACAAGCTCCCTTTGGGCCTACTGCTTTGGTTCTTTGCTCGTCCAGCATGAAGGCTGAAGGTCTTGAGGCCAACCTGAAGCATCTTGTGGCGACAAACAAGTTTGCAAATCCAATTGCAAACCGGCCTAAACCTGAGTCAAGAGTGAAGATCATCTTGAGAAATGGCGAACAGGATCCAAGTAGAGCTGCTGTAATATTTTGCTGGCTAACATTTTCCAAATTTTAACCATCATCATCTTCGATGTTCTAGCTTGAATTGTTCAATGGTTGTCACGTCCTGGTGACTACACCTGGTGTGTTTAAAAGCCTGAATGAGTACTACCAAGGAATGTCAATTCAATTGACAAAACTGAGCATTGTTGTCTTAGATGATGCAGATATATTGATCGAGAAATGCAAAGAAGAGGTGATAAATCGTAATTTCAGTTGAGTCTTAAATTATGTGAGCTCTTGTCACAGGTGGAAGAGATCCTCAACATGTGTCAGGAGGAGATGAGCAATCGAGAGAATCAAGTGGACATCCAGCTGGTGCTTACGGCGCGCAAGTGGCACCCAATGCTAGAAAAATGGGCCGTCAACACATGTCTGAACAAGCCAGTGACTGTAGTGTCTGCTGGCTTTGAACTGCTCATGTTTGGTCAAGTCCAGCCCATGATCACAGTAGTGTCTGGCGACAGCAGAATGCACCAGGCAGTCAACTTTGTCAGGGAGAGACATGGAAAGGCCAACATCCTAATCTGCTGCGGGGAAAATGAGACTGCTTTGGAACTGGGCTCCGCGCTGCAGGCTGCATGCGCCAATTTGATTGTGGCTGTAAATGGTGAAGAGAAGGGAAAAACTTCAGGTATGGTTAGAAGTTCCTTTGCTGCAGCCCAAAATTTTAGTTGTAATTCCATTTTCCTCCAAGTCAATTTAAAAATTAAATGCTTAGTAAAATCTGACTGGAAAAATCCTGTCCAAAATCTACTTAAATAAAATTAGTGCAAGATTTCCGGGATTAAAAAAGGTTTGTATTAATTTTGTATAGTCATGCTATAGTTAATTTTAATCCAATTGCTTACAATTAGTAAACTTATAATTTCTCTTAAATAAAATATTAACCATAGTAAATTAATATTACACAAACTACTGCAGGATGTCACTTAGTTCAGTGAATTTTTTGCGCTGTGACAAACGCATAATGTACATCAGATAAAAGGCTGTTTGCTTCATTATTTATTCTTTGCAGCCCTGAAGAAGAAATGGGCCGAGCTGTCAGCTGGCGGTAAAGGCCCAGTTCTAGTTGCCAGCGATGACGTTCTGCCCTCGCTGGCCATTTCAGATGCTGATATCTTACTCCATTACTCCGTCCCTCAATCCAAGTATGCCTACTTCCTGCGCATGTCCTCCTTGTTCGACTCAATTGCACTCAAACAGAAGGTAAAAAATCGGAAATTTGTGTCGGTTGTAATTATATTTTTGAAAAGCAGAAAGGACCCAAGATTCACATCTTTGTGGACGTGGATTGTGATGAGAAGTGTATTTTGACTCTCGTCGATTTCCAGAAAAGAGCGGGGGGCCCTATTCCCGAGCAAGTGAGCATGAAAGCAGAGGTACGTGGTTATTTGAAGTTACACAAATTGAGGGATTCAATCTTCGTAGATAATCTATGATTAATTGCAATTTACTATCGCAGATTATCAGAAAGAGAAAGGAACAGGAGAAAAGCCTGAGTCCATTGTGCCCCAAGGTGTGTGCTTTCGGCGTTTGTGCCGAAATGAACTTGTGTGCTGACAGACACGTTCTGGATCAGACTGACATTCCAGCTGCTGATTTTCCAAAGTATTAAAATAGAGATAAACCAATCCAATGTTCGAATTTCCTAAACATTTTTCTCTTCAGATCTGGCGAGGTGAAAGTGCAAGTGTCACATGTGCATGACGCTTCACACTTCTCAGTCAGAGTGCAGGAGCACAAAGATGATGAGGGCAACGTGACTGAAGCCAGCAGTGAGCAGCATTTGGCCCTGGCTATGGACCTTGATGAACACTTCAGTCAAGAGAAAAGCAGGTTAGTAGGGGATAATAGAGATTGAGATACCATCACAATTTTTTGCACAACATTTCTCTAGTCTGGCGCATTGGTGTAATAGATTCCTGAAAAACTATAACTAAGATTTTTCTCATTGTTAACAAACAGCCACTCTTGAATGGATAATAGAAAGATGCTCAATCTACATGGTTCTGCGTGTGGTTTAATGTATTAAAATCTTTCAGTGGCCCAATAATTTACAAAGAATCCTATAAATTACATCTTGAATTTTTGAAAATCTCACTCAATTAAATATTTAGCTATTATAAAAAGCTAAAAAAAATATTTGTGTAGGAGTAACAAATTAAATATTGCAATCGATGTTGTTTTTGATTTATTTCTCTGGTTGTGTAGCTGTTCTCATTAGTTATGATGGTTTTGCTCTAAGAAATGTTGGAGACTGCATTTAAATCCGTTTAATGCTGACTGAAACTTGAAAATGTCTTAAATGTATAGCATTATCCTGTTAGTTCAATATGTTTTATGTCTAGCAAGTAAGTTTTTCTCTGCATGCTTTGCAGCACTGAGGCGCAAGAGGTCGCACCGACAGAGACGCAAGAGGTCATACCGACAGAGGAGAAGCACGAGCTGTCCACTGATTGTGAGGGCCAGCTGCAACTACATGAACTGTCTGGTGACCTGTTCACGTGTCCGTACTCTCTGGTGCACTGCGTGGCTGAGGATTTTTACATGGGTGGAGGAATTGCTGTGCAGTTCAAGGAGAAGTTTGGTGGACGCGAACAGCTCTATCAGCAGCGCAAGAAAGTCGGCCAGGTGGCTCACCTTAACTGCCATGACCGCTTCATCTTCTGCTTGGTGACCAAGAAAACTTCCAGGTTCTGCACACCACAGCTGGAGGACATCCGGAGTTGTCTGTATGAACTGCGGCGGTTGTGCGAGGGTTTGCGCATCAACCAGCTTGCCATGCCAAGAATCTGCTGTGGGAAGGATCGTTTTAACTGGGACGTCATCAGAAGAGAAATTGTGTCTGTGTTTGGTGAAATGGACATGGTCATCAAGGTGTTCAACGTCTCCCTTGAAGAGGGCATGAATCGTACCATGCATAGCCGTCAAGTCATGTATAGACGTAATGACAATGAGGGTCGCAGCAATGCAAACTGGAGCAGGCCCAGAAGCAAGCCCGCTTTGGGACACAGGCTCGATCAGTCTGAGGCGTCTGTCAAGGGCGGCGTTAGAGATTTTGAATCTAAGAAACCGAGGCTGTTTCCTGACTCGAAAGACCTTCAGGACAGACAGACTGAAGATCCACCCAAGGCGACAGTGAAAAAGCATCCCCGAATCAAGCCACCCTCAGAACACGAACCTGACAAAGTTGAGGATGAAAACCAAATTTACCCTGAAACTCAGCTTCAGCAAGATACAACTGACAGTTGGCCCAAGTCCAACTGTAGCAGCCCCACATTGGCCAGAAGCAAACTCTTCGACAACGCCATACAGACGGCGATACAGCAGCCGCCTAAGAACTACACCAGGAAGAAATTTACTTTGATAAACTGATATTCCAATGTCAAATAAAATATATTATGCTAATCGTGGTAACCCTAAACTTTTTTTAAATATAGAGAAATAGAAATATCGTATTTGAGGTTGTAACTTGAAGCGATTATCGTGTGAAATTTATAATAAAGCAATCGTATACTTAGCCCAACACAAATAGTTTGAATTTTATTTGAATAAAAAATATGCATTTTATATTTGTAGAATTTCATTAAAGAACGTCCAGTTCGGAGTTACATGCGCCATTGAGACGAAACCAGGGATTTTCCAGCGGGTCAGAATCGTGAGAATTGTCTTCAAGAACAATGAAGGAGAGCCTGTAACAGTGAAGATCAAATCACTGGATGAGGGGTGGACTGCATTGAAGGAGGTATTTTTGCGGCTAAGTCCTCTCAACATGAAAAATGCATTAAGATGTAAAGTGGGATGATTTCATAAAAATATTGGAATTAGAAATATGGTCCCCATTAGGAAGTATTGAGTTCATCAATGGGAATTGATTGCAAAAAGCTGTCCTGATGGGTACAATTCTAGTAACGCTATTTCATAAAGAAAGGCCAAACTATATTAATTATTTTCAATCTTAAAAACTGGTTAATTTACATTGCATTGCAGAGCAGCAAATTGTTACACCTGCCTAAACACTTCCGGCAAATACCTCCATACACAGTGGACGTGTTTTTGTGCGGTGTGATGCCACGAGACGAGGAAACTGAGTGGTCCAAAACTGCTGACAAATTTGTCAAGAACTGGACTGAAATGATGTCTCGAAGGATGGGCAACAAACAGTTCTTCATTTCTGGAAAGGTTTGTTCTTAACTTTAGCTTAACTTTTTGCAATAATTAACATGCAATTTAAGATCGCTTTGAGTCTTGGAGAAACTCTCTGGCTTGATCCCATGGAGTGCGTGCAGGCTTCCGCGTCCAAAGACACCCATGTGAAAGTGTTTTCCTTCGCTGAGAGATTGATTCAAGTCAAGGTAGCGGTTGCCAACAAAAAGCACTTGCAAAAACTGAAACAGCTCTGCGATGAGGCAAAAATTGCTCTGCCTGAGCTAAAGAAGACAGGTTACTATGCCAGAGTTGCTCTTCTGCCAGTATTTTGTATTTAAATTTTCAGGCATTCTGGCTTCAAGTGTACCCATGAAGGAAAAAGTGGACAATCCTGCAGATTTTGCTTTTCTGCCCATGAATGAGGTGGTGCCTGTGAATGTTTCCTTCATCGACTCTCCCAGCAAATTCTTTGTGCAGCCCGCATGCTTCAGCGATTTGTTAGAAACCTGTAACCAGTTTTCACAAACTTTAATTTGTGTTGACTTTTTCCAGACTGGAAAACCTGTCAAATGATTTGTGCAACCACCAGAACGCACTGAAGAAAGCTGCTTGGAAAGATGCTCCAAAAGAGGAAGGTGCATTTGTGCTTGCCAAAAACCCTAGGAACCAAACGTAACTGATAAAATTTGTTTTCAAACTGTCACAAAAGTTGATTAAATTATTTGCAGCTGGAGTCGAGCTCAAATCAAGAAGCATTCAAATGAGGATGTTCTGTTATATTTCGTAGATGAAGGTCTTGAAGAAAGAGTCCAGTGCAACCACGTGCTACCACTGCCTGACCATCTACTGAAGAAACTCCCTTGCCAAGTAACTTTACTTATTCCCTTTTGGTGTGTGACACTACTTACATTTATGTTCCAGGCCATTGATTGCAGCTTGTACGGAGTTGAGCCTGCAATGGGCAAAATCTGGACCAGGGAAAATGTCCTTACCATGCTTGACTTGCTTCTGTGCGACGACAGCCAAAATATGACTGCCAAAGTAAGATAACTTTGATAAAATAGCGAAGCTTTCTACTAATTTTTTATGTAGGTCGTTAAGAAGAAGAAGAGTGATGTGACTGGTGGCTGGCATTACTTAATCAGACTGTTCAATGAGGAGAAGAATTTTGATGTCGCCAGAGCCTTGGTTGAGAAAGATGAGGCAATCTTCACATCAACTGAAAAAGAAGAGTGCTGGTGGTTAAATGATAACAATTCTGGTAACTCCTCTGACGCTTTGATTGAGTTTGACGAAAGCGAGACGGAGCTATTCCCTGGTATTTGTTTAGTAAAAAATATTGTTTTATATATTTTTTTTATCTGACTATTTAGTTGAGGAGGAAGAAGGTGCTGAAAATTCAGTTCCGAAGGAAGTGAAGCAAGAGGAGGTGGTGTTGAATGAAGAGGACTTTGATGTAACCATTGATGACATTTCCAACCTCTTTGGCGAGTATACTGAATTCAAGGTAATTTATTATAATTTTATTTTGTTGTAAGGTTTATTTCAATTTTTCTCTCTGCGCTCTATCTCACTCTCAGACTCAGCTAGACCGTCTGAAAAGTCTGAAGAAGCAGGAGCCAAAAGTTGAGCTGTGCAAGGAAGAAATCGCAAGGAGCCCAAATAAGAAAGTTGAGAAATTGGCTCAAATTGCAGCTAAACCAGCTGCAGAAAAACAGCCCAAATCGTGTCTCATCTCTACTTGCTACGAAACTCATTTTCTCTGGAGCCAGACTGAAGAGTTCATCAGAATTAAAATCCAGCTCTTTGGTGTTGATGACTACTACCTGCAAATCTCTCCCTCTCAAGTCGACTTTGCGTAGGACTTTTTTCCTGACTCTGTGAATTATATTAATCTTTTTTAAATATCAGGTGTTATAGCCAAGGCAAAGCTTACTGCTTCCACCTGCACCTCTTTGGATATGTGATTCCAAACAAGTGCTCGCACTTTGCTCGTGGCCTCTATGTTGAACTGAAGCTGCAAAAAAGCCTTGGTAACTGATCTCATATTATATAACTACTCCAAACTAATTATTTAAAGACTTCGAAATAAGGATTAGCTAAATTTTTAAATTATCTACGATTCTTTTTATCTGAATTTTACTTTATTAAAATAGTATTTAATATTTAACACGAAACAAAATTTATCTGCAGATATGATGTGGCCAAGGTTGGACTGCATGGAAAGAGGAACCATTGGCGCTTCCCACACCATTGAGACAATTACAGTTGACAGCGACAATGACGAAGAGCCCAATTTCAGTATGATTCAGCGGGGTTAGATGATATAAAATAACTTAACTAATTACCTGCAGATTTGGACACCAAGATGACTGGTCAAGAACGAGTGCTCACTGACATCATCATGCCTGATGACAGTCTGCCCAATGACTTTGACGAGATCGCTGATAGTGAGGGAGGTGCCAAGCTGAAATATGTTGACCGCTATGATCCATTGCTGGATTGAGCTAAGCATCATTGCTGTTTCTTTTAATTTTTAACTATAACACCTAACATAAATTTTAATTGTAACACTTTGGGCAACTTAATTTGTAAGTTCTTCACAGCTGAATTAAACAGGGATAACTCATACTTAATTCTGGTATTATTATTTACATTTTTAAAATTATATGTTTGAGGCAGTAACTAAACATGCTTACCATTCAACTTAAAATAATTAGCAAATTGTTTTTCCAGAGAGCTGTTGTGGGAGTAATTTTAGATTCAAATTTTGGTTTATTACGGATCAGCAGGGCAACTAATTTTAGATCTATTGGTGAATCACTATAAAGATCCACCATAGTTGGTAAATTTAATTTTTAAAAGATATGCGGTAAAAATATTGCATCTTAAGATGCAATTACGCAGTACAAACTTAATTGGGTTCAAAACATGAAGCAACAAAAGTCATGCTACATCACATGCATAATATAATGCACTGTAAAAATTACTTTGAAAGTGGAGAATTTTTATGCGTCTCTCTAATCGTTCCTTACATATAAAATATTACTAAATATGTGTATATTAATCTCGTTGCTCTCAACATCATTGAAATCATATTTTGAATGAGTTTTAAACTTGCTAAAAAGGAAGGAAAAATATGTTCTGACAGAAAAATGCTACCAAGTCGCCAATAATGTTTTAGGTGATTTAAACGCCCATTAAACCAACGTACCTGCGCCTTGTAAACTAATGCTCAGGTTCAGAGATTTTCCTACGTATTGTTTGTTTTAATACGTTTTATTTCCGGGAACTGCGAGAGCTTAAATATTGAAAATCATGAGCATTAATACATATTAACGGCGAGTGGCGATCGTCGGACCAAAATAAATAAGAGCGCCCGATTTGCTGTGAAAAAGATATTTCTGTTCAACCCTGTAAGGACAAAAACTTAATTAAAAAACAATTCACAAACTATGCGCAGAGGCTTTGCAACGCTAAATTTAATGATCCTCTTATAACCCTAATACTAAATGTGCTGACACACCTAGCCTGTGTTTGCTCTAGCAGGCGGTTGTAATTTTACTGAAACAGGCTGTTGCTCAATAGAGTTAGTATATGTATAACCAGACGAAACGATGTCACATTTATTTAAATTTTTCAATCTAAGTAAAACCGAAATCTTGTCTGGGAGATAATAGATTACATGCATAAGTGGTGCTAACAATTAGTGGAGTGCATCATCGACTTCACAGTATTTTTTCTGTGAACATTGTTCCAAACAAAAATTTCCGTTCTCTCTAAGGGTTAGTCAGGATTAAAGCTGGATAATGCCGACTTGGAAGCGTGTCTGTCGCGCAACAATTAATACATCCATTCAATTAATAAATTGACCTTCTAAAAAACTGCTGGGTGCAACCCAAAATGCACAAATTGGAAATTATCGTTAAATATCAAATACTTTTTGCTTATCAATTTTAAAGCTGCATTGCAGGAAACACGACTCGTCATATCAATAAGATTATTTACTCTAAGTAATATATGCGAATACTTGGCATTATTTTAAACTACTTTATAGGAAATTAAAACCAATTCTCTTGTAGAGTTATCAAAAACCCGCATTTTTTCGGTAAACCCCACTCCATAGCAAAAATATTATTGCATGTTTTCCGCGCAATTCTGCGCATTTTTCCAAAACACGTTTATGTATAGAAGATCAATTAATACAATATTAAACTCTTTTATCATACGAAATATAAATTATTTTCACTAAATAATGACTTATAAATTAATCAATCGAATTTTTCTTATCTCTCTTTCTCAGATTTGGTGCAAAACACTACTTTTGGGGGTCAAATTCGGAAAAATACGGAGGTTGGTGATTTGTTTCGCAAAAGAAAACTGGTGCAATTGTACGCATTGCAAAATTGACATATAGATTCAGTAATTTATTGTGGATCAGCAGAGCAACTATGCTCCATTTTCCTCAAATTCTTCCCATTATATATCTAGATATAAATCACGGCAGCGCATTAATGTCAAAGCTGCGTGCTGTACTTCTGCCTGAGCTCATTCACGTAATCAGAGATGCGGAGTTCAAGGTGCTTGTTGTTCATGTGCCTCTCGAGGTTGTGCGAGCGCAGGGTGGTGTACGTGCAGAATTGGCATCGTTTGCGTTTTTCCCAGTTGCTCTGGTGTTCTCGTTCCAAATGCGCATCCTTCTCGGCGTCCGAGCCGAAGTAGCCGCGGCAGTTCTTGAAGGGACATTTGAAGCTCAGTTTCTCAGGGTGGATGTTACGGATGTGCTGGCCCAGGTTCTTCACCACCTTGTCGCAGTAGGGGCAGCCGACGTGCACCACGTGCTCGGTCAACCCGTGCTGCCGCTTCTCCTCGGGCGTGCGAAAGTAGGTGGGACAGTGGAAGTGGTCGCACCGGATCTGCACGTCTGCGTGCTTCAGTCGCGTGTGCTGCCGCAAACCCGACTTGGTCGTGAAGAACGCATCGCAGTAAATGCAGGTCAGCCTCTCCTGCAGCGATTCACTGGCCATTAACTGCGTGTGAGGACGCTGAGCTGATTGATAACCAGAGTTAATTAATTCAAATATCATTACCTGGATTCTCCTGTGGAAAAACGTCAAATCTGGGGACGGCAGATAAAATATTCCTCCTGTTCACTCCAAAAGAATTTTAAATAATGAACTCAAAAGAGTCTGACAATGAGTGTAGAATATTGGTTTTGTGTGTACATAAATCGATAAGGGCGTTTCGTCAGAGAATTGAACATGTAAATGCTACAATTTATTTATTTTTAGTTAGTACTCGCTGGTAATTTCCAGACAAATTAAATCTCAGATAAAAATAGTCACAATTTTGAAGTATATATTTGCATATTTATAGCTACGACTTAAGCCCCAGGACTCTTCAAATATTTTAATATTTTAAACTCAAATTATCTTCACGAGCTAGAAGTGAGGTATTCAAACAAAAATTAAATTATTCAATTATATGCTCTGAGGAAATTTGGGTATTCTGTCATGTGTGCAGGTTGCTGCTCTTGTAACATACACGATCGAAGGATAAAAAACAGTATAAAATCTAATTGTTTTTTTATTTTAAAACATTTACAAACGTCATCAGGGAACAAAACATTTTGGTATTAAAATTCAACAATATATCCGTTCTCAGTTCTCACAATGCAATAATAAATAGCTAAATATATAGACATGAATGCATGTTCACATAAATAGATTAGAGGGAATGTGTAGCGTTGCGACAGCTAAAAATCAGCACTGCATTCGACGATGCGTACGCGTTATATAAAAAATATCACTCTTCGTCATGCTCAAAATTCACATTGGTCGGTCACAGCGTAAAAAGAGAGTAAAGCAGAAAGGTTTCTTGTCAGATTCAGTTCTATAAAAACAAAGCAGGGAAGCGCTCACGAGGAGGAGACCTCGACGCTCTCCAGGCCACTGGACACGCGCTGCTCGTGTTCGTCCAGCAGGTCATCCAGCGCGGCCAGAATGTTCTCGGGCAGGTGGTCCAGGATCATGCGCGGCATCACGCGCAGCTGCGTGAAATGCTCCTTGCTGGCCCATCGAAGCTCGTGGTGGCGCCGCCGATCGGTTCCGTTCGGCCCTGAAAAACAAATTATTATAATTTTCAATATCTTGACAAACTAAGTGATTGTTCTCTATACCTCAATTACTGAAACGATTTAACGTTTTAATAAAAAGGGCCTACAGATTTTGATCTTTTTGTTGTAAGGTTTTTGCGGTCACAAGATTGGCAAAAATTAGAAAAAAAATCGTGGCCAACTAGATTCTAAGACCAATTTGTTCAAGATGAAAGTGAACAAATTTTTGCAATTTTAATACAAGTTCGCACATGCCTTCAAATCACCTTCAAAGGTATCACCTAAATAAAATAAGATACGTTGGTTTCTAATGATATAAAAATTGGCCTGAATTTTGAGAAAATTACTCAAATTGCTTAGAGTATTATGATTCTTGCTTATTCGAAGGTCCCGCAAGGATCGGAAGCTCAGAAAAAATATCGTAATTTCACAGCGGTAAGTTATAATATAAAAAATAAAACGATTTTGTGCATGAGTACGAGTTATTTATAAATTAAATTTGAAATAAACTGCATGCCTGTGTATAATGTCTGACAAGACGAAATTGTTAAATTTGTACCTGCGCTCTTGCACCGTGTGATATGCAGAATTTTGCCAGGCGAGTAGAGGCGCTGCTCGGAAAAGCGGCGACTGGCCACATTGCACGCCAGGCGAGACGCCTCGATGGAATGTGCGGGACCTATAACAAGCTTTTTGATGGTGCGGTACTGGCTGGTCGATC
Source organism: Cloeon dipterum (assembly GCF_949628265.1). Classification (NCBI taxonomy): domain Eukaryota; kingdom Metazoa; phylum Arthropoda; class Insecta; order Ephemeroptera; family Baetidae; genus Cloeon; species Cloeon dipterum. The sequence goes on from NC_088787.1 coordinate 24,898,289, forward strand.
TCCTCTTCCGCTTTTCGTCTGCGTTCGCGTTCTCCCAAGTCCGCTCCAGTACTCTGTCTGGCACTCCGAATAGCACATACATGAACCCATCCACCAGCATTCGGTACTGAAATTTCAAATTAAAATAATGAAATTTATTCAAATGGGTAAAAATAATGACATTTATTCAAATGGTTAAAAGATATCCTTGATCATAGTGTCCATATTATTTGAAGTAGAAAGAAATTGAAATTAATGCAAAGATTTTCAATATTTGAATTTTCATTTATTTTTAAGGTGATCATGCTGAAATTTAAATTGTTCAAGGATTCTTTTTAAAATACACTGTCTATATTAAAGACTGAAAAACATGAAGCAATTTCATTTTTAGTGAAAATGAATTGAATTTTCTCTAAATTCACCTTGGGCTCAACGCAGCGATGTATTGCAGTCAAAAGGTCAGTTCTCAAGTTCTCAATGCTGTCCACTCCGAGCCTCATGACGAGGTCGTCGCCAAGGCCGACAGTCAGGGTGAATGACTCGCTGGCCACTGCCGCTTCAGGGCACAGAAGACCGCCTGTAATCATAGACACATAGGATGAGTATTTTGACAAATTGGGGAGTCAACCAAAGTACCTGGCGCCGCGAAAGCAAAGCACCTAAGCTTAGGGTAGGTCGGTTTTAACATCAGACCGAGCATGACAGCAACTCCAGCACCCAAACTGTGGCCTGAAATTAAAACGAAAACTGTGTTTTGACAAATTGAAATATGGGAGTTAAAATATTTTTTATATTCACTCAATATTAAATTGCATTTTGTTTTATTTTGGTAGGTTATATTCTTATTCAGTTTTGCTTCATAAAAAATAAAATAGTAGGAAATATTACCCTTCTTCTAAATAAGATGCAATGACTTATCCTGAAATATGTGGTGGAAAATAATAAAAATTTTGGTTTACCAAAAGGAGCACATACCAATAACCTCTTGAAATTACTAGAAAAATATGATGATTACCTGTGAGAACGAGCTCATAGTCTGGGTAGCTATCAAACGCCTCGGTGAGAACATGCTCCTGCTCCAGGGTCTTCAGGACGTATTGGGCGACGTGGATCATTCCCTTGTGACCCTGAATGCGAGAAAAGTGAGTAATTGTAAGTGTTCTGAATTTAAACCTGATTTGCTTCAACCAGGCAACGGGACCAAAATTGGGTCCCTTATTTAATTATTGGAGAAGTTTAGAGGAGTTTATTCATGGCTTGAAAGGTGTAAGATCTTTAAATTATATCGCTGGTGGGGGAATCATTTGTTCAACTGTTGTTCCCAGTGTTGATAAAAGCCAATTTTCACCAATCAGCTTGGTGAAATTTATTCTCGAAAATCCAGCTCCTTTGGATTGAAAATATTCCCAGTGTTGAATTCCTTACCTTGCAATTTGGGGGCAGCTCAGGTGCCTCCAGCTCGTATGAAGCGGCCGTGAAGTCTGTAAAGATGTCACGCACCGAGATGGAGCCGCGCATCACCACGACGATGCTCTTGGTTGAGTGGTCGGCCACCACTAGGAAAGGAACTTCAAACAGTCTGTTGCGGAACGACGCATAGAGAATGTCGTGCGACGGAACGCCTGAGAGCGTCCGCATGCCGGCCACATTGCAAAGGCAGCAGTTGTCTTCCACCACTCTTGGTGTCTTTGACCTGGAATGGGAGTGAAAGTTAGTCAGATCTTTAGATTATTTTTAGACCTGAGACATTTCATAACTTGAATTAATGAGCTGGAAATACCTAAGATTAATTAAGATGAATTTTCCTTAACTAGAGAAAATAGATTTAAGATTTTAAACAATATTTAGTTGATTTTATTCCCTTGCATCACATCCAGACTGTATTTCTCAATTAATTATAAATGATTTTGTGTGTTGAAGATATGCCAACATCACATCCCTGTTGTTACGGCTAATTTTAGAAACACCAGAAAAATTACTAATATTTAAAATATTCAGATGATTTTGTGTGTGACAGCTATAAAAATTAAAATATATTATACTGCACTGAATTTCTCTCGTTCATGTTTTTTTTATTAAATTGATGAATAAATACGTTAAGATGAGTCTACACCACAGTGAAGAGATATACGTTCACTTCGCATTTGCTTTAAAACATGAGTCAAAGTTTGATTATTTTTATCAGTAGAAGTTGATTCGTTTATCGCAGTGTTTCCTTATTCGCACAAGAGTGATATGGTCTCTTTTTTTAAATGAAGTCTCGGGAAAATTAAAACTACAATATATCAAATAAAAATTATCTTTCCCAACAAAATGGTTTTACCTGACCACATTTTCGTTTGATTTTGTTATTGCAAAGCGGGAGTACAAAACAAGTGGGGGCGAATAAAATTAAAGTCTAACCTGATGCAACCGCAACAGGACATGTATGGTAGCAGTCGGAATAAACCAGTGAAGCAGTGGAGGTACATGACCAGCGGCCATCCGTAAGCTGCCATTGAGAATTTAAGGTAGTGCTTGGCTGTGCTGAGCTTCATCCAGTCGGGAGCACCGATGATTCGCGTCTCCTCGTCAAGATTTAAAGGTGCCGAGATACCCTGTGCGTGCGTTGGAAAATGTTGCGTCCACTCTGTATTTAAAACTCGTCAGATTAGAAGTAAAAATCAAAATTCGTGTGGACTTGCCCTGGTCGCCGCGGCTCTCGGCCAGCTTCTCGCGCTGCAAGCGCACCTCTTGTTTCTGTCTGACCCTGAGGAGGACGAAGGCGGCTGCTACGTCCGACGGAACGAGGTTTGTGCTGCGGAACAGGGCGCTGAATAGACCTGGCGCAAAGGAACAACAATTTTATCAATTTATTATTTCATTAAGAATAGATAATTTATTGAAATATAATTTACTTAAGAAAAGATCAAATCCAACATTAAAATTGGAAATGAATTTGTTTGTGATATTTGCCTTTTTAAGTTTTAAGTTTGGCTAATATATTCAACATTCTTAATCATAAATTAGATGTTTTAAGTTTAAAAAAAACATGATGTGGAATTTTTTTTTATTTGATAGAAAAATCTGCAAATATCTTAAAAAGTGACACCGATTTCAGACTCTGTCAATTCTTTCACTTTAGAATTTCGCATGCTTACAGCGTAAAAATTATCTGCAGAAATCAAAGTGCATAATTTTTGTAAACAAAAGGAAAAGAATATATCCAAGCAGTGGCGGAAGGTCCTACCAGCAACATCGTTGAAGGCAGTTCTGCTATGCTCGTCAGGCTGCATCCAGCAGAAGAGCCAGGAGAAGCGGCGCAGCCAGATGTCGCGGCTGCGTTCCGCGTACCGCTCATGTTGGTGATCCTCGCAGGTGGTGCCGCCATCGCAGGGCGCGTAGAACCTGGACGAGCCCATAGGGTCAAACAGCAACGCCAAGCCAAATAGGGTAGCCGTCAGCGAAACCCAGTTGAAGATCAGCACGCCTGAGAAATGCCAGTCGATTTGTTAGAAAGACCGCAGGTATATTAAAGGATAAGTCTGCGTTGCTTGCAGTTGAAATTTTAACTTCGTTCGGTAAATATCCCGGTCCTATTAACCTAATTAATGAAGTAATTTGAGCAAATTAAATTTTAAGCTATTTTCGCATTGCATAAATTGTTGTTTACGGAGTTTAAAGAGAGAATCCAATTATATTCGAGACACATAAAATTTTGATAATGAACAAAAGTTAGAAACTTAAAAGCACAATTAGATGCATACGAGATAAATCATGAAAGAGATTCCATTTTCAGACTAGCGGCGTAATTTGCTTCGATTAGATCAGACAGAAGCAGAAGTCATGACGCGCGCGGTTGAAAGTGAAAAGATGGGCATTTCGCAAGGAGCTAGCGTAGCGTGGAAAGCCGCTCGCTCAATGCGCTTTTTTATTTTGAGAGGAAACGGCTTTTCTTAGTGAGAAGAAAACCGACCTTTGATGACTGTGGACGCGAAGGCTTCGCCAGGGCAGCGGGGCATCACCTCGCCCAACTCGTACACCCACAGGCTGCCAAAGATGTTCCAGATCAGCTCAGGGAACATCAGAGAGAATCTGTAAAAACATTTCATAATTTAACAAACTCGTCTGTTTTATTGACATTTCAAGCACGTGCTTTCCAATACGCAACGACGGCGCCCGATCGTCCGCAACCTGTGCGTGCAGCGCAATGCGGACATAGCGGCGTCACATTACAAAAGTCTAGCTTGTTTTATTATCCAAGGCATTTCACACGTTGTCCGAATTTGACCCATTTGGCAGTAGTTTGTCATCGTAACGGTCGAAGGGCGGCGCTCACTATTTTTATCTCCCGGTGGTCGTCCTTTGCTCGACGCGAGCCGTTTGTCCGCATTGCCAGCGAGAGGCCGACAACTTGAACAAACACGCAATGACTGCGTCATCGAGGGCCAACTTCTCCCTCTCCGTCCACCCCCTCACAATATGTTGCAAACATTAATTCCATTTAGTCTGGATCACCTAGTACGATCAAAAAATAACTCAAAAGGTGCGAAATGCAAATATTGGTGAATTTTTACTGAACCAGACTTGAGCTGACTTAAGATGAGTTTCAAGCTGTCTAAAAAACTATTGATGGATGCCAATGAAGGCAGAGAAAGAACAAGAGGGTGTCATAACTTATGTCAGCTTCCTCGATGTATCACAAGCTGTTTATTTTCCGTATATCTACAGAAATTTCCTGCTCAACTACTATCGGCTACTGGTTGCTGCCCTAATTCAATTTTTTTCTGTCCCATATGCGGGTGGAGAATAACACAGCAGGAAATTTCTGCAGCGATACGGAAAATAAACAGACCGCTCGTTATACACCAAGAAAGCTATTTTGATATCAACTGATAAAAAAATAAAAATAATTAAAAAATGGACCACACCTCCAATACTGCCAAAATTGACAAAGAACTGTAACCAAAGTTAAAGTGAAATTCTCGCGATGCGAATATTTTTCCAGAGATTTCCTTTGTAGATCACAGATTTCATAAGTTTTGCATTTTGATACTTTGCGAAAATTTGGTTAGGAGCCATCTTCCATTCGAGCTGTTCTCAAACTTTTCAATCAAGACGAGGAGAGTGCGTTCGTTCATTTAAACTTTCGTCAGAGCTCAAACTGAACTGGAACTCTCAGGAGTTGCACTTCAGGAGAGCACAAGTAGTGAGCCGAACTAGTTTATGAATGCACTCGTGCGCTCGACAGCAACAGAGTAGAGATAATAACTCCCCGCGAGTGTTATATAATGCGAGCCAGGTCAGATTATGTGTATTATGAGAGAAAAATGCCACCGTGCACGTGCTGATGCAATTGCAGGGAAATTTAGTGGGAGACTCAGAGTGTAAAGACACTCGATCCGGCCAAGGCTGCGAGATGAAGGAAAATTATCGCCGATTCTGCCATACATTTCCACGGCGTGTCAAATGCAAAATTGACCGTCTTTCTCTCGTTTGCAACTCGGTATATAAATAAATAGAGAGCAGCGTGTTGTTGCGAAAGGTGTTTATACAAAGCTCGCTCTAAATTTAATCAAACCCACGCCTGTGCGAATACGAGGGGTGAAACTGATCTGTAGAAACATGAGTGTAGCAAATGGAATTTGAACAGGGTCATTGCAAGAGAAAATTTTAAAAAGGTTGTAAATAAACCATAGTCAGTAAAAATTTGAACCTGGATTTGATAAAAAAGTCAATGTCACGTGAACTTACTTGAATTTGAGTATATATGGCACGTTTTTGCGCGCATCCTCCTCGATGGGAGAGCCGCGGGCGCTGTGGACGATGAGCACAGCGACGGTGATGGTGCTCGTCAACAGCAGAAGGGCGCTGACCAACACGTAGACGCGCAGCCGCTCGACAAGCCGCGTCCTGATTGCGGCCAGCACCGGGTCCAGGGGCGGCAGGTTGGGACACCCGTCGTCCGACAATATCCACTCTCGCACGACCACCACCAGAATCAGGCCCAGCCTGCGCAGAAAGGGTCATAGAGCCGATAATTAGCTTGATGGCATTAAAGTGGATTTTGTAGTACTGAAAAATTGAAACAAATCATACCCATCTTTGCCTAAAATGCGCCGTAAAAATCGGGTTAGAATTTTCTCAGATTCTGAGAAAATCGTTTACAAGGTTTGTTCGCTAATCAAAAGCGGCGAGCACTTATTGTGTCATCAATTTTCAAAATCCTGATTTATATCGGCAGGAGGGAAATTTACCTCATAATTTGCACACCGTTGGATAGATCGCGAAAAGAGAGATCAAAATCAAGCAAAAAATCGTAGAGAAATACTTTTTTTTAGAAATTTGCAAAGACTGAAACTGGGTCCAGATTTGATTAATAAACATTATACAGTGAAGAATTTTTGCTTAAGCCCATAAACAATAAATTCGTTGAACCCCTATTTGTCAAAGTTAAAATGCAAAATTTTGTTCATTTTTTCCCCTGTAACGGTCAATTTACAGAACAAATTATAAATTTCTATCATTTTTTAGGGATGAAGTCTTTAAAAAAATTATGGAGGTCAAGCTGCAAAAATTTTGCCCCACACAATAAAATGAAACGTGTACAAATTTTATGAGGTGAAATAAATGTGCAAAATAATTATGAAATCATTTTGCAAGCTTTCCTCTCACTCTCATGCATTATCGTTGCTATAATTACGAATCATGCAACCGTAGATTTTAATAGCTCATAAATTATGTAATTGTTACATAACGTAGCCCTAAATTCAATGAACCACCCAACTTGTTGAATGAATAAACATTCCACATCATAGCTTTCTTCAGAATTGACTGGACTTGTAAATGTATGAAATTTACCTTGCAACTCACCAAGGCAGCTGCACAAAATTGAACTCAATAGATTTATTACCAAATCCTCAAGCGTATCAATTTAATTAACCGCAAATATTACAAAATGAAATTGATCTAGATTTGGTTACCATAGAAACTGCAGCGTTAGGCTGTGCAAAATGATAAATCGACCAGAGAGTTCAAGGCCAGCATGATAATTTCAAATTAAAGCAGTATTTAGATTTAGAAGTTTCCCTTTCATTTTGAAATAGATTCTTACCAGGGGAGTTTGAGTGCCAATTCGAGTGCCCCCGGCAGGACAAAGTCATCACTGCCAAGTAGCCATCTCCTGCCGAACAGCTTGAGCGCCGGCATTGTTTGCTGTCGCAGCCGAGGCCGGCGGTGTCCTGCAAACAAAACGAGAACAGAGGATAAACAAAGCGGCTATATTCCATTTCACTCGACGTGCCGCTGACCGAGCTGCGTCTCAATGAAACCGCGCGCAATCGATTTGTGTGTCCGACCGAGCCGCCGCGCACAGCATCAATTGCTTGCGCCGCCGAGATCGAAATATTGCGTAAGGTCCTTTTGTCGCGAAAAAAATTATTGCCTCACCGGCAGAGGATCGCGTAATTTTGCATTTTGCCACGTTGTGTTCAGATCGGAAGAGTTTTTGCTTTTTCGTGCTACGGAGCTGATGTTTATCCTTTCAAAGCAAAAGCGCAAGGGCAAGAAAATTAGCTTCTACGGCGCGGCTGTGTAACTAGCATGCTGAAGGAAAAACGCTTGGACGTCACCTTCAGGTCTGCTAGGCTCGTGTCGCAAAATACCAATTGTTTTCTACAAATAATTCGAAAATTTCTAGCTCGCACGAAATATAAAGATACTTAAAAAGTGGCGTTTCAAACACTGACAGAATTCCATTATTTGAAAAAAGTTTTCTACAAACATTTTTTTAATTGTGTCCTGATTTTGTCGAGTTTACCTTGTCATGGATTCATATCTCTAATAATAGAAAAATATTTACCCAAAATCTAATTTACTAAACAAAATTAAACAACAGTATTTATAAACTCATCTCGAAGAGGGGCGAAAAATAATTTTCACATAGGAATATCTCCTAAAATTTCCACGAATATCTATTGTGGTTGCTCTCATTCGCAGAAATGTGCCGGCGCCTAAGTTAATACTAGTACACGCTGGTTATGCCTACATTGAGGTTAATTAACGAGAGTGTATGCTGAAAGTGAGCAGCTGGAAGGCTGTCATTCATTTTATCTGAGCAAAATTACCGCCGCTCGTCTGCGTGCCGCGCTGATGCGGGGTTAGTTTCAGAGTCAGGGGCAAACAAAAGAATAAACGCATCTCTGTGCATTGTTCGATAATCATTAGAGATTGCCTCAGGTCTAATGTGAGTACGTGGTGCAGTGAATCGCCTTAAATAAGCAAAGTGCGTGCCGATTTAATGAAATCGGCCTTGCAAGGAAAAACTAATCGTCTGGCGACGCAAGGCCGCCGAACACGCCTGAGGCAAACCAGAAAAAATTTTTACCATCCCAAGTGCTGGCGAAAATTCCGGTTTATCTCATCATGCGTGTAATTATTAGTGAATACAACTGGATTGGCCCAAAAGCTTTTTGGTACAGTTAGTTAAGATCACTTAAATAAAAGTTTTTGGCTGTCACTCAGCTTTATTCTGCATTTGACTGCCGAAATGAGTGTGCTGCGTTTGGTCAATTAATTGTTTTAATTTTCCTCGATTAGTAATTTTGGCGCAATTAAATGTTACCATCAATTCAAAAGCTGTCAAACTTATCCTTGAAGCTCGGTTTTAGCTTTCGCCGAAAAACGGACATCTGGCCGCAGGCTAACCTTGTCTTTATTACTCTGCGTACCCCCTAGCGCACACGGATGTGCATCAAAATAAAAAAGAGTGACGTGCGTGCAGAGCCGATGAGAGGCGTGCATAAGCAATGCGAGGTTGATGGAATGACAGGCACATTTGCGACTTTTTCTCAATCTTTTACTTTGACTTGTAAATCGCCGCATCATCCTTCGCTCATTGTGGCAGGGAAATTTAACCTTGACGAATTTATTCAACAGATAAAACGGAAACTAACGAGGAGCCAAATACTCAAGCAGCGCCGCAGACTTCTTCACGATGGTGTCCCAGTTGGAGTAGGCTGCGTAGCCGGCCACAGCAATGGCGGCGACGCCGAGTAGCACCTTGCCGTTGTTCTTCTCGTCAGGTGTATCATGACGTAGACGCTGCTCCAAAGGTTCCTCAGGCCAAGGTGCAGCTTGAAGTTCAGCTGGAGACACTTCCCACTGCCAATCGTCCTCGAGAGCTTTGGGATCCTTCTCCACTTCCATCACCATTTTTGCTGTTTTTTCCTCTTTGGCCTGTTGTTCTTCTGGCTTGTAATCCTGTTCTTTAACTTTTTCCTCTTGTTTCTCTTCCAACTTCTCGATTTCAGGCTCCTGAAATAGTCATCTACATTTTAGTATTAATTTTTAGAAATAAAGTGTTTGCTTTAAATCAGTCCAGGGCTGTTTCCTGAAATCACCTTGAGAGTTTCCATCTCCAGGCTTAACTCAGGCTCTCCGCTGTCCTGCTGTATTAACTGCTCAATGGGCTTTCCCCAAGAAACCGCCAGCTCCTTTGGCTGCTCCTGGACAGCCTGTTTCTTCAAAATGGAGGACTTCTTTCCGCTCATCAGATTGGAGTCCACTTTGGCCTTCACATTATTGTACTTGTTCTTGGCAGTCAGCCGCGGTAACTTACTCTTGGGCTGAGGTGTGTCACGGTGGGAACGCGTCTTTGGGGTTGAGTAGCGCGAGATCACTTCGGGAATCTTGCCTCTTTGGGGTTCAGGCGTGCTCGTGACAGTTTTGGCAATGACGCTCCTTGGGCTAGGAGTTGTCAACGACCGTTTCAAGCTGGAAACTGTCATGGCTGGTTCACAGACAGAACAAGATTTGGATAGGTCCATGTCGATCAGAGGAGTCCCTTTCAAACTGGTCTCACTCTCTGGATTGATCAAAATGGGCCCAGTTTTGGGCTGTTCTTCGCCAGTGCTCTCTTTTTCCTCAATTTTTAAGGTAGCCTGGCAGCTCTCTTCGTCTCCCACAACGTTTTCACAATTTTTCTGATCAGGTTGCGCATCTGATATTTCATTGCAACTTTCCTCTTTTTCCGGAATCTCCTGGTTGATCTGCAGACTTGACTCTACTTTGGCTTCAGTTTCAAGGTCCTTCAAATCGGGCTGTGAAACTGGATTTTCTTTGCAACTTTCTATATTTTCCGGCTGCGACTGATTGACACTGTCCTCAATTTCGTTCTCCTGCCAACTCAATTCTTTCGAATCATCCTCTTCCTTCTGATTTTCAAGGTCAGGCTGAGCATTAAAGCTGTCCTCATCCTCAGTTTCCAGAAGCAGAACAGGCACTTTCAAGGTAGCAAGAATATGCATCGTGGGTGAATCGTATGTGTAGTCGCTGCTGCTAACATCAGGCCATAAAGGCATTGGTTCGTTGATGAGCCAACTTGAGTCAGTCGAGTCTCCCTCGGCCAGAAACGAGCTCTGGTCCATTCTGTCTGATCCAGAACAAACCTCAATCCGACCTGTCACAGCTGAGTCACTCATGTCCATATCAGCGGTCTCGCCTGATGACTCCAGCTTGTTAGGGGCCGCCTCAAGGGTATCTGTATCTTCAGTCTTGTTTACGCACTGATGCTCTGAATTTGAGATATTTTGTAAGTGCCAGTTCAGTTAAAAAGTCTAATGTGGGAAAAACATATTGGATGATATTTTAGATATTAGGTTTTTTTTCATGAATGGTGAAAGCTAAGAAAAATATGAATGTGCGGGAGTTTGTTGAACTTGAATATAATTAAAACACTTCAAAACTTATAGCAAACAAAAACTTGTTATGTATCTTAAAGTTGTTGATTTTATCGGTAAATATTTTAATTTCATCTCGCACCTTCAAAACACTCCTCTGAACTGACGGGCTGCTGGTCAACGCAATCACCACTGCAGAACTCTTTCCGTTCCAATTCTGCTTTATCCAGCTGGACGACCTCCTCAGTGTCGCCAGTAGTGTCAGCCACCTCCATGGAGTCGCAAACTTCCTCTTCCTCCTCCTCAAAGGAATTTTCGGCGTCAGTGCCAGCAAGGGAAAAATATTGGTCAGAATCGACTGGATTTACGTCGTCTTCGGCAGCGAACTGGCTCCTTTCGCCAGGTTTAAAGGTGGCACATTGATACTTGATTTCTTCGAAAGCCTCTGTGAGACTCTGTTTGGCTTCCGATGGGCAAATGAAATCTTTGGGTTTGATTTCGATCTGCTGTGGCAGTGACTTGCTCGGCGACGCCTTTGAGCTCGACTTGCTCATCTTCAGCATGCGAGATCTGTCGCCGGCGTTCTTCACCTTATGGCGACTCTTCTGCGCGCTTTTCGGCTGCTTTTCCATCGCTTGAGAACTTTTTAAATCAAAATTTGCGCAGACAATCGCAAAAAGCCTGGATGAATTGTTGGTTAACTATCACAGGCACCTTTGTTAAATTATATTGTGTAAAATCAGAAGGAAAAATCGTTAGGCAACAATGGTTTGCAACAAACATTTCACTGACAGTAATAACGTAATAACTTAATTAATTTTTATACATATTCCATTGAAAAGTGTTGAGACGAACAGATCAAAGTGTCATTTTTTACTTTCCGAAAATTTTCCCAAACGGGTTTGTTCTGGGCTCCGCAAATTTTATAAAACTGTCCATCATTCTGAAAGCTCCATATTTTCCTGTTTCTTTAACTATGTATAATCGATTTTTTTTGTAGTTTCTGCTGTTTCTAAAATAAGAGGCTAATTAATCTGAAATTCATTTTAAAATATTCATAGTCATTTTCCTAGTAAAAAAATGAAGTTAATTTATTTGTTAGTCGGCTAACAATTTTTGAAAAACTATTATGATACACATATAGAATTCATGATCAATTTTGCATTGGTCCAGACCGAGAAGTCTTAAGTTTACGGTATTTTCCGGGAAATGAAAACTAACAAACCAATCGATTCATCTCGTTAAATAGGCTCTGTTTAAAAATCACAATGACTGAACGCACACTGCCAACAAAACTCGATTTTAAACGAAGCACAGGTCGAATCAATTTGGAATTTTATTCTTTGGACCCTAATAACTCGCTATAAACATTATTAAATTAAAAACTTTTCTCTTACCCTTCATTTATTGAAAAGTACAAATGCAATCAATGAGAATATAAAAACCAACGATTTTAAGTACTTAAAATACATTCTGTTGGAGAGTCTGTTTCTATCACACAAATAAGTCCCATATAGTTTAAAAAAGAATTATGACACAACATCCGCTTTACTATCTATCTTTCATATCATGATTTTTTTCTAAAAAGGTGTTCATATTATAAAAAAAACATAAGCTGATAACTTTCTTCTGACCCTTAATGTTCCAAATATTTAAAAGCCACGCATTAAAAAGATAATAAGATCGCTCCTTGTCAAAATGTAGCATCGTACAAGAGTTTCCTTTGAGTGAGTTGATTGGCTTCTATACATGTTATATAATATTTCGTTTCAAAGGAGCAAAAATGACTAACAATGTATGTTTACTAGGACTGAACGAGGCTAATATTTTTCTCTTAGTCGCTCTCCCATGTTACGCAATGCATCGTCTTTGTAAAACGGAAACGTCTATTTGCAATTTAAACGAATTTCCAAGAAGCGATGCAATGCGATTTTCCCTTTGAAACGTAAGCTTCGCACACACAATCGTGGCTCAATTGAGACTGTTGCATCGCTAGTCGGAAAAGAGGAAAGAGAAAGCCGTCGCGGAGAACAGAGAAAGCGCAGTTACATTGCAATGAGAGTGCAGGATTCCAAAAGCAATTACCCGCGCTGCACCTGACGCACAAATTGTTCAGCTGATCGATTCCGCGTCTTTTAAAAGCCAAGCGCCGAATAGCAATTTCGTAACCACAGCAGAACCTTGCTTGCGTTAGAGTTCGCTCAGGCTCGAAACCGCACAGGCCGAATTCCTTTTTGCCTCGCAACAAACACCTTCGCCGACTCAACAACTAACTCGGTCGCGCCGAGAATGAGTGCGACGTGCGTGTTAATATATTCACTTTTTCATGAAATATGCAAAACCGCGCGACAACGCCGTAATTAAGGGCGTCGGCTCTGACCAGTGAAACGGCAGCCCAGAGGATTAGAGGACGACGAGCAATTTTGGCTTTGCAGGACAAAAATATGAATGTGTAATTCAGGTGCCAACTGGCTCGGTTTCAGAGTTGAATAATTAAAATTTCATCTGGCGCAACATTTTATAAACATTACTCCACTCTCGCATTAAAAGTAGAATTCGAAAATAATTGTAATTAAAGATAAGCATTTTAAGCATGGATGAGTTTCCGCGAGGTCTAGCACTACAAAATTTGAGTTGCTCTATTTAAATTGTATTATATAAGGACTTGTTTTGGAGATATAAATCGAATCGAAAAACTACTGCGGTGGGTTTTACAATAATTTTTATAGATATATTGCAACAACAAGAATTTAAATAGGAAATATGTTATTTTTTCATGTTTTTCGTTTCTCTAATTGTAAGACCAACAATTATAAATTAGAGTTGTCAATGGAAAAATGTAATTTCTGTAATTTCTTTTGTGATCTAACCCTAATTGGAAAAATCATAGTGTCTAAATTTGGATGAAATATTTTTATTAAAATTTAATTAAATTATACATACGCACGTGGAAAACTATTCAAAGTAATTGCACAAATGGATATACTGCACTATTACGTATTTCAATTTTTATACTTACAAGATAATCCACCCATCCTCATTATTGCTGTTTATTCTTGCCAAAGTCATACAAATAAGAATACATAAATAACAATAACACAACTTGTAGCAGTTTGGTCCGGCAGAATTAGCTATTTTATTTTAATCCAATTTTAGTTTATCGATCTGGATGTCCTCGAGAGCAGTTTGGGTTCAGCAGTTTTTATTTGCGAAACGAGTGCAACTGTACAGGTATAATTAGAAGAGAAAAAATGCGTTGGCGGGCGAAGGAAAGGCGGTAAAAAGAACATCATCATCCGTCGTCGACGGTACTTCGTGGAGCGAGCAAAGCAAACTCATCCCAGTGTTAGCGGTAACGAGCGCGCCGAGCGAGGAAACGGCTCGTGAGAAATAATAAAGAGTGGACTGGCCGACGACGTGTTTATAAGCGGCCTGGCCGGCGTTTCTTCCTTCCGCCTCGCCAAGTGCACCTTCCACGCGCACCCCCAGCGCTCTTCACATTATGCAGCCGATGGATGACGTCAATGCGAGCCGGCAAATTGTTTTCCAGGGCGAAAGGGCCGAGAGGAAAGAGCAGAGCAATAAAGCGAATTTAGCAGCCCTCCCCAACGACATTATTCTACCATTTTCAAAGTCATGAGAGAAAGACACGCACTTTCGCGTGAAGTAGCATTTTTATACCTTGTGCAGATCACTAATGGCTCCATTTTGAACAAGACTAGACGAATCGGGTGAAAATTTCAAGGCAGCAAACAAATAAATTCCCCGACACCAAGTAAATTCAGCTAGTTTTCCCCGAGGTTTACCATTTTTTTTAATTTTAAATGTTTTGCATTGAAACTTAATCTCTTAATTTAGCATACCTAGAAACGGCGGAGCTCTTCCAAGTTTTTGTGGAAGGGGCCCGGTAAATGAACAAATTAAAATTGCCTCTGATTTACACGTTTGATTATTTAGACCTTGTCATAGTAAGGTTAAAACCTAGAACTTTCTTTCAAAATAGAACAAGGGTATAGCTTAAAAACACATACTTCGAGCGGAATTCTATTTGTTAATTCGGAGATTCATAATTTATGAAATCCATCGGACAAGTTAGTGAAAATTACAAATTTTCTGTACTTGAAATATTACTGAAATCATTTTATATCAAAATAAGACAAGGAAACGCTGGAAAAATTGCACTAATGGTATCTGTAATTTTTTGTAAAACTATTTTAAAAGTACGTCTTTTTCCAACTGATATCAATCTTAAATTGTTTTGATGATATTTTGTAATAAAATTACCGGCTCCAATTCACAATTTTGAACAGCAATTTTTTAAAGTGCAAAATTGTCACAATGATGAGTTAAATTCTTCCTTTGAAAGAATTTTTTTTTCAACAAACACAATAAAAGACTTTATTGAGGTGCACGAAATCTACGATTATCAACTAATTAATCTTAAAAAGTTTGCTAAAACTCACAGTCCTGCCTTTTATAATAATTCAAATTAGATCATCGAGATCAATGAACTCCTAAAATACTACCATATTTTTACTGTTGTTGTTTAGCATTTGAATACTAAGACGCGATAGCTTTTTAGAACGTTAAGGTTGAGATATCGTAAAAAATGTGTTTGGTCAACACAAAATATATTTTAACTGTTTTGTTTTACTAATAACTCTGATGATTGTAAGAATATTTTAAGTAAAAAAATTAATGTACAACTGTCACGCCACAAAATTTGCCTAATTCATGACATCACTGCAATGTCAAATTTAAGTATGTTTATTGAGCAAGCAGAAAAAATATCATCCGACTTGTCGTTAGGAAACCTTCAAACGTCTCCTGATGCTTTGTTAAGAGAGATTTGTTAACCGTTTAGTCAATATTTAATTTTTTTCTTGGTAATTAACCGCTTGCACTTTCATTTCAGTCACATACAAGGCTTTTAAACGATGTAATGCGTATAGATCTTAGATCTATCACATAAAAAAGTAATCAACGAGAAAACCTTCCTTCCCTTCACCTTCGTTGCAGCTAACAGAATGAGAAAACACGGAGCAAAAAGGCAAGGTTGCTATAATGTGTGCTGTTTAGTCTAGCTACAATGCTTAGGATTAATTATATTTCACGCAAGTCAAAGGCTCAAAGCAAGTTTCGAATCGGCAGCCGCGTGGAAAATTCGGCCGGCGACTGCTTTTCTTTCGGCCAGCGCGTCCTCAAAGGAAAAGCGCGCAGTTGAGCGCGCATAATCTCATAATTTGCCGCACAGATGAGCAACGGAGGGACGAACAAGCCCCAGCTTTATTCAGCGCACGCGAGCCGCACGTTTTGTCCATGCATCAACCTCGCGCCTTGAAAACCAACTCGCAAGGAGAATGAATGAACTTTTATATATTTCCAGCCGTGCACGAGAGATAAATAGCAGTTTCTATTCTATGCTCTGACTTCTGCGCTTTTCTTTTCATTTGATCTAGAAATTATTTATGATTCTCATACTCACTGAATATCGATTCGCCCGACAGTTTGTTGTTCAACAAACAGTAATTATTTATCTACACAGGAGTCATTTCTATTTCTATTTCTTCGAAGTAGCAACTAACTGGGGATAAAGGATTGGTTTAAAAGAAATACACGTGCATGAAGGTAATTTAATGAAATTTTAGTTTAAGCTCTGCGCAGAATTTACTCAGAAGGATGGATAGCTATAATTGCGAACTTTTTGAAATGAAAAAGTTAACTTAATTTATTATTCAATGAATTTTTAATTTTTCATCTGAGTGAAACTTGCGCCGAGCGAATTTAATTTAAATAAATCATAATATCTTGTTTCCACGTACAATGTATGCTTGCATTTTTTATAGAGGATTGTTTAAGGTGACCTTTAATCCCAGCATTCTTCAAATAAAATAGATCTGACTCACTCACTAATTGGTTTCAGTCGAGATGTTTTTCATTATCATTTCATCAGAAATTAATTTATTCTTGTTTACTTTTTACTTTAAAACAGGTTTAAAAATTTCATAGTTGCAACTATCCTAGGAAACAACCTTGACTTTAGCGGTCCAGCCCATTTCTGTTGCCAAGGTCTTTAGCGAAATTTCCTCAAACGAATATAAAAAGAGGGAGAGAGAGATATGTTATTATCCTAAACAAACAAACTCGGTTTTCGTGTCAAGAGAATCTGTCAACGCACCAGCGCTTCGCGACTTGCTGCTAATTGCCTGACTGCCAAAGCAGTGAGAAAAAAATCAGCAAACAGGTTGCTTCCCCACCCACCCTGACGGAGCAGGGGTGATCAACAGGTGTGACTGGCACCTATGTGTTTAAATTATTAATTGACCCTTTGATCCCAGTGAAGGTGGCTCAGCCCGAGGCCCTGTCAACGCACGCCCCTTTCTTCTCGCGACGGCGAAAGTAATAGCGAGCTCCCACAAAATAGAAAGGACTAAAAAGAAAATAAAAAAACGGCACACGCACTCACCGAATTAAAATGACAGCGATCACAGCCGCTGGACTCGCCTCATGTCGTGCGGTGCTCTCGTTCGTGTCTCACTCAGTCGGACGATACCCAGCTGTCGGACGGTGAACTGCGGCTCGGACGAACCTCCGGGTCAACGCTGTCAGTGCTTGGCTGCCGACGGCGACCGCGATAATAACAACAAGTCGTAGCCGCGATCACGGCCGCCTCGTTTCCTGCTCTTCGCTCACATCTCTCTCTCTCTCTCTCTCGCTCTCTCGCTGATCGCACATCGGCGGCCGCAGCGCACTAAACAGGAGAAAGGCCCACTTGCAGCCGGTCGGGGACGCCATCTTCCGGGCGGTTCGATAATGCGAAGAGCCGAGGATGGTTTCGAATTTTGGTGCAATCTGATGATTATTTTTACAAATTAATGAAAATTAATTATTCAGAATTCTCGAGTTTACATTCATGTACATTTTTTCACCGGTCTCAGAATAACCAAAAAGAAAAGAAACAATTCTCTTTGAAGTAAATAAGCCGGTCGTAAAGATAACCCCAAAACTATAAATGCTACAAATAAATACTGCGCACACGTACGTCAATGAAAATATCTTAATGTGATTTTTGCGTGAAGATCAGAGTTATATATAAGACGAAAAGTATTACTCACATTCCAAGAAATAGTGAAACCGCTTTAAAATGCTTATCGTCACTTATCTCATATTTTTATATCGAAATTCAGTCATATCATTAAAGATAAATACTGTTATACACCTGTTATCACTGTACAACTATAATTACAGTCACGTAAAAGTTTACAAATTCTCACTTCCGCATTTATTTTAATTTGATCTAGAAATTATTTATAATTCTCATACTCATTGAAAATCGCCCGACTATTTTTATACGTAGTTGTAGTTCAAAAAACTATAATTATTTATTTACACAGGAGTAATTTCTATTTCTTCGAAGTAGCAACTAACTGGGGATAAAGGATTGGTTTAAAAGACATACACGAGCATGCAGGATAATTTAAAACGGAATTTTTATTTACCACTGGACAAGCTCTGCGCAGAATTAACTCAGGAGGATGAAAAAGTTAAACAAATTTAAGAAGCATTAATTTAATTAATTTCATTTATTTAATTTTATTATTCAATGAATTTTTAATTTTTATCTCCTCCTGAGTAAAATCCGCGCAGAGTGAATTTAATTTAAATAAATCATATATATCTTGTTCCCACTTACAATGTTTGCTTTTGTGTTATGTTTTTTATAGAGGATTGTTTAAGGTGACTTTTAATTCCAGCATTCTTCTAATAAAATAGCTCTGACTCACTCACTAATTAGTTTAAGTCGATACTTTAAAACAGGTTTAAATGATTCATAGTTGCAACCTAAACAAACTGGGTTCTTAAATGTACGACTTTGGCAAGAATAAACAACAAATTTTATTATCTTTTCTGCTGCCAACAGATGATAATGGAGACCGCATTTATACACGATACAAATTGTTTCTTTACTTTATCATTTGTAGGCAGAGCCTATTTTGCTTCGATAAAATTTAATGAATGTTTTTTAAACTATTTTTTTCCATTAAGAACCAAACATTTAAAATTCATACGAAAAAGGATCGAAGCAAAAGCATTAGCTATAGGTAGCACCAGTTTTTGGATCACCTGAACTACCTTTACCCTGAGTTTTAGTTAAGTTTTTTTAGTTTAAGCTTTTTATTTTGATTAAGTCAATATTTACAGGGGCAACTTATTAAAATACGTCAATTTCTATCCTAACCTACTGATTAATAGCGATCAGGGGTTTTATTCATACAATATGGTTTGAATAAGGAATACAAGGAATGATATATACAAATCAATTTGGTCTTATTACTACTACTTAGCCTTTAATTAATGCCAATGATTTTAATTCCACTACATTGGTTCGTTATACGTGACTATATTTTATAGGTTATATTTTTGTTAATTTTCCTTTACAAAATTAGGCTTGACTAAAAATGTGCTTCGATGAGAAACTCACTTTTACCTTGTTCTATTTCAAATTTCTGCTACCGCAAAAATCACTTTTAAGCGAGGCAACCGGCGCATCATCGGCGTTCGGCGGACTGCATAAGTTAGTTGTTCTCATTTCAGGCGCCCATTTCAAATGCAAATAACTTTCCCCTACCTTTTTAAATTTTAGCAGGAAAAATCTAATAAAAAAATCTATTTTTTTTTGTTCAGTTTTTAAATTTGGATTTTAAACATTATACAACTTGAACGTATCTCATGAAAAGGTATTTTTAAATAATTTTTCTGAAAGGAATGACAAGACGACTTTACGTGCTATTGATATTGAGCACTGTTCGTATGAAACAAGCAGTGCTAATAAAAATTTACAATATTATCTTTGGTATATACACGGGATTAAATACAATTTTAAAAATTCTTGGACCGAACTGCATCTCTGAGAGGTAAAGAATGCTCGTCATTTTTTCGGCGCCTGAAAATTTGAAGCAGAAAATAACAGCCAAAAAATAGCATTAATCCGAGTGAGAAAATTAAGAAAACGTCGAAAGAAGCGTAAGCTCTTTTTGTTCTTGCAATTGCCTCGGCGTACTTGGACAATACAGTTTGGTACGTGGGAAGCTCTTGCATACGCAGCCGGACTTGCTCGGCGGTGTTGTCATCGAGGGGCTCGATCGAAGCGTGCCCGCCGCTCAGGTCGGACACGTGAAGGAACATTTCGCACAACCACGGGAAGGACGTAACTTGGAGGAAGGTGACCTTCATTCTCTTCCATTCATCCCAAAGCACGACGCAGGTTCGACTCACTTCCGGGCTGAACAGAATGAAGCCCTTGATCGGCACGGAATTTTGGCCTTCAGCCGTGTCTGATTGTTCCAACTCTGCATTTTCCTCCAGCGCCTCGTGCTTGTGCAGGAACCACTCTGCCGTCGTGTTATCCACGGCTTTCCAATCAGCGAGCAACATCTCGAAAAATAAGTATTTTTCTGTTTCCAAATCGGGCAGATCTTCGTCGAAGAGGCTCCGGCCAAAAGGGAATTTAGGAATTTCCAGCCACCAGGCTTTGGCCTGCTCAATCGAGCTGCATTTTCTCTTAAAGGACGACGCTTCGGTCCAAACTCCGAGTAAAACCAGACTGGTCAATAGTACCAAATGCATTTTCTGAAAAAAATATGACCAAAATTTAATTGAAATAAAAAAATGCAGTTAAATACACGGTCAAGCTTTGACAGATGAAAGAAGCTCTCAAAATTCGTGAGGAACTCAACAACCGTTTGCTCTAGACACCCGTAAAGAATAACACTGTAAGTGAAAACAAATTATTTCTTACCTGGAGAAAGTTCAATAATGGCCTTTCTGAAACGCGGCGAAGGTGGAGAATTCAGCAGTGGATGGCTATATTCGCACTGAAGTGTTCCAAGTAATGAAAACTGTTACTGATTGAACAGTGGTCCGCGCTAAAAGCCTGTTGCTTCGATTTCATTTTGCTGCAAATAATTGAAATAGATTATAGTCATGTTTTCATTTTTACACTTATAACAAAAATAGTAGCATAATATATTTTTAAAAAGCAATAATAAATTCAAACTAAAAGTAAAACTTCCCTGTCATTAAATTTCGTATTTTTATTTATATTAATGCACTTCTTAATCTACAAAGAACATGGAAATGGTGCTTAAATGGTCACGTTATTTTGCTGTTGGAGGAACTTTTTTATTTTCATTAAAACAGGTATGCTGAACCAGTTAATGCTGAACTCGACATGCAAATTCCTTACTCAAATTGGACTGGTTATTGTAGATGATTCGAATGAAGTGGAAATACCAGGGATTTCAAATAACCAATTTTATTTAATGAATATTATAGCTGTTATAGGCGCAGAGAGCTTGAAGAAAGAACCTCTGCAATGGGAGAATAAGTATTACATGATTCTTATTTATGACGTAATTGAAAGTGAAGACACGGAAAAATAGCGTCAGCTTACAAACAAATGAAGCAATTTGCAGTGGCGTGTTATGTATTTTTAATTTCGAAAATAACCTGACGGAGCAATTTCATTTAATAATTTACTCTTTAGAAATTCATGTAAAATGTTGTGATTATTGCATTTGGAAATTTCTAGAAGAAAAATATTGCAGGAAGACTTTTTCTGCCGCATTCTGTCTAACAATGATGTTTCCTGCTCCGCTTTGTACGCACAGTCTCAAAATTTGTTTTGAATTAAGCAACCAGCGCCACATCGATGCCAAGCAAACTGTATAATATGTTTCATTATTTTCAGGATTAACTAATTTATTTTATTATTTTTCAAGTATCCCACATTGATATCCGAGGTTTTAATTTATTGAGCAATTGAGATAGCAACCGCTGGTCAAAGACGCTATTTTGGCTCAGGAAATTTATTCCTTAAAAGAAAAATGCGAGACTTGTGAAAAATATCATATCCAAAAGTGTACAGCAAGAAAACTTACTTTGAGAGAAGCAGCAAAAATGTGTAAAAATTGATTAACCTTTAGATGTAGAGTGTTGCACGCATATTTTGCGTTTAATAAACCATTAATAATAATAAAAGAAAAATGCGAAATAGTTTTAAATTGCTGTATGATAGATACTTACATGTGATACAACACTGATTAAAACATTTTCGGGATATGAATTAAACATATAATTTTGAAGTTTCCGTTGCTTATTCTTTACACCGCGGCTGAAATGGCTTTGTTTGAATTAAAAGGCATGTTGTACTTAAATAGTTCAAGTAATTTTCATCTTTTAATCATTCTTGGTACATTTACTCTGTTCGAATTTAGCAAAAATAGGTAAAGGAGGTCCAGGATCCTGTTCGAAATCTGGACACAACCAAAATTTGATGCGAGATAAGCAGGATCCAACGCTGAAGAACAATGCAACAACTAGGATTAGCACAAGGAAATTGGTGCCAAAGCCGTGCGAGCTTTCGTTTATTCTGATTTCAGGTAAAGCTATTTTGTAGGAAGGCAGCAATTGTACACGAAGCACGATTTGCTCAGCGATGGCGTCGTCGAGGGGCTCGATCATCGCGTCTTGGCCGCCACTCAGAAGGAGGATAATTTCACACAGTGAGGCAAACTTGATGTCTTTCAACAATGCGGCCTTCACCTCACTTTCGTCCCAAAGCACGACACTAGTGCTAAGCACTTCAGGGCTGTCTATCATAAACCCCTTTATCATTGGCACTAATTCCCAGCTTTCATTCCCAGTCGTGTCCAATTTGGCTTTCTTTTTGAGTGCCTCAAACTGGTGCATGAACCACTTTGCTAATGGCGGCCTGTCAACAGGTGTCCAATCTTGTAGATTTAACAACTTGGGAAATATATTAGTGTTTAAGTCGGGTAGAGTCGTGTCCAAGAGATTGGAGTCGAAAAGAGTTTTGGGGACTCTAAACCTCCATGCTTTAGCCTGCGCAATCGATCTGCATTTTTCCTTGAACTTGAATAGCTGCGTCTCGGCCCCGTAGCTGATCCTTGCAAGCGAAAGAATAAGGCTGATCAACAGAAGGAGACGCATTTCTTCTGTAAAAGTACTCTAGTCAATTTAAAAATCGAGGGCATATATCTGAAAAAAGCTTTGAAAACCGAAATGATTGAAGTGTTCTTGAAAATTAAAAAAAAACTCACTAATTGATTATTGATTCCTCTGAATGCGCGAGATAGGTTAAAAAAAGTAACATATAATAGATTGTTGCTGTAAGTTAGAAGAGAGGAAGCAAGGGTTGACGCTTAATTGCATTAGGTTAGTTATCAAAACTTACTTTTTTCACAATACAAAGTATCGCCACCAGCCTTATTCAAATAACCGCAAAGAAACCTTCGAGCCAAAAGTAGACGAGAGCACAACTAATAATTATGGGCCACTGATTACGACTGATTGTTAACGCCACGGTTAAACTTTCAACTCGATTTGATGAACTAACGGTATAGAATTTATCGTTTTCACGGCACACATTGTTTAATAAAAAATATTTATAATAATGTCATAGATAACACAGAGTATAATTCACCTTGTATATTAGGCATAATTAAAATTATCTGTTAAGAAGGTTTTATAAATTACTATGAGGCATTGTTTGATAAAGTCCTGTTTTAAATATCGAACATCTCTTGATCTGTTTGCAACAACAAATTTGAGAGTGTCGTCAGCGTCAGGTTTCATAATCTACCAAAAAGGAGGATCCCAGGGAACGGAATAAATAATAGGAGTCTGCTTTATGTATGTTAGTGTGCTTTGGGAAACAAAGTCGGTATGCCCTCTCATTGCTTGCAAAAAATTCTGCTCGATTTGCTCAGCGGGCGGGGGCGTTGTCGAAGGGTTCGATTAACGTGTCTCGGTCGCCGCTCAAGGCGCCCACATACATAGGATCAGGTTGCACCAAGAATAGACTGAATATGAAACCTGAGTGACCTTCACTATCTTCCTTTCGTCCCAAAGTGCGAATCGAGCCCTGTTTATTTGTTATCATTAACCGTTTCTATGTAAAACAAGCCTGCAGTGCCTTGCAGAGATGCACAAGCTGCTCTGCTATCGATATACGTTTTCAGCATTAACGGTGATCCAAGCAGCAAAATTAACAATCAACACGATACATTCTATGTTTTTCAGTATAATACAGAGCTCGATCATTGTCGAAGATGCTCGATTAAATTTTGAAATTTTGCATTTGTTGCGGCTCTTTGCAACACAGCGAAACCAGAATTATCGCAAAAGTGCATTTTGCAACATTTTTAATAAAAAAAAAACGGCAGATAAGGCCGAGGACTGTCACGATAGTATTTCAAGCCTAAATGAATTTTCACTTGGCTCATCATCATCCCATCGCATTTTCTCTTGAATTCGCGTCGGCCCCTGTACCGATCGCCCAAAGCAAAACCAGAGGCTGATCAACTCTATAGCAAACGCATTTTTTCTGTAAATAGGGCATTTTCTGAAAAATATATTTAGTATCATATCAAACAATAAGATATGAGGGCATTATTACCGTCAAAAATAGGAAAACAATAAAGTAGTCGAAAATCTAAGTGCTACATCTTGATTCGTAAAGGATCAACACTCTTAAAATACATTAAAATAATAAATGATTGAGTAATAAACTGCTGTTACTGTTTTTAAAATCCGAAATACACGTTTTCGATGTAATCAGCGCTATGCCTCAATGTCATTATTTCATTCAAGTCCGCGTTTTCATAAAATTAGGGGGGAAATAAGATAATTATTATATTAAGCAAACATTAAAATTGAGAAAATGTTTACTTAGAAGCTAATTAATGCGACAATTTCCTCTCGTTGTTTTCCGTGAAGCAATTTTTTTACATTTATTCACTTTCAACACCTTTTCCCCTTATTGACTGCAGCAAGAAATTTTGACTCAACATGAATGGATATATATAAAAAGAAAAATAATGAAAAAGCGCTATAATTATACTGTCGTCTCTGACACCACGTGCCACAACATGCTCCACGCCCGTGCTACAGTTGCGGCCGCTTCAGCGCCCGCTACTACTTCAACAGAACCGTGTTCTAATTAAAAAATATATATATACGCCAAAGGTATATTTTCAGATGGCTTTAACAGCAAAATAATAATAAAACACCGAGGTTGTTGCAATTCAAAATAGTGTGCCTTCATTGTTCATAGCCTGTTCTAAAAAATGCATCGTCCACAGTAAAATGTTTTGCCTTTTGCCTTTAAAGAAAATTTAAAATAGATGACTAAAATCGAATCCTAATGTGTTGTACCATTTTTGGTTGTATGTATGTTTTTTGGGTTTCCTCTAATCAAGTAGTAAAAATGCTTCCCTTTAAATCATGCACATTTTATTATCATCAAGAAAAACACTAATTTTGATGAATTGCGCCGTCTAGTAAAATCGGTTATATGGATCATTTTTTACGTTCTCAGGCCCAAAACCTTTGACAAAAACCTTTGGATTGGCCTTCCTTCTTTGCATGCACCACGAAATGCAACAAAACATGAGCCAGATAATCGCAATCACTGAGATGATAACTGATCCACAGGCAAAAATAGCCAATGGGTACTTATTTTCGATGATCCAATAGATTATAATTGTGTACATATAAACCGTCAAATCCATGAGCAGTTGCATCACCTCAGCATCATCTCTCATCAGCGGGTGCATGATACCTTCACGTTGTTGGCCAGTAATAGACAGGATGGCCACGTGCTCCAACATTTTGCACACAGGTTTGAAAGCTGAGTCGAACATGAAGACCTTTGCCTCATCTGACTCATCGCCCAGTAGGATAAGGTAGTGCGAGTTATTCTCTTTTGGGTTGGCCACCAGGAAGCCGTTGATCCTGTTTTCGGGTTTCTCGTTATCTACGGCGCTCGCTACCAACTTGGTCGTTGCGTATTTTTTATTGAGCCATTCGGCCAGCATCTTGTCCAGCGTAAGCGAGCGTGCATCCCCGTTCATAACCGCGCAAATTTGGTCGGTGTGTTTTCCCATCATGTCGCTCTCACAGACAAGGCTTTGGTTGAAGGGAACTGCGAGTCTCCACGCCTTCGAACCGTCCATGCGGTCGCAAGGCTCCCTTATATCCTGAGCATTGCTTCCGCAGCACGCGATCGAAACCAATCCGACCACCAACAGCCAACGCATTTTGTCTTGAACAAAACATAATTTACTTTTATTTTGGGATAATTGAATAATAATTATGATAAGTTTTCAAAATGGTAACATGGAGTTTTAAACGTGGATCTATTAAAAAAATAATAAATCATACCGCAAAGTATATTTTAATGCTATAACTAAATTAATCAACTTCTAATTTCTTATTAATTATCCATTCAAGTACAAATTGCAATATTTAAACAAAAACTTCATTGATGCGGACACAACTGCGTACATCAAATAAAATCATAAGCAAGTCACAAAATGTCACAAATTTAAAAGGAATCTCAGATAAAATGAAATAAACTTCCTAGTTATAGATTTACATTTGAAATGTCACTTACTATTAACTTTTCACTGCAGCAAAAAATCCCAAAGTTTTTGACCAGAAAATATTTAAGAGATGGCTCAGAACCCAAATATTTTAACTTAATTTTCTCATTTTAAGCTTAATTACTTTTTACTAAGCTTAATGTAATATGCTATAAATTCAGTTTCCCCATCTCAATTCTAATTTCTTTTGAAATAACAAGACTGAAAGATTTTCCCAATAATTTAAAAAAAAGGAATACCTTACCTCTTCCAAAAAATTTGAATTGTTGAAAAAGCGTCGCTTTACAGACGATTGCTGAAGTGAAAGCGAAGTTAGACGCGCGTGTTAGCTATATATATAGAAGCTGTTTTCTGTCAATGTTATAAATAACACGCACATTATCTATTATTTCAAGTTGAAAACCCACTGATCGATTTAAACATCGTATGGATAATTATCGCCTCCTAATTAAACAGATAAGAGCTGAGAGTGAAAATTAATAACAATGAGTGACATTTTTACTTGATTGTATATCAATTTATTGATTTTAACACCTCTGGTAATACTGTGTATGTATTCATTCTCGTAAAAGCAAGCGCAAGTTTGTTATTATTGTGTTTCTTCCATTCTTAAAAATTATTTAAATTTTGAGGAGAGTGGCAAACAATTAATCTTTCTGTAAAACGAAAACACTTTAATATCTATCAAGTTGCGAATATTGATAATTTTCATAGCTCACATCTTAATTATTAAATCACATTTTCTCTCGCTGTGCTATTTTCTCGTACTTTGTCGGTGTCAATTTTTTTCCGCCAATTCTGAAATCATCGGAATAAAGGTGTTTTCCTCTCGCAGATCTCGGGCCTGAGCTGCAGCACCATTCTAGGAGGCGGTAGCAGCAGTAGAAGGCCAAAAGGATGATCAGCAGAATATTGAGAAATTCCATGACGCTCGTCCAGTATGGTCCGACCACGTCCATTGAAGTCTTGACCCAGCTGTCGAGGCGCGAGGCCAGTGGCGGCAGCTGCAGCTGGATTCGCTCGCCGGTAACCTCGTCCACCGACTGTACGCCGCTGGACGCGCGGAGCAGCTTCGAGCACAGCGCAAGGAACGAAAAGGGGAGCAGAGCAGTCCATGCGGAATCTTCCTCTCCAGTCCACGCTACGATGACGGTCTGAGAGCCGCGGGAGAGCAAAAAACCCTGCAACAGAGACACGTTCTGCCAAACGGTGGTGTTTGTTCTCCGGTCCTTCAAGGACTCGTGCTCGTTTCTGAAGAACTCGGATAACGTTCTATTGATTGCTACTCTCTTTGTGTTAAATATTGCAGACATCTCATCAGCATGGTTTCTTAAGAGCTTATGTTTGTCATCTTGAAAGATGGTGCGGTTGAAGGGAATTTCGATTCTCCACGCCTTTGCCAGCGCCATCCCATTACACCGTTCCTCGTAGGAGAAACTCTTGCTGCTCCCAGACCTTCCAATAATCGTCAGCAAGATGTGAAAGTACAGCCACAGCATCATACCTAAAGCAAAGTAGTTTCTGATTCTTTTGAAATCTTGCTTTTTAAAAAAATGATTTTATTGCCGTATTTTTAAAAACTAAAAAAAATTAGTAAATAAAAGCCTTAGTGATTTTAAATTTTCCTATGATATTTCAGATTATAAAAGACATCCAGACTCTTTCACATTTTGCATAGATCTACTACCTCGTATAAATTTGCCAAACAAACTTAATTTTTAAAAGTGCTTTTTGTCCTTAAATTATGCATACACTTATTAGCGGAAGTTGCATTCTAGTTGAAAACAAAAATCAAGCTAAAAGCTTTTTGCTATATATCTTCACAACATACCTTAAAAATATCCAGAAAGGAGATCAGTTTCCGCTCCTGGTTCTTCTAAAAGTTAACTCTCCGTTTGACTGACTGAACAGACCCACGTATGGCTAGAAAGGGCTATTTTCATAATTCTCGTGTTGTTAAAAAACGTGGAGTTCATTACTGATTTAAAGGCTATTACGTAAGTTTTTTAAAAGTTAAGTAACGATGTCATTTTAATTTTTGCTAAAGTTGGTGTCTCAAAAAGATCATCATCAAGCAGGCGGCAGAGCAGAAGATTAAAGCAGAATATATTTAATTTATTTTTTTATTGTCTTTCAAAGAAGCACAAGGAGAGCATGATTATTATATAGCTTTTTTAAATACGTGGCAATGCACACTCGCGTTAAAACTTATATTATATTGTCAAGCTCATGCGCCTTGTGTAGGAAAGGAAACTGTGCCGCCTAACACTCCTATCGTGCGGGTGGCATAGTCGTCAATATTTACTCTCACAATACAAAAAATAACGTTTTAGTGTCATGACCAGCAAAACACATTTTTGCCAAGTTTGATTTTAGCAGGCTGCT
Source organism: Cloeon dipterum (assembly GCF_949628265.1). NCBI lineage: Eukaryota > Metazoa > Arthropoda > Insecta > Ephemeroptera > Baetidae > Cloeon > Cloeon dipterum. Next base: position 24,926,778 of record NC_088787.1, read on the forward strand.
GCACAGGCGTTGATGGCAAATCAATACATGCATGTAGATTGTAGGAGGCACGTCTGGTATGATGTCTCTGGCACCCTCGCTCGCGTTGTCGCGCAAAGTATTTTATCTGCAACTTGTTTCTCATGCGAATGCAGGTTGATAATATTGATTGAAATTAGGTATTCAGCACTTCAATATTTGTTTTATTTTTGTTATTGCTGGGTGTGCTTTATTGAACTTAATGAGCTACACAGTCTGGAATTAGGCATTATCCTAATCACTGAAAGATTAAATAGAAAATAATGTGTGGGAAAACGATTGATTGCTTTTAAATGAACAACAAATAGCCCACGTGTTTTTAATACAAAATTTGGAAACATCTTATTCATAGGCGAATGAATTTGATTTATAATTAAATATATGATACAAATTTGCGAAACACGGTGGGCAAAAAAGTGCGCATTTTCAGGTCACTCATTCATGAGCCATGGAAGTCCAACGGACGGATTTTCATCTCTGTCCCAGCAAGGCTGTAGTCATCTCGCCATTTTTCCCAGATGATCCCCTGGAAGTCGGTTGCTCCCTCCGGATCCAGGAAGTACTCGCCATTCAGATTTGCCTCAAAACAGCTACATTGAGATTTTAAACTATGCCAAATTTAACATAAAATCATACCTGTGAAACCACCATCCGCTGGAGTACGTTTTGGCACAAGGACAGCATTCGGGCGCCTTGTCGTTTGTGCGATCGATCGTACTGAAAGGCGTGCCGTTGTGGGAACTGAACGAGTCAGACGCGTTGCCTGAGTAGCCGGCTAGTGTAAGACGGTAGTTGGTCTTCTCAGAACCCACCCTGAACAATGAATACTCGGCGAACCTATTAAAAAAATAATCAAGAAGGAAAATTGATTAAAAAATGCTGTCTACAGATTTGAGGAACTATCAAAATATTAAAATCTCATAGCCACTTTAAAATTATTAGGTTTTAGGAGTCAAAAAATCTTTTTCACCAAAGGCTAGAGCGAAACACAATTGAATTTTTGAATTCAAAAGTTGATATGCTTGTGACTCGGGAAGAGACTGATTTTAATTTTATATTCAGATTTTATAATTAAAACAAAAACTTTCTTATGACAATTCGCTTTTACTTTTTTATATTTAATAATGAGTAAATTAGAATTGTGATAATAATGATATCCTGAAATATTTATGTTATAGCAGCACAAAACGTTTGATTTTCAAACAAAAATCCGGCATTTTAATTTATCATGAATAAAAAAATTTACAAATTTTGCTTTAACTTATGCAATCAGTATTGTGGCATTTGAGAATCAATTTTGTGCTTACGTTTTGTTTCCTTCAAAGTCTTTCAATTCGATTCTGAGTTTAACTGGTCGGTCACCCGAGGTGACAAGGTGCAGAAAATCATTGCCGGCCCAAAACTCAGCGTTAAGGTCACCAAAGCCGCGTTTGTAGTCAGTCCAGCGGCGCGTGAAGTTCTCCAGGCGGCCGTTGAAGTTGCCCCTGCGCTGCACCACGGTCCATCCTCCTCCTGCCGTCTGCTGGTCGCAGAAGAGGCGCTCACGCTGGCCACCTCCGTCCCACTCGGAGACGACGGGGGCGGTCGCCTCCTCTTCCTCTCGGTCGCCCAACAAACTGGTCACCCCGGACGGTCCGTTCACGTCGCTGCACAGCCACTGGAAGCGTTTGCCTCGACCAGTGCTTGGCTGGCTGGTGAGGGGCACCGACGACTGTGTGCTCACGTCCTCGTAGTCCAGTAGGTTTGACGAGTCGGAAAAATCTTGCTCCTCGGCGTCCACTACTAGGGACTATAAAGCAAAATAAGTCAAAAAAGGGGACGTTAAATTTCAATTCCTGTGATTTTATTTTATGAAAAGAAAAAATATCAGAAATATTGCAAATAATGGCTCTTCTCTGTACGGAAATTAAGTTTTCCTTGCTTTAAGTTATTTTTAATTTTAAAAGTTAACAAACATACACAATTTCCTGAAATTTTATAAGTCGATTTAACTGTCGAAAAAGTAAACATATAGCTAAGCAATTTAGTAATTAAAATTTATATAATATCTCATAATTAGACAAATATTGTGAAAATATACGCCTACATTTAAAATCAGAAAATTTGATTTTGCTTTTTAAAAATTCATGATTTTGCTAAATATTATTTGAGATATGTCGTTTTTGAACCACACGAACCAATTTTTGAGAGATTATAAGACTTGAAAAAAATTTAATGCGAAGATTTTTGATTAAACTCATTCTTTCTAATAATTTTTATAAATTAAATTTCTTCTTTTTGACATTTGTGTAAAAAAAATAACGTTGATTAGATTTTCCAGACTATGTTATGCCTTATAATTACTGTTAAATACATATACCTATGGAAATCGGACTCACGGGGCTCTCATTGGGGCAACTGGCATTGTAGGCAATGTTGTCGAGGATGAGATCCTCGAGGTGCTCAATTTCCTGGCTGGCATTGGCGAAGAGGTCGCGCATGTTGCGCAGAGACGTTTCTGTGCCCGCGGAAACGGCCGCGATGCACGAGTTAGTTGAGCGCACGCTGGCGTTGTGGGTCTCCTCTCGCAATTTTCGACAACACTCCGACCCCTGAAAATATTTAAGATTAATAGAGAAAAATTTCAAGCATGGAAAATTGGAAAAAGCTTACAATCGTTCTTTCTTTTCTAAATTTAGTTTTATCATCAGATTTTTATTCAACATCTTTGTTTATTGCTCGATATTAATTATTAGTTGAGATTGGAGCAGCAAGACAAAAATGGAATTTAAAAGCCACAGTATACCTGAGCAGCATATCGCAGTGTGTGATTGGCGACCCTGAGCAGGTGGTCGTGACCCTTCTTGAGCTGGACGTTCGTGTCTTCAGCGCTTCTGACGGCTCGCTCGACACTCTCTAACGCCCTCCAGGTTCTCCGCAGAGGTGAGGCCATGCGGCGCCATACCCTCAGGTCGCCCCCGCGAATTTCTGCCTCGCCCTGGATAGTTAAAAGTCAGCAGCTGTCTTCTTGCATTATAAAAGAGAAGAATAAAGCACCTCTTCTGGCAGCCGGTCGAAAATGACGTCCACTTTTGAAGCGACATCCTGTAAGAGAGCTTCCAGAACTGACGGTGCCTGGCACTTATGCGCCGAGTTTTTCTCCAGCAGCTTCTCTTCAGCTTTGGCTTGCGCAACCAGCTTGTCTACCTTCTTCTCTATCCCCTGAAATAGTTTAAGGCTTTTATATCCAAAAGATTATCTTACTAGACGACCAAAAACTTTTAAATTTGCTAAAAACATGGAATTTTTCAAAATGAGTAATTTGTGAGCGTTATTATTAAATTTTTAACAATTTTTTTCTATTTTCAAAGTATGGGATAAAATGTTGCCCTCATTGTATTAAACATTCATAAAAATTTTCAGGAAACGTCAGTTTTTAAGATACAGAGGATCAAAGGTTGAAAAACGGGTTTTTTAGTTTTCCAGTAAATGGTAAGAAAATAAAAATTTTACGACCGGTTGATTTCAGCCCTCGAAGCATGCTGGCATGAAGTCAGATAAGACCAATCATACAGGTAAGAAATCAGACCCTGACCTCAGAGTAGCTCTCAAGCGATTGATATTATTGATTCCAATGTGTAGCCACTTTACTGTATTGGTTCGAGCTGCGATATCTGCACACCATTGGAACTGTCAAGTCAAGAGCTTTCAAAGTATGTTCAATTTGACCCTTTGGAAGCCATCAGGGCGATAAAAAACACCCTGATGTACCTAAAATCTCGATACTGATTTCACACCCCGATTTTCCATGAAAACATAGCCTTAAATTTTCTGTCAAATTAATTGGTTATTTCTACACCTAACAACAAACTAAAATAAAATAAAATGGTACCCAACAAAAAGTTGAGAAATTGTGATGGAAACACCATATTTAAAAAATTGTGTTTATTGCGGATCAGCAAGGTGTATACTGCTTGAAATAAATCCTTGTTAAAAAATCCGCAAACTACTATTATTAAAATAAAATAAAACTAGAGGATAATAAGCTTCTATAGCAACTAAATAAGCACGTGTCTTATTTTACCTTTAAGGCCATATCGTTAATAATAATATATGATGTTCTCCTCTGCTTTTAAACTAGATACAATTGCTCAATAATTTATGGCGCTCGCAATATTTCTTATCTCCCAAACCCTATCAAGATTGTTTATCTATTTATCGCATGCTCGCAATCTTCCCTTCTCCCAGTGCAGGCGAATAATAGGTATAAAGTAATAGTCGCGGCCTGTCACTGTCACTGGCTGATCTCTTCCTAATTTAAAAGCACCTAAATGTGTGTCGGCCGCGCGCACGTGTGGCATGACAGGACGTCTTTCTCGCGATGCGAATCAAACGTACGTATATGCACATAGCACATATCTCAGGCTTTTTATGCGCATTATATGTGCCTCGTCACCGCCGAATCCCGGCTCCTGCCAACAGACTTTTAATGCCGCCAAGATTTACGACGGGCGAGAACGAGCAGCTATGGGAACACGCGCCCGCCCGCCAATGTACACGCTTTGTTTGTGTGCGGTGCGGACACCCACGCACACGCGTCCCGCGCGCCAACTAATCGCAGAAAGTGGGCGCAGCGCGCAAATTGCGCTTCCTAAAATGGAATCTAGACTCGTTTTTTTTGCTGCCGCCTCGAATTATTCCGAAAAACCGTGCGACGTGTTGGGGCTGAAGTGGCGAATGCGGACCACCTCACGCGATAAATAGATTAGCAAAACGACGAAGTGTCACATTTTTTTGCAGGTAGTCTCGTAGAAAAATGAGCAAAGAAAAATAACCCTTTCGAAAGTATCTTAACACACTTTTAAGTGGTTTTGAAAAAAAAAAACGAGTAATTTTATCCCACGTATTGACATTAAACTTCTTGTACAGTTTTCGATAGTCATTAAGCCTGTAGAAATTAAGGTAACAAATTTTGCCACGTATGTTTTAAGTCTCGATTTTATACCAAAAATTAATTATGATGTATATACAGAATATGCGGCTGCAAATATTTACCTTGAGGGTGCTGAGAACGCCCCTGGTTGCAAACTCGCCAAGCAAGGGTGCTGCTGGTTCGCTGCTGGCGGTGTTCTCCTCAACGCTTTTAGCGATGGCTGCCAGACGCGTGTCCATCTCGTCCAACCGGCTGGACACGCGCTGCAGCTGTGCTTCGTGTGATCCCAAGAGCTCGTTCATTTTCGTGTCGAACTGTTCAAAACGTTCTTGCCCTCTGTGTAGCGATATAAAATAATATGCAAAATATTAGATTACTTATTGCCTAGATGGTTTAGATAATTTAAAAATAATGTAGCATTTTACTGGGAATAACAAAAATTCTCTAAGAAAAAAATCAGAAATTTAATTTAAGCTTTAGTTGGATGATATATTTCATACCGTATTTCATTTTACTAAAAGCAAAAAATCCTTTATCGCAAAATCACATACTCCTTGAACAGATCGTGGCGAGAGGAACCAAAATCAAGCTAAAAATACTTAGCCTATTATTAGCCGTGCAATTGTAAAGAAAATCGGAGAAAAATCTATTTTAAAATTTTCTTCGTAACAAATTTCGTGCGCGAGTGACTCGTGACATTAATAAAATTTCGTTATTTTTTCCGTGTAACAATTTCATCCAATCGACTCCTTGCACAAGCTAACAATTAAAAAGGTTTATCGTCGTCCTTTTACGCTCTCCTAAAGAAGGGTTTTTCAAAAATGGTGGAAGAGAAATCTCTACACTTTATTCCTCAAACTGAAAATACTCAGGTTATCTTAGAAAATTGATAGCAAAATGTTTGAGATGCAGAGATTTTAAAGGAGCACAAATAATTGTTTAGTTTTCAAATTCCAATATGAATAAAATAAAATCAAAACGAAAGCAAAGAGGCAAATAATAAAACGGAGCTTTCATTAATTAATATGGAGTTTAAAGTACAAAACTGATAATTGCTACGGATGATACAAACTTGTGCCTAATATATTTGAATTTTCTCTTCTTGACACTTTTCTAACCTGCTAATGAAGTCCACTTTTCGATCCAGTGCCTTGATTTGCTCATTCCAAGCGGACACATGCAGCTGAAATGTGTCCCAGACGTGTGCTCTTTCCTAAGCAAAATTTATTTGGCAGTGGAGCGAAACTTCCTGAAATTGTCAAAAGGGCAGCTTACTTGCAAGTGTTTGACGTTGCTGTCTATGTGCCCCATTAACGTCGCTATTGACATAATCTTGGTCTCGAGTTTGCCCAAGTAGAGCGAGTTGAACTTCTCCAGCTGAACTGAGGGACAGATAATTTCAGATTCGGTTTTTAATTTTCAGGGACATGATTTGGTAGGCGGAGTGATGAGAATTATTGTAACTGTTTTTATGGCCCGACTTGAATGTCTCCGCCGCCGCCTCTCATTATGTATAATTTTGTAAGCGGTACAATGACGTCATTCGGCATTAAAATTTAAATTTAGTTCGGATAAATTGTAAGCGCAGGCAGTAAGAATCTATTGTTCATGCTAATTAGGAAATATCGAATGACACACATTTTCGCGCGCAACAAAAGAATTAAGGGAAAGAATGTGAAAGTTCTGAATTGCAGACTTGAGACTTCTTTCGTCTTTCGCAAACACTGGCTGATCTTTTCAAGCCTGTGAGCATTATTTGGTCAAAACATTTTAAAAATAGCCTCCATGCTGCTCGAGACAGATTTTTGCGAACAAATGTTTACACAGCACACTGGCGTGCTCCCTCACATCAGAAGAAGTTTGCTTTGGCTAGAGACACTTAGTGCGTGCCAATTTCTCGATTTGTTCAGCTGAATGCTGTTCAAAATAAACATGAAATTCTAAGAGCAAAATAGTTAATTTTGGGCAAAAATAGAACATTTCTTCAATTTTTTTTCCTACTGGCATTTTGTTTTTAAACCCTGTAAAATTTCACTAAATTTAATGGGTATTCAATGAAGTGAAATCCAGAATATTCAATTATTAGTATAAACAAAAAAAATATTAACTCTTACGAACCAGTGACGTCCCGAATAGAGCTGACCAAGGCTTCTTGCTGCAAACTGGTGACGACAGAAGAGGTCGTCGGCGTCACAGGACTCAAATCAATGTCGACGCCAGATGCAAGCAACCCCTGCATCAGTGCCAGCAGCAGGGCTACCTGTCAAAATCCCGAAATTATTTGAAAATTTCTCTCTCAGACGCGCTGGGGTCCCCACACACACACACGATATAAATTAACAAGCTGGCCGGCTGCGGCTTCTTGCTCCACGCTGTCTATTATCTGTGCGATCGCGGCGAGGGCAAAAAATAGAAAAAGCAGCAGAGACAGACGAGATGCTGTTAAGTTTCTTTCTTTCTTTGTGCCGGCGCGTGAGTAATAAATTAAACATCAAAACCACATGCACACGCTGCGTGTAGGGCCCTTGCTTATTTTTTGAATGCCGAAGAACACACACACACACATAATGTATTATGGGCTGGTTTTTTGCTCCTTTATGAGCCCGATCCGATATACCCAATTGAAGGTCCAGCAACTGCGTTGAGTCCTCTTTCTCGCTGTAGCAAATAACGAGTCATGAGTGCACGAGAACAGTAAATTCACTCTTATCGTGAAAGGCTCGCTGAAAATTCAACCCACAATATCCTCTCTAACCATTGTTTTTACTGAGTCGATGCCAAACGATTTTAATATATAAAAATAACGAGCACAAGCAAAGAAGCGCCATCAGAATCTACGGCATATATGATACATATGTTTTCAGTCAGAAATATTTTTTGTACCATTCTGATTAATTTAAAGATTATCCATAATTGGTACAAAATAAAAATTATCCAAGCGAACACAGACACAAGAAATAATTAAAGAGAAGAAAAACCTTTGTGGGAAGGACGGTCATTTTGGACGAGGAGGGTGAGTTGTCCTTCTCCCTCCGAAGACCGATTCTGGCGACACCGCAGGCAGTGGTCGCTCCTGGCTCCTTCCTTCGTTACTGGTGCTCCGCGGCTCCGCGCGGACAAGTCTTTTCTGAAGTCAAGTAGTAGTGTTAGTGTTATCCCAAGTTTTTGCCAACTGCGCGCGCTTCTAGCCTTATCCCCACCTTCCTCCAAAAGCAAAACTAGTTAGTACGAAGAGGAGTTTTAGACTTCTTTACAGAGATGGTACCTTTATGAAATTTATAAAATAGACCATATAAAATACACACAAACTTGTAAAAAAATTATTACATTGGCATTAAAAGCTGACAAAACACTAAATAAATCTTAAAAGTAGCAAAGTTCTTGTCTTTCGAAATTCATCTCTTATCTTCACTTCTCTGGTCTTTGGTCTCTGAATCACTACTCCTTCCGCAGCTTCACTCTTCCAGGCAAGCGGCAAAAAATATTAAAATTTAATGACACAAAGACAGCGAATAACGTGCGTATATAGTGTGTGTAGTATATGTCTTTATTGAGTAGATATGGAAAAGCTACAGTTCTCGCCGACTTTACCGTCTACACGCATCAAATCTGTCGTCCCTATACTAATAACATTGAAAGGCGAAAACTAACTTTTCCATATATGCATTGACGTGAGTGAGTGAGTATTAGAAATTAGCAATAGCAAACTAACTTACGCTAATTTTAGGAGTTAACGTTTGTAATTATTGTTAGACCACACCAAAAACATGATTTTTTGTTATTACAATAATTATTTATAATGATTTTGAAATATATTTGGTTGCCAAAAAGGAACAAAACATGTGTCATGAATAATAAGTATTTAAAAAGTCTACTCTCTATTTAAGCTATTTAATCACCTGGCTATAATTGGAAAATTTTAACCAACAATTCTTATAGAGTCATGGTACGGTTGCGGTATAGTTGCAAGATTTAAACTTGCTTGTTTTCACAGCTGATTTAATCAGTTTTAATAGCCAAGAGCCAAAATGCTATCCAAAATGCAAAATTTTTGAAGCAATGCATCATATTGCATTAAATAGAGCAATCATGATGCATATCTAAATTTTTGTGCTATGGCAACTAATATGATACCGAATAGTATAATGATGACATGTGCGTGAGCGAGCAATCGCAGTGTTTTCTATTTTTTATCTGGAAAAATTGGAGATGAAAAAAGACGCCCGTGACTAATAATAAAAAAATGTAATCTGGAGCGGCAAGGAAAGGAGAATCCCGCTGCGTAAGCAAACAAGGGGTATGACTGTATTGTGTGAGCTTGAAAAATGAGAAAAGTTTAGAAATTTAGCCAGGAGGTTCAGTTAACTGATAATTGAAGTTGAAAAAGTGGAAGAAAATGCTGTGTGGGAAAAGATCGGGCCGTGAAATTGAGCGGGGATAGCAGATGTCGAGGAAAACAGGAAACTTGTCTGCTCTGCGCGTAGATGATAATATATAAATTATTTATTTTCATTCTTCAAACAATAAAAATACTCACAAATATAATCTTTTACTGAGGCAATTGAAGTTTATAATTTCGCCGAAAGCTTAAATTTTGGAAATTCATAAAGAACACGACGTAATTTCATGGTTTTAGAGAGGTCTAGTTATATTATCATGAAAATCAACCTAAAGTTAAAAAAACCCTTCCGATTTTGAGACGATTGTTGCATTCAATTTTTGTCGAAATATTATTTAATTTTTTGCTTAAAAGGTGCACGTGACATTCAATTTGTTGCGGGTCCCCTTCATTTTGGGGTTTTAATTTGGTCAAGAGTTGGTGATGTTGATCATACAGCATGACACTGAAGTTAGTGTTAGCTTGCTCTTTTAATGTTTAATAAATATTGAATGAAATTAATTTCTCTCTCCAGTCTCTCCCTTCCCTTACAGCAAAAAATAATTTGATAACATTGAAGAGCTAATGGAGAGGGGAAGATGATGCTCTTTCCTCCTTTTTCCTCCTTCTCATTTTTCATTCTCACTCCTCACTTGGTTCCGCCAATGTTGTAGGGATGCAAAGGCAAAGGCATTGCTTGAATGCGACAGAGACAGAGAGTCAGAGACGTCAAAAAATACACTGACCAGACCGGGAGGGCTTGTAAACTGGCCGAGACTGAACCAGACTGAACCGAGCAATAATTCAAACGAGAAACGTAAAATGAGAAACGAGACTGCGAGCAACGAGTACAAACATATCTGTTAGTGATTTTAGTAGAGTGGCGCACCCCACCTGCCCCCTTGGCTTCGGCGCTTCGGCTAGTGTGGAAGTTTGTCTAGTACCGTGTGCACGTCATGGAGAAGAGATTGGACAGCGATAATACTGCTAATAACAAATAACAAGAAGGAAAAGGATATAATAACGAGTAAGACGAATCAACGAAAGAGAGAGAAGAGCAGAGCAACCACTTCTTGTTAGTGGGTATTAGATTATCAGGTGAGATGACTAATTTTGGTATTATGTATTTTAGACCTAAATGACAACATGAAATTATGTAATAATTGTTACAGATATTACCTGCACAATACACACATTCATAACCACTCTGTCCCCTAAAATCGAATGTAAATTTTTTATGATGCATTCATTAGATTCATTCCATTAAAATAGACTAAAATAAATTTCTTTCATTGCATAGCTTATTATACAATACATTAACATATACGTCTTGATAACATCCGCACACGAAAATTATTTTTAATCAACGAGAGCTTATGTGTCTAATTCTCATTTGTATGCCTGTGCCGTGCTTATAATACATAATATATCACTATTATGTGTCATGTTTTATACTAAATATAAACTGATACAAAAATTTTGTTTATACGGATTATACCTTGTGTCTCGAAAAAAAAAATCATTTCTGTGTCTTACTTCTAATTTTCCTAGACATTTCTGTGAATTGAACGAGGCTGATCAGTATGAAACAAGTTGCAGCGCACACAATTCTCCTTTGTCATACTGCTGGTGAACTGAGGGCGTTTGTGTAAATATGCCCGTGTTTTTTTATGAATTTTCTAGGCATCGTTCTCCGTAAATATGTGTTCCAGAACTGCATTTTGATATCTTGTAATTGGCTCACTTCCGTGTACATATTTTTACTCACTATAATGTATGTATGTATTTTATTTTTCACGCACGGCAGATGTCACCAGGGGGATTTTTGCTATGCCACATTAATCAGAAATATTTTTCTTGCCTGACACTTACGGGCACACTTCAGATGTAGAAAATTTGTCATTTACGCTTCTCGCTCAGGCCGTTAAAACCATGTAAATTGAATTTTTTGGTTAGGGAACATGCGGAATTATTTCATGCTCGGGTTTTCGACTTCGAGGGAAATTCCCCGTTAATTTATCTGGGCAAGCACTCCCGTGAATGTCTAAATTTTTTACTATGACAGATGTGAATCAGCTTGTTAAATACTTATCGTGACTGTCCCCTATGAATACTATTCATTTATAATTTCCCATGCGTTCGGCTTTCAGTTTTTCAGCCTAGAGCGTGTAGGAAAAATGCTGCACAGCCTTGGTCTTTTCCCGTACAACAAAACCAACAACACTGTGTTGACCAATGATGCCGGCCTACTGCTTGGTATGCCGCCCAACTTGGTCGGCAGTAATTTGCCTAACTTACAACAATGCTTGCCTGGGCTTACGGATACAGCCCTTTGGCATTTGCAGCCTGCTTACTGCATCACTCAGACACCTCCCGCACACTGCATTCCGCAGCCAATTCAGGTGAACACAAGTTTCACGAAGAACTGTTGAAAATTGTTATTCTTTAAATCCATTTTTTTCCTGAAGAGAGACATTTATTTTAACAGGATTCGTCTTGTCTTTAATTTAATTAATGATTGAAAAGATAATTTATGGGCACTCGTATAATTTTAAAATTACCATTTATCTCCCTGAACAATTTAAAATGTTAGTATCTAACTCTAGAAGCAAATATATATTTTTCATCATTAATTTTAACATCTTTTATTGGTTTAAAATAATTCCACAACACCTCACGCTCGAGCGGGTGTAATTCAAATAAAACTTCAAATTTTCCTTGAAATAATTATTAATTAGGGTTCCTAAATAATCGTTTTTAGTTAGAGAATGGCAATGGACAGGTGTACCCGCCGCCAATTGGTAGTTCATTGTCTCACGCCGTCATCCATCCTCCGACCAGCTTGTTTGGTGGCATCACGACCCCAGCGGCCACTCCGGCCGTCATTGCACCGCCAAGAGTGCTTGTTCAGCAGCCTTTGAAGCCGATGACCATTATGGATCCAATTCCGTTGCCGCAAGGTTGATTTTTTAACACTTAAGATCGTTAGATTTTTTGAATTAACTGTTCAGATGTTTACAATGGATCTGACTTTGACAACAACGGGGTTTCTTCCATTTTCGAATTCATTCCGATGCCAAAGAAGACCGATCTTACCACCGGAACTTCCAGCGGTCACTTAAGCCCAAAGAAGGAAAACGTGTTTCCAGAAGTTGAAGAACGCAAGATCAAAACTCCAGCACCGTTTGAGCCTGTGCTCCTTGAAGAGTGTCTGCCACAGCCTAATCCAATTACGATCGCAAAGAAGCCTGTTGATAAGCCAAAGCGATTGATTACAAGACCAGCCAAAATTTTGGACAAAAGAGGTGGGGATGTTTTGCAATATTTCATCATCTTGATTAAAATAATATATAATTACAGAGGAAAGAGCAAAGTATTTGGAGAAATTAAGTTATGTGTATTTTATTAATAAAATCTCAAATGTAAGATTGCACATAGATCGAAAACCGTTTTAAAATTAAATGCTGTTAGATTTTTTAAATTTTTGCTTGTTAAATTATTTTATTAAAATTAATAATCAATTAGTCATAAGCTTTTGCCTCTGTGTTAAACTAGTTTTGGATTTAATGTTTGGCAAAATTGAGGATTAAACTTAAGTCCTTTTAAATTGACTTCTTGAAAGAGTTATACTAAGTATATTATTAATTAAATATGAGTAATTGCTGAAAAAATGTAATCAAATGAATTTTTAGAATGATCGCATCGGTCTGGAAGTTTGTAGTACCAAGTAGTGGCAGAATCACCGTAAATTTATAGTAATTTCCAGTAAAATGTATTAAATAATATTTTTCGTTTTCAATGATGAAGAAATGCAACCCCACAAAAGACAAATTTTGCACATGATTTTCTAGATTATGATAAATTTTCAGGTTGCACTGGCACAGTGTTGACTCTGCACGCAAACTTCTTCCCGGTCCACGTGGCTCAGATGCCGATTTACAAGTACTCATTGATCATCACCCCTAGCGTGCCCAACGAGAAGGGCGCTTTCCAGGGGGTGGTGCTTGGCTGCAGCCAGGCGCTTGGACACTTTGTTCTTCATTACGATTACATCTACTGCGCCAAGAAATTCATGGGAAATGTGCGTGACCCAGGCAGAAATTTACCTCAATGGAAATATTACATTTTTCTCTCTAGGCGCGCAAGTTGTTTAGCCAATACGAGGACAACACTTATCTGGTCACGCTGATTGAAGAAAATGGCGTTGGCAATTCTGAACGGGTGGTGGTCATCAACAAACTTCTTCGAAAGCTGCTGAAAGCGCTGAGCTGGTTCCAGGCTGGGAAAGTTTATTTTAGCAAGGATGACTCCTATCAGGTAAGTTAATTTTTCGGATAGATTTCAATAGAAGGTGAAATTTCTTTTATTCGTGAATGTTATTTGAGCTCAAGAAAATGACTTGTGAAGATGAAGAGAAAAAAACGAGCTTTTAAAGTGAAAAAATATTAATGACTTGTCTTGTGGATTTTGGTAAAGATACGATCCCTAATTGAGCGATCAGGCGGCTGGTCTGTGAAGCCAGGATTCTTACCAGTTGTGCTCAACTGCGAAACCGATATCTTGTTCAACGTTGACCTGGTGCACATGGTGATTCGACCAGACACTGCGTTTGAGCTTTACCAAGTCATGCAATCACGCAGCAAGAACTCAAACGCCGTCTTCAAGGAGGCCATCGTGGGCGAGCACGTGGTCACCATGTACAACGGTCGCGTTTACAAGGTCAAGGACGTCACCTTCAAATTCAACCCGATGACTGAATTCAACTCTAATGACGGCCCAACCACCTTCGTGCATTTTTACCACCAGGTGACACTTCCATTTTCCTACTTTTCTATTCAGCTGGTGGTATTTCCTGATATTTTACGTTTTAGTTAGTTTTTCCATGGTTAAAGAAATGATAACCAATGATATTTTTCTCTAAAAGTAGCAGTAAAACAAAACAAAAACCTTTTCCTGATTCACTGCCCCCATTTTCCCTTCTAATTAAAGCCACGTAGTAAAATATCTTTCTTGTCAATTATGAACTAAAGTAATTGCTTGCTAGATATATAGGTAAAAACTATTGCTGAAAATCATCGCGAAACAAAAATCTGTTTTTCATCTTAACACATCAAACAAATATGTCAACTGGAATCGTGACCCATTGCCCCATTTTTTGTTAGAAATATGGTGTCTCTATTGTGAACAAGAAGCAACCGCTGCTGATGGCACACATCCTAAGTGAGGGAAAAGAAAAATCTGTAGTGTATCTTGTGCCTGAGCTGTGCTACCTCACTGGCTTCACGTCCGAGAATCGAAGGGACTTCTTCTTGATGAGGAACATTTATGACGAAATCTCCACCACGCCAAAAGTTGGCCAGCTGAAAGTTGGCCAGTTCGTCAAAACATTTTCCGAAGCCAAGAATGAAAAAGTAGGTGCAATCGCTGACAATTTTTTTAAATTATATTCACCACGAATTATCATCGCTGCGCAGGTACAAGAAATTTTGCGAGAGTGGAAATTGTCCTTTGGCAGCGAGATGGTCAGTTTCAAGGGACGACACCTGCCGGCCGAGCTGGCAAAGGTTCGCAGTGGACGCAACCCAAGTAGCGCCCGCAACCTCTTCGACTGGTCCGAGGACTTCCGCAGTACATATTCGCAATTTTTCCATAATTCACTTGACCATCAACCCTCTTTCTCACCCTCCAGCGTACCGAATGCTGCACTGCATGCCGATCAAGAAGTGGGCCGTGTTGGTGCCCGCGCAGCATGTCAAGGCAAGCGACCGGTTCATTATATGTCTGCAGTCGACCTGCGCCGCGCTGGGCATCACCCTGGCCAAACCGTTCATCATACAAATCGAGTCTGACGAAGTCAACTGTTACCTGCGCGAACTGAAGAAGCTGTTCGCCAAGGAGAGGCCGCAAATCGTCGTTTTTATCTTGGCCTGTAACCGCAAGGACAAGTACAGCGCCATTAAGAAGTACTGCACCGTCGAACATGGAGGTTATTCCAATTCCAATTCGAAAATAAGAATTTTTAACCAGAAATTAAGATAATAATATTTGTAGATTATTTCTAACGCTGGAACTCCTTTACTATTATGGAAAGAGTTATTATTTTATCATTTGCACATTTTTAAAACGCATTTTTAGGAAAATAACTTTATTTGCCGCTTTTTTTAGACTAACCAATCTAAAGTGATTTCTTGCGCACTTACATGTTCAAAATGGCCCACTATGTGTTAAAACTTAGCTCAGGTTAACAAATCTGAAGTTTGCCAAATTTAATGCAACTTGTTATGCTATGGAAATCTCATCCTAAAATGTAAAATAACTTAGTTTAAATTGTGCAACACGTATTCTACAATTGGTTTGAAATACTATGCCCATGAATTAATGAAAATGTAAAATTGTAGTTGCAAGTCAAGTGCTGACAGTGAAGAGCATGGACCAGAAGTACGACTTCCCCGTGGCGAAGCGTTTGGCTGTGCAGCTGAACTGCAAGGTGGGTGGCACGCCATGGAGCGTGGAGGTGCCGCTAACGCTGGGCATGGTGATCGGAGTGGACATGAGCGTGGATACGCGCAACCGCAACTCCACCTTCTGCAGCGTGGTGGCCTCGTTCGACAGCGACTTCTCGCGCTTCCATTCCGCCACCTTTGAGTTTGCCACTGGCGATTTTGAGCAGATGAGCGTGCAGCTGTGCGAGCATGTGACCATGGCACTGCAAAACTTCAAGCTGCAGCACCACAACCTGCCCAAGGTCATCATTCTTTACCGCGACGGGGTCGCCAACCGAAAGCTGCAGCACATTTTCCACAGGGAGTTGCCGCTCATGCAGGTGCGTGAACTGCTTTCCATTTTTTTCCACATATTAAAATGCTGAATCAATATCAGAGCAACATTTTCAAATTATTTTAGTGGAGGATAAGAGCAAAGAAATGGACTTTCTATTTAATTTTTGGTGAGCTTTCCTATATTTATCTTAATAGCAACAACTATTGTATCTTGAATTTTTTAACTTATTTCATCCCAGTACGCCTGTTTTCCCAATTTGTTCATTCCTGATTAAATATAATCAGAGAGCAGTTAAAGAACTTCTCAAACCTGAAATTACTGGTCTTTGGCACTTTGTGATTGCAGAAATGGCTGAATGAAGTCTACAAAGGCAGTGAATGGCGGCTGACCTACGTTGTGGTCAATAAGCACAGCAACACCAAAATTTACGCCAACGGAAACGCCAACCCGCCGACAGGAACGGTCGTTGACACTTGCATCACGAATCCTGACAGGTTTGAAGTTCTATTCTTTCTTTTTATTTCTTTATTCTCTTAACATGTTTTCTTGCCAGGTACGATTTCTTGTTACTGAGCGGCCAGACCCAGCGCAAGGCGGCTAGTTTCACCCACTACAACGTGCTCTTCGACAACACCAGTCTCACCCCAGATCGATTGCAGAGGCTCACGTACAAGATGACTCATCTCTACTTCAACATGAAGGTAATCTAATTAACCTAATCCCTGTGTGATAGTTAAAACAATGATTTGGTCCATTTTCAGGGTACTGTTCGTGTGCCCGCCCCTCTGCGTTACGCATCACGCCTCGTCGCTGTTGTAAGCAACATTTTGCACAAGCCACCACATCCCAACTTGAGCGATGTCCTGCATTTCCTTTAAAAGTAGATCAAATGATTCTCAATTGTTGTTACCAATGCCCGTCTTAATAATTTGAATTACTACTTAATAAAATAGATTGTAAAGTTGAAGTTATTTGATTTCATTTTTACTGGAAACGCTAAGGTTAGAATTGAATTGAAAAGAAGGAAAATTTTGTCTTAAAACCAGCGGCAAATTTACTTTATTGCTTAAAATGTACAATATGATGCAAAAACAACACAGGTTGGTTGGATTAAGCGTGGCTAGCAGGAGGCTGCTGCTGAGCGTTTGTCCCGGTTTTTGGACCTTGAGATGGTCCTCGCTTTGAAGGCAGCTGCGTTCATCAGGTGCTGGAAACCAAGGCAATCAATATAATTTGCATAGTATTGCCAGATACAAAATTTCAAACTTTCAAAATATCCGATTTGAAAATGGTCGAAATTTGCTAATTCATGTGTTAACTTAATTCTGTGGTACTCACCCTCTCGAGCTTTGTGACCTTATGGGTGGGTGTAGCCGCATTGATGGGATCACCTAGCTGGAACACCTGCCTGAGCAGGTCGTTCTGCGCGAGGTGCAGGTTGAGCCCAGAGCCGAGCACCTGGCAGAAGGCCTCATAGTGCTTGCGCAGGGCCCACGTGCCCAGCTCAAGACACTCCTGTCCGAAGCGGATTTTCAGCTCTGGCGCGCGGCCCTCCTCTATATAGGCCAGGATTTCGCGGAATGAGCTGCGTTGCGCCTTGCGCTCCTTCTTGGCACGGAAGCGGCTTGAGTCTGTTGCCAGCGCCGCCAGCAGCTCGCAAACCTACAAAAATCGTAAAAAAACAACATTTAAAGCACTACATTTTGAGAAGCAAATAAATGAAGAGATGGGATGTATTATAAACTAGTCTAATAATTACCATTAATTTAATTCCCAAACCCAAACTAGGTTCCAGAACCAAAAACTCTTGAAAAATTTCATGATTAGGGCATTAAGTAAAATTATTTTATTTTTCATTTTAAAAAATAATTAAAAATAAATTGCTCTTTGAGGAAAATGCAAAAGTTATATAAATTCAGATAAATGTCCTGGAAGTGTGTAGTATGCGCTGAAAATTCAAAATAATACTCTAATTTGTGCATTTTGCTATTGTTACAGTCAAATCTATTTGATTTGATCAAAATTGCGCAATTATTGAGGTTTGTGTAATCAGGCGTAAGTCTTCCAGTACAAAAGGAAAGTTTTTGCGCAGTTGAGTTGTTTGGTTTCCCTCCGCTAATTGTCTCAGTGATGTAAGCAGTATTATTTAGCATTACACCGTATTGCATGAGGTTAGACAAGTTCTCAATGGCTTTGATGACAGGTTGGAAAAAGAACAACAGTTATAGCGACTTGGTGTCATTTTTAACCAAGTGGATTTATTTTTATTAACATCAACTCATTTTTTTGTTTCGCGCGTTTAAGCAGTTCCTGCTTGTCACATTTTGAAAATATATGATATTTTGATACATAACATTACACATTAAAAAAATATACACAAAATCATTTACACTACACCTACTATAAATTAAAAAATATTATTTTCCTTGTCTGATCCTACTTTTCCCTAAAAATACGAAAAATGCAAACTTAAAGGTAACAAGACATTTTCTCACCTGTTCAGGAGCGTCCAGTGGTTTGATCTCGTGCATGACCGCAAGAGCCTCGCCAGCAGCAACGCGGACGTCGAGGTGTCCAGAGCCGAGCATGTCGATGAGGTGCTCTTGTCCGACGGCGTCCAGGTTCTGGCATCCATCAACCGTGGCAAGCAGTGTCCAGCCGGAGAGGGCGGCTGCGTGCAGGGCGGCCGTATCGGCTGTAATATTTGGCGTGTGGCCATCACCTTTCAGGTACGAGCCGCTGAACACATCCGCCAGCAGCCGCTCGCTGGCCAGCGCCTCTGATGGCTCAAGCTCAGTGAGGAACGCCAGTACCGCCAGAGACCAACAGCACTGTGACAAAAATTGATAATTTTTTATTTAAGTTGACTGATTACTTGAAATTTAAAAGTTATAGAATACAAATTTTTAACTAAATTATTTTGACTTGCAAAAAAAATAATCCAGGCTATACTTCCAAAACAAAATCAACTAATCAGGTCTAACCAATTTGAAAAAAATAGCAGTTTCTAAGGAAATCTGTGATGAGACAGCTTCTTGTAGAGTTGAAATTTGTAAACTTTCAAGAATTATTAGAAACTCTAAGAGTTGTCACAGTAAACAATTAGAAATAAAAATTATTATTGAACGGTGGTGGAGGACAAACCTTAGCTCTGGCATGCGGATTGGCAGAAGCGTCAGCTGCTACTTGGAGCAGGGTTGTGGACAACGAGGCAGCCACTTCCTCAGCCTCATCGCAGGCGCCAAGACACACACAGAGCAGCGGCGCCAACTGGGCTGCAGCCTCCTGTTCAGCACCACGCCCCCGGCGCAGGCTTGCACGTATCGCTTCACTCAGCGTCATATATCTGCGAAATTTAGTTTTTTTTAAATAGCTGTCAAGCACCAAATTAAAAAAAAGAATTAAAAAGTTTCTCAAACAAATAAAAATAGCCTGTATAAAAAATATCCCATAAATTCAAATATTTATATAATATTTATATGTCACAGTTTATTAAATTTGGAAAATTAAATATCACTAGGACTGTCAAATTTAAACCATCGATTATTTTATTCTAAGCTTCCAATCGTTCCGGGCCCGTCAATGCCTCAATTGAGCACGAATTACACAGTTTGAAGCCATTTGAACTTTGAACCATGCAACGATAAAAAACTTCCTTACGATAAAAAAGCTTTCAAATTTAAAAAAAAACACATAAATGAAAATCGTAATACGTTTCCTTTGCTACGACTTTTGAGTGCAGTTGGAAAATTTTTTAAGGGATTTTTTTAGTTCGTTAGTTGAGGACAACTCTCCTCCCTAAGAAATTGAAAGAGTTGTGAAAATTTTCAATGATTATGCAAAGTTTTAGGAGCAGAGACGTCAGTTAGGTATTAACCATGTCAAAAAAACCTTAAAAACAGTCTATAACCATCTAAATGGAACATAAAAAGTCTGAAAACACAGTCTTATTTTCACAGCCCTTAATTACCACTTAAATTATCATATAAGTGGCTGAGTTATCAGACGAGCATCTTTTTCTGACTAAATGTTTCAATTGTTGTGCAAGTCTTAATCAGTGGCGATAAGCCAATCGATTGACATTTGCAACCCAGCTAAATATTTAGCCGTCTCATTTGTTTACTAATTCGCAACCAACCTGTCAAAAACGAAGTCAGGTAGGTACTTTTTCGAGAGAGCAGTCGCCATTGACTGGAGGGCCTGCGTGCGCGTTTGCGCCGATTTCTCGCTCAAATTCTCCACGCATTCGAGCAGCTTCTCCTCAAACGCCTCCTCCTGCGACTTCTCGTCCACTTCGGCCTCAGCTATTTCGAAAATGCAGCGAATCAGTTGGCATTTCCACGATCAGAATTTAAAAGCCCAATAATTTTACCTTCGTCAGGAATGGACGAGGAGGCGATGCTCACCACACTGGCGTTGTCCAGGATTGACTCATCGTCAGAGACGTTCTCCACGCGGCCTCTGCCTGCAAAAACGCGATGTTTGCTCAGTTAGCCATGTTATTCAGAAAATTTGTCGCTTCAGATGTCAATAAATAATTCCAATAATTTATTTTAAGCTCCTAAATATCAGTGAAAGGTAATTTCTATCGTTGTATATTTAGAGTCCTCGTTTTATTACTTTGTTGATTATTTACACCGTACAATATAATTAGAAAAATGGCGTCCAACTAGTCACTCTTCAAAAACGTGAACAGATAAAAATATAATTTATGGAACAGCAGGCTGTCCCTTTGATTTCGTCATCGGCAATACATTGATTAGATAGAACAACTGCAATTATTACGCAAATTATGCAATTTTTTCGCATCCTCCTGCAATCATTGCTCATACCAAATCTCTACTAACTCCATTAAAAGGCAACGGAAAAGAGACAATAAATAAAAAATCAAACTTTAAAAATATTATTCACTATAGATCTAAATAAAAGAGACGAAGAAATTATAATAAAGTCACCTATTTCGACTAAAAACTATGTTAAGCATACATAAAATTTGTCTTTTATTTTCATCAGTATAGCAAGGCAAATTTAATATTCTTTATTCAGCGGAAGCAACGGCTTCTGTTGGCAATAAATAATATTGTAAATTAAGGTGTCCGTGTTAAATTGGCAAAAACATTTTTTTTTTATTTTTTATTTTTCAGCTTATGATAAATTGTCAATAAAGCGTAAGAATGAGGAGTTTACAGTTTAAATGAATACTATAAACAAAAAGGAGGAATTTGAACTATCATTATAGCTTGGCCGGCTTCAGACTTCCGACACTCCTGGGAAAAAGAAAATAAAAGCGGAAAATCCACTGAGCAGCCAGAGCCAGACAAACTTGGTCAACGCCTCAATACGCTACAACGACCTTGCAAAATGCTTTAGTTTTGCTTCCACAACCTGTCTAGCAACGGTTGTGCAACTCTCGTTTCCGCGTGAGCACGAGAAGTGAGAGCAACCTCAGGTTATTAGCAATTATAGCTGACTTCCTACAATTTAAAATGTGCGTCAATAAAAAACTCATGCATAAAAAAATGACCCAAATTAATTTAAATCTAGCGTAATTTGGGCCTTTCAGAAATGTTTTGCTGTTCAAAAAAGAACGAAGGTTGCGAGACAATTTCGTCAATGTCAAAGCGAGTTGGCAATCGCGACGGGATTTTCGATGTGACGCACTTTGGCCCGCGGAGAAAATCACCCTTCGCCCACTGGAATGGCACGCCCTCTTGTAGAAGGGCCACGTGAGGCGAGGCCCGCGATACGCGATCGACGGCCCCCAGACCAGACGGCCCTAAACTGGGCCTGACTCGAGAAAGACCGACGTCACGAATGTTGGCTCATTCCGTGCAAAACGCGACACGGCTCGATAAAATAAAAACAGCCGCTCTCGAGGGTTCCACGTGACTCTCGGGGCTGTCTGGACCACGGGGGCCCGTCCCTTGACCCAGGCCCATGACTCACCGCGCTGGTGGCCGTTGGCGGACTTCTTTTTCCCTCCTTTCGGCATATTTCGGCGATTCGGCGGCCGACTCTGGTACAGCACGACGACGTCGACGGTGGCGGCCGACGATCAAGACCTTGGGCTGGCCGACCAGTGCTTTTCTGCTGCGACACTCGACACCGTATTCGACGAACGCACACTACTCTCTGAGGCCGAATTCGGCGCGACGCAGCACATGGTTCGGTGAAGAACTCGCCAGATGTGCGAAAAAGCTGATGCGAGTTGCGAGTTCGTGAGTCACTCTCTGGGCGCTCGCGACTTGCATGCACTCGCACACTACCGTCGTTTCGTCAGCCGAGGGAGGGCGTGCCTGCAAAAGGAGGGGGCGCCACCCGCATGCTTCGAATGATTAGGCCAATAATGAAGCAGCTTTGAATTTCGCGCTCATTTCCGGAATGTATTCGCGCCTTCAGTTCATCAATCAAAAGTTGCATTTATATGTATAGTTACTTCTTCATCCACTAGGTGTCACGAGCAGTCACAAGTAAGCCTGATTCGCTTGCTGGTTGCCAACAAATCTTTAGCGCGAAATTGACTTGGTTTGCCCGCGGCGTGATAGAACACGGACATGGGAACAACAAGCTCGTATTATTCGTATTATTCGTGTTTCGTGTATTGCTGGTTTCGAGATTCCACCATTCCCACTACTACTGAGCACATTAGAGGACTATTCCTCTCGAGGGAATAGTCTGGATATTACTCGCTCGAAGCTCAAACTCCATAATTTTTAACATTTTTAATGCTTTTACCGCTTTTACCTCATTTCGCCATCCGCACGATTTATTTTTTTATTACATCGCGCTGCGTCATTATTTCGTATTTTATATCACTCCCAAACAAATTTCCCAAATTTCATAACAAAAGCCTTAAGACAGATACGTTATTTTTGAAACATGAAAGCATAAAAACGCCATTAAATCATCCGATTAGATAAACAAAAAAGCGATAACTTTTTATAATTTGCTATCCTTTGGCACGATCGATCTAGATAAATCTATACAGGATATTTTTAAAACAATTTTTTTGCAATTATGACAATTATGCGTGCATCGCTATTATAATAGTGGTTAGGAGATGAATCAGGATGAACGCACGTAATGTTATAAGCTTTTTACGCAACAGCTTACTAATAGGAAAAGTAATAATAAATTATCATTGTTTCCGGGTGTTAAGTATTTTTCCATTTATCGTTACACAAAGAAAAAATATCGTTAGATATATTGGATCAGATGTTCTTTAATATTTTAAACAATTTTATCAATGCGCTATAATATAATAATTACTCGGCTTCAACCCAGTCGCAACGCAACACAGTGGATTTTATTATTATTATTTATTATTATTATTATTTATCCTCCGTGTTTATTTATAAGTACTGGAGGCACTACTTTTTGCAGTGCTGCTAAACAGTTGCAGATCTCTGTTGATTAATGCTACAATGCAAAGAAACTTCAATGAATGATCGCAAAAACCAAAATGGACAATTTATGCGTTGCAGGTAGTCCGATTAAAAGGTTGAATTACCCCAAAGTTTTTTATGATATAATATAATTATATACATTCAAAATGCAAAAATATTAGATAACGGTTTCTTACTCTCACATTTCGTTCAATTGAATTTTTTCGCACATTTTTTATACAAAGAGCACAGCAAATTTTAAAAAGTTAAGTTAGTTGTTCCTAACTAAAAGACAAATTTTGCACTTAATAAAGTTGATCAATAAAATGGCAAAATACGGGATATGGTTTTGCGTGTTTTATAATAAACATTCGCGCGGAAATAATTTTTTCTTGTTTTCGGATTGCTCCCATGCTAAAAATATTGAGAAAATTTGTGTTTTTGCTTTTTTTCCCAGGTTTGCAACAACGAAACCATATAATCATTAAAACTTACAAATTTCTTAATCAGGCCAAGTTGTGGAAAGCTTTCGCAATTGAATGCAATAAATATATTAAAACAAATTTGAAGATTCAGAAGGCAGAGCGGTGGAACTAAGATTATACAAAAAGGTGCTAATATTCTAGAAACGTTCACGAGAGATGCCTCGGCAACAGCGAGAAACGACCTTAAAGGAGCGCTTTCTTTTTTCGCTCTGCACACGCACATCTGTCAAGTGCCATGCACGCTGTTGGTGGGCAAAAAATGGTCAGGTTGAGAGGAGGGGCACCTTCAGAGGAGAGAACGACTGCCCTAGAAATACGACCTAAGTCAGTCGCTGAGTGGAGACATTCGAAACCATGTCGGTGCCTGCGTTCATTGCTTTTTTGGTGCTCGGCACCGTCAATCTGCAGGTGTTCGCCGCAAAGGACCTTGGTAAGACTTCTCTTCTAAATATTACTCGATTTATTAATTTATAGAGATTTCGTTCAAGCAAAAGCATAATAAATTCGTAAATCACGATAAGCATTTTTTAATTCAAGTTGAGCTGTGCGTGGCACTATTAAACTTAATTGGCACCGTGCGAATTTACCGCTATGTCACGCGAACAGCATTTTAAAACGGGCCGGTCTGTTTGATACTTTTCTCTATACGAAAAGAAGTCATCGACTCTCGTTAAGAAATTCTGTCGCACACGGTGCCAAAACATGCTCACGCACCTATTGAATTCAAATTTATTTATTGTATCCATTATATACAAAACACGCAAAGTTCCTTCATGTAATTTGCGATCATTGTATTTATTGTTCTCCTCTATTCAACACCAAAAATTTTGCAGGTGCATTGTTGCAGCATGGCCAGTGTCCCGAGTGGGGCCAAATTTCTGCTGAATGCTATAAAACCCAGCTGAATGACTTGATCGCCGGAATCGCCCAAGGTAAAGTTTTTGCAGTGAGAATTACTAAGCAAAACTGAGACGTTTCTTTGCTTGGAAACAGGCGTTCCGTCACTGGGCGTCCCTCGTCTGGAGCCTTTTGTCGCTGGTCCTCTCAATGTGACCGTCAAGATCTCTGACGACCAGAGCTTCGCCATGAGTCTCAATCGAATGACCTTCTCTGGCCTCAGCAACAGCAGAGTTTCCTCTCTCAAGTGAGTGCATGATTTTATTTAACTTTTGTGAATAAAATAATTTATCTCTGTGCATAAAGGATCGGCAAGTACGACGATGAGCGCCCTGATGAATTCAGTCCCATTGAGGTGACCGTCGGTTTGTCCAAGCTCAGGATCAAAACTCCCTTCACCACCGAGGGCAAGTTTGTCCTCTACAGAACCACCGGAGGCGGACATCTCACTTTCACTTTTGGTAATTTAGTACCCATGCAGCAGCTATATTTGAATTTGTGTGAATGTAAAATTTTAACAGCAGCAGATGCTTGATTTACCGCTAAGTTTCAAGGTTCAATTTAATAACATATTTTTATTTATCTCGCCTTCTTGTTTAGAAAGTGTGATTAAACTTTTTTCTCTCAGTTGATGTCGCCATGCGCGTCCGCGTCAAGTACAACGTGGTCAACCGTGACGGAGAGCGTTTCGCCGAGGTTCACTCCGCCAACGTTCAGGCCAGCGCTGCCAGGACCAATATCAACGTCGACAGCCTCAAGAACGACAACGAGCTTGCCAGACGTAAGACCAACTTCCAATCTTAAGCAATTTTTAACGACCAGCACTCTCCGTTTCAGAAATGTTCAACACGATTCTGTCCGCGAGCAGCGACCAAATCTTCGAACTGATGTTCCCCTTCATCAACGACGAGTTCTCCAAGCTGTTCTTGAGCGCGGCCCGCAGCACCACCGCCAACCTGCCTCTCTCCAAGGTCTTCAAGCCCTGGCAGGAGCCGCCTTCCACCGCGTGAGTGGACTGATTGCCGTTTATTTAATATTATGTTTAAAGTTATGAGGGATGCGACAAAAAAACAATGAATATCCCGGCTTTAAGTTTATTTGGAAATTTTTGTGTACAATGTAGTATTGCTATAAATGTAGCAGACATGATCCATGACAACAATAAAGGCACATGGTGAACAATCGATACAAAATTTCCAATCCAAATCCGACACCTAATGCTCCTCGTATCATTATCAAAAAATCTTAAAAATGCTTGTTTGTATTGTTGATGATATTATTTGCCAGTGCAAGCCAAAGAATCGAAGAGTACCCACCGTGATCAATAAAGAAAAAACTTGTCGTATCTCCGTGTGCAAGAAAAACGTGAGAGAAAGTCCAAATGTCCAAACAGACTACGCTCAAGTCGGCGGCTTCGACGTTCATCTCTTGCACTCACTCAGTCGTTATGGGCCGCGTTTAGCCCTTGGCGAGGCGCAGCACGTGAAGGATCACCTCGTCGACGGTCTGGTTGTTGAGCAGAGTCTTCACGGCTGAATCGTCGATCACCACAGTGAACAGCAGCTTAGCGTTCTCGCGCAGACGGTCGATCGGCGAGTAGTCCTCGGCCAGCGCAGGCGTGTGTCCGCACCGACGAATCACCGCCTCCAGCAGTTTGTCTACAGTTTCGTCAGGCCAGCCAAACGCGGCCAGGGTTGCCTCATCCACCTGAAACAACATGGGTGATCGCGTTCATGATTTTGCTAACAGACAATAACATTGATAAAATCTGGGAGGGAAAAGGTGAAAATTATGAGATTTTATAATTTAGCAGGGATGAAATAATCTAAGCTGAAAGAGAAAAATTTCTAAAATATGGTTTCAGTAAAATAATTAATGAAGAACCAACAAAGTTCTTAAACACATTTGCGAATAAAAATTTGCAGGTCAGGGAGGAACCAACCTGGGATTCCCTAGTAGGCGAGACCACAACTTATGTAATCGGACGCATGCAAAAGAAAAAATAACGTACCAGGAGGGAGAGCAGTTCTCTGATGGAGTCGGAGAGTGCCTTTTCAGACATCGATCCGCCAGTTTGCGTGGCGCCCATGAGGCCGGCCAGCTGCGTAGTAGTGGCGAGAGCGGCGCCCATCGACAGGCCAGTAGAGGCGGCGGCCTGGGCTGCCTGTGTGGCCAGTAGCTGCTGCTGCAGCTTCTTCTTTTCGGCCTCGGCCAAGATCTCCTCAAGCATGTCTCTGTGCTTAGAGCGCATGTGTCTGTGAATAGCAATAATAATTTATAGTAAAAATGTTTATCAGCATGTGAAGGGGCGTTGGCGCACCTTAGGAGGCAGTCCTGGCGGATGAAAGCCCGGCCGCACTCGTCGCAGGAGCGCGGGGGCTCCTTGGTGTGTGTCAGCAAGTGGATCTTAAGGGAAGACTTCATAGCAAACTGCTTCTCACAGATTGGGCATTTGTGCGCTGGAACATCAAAATTTAAATTAGTAAAATTCACTGAACAGAAAAAAATAATATTAAAAACGTTTCTTCCAGAGTTATTTTAAATTTTTTTACAATTTAATAAAATAATGGGCATTGGAAGTTGGATTGCATGAACCAAGACTCACATTTGACGCCAGAGTGGAGGATGGTGTGTCTGGCGAGATCCTCTTTGCGCACAAACGTCTTGGAGCACTGGTCGCACTCGAACGGCTTGGCTCCCTCATGCACATACTTGGTGTGCATTGAGAGGCGGACGCGTCGGTTGAACGACTTGTTGCAAATTTGGCAGGTGAATCCGTACTCGCCAGTGTGGTGGAAGATGTGGCTGCGCAGCTGGCTCGCCTGGATGAATGACTTGCCGCAGTAGCCGCATGTGTGCGGCTTGACGCCAGTGTGCGTCTTCACGTGTCGGTTCAGAGTCTCCTTAGCAGCAAATTTAGCAAAGCACTGAAAAATATTCATCATTTCGGTCAAGCACGTTCTTTATATTTTTTTAAAGATGTCCCAAATATTTTAAAAATTTGAACTGATAACTCTTAAAATTCAAATTAAAGGGCATATTAAATAAAATTCAAGCTCAAATATAAAATGTAGAGACGCAAAAAGTACCTCTTTGCACTCGTAGGGCCTTTCACCGGTGTGCATGCGTCGGTGCTTCTTCATGGCGCCGCTCGATGGGAAAGTCTTCTCGCAGTACTCGCATGGGTACGGACGCTCGCCAGTATGAATGCGCACGTGGATCTGCAGCAAACTGGTGCCGTGGAACTCTTTGTGGCAATACTCGCAGTTGTACTTCTTCTTGCGCTTAACCTGGCCGGCGTGAGCTCGAAGGTGCTCGCGTAGGTTGTCCTTTCGGCTGAACATGCGGCCGCAAACCTGATAGACAAAATCAACACAAAACATAAATAATAAAATTCTTTATTTACACGAAATGATTTTAAGAAAAAAAAGTTACTTGGTGAAACAGAACTGAAGTAAATTGTGCTGAGTGGAATTTTGCGAATATTCAGGATGATGTCCATGTGATGACAAACTTCAATGCTTTAAATTAAATCAAAATACATATATTATAGCTCATTGTGAGATTGTGAGCTATCCAATTTCAAGTAAGAATTCTACTACTCAAGTCATGAATTTAAGTTCCCACGTTGTTTGGACCACTTAACTTTTATTTATTTACAACAGACTTTGAAGTTACCTGGCATGGGTGGGAAGGTTTGGGCTTCCCATCGCATCCGGTCTGGATGACGTGACGCTCAAGATGGTACTTGCGGCTGAACATCTTGTCGCAGCGATTGCACGTGTACGGCTTGAGACCAGTGTGCGTGTACATATGACGCGCCAGGGTGCCCTTGTCAGGACAGCGAGCGTCGCACTCAGGGCAGCTGTAAGTCTCACCCTCCTGGTGGATCACGCGTCTGTGGCGCTCCAGGCTCGACTTCAGCTTGAACTTTTTTTGGCAGTCGACACACTCAAAGTCACCACCCTAGAATAGAAAACATGTAACGTAATTCACATGCTTTACAGTTTTACCAGGCCTGGAAATAATGAACAAAATTAGAGCGAAAAACTCACCGAGTGGGCCGTTTCTAGATCTTCAAAGCAGCAGTGGCATTTTCCATGAGCTGCTGGGGCGGCGGTCTCGTCAATCAGATTGTTGACTTTGGCCATCATGACGCCCTTCATCTGCTCGCTCAGGGTGATTTCGCCGTCCTCCAGCTCAACGAAATTGCTCCTGGCCTTCTGGATGATCTTGCGTTTGTTCTTCTTAGACGAAAATTCCTCACCAGGCGTCTGGCTGAACTCGTACACATCAAGTGGAGAGTGGTTCTGCTCTGAGGAGGAGCCAGGTTTTGGCTCATTGTCGATCAACTCTTTTAACTTCTTGCTGATTGCTGAAAATGGTTACAATTTTACTCAATATTCCGCAGGAAAAATATTAAGAGTCGACAAAGATTAATTTATTTCAGAAACAAAAAAGGTGTTAAAATCTTACTGGAAAGCCCAGCATTTTTGGCCTTGTTGGGGGTTGTCACGGGGGTTGAAACTTCCTCCTCCTTCTCAACAGTATTTTCATTGTTGACTTCCTTTGTTTTTTTCTTGTTCTGTTAATGTTTTAAGGGGAATTAATAATTTCCCTTTCGTAACTCAAGCTAAAGAGTGACTTACGGCGACTTTAGCCTGCTTAGCTGGCTTTGGCTCGCTTTTGGCGTTCTTAGCAGCATTTTTCTTGGCCGGCTTAGGCGGCGGCGCAGGCTTTTTGGTTTGTTTGGCGTTTTTCACGCCGTTGGTCAGGTCTTCTTTGTTGCGCGTAGACCGCCGAGTCTGCCTTGCAGGACTGGCAACGTCTGCGTTACAGAGTAAAAATGTTTAGAAACCGCCCAGACTGAAAGAAGAGTTATTGACAAGTACCTGCCATTGCGAAATCTCTATCAAAACAAATGAGGTGGTGGAATAAATGAACTGAAACAAATCATAAACGAAACCAACATTAGCTAAATAAAAATATAACACGAGAAAGCTTAAATTATAAAAAATTAATTTTAATGTTTAGAGAAAATAATAGCCATGGGATTTGGTTGTTCAATATTTTCTTGATTGCCTGACCTCACAGTTATGACATTCCAACTTTGAAGTTCTAATTAAAACAAACTGAAAAGTGATCATGAGCTGTTCCCAAATCTAAAAATGGCTGTAGGAAATTCCTAAGATTCTATAGACTTTTCCAACACGTGTAGGAAATATGGAATTTATCCGCATTTCTTCAGTTTAAAAACTACAAACCATGTGGTGTGATCGTGTTCGTGCCTACAAGCAATTCTATGATGCACAATAAGTATTTTCAAAAATTTATGGACTGGACAAATCTACATCAGTCCGACACACATAGCCAACGCGAAACGGCTGTGTGAAAACAATATGAACGCCTGCTGGGTATGCAGCCTGCCGCTGTGGATGCCGACGCATCCTGTAAGTTAGAGGGCCGTGCGTGACCTGTTGCTCGGCCGCTGGCCTACTTTACATTTTTGCCGCGGCCGCCGGTACGACTTCAACAGGCTTCGACCCGACTTTTGCCGCCAAAAATTACCCTCGAAATAAAAATCAGGCGCAAGTAAGGGCTGGGGATCGGCGAAAGCCAGCGCTGGGGGGCTCGGCGGGGGCCCAGCCCGGAAGTGCCAGCGTATGCAACCACCATTACGACAAAATGTAGGCCCCACGCAACACACGGCCGCTTTTTCTCGAGTCGGCGCCCTGATAGCCGGTCGACGACCATGCCGATGGAGGTCAACGGTTGTGAATAATGCTTACCTTTCGAAAGAGGCCCAGTTGGGCCGGCTCACGGCCGATTGGGCCGAAATAAGTTGCGTCGAACCGAAAGCGACGCCCCTGAAAGTCGACTGCGTGCAGCGTCCTTAAGTGTTGTGCGTGCGCAGACGCTCGATGCGCCGTTCTCATTGGCCGATGACTCCCACCGGCCAAGATAACATGAATGTTCAAATTGGGCGCGATGGTAGAAAAACTGGACGTATTTCTACCGGTACTTTCAATGCAAAGCAATCGGTAGGACGGGTTATTACCGCTACGTGAAAGGAATTTTATTTCGTAAATAATTAGTTCAAATATTTTTCAAGAACGTATGCACCTTATTTCGGCTTCCTCTAATAAAAAAACATATCAATATAGATTTCTATGAATTTAATGAATTACCATTTCAAAGTAATTAAGTATTTACTGCAATATATTTCTAAAAATAAAACACGATTTCATCTGGGAGAATTCATCCATTATTTCAAGAAGTAAAGACACAACAGCATCGAATTTGTACATAAACACGCCTGGCATTGTAATAAAATAACTCTTGAGAGCACTCTCCCGCTGGGAACTCCTCAAGTATTTTGCATCATAGTTATTGCATAGTCTTGAAAATGGACTGCACCCTCCTGAACTGTCCAATAAGCTCCTCAACGCACGTCTTAGTGTACAACTGGCTGAGGCATGAGGTTGCTACGTCGATGGCCAGAACAACAACCTCCTTGCGTCTCTGGATGGCCGGCATGTTGGCCGCCTCGCCGAGCAGCTCAGCCGCCGAGCGCATGATGTAATGCTCGTCTCCCGCTGGGCCCCAGGCCCACTCTGGCTGGCGCAGAAGACGTTCGTAGGAGCTCATGACACTTTCCAGTCCGGCCACCTTCACCAGCGACTTGGCCACTGTGCCTGCGGGTGCACCCTCCTGGCAAGCAACAGCCTCCAGCTCCTTGGCAAGCAGCTCCAGCGGGAAAAGGTGGCCTTGTAGCAGCTTGCCCACTGATTCCACCCTCGAAATTAGTGCCTCTAATGGTCGAGTGTTGCAAATCTGCAGAAAAATATAATTTCAGCATTTAATATGGGTCTTTATTTAGAAGATAAAAATTCATTGCTTTAACCTGAAGTTAAAAATCTCAGAATTAAAAAAAACTTCTCTCGTCCTCTTATGGAAATCAAGAGGAGAATTTTGCGAGATGACGCACATTTGTAAAATATTAAAAAAAATCCAGACTCACCAATTGGTGCCAAATGTCATTAACAAGATTAGCATCCTCGTGGTTGGAGCACTGAAGGATGGCAAGCTGGCTCTCCCACAGCTGGAGGGGAACGGCATAAAGTTGGAATAAGTCTGTGATGGAGAGGAGAGTTTTGTTCAGCCGTTCAAGAAGTGCAGGGCTCAGGTTGTGGTCCATCTTTTGCACTTCCTCAAGAACCTAATTTAAATTGTTAAAAATATTTAATTTCTTGATAACGTCTTAAGTTGTCAGTCTCACCTTCAATTGCAGTTTCGCCACATCTAGTTGGTCTTCCAGCTCCTTGCTAAAGAGTCCTGTGGACTGGTTGTAGCCAGCTCCTGAAGAGCGAAGACTAAGCAGCGCCCTGGACAGGCAGTAAATGCGTTCAGACAGCGGCACGAGGGGCTCTGGCGTGACGGCCGCCTTGTGGAGGACGCTGGCGGCCATGGCATGGCGGCCAGTCTTTTCATAAAGTGCCCACAGCAGCTCGGACACTTTCCTTTCGTCGCTTCCCTCAGCTGCAGATCAAAAGTTTGAGCTAAGCGCGAATAAGACAAATTAGCCCTCACCTCTGGATTTAATTTGGAGTCTTTGGAGGAACACTTCCAGTCCTTCAGGCGCGGGATCGTTTCTTTGCAGCAGTTCAGTTTGGATCAATCCTTTGCACAGAAGCCACTCGTAAACGGCTTCGCGCAGCAATGGGTCTGACTGTCGCAGGCAGCTCTGTAGGAGGATTCTTCCGTTGATGTGGCCTTCAGACTGGCTGTACAGCTTGTCCAACGCGTTCACCGCCTCACTGTACGTTTCCATTCTCCGCCGCAGGCATTCCGCGCCCACAGTCTCTTCTGCTGGAAGTTCATTCTGAAAATAAAAAATGCTTTTATATTGGCTTTCCCCTGGATTAAAGATCTTTTTTATAACATAAACACAATTGAACTAATTATAGGAGCTTGTTAACTTAACATCGCCAAATTTACAAGAGGAAAAAATATTTCTTTTTAAAAAAAGCATTTTTGGAAAGGAATATAAAAAAGGGGTAATTTGGTGTTTAAATCTGAAATGTCACTACTTATTGTGAAATAAAAATGAGGTATCACCAACCGTGTAGTGCTTGAGTCCAAAATCATAGGGATCCACAGCTTTGGCACAGGCCGTGCAGACACGCACAATACCATCAAATGATTTGAGTGCAAGCAGTTGTTGACAAACAGCAGAGAGGTCGACGTGCGGTGCGGCCTCTTGCAACAAGCGTAGACTGGTTACAAGCAAGCCATTCTTGGTCGACGGATCCTCCTCCTGCTGAGCCTGCTGCAACAACTGCTTAGCCTTGGCTGAGGCTGCGTCCTCCGAGCGGAACAGTGAGGGACAAGTGGTACGCAGCTTTGCGCTGATCGCGTCGATGGAGGCGTTGTCACCAAGGTAGAGACCAATAAGGCCGACCAGCAGACCGCCGCAAACGTCTTGCCCGCACATCAGCAGCTCCTTGAACGTTGTCTTGGTCAACTGAGTCTGCAGGTCCGCGGACAGTTGCGGTGCGAGGACATGCAGCTGATGCTCACACACAATACGCCAGAGACCAAGCACCTGTAGCATAAAAATCAACAACATAACGTAAGTTCTTTAGAAGTTACTGGAAATTGCCACTGCCACGGCAAAATACATTAAAATATATAAAAATCATTATAACAAAGTCATAAAACATTACCTCAAGAGATTGGAAGACAAGTTGTTTGAGCGCCTCAAGCGACTTTTTCTCTTCATTGTCGGCAAACGTTTCGTTTTGATTGTTGCGCACCATCAAATGGAGGTTGCGGCGGAGGAAGGCGGCCACAGCTTCCAGGTAGGTGCAAACTGCAGCCACCAGCTCAGAATCGCAGTTGCTGGTGAGTACGAGGCGCTTGTTGTCGGTCTGCACCTGCTTGCATGTGGCCATACTCCACAGGGGACGTAAAATTCGCGACACCAAGATGTAGAGGCCTTCGTGCCGAGCAGAAATTCCCATGTTTGATACTGATGCCTGCGTGGGCGCTCTAGGAATACAAAATTGAATAATTTACAAAGAGCAAAATTGACTGCTGTTTATTGTTGAGTTCAATAGTTGCTGCTATCAAATCACTTAATTGGAGCATTGAATGCCAATAAACCAATAAAAAAATATAAAGAACTTGCAGAGAAGATAAATACTAATTCGGACTAAGTCCGAATATATCAAGTAAATTTTTAACAAAAACCTAATTTGAATTTGTATCTCAACCCCTTAAATAAATTATATAAATCAAATAATGCTATTTTTTGTGATTTTATCCATTTTACAGGCTGTGTAACAAAGAGGTCAACTAGACCTACACATTCATTCTGTATCAATAACTGCCTGTGGCAAAAGTCATGTTTCCTGAACCAGTAGGGGAAAGCTACCTGAGAGGCGTGGACACGTTGCTAGGGTTGAACATCAGAGGCGTGGCTGGAGCACTGACAGGAGCCTGTCGCCTTTCAGCACCCATCAACAGGTAAGCTCTCGTAGCGGCCTCCACGACACTGCTGTTAGGGTCGAAACAGGCGAGAACTAGGGCTGTGGCACACGCCTGCTCCTCGCCAAGGAAAGCGAAAAATCCCCTCGTCGCTGGGCTTTCTGGGCCACTGCCCAGCAGAA
Organism: Cloeon dipterum; assembly: GCF_949628265.1. Lineage (NCBI taxonomy): Eukaryota > Metazoa > Arthropoda > Insecta > Ephemeroptera > Baetidae > Cloeon > Cloeon dipterum. The sequence continues at coordinate 24,961,304 of NC_088787.1, forward strand.
TAGACTTTAACACATCTGAAGGACGCTGCTTGGCCAGGAGTGTGACGCCTTGCTTGCTCAACACTGCATATTTTGTCTGTAAAAATATAAAAATTGTGAAGGATGATCAACAAATTATAAATAGAATGAAAAGAATGCTGAGAAAATGTTTTCAGTGTTTTTTTTTTATCAAAATGAGCAGGAAAGTCAATTTAATTGGGTGATATGATTAAGGATTTTAACCTCACAGGTCTCCGAGCACACATAAAGTTCGCACCTGTAACTCCATATGTTGAGTGACAACGAGGGGCTCGCGAGAAGTGCCAGGGATCGACGGGGGCAGCTCGACAATCTCGTCAACGCTATCGTCCAGCTGCAGACGAGCCTCCGTTTCAGCGAGGTGCGAGGCTGAGGGCAGCAGGTCCCGGCTGAGGCAGGCGATTACGCTGGCCTGCTCCGCCCTCTGCTGCACCATCAGCGATGTGCCCCTGCGGCACAGGGCGCGGCACACGTGCTGCGGCGACGCCTGCGTCGCCCCGGCGGTGTAGCCAGGCGGCATCCGCACGTGCACCAGGTGCAGACCCTGCGGCCGCCCACTTCCGAGCCACTGGCCGCCCGCGGAGGCTGCCACAAGCGATGCGGGAACAAGTGTCGTCAGGTAGAGACGCACGCCCGACGAGGTCACACCCACAACGTGGAAGTGCGACGAGTCGGTCACTTCCAGCGCCTGCAGACTCACCACTGGTTTGAAAACGCTTCCATCCAATGTGCGAACTATGCTGACTGCTTGTTGAACCAAGGTACTCTGTCAAATAAAAGAGCGCTAAGATAAAAAAAATACACACCCCTTGATGGTCTAAAAATCAGAGACGGAGAGAAATTAAGGCCAACACGTTTACATTTTCATTATGAAAAAGTGATACAGATTTAAAATATTTGGGTTTTCGACTATTGGTTTTTCTTGGTATATTTTTTTTTAAGAATTCTTAACTTAACTAAATGGAACTAAATTAAAATTACCTCTGAAAGAGAGGCCAGCAGAGATGCATTTCCAGGCTCAGCTCCGAGTAAATATGCCCTAATGGTGCCTTTAGACGTGAGTGCGTAGAGAAGTCCTCGAGAATCATCGACAGCAATCTGTGTAATACTTTCCTTCTCGGAAAAGTTAACAAAAGACGGCACCAGCAGGGACAGCAGCCCATGGGAATGATTAATCCTTTTGCAGCTTTTGCCGAACCAGCCATCGTTGCCCTTATACACGATTTCGAAGAGGGAGCCCTCATCTCCACCCTGCCAGAGTATACATATTGAGAGTAGAATTTAAATTTGCCACACAATTTGATGTACTTGGAAAATTCTGCCGTCGTTAGTTCCGACAGTGGTCGTGACACAAACGTTATCCAACGGCAACTGGAATACCGAGTCTGGAATGAGGTTGAGGAGCTCCGAGCCAGCTGGCCCAGCGCTGAAAGTCACGCCAAGGATGACCACTTCCAAACAGGTGACCACAACCAGCAGGCGACGAACGTAGGGTTGAAAGACTCCCTGACGTGGTTTCACTAACGCCACACCAGTGATGGTTTCTGTCAAACGGTCGAAGTAGGCAGTGTCAATTCCCTGAGGAGAGAAAAACACAGCATAACATTTAAAAATATGATGAAGCAAAGGTAATACATGCCTGATCGTAAGACCAAAGGTATAAGTCGCTATCGATGGTCATCCAAGCTCTGTGAATTTCTGGGAAGAGGCCTTGTTTGCTGTGGTAGTGAGAAGCTCTGATGTGCTGGCTGATTTCTCGAGGTAAAGGAACTTGTCCTATGCTTACAATCTAAAACAAAACCTTAGAATAGTCCTAAGTGCGACAAAACGAGGAACATACATGTTTTGCATTTGCTCCATGGAGGAAAGAGTCAAACGAAACGTAAGAGTCGATGTCACTGAGTCCACTGGCCGTGTGAAGACAATGCTGGGAGACTTTCGTGGCTTCAAGAAGTGAAGGAAAGGTGCTGTCGGCGGCAAGCATACGCTCAACCGTGTTGCCTGCTGTGGAAAGCAGGTCCTGCGTCACCAGAGGTGCCGACATCATTCCCGTTTGGTTTAAAGACGAAAACATGGTTGGTGTAGACTATGATCTGCAAACAGAACATGAACGTTTGAAATTTGCATCTTTTCGCACCACTGTCAATGAGGGAGGTTGAATGATGACCCAAAGAATCGACTTGCAATGCTACATATTTTCACCTCATTAAAATTCGTACGGTTGCATTTAACTTTTAAGACTTTTATCCAGATTTTGGCGAACGTTTCACTGGTTTCTCTTGGTTTTAGGTTTTAAAAACAGCCAGCACCCAGACTTCTTGTAGGAGAGGCGCGTGTTTTCGATGTGAATCTTGAATGTTTTGCCGGCAACCAATTGAAGTGAGCAGTGTGAACACATTTACACATGGCCGCTACGCCCGAGGAATACCGGTAAAAATTGAAACGCCCGCGAATTTCAAACTAAAAGAATTCTCGATCAGCTATCATGTGGACTGGATAATTATCATAGAACGCATTAAAGACGTGAGAAATAGAAAAAAAGCAACCCCTTTAAGCTTATAAGGAAACCAAATATAGAAATTAAATTTAAAAATTACCTCACTCAATGCAAATCATGAAATTATACGAATATTTTCAACGTAAATCACGTTCTCAACAAGGACAATAATTAATCATAATGCGAGTTTTACTGTCAAGTTGGTCGTTTTGGTTTCCATGACAACATCTTTTGTTGGCTCGAATTCCAGAGCGAAAAGATACCCGCGAAATCTGGTGGAAAGTGGGACGAGTGCGACTGCACGTGCTGATTGCTTCGTGCTGATCTAAGCTCCTCCGCGACTGCAGCTTTCATGAGTGGTGTTGAAGATGGGAGAAGACACAAAATTGGCCAACGCGGTGAAAAAAACGCAAGAGTGCTTGGGGAAATTTGTGAAAAAGCCACCCTTGACAGAAAAACTACTAAAGAAACCACCTTTCCGTTTTCTGCATGATATATTTACGGCTGTAAGGAGTCTTTTTGATTTTTGAAAAATTCTAAAAAAAATCACAAATCCAAATTTGATTAAAAGGTGATAAAACAATACGGACTGATGGATGGATTATTCACCCCCGGAGAGCTCAATTCAGAAAATGTGAAAGAAAAAGAGGCCAAAATTGCTTTTCTTCAGAAAGTCGTCTCAACAATAGGTTTGGACCTTTTTTATTCACTCCGCCAGCGGATTAATTAACAATTTTCCGTATGAAGCTTTAGTGACAGGGGAAAAAATTCAATGTAAGCCGTCAAAAGTAATAGCAGGTCAAGAGCCTGAGAGGACCAATGAACTTTTGCAAGCCATTGCAAAAGCGCTAGAGAAAAAGGTATGGTTCCCAGTTTAAAACAATATAAAAACGCCAAAAATCATATTTTATTGTATTGACGGTAAAAAATACGCAGTTGGAGAGTACTGAAGCAGTCCAAATTGTTCTTGGTAAAGCAGTAAAAAATGGCGGTGAGCCAACAAGCACATCAAAAAAGAAAATAAGGGTCTGTGTTTTCGAAGTTGTAAAAATAAATAAAATATTATTTTAAACTTTTTGGTTCCAGGAAAGTAGTAAAAAGGTTAAAAGTTCTCCAGAAAAAATGAAATTAGAGAAATCCAAGGAAACTATCGCGAAAAAGATTGCTGTAGTAGAACAGCCTGCAAATAATACAATCGAGTAATTATATTTTATTAATCATGGAAATTTTTAAATTACATTCAGTTTAAGTAATTCACCTGCTGTGACAAATGCGCCTGAAGATGCGCTGAATGGTGAGGAATCATCTAAGGCTGATGTTAATATTGAGTTTGCACCATCTGCGCCGGAATTGAGTCCAAAAACAGTGGAGCAAGAAGAACCCAATCAAGTATATTTTTTTTATAAAAATTTAACATTCGTAAAATTCCACTATAGGACGAGCCCGTTGAAATGAAAAATGCAGAGCCTAAAGAAGATGAAGCGGTGAAACTAAATGGAGAACAGCAAAAAGGGTTTGTCCTAGCATGACTAACAATTTTTAGAATTTGATGCACTTCAAATTTTCAGTAGCCCCCAGGAGCCATCAAACTCAAACAGCGGCGCAATTCTGCCGCGACCAGCCACAACGCGGCCAAGTTCAGCAAAACCGCGGCCTATCACAGCTCGGCCAGCAGCACCAAGGTTCAAAGAAAAAACGCAGTCGGCCGAAGAGGTTCTCGTCCAAGCAGAGTACGCTTTCTGATTTTTTTAAGATATATAGCAAATTAAAACGGTTCGAGTAGGAAAGCAGCCAGTCCACAGATACCATTCGTCATAGACGACGACGGTGACGGCGATTTTGTTGTTGAAGAAGCCTTGATAGATCCCAAAGTGGGTTCAAGATATAAGATAATTAAAAAAATGATTTAAATAATTTGTTAAGGCTGAAAACACGGCTGATGCTTGGCAAGTGGCAGCCGCGGTGGAAAGCGCAGACCAGCCGCAAGGACACCTGATCTCGCAAATTTTAGGGACAAAAAAAGAGCTGGAGCCTGCAAAGGAATCTCCACTGGACCAAGTAGAAATAATTTATTCCAGCTCGCTCTCTTATTTGGAGAAAATTGGTTTAAGGAAACCCAATGGAGAGGACATGAGTTAGCGCGGCAAGAAACAAACAAACTGCAGGAAGGGTTGGAGAGCTTGGTCCGCTCAGTCAACCCTCTGGCCAGACTGCTCGACTTTCTCCAAGAGGACATTGAATCGATGCAGTCAGAGCTGGAGAACTGGCAAACTCAGCGAAAAAGCGTCAAAATGCAGATCAGGGCCGAAAAAAGGTAAAAAAGGCGTATCACCTGAGATCTGTTTGAAGTAAATATTATATTTAAGTTTAACTGAGGAGACCTTGGAGCCGCTGAGGGCGCAGTTAATTGAACTGGACAAGAAGCTTGAAAAGCAGGAGCAGTTGAACACGCTTGTTCGGACGCACGTCTTTTTGAATGACGACAAACTGAGAAAACGGTTACAAAGCAGAACAGACACTTAGCACCTTTCAAAAATTGTCGATATTTGGGACCGCTGTAAATTACTAAGTGATACTATTGAACAGATTAATAAATAAAATACTCATTGACATAGCCACTTTCCTAATTGAAGAAATCTGAAACCATTATTCAAGCAGTTAAGATCCAAAATACTTGATGAAAGGAAAAGACTATAAAATAAAATAGAGGATTAGTTAAATTAGTGAATTGAATGGAGAGCAATTCAAATATACAAATCACTGCTGGTATTGTTTTTACATTTAATATCACCTTTATTGTCTGCCAACATCTATTTTTGCTAGATTTTAATCCGAGCGCTGTTACTTTGTTTACAAATCAAGGCCGGAGGTGCATTTCAACCGATTGAGTCATCAAACAAGCTTAATTCTGACTATAATCATCAAAATATAAATTATGTCACGGTCGTGAATATGTTGGTTTTCTTTCAACAAAATTACTAGGAAATGGTCTAACGCATCCATAATTTACGGGAGGATAGTCTCAAAACTGATTTGAAAAACATTTTTGTATCAGTGGTCGTATTATGATAGAAATAATCGAGTTTCCCCATCCCTGTATGTGCAGTGTTAGATTAGTCATTCATAAAATTCTGGACTAAACGTGACATGATTATATAGGTTTACTTCCAGTCCAACAATAACAATTCAACACAGAGAATCCCGAGATAAACCACCAAGTTCCATGCGTTTTAATCGATGCGTAGTTAATTAATTACAATTCAGCCTTGGGAAGTTAAATTTTCCAAATTAACTCACTGCTATCAGATATTCAGGGTTTATTAGTCATGACAGGCCATTTTCAGTGACGCCTGAGTGATATGTGAAACAGGTGATGTGTTAAAAAGAACCCCTGTCAAACATTTTTCCTTCTTAAAAATTATTTCAGGGACTTGCGGTAACATAAGAAATGTGCAATGATGAAAAGGCACTTGCATTAGCCTCTGCAACTAACACAACTACACTGTTTGACAATATGTTTGTTATATGCATACGTTTGTAATTTTCATTTAACATATTCTTTCATATTTCGGTACTTAACTATTGCCATCCGACTTAAAATACAATTTTGTACGCGCTGGACTTCTAGAGTGAAAAAATAGTGGGGGATGAATCAGGGTAACAAATATTTGAGTGAGTTAAATGAGCCCGCATTTTAACCAACCACACGCAAAAAAATATTTTTTTGCTAACAACTGGGTCTTCGGAGGGAACTATTATTTGTTATAATCATCAAAGTTAAATAAGCTGCGAAGAGGGCCACATTGAATTATATTTAGTTATCTTTAATAAGTATTCCACTTTGTGACTTTAGAAAAAATATAACCAAAAATTAACAAGAAACAAAACATCTTATCAAACTGGTAGAACGTTGGATAATTCAGGGGACCAATATAAGGGGAATTTAACAAATACCTAAGCTTTAACTGCGGTATGATCAGTCTGGCAGCATCACAATTCAAATATGGCGTCCTGACTCTGCTCGAGTTTTTTCAATGAGTTCATCAGTTGGGGGTCTGTCTCACTTGATTGTGGCCGAAGCCGAGACACACACGGACGCCGACGAGAGCGACTCACACTGTCCACTTCCTCTTCCATGTAAAAACTTTAACAAAAAGTATATAATTTTCACTTAAATTTAAACAACTATGAATTAAATAACACTGCATTTAAATATCATATTAAATGGATTGTTTTTAGATTTAAATATTTGCCTCTAACTTGAGTTTTAAATGAATTTCAACTGACTTTTCATTGGCTGAATAAAAGAATAATTAAAAGAGCCTACTTAAATAAAGTGCTTTTCAAATAGATTTTGATTTCAATAATGAAGAAAACAGAGGACTGTCCTCCGTTAGAAATACTGAGCACTGATAGGCATGAGAACTGACAACTTAAAAAAAAACATCTCTAACTTCAAGTGTAAGAGGTTCAATAAAAATGCTGACCGAACTGATAACTACTTTCAATCAGGTCAAAAGGTAGACAAACTCACTTGCTCCTTGCATTGAACTTGTTGACTTGGCTTTTAGTGTGAGCAATGGAAGAGTCAATTTTGCCCAGGAACTCAGTTGGACTTGGGTCGGACGGGTCGGCAAGCAAACGCACTGAAGGCCGACGCGCCTCCTGCAAAATGGCACTGGGCCGTTCCTCAGGACTGCTGCTGTCACTCGAATTGCCACTGTCGGCCGACGAAAGCGTGCTGAGACCTGAAGAAGAGGCTAAAGCCGAATCAGCTGCCACTGGAATACGCAGCGTGCTACGCAAAAATAAACTGTCGCCAGTCCACAAACGGTTCACCCTACGAATCTGCTCCATCTGCAACATTTGTTCAGAAGCGCGTTTGAAATTTTCCTTCGTAAAACAACGTCTTGCTTTACGCCAGCCGTGTGTGCGAGTGACAAAGAAAGCAGCAGTGAGTTTCACAACAGAGATATATGTACGAAGCATCAGGGGGGCTCCCTTTCCACTTGCTGGCGACGTTGATAACACTTAACGTCGTGCTAATTGAAAACAGTGTGATCTGCATTTCTAAAATCCTCCCTGCTATTTCTCTCACTCACAATCGGTCGGCGGGTGGGTGTATTTGAAAAAGGCTTGCACGCACCGTGGTGCCATATTTGAGGGCTAGACCCTGCAGGGTGTCGTTCTCGTCGATATCGTGCAAAATAGTTCGCATCAGCGTCTCTGGCGATCTGGATTCGTAGTTGCTGGTGCTTCCGTAGCGCTTGAACGACCGATTCAGGTTGGCGAAACACTGGCGCTCCTCAGGACCGCCGTCTGCCATGCTAACCAGGGAGTCACTCTGCAGCATCGTCAGGGCTCGTTCGGTGGCAGCATTCCATCCAATTTTATCTGCGACTGCTCTTCCGACTGTGCTGGCGACGCAGTTCACTCCACATTGCCTGTAAACAATTGGCTTTGAATAAATAATCAAACATCAAATTCCAGCCTTTCCAGCAAATTCTTCCCTACCTCCTATAGTTACCCAATGGACATAAAAAGGCTTGTTTGATCGGAACGAAATGGTGCAACCGATCTTTAAAATGTTATGTAAACATGGATGTTTGTTGTAATAATTGGGACATAGTCCATATGACACACCAAAACAATGGAAAAGTGTGAAACGAACCGTATTACGTAGATTTCTTGCAAGCAGCTCGTGCGTCCTATAGTAAGTTGACAGTTTAAGGAATTAAGACGTCAGTTTCTGTGCGGTTCAGATAAAATTGCGAAATATTCGTCCGTTTAAGTAGCAAATTAGGGGAGAAAACGATTGTGTGGCTCCACGAAAATATGGATCTAGTACTTTTGACTGAGCTTTGATCAAGAGAAGAGAAGGGGATGGTGAGTGTACCGAGTGGAGAGTAAACAGGGGAGTAGAAGACGAATGTGAAGTTGGCCGCTCGAGTTAGCCGCTCGCGAGAAGATAGCCGCTTTTTCAGCAATGCTGCCAACCTAAAATTTCTAAAACAAAAAGAGGGTCGTACGCATAAATTTAAGGGATGGGGGTGAATCGGATACTGCCCAAGTGAAGTAAAATGCAACTCTTATTCGTAAAATAAAAATTTGAGCAAAAGAAAAGGGTGCAAATTAAGGGCTTAAAATTCAAGGGGTGGTTCCTGAAGGGAGTTCGATCTCCAAACCCTTTTTAATTTATTTAAACCGATAAAAGCAATATTTCCTGCGAGTTTGAATAATTTTCACCGTTCCTAACTCGAGAAAATTAATTAAAACTCCGGAAAAAAGTCAATTTTGAGGGTTAAAAATTCGAGGGGTGGCTCCTGAAGGGAGTTCGATCTCGAAACCCTTTTTAATTTATTTAAACCGATAAAAGCAATATTTCCTGCGAGTTTGAATAATTTTCACCGTTCCTAACTCGAGAAAATTAATTAAAACTCCGGAAAAGGGTCAATTTTGAGGGTTAAAAATTCGAGGGGTGGCTCCTGAAGGGAGTTCGATCTCGAAACCCTTTTTAATTTATTTAAACCCATAAAAGCAATATTTCCTGAGAGTTTGAATAATTTTCAACGTTCCTAACTCGAGAAAATTAATTAAAACTCCGGAAAAAAGTCAATTTTGAGGGTTAAAAATTCAAAGAGTGTCTCTTGAAGGGAGTTCGATCTCATAACCCTTTTTAATTTATTTAAACCAATAAAAGCAATATTTCCTGCGAGTTTGATCCAATTTCACCGTTCCTAACTTGAGAAAATTAATTAAAACTCCGGAAAAAAGTCAATTTTGAGGGTTAAAAATTCGAGGAGTGTCTCCTGAAGGGAGTTCGATCTCCAAACCCTTTTTAATTTATTTAAACCGATAAAAGCAATATTTCCTGCGAGTTTGAATGAATTTCACCGTTCCTAACTCGAGAAAATTAATTAAAACTCCGGAAAAGGGTCAATTTTGAGGGTAAAAATTCGAGGGGTGGCTCCTGAAGGGAGTTCGATCTCGAAACACTTTTTAATTTATTTAAACCCATAAAAGCAATATTTCCTGAGAGTTTGAATAATTTTCACCGTTCCTAACTCGAGAAAATTAATTAAAACTCCGGAAAAAAGTCAATTTTGAGGGTTAAAAATTCAAAGAGTGTCTCTTGAAGGGAGTTCGATCTCATAACCCTTTTTAATTTATTTAAACCAATAAAAGCAATATTTCCTGCGAGTTTGATCCAATTTCACCGTTCCTAACTTGAGAAAATTAATTAAAACTCCGGAAAAAAGTCAATTTTGAGGGTTAAAAATTCGAGGAGTGTCTCCTGAAGGGAGTTCGATCTCCAAACCCTTTTTAATTTATTTAAACCGATAACAGCAATATTTCCTGCGAATTTGAATAATTTTCACCGTTCCTAACTCGAGAAAATTAATTAAAACTCCGGAAAAGGGTCAATTTTGAGGGTTAAAAATTCGAGGGGTTGCTCCTGAAGGGAGTTCGATCTCCAAACCCTTTTTAATTAATTTAAACCAATAAAAGCAATATTTCCTGCGAGTTTGAATGAATTTCACCGTTCCTAACTTGAGAAAATTAATTAAAACTCCGGAAAAAAGTCAATTTTGAGGGTTAAAAATTCGAGGAGTGTCTCCTGAAGGGAGTTCGATCTCCAAACCCTTTTTAATTTATTTAAACCGATAAAAGCAATATTTCCTGCGAGTTTGAATGAATTTCACCGTTCCTAACTCGAGAAAATTAATTAAAACTCCGGAAAAGGGTCAATTTTGAGGGTAAAAATTCGAGGGGTGGCTCCTGAAGGGAGTTCGATCTCGAAACACTTTTTAATTTATTTAAACCCATAAAAGCAATATTTCCTGAGAGTTTGAATAATTTTCACCGTTCCTAACTCGAGAAAATTAATTAAAACTCCGGAAAAAAGTCAATTTTGAGGGTTAAAAATTCGAGGAGTGTCTCCTGAAGGGAGTTCGATCTCCAAACCCTTGCCACTTCCTTTAGACTAATAAATGCAATATTTCTTGCGAGTTTGAATGAATTTCACCGTTCCTAACTCGAGAAAATTAATTAAAACTCCGAAAAAGGGTCAATTTTGAGGGTAAAAATTCGAGGGGTTGCTCCTGAAGGGAGTTCGATCTCCAAACCCTTTTTAATTAATTTAAACCAATAAAAGCAATATTTCCTGCGAGTTTGATCCAATTTCACCGTTCCTAACTCGAGAAAATTAATTAAAACTCCGGAAAAAAGTCAATTTTGAGGGTTAAAAATTCGAGGAGTGTCTCCTGAAGGGAGTTCGATCTCCAAACCCTTGCCACTTCCTTCAGACTAATAAATGCAATATTTCCTGCGAGTTTGAATAATTTTCACCGTTCCTAACTCGAGAAAATTAATTAAAACTCCGGAAAAGGGTCAATTTTGAGGGTAAAAATTCGAGGGGTTGCTCCTGAAGGGAGTTCGATCTCCAAACCCTTTTTAATTAATTTAAACCGATAAAAGCAATATTTCCTGCGAGTTTGATCCAATTTCACCGTTCCTAACTCGAGAAAATTAATTAAAACTCCGGAAAAAAGTCAATTTTGAGGGTTAAAAATTCGAGGAGTGTCTCCTGAAGGGAGTTCGATCTCCAAACCCTTGCCACTTCCTTTAGACTAATAAATGCTATATTTCCTGCGAATTTGAATAATTTTCACCGTTCCTAACTCGAGAAAATTAATTAAAACTCCGGAAAAGGGTCAATTTTGAGGGTAAAAATTCGAGGGGTTGCTCCTGAAGGGAGTTCGATCTCCAAACCCTTTTTAATTAATTTAAACCAATAAAAGCAATATTTCCTGCGAGTTTGAATGAATTTCACCGTTCCTAACTAGAGAAAATTAATTAAAACTCCGGAAAAAAGTCAATTTTGAGGGTTAAAAATTCGAGGAGTGTCTCCTGAAGGGAGTTCGATCTCCAAACCCTTGCCACTTCCTTTAGACTAATAAATGCAATATTTCTTGCGAGTTTGAATGAATTTCACCGTTCCTAACTCGAGAAAATTAATTAAAACTCCGAAAAAGGGTCAATTTTGAGGGTAAAAATTCGAGGGGTTGCTCCTGAAGGGAGTTCGATCTCCAAACCCTTTTTAATTAATTTAAACCAATAAAAGCAATATTTCCTGCGAGTTTGAATGAATTTCACCGTTCCTAACTCGAGAAAATTAATTAAAACTCCGGAAAAAAGTCAATTTTGAGGGTTAAAAATTCGAGGAGTGTCTCCTGAAGGGAGTTCGATCTCCAAACCCTTGCCACTTCCTTTAGACTAATAAATGCAATATTTCTTGCGAGTTTGAATGAATTTCACCGTTCCTAACTCGAGAAAATTAATTAAAACTCCGAAAAAGGGTCAATTTTGAGGGTAAAAATTCGAGGGGTTGCTCCTGAAGGGAGTTCGATCTCCAAACCCTTTTTAATTAATTTAAACCAATAAAAGCAATATTTCCTGCGAGTTTGAATGAATTTCACCGTTCCTAACTCGAGAAAATTAATTAAAAATCCGGAAAAAAGTCAATTTTGAGGGTTAAAAATTCGAGGAGTGTCTCCTGAAGGGAGTTCGATCTCCAAACCCTTGCCACTTCCTTTAGACTAATAAATGCAATATTTCCTGCGAGTTTGAATAATTTTCACCGTTCCTAACTCGAGAAAATTAATTAAAACTCCGGAAAAGGGTCAATTTTGAGGGTAAAAATTCGAGGGGTTGCTCCTGAAGGGAGTTCGATCTCCAAACCCTTTTTAATTAATTTAAACCAATAAAAGCAATATTTCCTGCGAGTTTGAATGAATTTCACCGTTCCTAACTAGAGAAAATTAATTAAAACTCCGGAAAAAAGTCAATTTTGAGGGTTAAAAATTCGAGGAGTGTCTCCTGAAGGGAGTTCGATCTCCAAACCCTTGCCACTTCCTTTAGACTAATAAATGCAATATTTCTTGCGAGTTTGAATGAATTTCACCGTTCCTAACTCGAGAAAATTAATTAAAACTCCGAAAAAGGGTCAATTTTGAGGGTAAAAATTCGAGGGGTTGCTCCTGAAGGGAGTTCGATCTCCAAACCCTTTTTAATTAATTTAAACCAATAAAAGCAATATTTCCTGCGAGTTTGAATGAATTTCACCGTTCCTAACTCGAGAAAATTAATTAAAACTCCGGAAAAAAGTCAATTTTGAGGGTTAAAAATTCGAGGAGTGTCTCCTGAAGGGAGTTCGATCTCCAAACCCTTGCCACTTCCTTTAGACTAATAAATGCAATATTTCTTGCGAGTTTGAATGAATTTCACCGTTCCTAACTCGAGAAAATTAATTAAAACTCCGAAAAAGGGTCAATTTTGAGGGTAAAAATTCGAGGGGTTGCTCCTGAAGGGAGTTCGATCTCCAAACCCTTTTTAATTAATTTAAACCAATAAAAGCAATATTTCCTGCGAGTTTGATCCAATTTCACCGTTCCTAACTCGAGAAAATTAATTAAAACTCCGGAAAAAAGTCAATTTTGAGGGTTAAAAATTCGAGGAGTGTCTCCTGAAGGGAGTTCGATCTCCAAACCCTTGCCACTTCCTTTAGACTAATAAATGCAATATTTCCTGCGAGTTTGAATAATTTTCACCGTTCCTAACTCGAGAAAATTAATTAAAACTCCGGAAAAGGGTCAATTTTGAGGGTAAAAATTCGAGGGGTTGCTCCTGAAGGGAGTTCGATCTCCAAACCCTTTTTAATTAATTTAAACCGATAAAAGCAATATTTCCTGCGAGTTTGATCCAATTTCACCGTTCCTAACTCGAGAAAATTAATTAAAACTCCGGAAAAAAGTCAATTTTGAGGGTTAAAAATTCGAGGAGTGTCTCCTGAAGGGAGTTCGATCTCCAAACCCTTTTTAATTTATTTAAACCTATAAAAGCAATATTTCCTGCGAATTTGAATAATTTTCACCGTTCCTAACTCGAGAAAATTAATTAAAACTCCGGAAAAGGGTCAATTTTGAGGGTAAAAATTCGAGGGGTTGCTCCTGAAGGGAGTTCGATCTCCAAACCCTTTTGAATTTATTTAAACCGATAAAAGCAATATTTCCTGCGAGTTTGAATAATTTTCACCGTTCCTAACTCGAGAAAATTAATTAAAACTCCGGAAAAGGGTCAATTTTGAGGGTTAAAAATTCGAGGGGTGTCTCCTGAAGGGAGTTCGATCTCCAAACCCTTTTTAATTTATTTAAACCGATAAAAGCAATATTTCCTGCGAGTTTGAATAATTTTCACCGTTCCTAACTCGAGAAAATTAATTAAAACTCCGGAAAAGGGTCAATTTTGAGGGTTAAAAATTCGAGGGGTGGCTCCTGAAGGGAGTTCGATCTCCAAACCCTTTTTAATTAATTTAAACCGATAAAAGCAATATTTCCTGCGAATTTGAATAATTTTCACCGTTCCTAACTCGAGAAAATTAATTAAAACTCCGGAAAAGAGTCAATTTTGAGGATTAAAAATTCGAGGGGTGGCTCCTGAGGGGAGTTCGATCTCGAAACCCTTGCCACTTCCTTTAGACTAATAAATGCAATATTTCTTGCGAGTTTGAATGAATTTCACCGTTCCTAACTCGAGAAAATTAATTAAAACTCCGGAAAAGGGTCAATTTTGAGGGTTAAAAATTCGAGGGGTGGCTCCTGAGGGGAGTTCGATCTCCAAACCCTTTTTAATTTATTTAAACCGATAAAAGCAATATTTCCTGCGAGTTTGAATAATTTTCACCGTTCCTAACTCGAGAAAATTAATTAAAACTCCGGAAAAGGGTCAATTTTGAGGGTTAAAAATTCGAGGGGTGGCTCCTGAAGGGAGTTCGATCTCCAAACCCTTTTTAATTTATTTAAACCTATAAAAGCAATATTTCCTGCGAGTTTGAATGAATTTCACCGTTCCTAACTCGAGAAAATTAAATAAAACTCCGAAAATGTGTCTATTTTGAGGATTAAAAATTCTTTGGTTTGTCCTGATTGGAGTTTAATTTCAAAAATATCTTCATCTGTTGCCAGTTTTTATTATAATATTGGCTTTGAATTGTAATTAGTCATACCGTCTGAAAATTTAGTAAGAAAATTCCAAACTATGAGCTAATGTGAAATGTTCGAATTTTACAAACCCAGCCGGCCTCTACTGATTTCAATGATACAGATTTTCCCTGTGTTGAGACGTACACTACAGAGTGACCTTTTGATTGAACAGTTCGTTTACGGGGATTTCCATTTCCGAGGGTATATTTTAGAGCGTAAAGTTTTTGCCTGTTCTGTCCTTTATCTGTTCCATTATTTTATTCTGTTTTCCTTTTCAGTACCGTCATTAATATACCTGTTTTCTCTGTTATCTTTTCATGATATAAATTTTAATGCGATACAAAAAAAGTGATTGTTTTAGATATTTAATCTGTTCCAATATTCGTGAAAAGTGCGCCCAATTTTGAAGTAGTTAGAATATGGTGATCGAAATGAGAGAAAGACCATCTATATGAAAGGGTGTGCTTTAGTTAGGCGGGTTTAGACGATTTTTGGTTATAGGCGATTTTAAGTCGGTTTCAATCGTAATAATTTTCCATGATTCTTGAAGATTTCATATTTTTGGAAAGAAATAGAGCACAGATAAAAATAGTCGATCGTCTAAGTTTCTATCAGAGTTCACCAATTTTGCAATTTAAAAAAAATACAACGTACGGATTTTAAAAAAAAAATATCCCAGTCTGGATTTTTTTGTATATTGAAATATTTTTAAAAAAATCGATTTTTAGGGCAGTTTGCACTTCCAAATCTCGAGTTCTAAACATCAGAATTGCAAAAACTAACCACCGTTAGACTCGTCCTCACCTGAACTAATGAGCCAAAGTGTTTAGGGGATGCTTTCCTTCATTCCCTTTCAACCCGATTGCTACAATTTTGATAAAAAAAACCATGTTACCATACATGCTCTGGGCTTAAAAATACCTAAAATTATCGAAATTATCCAAAAATTTCAATTAAATTATCACCATGTTGCACCCTACCCTGTCCCTTCTTTTAATAGGAAAATATTTTTAATTAAAATATTTATTAAAACAATAATCCAGAATTATAAAATGTTTTACTTTTTTACGAGGTGATTGAAGTATAGAAGCTTAGGGTGTATATAGGGTGACCACCCCTAAACCATTCAGCCGGTCAGAGGAGATCGAGACGAGTTCAATGGGGGTAGTATATTTAATTTTTGAGTAAAATTGTTTACGCTGCGGACAATTTTTTAGGCTAAATATTTATACTGTACATACATGAAAGAAAGTATGCGTTTTAAAACAGTATCAAAATGAAAGTTATGCTATCTTGTTTGTTTGCCGTTGCGTAATTGCAAACTCGTACCCTTTTAATATGCTTCCTATTTTTGCATTTACGTGGAATGTTCGTTTGGTTGTTTTGCCCATATCAAGATTTTTCAGCTTGGTCACCGCATCGTCCGCTTAGGACACGAATTTTAGCATTGTGTTCCACCGCATTTCCCCTCAAAATAGAGTTTTGGCGGCATAATATCTCTCATCATCATATCACACCCTGCGAAAAATCTTCATTGTTTTAATATTAGGGTAATATTATTTCCCAATAACCATTATTGTTTTAATATTGGCGTCTAATGTTATATCAATGTGAAAATGTGACTTTTTTCAATATTGTTCTAATATTGGCACCAATATTGGCCGCTATCATTGCGTTATTATTAATTTCAAATGGAAATTAAATGATGTCCTAATTTCCGTAGAATATTGGTAATTAGGGGTTTTCTGAATGAGATACATAGTTTTATTTAATTATTTTATATTTTTATTATATCTAGACAAATTATTGTAACACTTGTAAGTCACAGAAGAGTTATATAACTTATAAAAAATTATTTATACGTCATTTCACATAAAACAGTTGGGTTTCTCTCTAGTCACAGCATTCTAGTTTTACAATGTACATTGAAGTGCACAGCAGGGATTGAGACAAAGTCGTTGGGTTTAAGTAGGGAAATACTTAAAATCAGCACTACATAATACATGTTGGCCACTTAGTCAAATCGTCGTCCTGTCGGGACACAGAGCGACGTCGACACTGGCATGAATAAGGGGTGGTCAGAAATTGATGAGGGACTTGTCATGTGTGCTGATGGCCTGAACTTTATATTATACAGAGCGGCTATTATTGTTTCCCATTTTTGTCACTGTCAATGCGGCCCGTCGGGCCGAACGATTCGACAAAATCAAAAGTGACACACTAATTAAAATTAATTTGGCATTTAATAATAACTGTCAGCTCTAGCATTGTTATTAACGAATTTTGAAAAATTTAAATGCAAAATTAATTTTAATTAGAGTGCCACTTTTGATTTTCTCAAATCGTTCGGCCCGACGGGCCGCATTGACAGTGACAAAAATGGGAAACAATAATGGCGGCTCTGTATAATATAAAGTTCAGGCCATTAGCACACATGACAAGTACCTCATCAATTTCTGACCGCCCTTTTTGGTGCCAGTGCTCATAAAAGTCATTAATATTTTTTAAGTCAAGGACCAAAGGTTCCAAAACGCCCAAATTAAAAAAAATGCAGTGAAGTGGTAGCAATAAGGTTTTTTTTATCAATTTTCACCAGTTTCTTGCAGGCCATGTTTTCACTTAAGTTTTCAATATTTTTCTAAATTGCTCATGCGACTAGAAAAATTGTCTGAGATAAATTTATTGAGAAATTGAGGCAAATGAAAATTTAAAAGGAAATATCTACTTGTAAATTTTGACCACTCCGACCTCTAATTTTATATAATATTAATACCTAGGAGGAAATGACAAAAGTCAATTTAATGCGCAATAAATTGGTAAAAATTGAGTTGCTCAAACAGCAATTAAAAACCAGTGGAGAAAAATACCGGGTGAATACAAATGCAATTCTGCACGAACGCATGACGCAAGGACATAAAATTAATTATTTTGAGTTCCAAAGTAGTTTATTGGTGTGGCGGTACGTGGGGCCACTTTCGTGGAAGGTGGATGTTCATGGAGCTAGGGTAGTTCTCGATCAGAAAAGACGATTAGGGCAGCAACATGAGGAGAAAGTCCACAAGGTAAACGGGTGCGGGTCGTGGATGTCCTTGGGCACTAGGCGGCGACGTGAAAAGTGGCCCGGCTCAAAGCCGACGAACTTCGCCATCTTCTTGTCCAGCCGCGCATTGTCCTTGTCCCTCTTCCAGCTCGTTCATCGTCTGCTCCACAGGGTCGAAGCCATCCTCGCCCGGCCTGTCAACGAAAAATTGCATCAAAATTCGATGTTGTATCAAAGTTACGGCTCGTTTTCTCACTGCGTGCAGCAGTAAAAATTTGTAACCGCGAATTGGAATGAAAACAAAGTAAAAAACGAATAATTCTCATTACCTGTAATATTTGCTGAACGGTGCGTGTGTTGATAACATCAAGGATCCTTACATGGGTGTATTTTAAACTCTTAAGAGCAGACAAACGACTCGCAGAACGAAGAACAAAACGAAAATTGCATGAAGCGTAGCCGTTAGCCGTTCAGTGTTTGTTTCTTGATGCGGTGATGGCGGACGGAGTAGCAGAGTGTGCGACTCGTGCGACTCATG
This sequence comes from Cloeon dipterum, assembly GCF_949628265.1. Lineage (NCBI taxonomy): Eukaryota > Metazoa > Arthropoda > Insecta > Ephemeroptera > Baetidae > Cloeon > Cloeon dipterum. The sequence continues at coordinate 24,979,438 of NC_088787.1, forward strand.
GATGCGCACGCATTCACGCATGCGCACTGATATCATTGAATTAACATTGGTGTAATATTAAAACAAGCTTAAGATAATAACTTATTTACATTTGTTTTTCATTATTTTTTTAATATTACCGCAACATTGTGTTGCAATCATTTTTTATTCATCATTTATTAACATTATTCCAATAATGCTTATGATTAAATTATCATTGGTATTATTGGCTAATGAAGATTTTTCGCAGGGCAGGCTTACCATTGGTTCAATAATTTTAGGAACATTATTTTTTAAAACAGTCATGACTTCACATGTTTGATTGCATCCGTATTTCTAGGGAGAGCCAAAAGTTCAGTATATGTGATATCATTTTCGTAAGCGTGTATACCGGATATACAGCTTTGCCTAATGTTCTTCCAACCTGGCGGAGGGCTGTTTTTGCACGTTCAAAATGTTCATCGCGTTGTGCAAGGTTTTCGCAATTTTTATAGGTAGATGCGACTTGTCAGCTTTTTCCACTTGACTTTAACCAAAAGGATCACCCTTTACCGACATGGCAGTCTGCGTCCGTAGCCTTTTACTTGATTTATTTTAAAATTATCGTACTTTTCTTTAAATCAGCAGTGCGACGTCACAACTTAAATTATTACGTGGCTCGCAAGCAACTCCAAATTCCCGGGGAACCATCGTTTTTGCGGCCGTAGCTTGTCCGAATATAACGCTCTTACAATTAGAGTTGTGCGAAAACCGCCTGCAATTTTGGCTACAGAGATGCGACTTGATGGCGGTGTTTCGGGATGTTACACTTATGATATGTAATGACGTGAATTTTAAATATTATGGGACAATCCAGCGGTTCATTGCGCGGGTCCAAATTAAGCAAAAAATCATTGCGGGAGCTCACCTTCCACAGTGCGGTTCTAAATTCTGAATAAATCGCGGAAACCGAAAAATGTTGCTGTGGCGCTGCGCGGCGCCGCACCGTTGCGGCTCTCTGCCAGAGCCAAATCCACTTAAAGGCGCCAATAATTAGCGATGATACCGACAAAACCACTTAAAAACAGTTCTCAGGTGGTGCGACCGGTTGGTGACAGGCGAGGGTGAATAATCGTCGCAGTGTATCGTCAAATGTGACAGAAATCGCAGGAAAAAGCATTAAGAACGCGCCGCAGATAGGATTTCCGGTCGAGTTACCCTGAAAAAGGTCGTTTTGGTATTCCAGGTAAAAGTCGGAAAAAGACCTATCCGATGAGGGGTCGTGGTCGACGATGGGACTAAGGGCAGAATTTAAACACAAATCAACCAAAAATGGTGTGCTTGCGCGCAGGCCGTAAACACGCGCCCTTGTGCACGGCACACTACAGCTGCACCCTGCACATCATCTCCGCGAGCGCAAAACAAAACAAAAAAAACACACACAAAATTAATTTTAGCAAAGTTCCAATGATTGAACTGTAACTCGAGAAAATTAATTAAAACTCCGGAAAAAAGTCAATTTTGAGGGTTAAAAATTCGAGGAGTGTCTCCTGAAGGGAGTTCGATCTCCAAACCCTTGCCACTTCCTTTAGACTAATAAATGCTATATTTCCTGCGAATTTGAATAATTTTCACCGTTCCTAACTCGAGAAAATTAAAACTTATTTTTTCCATTTTCAAAATTTTGACCGGCGGCTGGCGTGCCTGGCGAGCTAGAACCAAAGCGCCTGCATGGCCAAGATTTGGCGAGGCTGGCTGATGTAAGTGCTCTAGTATACGTTTCGATTTTTATTTAGAAGTCAAATATTTAAAAAATTATCAAGAAAAAAATTAATGTCGAACTGATTTGTTCAAAAGGGAAAAAAGGTAATATTAATCTGAAAAAAAATATTTATTGTTCTGAACCTCTGACAAGAGTGAATTTTGAGGAACACACAGATTTTAGTAGCGCAACCATATTCAACTGTCAAATTTTCCCAGTTTTCCAAAATAATGAGGCCAGAGTAGGTCGATTACTGATGTATTTGACGTCACTCCAAACATTTCTGATGTCGTATAAATATACTAATCTACTAAAATACGCATAATCCGTATAATGAAAAATCTGTTGAAAATAAATGGCAGCTTCCTCGGTGAATAGCGAGCTTTATATTTTTCCGTATTTCTACACAACAGAAAAAATATCCTACTCAACTAGTTTCGGCTACTGGTTCTAGTCCTAATTCATGAGCTTCCTCTCCCGACTAGGGGCTGAGCAGGACATTATTTCTGTAGAAATGCGGATAAAAGAACAGCTCGCTATCAGGGTTGTATTTGTATTAATAACACCACCCGATTTTTTCAACCACTGGTTTTTAACGGTTTCTACCACCCAATTTTTACCAATTTATTGCGCAAGAAATTCAAGAAATGAATTTATTCCATTTTCCCCTTATGGACATCTAAGATTTTCGGTGGAAAGTGGTCTAATCTTCCTCAACTGTACACATTTTTTTCTTTTAAATTGCCATATTTGCTGCCTCAATTTCTCCAAAAAGTTCCCTAAAAAAATTTTGAGGTCGAGGTCATCAGCAAATAATTAGAAAATTATTGAAAACGGAAATGCAAACATGGCCTGGAAGAAAATGGTAAAAAATTGAAAAAAATAACGTTCTTACCACTGCACTGTTTTTTTTAAATGCCGGTCTTTTGCAGCCCTGCTCTCTATCCACCGAGGAAACTACCTTTTATTTCATTTGAAAATTATAAAAGTTCGGGGAGGGGGGGGGGGGGGGTTAGTGGGCCGCGGTGGCTCGGTGGGCCGCGAAAATCAACAGTCCCCGGTAAAAAATGGTGCCAGTCCGGGCCTGTCTAGAAACCAATTTTCAGATTTTTAGAGCTCATAGAAAAAAAAGAAAACTATTTTTTTGTATTTTCAGGCTTAGACACCTTCCTATTTCCGGCGGCAATATCTTGGGTCCAGGAAGAAAATTTAAAAAATAGATTTGGAGTCGATGAGGAATAGATCTGGAATCTATTTGAGACTAAATATGAGCTGTCATATCAAATCAAAATCCTAGAACAAGTGAAGTTTTGAAGTTTGAAAAATGTTATCTTTTCGTTTTCCCATAATATGGATAACATGGGAAATTATGGGAATTTTTAGTACTAATTATAATTCGGCTACGATTACTACCAAATCGTCTTCTAATACACGAACAATGATGCGAAACCTAGTTAGTATTTTTCTATCCCACATAAGCGAAATATGGCGATTTTTTAAAAGTCGGCATTGCTCTCCACACCAACGAGCAGCACATGGGCGCCGCTGACCTCCTTGGCCAATTTGTTTCCGTTTTGGCCATTGAATCACACTGGGGGAGTAACAAGTGACTTAAATTTACAGTTCAATCATTGGAACTTTGCTAAAATTAATTTTGTGTGTGTTTTTTTTGTTTTGTTTTGCGCTCGCGGAGATGATGTGCAGGGTGCAGCTGTAGTGTGCCGTGCACAAGGGCGCGTGTTTACGGCCTGCGCGCAAGCACACCATTTTTGGTTGATTTGTGTTTAAATTCTGCCCTTAGTCCCATCGTCGACCACGACCCCTCATCGGATAGGTCTTTTTCCGACTTTTACCTGGAATACCAAAACGACCTTTTTCAGGGTAACTCGACCGGAAATCCTATCTGCGGCGCGTTCTTAATGCTTTTTCCTGCGATTTCTGTCACATTTGACGATACACTGCGACGATTATTCACCCTCGCCTGTCACCAACCGGTCGCACCACCTGAGAACTGTTTTTAAGTGGTTTTGTCGGTATCATCGCTAATTATTGGCGCCTTTAAGTGGATTTGGCTCTGGCAGAGAGCCGCAACGGTGCGGCGCCGCGCAGCGCCACAGCAACATTTTTCGGTTTCCGCGATTTATTCAGAATTTAGAACCGCACTGTGGAAGGTGAGCTCCCGCAATGATTTTTTGCTTAATTTGGACCCGCGCAATGAACCGCTGGATTGTCCCATAATATTTAAAATTCACGTCATTACATATCATAAGTGTAACATCCCGAAACACCGCCATCAAGTCGCATCTCTGTAGCCAAAATTGCAGGCGGTTTTCGCACAACTCTAATTGTAAGAGCGTTATATTCGGACAAGCTACGGCCGCAAAAACGATGGTTCCCCGGGAATTTGGAGTTGCTTGCGAGCCACGTAATAATTTAAGTTGTGACGTCGCACTGCTGATTTAAAGAAAAGTACGATAATTTTAAAATAAATCAAGTAAAAGGCTACGGACGCAGACTGCCATGTCGGTAAAGGGTGATCCTTTTGGTTAAAGTCAAGTGGAAAAAGCTGACAAGTCGCATCTACCTATAAAAATTGCGAAAACCTTGCACAACGCGATGAACATTTTGAACGTGCAAAAACAGCCCTCCGCCAGGTTGGAAGAACATTAGGCAAAGCTGTATATCCGGTATACACGCTTACGAAAATGATATCACATATACTGAACTTTTGGCTCTTACTTTTGGTTAAGGAAGGCTGTGCAAAAGTGTAAACCGATCCTTTATTTTATATGTAGGAGCCAATAATTTATCAAAAAACGTCACAAGATGAATTGATTTTTTTGCTCTTTTTATCCCTGTCCGAGGAGCGGGAAGGGCGCGCACTGCACTAGCACGAATGCTGAAACCCGGGTCCCAATAACAGCGCGAACGGATAACATGGGCGCACCAGGCCGCACAGGGACCCAGCCCACTGAAGGGCCACTTGCCTTCGCACCGAGGACTGCATTGAAACGCTAGACATCGTCCCGTGAAGCCACGCATGCTGGAAAAAGGTGCAAACCAGCAAGTAGCGAGTTGGCGCCGGTTCGCCTCCAAGCCCGTTGAGAAATTTGAGCATTTCGACATTTCGAGTCACTATAAACTAACCACCTTTTTGCCATGTCTGACATTGGGTAGCCAGTATTACATCTCCCAACTGCTCAAATTTACCTCCCATTGCTTTGACACTCCTTTGTTAATCGCACACACTTGAAATTTGCTTCAACCTTTGAATTTGCGGCCGTAACTTGCCAATTCTTTACCGGTACTCTGCGCACCCCTGCGCATCTTCTGAAGGGTGGCTTACAATTAGTAGCCCGTTGAAGGAGTTTTTCCATGTTGGCACTTTCTGCAATATTAACCACCAAGCCCGCACCTGATCCCGTATTAATTTTTTTTTAATATGATTCAATATATATCAGGTGCACGTTGCCCCCTGTTTACAGGGTCGTTCCTTAATACTTTGACATAAAAAACAACCTCGTAGAGCAGGTGCGAAATGAAGTTCATTTCTAGAGTTCAAAAAGGCGCTGAAAACATTTGTTTCCTCTAACAAATTTTTAAATTGATTGAATATCTCGATTTCAGACTATAATATTAATGTAGTAAAACATATACTATTTGTATACCCTCGTAAACAATAAAAATGTACACAATTAAACACTATATTATGTTTCAGAGATATATATTGTTATCTTTTTTCTATAAATTTTTAAAACTTCATTTAATCGCTTTTTTAGCCAATTATTTATTTTCTCGAGTTAGGAACGATTAAATTGGTTAAAACTCGCAAGGAAATATTGTATTAATTAGTCTAAATGAATTGAGTAGAGGTTAGAGATCGAACTCCCTTCAGGAGCCACCCATCGAATTTTTAACCCTCAAAATTGACCCTTTTCCGGAGTTTTAATTAATTTTCTCGAGTTAGGAACGGTGAAAATTATTCAAACTCGCAGGAAATATTGCTTTTATCGGTTTAAATAAATTAAAAAGGGTTTGGAGATCGAACTCCCTTCAGGAGCCACCCATCGAATTTTTAACCCTCAAAATTGACCCTTTTCCGGAGTTTTAATTAATTTTCTCGAGTTAGGAACGGTGAAAATTATTCAAACTCGCAGGAAATATTGCTTTTATCGGTTTAAATAAATTAAAAAGGGTTTGGAGATCGAACTCCCTTCAGGAGCCACCCCTCGAATTTTTAACCCTCAAAATTGACCCTTTTCCGGAGTTTTAATTAATTTTCTCGAGTTAGGAACGGTGAAAATTATTCAAACTCGCAGGAAATATTGCTTTTATCGGTTTAAATAAATTAAAAAGGGTTTGGAGATCGAACTCCCCTCAGGAGCCACCCCTCGAATTTTTAACCCTCAAAATTGACCCTTTTCCGGAGTTTTAATTAATTTTCTCGAGTTAGGAACGGTGAAATTCATTCAAACTCGCAAGAAATATTGCATTTATTAGTCTAAAGGAAGTGGCAAGGGTTTCGAGATCGAACTCCCCTCAGGAGCCACCCCTCGAATTTTTAATCCTCAAAATTGACTCTTTTCCGGAGTTTTAATTAATTTTCTCGAGTTAGGAACGGTGAAAATTATTCAAATTCGCAGGAAATATTGCTTTTATCGGTTTAAATAAATTAAAAAGGGTTTGGAGATCGAACTCCCCTCAGGAGCCACCCCTCGAATTTTTAACCCTCAAAATTGACCCTTTTCCGGAGTTTTAATTAATTTTCTCGAGTTAGGAACGGTGAAAATTATTCAAATTCGCAGGAAATATAGCATTTATTAGTCTAAAGGAAGTGGCAAGGGTTTGGAGATCGAACTCCCTTCAGGAGACACTCCTCGAATTTTTAACCCTCAAAATTGACCCTTTTCCGGAGTTTTAATTAATTTTCTCGAGTTAGGAACGGTGAAATTCATTCAAACTCACAAGAAATATTGCATTTATTAGTCTAAAGGAAGTGGCAAGGGTTTGGAGATCGAACTCCCCTCAGGAGCCACCCCTCGAATTTTTAATCCTCAAAATTGACTCTTTTCCGGAGTTTTAATTAATTTTCTCGAGTTAGGAACGGTGAAAATTATTCAAACTCGCAGGAAATATTGCTTTTATCGGTTTAAATAAATTCAAAAGGGTTTGGAGATCGAACTCCCTTCAGGAGCCACCCCTCGAATTTTTAACCCTCAAAATTGACCCTTTTCCGGAGTTTTAATTAATTTTCTCGAGTTAGGAACGGTGAAAATTATTCAAACTCGCAGGAAATATTGCTTTTATAGGTTTAAATAAATTCAAAAGGGTTTGGAGATCGAACTCCCTTCAGGAGCCACCCCTCGAATTTTTAACCCTCAAAATTGACCCTTTTCCGGAGTTTTAATTAATTTTCTCGAGTTAGGAACGGTGAAAATTATTCAAACTCGCAGGAAATATTGCTTTTATCGGTTTAAATAAATTCAAAAGGGTTTGGAGATCGAACTCTCTTCAGGAGCCACCCCTCGAATTTTTAACCCTCAAAATTGACCCTTTTCCGGAGTTTTAATTAATTTTCTCGAGTTAGGAACGGTGAAAATTATTCAAACTCGCAGGAAATATTGCTTTTATAGGTTTAAATAAATTCAAAAGGGTTTGGAGATCGAACTCCCTTCAGGAGCCACCCCTCGAATTTTTAACCCTCAAAATTGACCCTTTTCCGGAGTTTTAATTAATTTTCTCGAGTTAGGAACGGTGAAAATTATTCAAACTCGCAGGAAATATTGCTTTTATAGGTTTAAATAAATTAAAAAGGGTTTGGAGATCGAACTCCCTTCAGGAGCCACCCCTCGAATTTTTAACCCTCAAAATTGACCCTTTTCCGGAGTTTTAATTAATTTTCTCGAGTTAGGAACGGTGAAAATTATTCAAACTCGCAGGAAATATTGCTTTTATCGGTTTAAATAAATTAAAAAGGGTTTGGACATCGAACTCCCTTCAGGAGCCACCCATCGAATTTTTAACCCTCAAAATTGACCCTTTTCCGGAGTTTTAATTAATTTTCTCGAGTTAGGAACGGTGAAAATTATTCAAACTCGCAGGAAGTATTGCTTTTATCGGTTTAAATAAATTAAAAAGGGTTTGGAGATCGAACTCCCTTCAGGAGCCACCCCTCGAATTTTTAACCCTCAAAATTGACCCTTTTCCGGAGTTTTAATTAATTTTCTCGAGTTAGGAACGGTGAAAATTATTCAAACTCGCAGGAAATATTGCTTTTATAGGTTTAAATAAATTCAAAAGGGTTTGGAGATCGAACTCCCTTCAGGAGCCACCCCTCGAATTTTTAACCCTCAAAATTGACCCTTTTCCGGAGTTTTAATTAATTTTCTCGAGTTAGGAACGGTGAAAATTATTCAAACTCGCAGGAAATATTGCTTTTATAGGTTTAAATAAATTAAAAAGGGTTTGGAGATCGAACTCCCTTCAGGAGCCACCCCTCGAATTTTTAACCCTCAAAATTGACCCTTTTCCGGAGTTTTAATTAATTTTCTCGAGTTAGGAACGGTGAAAATTATTCAAACTCGCAGGAAATATTGCTTTTATCGGTTTAAATAAATTCAAAAGGGTTTGGAGATCGAACTCTCTTCAGGAGCCACCCCTCGAATTTTTAACCCTCAAAATTGACTCTTTTCCGGAGTTTTAATTAATTTTCTCGAGTTAGGAACGGTGAAAATTATTCAAACTCGCAGGAAATATTGCTTTTATAGGTTTAAATAAATTCAAAAGGGTTTGGAGATCGAACTCCCTTCAGGAGCCACCCCTCGAATTTTTAACCCTCAAAATTGACCCTTTTCCGGAGTTTTAATTAATTTTCTCGAGTTAGGAACGGTGAAAATTATTCAAACTCGCAGGAAATATTGCTTTTATAGGTTTAAATAAATTAAAAAGGGTTTGGAGATCGAACTCCCTTCAGGAGCCACCCCTCGAATTTTTAACCCTCAAAATTGACCCTTTTCCGGAGTTTTAATTAATTTTCTCGAGTTAGGAACGGTGAAAATTATTCAAACTCGCAGGAAATATTGCTTTTATAGGTTTAAATAAATTAAAAAGGGTTTGGAGATCGAACTCCCTTCAGGAGCCACCCCTCGAATTTTTAACCCTCAAAATTGACCCTTTTCCGGAGTTTTAATTAATTTTCTCGAGTTAGGAACGGTGAAAATTATTCAAACTCGCAGGAAATATTGCTTTTATCGGTTTAAATAAATTCAAAAGGGTTTGGAGATCGAACTCCCTTCAGGAGCCACCCCTCGAATTTTTAACCCTCAAAATTGACCCTTTTCCGGAGTTTTAATTAATTTTCTCGAGTTAGGAACGGTGAAAATTATTCAAACTCGCAGGAAATATTGCTTTTATAGGTTTAAATAAATTAAAAAGGGTTTGGAGATCGAACTCCCTTCAGGAGCCACCCCTCGAATTTTTAACCCTCAAAATTGACCCTTTTCCGGAGTTTTAATTAATTTTCTCGAGTTAGGAACGGTGAAATTCATTCAAACTCGCAAGAAATATAGCATTTATTAGTGTAAAGGAAGTGGCAAGGGTTTGGAGATCGAACTCTCTTCAGGAGACACTCCTCGAATTTTTAACCCTCAAAATTGACTCTTTTCCGGAGTTTTAATTAATTTTCTCGAGTTAGGAACGGTGAAATTCATTCAAACTCGCAAGAAATATAGCATTTATTAGTGTAAAGGAAGTGGCAAGGGTTTGGAGATCGAACTCTCTTCAGGAGACACTCCTCGAATTTTTAACCCTCAAAATTGACTCTTTTCCGGAGTTTTAATTAATTTTCTCGAGTTAGGAACGGTGAAAATTATTCAAACTCGCAGGAAATATTGCTTTTATCGGTTTAAATAAATTAAAAAGGGTTTGGAGATCGAACTCCCTTCAGGAGCCACCCCTCGAATTTTTAACCCTCAAAATTGACTCTTTTCCGGAGTTTTAATTAATTTTCTCGAGTTAGGAACGGTGAAAATTATTCAAACTCGCAGGAAATATTGCTTTTATAGGTTTAAATAAATTAAAAAGGGTTTGGAGATCGAACTCCCTTCAGGAGCCACCCCTCGAATTTTTAACCCTCAAAATTGACCCTTTTCCGGAGTTTTAATTAATTTTCTCGAGTTAGGAACGGTGAAATTCATTCAAACTCGCAAGAAATATAGAATTTATTAGTGTAAAGGAAGTGGCAAGGGTTTGGAGATCGAACTCTCTTCAGGAGACACTCCTCGAATTTTTAACCCTCAAAATTGACTCTTTTCCGGAGTTTTAATTAATTTTCTCGAGTTAGGAACGGTGAAAATTATTCAAACTCGCAGGAAATATTGCTTTTATCGGTTTAAATAAATTAAAAAGGGTTTGGAGATCGAACTCATTTCAGGAGCCACCCATCGAATTTTTAACCCTCAAAATTGACCCTTTTCCGGAGTTTTAATTAATTTTCTCGAGTTAGGAACGGTGAAAATTATTCAAACTCGCAGGAAATATTGCTTTTATCGGTTTAAATAAATTAAAAAGGGTTTGGAGATCGAACTCCCTTCAGGAGCCACCCCTCGAATTTTTAACCCTCAAAATTGACCCTTTTCCGGAGTTTTAATTAATTTTCTCAAGTTAGGAACGGTGAAATTCATTCAAACTTGCAGGAAATATTGCATTTATTAGTTTGAAGGAAGTGGCAAGGGTTTGGAGATCGAACTCCCTTCAGGAGCCACCCCTTGAATTTTTAACCCTCAAAATTGACCCTTTTTCGGAGTTTTATTTAATTTTCTCAGGTTAGGAACGTTGAAATTAATTCAAAATCTCAGGAAATATTGTTTTCATCGGTTTTAATAAATTGCAAAGGGTTCCAAGATTGAACTCCCTTCAGGAACCACCCCTCGAATTTTAAGCCCTTAATTTGCACCCTTTTCTTTTGCTCAAATTTTTATTTTACGAATAAGAGTTGCATTTTACTTCACTTGGGCAGTATCCGATTCACCCCCATCCCTTAAATTTATGCATACGACCCTCTTTTTGCGTTAGAAATTTTTGGTTGGCAGCATTGCTGAAAAAGCGGCTATCTTCTCGCGAGCGGCTAACTCGAACGGCTATCTTCACGATCGTGAGTAGAAGGATGATTTAATCAATCGTCGAGCTCAAATTTTGGCGGGACTGATCTTTATCAATCTCTATGAGATTCACGTCACTGGTGCAAATTTGAGTATTTTTTTCGGTTTTTACAACTATTTACCACGTTTTCCGTCAGCAGAATAGAACTGAAACTAGTGCGTCTACGCGTCTCCAGTTCTGCTATTGCTCTCCTGATCAGCTGCATGTTTCATTTTGCCATGCCATTGACCTCCGTGTGATATCATGATATTCGTTTTTCAGACCTTTATGTATGTATTTCAATTCTAAACATCATTTAGAGCATTATTGCCAATATTGTTTATCTAAACACATAACACAACACTGGATTAAAACTTGTTTTCAATTGTGCTTTTTATATTTTTAACTGACTGAGTGCTAGGTATTGGACTATTAACTATGTTGAGCGCCTTAAATGTATTATTTTTCTACTTGGTTGATCGCAGTAATAATTATTATTACTAATACTATACACAATTTTTGTATTTTTCATCAAATATATAGTATTAAATTTCTAAGGTTCGAGAAAAAGAATGGTAACATATTATTATGCAACTAAAGGCATACAAAATCTACCATCATAATTAATTAAAAACAATATTTTTGTTGCAATAAATTTTGGTTGAAATTTATGAGTTATTTATCCTAAAATAAAATAAAAAACAATACTTCTGTCGCACTTTTAACTATTTATTAGTGTTTAAATCAGGGTTATAAAAATTGTAACAATGAATTTTTCCGATTTTTCGATACAAAGTTAAGGCAAAATGGATTATCAATTATCATTATTTATTATTTTTTGAAGGCGAGTACCGAATTGACAATAATCTCAATGCTCTGCTTGATCTGTTCTTCCGTGATAACGAGCGGAGGAGCCAGTCTGATGATGTGTCCGTGCGTTGGCTTGGCCAGCAGTCCCTTTTCCTTCATGTGCAAGCAAACCTCCCACGCATCAATTTCTGCAAACGTTTCCAATAGACAACCAAAATTTAATTAATTAAATTGCTTTACCTGGATTCATCACAATTGCGTTGAGCAGTCCCTTGCCCCTGACCTGGGTCACGATTTCCTGAGGCAGTTGCTTGCGGAGCTCATCGCGGAAAATATTTCCCAGTCGTTCGGCGTTCTGAGCCATGTTCTCGTCCTCGAGCACCTGCAGCGCCTCCATGGCCACCCTGCAGGCCAGCGCGTTGCCACCGTAAGTGGAGCCGTGCTCACCTGGCTTAATGCACAGCATCACGTCGTCGTTGGCCAGCACAGCGCTCACCTGGAAATCCGAGTGTTATTTTTGTGCTTCTTGCTGTGAGCTTGGTATTTTTACATCGAAATAAATTCGATATTTTTTTCCACTTAAACTGCGTGCGTCAAACAATATAAGATAACAGAATATAATCTTTGACCTTGTTTCCTCTCATAATATATTAGGAAACTGTTTGCTATCTGAAAAATTCATCACGGGCACACTTTACATACATAATTAATTTGATATGAATGAAGAAAATATTCAACCAAATCTCCCTCTTGCCCAAATGTGCCAAAAACTTTTTTTTATAATTTTAATTAGTTATTGAATCTTAAATCTCAAAAGCATCCCTAGATAAAAAAATCTCCAGCGCGTTAAATTATTTTCTCTGCCGACAAAATTTTTTCCATAATTTTGGGCGTGGACGACATTTGTTTGATAACCTTTGCAAGCAGGTATGCCTCAAAAATACTCACAGGCAGGATTCCACCACTGAGAGCTTTGCCGAGGATGAGGATATCTGGCTTGACACCCTCGTGGTCGACTGCGAGGCGGCGTCCGGTCCTGGCGAGCCCGGTCTGTACCTCGTCGGCGATCCAGAGGACATTGTGCTTATCGCACAGCTGCCGAATGCCCTTGAGGTAGCCATCCTTGGGCACCACGACCCCGGCCTCGCCTTGGATGGGCTCCACCATGAAGGCGCACACGTTGGGGTCCTCCAGGGCTTTCTCTAGAGCCTCCAGGTCATCGTAGGGCACCAGCTTGAAGCCTGGCATGAACGGCCCGAAGCCCTTGTAGCTTGAGGGGTCCGTCGATGAGGAGATAGCGGACATAGTGCGGCCCCAGAAATTACCCTCAGCGAATATGATGACAGCTTGGTTGTCTGGCACGCCCTTCTTCATGTAAGCCCACTTTCTGGCCAGCTTGCATGCTGTTTCGCCGCCCTCGACGCCTGTGTTCATCGGGAGGAGCTTCTGGTAGCCGAAAAGGTTCGTCGCCATCTCTGCATATTCTCCAAGCAAATCACTGAGAACAAAATATTTTTAAATATTAATGTCTAGTCCGTCCTTAAACACTTTCCTGTTGACCAAAATATGAGTCTATGTCCCTGTAAAATTTAAAGTTCTAAAAAGCACATCAATGTTCAACACGTACTAAACTCATCAACAATGTGTTCTTAAGCATGCAGCTTATTTTCATCAGACAAAAAGGTTGCATCATAGTTTAGATTCTTACAATTTCAATATAAAATTCGAGGAATTTCTTCCACGAAGGGAAAGAAAAAAATACTTTATGAGTGGAAAGTAAGGTGTTGGCCTCATTATAAATAGTTTTTGCGGTTTTTACAAACCAGTAAAACGCCCTGGAAGTGAGGGTCAGCTTGCTGGCCTGTTCCTGCAGCGCGGCCAAGAGGCGGGGGTGGCAGTGGCCTTGGTTGACTGCCGAGTAGGCGCTCAGAAAGTCCAAATACTTGCGTCCCTCCATATCCCACATGTGCACCCCTAAAAATGAATATTCACTTTCACCAAACTCGCACGGAAGCCGTTCAATTTTGTACCTTTCGCCTTGCAGATGGCCACCGGCAGCGGGTGGTAGTTGTGGGCGCTGAACTTCTCCTCCCTGTGCATGACATCTTCAGAGCTGATCTCCTGCATCTTCTTCAAAGGTGCTCCCTGCGACATGACGGTGAGTTACTTTCCAGCTTCTATTTCGCGACAAAATTGGCTGCGAAGAGAGCAATCGATTGTGTTGTAGGGAAAACCGCAGCACACACACCACACACACGCTCTCTCTAAAAATAATTACACCTGCCGGCGTTTTTGCTCCGCGTGCTCTTTTATTGTCACTCTTAGAGAGCGATCCTCACGCATCCTAGGTGTAAACGCATGATCTTTGTGCACCAATAGCGTCCAAGACCTGCCCCAATGTACAAACAAAAGCAGCAACTACTATACCCTCACGCCAAAATAGACTCATTGCCAGCCACTCCTAAAAACCTCCTCGCACCCCCGCGGCCGTAAAAGAAACGAAAGAAACCCACGTATGCGCTAGATTATCCATTCAATGCGGTCGTCTTGTTAGGAAAAATAGAAAATGTTTTAAATAGAAAATAAATTAATTACTGTGAGAATAAACAACAATATAATTTTGCAGAATATTTTTGATAATATGTTTATGAAAACCCTTCAACAGTCCATGAATTTGGAACAAGTTAGGATTAAATTTAAAAAATACCTTGTTTAAAATTCAAAGAATTGGATCTCTTGAGGCCTACGTCGTTGTGACGCGAGTGTTTAGTTCCAATTGAAGTAGATATTTTCATGTAATAGTCTCACATGGTTTACTTTCAAAACAATTTTTCTCGATATCACTATTGCTCAATACAGTGAGATTTTTTAGTCTTACAAATTAAAATGTTGCTTCATGCTACATTTCCAAAACGTATTATTAATTTATTGGACACCATTGGTGTACGCGACTCAATTACAATTTCCACCATATATAAAGAGCTGTTATATTTAACGTTTTCTGAATTTCCACTGTTACTTATAATTATTTAAAATTGTTAAGAATCGCTAACAAGGTTTGCGTTTTTTCAAATCAGAACAAATTTGAACCTTTTTGTTTCTCATAATGTTGCTAAGTAAGCGGACAACTCGGCGCAACACACGTTAAATCCTATGACATTTAATTGCAAATATTTTCATATTCAAGGTAAGCGAGGGTGAGCAGAACTTGAAATCACAGAATTTAAAGATAAACCAGTTTCTCCATATTCTTCCATCTCTCTCTCACTCACATGCTGGTACTCGAGACAGTTCAAAGTGACGAGAGAAAAATCATTAATTGCAAAATATTTTACCTGAGCGGCAGGAGCAGTGTAAGATGCAGTCGCGAAGCCCCTGACGTCCTGCAGGACTGCGCGAATCAACATCACTCTCATTTTATTCTGAAATTAGGGCAAAAATATTTACTTTATTTCGGTGGTTATTAATTCAAGTATTAAACTTTACTACCTATTTAAAACACAATATATCAGAGCGAATGCGCACCCATATATTTGAAGTAAAACTCGCGCATGTTGATCACTATCTATAGAGCTTTATCAAATCTTGTTTCTTATAAACTCGCATGTTGTGTCTGTTCAGCTGTCAGTTTTCAACGTCAATCAAGAAGTAATTATAATTAAGCCATATAGACCCAAAGCGTTATTGCAGTTTAAGAGTCTGAGTGCCTTAAACTTATAATTATCTCAAGCGTACATATATATTGTAAAATGAAAGCAGCGGAAAAGGCTAAAATCATGATATACAACGTTGTGTGCTATATCAACGCGACTTGGCCAGATTGAAGACGGTAATTCCACTGCTGTCTCCCGTTAGGTGGGCTGTTCAACATTATCATTCTATTTTTAGAAACACAGAGAGCTCAACACAAACGTCTTGTCACGATGACTTCTTGAAGTTGAAAATTAATTCCTATATTTCCTTGGCATTTCGTTTACGGACTGCGAGTTTGTCAACTTGCGATAGGACAATTGTTAAAATATCGACGCACGTAAGTGCTTCAAACAAATTATTTTATGCAATTTTTTAAACTCTAAAGAAAAATTGGATTATTCATGTTTGCAATGATTTTATGATTTCCCCATTAATCATGTCATGC
This sequence comes from Cloeon dipterum, assembly GCF_949628265.1. Classification (NCBI taxonomy): domain Eukaryota; kingdom Metazoa; phylum Arthropoda; class Insecta; order Ephemeroptera; family Baetidae; genus Cloeon; species Cloeon dipterum. The sequence continues at coordinate 24,995,244 of NC_088787.1, forward strand.
TTCTACATGTGGTACAATTTGTCGTCATGATAATTTTGAGGAAGTGAGCAAACCGCAACTTAAAACCCATGTGTTGCACAGCTCATGAATAAAACAAATTAGAAATGAAATGTCTATTCGCATTTCTAGGTAAAGCGAAAAAGATCAAATTCTGCCGACGGAGAAGCAGTTAAAGAGCCTAAAGGAGACACAACACATATCAAAAAGCCAATTGGCCTTGTGACGAGCGCTGCTCAATGGTCCGATCTGTTAGCAACGCCAGCACCAAACAAGCCTGTTTTAACAGCCGCGCCGCACAGGCGAGCCTCCTCATAAAATTTTATCAACGTCTTCTCTGGCCTGTCTCACTTAGTTGCTGCGCAGATAATTCCGGAAGTTTTGAAAAAGTTGGTAATCATGCAAAGAAATGGTCAAAATGATTGTTTCCCCGTACACTAGTTCAGATAAAGCGTTTTCCTGTTGAGCAATTCTGGCAGCGCGCGAAAATCCTTGAACTTGACTTTTAAAGTTGGGTAATATGAATTTTCTTATCTTATGTCGGTGCAAAGTAATCAAAGATGCAGCTGTGAGATACACTTGAAAAAAAATTCTTCAAGATGCAAAATTCTTGCAAAAAATACGTATATATTTAAAATTTGCTCTCACCATTGTGCTGCCTCTTCTCCCGCTGGTACAAAAAGAATGCTTTTTGACGAACTCGTGGGCTGAACTGCTTGAGGATCCCCTCCTTCGCACTGAATTTATAATAGCGTACAGCGCTGCTGACCACATTTGCCATCGAGTCGCGTGCATTCCTCATTAGCCGCGGCTGACACCACTCGATTTTGTTGATTCGGTATTTTAAGCCGTCTTGCGAAACACAAACACGTTTATTGATTTAATTATACAGCATCTAGTAAAATACCCAATCATTGTCAACAACTAAACCTTTACTTTCTGCAAATATGGAGGGCATTAAATATTAAATCAAATGTATAAAGTAATTGAACATTGACCCCGCACAATTGTGTATTAAAACTAGTTATGTTATTCCATTGATTGTTTTGTGAGCAACAGAGTTATCCAGAATCATAAAAGAATCACGTTGATCTTGATATTACCAACTCCTATCAATATTTTCAGAGAGCAGAATGACCTCAGGTCAGCCTCTCGGGTCAGCGTGACAGAGAGGAGAAACGCACTCGATTATCACGGGAATGGCTTTTTTCGCCCTTAGAATTATCACAGAGGCGGCCAATCCTGCCAAAGAATTAGCATTCATGTGGCCAAATTCTCGAATAATATGCCTCCCTTGAGGCGCAAAAAATTATTGTGTTTTTGATTCGCTGCGAATGCATATCCTGAGCTTTTAAAGTTGGAAAAAAGGAACTAAAAATATTTTCCTTCATTTCGGCATTTGTTAAAAGAAAAAAAATGCATCTCAAATATTTACTGGCTTAGTTATATTCAAATTAAAAAAGTGATAATAAATGCAGCTTGGGTAGCTTCTCAGATGTATAACAAGCTGTTTTTCGTATTTCTATACAAAAGTCCTGATCATCTATAGTTTTGGCAGCTGATTTAACCATCTGAGCGCCAGGACAAACAGCTCGCTATGTATGCACACCAAGGAAATTTGCAAATAATTTCAACGGAAAAAATTCACGTGTGATTCTGCCCTACATTGATATTTACTAACAAATTAAAAAAATAACAATAAACATAACTTATTCGATCCAAAACCTGCAATTTACTCGGCATTCATAATTTTTCCAATTGCGTTTTTACAAAAACTTCTATAAGTTGCGTATTTTGCTGAAGCATATTATAAAATATCGGGTTCAAAATGTTTTTCCAGTGAGGAGGCAAACGGGTTATATAACGTTATTGTTTATTTACAAGAGAACATTCTTCTTATTAACATTCAGTTTGCGAACAATAATATTTACAGCATGATAACACCGCGAAAAAAGCGGGTTTCTAGTTGCAAGCTAAAGAAAGCGATGCTTCATAGGAATCAGTCGATAAATATGCGAAAGGACAGAAAGGTCGTTTTCCCCTCGAGACAATAATAACGATTAAAAATAAATAAAAAGCGTCCTTTTCAGCGACGAAAAGGAGCCAGTGTAATATGAACAAATCAGTCAGTCAGTCTTGGGGTTGGTCGGAGTGGCGGGCCTAGATCTTGCGCGTATCGTGGTCAGCCAGGAAGCCGAGGAAGCCCTCACGGAAGCGCAGGTTGGACGGTGGATGCTTAACGCCCTCCAGATTGCGCAAGTGGCGAGACTCGACCACGCTGTATGAGTAAGAGCGCGCCTGGAAGCGCCGGCTGCTGGCCAGCCGCTCCTCAGCCTCGCGCAAGTCGGCGCCCGTCGCCAGCGCAAGCACGTGCGCCAGCGGCAGCAGGAACAGCAGAGTCAGCGCCACGCTGCACACCACCAGCAGGAACAACTCGTTCAGGTCGAACTAGAAAGTTTAGAGCAAATTTTCACCAGCCGCATCTAAAGGACTGCAAATTAAGGAGTTTTAAATTTAAACTTGTTCTGGAGATTACCAGATACAATACAAGTTGCATACTTACAAAAATATAAAATAATTAAAGAATTGGACGGGAGTGGAAATTCTCAGGGATGCTGTCGACATATATAGCAATAATTTTCCAGGTGCAAAAACTGGTATGAAAATTAAAGCAAAAGAATGACTTATTTCATTTAAGGGACGCTAAAAATATAATTTTGGACAAAAAATGACCAAATCACCAAAACGTGGGAAAAACTAATGGTAAAACTAATAGTTGTAATGAATAGTAATTAGAAAAGGTAGTCACCACGCTGTTCATTTTGTAATACTGGGGAGTACGGATGGAAGCGATGCCGCCGAAAATGAGAAGAATCTGCACCATGTAGAAAGCGTAGGAGAGTTTGCTGAACACGACGAACCCTTTCCAGCTGAGGAAGGAGTTGAGCATTCCTACAAAAAAGGAAACACTCGTTAATTCGTCCAGGATGATCGAGCCGCCGCACAACTCACCTCCGTAGCCAGTGTAGCACGCGTAAATGCACCAGCAGAGGCAGATGCTCCACAAAACCGGCTGGAGGACGCCAAAGACAGCACTATCGTGCGGCTGGTACTTGTAGCCCCGCTCGGCGATCTCCGAAGGGCCGAAGAAGGAGTAGTAGCCGCAAATGAGCGCCACAGCCCAGCCCGCGTACATTTGATCCTGCGCGCGTGAAATATTAGAGCAATAAAAACTCTCCTGAATAATTGTATCTCGCTTTCTCACCTTTCGCAGCAGGCTGCGGCGTCCGGTGACCCTGAGGAAGTAGCCGAGCATTATTCCAGCCAGGTAGGGCGTCATCCTGTGCAGAGGATTCAGGTACATGCGGTCCGCCGCGTCCACCATCTGGGACAGCGAAATTCCGTGGTAGATGAAGGTGGACAGGTGCCACTTGTGGATGACCACGTAGCGCAGGACGCCGAGCACGGCCAGCACGCCGGTCAGCGCCGCCGTCGTCAGGCGGGGATGCTTGTACATGGCGAGGATGATGAACGGCGCCGCCAAGTACATTTGCATGTCAGTGACCAACTGGTGAGACGGAGGGTAGCACTGGAAATGCAATTAAGGCACACCGTTTGGAATTATTTAAAAAATGTGTCTACTTCAAATATTTGGGAAAAAAAATTAGGAAAAAAATGCAAAATTTCATACCATGTGGTCCATTCCGTCAAAGTTGTTCATATAGATAAAGGACTTCCAGAACCCGTTCTTGCAGCCGTTGACAAAGTGCTGGGCCACGCGGATCACCTGCGGACTCTGGATCCAGTAGTCCATGTCTTTGACTAGCATCACGGTGATGACGAAGATGGGCGTGAATTTGACGTATCTCGTGAGGTACATCATGAGCACGCTGATTTTCTTGCCTGACTGAAGCTTCTTGATCGTGTAGTATGAGGTGAGGAGGCCGCTGAGCACCACGAAGGTGTCCACGTTGTTCAGAAATGCGCGGAATATCATAGTCCAAGCCCCTTCAAAGTCCTAAACACAAATTAATTAATGCCTCTTATATTGAATTAATTTTTTTTTACCTCTGCCAGCTCGGTTCTGTTGGTGAAAGGGATAAAGAGCCCAAACACGCCACGATGGATGAGGTAGATGATGAGGGAGAAAACCGCTCTTATTCCGTGCAGGCAATTAATGTCATCGAAGGCAGTGTCGGTCTTCATCAGATCTCCAGTATTTCGCGACAGTGAGAAAGCAAGGAGGAATCGTTGTTTAGCAGCTGAAATTATTTTCGTGAAATTAATTTCACAAATTACCATTAGCAAAAAATCCACGTTTAACTAATATTTATACACTTACGTGGTAGCTGTCCATCTGAAATCTTGCCTTCAAGCCTGTCCCTTTTCAATTTGGCGTCAGCGAGAGTTCCAAATATAGCAAAAGCGACCACAAGCAGCACAATACTCCTGCAAATTAAATTAAAATACTGTAATTGAAATTCATAGTCATAAAATTCAGTCACAAACATTGTGATCAGGGGGCCTTTCCGGATGATGCCCTCCTTGTTGCGAACGACGCAGCCGTCAGAGTCCACCTGCACGTGCAAGCGGAGGCCCTCGGTGGTCGCGTTGTATCGGCGAGCAAGTCGGCGGAGCGAACTTTGCACCTCGCGGTGGCTGCACGACGATGGCACGCAGAACGCCCATGAAATCGCCGAAAACGAAGGGAAAAATCGCACACCCTTAGTTTATAAATGATTAGTAATGTCCAAATGCCGTAATTTAAAAAAAAAACTCACGTCAAAAGCCGTACTCTGGACCATTTTATGCGAGTGCATCAGGTCCAAAACGTTGTCGTCATCGGCGGTGGACGCCAGCGGCTCCAGGTACGCCCTGGCCAGGCAGTACTGACCCTTGGTGACGCTCAAACACTGTTCAAAGTCACCCAGTTGATTCAGATTTCCATTGAGCAGACCAGATGCTAGCTTTCCCGTCGCGTCATGCACTATACAAAATTAAAAATATAATTTAAAAAAAATCTGCATATGATCAGAAACAAATTTTTACTTTTCAATGCCCACATCTCGAGGTTTTTGACCCCTTCATAAAACCGCAAGCTGTCCTTCCGGCATTGTTCGTCTTTGCTGTCCCATGGAGCGAAGGGTGGCTGCATGCTGAATATATCGCCCAGCAATTTGCTGTTTGAATGGGTTGAAACATATTTTGGTAGCTCGAACTTTGGGATTGAGAAGTTTTGACTGCTCTCTCCTGTGTCAGATTGCGAGTTAGAGACTTCAATTTGAGCATCAATACCGATTTTAAATACCTAAGGCAACCAGACTCAGCAGGATCCATAAAATTAATCTTAGCCCATCTTCCTCCATTGCGGATTTACCTGGAAATAAAATGAACACTTGTTGTTGGATTTCGATTTGTTAAATTCAACGCCAAAATGTTTGAATGAAATAATTTTTTAGCCTTTCTTGCGATCTGATGAATTTCTTAGAATTTGGCCGCTAAAAAGAAGAGAATCTTGCGTCTTGCACTGAATTAAAACTGTGCCGCACAAGGGGTGGACTCGCATATGAACACTTCATTACTTGACTATGACTGGATTTAGTTTGCTCCAATAATTGTTACAATACCGTTTAGCAATTAATTTTTCAATAAAAAACCATTTTTCAGTTAATATGTTGTATGCTATGTGACTTCATTAATTGTTATATAATTGTAACAAATTTGGTCGGTAGAATATTCAGTAAAACCTTGAAAATTTTAATAATGGCTGGTCTTTCATCATCTTTTTTCTATTTTTACTCAAAATACTAAACAAAGTGAATGGCTCACATTCATATGAAGGCTGCAATTGAATAAAGAAACGCCAATTTCCAGCTTCCAGTATTACTAGATTTAATTCGCATTCCTTGAGATAGCTGCGCGACATTGTAGAAATAATTAATATTGTTTACTAGAACAACAAATCGATTATCTCTTCCGGCGGGTATGATTTTTAATTTTCGTTCTAATGCCAACTAGTTTTACATGGTCAAATCAAGTGCAGCAAAGTGCATTGACAGTGCAATTAATAGCGCGCGCGGATCATTTCCGCAGAGCGATCGGAGGGTTCTTGGTCGCCTTGAACATGAACCCCGGCGGCCGCTGCATCTCGTTGCGATCGCCTGCCGCGCGCAACCTTGCAATTCACACGCTTCGCGTTGTTAAACTATTCTTGGACATTGATAGCGCTATGCATTTAGTGAGAAAATCACATCTTGATAAATCGATAAGGAAGTTGGTGGTTAAAAATAGATTGTCTGTTAGAATGCCACCTGATCCGGTGTATTTGTATTTTCGTTATATTTTAATATCAATTAGTCCAAGCTATGAGCACGTGAGAAAGGGCAACACTTTCTTTTCGGAAAAGACTGAGACCCTGCCAAAAGGATAATTGTCGATGTCGAAGAAAGATACAATCAAGTTGATTTGCTATTTAGAAAATGCTTAAAATAAATTTGCACTGCAAGTCCTAAAATATTTTATGACATTTTTATGTGAAAATATATCTGTTTTAATAAAATTAATTTGAAATTACAAATTACTCGCATTTGCAGGCGAGTAACATAAACTATTTTCGGAAATTTTAATGCTCTAGAATAGCCATTCATTCTCGGATAGTTTGTAGCAAAGCGGATTATTGAACTATTTATTTTCCGCCGAAAATTAAATTTGAAATTATCTAAATTGATTGAATCTTCGTCGCACTAATTTCTGCTTACACGCTGTCTTTCAATAAAAAATAGATTTTTCCTTGCCAAGTAAGACGTTGCGTGTAACTTATAATATTTCTATTTTTTGTCTTAGAGAGCATATACCCGTTTAAAAAGATGAGCTAACCTTGAGACCTGCGCCAGATCTAAAATGAATCGTTTGAGCAATAATATTTTAGAGCGGTGCACAGTTAAATTCCACTCTGCGCTCACATAGTTTCACACAAAGCTAAACCATACACTTAATAGCGGCTATGTATTTAAAAAAATATTAAAACGATTCAATGGCTAATTTTGGGTTGCAACCAGGCAGTTATTTTTTTGGCAATTTGAAAACTTGTTACGAAAAAACGAGAAAAATTGTTTTCATAGGAAATATACGACAGAAGACTGCGGTACTTACAGTGTTAGCAGACGATCGGACATGCGAACTAGTAAACCCCGGCAGCTGCGAGCGTTGTTTATATAGTGGAGGTCGCAAGGTCCCCCTGCTCGAAGGTGTTCACCGTGCGGCTGCCGCACAGCCACTGAATCTGGAGGGGTCCCTTCGCTGTTTTTAGTCGCCGAAAATCCTAAACGTTGCCTGCACAACCTAATTCACGTGGAGCCACGCTCAATGGGATTCTTATTTATCTGGACCGGCTTTATCATACAAAAATTTCTAATTTTAAAATTAATTGAGAGCAGTTTCATCCATCTTTTTTCTAGCTGTGCAGTATTTTTGCTTGTGCGATGCATTAAGTCATTCAAATAATTTTGTGTTTTATGCGGCTTCTGCTTTTCATTATTTAGCCATTTTTTGTGCCTGTAAATTTTGTTAAATGCAATTTATGACTAAAATGGCCTTAACCACCGTGACAAGGCAGATGTTAATTCAATATGTAATATTTTTTAAATTTATCTGAATTATAAGGGCGAATTCAACGAATTTGACGCTATATCTTTAATATTAAATCTTAAATTATGTATTCGTCGCTTAATTGTCGTGCCTGTCGCAATTATAAATACAAAATGGTCGGCTATCAAGAGGGTCAAGGAAAAATTCGCGGTGAGAACTTGCCGCTTGTTTAATAGCCACAGATTCCGCCAACTTTCTCCACACTCCTCTATCTCTTCAAAAGAGGCCTGCACAGCCTAATAGCTTTTATGCAACCACGACACGCGTAACTTCACACGCTGCGCCTTTTGTTTTGAATACGATGGCAATTTTGATTGATAATTATTGAATTCGGGACTATCGTCATATCGAAATATCAAAGAAAAAGGAAACTGGTGTGATTTAACGCCGTATTGCACGCATTCAATTTTCCAGCACGTGAAGGTCATTAACTCTCTCATTGTCAGAGGCTCGCGCGTCCGGTTTTCCGCCTGTAAGCCTATCTCGCTATAGCATGAGATGATGCATACCATCGCAGAAATAGACCTGTTTACCTTAAAGTCATACTTGAAGTTTGCACTCTCTTCCGGCGCGCAATCACCGCAAAGTGTATATATGTGTTTCTTGATTGATCTTTAATCACGCCCCGCAGTGTACTATTGACCAATACATAATAGAAACCCACGATTTTTATTTTTGCAAACCACGGCTATTTTTATTCACAATCAGTGAAGCCTACATAACTCGACCTTCGATATTTAATGATTCATTTGTTACTCTGCAAGATTGTTGAAGATCAAATGCATGAATCACATTAAATCAATAATCTTGGCTAGAATATACAGATAGGGCGTAAAAAGGGTATGAATTACGAGTATCATCTTTTGAAAACATATTTAGCTCAATCCAGACATTAATTATTCTCGATTAATTCCATTGACCGTTGGTTCCCATCGCACCACGGGATCTGAAAATGAAAGTGCATTCTTGAAAGAGCGCGCAAGACGCTAAATGCGGTAGTACCTGAGACCGTGAGGCAGAATATCGGATGTTGGCACGCCGGATGTCGACGGCATGCCTAATTTGGATCGGATTTTCGATTCTTTTGACTCTTGCGGCAGACTTATCATGGGGTCCGGACGCTTTGCTTTGTACCACCAGTACTCAAATGCGAGCGCCAAACTAGCCAGCACGATACCAGCGGCGATAACGATGAAAACGCCACCTTTTTCAGGGCTTTTGTATAAGCGATTATTCGTAAGAAACGAATTTTTACCAATGTTACGAATGGAAATGCCGTCCGCTTGGTCATCCTGACGATCGCACATTTTTTTCTCCGGATTTTGGTTCCACCAAATTTCCTTCAGCTTCTCTAGTTTCCGCTTGTTCAAAAGTTGCAGGATCCTAATTTACGAGCACAATTTTAATTCTTAATTTCATGTATAATTGTTAATAGCATACGCGTTGTTAAACTGATCTTTGAGCGGCGATCCTTGCTGCACAGCGATTGCGTACGGCTTGCGCGAAAACTCCTCGCCGACCATTTGGAGATCGCAGTTGGTCAGGACGCTGTACCTAATATCAGTGGCATCGCCTAGAGTACATCAGAATGAATAAGAAATATTTCAAATTTTTAAGTTTTACCTAAAAACGCGAAGCCTTCACTGCTGGACTTTGACTTTTGGACTCTCAAAACCGCGTCCTCCAGAGTTTCAGGCAAGCCAGCCTCCAACATAGCTTGCCACATTTTAGTGTATCTAATTGTTAGTTTATTAAAAAATTAAAATATGTCATAACTATGTAAAAATAATCCACACCTGTCACTAATCGGATAGTCCCAAACAGCGAGTTTTGCCCTTTCCAAAACGGTCAAGCTGTCATTCAGACTCATATCTTTCCAAATTCTGTACCAGATTCAAATAATTTTTCTCAAAAGGACTATTCATAAATAAATATCATATACTCATAAAATCTCTGCTCAATGCCGGACATCCGCAGAAAGTAAATCATGGTGTCGGATCCGTTGAGGGGCGCGTACTGGATTTTGTACTGCTGCGCCAGGTCGGCCAGCGACTCCACAGGCGTGTCCAGCCTGGAGACGGTGAGAAAAGCGGCCAGGTTTGCCGTGTACGAGGCGATGATGATGAAGCCGAAGAGCCACCAGGTAGCGGCCACCAGTCTCCCTGATAGGTTCTTGGGCGCCTCTCCGCCGCCCTGCGGCGTAAGGGACGTCATGCAGAACCAAAGACACTCGCGCAGGTTGAACTCGCGCTTCTCCTCGTCATCCTTGTACTTGTCACGGTTGTTTTGGTAGCTGTACGGGCTCCAACGGTCGAAGATCCACATTAACAGACTGTGGCAAATAAATTCATATCATTTTTATATATTTCGGGAAAAGGGACCTTGTTATAAAGTATGCGGCGAGGATGCAAAGCCAGACGTCGGTTTCGAGGACAGTCAAAAATTTGAACAGGGACGTCGGTGAACTGAGCTTCTTCATTAAAATGCTGTAACCAACCAGGTCGTAGTAGGGCACGGTGAAGTCAATGACGGTTTCTCGTTCCGACGTGACTGGCAGGGCCGCAAGGGCGACGTCAGCTCGCTGTAAATGAGAGAGTTCGAGAGTTATATATGCGACGAGGGTGTTTTTAATATTTAAGCACCTTCTCTTTCAACTCTTTGATCATGCCGTCCCAGTTGCCCTGCTCGTCCATCGTTCCGATTTTGTGGTCTGGTGCCTCATATATTTCGTACTCGAAGCCAATGATGCGCCGAATTTCCTCCAGCAGATCGATGCAATAGCCGCGGAACTTTTTTCCCCCGTTGGCGGCCTGATCCTCCTCTGCCACGTGCATCACGAACGGTGGTTGCTGAGGAAAAATGTTAAGTAAAAAAGGACAACGAAATTAAAAATAATCACAATCGCTGTGACGATCCTGTAGACCGTGACGGAGGACAAATTGGCCAAACTGCGTGGCTCTCGAACTAGCAGCTGGGACTCGATTCCCGCGGGCCACTGGCCTAGGTCTTCGGCCTCCAAGGGCCTTCCTCCCACCACGGAGACCTTCTCCAGACGCAGGGTGAACGCCAGGTGGCTGCGGCCGTTGCGCTCCACTTGCATTTTCGCGAAGGTGCCCGGCTCCTTCACTTGCTTAAATGCCATCTGCAGGTCCAGGTTGGTCCTGCGGACGGGCTGGTCCTCGCGGTACTCGTGGCAAAGGGTATGCTGCATGTCCGTCGGCCAGTCACTCCGCTCGATCATTGACCTGCCGGTTTCAGGTTGCACTCATTGATATAAAACCGTTCAGCTTTTAGGTTGTACCTGACCGCCAACATTGCCCTGAGCGTCAGGTCGAAGTAGAAGGCGGCAGTAATTTCGCGTTCGCCAGGAAGAGCATATTTCGCCTTGAGAAGAGCCAACCTTTGTGCGAGTTTCACGTCGGGGACCGGTTTAAGGAAGAGAATCGTTGCGTCGTTGCAGGGACATCGCAAAGGTCCGCTGTCCTGTTTTGAGGACATACATATATTTCCAGAAAATTTAAATGTACAACGCTATTAACCTGCGTGAGAGCGTGCCAAGCATATTTGCGTGTGAAGAGCTCGCCAGTGTTTGCAGCTTCCAAGACGTCTTTGATTGTGTTCAGGCGGCCCAGGATAAAAAAGTTATTCACGTCCACTTCAAGCATTTTGTTCAACTGCTCTTTTATGTCAGACCTCAGCGGTGCTATGATGTGCCGAGTGGGAATGTTTCGCAAAAGACTTTTGTATTTGTGGTCCATTTCTGGGATTGTGAGATAAAATATTATTTCACAGTCGAGGGAGTAAATGAATAGGAAAAAATAAAAGTGTACCAAAAGAGTCATCAAATATTATCGCAGCACTGCTCAGATTCTGAGCTACGACAATCGTCCTGATGGCCTCAGGAATGAGATCCCCTGGAGGCTGTACTTGGATCAAGTATTTGAGCTGCTCCTCGTCCAGGTCTCTCCATTGTCTTAAGCAAAATGAATCATGCATTTTAAAATGATAGAAAAATCTAGTGGAATTCTAATTAAACCTTATGTCACCTTCCTGACCATACGAACCAGACACCGTGGGCAGGGCAAGAGACATGGTGAAGGCCTTGACCACCTCTGAGCTGTCACCGCTCAGGGTGTTGTCGATCACGATATGTGGGGGTTCTCCAGCCTTAACGCTCGTTTCGTAAGATTTACAAACTGCGCAATTAAAATAAGGAAGATGAATATGACCAAATATAAGATCGGATTTTCCATTCTAATTAAGATTGTTGCATTAATAATGTATGTAGTAAAATAAAAATATTTAAAGGCACTGCCAAAAAGTGCACTTATTAAATAGACTCAGTTTTGATCCGACCAAAAATGAATAATAATAATTTAGAAAAAATTATCGGTAAATTTGTATATTACGTGTGTCAAGAAAGGTTTGAGGGTCCGTAGCATTAGCGGTGACGTTGTCCACCCTTCCAACAGTTAGGTAAAGATCGGGGTTGCGTTTGATGTACGCGAGCACCGACTCAAATGCTCTGGTTGCCACATCGTTTGTTTCGTCATTGACGAACACTGAAAATTAAAATAAAATATCGAGTTTTCTAACAAATTTTTGAAAACTTACTGACGTTTACTAATAGTGGGCCAGCGATGGCATGCGAAGCCAAGAGCAGAACGATCAAAGCTCTCATGACTGCGTCGGGAAGTCAACTACAAAAGTCTTCCGTGCGACTCTTTCGGACTGCCAATCAAGGATTGCATTTTTCATGCGCCTTGTCAATCAAGTGTCCAAATGAAAAACGTATGAATTAGTTACTGCGCGTGTTTCCACGGTGACCACATTATATTTATTCGACAAACAGATACGTTTCACAATATTTACTGTGCGCGAACGCCGCGAACAAAGAATTATTTGTACACTTTTCCGTTTGCTGAATTTAGTTAAATTATTTTCCTTCCATATATAGAGGAAATAAATCATTTAATTAACTGTAAGAGTTTATTGTCGCTTAATGTCAAGAAAAACCTGGTGTTATTAGTGTCAGCAGGTTATTATCAATGGGCATAACCTGCTTTCTTGGCACGCGCCCCTTGATATGAATTTGAATTATTGAGCTTTCGCGTGACTCTCAATTTTTTCGTTATTGTGCTTACATGAACATATTATTGATAAACACGTGTAATCAATTTTCTACTCACAATGGAAATTATGGTTGGCGTATAATAGAATAGAATGCGAAATTTTGCACAATGTTATTCTATCATGAATATAATGTTATCTTTCTCGAGCAAATGCCGCGCTTCAGCAGACTATTATAACCTTATCAAATTTCAAGCGGTTTAATGTTGCATTAAATTATAAAACAATTTCATCGTTTCAATATAACTGTGCCATTTATGTTTAACTGTGAAACTGCATACTGATAATTTTTTATAACCTTTGAAGATTTCAATTTTTCCAACTTTAAATAAACAAGCTCGTGGAAAATTGTATATTAATAAATATGTACTATTTTTAATATGATGTTCTCGTTTTTTTCTTGTTAAAACATACAAATTGATTAACTACGGAACTTTTATGGTAATGCATTTTTTCTAAAGCATTATTAATGCAACTGGTGCCAGAACAAAGCAGAGTAAATTAAAATGCCCCTTCCAGTGATGAATTTGGTTTAATTATTAACTCTGATATATAATTTATTTTACTTATTTTATAGCTTCTAAAGTGGTCAAATTGTTTTTGATCTTGATAATATTGAGCGTCGTCAGCGAGTTATCTAACCTGCAAAATAAAATCTGAAAATATTAAAATCAATGTCAGAAGATCAGTAAAAACTCATTTAGAAAAATTTCGATTATTTTCTATGGTTATATTACTGTCTGATATTCATGATTCTTGAAGCATTTTTTATGAAATAAATATTATGAAGGTTACTCTCAACAGTTTGTACTCGCAAACGTCTTGTGTACTATACCGCACACTGGCGCATACCATATTATATAACCAACAAGTTGAAAAACCGGCTTTTACTTTAGTTAGTCTTCCTGTTGAGACGTCGAGTCAGTTAGGAACTCACGGTGAAATATTTATTAGTGTTATTCCCACAATCTTGTTATTGTACCGATCCGCATTCGCGCTCTCAGCGCTGCAGTCGTGACGGTGACCATGCCCCTTTGTTTACAGTCGCACATCGCACAAATTATTGGCGGCGCCGTTTTCGTTGCCTGCACCCGTTAAGAGATTTTGAAATCGATTATAACTTCTGCGTTTCCAACTAGTTGAAATTTTTAGCAAGAACAAGCGAGGAATGTCTTTCAGCTTCGGCAACACTGGCTCTGCCGGAGGCTTCTCCTTTGGACAGCCTGCTACGTCGGCGGCTCCCGCGGCAACGACAGCAGCCCCTGCGAGTGGTAAAACTGTCTAATTTCATTATCAAACTGGCTAAAACAAATCTTTCAGGTTTGGCGTTCGGCCAACCCGCAGCAACAGCTACAGGCACCACCACCTTTGGAATGGGCTCCTTCGGTGCTGCTGCAGCCAGTGCTGCCCCTGCATCTGCAGGTTAGTTTGGCAAAATTTTGAAATTCTGGGAATTCCGAGTTCGTATATTTAATGAATGTACAATTTTTCAGCTGGAGGATTTTCGCTGCCAGCCGCCACTCCAGCAACGGCCACAGCCGCCCCCACCTCAGTTGCCGGTGGCGGCTTTTCCATCGACGCCGGGAAGTCATCCCTATTTGGCGGCAGCGGCCTCTCGTTCGGTGCCTCGACGCTGGCCGCGTCCGCAGTCGCCACCAGTAGCGCTCCTTCCCTTTCCTTTGGAGGAGCGGCCACCGCGACCGCCGCCACAGCCACCTCAGCACCTACCTTTGGAGGATTCAGCAACCTATCCGCCGCTGCGCCTGCGGCCAGCACTGCTCCCTCCCTCGCGCCTCAACCTGCGGCCGCAGCGGCGCCTTTGTTGTCCCTTGGGAACCTCCCGAAACAAACAACCGCTGCCGCATCAGCCACGACCACAGCTACTCCATTGTTGACATCAGCGTTGTTTGGTGAGGAGAATTTTCATATGTGTCACTGCAAGGGTATTTTGACCCTAATTTTTTCCTTTGGAGTATTACATCAGACAAATCAATATCTAGGCCACAAAATTGGAAAATGACCGTTCCTCGTTTTGAACCATTTATTTTAATTTGAATTTATCATAGTGAGAGCTTGGGGTAATTAGACCAAAACATACATTTTTTTATAAATAGGTATCACTCTTTATGCTGATCATAAAGGGATTAAAAAAATAAATAAACCGCAGCAGTCTTACCTGATCGTAAATCTGGAGACTCTTAATAATGCAATAAAAAATGATTATAGTCTGGCCTGCCTTTCATATTATTTACAAGCTCAAATTTGGAGTCAAATTAACAAACGGATGCCTTGCAGACAAGATTTTATTTAATTTCCGCAAAATCAAAATTTAAAATTTAAATTTCTCTTAAATATTGGAATGGTTTATTCTTCAAACCACTAAATCATCTTAAATTCTATCCTACACTGCAGTGTTGAATATCAATTACGACATCAAATTTGAGAGTGTCAGGTTAAACGACACATAGCTCACAGGTTTGAAGACTATTTAGAAATTTCGACCCTCAGGAAAGGATAGGGAAGGTTCAATTTGGCTTTGAATCGGTAAATTGAGGTTTCCTAAATTGTCCAAAGCAGTTCTTACACGAAAAAATGGAGTCTATCGACGAGAACCAAATTTTCAGTTCTAATAAGTCGTGCATCCATATTTTTTAAACGGAAAATTTTATTAGGTTGAATTTGATTTCCAGGAGCCAAAACTACCTCAACTCAGGAGCAGACCTCAACCACAGCTACACCTTCCAGCACCAGTCTGACTACAGTGTAAGCAAAATATTCAACCGAATCACACAATTCTTTATTCAATTCACGTAATATAGACCAACAACTGTAGCCAGCTCGAATCCCAAGCTCTCCTACTCGACCTTGGAGTCAGAAATCAACAAGTGGGCCTACCAGTTGGAGGAGCAGGAGAACATTTTCATCCACCAGGCCACGCAGGTCAACGCTTGGGACAGACTTCTGCTTGAAAGTGGAGACAAGGTTCAGCTCTCTCAACCGTTTTCTTTAGCATCGTGACAACCTTCTCTTGACAGATTACCGAGCTGAACAGCACAATTGAGACTCTGAAGGTCGAACAGCAGAAGTTGGACCTGGAATTGGATTACATTTCCAGCCTGGAGCGCGAACTTGAGGACAGCATCGCTCCGATAGAAACTGCCATATCCACAATGCAATTGGCCGATCCAGAGCGTCAGCAAACGTAAATATTTAAATCCAGAATTCGATAAAATCTAATCAATCACTTTGCTGCAGGTACGAGATGGCAGAAAACCTGGATGCCCAGACCAAGCAAATGGCCAATGACCTGAAGAAGATTATTAACCACCTGAATGTCATCAACAAAGAGCAGGACGAGAACAATCCTGTAAGAATTTTGCCGTCTCCTCGTTGGTAATGTTTCATGTTTGAATTCAATTTGGCAGGTCGTTCAGGTGGGAAGAATATTAAATGCACACATGAATTCGCTGCTCTGGATCCATCAGACAGCCACAGCCAGCCAGTCTCAAATGGACGAGGCGTCGAAAGTGATTGATCTTCTAAAGAAGGAACTCTTGGACCATTCTGCTCTACTCAAACAATAATTATTTTCTGGATTTATGTTAACTTTAATTAAATAGTTTTTCATCAGAGAAAATACTAAGAATTTGATTCAATTTCTTTAAGTCTGGACTCCAGGCGCTTGGTATCTATGCCCCGCTCCTTGTTGAATTCCATGGCTAACTCCAGTTGATTCTTCTCCAGACCTTGGAAGTGAAACATAGATCAGAGTTGGTTACATATATAATGATTTGAGTTTTACCAGGAAGTCTATCAAAAAGGCTGACTCGCATTTCATCATCTAGATCATTTTCTTCTCTTAACACGCAGAAGTAAATCATAAACACAGTTAGGCTGGCCATGATAATGGGAGCCTCAAACCAAGGTGCATCGTCTTTATTTCTAACCCTTGCGTTGCCAGGAGACGCAGCTTCACTGCTAGAGAATTTAATAGGGCCTTCGTCATCTTTTGCTGTTTTTCCTGAATATAAGCATACGCAGCCTCTAGGATTTGTAAGAGTTCGGCATGTGCCAGGGCTGAAAAGATTAGCATTATGTAACTGGTTATAAAAGCTCTTGAGATATTGTACATATTATGCTTCAATTTATATAATCACCTCAACCTGGAGAGCAAGTTTGATGTGCGGCCGAGAGAATTCCTCACACTTGACAAAGCAAGCATTTTCCTGAGTAAAAAGTCCAATAACGCTAAAAATTTTGTTGTATAATATTTAATTGCGAGTTTCACTCTGCTTATATTATTATACCTCCAGCTGATAAATTTGGAAAGCAAAACAATATAAGGGGCGTGTCCAGGTCAAACGCTTCTGGTTGGTTACCATGCTGGTTACCACGGTAACTGCGACGTGATTGGTCAAGAGCTGTTGTCAAGGTTGCTGATGTACAGATGAAGTAGCTTTGACGGAAAGACACTGGAAATTTTTTCGATTTTTCTGCACATAAAATTATTTCGATTATTTCTGAGGAAAAATAAATCACAGTAGACGAACATCAAGTTAAACGCGTGCCGAAATGATACTGTTCTGATTGTGAGCTGCGATGCAACATTGAAAATAATTTATGAGGGTAAATTAATCTTTACATTTTTAATAATTGATCGGACACTGTTGTTTTCGTAGATTTTAGTTGACTCAAATTAAGCCAGATTTAAACTCAATATCTCTTTTACTTCTAAATATTTGGAATAATGAAGTTAAGTAATGTATCTATGACCATGCTGCTCCGATAGTCTACAAACACAAATAATCGTTAAATTATTTTATATTTTTGCCTATAATCAATCCTTTGCTGAATAATTTATTATACAAAAAATTATTTTATAGTTTTCCTACTGAAACATTACCATGGATGACGAATCCTCGAGCGACTCAAAAGATGGAGCGATCAGTCCAATATCAGGTGACAGTCCTTCTACCGGAGGTGGAAAATCTGGAGATGAAGAAGGAAGATCTTCTAAAACCCACCTTCCCAACTGGTCTGGGTCCCTATGGCAAGACGGCAACAGAAAGAGCGCCTTCCAGCCGTACAGAGTAATTTTCCTAAATTAACATTAAACAATAACAATTAATATGCTATTTCCCTTTAGCAACAAACAACAGTGCTGACGAATCTGCAGAGGGGCAACATCCAGACTCTGACCCCTGTGCTGGAACCTCTGGATGTGTCCATGCACCACAGGGCTGGACAGGGAGAGTTGTCTGAAGAAGATTTCCAAGAAGGCAAAGACACACGCCAAGCTGACAATTTAATTTTTTAATTTATAAATCCAAATTTTAGAGGTTGATATTGATGAAGTTGACACTTCCGGCTTGACTCCACTTCATTGGGCGTGTTTTTACGGTCAGCTGCCAACTGTGCAGCTACTTCTGCAGAAGGGAGCCTCCATCAACAAGGAGGGAAAAGAGGGCGAAACTGCACTGCACCTTGCAGCAGCCAACGGACACCATGACACCCTCAAGGCTCTTCTCTCGAAGGGGGCCGACATTGACCATGTCGATGAGGTAATTAATTCCCATATTTTTTGTACTCTTGAAATGCTCTAAAAACTCAATCTGATTGTTAATTCTAATCACGGAGATCTGTAGGTTCATTTAAGATGGTTATAGAGTTTGACCCCAAGGTCTTCTGAAATGTTAAAATTATCTGGAGTTGCCTCAAAAGTCAAAGATTTTTTTAAGTGAGCTTATCTGATTTGAAATGATTTTCATGTCACTTTGAAACTTTTAAAATCAGTTGAATTAAATGCAGCTTCCTTAAGTGTTCAGTTAACTGTTTATTTTTCAGTATTTCTACAGAAATACTCTGCTCAACTATGTTCGGCTGCTGGTTGCAGTTCATGCTTTAGCTTCTTGCCCTGTCCAAGGGCTGAGGATAACTCATTAAAAATATCACTATTTTATTTATCAAGATGGTAATTTTGCGGCACTCAATGGCGTTTGAAAATTCTCTTTTGTATGATTTATTATTTTCATGCTCACATGATTTAATTAAGTTGTATTCGTGCCAACAGATTATTCGGTATATTTTTATTTCAAATTTCTATTAAATTCAGAATACTTTACAGAACTCGAATACGGCATTGATGTACGCAGCCTTCGGTGACCACCCGCACTGCGTCAACGAGCTGCTTGTAAGAGGTGCTGACTTCACAATGAAAAACATCAACAACGACTCGGTCCTGGGCATCGCAATCGACAGAAGCAGCTCACAAGGTACAGCAGCTTGGCTAAAATCCACTCAAATTTCCTTGACGAGATTTTAATTACAGCCCAGGCAGTGATCGAGAATCATCTCTTAAGCCTGCTGAGTCACACCAAATGAACTCATCATTATTTTTGTACATAATGTAAAAATATTTGTGAGAGATTGAAAATAGATGTTTGTCACATTGAATGAAAGGACGTTAAATGCTCTTTGGGACTTTTTATTTTTCAGCACAAGATAGAGAAAATAATACATAACCGAGGGATGTGGCTAATCAGCTTGAATCGAGTTTCCCCTTTGCAATTACGTTTACCAACTTACAATCACGCACTCACTCGCTCGCTCGCTTCGGCCGCCAACGACTCGCGGCAAAGACTGTTGGCACTGGGTGCCAAAGCGTGCGTGGTCTGTCAGCAAGCACACTACATCTCGCAGGAGACGAGAGGGCTACTGCACTGGTTTCACAAAAATAATGAGAGTAACGGCTACGTTTTACACAGTTCTCGTCGTAATCCTACTTGATATTTGCGTAATATTGTGTGTTAGCGTTCTGAGGAAAGCAAAGTTGAGAAACGTTAAAGGCAAAAAACTACTGAAAAGAAAAAGAAAGGGAATTCAAGCGCGCGAGCCGTCCATGCCAGCAGTTGGACAGCGCCACTCAGTCCACTCGTGCAAAAATACGTAAGAATTTTTTTCGTATCCATCAGAAGCCATTAAAATTATTATCATCATTACACGCTAGCATATTATTCGAATTAAATAACAGAATCGATCGATCAGTGGATTGTTTACTCGGGTTGAATGCAGCAATAATAATTAATCAGTATTGTGATAATTCGACGCGACTCCCGGCGAAATCGGGGAGCGCGAGAGGGGGTGCGTCCGGCCGCGGCGGCGGCGGGCCGGACGAAAGGCCTTGCATGAATCCATCGCGCGTAACATTATTTTCAAAAAGGGCCTCGGCCCCGAGTGGGCCCGGCGCGGGCCCCCGGTTTAACTGACGTACGTACGTAATTGAGAACAATAATGTGAAAAACAAATCGATCGACGTTTCAACACAGAGCAGCAGCGTCTAATTGTCCATGGCGTATCTGCGTGTCCACTCCTTGGCGTTGCGGATGGCCTCGGCCTCGTTGACCTTCCACAGCTCGGCCACGTCGTTGGCCAACGGGTCGTCCGGATTGGGCGCGCTCAGCAGCGCCTGGATGGACAGCAGCACCGTGCGGATCTGCAGGGCAGGACTCCACTTGTCCTTGAGGATATCCAGGCAGATACGTCCGAGGCGGTCGATGTTCGGGTGATAGATCTTGGTGATGAAACGCACCTTGGGCGCAGACATCGGATAGTCCTCGGGCAGGAAAAGCTCCAGCTTGAAGAGGCCGCCCTCGAACGGCGAGTCCTCCGGTCCAGTCACGATCACGTGGAAGTAGCGTGCGTTGTTGTCGTCCGGGACGGCGCTGATCCCAGGCACGGGCTCCTGCATCAGCCGCTGCGTCTCCTTGATGATGCGCCGGGGCAGGGAACACATCTCGAAAGTGCGTGCGTGCTGGCCGGCCGTGCACCTGTGTTAGTCGCCCACTCTGCAGCTGCGGGAATGGCTCGCCACTGAAACAAGCACCAGCCCCTTCCGTCACTCTCGGTCGGCCCGAAACGCGGCCCGTGCCCAACGCAGAGGTCCAAAAGATACTCACAAGAATCGCCTGTCGTCCAGTCAGCACTCTCGAAGCAGCAGCACGAACGAACCAGGAACCAGCGGACTCGCTCGGGCGTATGTCTGTTGTCAATTGTTTTCTTCCCCCTTTTGAGTGTGGGAAACGGAGCTAAGTACTTCTTTCTACTGCACTCGTCTGGGCCGCCTAATTACGTTGCTGGTGAACATTTTGAAACTCTACTTTACTATTTTAGCATTAAAACGTTGATTTTTTAGCTTTCAGGAATTTAATTCCAAAATTTGTGTGGGAGTTTCTTGATTTACTTCACTCTTTATCGTACTCCCTTGAATTGAGTCTATTCGCGGTCAAGTGACTTTTCCTCTTCTATGGTTGCGAAGTTGTGTGAAACGCTAATCTTAATAATTTGATTAAGATTTAGAAGATTCTTAAAACTATAAATGTTATATATATCACACTATAGACAGAGCGACTTCTACTTGTGGTTTTCACTTAAAAAATAGAGCGACGAAAAAGTAATTCAATATTACTACATTTAAAAAACATTAAGGAAATTTTCGTTATTGTTTCTTAAACCGTGGACTAACCTTATTTTCCAGAATTGTTTTTACTCTAAAACCGTACCATACGATCATAAGGCTACAATTTAATTTCATATTTTCAATATTTCCTTTTATTTAGCGAGTTGCATTTTAAAGTATAAATATCTCCAGAACTTATTAGGATTATTAGTTAGCTCTTTTCAAATCTCTGCAATAATTTGCATTATCAGCATCATCAAAGCGAAATTAGAACTAATTAACCATATCAATAATTATCATTAAGTCTTAAATTATACTCAAAGTAGTATAGATCATTTTAAGTTAAATTAACAGTAAAATAATAATTGCAAGTAAATATGGAACTTATACTATCTATTGAAATAATAACGAATATTTACAACAACTTTTCTTTATTTACCGACATTTCTTAGGAAACGTTTACAAACGGTAGCAACAACAAAAGCTATTGGGCAGCGAATGCAGCGATCCATGTTAACTTTTAAGATGTTTTTGACATTTTGTTTGGATTTAAAAAACTTGGATGTTTCCCAATAAATGGGTTTTAGAAACTTTTGCGATTTGGCAATGATTATAATTACAATACAAATCGTTGGGTGATGGCAATGATGTTTTCGTGAATTTTTAAAGTTGTTTAAAATCCTACAAATGGATTACAGCTTCTTCAGTTCCTCGTCAATTTCAGGAATGATACTCTTCAACTTTTGATACTGCTGAGCACTTAGTGAGATTCCTGCAATATATTTAGACACATGATATTATATTTCGGTTCGGCATGATGTGTAGGTAATAATTATTATAGGTAATTTTTAATAAATTCGATAGAATACAACTAAACTAAATAATTTATCTTTTACTCAGTAGAAAATTAAAAATTTCCGCACCTTTCTTGCCAGGCAACTGCTTGCCATCCTTCTCGTAGAACTCTCTGATGTCAACATAGACCTTTCCCTTAAACTCACGAATCTTAACATGGCGCATCCTGTCAATGGACCAAGTCGGCTCTTCTGCTCCCTCAACGCGCGTTTCGCTGGAGCCACCCCCAGCTGAGGAGCTGCCTCCTTTCTGCTTTTTGCTCGGTGGGGGGTTCCTCTGCCAATATTAATTCCTCCATAAATAAAACGCTTTGATTTTGTGAGTTATTTCATTGCCTTGCTCATATTTGATGTTGCAATAAAATATTTTTGATAAAATTACGCATACTTACATCTTCTGGCCCAGAGTCTGAGTCGCTGTCTGAATCAAGTTGCTTCTTGTTTTTGGGCATGGTGCAGCTGCAATGACAGGACGAATAAAATTAAAACCATTAACTTTTTAAACAGTAATATATCAAGAGACAAGAACGTAATTATAACACCTACAGACCATTTTATTATGTATACAGAGAAATAATTTGCACGGTGGCATTTTTAATGAAAGCAGCTGGGTAATCTTTTTGTTTGTTTGTAATTAGAAGAAAAGGAGCTTATTCTCTTCTCTAAGAACCTTTTCATCTTGAAATGTTCATTTATTTCTCGTTGGTAAAAGAAAAAACGCTGTGCTCGAGTTATATAATGTGACTATGCATTGCAGAGACGACAGAAGAGGTCTGAAAATTTGCCATGCGCATAATACCAGCGAATAATTTAGGGAATTTGGTGTCAGACTTTAAACGGCTTTCGTCTATTTATGTAACAGTGTGAAAATGATGAGGGCGGAATAATATACCAATAAGAAGTTCAAAAATCATCCCTATTCCACTCGTGTCGTACATACCTATCTTCAGTTGATTTGGAGGGAAATGAAACGGATCGCTGTGTGCAAGAAGTGAAGTGATGTCGTCGCAGCCGGCTGCCGTTATATATACGGTTATAGCTCGCTTGTTTTGTTCCAGAATTTGCATTAAGTAAAATGCAGTTGGCAACACTGCTTGGATGAAGTTTGAAGGGAGAGAGCGGCTCCACACGGAAATTTATCTCATTATAAAACTGAAGCAGAGTAGTTTGGAATCAAGAATTCGTTTTTTACGTTGTCAGACATTCAAGCTATTAATATAAACCAACAGTATTTAATTGGGTCTATACCGGAATTAAAAACATTTTGCACTCTCGGCCACAGCAAAATGTGTGGTCCATATCAAGTGTTGGACTATTCTATTTACTTGTTGGGGCTCATTTCGAAATTTCACTTCTCATGAAATAATACATATTATATAAAACCTTTCCCCGCATATTTAAATTATCTTTGAGAGAATATTAAAAATATGAAATTGATTTTTTCAGAATTTCAAAGCTAAAGATGTTAAATTTTTCCTGGCTCTCAATAAATTAAATTTCGGCTTAAAAAACAATATCAAATTATTGCAAATGAAAATAATTTAATAATTACTGTTGGCCTTCAAGGCCGTCTGTTTATTGACATTTTGTACTCTCTACACAGTGTATCAATAATACAGTCAGTTTCAAATTACAACACCTGCAAGAAATCATAACATTTTTTTATACCAATTTAATTAATACAGTCACAGTCGTGAGCACGAGAGAACAGGGCGATTTAA
This sequence comes from Cloeon dipterum, assembly GCF_949628265.1. Taxonomy (NCBI): domain Eukaryota; kingdom Metazoa; phylum Arthropoda; class Insecta; order Ephemeroptera; family Baetidae; genus Cloeon; species Cloeon dipterum. The sequence goes on from NC_088787.1 coordinate 25,019,048, forward strand.
TCTAGTGTTTAAGGTTTTCGGGAACCGTCAATAAAAATATTGCAAATCAAAAACTGCTTGTCAGAAATACAGTGCTCAAAATTTGTGTTAATGCCCAGAAATGAGCATCACTTAGCCGGCGTTTCAGCGTCACCATTTTTCACAGACTTTGTGGCATTGTGATCGTCCATCACCTGCTGCGACAGAGCCATGGTGGTAGGGTGCTGGAATTGCAGCCTGAAGAACTCGTTAAGGTCCGAGTGACCCTTCTGCTCGTATTCCCTCGCCTGCAGCAGCAGGTCCAAATGATCCAGCTCCTTCACAAACTTTGCCTCCTCGGTTTCTTGAGATTCATATTCCTAAATAACAGAACACAGCATTTTATTAACTTAAATGAAGATTAGGCATTGAAGAAAAATAATTCTAGCGGAAGCAGAAATAAAAACTTTGAGGATTTGTTCCACAGCTAAAACAGTTCAGTAACCAGAAAAGAAGAATTTTTAACAACTCTCAATTTGCTTATTTATGAAATTCTTTATGCTAGTAATGCTTTTATAATTGTAAATATTCCTGATATACTTATCCAATGAGAAAAAAATTGCGAATTAAATAAAATGTGCTCACGCTAAAGAGAGCTGTGATTTTTTCCCCAGCCTCTGCACCAGCCAAGGAGGCGAGCTTCTCAATGGCGGCCCGCTCACGTTTCAATTTTTCCTCCCTAGGCACCCCGCAGTAAGGAGTGATATCACCAATGATGCTTTCACCCATGTCGTGCACCAAGGAAAGTTCCATGCATCTGAAATCACCCAATAAGTTTTTACGGTTCCTTCCAAATTCATGCAATTTTCGGTCTGGCGCTGACCTGATCCTGTCAATTTTTGAATCGACGGGCAAGAGTAAGCTCATCACAGCCATTCGGTACATGTGGCCAGCAACAGTCTCTGGCTGCTCAATGTTTTTCAACACCCACCCCTGGCGTTTCAAGTGCTGAAAGTGAGAGGAAATGTTAGGGAGTTTCTCAAAACACATTACATAGATACATCGCAACTATATGTATGTATAATACTTGCCTTCAATTCATTCATGAAGCGGAGGAACTCAAGCATATTAGGCACGTTCATTTTGTCCACACTCATTTTTGGGGCAGAAGAAGCTGCTTTCGAATTTTTAGTTTGGAAAATTTGATCGAGTTATCCTGCCTGAAATATAATTCATTATGTAGACGTTTTGCTTAATGAGGATGAAGAGAATTTTTTAAAGCAAATTACTGATATGTAATCACAAAATGTAGTTAAATACATAATATATGTAAGCAAAGATAAATAAAATTGAAATCTGGGACTCATGCAAGTTACATATTATGTGAGGATGAGGAAAGAGATTTGAATTAATTTAATGTAAAATTCATAACGTTGAGTGAAAAATATACGTGTTTTGCGTTATTTTAAAGGAACATGGATGCCGTCTGATAAACGCTGATAAAAATGTTTGGCCTGGCGGAAATGTATGTACATACGAATTCCAGGTGTGTGGCCCATGCATAGAAGAATGCTGTTTTGTGTGGGCATTGTGTACAAGTCTTCGTTCGATTCAAACGGTTAGGAAAAGATAAGAAATTTCAGATTGGAAAAGCAAACAGAAACGTTTAACAAGGGTAGAAATTGAGGATGCGCCTGAATCAAATGCCAACCTGACTAGCACCTTTGACTGACGAACGATGACCCGGAGTGACCTAGCAGCAAGGCAGGTGAATTTACCAAAACACGATGTCAAGTCAAGGCAACAGCAGGATGCAGAATCGTGAATACGCAAAGTCGAGAGGGGCGGAGCAAATTTAGCAGTGTTGCCAGTTGACACCTTGTCCAAAGAGATTGGATTACATAGAAAAAGAAAAAAAAAACAAATCAAACCAAAGAAAATGTAGAATTTACGGCTGTGAAAAGGAAGTTTTCCAAAATTATGTTTTTAAATAATTATCTTTGCACTCTCATAAATATGCTTTTAAATTTGAGCAAAATTATGAATATAAATTTTTCAAACGCGAATCTAGAAAGATGTTGAGTGATTTTTTCACTACAAATTAAGTTACACAAAATTGGATAAATTGCTTCATGTCTCACCATGTCCATAATTTTACGTTAGAATAAATCGGAAAATATATTATTTCAACTTGAAATTAAAATCCTTAAAAACAGCTCTGAAAGTATCGCTGAGAATCAAACTAAATTACATTATTATATGTATGAATTAAAATTTCATACACAATTATACCGACCACATTTTCAGTAAATAGGGTTGCAATTGAATAAAACGCTTAAGGTTTTGTTTAATAGATCTCATAGATGTTGTATATATGCGTCTCTAAAAAGCTATGATACATATGTACACATTGATTCTCAAATTTCTCGTTAATGACACTCAATTACATAAGTTTGCATAATGCATAACATGCGCAGCGTATTTTGTTTTTTTTCCACGGAGCCGCCAAGTCTAGTGTATTATTTTTTTTCTCACGAGGAGGCCCGGTGCGGAATTTTTTTATTTCTTGACGTATTCCTCATGCAAAGGCTAAATATAACATTTTTGCAACATCGTTCCAAGAAGTGACGTTTTCAACGAGAACAGAAGTGCAGTGCACAGCAATAGTTAATCACAAAACATCATTTTTTACTAGCTGCCCACGACTGCGTGTGTCCACTGAAATTATAAATAATGTGAAATCAATAAATAAGTGTAAAAATAAATAAAGGAGTACTGCGCAGCTTTCAGAGTACACGAAGGGGTTCATGTTCTCCTCGCCTTATTTTTGAGTGAACGTGAGAAAGAGTGGATTCTGGCTTTGGAAATTTGGTCGGAGCAGCCACGAATCTAATTGACAAACATCGAGCGACAGAATACGACCTTGTATACAAATCGTCATCGTGTGTGTGTGTGTGTGTGGGTGTAAGAGATAATGATAGGTCTAAACGAACTGGGGGAAGAAATCAGCAGAGAAAGAAGAGTCAGCCTGAAAAATGCTCGGGTATGCAATGTGGTGAACGCGGCCGTCCGGCCAGTTGCATATATTCGTCGCTTTCCGCTCCTCGTTAATGAATAATTATGTGTGTACTCTCAGGCGGATATTTTTGTCTGCGTTTTTTTGGCAATTTGTGAGTCGAGGGAAGTTTTTTTATCAGGCTACAAAATGCGTCATGTTTCACAGCGACAAAATTAAGCGTTTCATTACATGCTGCGCTTGACTGAGCGGCGGCATCTATAATTTTGTGTAGTAATGTATTATGTATTTGCGGATAATAAAATTATCTGCTTTTATATTTTCTTTGACGTGCAGAGGAGTTAGTTCCGAAACTACGAGAGGTGGCTCACCAAGAATTTATATAAATCTTTCCACTCACTAAGGTTTCGACGTTTTAGTTTTTCAAAACTTTCCGGATTTCAACGACGTACACAGTGGTGGAAATATTTTGATTCAACAATTTTAGCGATTTTTGGAGATTTTACGAAAACAGCAAAAAAAAATGAAAATTGATTTTAAAAATATTATTTTCTTCGATTGAGCTGAATTTTGGTCTGTAGACTCTGTTCAATGAGACAAATCGACATTCAGAAAAAAATTAAAATTCCCCACAAGAGTGAGTTCTAAGCTGTGTTTTTATTGGTTATTGTAGAGCGAAATTTTTTTAAAATCTGATATAATTTCATATTTTATGCATGTTGAAAAAATTTCTTGCATGTTCTTTTGCCGAAAAAAATTTATTAATGGAAAATATAAATGAAAAGTATTGAAAATTTACAGAATTTCTTTCTTAATGGAGCTACATGATCTAGGAGTCAGCTCCGAATTTTTTAAAGCATTAATCTTCGACTGTTAAAGAGCCAATGGCCAATTTGCCGGCAAAAGTCTAACAATTAGGGAAAGTAAAAAAATTACACTTTGATCGATGTGTCTGGTCAAGCAGAGTCTAGAATAAAATATCACCATGATTGAATGAAAACTGATTTCATAGTTTGATTTTGAAACAATTCCCATGTTCAATTCCATAAGGATTTTTAACCTTCACCACTCACTAATTCCGTTGAATCAAGAAATCTCTTTAACTGATTGGATTCAATAATATCGCCAAAAACAAAAGCATCGAATCCTAAGAGTTTTCTTGACCGATTTCAGCTGCACACTCGGATTGAATTTCCACCTCTTTTACCCCTTAAGCTTAAAATTAGAGAAACAACACATGATTTTCTTTTTAGCTAGAGACACAGTGAGTTTAATGGAACACAATTAACGCACAGTTATCAATATATTTTGTGGATTTACCTCGTGCGGTTCGCAAGATAAATTATTTAAAAATAAATTCGCTCAAATCGTGAACAAAACACAAATAATGTAAAAGCGAGCGCGTTTTACAGTATACAACGCGCGCACATGTACACACACTTATTTTTAATTTACTTTTTCCTCCGATTGCTCACAGAATGCACAATGCGGACATAACGTAAGTGTATAAGAATGGAATGCTTTTGATGCAGTACAATAAATTATATCGTAATATATATTTAATAATTAAGATGAAATTCGCTTTTCCAAAGGCAACAATAATTATTCCTCATTAAAAGCTAATCAACAGCAGTGCGTATATTCCTCTTTAATCGATTTATTTGTTCAGGATAACAACTTTTTGCAATTAAGTCGATTACTTCGCAATACATATCATATAACACCGGGTGTTGGCCGATTTTTTTCTCTCATTTGCGTTACGACTATTTTATTTCTCACAATAAATCAGATTGAGTCTCTCACTATTTATTATTTTTACTTCAAGTATCCGGTTCTTCTTTAAACGTCACCATCTTCTCGTCAATTTCTTGTTTTTTTAATGAACAGCCTATTTACATTTTTTTATGTTGAGCAATTTTTGCAAATTTTATATTGACTACATTTACAGTGAAGCAGCGTTCATTGAAAACTATTCTCATTCCGTATTCTTTTTATTTGCCCAATTGATTTTTTTTTTGTGTAGTTTAGTCAGCAGAAAATGTTTTTTTGTTCTCTCAAAGCGCGTAATTTAGGGTAACGTTTCGGAGGAGAATGCGTAGCTCTGTCTAGAAAAAATACATTTTCTTCAAAATCGCGCGCGGTCCTCAAAATACAGGCTCGTTCTTTTTTTTTGTGTGTGTGTTTCAAGCAATTACACACGAGGAATTAAATTCAATGCTCAACGATCAACATTGCTAGCTTACATTGTACACACACGTCTCGCTAAACACCGAGCACACGCAAGAGAAAAATCTCCACATGGCTAACAAGCAGGGCCGAACAACACCGAAATTACGCTCTAATCATCCTTGACGCCCGTGCCGACTTTCATCCTGAGCACAACTACAGATTTCTGAGGATGGTAAACACCAGAAGCCCGAAAATACATGGAAAACTCCGTTCTTGAATGGGGGATCGTGTTTGGAGGGGATTTGAAAGTGATCCTCAAGGGAATAAACAGATACAAAATTAATACGCTGCTAATTTCCCACTGAATGATTGGCTGAGTTTTATTCTCAGCTGGACGTGGGTAGCTCTAATTGATAAGAGCGGCAGACAGTTTAATTAAAAAAAATATCACGCATTTTCTAAACCAATTATAATTCCTATGTTTTTTATTATGGCATTACTAGAACAAATTTAAAGTTCAGTAAAATTTGAAGGACAGGACAGCCAAGGGAAATTTTAATGGCTTCCGTCATAAGAGTTTTAGCTGCACTTTTTATGCGATTTCATAAAATCCGGTAAAAGCAAAATAATAATATGGCTGCATAAACATTTTGCAAAATCCGCTCGGGAAACAATGAGTGGTCTCAGAATGAAAGCTGCCGAGAGCGTCTGTTCGTACTGCAAAAACACCGATTTTAATACGCTGTGGCGAAACAAATCTGACTTTCACGTTGAGGAAAAAAGCGGTGCGCAAGCCCTACAAAACGCGTCGGACCCGCACTCACTTCGATTTGTCGCGACGAAAAAACTGGAGCTTGAATGAAAAGGCACGGCCTGAGTGGAGATGTGACCGCCGGCGCCGCGTTTTTAGAAATGAAAATCGTCCCAGCTAGGGCTGCCAGGCGATTGTTCTATTTTTTTTGCGTTCTCCTAAACAGCTAGTCAACAAATTCGCACGACGACAACAACAACAACAACTAAACACCGAGTATTCGATTCTTCTTCTTTTTGGTATGCTTAAGCGGCCACAAAACCAAACAGTCAGATTTGTTGTCAACGAATACACATGAGCTGATGTCATTGTTCCGGTTCGACTAACAAAATTGTTTAGAATTGCGTGTGTGTTTGTTTATATATGTGTGAGAGAGTATGTGGCTCAAAAAGCACCAATGAGATGAATTTCTTCGATTAGTTCGAGGAACTGTGGTTTGGGGGAAACACAGGTTTTGAAAACGTTCATCCGCTTCGGCCCTGACGCTGCGTTCTTTTTCCAAAGTTATTACGATTTATATATTATTGTTTTGCTAGAAAAGTGTGTGTCGAAAAAGCTCCATTTTCATTAGAGTGACGACCAGAGTCGAGAGAGTAGTAATTGATTATGCGCGATTTAAGTGGTTATATAAATAATACACGCTTCTCTTGCGAGAAAGTGAGAGAGAGACTAAAGTTTAGTTTTGGTCCGATGACAAATGGTCGTCCGCCCGAACGTGGCTTCCTCCAAAATTCGCTTCTTGAGATTCCAAGGAAAGGAAACTAAATCGACAGTGCTTCTGGATCAGGAAGAAATGGAAAATGATTTCGCAACAACTATCATAGAAATTCTTCTCAGCGTCATAGACTACGTGTAACAAAGCACTACATTTTCCCTTCTCTATTTTTTTGTATTATGTTTTCTCACACATCCTCAGCTGTGTTTCCAAATGGAACAAACGTGGATTATATATTTATGTAAGATAACTGTCTGCGTTTAACAAGTGCGCGCGCGGAGATCGGCAGCGCAAACATCGATCCGCTTGCTCTAAAACAATAACTCGTCTCTTACTTTTTTTATCCGCAAAATGCACAAAACGCATTTGCTCAAACGCTTACAAGAATTTTAAAATTGCTGTTCGTTATCGGAATAGTTAGGCCCTATATATTCAAAATTCATTCACTTTGACTCATGTTCGTGAGTGCGTGTTTGAAAACCGAGAGGTTCGCGGCGGCGTTCGAAAACAACAATTTTCGGCCGCACCGTGCCGCCAGCCGGCCCGGTCCTCAATATCCGTAAACACTTAACATATAATTATATCATTTTCCGTCAATTGCGTGTTGATCTTCACAGAAGTGGCAAAATATACAGTATATATAATAATATATTTCTCGTATTTCTATCGGCGGGCGGCGTCAGCACCCTGGGCCGTTCGTCTCTCGCTTTTGGCAAAAATTTCTCATCGATTTCACTCGCAGGGTGTTGCTGGCTCGCTCGCACGCAATTAAAAAAATAACAAGTGTGTTACTCTACGCTGCAACTGGGGGCTGCCGAGCCCCAAAAATAAATACAGAGTGTGAGTGAGAGTGTGTGTGTGTGTATGTGTGTGTTGAATTTCTTATCACAAGCTACTATTGCAGAGGCTGCAGTTCAAACGAAGGCCCAGCACTCCAACGCCTTCACCACAAAGTCCTCTTCTTCGACCAACGCCTTGTTGCCGTACGTCGAGCACGGCTGCGTCCGGCCTTGGTACAGGTCGCCGTCCAACCACAAACCGAATTTTCCACTGGGGAAAAAGGGAAAATCGTCAGAAACGTAATTGAGAAATTAATTTTATGTAATGCTAGAGACTCTTGAGAAAATTTTCTAGGGCTACAAAGAAAAGGTTTATCAAAAATTTCACCAGCAGTTTAAAATTATGCAGAACAAAATATAACGAATGGTCTCTTGAAGGATAAATGAAAAAAAATTAATAGGCATAAAATTTGAGTTCGGCTTAAATTTTACAGCAGAAAAAATAAGAATTATTGATTTTTAGGGTTACAAACAAAAAGGTTTTTAGGAAAGGACATATATAATGGCATTATTGATGAGTCTAGACGATTTTAAATGAGGTTTACTCATTTTTGTAGACAAAGTGTTGATTGGGCTTCATTTTTTTTTAATATTTCTTAAAATCGATTGAAATTTTGATATTTTTTAAGTGAAAAACAAAAAATATAAAGTAAATTTAACAATGATTGGGCAACTTACTCTCCAGCGCCGATGGCAAGGCTCTCATTGTTTCCCTTAACGAAGAAAATGTTTTCACCGGTCCAGTCAAAGACCTCAATCTTCCCAACGGGTGGTGGCGTCGGCGGTTCCTCTTTTGCGGGACTAGAGGGCTGTGACGTTGACTCGGCTGCCTCTTCGTTGTTCGGCGTCGACGGCGGCGCGAAGCGGAACAGGAACGACTCGCCTGTGCCGTAGAAGTGGTCGCTCACTTTCAGAGCGCAGGCCGTCAGCGCGCCAAACACCTACAAGTGGTTAACAAGATAAGAAAAAGCGTGGCACAACGCAATAATATATTTATTGAGATCAGCTGTTCTTTTTTAACTTAAACTTTATTTTTTTAATTTTAAGACAGTTAAGAGATTTTGAAATTCTAGCAATTCGTTTCCAGCTTGATCCTGCCTTCTCAAAATTATAGGCAATAATTTTAGAATTATTTAATATCTGGCCTTACAATCTTGGAAAATATTCTCATATTCAATTAGTTTTGTCCTATATAAAAATATCTTAAAAATCACACTTAATTCCATAAATTCCCTTAAGAGTAAATTTGGAAATTAAACCTCAGTTTAACATTTTTTGCATTCAGTGAATCAATCTCATGATTAATTATTTTTTAAAGGAGACACTCACCCTGTTCTCAGTGTCCTGTACGACGAGCAGGATGGGTGACTCGACCTTGGCCATCTTGCGGAACATGGAGTTAAGCGAGAAGCCGTGCTGCGAGGTGGAGAAGACCAGCGTCCAGGGGTAGCCCTCAGCGCGGGCGGGCAGGTGGCGCAGCAGGCGCGCCCGGTGCGCGTCCTCGAAGATCTCTGTGGCGCCGATCAGCTCCGGCAGGCCGAACACGTCGACGTCGAAGGATCCGGCGCTGGAGCCGCCGGCAGCGTAAAGCGCGCGCCGCAGCTCCTCGCTCATAGACAGCACCTGTGGAATTGCCAGCAAATGAGAAGACGCACTCTCGAGACGCGCAAAAATTGTCCTTCCCGCACGCGCGCACTCCTCCTCCGCCACTCCCATTTGTGCAGACAACATCCAAACAGACTCGACTCTACATATACGTGAGTGGTCAAGGAGGAGTTGTTGTTACTTTTTTCTCTTTTCGCCACGAATGGACACTTTAGCTAATTGGCTGCAATTATTTTGCGTGTGCAAGCACCAAATTTTACGGTTCGTGGCTCTACTAACTTCTCTATTTGGGGACACAATGCGTAGTGCGGACTTGCGGAGTGATCACAAGCAACACAAAACATGAACTATGCAGTTATACTTAAAGGGAAATGCGTTATAAAACGCGGTCTTGCTTTAAAAGGCCCATTACCTCGAATTCCGCGCTAATTTAACTGGTATAAACCGCAATTGAGAGCTATCATGGATGGCGGGGAGCGAGAAAACGAGAATAACACAAATTTTTGCATTGCTGTAAGCAAAACCTAAAAATAAGTAAAAAAGTAGCAACCATTGCGAGCGGAATGACAGTGTTGCTCCAACTGGCTTCAAAAAATGTATTTATGAAAGAGGGGTGAACGAGTAAATTTCAAGAATAGCACCTCTCGCCCCCATTCAGTTATTATTGTGTAACATGCCTGAAATTACATTTCGGACAGTTTAACCTTAACCATAATACAAGAAAACATTTCTGCCCACAAACTGCGACTCGTTTTGGGCTTGAAAGTTGAGTTCCAAAATACAAAATAAATATGCTCGCTTTCATAGAGATTATTTCTTTCTTCCAAGGGCTATGAATTTTCAATGTTTTTCAGAACAAAGTCGCAATTTTTAGACTGTTTTTTGTAACAAAATACTCGATTTTAGACGGGATTCTTTGAATCACTCGTAGCTTGATACAATGTATTTTTGGTCAAAACGATATTTTCCGTATGAAAAAAATTAAACAACTTGATTTCCTTGAAAATATTCCCCGGGTACAAATTTCCAATCAAAAATTAGTTCCCTTAATTTAACTGAATTAAACGTCAGTTAAGTTAATTTTTGGTGTAGATTTTGGCTTATTTTTTCTGATAAATTAAATTGATGGAACGAGAAGGAAACATAAGTCGTGGTTTTCCTTCCTCTTGGAGTATAATTTCAACAGTACAAGTAAAAACCATAGGAAATAACAAAATTTTTCATGAATAATAATGGTATTTCAATTTAGATATAAAATTGCTGAATTTTTTATTAATACAAAAGACAAAAAACCGCATTGCAGTTGAAAAGGACTATATTAAGATAAAAAGATATTTTTTTTCGTGTGTAGACGCTCTTTAACGGGTTTGCCATTTTTTTACGATTTCGTGTATGGTATAGACTACATGAATCATGCTCATTTGATGTTCCCGTGACGACTGGAGGCTTAGAAACGAGTGACGGCTGGAGAAAAATATCCCAAAACTATATATGAACAACTTAAATACTTGAGCAGATAAATTCGCAATCTGCGTCCAATTTGCATTTGAACGTATTAGGAGTGACCTCTATCTAAGAGAGGTCAAATGTAATGAGTTTATCAGATTGACACTTGCCCTTTTTCTACGTTTTCTCTGGGTGCCGAGTTTGAGCGAAAAGGACTGGCCGATGGATTTGAGCGATCGCTTGCTGGACGTTGAAAACCAAGTCGACATGACTCCTTGTCCCGGTCCAGGCAAAAAAAAAAAACGGGAAGGAGAAACGTGAAAGAACGACACCAACAGGGCACTCGCGCTCGATCTCGCTTGCACAACAGCGCTCAAGGGAACTAACTCTATGCAAAATGCTTTATTGTCGTCCGTCCGCGCGCTTCGCGTCAAGTCATCATTTCTGCAGCACCGACATACTTAACCCCGGCTAATTTAATCACGCTCGGCGAAACACGAGCCGTTAACGTAACCTCGCGGCGCGAAAACAGAATCTTCTTGCGTCAGATTTAATCTTGTATTTATATTTACCTTCCGAATGGATTGAATTTCTAAATAATGTTCAGCTTGTTAGAAAACCGAACCCGATTTGTTTGTAAATGTGCGAGTCTAAATTAGGAAATTGGCGAACTCGGGATCGCTGCCGGCAATTTCGGTTGATCTACCTTCATATATATAACGAAGGTCCTTGACGGAGACGTCACGACGCAAATGTTTATCTTGCAGAGGGTTTTATTACATTTCCCCAACAATGGCATTAAAAATTCCAAGAATGGGCATCATATTAAGATTAAGACTACATTCGTATTTCAAGTAAGGCTATAAAGAAAAATTGAGAAAAATTGCCTTTACTTTGAATACGCTATTGAAATTGAAGAAGAGCTAAAATTTGCCCAGATTACCGTTTTAAATTGCGAGAAAATCCGCTCAAAATTTTAATGCTAATCATACAATTTTCTCAAATGAACCACATCTTGTTTCTTGTTATAGCCAATAATGCAAAATATTCTCAACTGTTGAGTTGTCAAGCTCCACTTTAATCTGCTCAAGTCAATGCAATTTGCACGTGCTGTTAATTAAATAAAAAAATAATAAAAAAAATCAGGGAAACCCGACACAGCATGTTACTTTGGAACGCTGTGCCCTAAATCACGATACACAGTGTTTTATTGCCATAATGAGGTGCAGCAGATCGAGCGTCTGTTCAATAAATCAGTGTTAGATTTCCCCTGAATCGGACTAATTATTTAGCGAGCCGCCCTAAATCCTTGGCGGGCAGCAAAAGAGCTAGCCGGTGAAACAATGCAGCTGAATCTGCTGGAACGGGAAAATCATCTGGTCGTAAATCAGCAGCGGCGTTTATCTCGCTCGATCTCGCGGCCGCTCGGCCAGCCAGATGGAAAGCTCCGATTTTCAGCCGAGCAATTTGCTTGGAGGGCAGCGAACGTCCGGCCACCGAGTGGCCGCCTCGCAGCAGAAGGCCGGAAAAAAACAAGGCTGCCGACAAGTGGTGCTAACCAAGTGACAAAAAATGTGTACACAAACAAAATGTTCGGTACATATATTGATTTTGTTAATGCATTATGGCTTTTAAAATGAATTTCATTTACTTAGCCAACGGTTTTTTTTTAAATCCTGGCTGCAAGATTTAACTTTAATTAAAAATGGCAGAAAATAAAATAAAAATCATGTTTAATTTAAACGCAGACCAAAGAAATATTCAAAGTGACGACTGCAGGCTTGATTTCCGCTATTTTAATTGGAAATTTGATGAAAAAAAAACACACCACAGGCCTTCCGTTTTAATATCCTATATTTCGCACTCGTAGCGAACGAACAATGAAGTGCGATTTCTACTCGATTTTTGCACATTTTAAAGCCACCAACGAGCTGCAATTGGATGGAGAACGACCTTCGCAGGCCCTTTCAAGTCGTATTATTTCTCAGCGCAGCGACAAAACAAACAATGGTATCAGGTGGAAATTTCACGTGCATGATAATTATGCGAACAGAAATTGAGCCGGCACGGAGGCAGACGGCGTCGGCCTGCGCTTCGTAGAGCGCACAAAAAAGGAAACGAGTTGTTAAGTGGCACTCTTTCTTGTCCCAATCGGTGTAAAACGGCCGGCGCTGCTGCGATTTATTGGTGCGGATGGGAAGAAAGAGTCCGTGTGGCCTTTGCATGCAATAAAATAAAGCAAGCTGACCTCGGCTCATAAATTAGAAGGTACACACAGACACATGCACGCGGCTGCGCGCGCCGTTCAAATTATGAAAGTAAATCAAGGTGCCAAATAAAAGCAGCCGCTCTCGTCGTCGTTTCAAGATCAAAATATAACAACAAACAATAATTATTAGGCCGAGTGAGTCAGCTTGCTTCGAAGTCCGACGCTGCTTTTCATCTCCTCCGTCGGTTGATAAGGAATTGATAAACAAAATATCGTTCCTTACCGTGAAACACACAAAAAAATAACAAAAAAGGAAATTTTGATTCCCAGACGGAAGTAGGTCAGAGGTGAGGACTGAAACGGGCCGCGCTGTTGTTCAAGTCTTATTCAGAAATCCTCCGCACGCGCGGGAGCGATTAAACTCAAAATAGAACTGCTCACGGCTTGAATTCAAAGTGCTTATTTCGGGAGTTAAGTAGAAGCAAAGAGCACTCACGAGACTGGCGATGTTGTTGGCCAGGCTCTGCATTCTTGAGACGGCCATGTCGGAATCGATGGGAAAACGGATGTGCGAAAAAGTCGGGAAAGCAGAGGTTCACCCCATCACCGGCCCGTCCGCGGATTGGCCCATCGCGATTGTCTGCACTTTGGCACCAAACGCGCGCCCAGCACAGACTGACGAGCCAACTGTGGCTGATAGCACTCGCAGCCTCGCTCTCGCGCCGAGCGAGCCGCCGAGAGAGGGAAATAATAACAACAAAACCAAACGCTCTCGCATCTCGGCGCCGCAGCACCTGCACCGCCGCCAACCACTCTTTCTATTTTTAACCCAAAATAATGACACAACTACCACGGCAACCTTCCACCACCGCCCGGCATATTTCGAAATTGGGCTGTTTCAAAACGGGGCAGATTTCAAAACTAAGTTTGCATTTAATTCAATTGTATGTGCAGATTTATCACGTTTTGCAATTTTGTTGGCAGGACATGGGCCAATCGAATGAGGCAGCCGGCTCTTTGTGTAAATATAAAAGTGCTTTTTAAGTGCAGCAGTACCGACTGTGGGACAGCTTGAATCCTAATTTGTGTTTGAACAAGAACCTCTTTTAATTTAAATCGAAGACAGGTTTTCTCCTTTAACATGCTGTGTGAAAAACTTAGATTGCCCTTTAGGATTTCACTCTGGAAATGGGAATGATCGGGACAAGTGGTCCAATCCATCTTAAAGCTAGTCGATTCTAAATCTCAAAAAGAGAATCTTAAAGCTAGGACAGAGGTTTCGTTGTGTGATGGTGTGCACCGGTGAAAGTTCCACCAACCGCGGTAACGAGATTTTCAGTAATTACTCAGCCGATGCCCGCGAGGCGAACGCGTGACAGATTAGTCATATTTTTTTCTTTATCTCGAAGAGCTCTCAAACGCCACTTTGGGTGCCAAATGGTACACACAGCACGCTCAAAAATCACGAAAAAAATCAGCTACGAGGAGCGCGTTCTCGGAGTGCAGCGCGGTGCAGTGGCCAAGGCCGAGGCCACGTGACCAGCGGCAGCGAGAACCTGACCATTAATTAGTCCGCAAGTGCGCACAACTGACGCACACATGGTGATTCAAACGAGTACGTACGCTGGACGGATCAATTAGCGCGTCTGAGTATAGTGAGATTCCAAGAAGCTCGAGCGGAACTTTTTTGTGTTAATTAATCGCAACACACTCGAGTTGGAACGCGATAGGATAACTGTTGCACCATGGAAATCAATTCGATCGGTAGATCAATAAAATCGTTGCGCCAGCAGAGCAAAAGAGTGCCGGGTTATAAAACGAATCACCCTGAGCCAACGAGTTTCTGCGTGCAATTCCATCTCCGTCGTGCTTCAATTGCCAACCGCGTGCGTGCGACGTGAAATGAGTAACGTTTTACAGCCAGCATTGCACAACAGGTTGAATTTTCGCACCAGCCTTTAGTTTCACCCTGAAGTCTGATGTCGATCGATAAATCAAGGATATACGCGCAGAAAGTAGGGATATACCCAAAACAAATGAAAAAGATAAATCGCCCAAAAGGAAATTTTGCTTCAAAAACATAGCAGCAACACTTAATATTGACCTGAACAATAAATCTAATTAATTTTATGTAGTTACCGTCATCTTATGTTAATAAGTTACAGCCTTGATCAATTTCAGGGCAAACTTCATTTTAAAACGGTTCCAATTTAATTCAGACAAACAGCAACGCGAAATGAAAATGCAAAAGACCCTATGGAATAATTCAGTAGAGTGAATGTTATCAGAAAGCTTGCACATATTTCTAAGTAAAGAAAGTGAGATTTTTGTGCAGACACATGATTTGTACAAGTAACAGAGAAACGAATCTAGATTTGGACTAACTGGCTACTGTAAAGAGGAAGCTGGAAATTTCTACTGACAGACACTCGGCTACACTTGCTAGAGAAAGAGATAGAGAGAAAGACACGTGTGGAGCCGCATGCTTCTGATCTGATTTGAATTTAGAAGGGGGGCAAGTTGCAAAAAAGTCCTAGTTCCAAATTGGAGAGGCTAGTCTAGTCTAGTGTTTGCTAAAGTCGGCCACATTTACGAGAACACCTGACGGTCGGCGCTGCCCGTTTTGCTAGCATTCAGTTCAACCACTATGAAAAAAATGGCGGGAGGGACAGGCGGGCCAGCCGTCAGGTGAACAGACAGACAGGACAACAGGACACATTCACTGTGAATTTGAATTTCCCACCTCGGGGCGAGCTTCGCACTCAGATGACATTGTCTGAGTCTTCAACAGCGTGTAGAATTTTACATAAGGCGCCTTCAAAACCTGAATTGCAGAACAAAAACAAAATACCAAAAATTGTTTGATTTTTTGGGCAATCCCTACAGCTACTCGGGGGCAGAAAAGGGGTGAAGAAAGGAATAGACGAGGACTCACCTCCCAAGACTCCCTGGTGAGTTCGCCCAGCTCCCCAGTTGAAGAAGTGGAACTGCGGTTTCCCTTGGCGTTATCTGCGTCGACGGCGTCGTCCGGCCACAACTCCGTGTCTGATTCAACCAGCTCAAAGCCCCGCTCTGACAGATCCATGTCTTCCACATCGCCATACAGGTGTGGCACCCAAAGCTGCAAAAATTGGTACAGGTCGTCGATCCTGCAGACAAGATAACACTCGTCAGATCCAACTAACTGCGTTTAATTCCCAATTATGATTCGTTTGTGGCATAATCTAATTAAATTAAAAAATTTGCAGAGAAGACCGCGTGATTTAAATTGCGCAATAACTGAAAATAATTATAAAAACCCGGTTATCACTCACCTGTTTCTTGGCACACTGAACCAGTACTCAGGTCGCATTTTCTTCTTGCCGTATGACATGATGGGCGTGGACTTAGGAATGCGCTTGTTGATTGGTTTACCCATTAGCAGCCGCAGGTACATTGGGGGATCGTCGCACGGTCGCGCGGGTCGAGGGATTAATTCTGCAAAATTACCCAGAGTTAGTTACTTTTCCTTTCCTGTAAGGATTTTGATTTGCAAATCGTCAACTGCTCTGCATTATTTACAATGCTGCAAAGATTATAACACAAGAAATATTAAAGCAGTGGAAAATAGTTACAAATTGTGAATCAATTTTAAGACACACAATTAGGTTTACTATTGATCGGCAGGGCTACCCCATACATCCCTCATCAGGGTTGCATTAAAACCGCTTTTAAAAGGTAAAAATGCAGTGCATTAGAAAAAATCCATTTTATATTATTACCAATTTCTCGCGTGCATAAATTGTTCTGCAAAAAGTCATGTACCAGTCAGTAGAAATATTTTTTCATTTAAAGAGTTTATTTTTTTATTAGATAGCGAAACATTCCATAACATGAAATTTAATGTTAAAATCCATCTGATTACACTATTAATGCAGCTTGCATTTATATATTGATGTAAAAGGTATACGAAATTATTTCTTGCAATTCTAGTTTAAGAAACTGGCGAAAATCTTGTGGTATTAAAATGCAACCCGGGCCGTAATAAATCTAAAATATGAACAAACGGAACAAACATACAAAATATCAATTATTTGACCCCTAAAAAGTTTAAAAATACCCAAATCAATATTTAATAAATCCTATATGTTAGTAGCATGCATCAAACGCTTGGATAAATTACAGAAAAATCAGCTTGCGTGGCATAATGGAAAGCTTTGCTTAAAACTCTTTGTCAAACACACTATAGTCCACTCACCCATGTATGACGTAGGTCCTTCGGTTGGCAAGAATTGATAGTTGGATTTTAGTACAGAGTTTGATTACTACAAGCACGTTTAATTACGAATATTACAGACCATTTATGATTAGATTTGCGTCATAATCCATAATTTTAACACTTGCGAGTTTTCGCAATTCATTTTCTGGATCTGACACCAAGGAAAGATGTGACATTAAGAACAAACGAAACGAAAACTGACTGTGAACTAATACTCACTTTCAAAGGAGACAAACAGCTCGGGCATGTCCTCGACAGACACCATGCTGTGGTAGTTGAGTTTCGCGCCCAGGTCGGCCATCGAAGCCCTGTGCACTGCCAGATCGGGCTTGGCCACTTTCCTCGTCACGTCCACGGAAGACCGCCTGAAAATTTGAAGCGAGGTCAGCAACATTTGTAACGATTTGCTCGTGACTCTCAGCACGAAAACAGCTCTGGGTTTTAGACAACAGACTGACAAATTATGTTTAGAGCACTTGCAACAGACGTACAAATAATTATGTATATGAAAAAAGGGACCTTTTAGTATTTTAAGCTTTGCAAATTAATCGGTGGGTAAATTATTTATGAATAGGGCTGTGAGTTTTAGACGTGTTTTTTAAGATATTAGTCAACTGTTTATGAACTTTTTCTGTGCAAATTTGACCTTTTAGACGGTTTAGTCCAAATTATACGCGTTTTTACTTTGGCATTTTTAATTTCTTGCGTATTTCTTAATATATCAAGATAGAGAAATCTGTAGTACCATATGCTCAAACTTAACGATTCCACCAAAAATGAAACGGTGAGAAAATAAAACAACGAATTTTCCTTGGATTTAGACAGTTTAAATTATGATTCAAATGGCCTACAATTGTTAAAAGGTCCCGCAACGATTGGAAGCTCAGAAATAAAAAGTCTCGATCGTTTAAATTTTACAGACCTAATAATAAATGTTAATAGAGATGATTGAAAACCTTGCACTGTTAATTAAGAAACGTATTGGGATGAAAATTTATTGGGATGAGTCTCTGGTCTCGTTCATTATTTTGTTTTTGTTGAAATATTTCTTCCAGAAGATGAAATGCATAATTTACTATTTTGAATATAATTCACACAGAAACCCCATTTAATGTCCAATTAAATATCTGGCGAATTTCCCGTTTTTCTCAAACTGAATGCAGCACAAGGTCAGATTTAATATAATTTAAACTACCGATTTGTTTATCACGTCATTTCTTCTTGATATTTTAACTTAGTAACTATCATCATTTATGTACTTTAGTGTTTGAAGCGTACTACAAATTAGAGATCAAATATCGAAAATGTTATCAAAAGAGGCGGATAAGATAATATTCCAATCTCTAATTTGCACGTGTTACGCTTTCAGTTTTGCCCGAGTAACGTTTACCATGCCATCACTGCCGACAGACTTTGCTTTGATTAACAACCATGCACTCTCCTAGTTTTGCTGAAACGATAACACACCACCCTAGGAGACATGGGTGGGTATCCATATCCATTGGCGTGATACCCTACATTCTAACTTGCAATACAGCAAACGGTGTACACAAAACACGAAACGACGATACATTATAATGTAAGAGGCGTGAGATGGTGAGAGAAATTTGTACAAGGTGACCAAAAGAAGCTATAAAGAATATACAGAGAAATATCTAGCGACAATATAAGACTGAACGGGTGCTGACAGAGAAACAAGTAAAGTGCTTGATTTTTCCACACACATCCCCCTCCCTTGTGAATGCTAGCGTCCAATAAAACGTTTAAGTGTTTTACAAGAGTATGTGGTCCGAGCTCATCTTATCTGGGAGAGGAGGAAGCTACAGCAAGAAACAGCGACAAAACATATACACAGGGTGCATCGAGAGGGCCTCGCACTCACCCTCCTACTTTGTCAGCGCAGGGAGGAAACTCAAATATGGGGGAAGAAGACCTTGCAGAAGGGTCCTGCAGATGCGACGGCAAGGATGACGGCTCCTTGTTGAAAAAGTTGGAGCCGATATCGAGAACGCTCAAAGGAGAACTGACACCGATCGGTTTATTAGATTAGAGGTTGAAGTAATTGCGGAAAATTGAAGCGAGTTGTGTGGAGTAAAAAGGGGGAAATTAGGGCATATTCACCTTGAGAAGACTTTGGAGAAGACAGACGAGTGCTGCGACGAGTCCTTCAGGTCGGCCGAGCTCGGCTGAGAGGGAATGGAAGAAGAGTCCAGAGAGTTGACCGAGTCCTTGTCACTGCCGCTGAGATTTTCCATCCACGCAATCGGGTAGCTGAGCCTCTTGAAACCCTGAATTTTCAAAGAAATTTAGGCACTGAACGAGATATAATATATCAAATCTTCAGGACGTTGCCAAGAGTTGTATTTTGATTCAAGAACTGGCATTATGCTAACCTTAGCCCTTTTGCTTTCCGTTTTTTCGGCAACTTCAACCGCCGGGGCAGACGACGGCATCTCTTTGTCCAGGTCAGAGGAGAACGAGACAGAGGAGGCTTTTTTCCTAGTTGTAACACAGCTCAGAATTTTGCCCTCGTCCTGTGGCATCGAATCTGCACTCTCCTCCTCAGCAATCGTCTCGGTGGCGTGAGACGCAGACGCATTGTCTCTCATATCAATCCCTGAAATGCAAATCAATTTTTAGGTACATGCATTTCCTTCAATTTCATGGATGTGTAATTGAAAAGATTGTAGAGTTTTATAAAAGCCAGTGTTTAAGTGCTTAAATTTGATGTTAAAACTAAACTTAATATATGTTAGTCACAAGCAAAATAATACGACTTTGATAACAATAAAGCAACATTTAACATTTACCACAAAATACAGTTTTAAGGTAGCTGGCGTAGCTGCTGTACTAAAGTTATCGGAGATTTTGATTCTGAATGGATAAAAATTGCCAACTTTGTTATATTTAACATAATAATATTCATAAGGCGCCATACTAAGGCTCAGAAATTATGCTTAATTGAAAAATTTTAACTGGTAATTTTCTTCTAATTTCATTTAAGTATTAATTTTATGCTCATAAGTTCTACTCTTTTGTTGAATATCAGAATTGTGTAAACAATTTGTGATTTTGATATACTGGAGCTAGTATGTTGATGCGCAGTGTGATTTGGTTTATAAATATCAATTTTACTGTGTTTAATATTGCTTTGTGTACAGTGTAGTTGTAGCAACTACTATGTTTCTTTTTGAATGAATGTGACTGCATGATTGTATTTTTTTTGCAATTGGATGTATGAAATTCGGTATAATTATTGTGATGAGTTATATGCATGCCAAAAGTCAAATAAAGATTATTATTATTTTGGCGAAAATTGCATTTTAAAGCGGAACGTACCCAGAGTCCCCTTGTTAGGACTTAAAATCAACCACTTTTCTGACGATATTATTGACAAATTAACTGTTTATATCCCCGTTTCACTTGCTATTTGACTATTTACTATGAGAGCAAACGGTCTTCCTTTCACACATTAAATTATAACAACCTAAACCTCCTCCTCACCTGAGTCATAGATGCTAGGCTTGTCATCTAGCCTGGAGACAGCATGCGGCGCTGGCGAGGGGGTAGGCGTGTCAGCGGGGGCGGTCGGCGTGACGAGGTCACGTTCGAAAGCCTTGGGGAAGGCGTCGCCGTCTCGCGCGGCGGCGCCAGGCTCGGCCGACGAGCAGTGGCTGGCCTCTGGCGAGTTGGACGACGACGTGTGATGCGCCAGCTCAGGGAAGCACTCGTCCTTTACCGGTGAGCAATCGGCGCCAGAGACGGCGCCGCCGCCGGACCCGGTTGCACCAGCAGGGTAGTAGATCACAGGTCGGGGGTGGTCGGCGGTGCGGCTCGGCGTCGGCAGATCGGCGCCTGGCACGTGGCGCACCCGCATGTGCGCGATGTCGTGGTAGATGGCTGAGTTGACCACGAACTCCATTGGTGCGATCACACCGTACGACTCCGGCCCGTGCTCGATCACAAGCGGGTCGGACACGTTTGGGTCGAACATGACCGCGTTGGGTGTCACCAGCAGAACGCCACCCACCACACCCTGTCAAAATACAACGAATTAATAAAAAGTAAATACATCATTCTGAATAAAAATACAATGTAACAATAATGAGTTTTCAGTCTAAACTCTAAATTAATTTTTAGAAAGTAGGAAATTAAAACTAGGAAAATTAAAACACATTTATAAAGCTTGAAGAGTAAAGTTTCAAGAATATTTATCGTATTTTCGTGTTTATTTAAGGATGCTCAATTTTCTTGAACAATATTGCACTAGAGTTACAATAATAATAATTATAGTTGTTAATATAAATAGAACAGACAGGTGACCTACCTAAACAGCATTGTTTATAAAAATACCATATTATGACTACAATCCCTTCTAAATCATGGAGTCTTGATTTATTTAATATTTAATTTACACATTTCAATCCTCTAAAAATGCATGGTTTGTGCTCGTTTGATGTTCAATTGGAACGCTCAGGAAAATTAGGCATTCATCTGAATTTCACAGACCATTCATTTGAAAAATAAATGTGTTGATGCAGTGTTTAATTAACATATTGAGCAGAAAATGAGGAAAAAAATCTTCAAATGTCCCTTAAAACAGTCAATTTTATCGGGATAACAAAGAATTCATTTATTTTAGCACAAGCTTGTTCCATCAATCCAGCTTTAGACAATTTTTATGGAAAGATATTTTATTTTTGTACTTATATACTATGAAAAGCCAAGGGTAACCCTATTCTTCTCTTGATATTTTGCCTTCAGTCTAAATATTTATTCTGCCGAGAAGCAACTCAAAAAGCAAACACACGCCTAAGGCGGAATACGCTCTTATCAGCGGCGAATTAATATCGCAGAAAGGCGAAGGGAGAAAGAAAGGACTTCGTGCCGCGGCACACTGGCGTGAATTAATCAGCAGCATGATTATGCACAGCCACAGGTGCTTGGAGGAAAAATTAGAAGAAGGGTGAGTGGGTGGGCATGGGTAGTCAGTCACCTGTCCATCGGTGATGTGTCGGACGTTGATGCGAAGGAAGCGCTCTCGTACGTCCTTGCCCTTCCTGAAGGAGGCCGACGACTCATGGCCTCCTTGCTGCGGATCGCTGCTCGACGACGTTCTCGCGCTTGGAAGCGGCGACACGGGACGCAAACTGTCCAGCAGCTCTGCAACGAAATTGATTTCATGATTAATTCAAAAAATGTCCAAATTAGCTTTGTTTTGAAATAGAAAGAATTGTTAAGTGCAATATCTGATTAATTTAGGCTAACAACCAAGATTAAAAATTTTAAAACTTGTAGAACGAGAGCGAAACATACTGATCGCCGAGCGCTTTAGGTTGGCCGCCGCCCGTCCGAAAACGGAGGGAGCGCTGGCGGACTCCAAGATCGTTCCGATGTTCGGCGGAGACATGTGTGTGTGTGTGTGTGCTGCGGGTGTATCAGGCGAGAGACAAACAACAACTGCACTTACATACTGCCTCTTGGGCCGAGAGTAATAAAAAATTCCTTGTAATACCCAGTGTTATCCGCTTGTGTTTCGCATTGCATATGCAAATGAAAAGTTTAATCTGCTGCTCCGCGTGTCAAAATTGTTGCTTGTACACACTAAGCCCACGCAAATATTTGTCATGGAATCAACGACACGCCGCAGAATCGAGATCTGATGTTTCGCAATTCTCGCAATGTTTTCGTTTTCCAGTTTGTGCGTAGTCGGCAGAATGAGCCAATAACCCATCAACGTCGACTGACCGCGCAACCAATTTATTTTGACATTTACATGTGTTGATGACTGAGAGCCCGATTGGAAGCTAAAGACTGACCACAAATAATGACTTTGACTTTTTATGTTATTTGTTTAGGTTTCATCAGCGACCTTGTGAATTATTTGCGGCCCAAGGCCCGAAATGTTTTTGACAAAAACATCAAATTTTGAAGCGTTACATACGATTTTGAGTCCAGCAACACAAGGACACTACGATCTTCTTCATCTTGGCTGCGGCACTAAACGAATAACGTGCTC
Source organism: Cloeon dipterum (assembly GCF_949628265.1). NCBI lineage: Eukaryota > Metazoa > Arthropoda > Insecta > Ephemeroptera > Baetidae > Cloeon > Cloeon dipterum. The sequence continues at coordinate 25,042,093 of NC_088787.1, forward strand.
AAAAATCACAAACTCAGCCTCAAGTGGACCCGGCCAACCACCTTTAGCCAAAACCAGTTTTTGTGCGCAGTTAGAGTTCTAAAAGTAGCTAAGGAAGAGAGAAGAATGACCTGAAGGGTCATCAAGAAAGAAAAAAGGAAAATTAGAATAATTAGCTGTCGCGAGGATTTGCAACAGAGTGGCTTTTTTCTGAAAAAGTGGCGGCATACTCTTTAAGAAAGAACAACCCTCAACATCAACACACTTTTAGGTCTGGTACAAACAAGGAAATCATGAAAGCACAAGTTTCCATTTCAATACGGAATGAATCACAGGAACATAACCTCTAAAATTGCAGAATGAAGAAATTGACTATCTGTGAACATTTCAAGCGATCTAATTGATTTGGCACATGGAAACCGCATCCACGATGGCCGGCGGCGGACGTGTCGGAAGATCTGATAAGCAACCAGGAATAAAACAATTTGAGCAATTATCTATCAAAACTGCGGCCGCGGCGGGCGGGGAAGCGGTTGGCACGCACGCACGGGGCCCCCAATAAGGAAGAGCCCGCGATGGCTGCTCCTTCCGAGCGCAGCGAAGAATTGGACGAGAGAGAGAGAGAGAGAGAGAGAGAGAGAGAGAGAGAGCTGGCTGGCCGTGAGGACCGTCACGGCAGTGGCCATGAAAACGAAACTATCCATACTACGCTACTCACTCACTCACTCAGTCGCTCTCGGCACGCCGGTGAAAAGAATAAAATAAAATGCTCACAGCTCAGGAAGCTCTTAAGTCGACGCCACTCGACCGGCTGAATGAATGACCAGCGAAAAGTGTTTGAGCAACAGTTATTTACGCGTTTTACTGATAAAAAATATCTCTTTGAGTGAGCGACAACGAAAAAAATCCCTGCTGAAATGTTTTTTTTAGTAGTAGGTTTTCGGTAGTTTCTGCGACACAATATATTTTGCAAGCCAAAATTATTTGCTTTATACAAAAAATCACAAGACTGATTGTGAGTTGGTGCACTTTCTACAATGTTCTAGAAAATACGATTGTTCAAACAAAATTTTATATCGAAACATTTCAATTTATTTAAAGAATGGTGAACCCAAGATTGTCCGCTATCCGTTGTTTTATTTAAATTTGTTTCACTCAAAAATTTTCTAAGCAGGTTTATTAGCAAAGAAATCCAACCTGAATTCCACAATTTGTTTGCGGCGTATAATCAGAGCACGCTAAATTGTTGCGTCAGCTGCAAAATCGACGCACGAGAGCATGACTGACATAAAAAATCAAGAGGATTTGCCTGCCAATTGCGCAAAATGACAGAAAATTGAAAAACCCAACAAGGAAATTTGCCTTGAAGTTGGTCAAGAGCGATTAACAAATTCCAATCCCTTTGAGAGTGACAAGCGTTTAATTATTGGCCCATAAATTGGTTCAGTAGGTCAGGCTTTATAGTTTCATCTTTACTGCCAACGCAGGCTAAATTGATTTTCGAACGACGCAACAAACTTTAACCACAAATAAGCAAAAATAACTTATGTTAACACAGAAAAGGCTTGCAACTATGAGACTGAAGTCAAAGGACAAGTTCGTTGACTTTTGAAATTTGCATGTCAGCGAAATGAAGAGCTGATCATATCGAAGGAAATGTACTTTCTCGCAAAGAAGAGAGTGTCTTCTTGCAAATCATATGCGGTACATATGAACACAATAAAAAAGTGGCCAGTGTAAATTGTCAACATTGCTCATCATTTTTGAGAATTTTGATCAATTATTTGATATTCTAAAATAAAAAATGACTTCAAAATACTCACGTCTCTCGATGTCAATGTCAAGGCCCGAGTCGGCGTTGTTAGTGGAGGATTGGAAGTCAGAGGAAGCGAGGGAATCGTCAGCGGACGCTCTTGAGGTGGCTCCATCAGCGTCTGAGTTAGCGGCCGCCGACTCCCTCGAGGGCACGAATAGCACCTGGCCAGGGAAGAGGGGTAGCCGCTGGGGCAGTTTGTTCAGCTTGGCGAGCTCGCCGGGCGTCGTGTCGAAGCATGCTGCCACGGAAGTGAGTGTGTCGCTTGCCTTCACCTGCGACAACGGGACATCAATCAAATTGCACTTGAAAAATTCTGAATTTTAAATTTTAGCCAGTGAGTTGGCTCACATTGTTAGGGCATTCTCAGGAGTGTCAAAGCAGTGGGAGATATTTTAGCATGTCTGCGATCAATTTCTGCCTACCCAATGTCAGAGACGGCGAGGTGAAAAGGTGGTTAATCATTGGCTTGAAATGTTCAAATGGCTCAACGGGTTATGAGGCATACCAGCGCTGACTCGCTAATTGCTGGTTTTCGCACCATCTTAGCGGCTTTGAGGACAAATTTCCAATCAAAGTCCTTGGTGAGGGGAGGCGAAAAGATGGCCACATTGGGCCCAAGCTCCAATGCTGCCACTTGGGCCCCACATTATTCGCTCTCGATTAGCTCATATAGTCCACGGGATTGAGCAGAGGTTCAAGAAAAAAAATGAAAAAAATCTATGGGAAAATTAAATGGTACACGTGTTTTGAAATTATCAAAGTTATGTTGGTCTCTTTAGAAATGGTTTTTCCATTTTTTTATTAAACAAATTTACTTAATTTTGCCTTTGCCAGAAGCTAAATTAGAGGTAAATTTGTTTTCACAACAAGTCTGAACAATCCGCCTTGCGTCAAAGTAGATTACTTTTCCTCGCTCTTTGCAATTGGGAGGTGCCCACGGATTAGAGCCGCACCTGGCTCCGTTCTGTAATCCCTCTCGCTAAAAAAGCTGAAGCCGAATAAGGTGGGTTGGTGCGCGTGTTATTCTTTTCTTTGTTCGCCGCGGCCGACCGAGTGCAGCTAGCCCGTTTTGAATAATGCACGCAGAGAGAGAGAGAGAGAGAAAGAGAGAAACGGGTCAGAGCGCATTCGTTATCAGCCTGGGATCGCGGACAAGAGGCAGGACTCTTTGGATTATTGCGACACACGCGCTCTGCTTTTTATTGTTGTTTGGAGACAGCTGCTGCCGCCGCTTATGCATGAGTTTGCGTAATCGCCTCTTTTCTTTCACTGTCGGCGATAAATCAAGATCCGGAAAATTACCTGCTCACTAATCCGCCGTTATTACTTTGCAAGGAAAGGTTAATTAGTCGCGGGGAAAGGCTGTAATCGGCTCTGGGCGCTGAGCGGCGACAGCCAGACAAACATAGGGGCTCGCTTGATTAGTTTTCCTTTGTGCACAATAACTTGGAGCAGTTTGATTCATTTTAAGAACAAATGCTGCTCTCATTGTCGGCACTAACTCTGTGGCTCAGCCGGACTAATTAAGCACTCTGAGTGAACTTGTTAAGCACCATCGTTGGGGGAAAGCTCGAATCAACAGCAAAATGAAAATACTCCCAGTAACCTGACTAAGAATAAAATGTAACTAAACTTACCACGTAAGTGACTGTGTTTGGTGGTTGCGTAATTTTTGAAGCCACTTTGGTCTCCTTAACAGTCCCCTCCACAGCTGATTCATCTGGAAAAAATGAGACATTTTGTTATATTGAGTGGATTTGATCAAATTTCAGTTAAATATATAAATACGTTCACGAGACGGATATTTCGCCGGCTGACTTTTCTCGGAGCGACCTTAATGCTAATGATGTGCAAATATAAGAACGAGGCGTTGTTGGTTGGCTTTATTTAAAGCTGCTTTTGTTTAATTACGGCTCTATCATTGGCATGAAAGATGCCAAGTAATGGCTCACGGAGCTCTGCGAGGCTCTAATCATTGCACTTCTTACGTACTCGGCCAAGTCAATAAAAAGCCCCTGCTGACATTGACACAATGAATGAGTTGGCGAAAAGAATCAGGAAGCCCGTGGCCAGGTCAAAAGAAATCGAGACCTCCCTTTGGTCAGGGTCCTCCTCGGACGCCGCGGGTCGGCAGAAAACCTGTGCGATAGTAATTACAACAAAAAGTAAGTGCTTTTATTTTCGATCCCGACGCTAACACACAAGACCTAATAATGGACATGAGACGCTTTTGATGTCTACGCGATCAGAGGTAATCGGCAGGATTGCGAAAGACACCCTTCCACGAGACCGACGCATTAATCGACATGTGAGTGAGGACCTGCGCTAATCAGGGATCACGAGGATGAAGACAAGTGACGCCGCACTATTTTAACTAGACACAGGGTTCTATAGTGAAAAGCGTAGTTTCGACGGCACTTTAAAGGAGGAATAACATAACTTAAAAACACCCCTTGCTGCGCCTAATACATGATTGCATAAAACTCGTCGAGAGAAATTGAAATCTACCATGAAAACATGTTCAAACAACGCAAATTTTGTATAAATTTGTCAACGTTAAAAAATTTTGTAGCCAGGTCCATTTTGATCATTGCATTTTTGATGGATGAATAAAAAAATAACGCAAACGATCGTAAAACTGATGTCAGCAATGAAAATCATTTAAATCAACCCCCTATTTAGTGGATATATTAAGAGCAAAATTCTGAAAAATAACCTTTACCTTTCGTTGATTAATATACTATCTAAAACTTGGGAAAGAGCTAAAATTTCCCCTAGGTTGTCATATTAAATTTCTGAGAAAACTCACTTGAAAGTTTCCACGCTAATCAAGCAACGAAGACTGTTTGCTAGTTGATTTATTTCACCAAAGTGCAAACAAACTGTGAAAATTTATGATAATTTTGGCAAAATTTGAAATTTAACTGTTTCTCGGTTTTTATTTATTGCTGTTTATTCTCACACTAGGTCAATACATTCATGTTTGATCATAGCAAATCGTTGAGATTATTTTTCAAACTAAAAATTTGACAACGGTCTATTTTAGTCAACAATTCAAATTAATTTTAATTCTGGCCCTTTGGCAATCCACTTTAACAACCCATGGCGTATTTTATTGGGGCATCCTGAAAGAGAGTTGAAATGATCAGGATATTTGCAGAGTGATATAGGAAAATAATGCTTAACTTTCTATCTCTGAGTGCAAACACTTGATTGGAAAAGCCATTTAATTCCTCAATTTGATAGCGCCGATGATAAAACAGATGAAAGTTGGCAACTGCCATTCACAACTAACTTAACTCACAGTTTAATCTTGATTCGGAGTTGAAAACGCGAAGGAGATTAATCACAGGGTCAAGGTCGCGGGGAAAATGCAAATTTCCAGCCGTCTCTTTAAGCAACATTTCAGACTGAACTGAATTTCGCACGTGCATGTCGAAAGGCAAAACAAAGCAACGTGACTGTTTGGGTCGTTGCGCAAAATCGAGAGGCAAGCAAGAAGTGTTAAGCCGTGTTTCGGATTCCGCGGCGCCCCGCGAGGGCACCGCCGCCGCCCACCGTCCAAGGTGACCTACGCGCCGACCAGGACAACACCCACCCACGCACGAACCGCCGACTTTGGCACGTGTGGCACTCCGTGGAAAAATAATCATATTCTGGCACGATTCCACCAGGCAAGATTAGACAGAATGAGGCTCACCCCATTTCGTGTAAAATATAATATGCCATAAATTTGAGGCATAAAAAGTGGCTGGCTCATAATTCAGTCTGGTAATCGTTTTTTTTTTCCAGAAAATTTAATACACTCAAAAGGATCAACAACGTAAAAAATTACGTCCTTATCACTACTATGGTTGCCAGATGGCTCGACAGCTAACTCCAACATGCCCCACAATATGCAACATATTAAAATTCACAAATTTCCCCAAATGCTATTAACATATTTCGATCTACTCGTAGCAATCGTATTTAAACTGAAATTGATGCCACAATCGATCGGCGCTGTCAAAATTGCAGCACGAGGGGCGCGAACGAGGCGCGGAATACGCCCATGGTACTCGCCCCAGAGGCGTTTGCGGCGGCGGAACCGCAATTGGGCCTAAAAGCAGGCGATTTGTAGCCGAGTTTTGTTTTGACGGGCGAGCGTTGGCCCGCCGGGTGGGCGTTTTTATTTACTTTCGGTCGCGACGACTCACCTCGTCCGCGTCTGTTGATCGACATGTGCGCGCGATCGGGAAAAATCGCTAATTGCTGCGCGCCTTGGGGTGCCGCGGCCCCTCGCCGCTCGGGGACTCCTGCTGCTCGTGGGGGGCTGGGCCGACGACCCAGAAAGCGAGAGACGGAGAGCGAGAACGGCAGCCGTGCAACAAAGCCCGCACAGAGAGCGAGTATCGATTATCAGCAGGTGCGCTTCCGACATACAAAAACAGCTGACTGCACCCGAACGACCCGCGGAGCCCCCTCCGCGTGCGCTCCCTGTACTACTTTCCGCGCCCGTCGCTGCTCCACTTCCGGAAAAACGACGAGCGGAATTCTGGAAAAGAGTCACGTCCGACAACCGACCGACGCGGCCAATGGAATATTCTGGAATGGCGCGGAAAAACGCCCTGTTCGTCCACGAGATACGCGATTTGAAGCCATCAAACTGATAGTAACGGGAAATATTAAATTAGCTTTTTAAATGGTTAAACAATAAATTTCTGTAAATTAAGTGATTGATAAATGAGGAATGAGGCTGGTATTTAATGAATTTTTTGTTTAGTTAAATGTGATGTCGGTCTGTGCCCTATTTGATAGTGCGGCTAGTATACAAGACACTGCCCAGCGTAATTTATTTTTAAATACCTCTGTATTTAAAGTTCAAAGTACTCCGGAGAAAAATACTGGATAGCTGAATAGAAATAAAATCCATATAAAATTATAGATTTTTTAAAACTGCCTATGCCTTTACCGTTGCAGAGGTATCAACCTTAATAATATGCATAATACCAAAGTTTTCATTCACTGACGCAACATCTGTCTTGTTAAATCTATATATATTTCCCTAAATTAGCACGCGAATATATAATAATCAATCACATGACATGAACATATTAAGCCATTTTGCAATGGCCCCAATAAACGCGTATGTGCCCACCATAAAATTGTGCACAAAAGTGGTATTATAATGAAACGGTTCTCGCGCGCACGCGGTGCACGGCAGCAACTAATAACGTAATGTGCTTTTCAGCTGCGCGCTTGGCAATAAAAAGCGGACCTTGAGCAGCGGTGGCAATTTGTTGTTTGGTTGATTGAGAGAAAGACTAGAGAAGAAAGACGAGTTGCAACACGACTGCAGCACGACATCAAAATAATTTAACCCGTTGACCAGGGAAAGCTGGAGTTAGTCTATCGGTTGGTAAGGTAAAATGTCAAATATCTCCGATTTCTAGGTGTTTTTGATAGCTGCTTTCTAAACAGTTTCCTGTTTCGATCGAATTTAAGCATTTCCCCCGATACTTCCTAGAAAGCTTATTAAAAAGACGCATTTTGATGCACGCAGTTAAGGGCATTCACATCAAACGCACGTTTCAAATTAATGGTAATTAAAAAGATGTTTGGAATAATCATGTTTGTGCAGTGCATTTTTTATGTTTTAGATTGAAATCTTCAATAATTAAGTAAGGCAACAACTAAAACTATTTTATTGATTTAAATTCTTGCAGATTTCAAAGGTATGGAATGAAAAACAAGAGTAAAAATTAGTGAATTTGCGCTGTCTCATCGATTTAAGAAATGCCTCCATTTATTTTGTATTTCGTTATAATAGGGAGGTTTGGGGTGTGGTTAAGATAAAAAGAAAACCCTTCCTCTGGCTTTGATACAAGCTGGAAATGTTTTGTAATTATCAGGAACAAATTATCAGAGGCCGGAAATTTCCTTTCACTTAAAAGCTATGTGAAATACGGTGGTTATAAACGATGTTCCGTTAGGAAAATTAAACATTTCTAAATAAAGGTTTAAAATAGACTATCCAGTTTCGTTTTAAAAAGAAAAAAAGAAAAATAAGAATGGAGAGAGACAAGGCAATAAGGAACGATTTCACACAATGGGTGAATGGAGGACAACAATGAATTCAAATGAGTCCGCTGCATGTTTGAAAAATAGGAATTGTTTCCCAATATATACAAATGTGAAGGACCTCAATTATAAAATTGTTTTCCCCTTCTTTTCCAATCAAATTGTTGCGTTGAAGATATAACATTTTGGACAATTTTAACAAAACATAATTTCATTGAGAGCAGATATCAGGCACCAACTGTGAGATGAAATAAAATGTTGACTATCCAATGGAAAATGATTTGACTCATTTGCTTCAGAGGAAGGTCTCCATTGACCCTTTTCTCAATTGTGGGCGCGCAAAATGCACATCTTCGACCCGCTTTTCCTGCTGCTATCGATCGATGTTCTGCGGCTGCACAATATGCCGTTTTTCCGCCACCGCTGCCGTCGCCGCGTTGCACCGCGGAGACAATGAGAAAGTGAGTGTTCACCTTGCCGGTCGCCGCCCAGCTCGGGAAGATGCGAAAAAGAGAAGGCTGGCCGGCCAGCATCAGCAGCGCTTGGCAAGGTCGAGTCCGCGCGTTCATCTCTGCTGCGGCGGCGGCCGCAGGAAATGAAATTCCCCAGAGCGCGGCGGCGGAGGAGGAGGAGGTGCATGAACCTTCAGGGAGCGCACGCCAAAGGTCGGCACGGCCGTGGCGCGACCTGCTGCAATTAATTACGCGCCGAATTCTTGATTTACGGCCGCGCGAGAAACACGACACGGATCATTTTATTACGCGCCTAATTTATTGTTAGCGAATTTGTGCGGCCGCGTGCGAGCAAATTAATTTGAATAATTGATCTAGAAACCCGCTCTCGCGTAATGACCGCGCATAATAGTGAGGAATGCCGGCGCTTTTTCTGCTGGAATGCTTGCACTCGACACGAATAATTGGGTCAAAAGCAGCTCAATGCACATGTAGTACATTATCTCTGTGTGTACTTATGAGACTCGATCGTTTTATTGTAATTTTACGCTGCTCCAGTTACTGCTGCGTCTGCACAAAAAAGGCATATTGACGACCGTTCCTAATAAAGTCAAAATTAAAGCTCTGCGATTGTAAAGGCCACGCATTTCATCTGGAAACGAGACCATTCGAAATTCGATTTTTTTATTTTACTACCGAGTCCTTGTCATTTGGGTACTAAAAAGAAGTAGGCTAAAAGATAGGAAAAGAGCCTGCGGGTTGGCTTGCTCTGACGAAACCTGGCAAGACGATCAGGGTCCTTTGGTTCACGTTCACGCACAGCACGGTTCCTGAATTGCCGCCCACTAATTGTTGCGTCGGCTGATTCATGGTTACCTTAGCGAACCTGAGTTTAGCTACATATCTAGAAAATTCGCATTGTTTTCTCAATAATGAACGATACTTAAAAATACTACGCAATTTTACAAAATTGCTGGCAATGATAATAGCTATGATTTTGCTGAATCTAATGCCACAATCTTGCATCATTTTTTTTTCTAAATTTGGCATGTCGAGGTATTTGATGATGATTTTTTATGGCACGCAAAAAAACGTAGAAATGACTTTCATATCACAGCTGAATTTTTTTTTTTTCGAAGTATATGCGCAAACACATCTCGTAAACATTAGTTTGCTTCCAATTTAAGTTGCCCATAGAAGGGATGTGGAAGAACCCTAGGTCAATTTCAGAGACTTTAGGAGCTATAGTTTGCCATGAATTAACTAAATGCATCCGTCAACGGAAATTAAAATTTAGAAAGCCATTAATTACTTTCGCATGGACAGGAACAATTTTGAAAATCCGGGCGTTGATTTTAATTCGTAAAAGCCAGTGAAGGATAATCATGGCTAAATCACTGAAATCCCGCAGCTCGCAACGAGAGCATTTGCCACGGTTAAAACGGAGGTTGAAATCTACTTTTTTCGCAACGAGCTCTCCGCTGCCGCCAAAACAAAAGGAACTGGCTGTTTTGGCGGCGATCAGCTTCAAGTGCAACTCTCGGAACAGTCATCGCGATTGATGGCGGTTTTTGCGCAAGCAGCGACTTCTCGGAATGTCAAGAAACGGCGGTGCGAGTGCGCGCCGGTGCTGCTGGAGCACACGGAATCGATATTGCGAAGGTCGTCGGAAAAGTGTGCGAAATTACGACGCACTATGTAAGGGCGGGCGGACGGATGAACGAGGAGCAAGCAAAACAATAGCGGGCAAACGAGCCTGCGAAAAGCCTCTCGTCTTCCGTTCCGCTCCTTTCTTAGCGTACGCGTCGAGTGGCGAGAAAAGTACGTAAGGGCTGCGGCTCACCGGTTGAGTTCTCTTCGCTCTGCACGGCTTCGATGCGGCCCTCGACCTTGCTGCGCAGCGAGTTCAGGTCGAACGGCATCAGCAGGCCGTGGTCCACGCTGCGGCTTTTGCTCCTGCAACAATTGAGAGTAACGAGCTGAGTGAGAGAGAAAAAGAGCGAGACAGCCGCCCGCAATCAGAGCCGCTTGCTTCCTCGTCGCCGAATCAGCAAGACAAAGTCGGCCCAAATGTCACAAGAGTCGCGTTGCCAATTTTCCATTTACAAAGCAACTCGCATGCATGCCGAAAACGCGATTATAATTTTTGAATGAATATGATGTAAATTAAATATGATAGAAATATAATTGTTATTAGATGCAGATTGTCGTTTGCCTTTTGCAATCAAGAACGGTTATTTACAGTTTTAATCGATCACTTGATTTATTGTACGTTTTCGATTCTGATCAAAACAGTGATTTTTTTCTACACATTATACGCTTATAAATTCTAAATTGGGATTCAAACAGAAAAGGATTTTAACCTTGGAACTTTAAGAACTATGTCAAGCATTTTAATTCAATTCTTTACATAATCCACTTTCCAACTGTAAAGGTATTGATTGCCAGTGCGTCATACTACTTGGTCTCTATTATGTCGTTTCAATTGGAATAATTTAAAATCACTGGTCATGTTTATTGACAACACTGATTGGAAACTACCGAATCAGAATGCTCAGTTCGCTGAACAAACAGGGACAATTTAATAGTAAATAAACACGAATCTAAATGCGTATCGAAATTGTACGAAAATCAGGCAAAAGGCAAACATTTATGATTAATGTACAGTGTACAGTTGGCCGACACCAGAGAAACATTGTTTTTGGGCGGCAAACATAATCTCTGTCAGGCAGTTTGGGTGGGCAAGAGTTTTGTAGCAAGCAGGTCGGATTATTTGCACAGTGTGTTAGCATGTACTCCCGTTTATGTGTTTCTGTTTGTATGGATGTGCGGGTTGTGTTGCTTACGGAGTCGAGGGGTGGATGCTGGTTGCTGGGCGCGTAGAGAAAAGGGGCAAAACAGCAAACTAGCAGGGCTGGCGACTTCTTCCAGCTTTCTCTTGGTTCACAACACGCAGAAGTTTCAAAAGGGTGGTGTGAGTGTGTTGGGTATGGTAATGAGCAGAGAGAGAAAATTAGTGCGCGTATGGAAAATTGACAAACACGAGCAAATCGGAAGAAAGTCAAAAGATTTCTGCATAAAGCTGGAGTTTACAGTGGACAGAGAGCACACCTGCTAATGAAATCGATATTTACGCCGTGGCTTCTGTACCACTCGGTGCAAGCCACAAATGTCTTGAGCAAAATTATGCAGAAGCCCTGGGTAGCAAGAAGGTGTAAAATGCGTCAAAACGGGTTAGTGAAGCATAAAAAGTAGAGATAGAAGAGAATGAGCGAAAAAATAATATCACGGGACAAAACTTACCTGGCACAGTGCAAATTTTCGTTATCAATTGAGGGGGGCACATCTTGTGACGCTCGTCTCGGCCTAAAGGGCGAACAAAAAGGTGAAACAAATAACATAAATGAAAATAATGCACACAAAAGGAGAAAGAAGAAGAGGAACAAGACTTTTAATTTCGAGTCGCTGCATTTCCTCCTTCGGGGAAACCGGCTAATTGTAAGAAAGACTATAGGGCTCTTGGGCACGTTGTCGAGAAGAAAAAGTTGCTGAGCGACCGAAAAGTTTGCGGGAGAAAGAAGGTAGGAAGAGGGTGATCGGCGACGCGTCGGGGCCAACCAAGAGCCGGTCGACGTGCGTGTTAACCTCGATTATTTTCGCTTCGTTTTGCCGTTCGAGATCGGAGAGGCAAGGCAAGTGGAGCAAGAGGAGTCCATTTCTGCACTCAATATTGCATATATGTGCATGGTAAGGCACCGGCCGCTTTTACTTACACTTTCATGATCGCACAGAAACTGGTACAAGGAGAAGCAGCGGATCGAATTTCAAGCACACAAAGGATTAGCTCGGGAAAATTTCGCACCATGGATGATCGATCGATCATAATCCGAGTTGACGCCAAAGCGAATTACAACTTTTATCTCATCTGTGAGAACTTATTGGAGGTTGTGAATTATCCCAACAGATATGTAAATTCCGTATTATCTTTTCATATCTCGTCCGCATTTTTATTGAACCGATGAAAGTAAACAATTCAAAATGCGATACATTTTATCGACAGCTGGCAGAAAATATTTTGATAGGTGTGATCAAAAGGGTGAAATTAATCTAATTAATCCCAGTATTAACTGCTTTATCTAAACAGCCAGATTAGAATAATTATAACGTATTATGATCATTCGCAATAATTATTCGACCTAAAATATCAAACAGTTTCAATGATCTCTTGCATTCTCAAGTTGTTTATTTTTGTCCTTTTTCCTTTTCCGATGATTAAATTAAAACCGAAAATTTTATACGATTGAGAATCCGAGTGCATTTCATACGTTAGAGAGAGGAAATCTTTTCCTCGTTTTACTGTAAATTTGACATCTACGTTTTGAGGTCGTTTGATATGATCTAGATTTGTTTCTGATGCGGGAGAGAATGAGGGGGAGCCCCCTGTTGACGATGATAAAATCACATTTTTTCCTAAAAGCTTCAATTTATCTAATTTTCCCATTAGAAAGGAAAAGGATATTATTTATGTCCTCGCTTGTACGAACATAAGATAAAATATAAAGCTATTGTGTTCTATGTATAGAAAGATATAAATCATTCAAATAATTTACAAAATTCAAGTACATTTCAGCTCGTGAACACGGTTTCGACCAGCAATAATCCTGTCTCTATTTCTGGGCATAGCTAACTAGCACGCGAGCAGCGTCAATATTTAGTAATGACCATGACAGCCGAAAACTCGCCAAAACAAGCGTATATTCAAGAAAAATATTTGAAATAAATCTGTAAATCTGAGTGCATGTATTGCCAGATTCATTTTAACTTCGCAAAAGGTTCTGCCATAAAATTTAAACTATAAAAGCGAGAGTGCTCGACATTTAGAGTAGTGAAAGAGAAATAATTGAAACGGCCCTATTAGATCCTTATATGACGCAATCGCACGACGGCCACTTTTTATGGACACAATATATTTCGGCCGAGGCAAGGTCCCAACGACAAGTGCAAATAAATCTCGCGGAATTATTATGTACCAACGACCCACGCGTAGGTGAACGTCAGTTTCTAGAAAGAGTACATTACACGGAATGATTAAGACATGACTTCGGTTTTATCTCTGCAAGCTGCCGTCGATTGCAAGGGCTCTGGACCTTGCTCCTGCGGATTTTCTCCTTGGATCAAATTTATTGAGGTCCGTTTTGGAATCTGAGCCTTCGTTAATTCGCCGACCTTGAATTAAAGACCATTCAGGCAAACTGCACAATGGGCAATTTATTTGGGAAACGGTATGCGCGCGTTCACTTCTTTTGTTAATTAGGCTACATTATTTATACGTTTTTCCTCAACTTGATGAATCATTTCAAAGTCAAATAAAGTGCTTGATCACTGGACAGTGCTGAACCAGATCTGAATGCATACATTTTTTTACTACTCGAGCACCGCACGAGTGAAATCAGCTTGGAGAGATAATTGAAAAACAGAGCTCACATGCACGATTGTTTAGAATGATGTGGATTGTTTCTTCAACAAGCTTTTACAAACACCAATATTTATCAAGAGAACGGCACTTGTTCCCTTAACCAGCACGTCGACGGGAATGCACGTTATATCGTACTAAAAACTTTGCACATGCGAATGCTGTTTGAAGTGTCTCAATGTTTGTGTAAGACAGCAAAATTCTCTCTCTGTCACGTTTTTTCATTTAGGTAATATTTGCGTAGAATCGAGTGGCAGCAATTTTTCAAGCGTTTTTTGACCATCTTTAGAAGTAATTGCCTCCCGAGGCGATATGATTATTATTTATGAAAAAAACACCTGGCTGGGGAGCTTGGATGGGCCAATTTTCAAACGCTTGGCGAAAGCAATTAACTTTGTCCGGTTGCGTAAAGTTTTCTCCGAGAGTGACGGCCTTTTTGCAATAATTGATTGGAAAATTTGCATTGTGTCTAGGGCAAATGAATCAGTGGGTGGGTGGACATGATGAATTCGCACGTATTTTCAAAATTAACACGTATCGCATAAGTGGAAGGAAAACAATCGCGGCCCACGTGAGAGCAGAAAATAGAATGACACTGATTAGCACTAACGCGCGCAATTGTGCTGCTGTATAAATAATAAGATTGCGATCTGCTGACAATTACTCTTGCCTGCGAATTTCAGCTTTGTGTGCAAATGCCGCGGAAGAGCAGCGGCTGATTCATCACGCGGCCACCAGCCTTGGATTTGCAATTAATGGGAGTTATGAGAGAAGATTAGCACGCACAGCTAATTTTTAATGCCTCTCGCGGCATAAGTAATCATGTTCCCTTGATGCACGACACATTTGCATATTATGATAGGCAGATCCAATTTGTTGACATTTACATAACGGCGAGGCGTAGCGCCAAGAAAAAAAAAGAATAACGAATTATATACTCACACATGACACATTTCGCCAATGCTATGGAGCTGAATTATAAAAAAAGACAGAATTCCGTCAGGAGTAAAATCGCGGAGAAGAGACGCAATTTACGAGGCAGTCAATAATAATTGCACTAAATACTAAACGAGGAACGGGAACTGGACGCGGTGGTGTGGCCGGCTCCCAGAGTCGTTTGGAATTAATCACAGGTCGCCTTCAAATTGCGCCGCCGGCGAAGGCAACAACAACTGCGAAATTCCGCGTTCGCGGTCGCGTAAAGGAGGAACCACGCAAACTGAATTCCGCACACACAGCACTGGATTATTAGAGTTTGCGTCAGCAACCCTAGGACGAAAATCAGGAAAGTTCCAAAGGGAATGATGAAATGCTTCAAGGTTACTAATACATCGTGTTTGAAATAATTTCTGTTGAGATTGTTAGAGCCCATTCCAAGCTTTGCCCTCCTGGACAGTCTTATCGCATTGTTTGCCAGCTATTCTGCCCTTTCTCCCAATTTCCTCTTTCTTTACAATCAAATGATTGACATTAAGTAAAAACAAACTACCACAAAATGAGTTCTCGTTTTACTTTCGCTAATTTAAGAAATTGTTTTAGTCCACGCGAAAATTAACGTGTGAATTGGAATTTTGCTATCTGCGCACATGTTTTGGTAATTTCAACGCCTGCATTCTTTTGATACTGGTCCTTTCAGAGCATCAAAGACTGGCGGATATCTGTCAACTAGATTCAAAAGAATTTGCGCAAACTCTTTTGAGTTGTACCCCTGGCATTTCCTTTGAGTTAAATTAAACAACTTTGTTACTATCAGCGCAGTGCCTGAAATTCCACGAACACTACAAACAAACAGTTTCACACGTGCGACAAGTCGTGGCGGCACCGGATGAGCGAGCGGCGTTACCTGTCAGTGGCGAAGATGTTCCACCAAGAGGACTTGCGCTTCTGCTTGGGCACCTGCAACAGCTGGTGCTGCTGGTTGCTGTTGGAGAGGTCAGCGATGGCGGCGACCGCGGCGACGGCGTGCGGGTCGGTGCCGCCGACGGCGACCACGACACCCTTGCGGCGGCGCCGCTCCAGCTTGTGGTGCCACGATTTGCGCCTCTTGGCGGTCGTCTGCGGCGCCTCGTCGGCGGCCAGCACGATCGGGGCCGGCACTGCGGCCCACGCGCTCTGCCGACGCGCCATCATCGGCCCGGTCGACGCCGGCGTTACCAAGAAGTTAGGAAGGCTCCTCATCTTCTCTCACTTCATCACACGGCGTGACTCGCTCGCTCGACTGGCTTGACTGATTGTTCCTCCTCTGGCCGAACCATCACCTTGTACTTCCTCCTTCTCTTCCAGACTCGCTCTCTCACACGTGGTCCTCGCGAGGACCCCCACCAGACCCCCACTCCCCCGTGCAGACGGACGCTCGGCTGGACGGCCGGCGGAGAGCCGTCTAGTGGCCCAAAAGAAACAAGGCGTTCTTATTTCCAGCTATGTTGTTCTTTTGTAAAAGCAGCGATAGCTCATATACGGTTTGATTACTGACAATGAGGTGAAAAATTGTAATAAACAGTGTTTAGAGAAGAGGAACTATAAGCTGACATCAGAAGTATTCAATAATTATATGTTAGCCTGCTTGAATTTCAATTTAAGTGAAATCAAATAAAAAATTTATGCGGATGAAAACACTCGACTTCACATAAATCGCTCAAAAATGTTAGTACACTGTTTATTTTGAAACGTAAATTCTTTTATGATTTTACCTAAATGTGCAGGTTTATGATTTTTATTAATTATTTGCAATTGTTTTATTTCACCCAAAATTATCAAATAAATAATTGCACCCACTTTGTAAGAAACATTAATTTCAATATTTCATGCGTTGAGTCAAACGAGGAAAAAACAAAGAGGTCACGTCGAACACCTGTTCCTGTACAATGAAAAAAACGTCCTTGAGCGAGATGAAAACCCATCAATTACAGATAGGTGCGAGTTGTCTTTTTCAGGCGTGTGACGGCGCCCGCCCTTTCATTGTTTCTTGCCCGTGGTGGGACAGCTCGATTTTGACGTTTTCGTTTTGCTTTTAACGCGCAGCCAGCGGGCGCGTTTATTTACATTAAATCGTGAGTGATTTGTGCACCGTGCTTTCAATTAGCTGTCTTTTTAAGGTCGGGATTTGCGCAGTTTTTCGTTGTATACGGTTCAGCCAATTAGATTAATGGGCTAATGTGAGCTTCACCTTTATTGCTAGTTGCAAAAAACTATCAATGACATGAAATGCCACTTCGCCCGCAATTAAGGGTTTGCTCCCTGCCGTTACTGTCGAAATTCTGCAGTCGGATCACGAGTCTGTTGTGCAAATAGCGTCATGCAACCTTCAGCTGTGGAAATATGCTGAACAGTCAATCTGTCTACTTTAATACGTGCGATAATCAAAGTCGGTTTGAAAATATGTTTTGAGTTAGTTCGCTCGATGTTTTCACAATTTTCGCCTTAAGAGCACATTCTTGGGTTGTTTTGCAAGTGTCACACTCTGGCAACGCATAGAAAGCAAAGTTTATAGCTCTAGAGCAGTAAATTATGCTGCAGTGAGCGTTCGGAAAGACTGGCAGATTTATGGCCGGCGCACAAAATAAAGTCTGGGATTAAAACAAACTTTCTATGCTAATCAAATTACCAGACTGATCGTTCCAAAACACACTGCTAAAGACTATTAAGCTTAAAAAGGCACTGATTGGCAGGATCAAATGTGCCGCTGATTGATTGGCACAGTTTCAAGCAAGAGATACGGTCCACGGCGGCCGTCACAACGTTTGATAAACACAAATAAAATTTCATCGCACGCGTCTTGATGACTTTGCCCAATACAAGACCGAAGCCCACGGTCACGGTAGCAGAACTGCAGGTGGTGAAACTTAGAAATATGCTAATTGTGGACAGCTGCTGATAATAATCTCTGTGGGAATTCCACGAAAATTTGCATAAAATCAATTCTAATTTGAGCCCTTTTTATTTTTCAAAGTACTTTGAAAGCATGATAACCTTGTTACCAAATAAAGTGTTAACATAATTGTGAAATATATGTTGTGTTTGAGTTCTACATCCCTAGCGAGTGAGTGAAAGTTTCCAGTCATTTACCACGCGTAAGCATATCGTTTTTGTGAGAGAATTACCAAAAAGCAGAGTTATATGGGCATGCTTCAAACTTTTAATAAAGAAAAGTAAAGTGAGGAATGTAAGAACAACCATATCGATTCATGCCACACCCTTCTTTTTCTTGTCCAAGAAGTAAATTACACATACAAGAATAACGGGGTGTGAGGCATGAACCACCTGAAACAATATGAGATTTTACATTCTCTACTTTACTTTCCTTGCCTTTTATTTTAAAGCGTTAGTGAAAGGTAAATTATGAGATAAATTTTCCGTCACTGCGACGGAGAGCAATAATTGCAAGAAATTTATATTCATACTCAGTTAAAAAACCTATTGATTTTATTCTTATCTTTTTGCCTATTATCCACGAGATCTTTCAGTGCGACATTTTTTAAAATTTTATGTTTATTAATTAATTGACATTTAGAGCGATTGAAACGATGTGTTATCTAAGTCACAATCTTATTAAATGCAATTAACCACCTTGAGATGTTGTAAAGAAGCGGGCCCATCAGCAGAATCTAACGAAATTATGACGTTGTTGACTAGCATCAGTAATTGTGAAACCCGATCGGGGTCGGCGAAAAAAGATTTCATCGACGCCGTAAACTTCGAAGATTATTGCTTCATTAGCGATCATCAGAGCGACAAAGGCGACTCGAATTTCCGCGACAATAACGTCCTTCTGGGGCGATTAAAATATAATGCAAACGATCGGGGAGCACAAAAATGCGTGCGTACACAAGAGCGGCGGCGTTCTAGATCTCGAGAGCGACCTTTGCCAAGGTAAGACGGCGAGCAAGCAACGGCGTGGGCATGATTTCTGCGCACGGCATGCACGGCCCACAGGCGCCGCAGGTGTTCCATTGCGCGACAGGCAAGGGTGATTTAAGAAGGAGGAGAAAATTAATTAGAGCAGCCGAAAACGCTAATTTTTTAACGACAGGAAACTCGGCCCTACACACAAGACACACGGCTCGATTACTTTGCAATCTTTTTCCAGAGTTAATCGGCACGTTGCTCGCGCGAGAAAGTATTTTGAGAGTATAATCACAGCTATTTGGCGAGTAGTGGCTTTTGCAAAAAATAATGGGCAATTCAGTACCCAGATTTAATGGCTTGATAAGCCCTAGGATTGCTGCCCTTTAAACTTGCACAACCCGCAATTAAAATGTAATTGCTATTGATCCATAGATTCTCCCGTTAAAATAATTGAATCCTGACTGACAGAAACCTTTGCTTGAATATTACCACAACTCTCTTCATCAAGACGTTGTTATTATCATCGATATAATTCAATTTTATTGCAGTTTACAAATAATTGACCAGTTTTGTGGTTTTCCACCTGGTTTTGACACCATTAATGGTTAAAAAGCGCGCAAGAAGGCGAGAGTTAATATATTACACATGTTATCCAACTTTTTGTTTCATTTCCATTGTAAAAATGTTGCCATTCGAAACAAAGCGCAAGGCCGGAGGGGGAAAAACTCCTGCTCTACTCATTATCCTTACTCTCAAGCTCGCCAAGGAGTCTGGATTTCCAGTTGCCTCTTTCCTTCAGAAGAAAATCGCAAAGTCTCGCAGGTAGAAAGGCACGAGAAAGGAGATTGCGTGACCTTTTCGCATTTTCTGCTTTGGATATTGAAATGCACACGAACTGGAATACTATCCTGAGCGCAAACCTGACTTGATTATTATCTGGCGTGTAAATGAAACTGTCAAGCCGCGACTTTGCGGCCCTCGAGCCATATTGTACCACACATTGTTGTCGAAATCCTTCTGTAAAGACACATGCTTCGTGTACTTGAGTGCTTGGAAATATTTAAATGCGGTTATTCTGCTCGCTATTGTTCCGACGCGTGTTTCTGTCGGGTGTCAAAAGACTGTGGACATAGCGGTGGAAACAATTTCATTCACTTAAACGAGCGCACAATTAAACCGTCAAGATTGACTCGTTGCCTGGAGAAATGCGCTCACTAATTAGTCGATCTGGAGCACAAACGCTCAAAGGGGCACGCCGTTTCCGCTGCTATAGCATAATATAGCAATGTCGCTGCCAAGGCTTCCCAAAAAGCTGGCTGCGAATTCCAAATCCAACCTGGCATTTTGCTCACCTTGGTTAAGGGCAAATTAAATCGAATTTGGTTGTTGTAGGACAGATTAAATAGCGAGAGGATATTTTATAATAAAATTCCAATGTTTTCAGACCGTTTAGTGAATTTTCTTTGCTAAGGACGTATTTAATAATTTTTAATTACTCGAAGAGAGTCAAAACAAGTATACAAATGATAACGAACTGTGTTATTTTACCGCTGGGCGTCATTTTGATCATCAGTGAAATGTTATTAGATAGGCTAGGAAAATATAAATACAATTGTTAGTTTCAGTTGTACGCTTGCTCTGTCAGTACTGCACACTAATTTGTTTTTGTATTTAGTCACTTCAAATGGTACTTTTAAGTATATCAATTTGTATTTAGCTATCCAAGTTAAAAACTAAAGAACTAGGAAATCATTCAGAACTGAACCGAGGTAAAAGCCACACATGTTATGCAAGTCGAATATTAATATTTTTATGGTTGATTCAACTGTACCTGACGTTAGCCAATTCAATATCGTCAGCTGATTTATAGTTCGATCCTACGGTTGACAGAAACCAGTTTAACATTTTTTCACTTTTTTAAAAATAAAAATAAAACACTAAATTATGTTCTAGTTTAGGTCTCGCAGAGCATGTTATCACTGAAGAATTTCTCATAGTGTAAATCACTGAACGTTTACAGACGCACTTTATGGTGCATGCGCGTGCCTCACAACTTATTTTCATATTAGTTATAATGAAATAACAGGTACATATTTTGCTATTAAAGCCATGAGTAATTCTTTGAAAAGGTTAACTGAGTCATAGATGAATTCTCTGACGAATACTCTTCCCGACAAATGAAGTAATAACTGTTAGTTTTAATGAAACGCACTCTTTAATTATGAGAAATTTCTATTCAATAACTCACTTAACGCTACCCTTTCCCGGTTAAAAATCCACACAGAGCAAAGCCACTGTGTTTACTCTCTTAGTTTATATGTTTCTAACATAAAATACCGTGTTATTTAGATATGCTACAGAGTTTGAATGAGATTTTATGCAGTGCATACAAGGAGACAACGTGTCGAGCTGCACGTCGGTCAGTAATTGTTCACGAGCACCGTAGTATTCCTCATTATTTGCTCTGTTGCAACACAAAATCTGCTCTCCCACCTTAAAAAAAATCATTGCCAAGTGGAGGCCGTTGAACAAATTTGCTCTCAATCGTTACAGAGATAAAGGATTTCCTTCATTTATCAAGATGGGAAGTATTTAATAAAATGCGGTCATTAACCATTAATATCCCATTCATTTCCGATTTTAAGATTTATCACGATGAGTCACGGTTAGCTGACAGCAGTGTGCCATAATTTAACGAAATTTCTTTCTCCTGCCGTATTTGAAGGGCAGTTGCTTGTCAAGGAGGCAAAAACAGTCAACCAGTTTCCACCGGAGAATAAATCTGAATGAATGTGCATATGGAAGGATTTCCCCAACAAACCCGAATTATGCTTATCTTTACAGCTTAGAACTCAACAGACACTTGAGCGGCATCTACCGCCCGACCTCCGAGCTGAGCCGAAAAGCACGTGCGCCTCACCTTGGCATTTCATTGCAAGTCTGCGTGCAACAAATAGCACCTCAATAATAATTTTCGTCGATTAAATTAGTCAGATAAAGTAGTGAAATATTTTTATTCGCTCTTGCATTAAGGTACTAAAAAGTCCGCAGATTTACGACGCGTCATTGTATGGAGGTAATTTGATCACCGGATAATTAATTAGCGAATATGAGTGACTTTTATCTGATTTTAAAGGCGCAGCGTGTTGCAATTCCATCTATGGACTGCTCAGAATCGTAAAACTCGGTGTCATATATGTGCCAAGATCGATTTGAACGCGGGCCGACCTGATTTTTGCGACACACGGGGGAGGACTCGTTCACCATGGTGCCGATTTGCATTCGGAATAAATTTTTAATGCGACGCCGCCCGCCTGGCTGGCGGTATTGCACAATTCCGACGAGTTCGTTTGGTTGTCTTGAGCGAATCCTAGGAACGACTGCTGTTTTCCTCTGTGGTTCGCAACTTTAGATATATTAATTTGCGGTTTCGCGGCACAGCCATCCAAACCACAAAATACTGCTCAACCCTAGGTCCGCGCACGACGGTAAATCTTTATTGTTTACGACAAGCGCCTTCTCATTGGTAACAACAACATCGACGTGTTTAATTACGACAGAAAGTAACACGTCTTGCGAAATGTGGTACATTGAAGTGTAATGAAAATGGGCGTTCGATCAATCGAAAGATGGATTGACGGGTCAGGTGGGAGTTGCTGATTATCTCTTGTTCTCCACAATTTACATTATGAAAGCAGCTTTCAACATCAGCAGTAGCACCAGAGTGAAATTAAAGCGAACAACAACGCATTATTGTAAAATTGACTACACTTCATCTCTGGTAATCATAGTGATTATAGAGGTCTGCAGAAGCTGATCGGTGAGATATGCGCAAACAGACCGTCAGACTCGCATTCGGCGTTTAGGCTGATTTATGTTATTTAAGAAAAAAACACAGGCTTGTGATTTTATGTTGAGCCAAAACATTATTCTTTACAAGAGACAAAAATTAAGGTCAGTGGAAACATAAATGAGTCTGTCAAACCCTAACTTTTGGCTGGAAATTAATTTTGTTTAAATTGGATCGATTTAACGCGGCCTCGCAGATCTAAATTCCACTGAAATCCCAACCATGAATTTTCGTCAAATGTTTTCCCCGAATTCCGATAAAACTGTATTTATGGTTTGAGAGTCTAATTGAGCCCAGTTTTTCATAGCAAGTGTGACTTTTATCACCAATGTCTCTGAGCACACGCGCGGCTCATTCACGGCCGCCGTCGTAATAAAGCGAGCGAGAGCTGGAAAAAATCGGAGACATGCAATAAAACAATCGACACTTTGAACGTTAATGCAAACAAAGGCGAGGTCCTGCACGCCAAAGCAATTACAATTACTGCGTTCTGCAACTCATCTCGCGTTCAATAAAGGCGATATTGGAAAACCATTCACCTCACATTTAATGTAACTGCGAGATATGTCATAATCTCTTTGAAACTAACACGAATCGATCTGACATGTGTCATATGCGGTTGATAATTTCGCTCCTGGGTTTAAACCCATTACGGCCTGGAAACATCAAACCCGCAATAAAATTATGTTAATACAAGACTGTTGACGTCCATTAAAACAACTTACGTGGTCAAAGCTTGACTAAAACGCGGATTAGCAGGCGAATTAAAACGTCCGTTAAGTCAATTTCGGTGTCAGAGGAGTGAACGGTGACCTTTAAACGTCAGAGTCGGAAATTTGAATATGTTTTCCAGTCGCGAGCAGCACAAAATCTAATAGAAATAGACTTTTTATCTTAACAACCTTCAGTGTGTATTTTACAGCTCCAGGTATCTCTTGGCACCAATACTTGATACAAACAAAAAGTTGGCAACTCCGGGCGGTATTGGGCCAAAAAATGTAAAACTTCCTATCGCACGAAATTTGAGGTTGACATTCCTGGAAAGGAAAATTTATCTCGTTTCTCGCCTCGCGTGCGAGCTGACACTGAATTCTTTCCTCTCGAGCGCGCGCCGCGGCACCACGTGAAAGGAAAATCCAATTGATTGGCCGACAATAAACTTGAACTCGGCTCGCTGAGGCGGAATGGATGCGTGTCGACGACAGTTCTACTGACTCGGCTGCATCGCGTAGGTGACCGACCCTCCGGCCGTGAGAGCAACTTGTGTTAAAAGAAAGACACACAAACGCTTTGTTGATTAACGAGGGTTTGCTATCAACGACATATTATGCAGCAAACGTGTCAGCAGTTGAACGGAAAATCGACACTGACCGATATTTTCGTTGCTCGTAAACGTGCACTTACGGGGTTTTGGGAGAGTACCAACATCAACAGGCGGGATTGTTGAAAAGTGAAACCATAGCAGAATCGGCTGCTGCCAAAAGACTCTTTTTTCGTTGCTTTCCCGGCCGTTTCGCCGCGTTATGGATTTTCCATTATTATATCGACGAGGCCCCGCATTTCGCTTTTGCCTAAGCTAATTTTATGTGTGCGCTCGCTCGTTCGTCGCTGCCGGAGAATATTCCCGCGCCAGGCTTCCACTTTAATTAATTAGTTTTCAGACGCTTATCCAAGCAAATGCTCCCATCTCCTCGCTTTTCTCGTGCAGTCCTCAGGTCGACCTACTTTCCTACGAAAATTATTTACGTGTAATATAACGCGAGTGGCAAGTTTTTTCACTCCTTATCGATGGAGTGCCTGTGTTCTGTCTTGACGCGGGAATGAGGAAACAGAGAGAAGGGAGTGCGGCTAATCCCAAAAGCGATTAAGCTGGCATCCCCTCGCACCACCGCATCTGCGGCCAGTTCGCTGTTCGCTCCTCTCGCCTTGCAATTTTCTCTTCCCATTTTCCAGTTGCTACGGCTACGACGTAAAAATAGAACGGTTGCCAGGAGATCTAATCAAGACACGAGGTAACACAATACCTAACTCTAATTCAAAGGTGGGAAAATCAACACCTGGTGGGCACAAAAACCGTGTCATAATTTGCTAAAACTAAAAAATGACGCCTCTTTCTCAGTGGAATACAGCAACACGATGTGATTCTTTATTCCAAAACTAATTCAGGAAGATTTGATTTGGTGAGGTAGATCGAGGAAAAAGGGTTGGAGTTGACTTACTGCCAGGAGAAGCTGCCAGTGATTCCGTCGCGGAAACGGTCCTTTAGGGACCTCTGCCGCGTGGGCACCGAGCCGCCGCCAACTCCGCCGCCTCCGGCCGGGGGCTGCTTGGCCGGCGAGTTTGGCGGCGTGGAGCCAGGCGTCTGCTGCGTCGACAGGCTGGACGACATCATCTCATCGATCTGAAATAAAAAATTTGACTAATTAATAATAATTAAAAATTTTAAATCCTACGCAAAAATCAGGCGAAGAGTCTTTAAAAGTTAAAATATTGACACCTTTGAGGAATTTCATCTTGATATTTTCGCGGAAAAAGGAAAATTGAAAATAATTGTGGCGAAGAAGTGAAGCAATTTTGTTCACGCAAGAATCAAGGCAGGATCGCTCATGACGACGCCACAAACGATTCGTTTCCAACAAGCGCAATTTACATCTACTGTGACAGTTTTTTTTTTCAATGACGAGACGCAGATGGAAAGACAAAAGAGCGTCTTTGTTTGGCAAACTCGCCTAATCTGGCAGGCTTTGAGTGAAAACCGACTTTTTATTCTTTGCTTTTCGACGGCGACGTTTGCTTTTCGCATAATATTTTCACTTCATCTTGGGGCTTCGCATCTTTTGTCACTTTTTGCGTGCGGACGTATCTTGCCATCGATTTTTGTTTGTTTGTTCCATCCGACGCCGGCAAAAAGTTTTTCGCTCTCGTCAGACCGAGACTGAAATTGAGTTATCGCGAAAAATTGTATGCCCGCTGCTTCGATCGGGAGGCAAAAGTTGGACGGGTAACCATCACAGGCAGACTTTTCTCGCGACTTGACAAATGTAAGCAGCCGCCTACCGCCAGACAAAAGCAGCGCTGAAAAATGAGCAACGGTCTGCTGTAAATAATTTTCGTACTACGTGAAAAAAGCCACGCGCTTATCCCTTATCCCGACAAACTGCCAGTTTCCAGCAGACAGCCCCCATGGCGCTGAAAATGAAAACCAACAATAATTTGACTTGCCTGCTGAGCTGACGATTCGTTCGGTGGCCAGCAAGTGATTTTATCACGTCGTAATACATAAATGCATGCAGAACACACTGGCTGCTGGAATTCTAATCGCAGTCATAAAATTTAGCCACGAGCAATTTGCTTAGCCAGTACCCGGCTTCGGAAAGATTGCTTTCCCACTCCTTGCACTGGGCACGCTAAAGCAAATGTGTGTTTTCGGTGGAGATTACTGAGAATTCGATAAGACTGCATGTATTTACTAATAAAATAGACACAGAAGTCTGTTAAAGAAGTTACATTAATTGTCAATTAGTATTCTACAGCATACAACTAACTATTAAAAGACTTCTGTCCTAAAGTTCAATGAAAACTATGTAATTTCAAGCAAATGAAGATGGCCGCCTCAAACAATTGTGCCGTTTGGGTATGTAGTTCAAGATGAGTAGCAATTCACTTTCAGGTTGCAATTTTCGCCACTCAGATGACCTTCGCGATGAGGAATCTGGCTAACGAGATTGCGTTAAGTAAAACTGCGAGAGGCATTAATTTGCACGCTCACTGCATGCACGACAGATTTCGTGCTCACTTGTGCGGGCTCATTGAGACTAAAAATTACTCCCGAGAATAAAAAGGTTTTTGCCTCAATCAAAACGAGACAGATGAAAAGGGGGTGATAAGCTAAACGTAAGTTGATTTGACAGAGAGTTGACCGGTTTTAATGGAGATCCTAGAGCACGAAACTGGTCCGTTTTGATTGCAATTTATTTTCAGAACGTATGATATGGGTTACATTTTTATTATAATCAGTCGGAGCAATCGTTTAGCGGGTAATTAAATTAAGATTGACTCCTGAGATTATACTGCAGACCCTAAAACACACAAATATATTTAAAACATTACGCTTATAAGATGTTTAAAATATTGGAAAATCCTTGGTTGGAAGTGAACATTTTCCACTTGTTTTTACGTTCAGTAAAAACAATCTTAATCGATAAATACCAAAAATTAAATCATTTTTACATTAATAATAATTTAGATTCTATAAAAGAAACTTCAATGAACTCCCGTTTTTAAATGCATTATTTACTTCAAGCTCAAAAGATACGTAAACTTTTGTTAATAGAAGTTGGATTTAAGATTATTTTAAATTTCATGGAGTAACGATGAAGTCTTATTTTATTCAAATACAAAAAATTAAGAACTATACGGTGCATTTTAAAGGTTTGCACGGACCGGCAAGGCTTAACTTTGGTCCAACCAAAAGAAAATTTTGTTGTATAGGAGCAAGCGACTATACATGAAACACTTGTCTTTGCTTTAATTGACAGGAGGCATTATCGAGTGTCGGATCTGGCGTCCAATTAGTCAGGCTTTTATTCCCACGTACCCGGTTTCGTCCCAATTAGATTGGTAATCCACGGCCCACGGCAGCGCAGCTCTTGTTTCATGCTTTTCATGGAAAATGTTTTCGGGCACAATGGTCGGCGAAGAAAAGACGGATTGCGTGACTTGTGCCATTGCAATGGGCTCGTTCCCCTAGCTTTCAGAGTCGTCCTTCCTCCTACGCACTAGCAGGTCGGTGTGCCTTCCTACTTATCGATCAAGCTCGTCGAGCCGAGAGCAACGTGAATAGAGAAAAAATTAATTTCCAGCCGCCAATCAAGGAAGCGTTGTTTGTTGTCGGACGAGCGCAAAAACAAGAAGCCGCTCGCAATTAATCTCCGCCGCAACCATTTGGAGCAAATCGAAAAACCTTTGTTTAGCAAGACGAGCGAGAGATGCTGCTCAGCCAGAGTCACTCACTAGTTGGGATTTAGAGGCGTAGTTCTCTCTACTAAAAGGTTTCGTTTTCCTGATTTCAATACACTCTGGCTTTCATCTGAAGCATTCAGCGTACAGTGTACATATTGATAGTCGCAACGGTAAAAGGGCACTTTTTTAATTAATTCGCGTTCTATATCTGCAGAAAAAAATAGTATTGTATAGATTTGACCACTTCAACAAGATGATGAATCTAAAATCCATTTCTCTTGAAATTTCATGGTAATCACTAATTTTCAATCACTATTTGTAGCGGATGCGGAGCCGGCCTCAGATTTCTTTTTCATTTTATGCTTTAATTACAAATTCATTATCATGCACTGGCAGCTAATATTTAAAATTTGTCAATTTAAAAAAGTAAATAATATTTAAAACCTGAAACAAAGAAATTATAAAAATCAAAATACATATTACAGTAAAAGTTATCTGAAATATAATTAAATAATTTTAAATAAAAATATGCGTAAAAAATTAAAGTGATGCCAAATTTTATAAAAATTAAGCTACTGTATAATTTTCTAACTGTGTGTGACATGACGGTTAATATAATAATGAAATAAAATATATAATAAAAATCAATTTCTCAAAGCTCAAAATCCTTAAGACTACTGGCAGTGATTCCTCATGCAGCATTATCAGCTTATATTATGCTCTTCTCTCTGCTTGGTTATTATTGTAATGATTGTAATCGTTTGTTTCTCTATCATGTATTGTGTTTTCAACTTGCGTACACACGCACAAGTGATATCAATTTCCTTCAGCATAATATCCAAGTGACCCAACGTAATCGCTACAATGCATTGCGAATTTTCCGTTAATTTATTTACCAATGCATCAGCGGGGGCCAGAAGTGCGATAAAGTTGGTTCCCACTGCGCAGATCCACGACGACGTCTGAATGTGAGAAACAAAAAGCTCTCTTTGAATTCCCGTACGAGTGCCAAGAGTTTGTTTTTATGATACAAAAGACACAATTAGTACAAGTAATGCAATTTGTCACAATATATTGACGAAAACTTGGTTCTCTTCGCGCATTTTCCCGTGACCGTTTTTCCGTGCAATACTCCACCGGACGCCATATCTGCGCGTCGCACGAATCTGGCCCCCGCTGTAATGCATGAAGCTGGAGTAAAGAGGAACGTTTAATTGTGAGGAATTACTATTTGATAAATATAATATTCCATTTCACTGACTTCTTGGTTGGATACAAACACAAACGCCCTTGAATCTAACATTTTTATTTTCTCGTTGGTCTGGGTTGCCTAATTGTACAAGGAATCTCATCAGGTACAATCCCCTTAACAGAAAATGAAAACGCATTCAGACAGCGAGAATTTTTCAACATCCATTGCACCAATCATTGGGCAAAGAAAAAGAGGGTCGGATCGTTCTTACATCACCTCTGCATTGAAGGGTTGAAAGCGTTGAAAGAAATAAGATCTTGACCTCCCTTGCAATCTCCGCTGCAAAAAGTAGGAACTCGGCATGGAGACCATATTCGCCCATAAAATTGCTGGCTCCGCGCCAGAAACTACAACTGTTCCAAAAACAATGCCAAATACGGGGAATTGTTTACAGGCAAGATCAACAGCATCGCTTTATTTAGGGGAAAACGGGTTTAAAACATCTTTTTAATGTGTGCTATTAATGGTTGGTTAAACTGCAACTTGGTGCGTGCAACATAAATATTCGCTCAAAAGTCTTGAATTGTTTCACCCCATTGTATTTAAACGCCCCTTGTCCTTAAGTGCTTGGCACGGTTTAAAATTGAAATAGCAACTTGTTGGTCGAGTGCGTGGGCCGCGTAACGAGCGCAAGACCCGCGTCGTTCGAGCCGCGGCACCACGCAACCGAACGCCGAGAGTGGCGGCCGACTCTATGCCCGGCTGGGAGGCAAAAAGGGTTGCCCAAATTGGGCCATCCCATTATTTATTGTTGTTTGGCGGTGTGCTCAACGATCGTGTGGTGACGGATATGAGATGCGCATGAACCGCTCATCTTTCAGAATCAATATTGCGAATCGATACGCGTGCCACTAGGCCTAACGAAACATTGAGTACGGAAATCAACATTCCTAATTTTCCTAATTTTTGAACTCCAAATAAGGTCGCACTCTTAATTACAGGCGTAATTAACTCAAACCGCAACGAATGTAAAATTCTGCAAACAACGCAGCAAAATAAAATACGAATTCTAAATAAGATCTAAGACCATTGTGCGTCCTGGTCTAACCCAACCCTAAAATTCGGCTCACTCGTCTCGCTCGCGGCTCGGCGGTCGACGGAGCGACACGTCGGACGTGGAGACGCCACGCCGACGGTCGCGAATTATTGTTGCGATTTTCGCAGCCGCACCCAAAGCGGCGCCCGGAGGCACGTTTGGGGCTCAGGGGCCCCGTTTGAGCCATACTCACGGGTCTGGGCCGACGACGATGACATGGCACTCTGGGTCGCTGGGGTCACTCGGGTCACCGCACACACGTCGGCCGGGGCGCGCACACGTAGTTGTCGGCGGCCGAATCGCACGCACTGCGTGTCGGCGACGCCAACAGCTGTCGGCCACTCGGCGGGCCAGTCCTCAACGCGATTTCGTCGCCGAGTCGAAATTCGCCGATCGGCAACCTTGACACATCGCCACTTTCGAGCAGTGCAATATTTATTGTTTGGGATCCGCGATCCTCGCAGGATGGCTCGCTGCGGCGGCGGCGGCTGGATGAAAATCGAAACACCGCCGCCGGTGCTGCCGCCGCGCGGCCAGCAGCCAACCACCCCATCCTCGGTGCGCAGCCTGCGTGACACAGCTCAGATTTTACACCAATTGCGCTTAAACCAGAGAGTTGAGATTGTACGAATTTTTTTAACATTTCTCTTGCGTGCTGTTTTTACTCCCTATCTCACTTCCAACCATGCAGTCTATTTCCATTCCTCTGAGAAACATAAACTTTGCACATAAAGTGTGACATAACAGCATGCAAGTTTGCTCTGATGCTCTCTCCTCCCCTTTGCTTTTATTAGCACCCCCCCTAAGCGCGCCAAAATGCCCCTGCGCGAGAAATATGGATTTTTCCACTTTTCCCAATCTAGGCTCAGGCGCAAAATATTTTGAGGCGGCGCTTTTACTACCTTTTCAATATACCTGTATGAGAAGAATTTTAATCAAAGGCTCTCCGCGAAGAAAATTAATCAAAAAATTAAGCGACACAAAATAAATTATCCGCTGTGAGCGAAGATTTTGAAAACTGCCACTTTTCCAATTTTCAATTAGGTTATATTAACAAATCTAACACAGGGGTAAATTTCAACATAGTTTTAATTAACCAGTTCCGTTCTGTTATAATATCTTGATATTGTCAAAAACGCACAGCGAGCAAAGCTTTAATTTCCATGGTATGTTTAGAAAAAATATGACTACATTCCAAGATTTCACCTACTTTAAGAGGAATATCTTCACATATATATTTTACATTGCCATAGTGTGAATACATAGCCAAAGTTTTCCATTGACGTGGAGTAAAATTTCACAGTGAAGTTGTGTAAATATTTTCATTAGAAGATATAGGTTCATTTCAACGCGCATTAAAAAAGTAATGAACTCTGATACACTCATCAAACCCTTTCTTTCTTTTCTGCAAAAAAATAAAAAGTGGCTCTTTAAGTAAAAGCATCTCATAATCTGACGAGTCGGCGTGTGATGAGAGAGAGAAATATAAGCAGTTCACTGGTTGTTGTAAATGCCATCAATGAGGAAGTCCATGGGTCGGTAGTGTCTACGTTCCCACAGATCGACTCCCTTCTTGTAGACCAGAGCTCCGAGAATCACAATGAGAGGAATGACGAAAATAATGCCAACCACGGGGATTACGTAGTCTTCGCGTTTAGCAGGGGTCTGCAGATCGGGCACGTCATCTGTCACATTTGGCTTGTGGTGCTTTGGACGCATCGTGCTTGTCGGGGTGATCTCCGACGTCGTCAGAGGGGGCAGCGTCGTAGTCACTGTCGCATTCTGGCACTTGTCTGACGTGTCATTAGAGTTGGAGCAATTGTTGCTCTCTGGCACAATCGGAGTCACCGTCTGGAACTGAAATTGTTGATTATCCGAAATTTTTGAATTTTAGTATTTTAAATTCATCTTGACTGCTATCGTTTACCTCACTGAAGTTGACGCCTTTGCGAGGCTTCACTTTTTGTGGATATGCTTCATCAGGCTTTTCATCTTGCTCGGCAAGCTTCTTCTTGGGTTCCATGGCCACCTCCTTCTTCAAATCTCCCTTTTTCGGTGGCGCATTGCCCCCTTCTATCACCATCGGTGGCTTTTCTGTACTAGGAGCTGCACTAGGGTCCACTTTTTCCACAGTGGCGGTGCCATTATTGTTGGCATCTGGGGCCGAATTCGTGGCTTTCGTCTTAGGAATCGTGGTGTCCTGCCTGTCCGACGGTTCCGTGCAGTCGATCGTCCACACGCTGAAGACGAATAAAAATACCAGCACCGTACGAGTTCTCATTTTCTGCAAAATATCCACGTGTCAGTTCAATGTGAACTTGAAGCAATCAAACTGGATTGTTTTTTTCTATGCGAGGCGAGATTAAAGCGGTAACAAGAACAACAATTTTCCTTCTGTCCAGTAATAATGTGTATTAGTTTTTATCTTAATGAATATAATTGTCTCAACTTGATTGTTTCCAGAGTGGTAAAGCAAGAGGAGGTATTAGAGAGCATTGATATTGCGCACACATACAATTGTCAAGTTCTTCAGTATTTTAGCTATCATTACTGACGATAGTAGTTTATCCTCTTCGAAATGTGACTCGGATGAAAGCTATTGGCACGACAGAAAGCATACTTTGAAATAATATACTTGTTATTTATTAGATAGTGCACATAACAAGCAACAACCTGCTTCACTACAATATATCAAAAAGATTGGAAACCTCATTTGATGTTCTCTTTGCCGATAAACCCGGATTACATGTTCACGGGAATTCCTTGCTCGATCTTCTGGAGACGATTGACGTTGTGGATCCAACTCGGCCAAATTTAAGTTCCCAATCGTCCGATCAATAGACTAATTAATTCCGAGCGCAAAATATACTGTACTAAAAAGAGTTTTAGCTCTTTGCTATCTATTACTCGACAGCAGCGAGCGATCATATGGTTGAAAGGCTGCAAAACCTTCGAGCAAGGTTGCCACCACAACGGCATAGCAACAGCAGCTGGACGCTGGATTGCTGGGGCCAGTAGTCTTATCTGTTCTAGTCTAAGGCGATTTACGATTTACACGCATTGTAATCGCATCGCTTTAGTGATTGTGTGCGGAAATAGGAATTTAAAAATAGAAAACTTTCTTAGCTTTCAAAGCGTTTTTCGTGTTACGTCTTACGTCAGTTTCAGTTATGTGCAGAGATGTCACATCACATTCACTATGTACTGGCCATTCTCTGCTTACTGCATTTATACACAAACATAACATTCGTACAGACGCTTAAGTTTTAAGTTTGCGAATTTTGTTGCTGTGAAGTAAGAAGCGATTATGTGATAAACAATACAACATAGAAGTTTGCCTTTGACACACATCAATTTGTTCTAATGAATGAAAAGGACAGAAGGAGCCAGCACTTGGTCAATCATATGGTGAGTTGAGAAACGACTTTTTGTGTATAATTAAATTTGTGTGAAAGTGTGTAATTCTCATCCTATTTATAATGTTCAAACAGTTAGAATTAATCAAGGCTTATTTGCAAATTTTTGGATGCTTCGTTTGACATTTGTTTGTGTTCGTTTTGTTACATGACTTTAGGAATTTTCGTTTTAGCCCAAATTTTTATGTTGATCTGAAAAAAATTCGTTTTTAAATTCATTTTAAGCTTTAATTTTTAGCTTATGGGATTTATAAATAGATTGTCAACGATGTAGCAACGTTTTTTCCACACAAAAGGCAATTTTCCAGTTTTGGTGCGCATTTTGGGCAGCAAGTCATGTGTCCACATGGCAGAGACACTGTCTGAATCTCATTTTCATCGCATAATTTGCACATCATTGCATTTTCACCAGCATCTGAAATTGAAATATTTAGTTAAATAATAATTATATATACGCACAATAATTTATTTCAATGAAAAGTCTGACAAATTTACTTTTTGCTCTGCAATTTTTATCCTCGTCTTCTTTCTTTAGCGCCGGCCTGATAAAATTGAAACGGGTAATTTTTAACGAAAAGATGAAATATAAATCCAATTCACTCACTTTTCCCCATTCTTGAGATCTTGACTGTCCTCTGTGTCCTCCATAATATCTCCCTGGAAAGATGAGGTGTTTGATATTATTTTACTCTTGCGTGTTATTTCAATCACCTCCAAAGCCATTTGGTGCACTTGCTCGACAAACTGCATGCCTTTCATGATGCCAACAAATGTGCAAGAGGGGAACCAAAGTGCATGTTCTGTCCACGGGGACAAGTGCTCGTCCCAGTTCGTAAGGCCGCCCCCGCACTGGAAGCACATCACTCGATCGCCCTTACCTTCAACATGGAAAAAATCTTAATAATTTCGGTAACATGAATCTGACGCGAGAGCAGGCTCGTTGCTGCTTAAATTGATCGTTTAATTATTCATCGCCTCAGATAAATTTGTCACTTTTTGAGGACCTGTGTAAAAAAATCCAGCGTCTGCTAATTGGTTTGGTTGAGGGCGGAGTCCCTTTGGCCACATTGAGAACGATTTCAAGCGAATCACAGGTGCCGCAAACCCTGGAAACATGGCCTTTTGCGAAGGTGTTATCGCCTCGTTCAGTTCATCATTGTGTTCCAACGGCGATAATTTCACTGACTCAGCTGCAAATAAATGTCGGTATAGGTTTTTGGTGGTTGTTTAAAGTGAAAGGTGATGTTGACCTTCCGTCCTCTGTCGAAAGAAGTGCCTCGCAATCTTTTCGTCAGGATTTCTCATTTCAAACGGTACGTTTCCAACTTGCAGTCCTTTCATGAATGAACATTCTGGGTTGAAAGTCAAATGCGCATCTTCTCCTGTATCGCCTGCTTGGGAAAAATTTAAATTACGTCTTTAATTTTTTCCACTGCCTTATTCACTTGCCTATTTCCCAGTCCATGACTTCGAGGCCGCAGAATTCGCACCTCACTTGATCGTAATAGCCCGTCCAATAGAAACCAGAAGAGGCGAGCCCATTCGGGTCCACAGGGTAGTTCCACTTATTCATCAAGAATGAGCAAAGGCGGCTCTTTTCACACCTGTAACAACTTAAGTTTCAGCATGATAGAAAACTATACCCACAGCTTAACTTGAAATTGTTGACTGAACCCAGCACTTCATTTCCTTCCAATTTTCCTTGCCGACATTTTTCGTCTTCGTGTTTGCCTCTTACTTCTTCAATGTCAGTCTGATGCATATTCAAAATTGCCTAGAAAAATTATTGCTTATTTACTGAAATGTTTTCTATGATTATTTACGTCCATTTTATTAGATTTTATGCAATTTTCTCGGCTAGCATGCTTCACCGGTTGCCTAATTTTGTACAACTCTCCTCTTCTTAAGAAAACAGTGTTTCCTGACTATGCAACCGGTTAGGCAGATCTGTCAAGATGATTGCATATGTTCTTATTTCTTATTGTCAGGCAAGATTTAAATTTTCAATCATCAAGACATAATAATTACTACCTACTAATTACGTTTGGCTTCGACAAAATTCCAGGGAATGTCAAAGCATGTCTAATTAAAATTTTAGTCTTAGAATAATTACAAATACGCACCTGGCAAAAAGCACACACGATTGTCAAATCGGTGCCAGAGTAATAGAAGCCTTGTAATGCAAGCAAACTCTTTTCGGCGCTCCAGTAGCGCGGATACGAACATAAACGCATGAACTCGTCCTTGAAATTAATCATTTCGTATCAAAAAAGTTCCACTGCGAAGATATCCCGTGAGAAAAGCGCTTGTAAATTGTAAATAGTCCGCCGACTCAGCTGTAGCAAAGTCTATTTTTAGTTTCAGGCGCGCACCAAGCTTGAAACTTAAGCGAGCGCTGTTTTTTCGAATTCCTTTTATCTTGAATTTTATAATTCATAAATTCTTATGTGCCACCAACATTTTTTTAACGCAATCTCATTCATAAAAATATTTTCTCGCACGCTTCTAACTTTTGCTGTTTGATCAATCAAATTTTTACAGTTTAGCGAAATTTTTCTAAAATGTAGATATAATAGCACAGAGCATTGACCTGATTTTGATCGAAAAGGGAAGCGGAGAAAAGAGGGGCAGTGGAGCAATAGCTGCTTTATCATAGTATTTTATAACTCACTCCGCAGTGTCAGTCGCACGCCGCGTGGCGATGAAAGCCAAATTTCCGGCTATGAATTCGAACCAACTTCAAGCCATGACGTGCGTATTCTTTGTAATCGCAATTACTTGGCACATTTTTCAAAGCAATAAGGAATTGACGCAACTGAGGAAAGTGGTGAGGATGTTCAATTGAATTTTCCAGCTGAACTATTAATGAAACTACAAAGGTATTTGAACAAGAAAAGGAGCTAGTAAAGCTGCGAGAGAGCCACGACTCCATGAAATGGTCCATGGACTCTTTATGGGTGGACGTTAACCGCGAAGCCGCGAATCTGGTTCAGACAGAGGACGATGTCTATTTAAAAAACTTGGTGAACCAGGCAAAAAGCATGGTGGACTTCACAATGATCAACGAAACAGCCATGATGGATCGGGCTATTAAAGAGCTCAAGCAATACGCGCAGAGTGAATTAACAGAAAAAACTGGCGGAGGCTTTGAAAATCAGTCTATTCAAAGCCTGGCAAATGACATACGAAAGTTTGCGACGGACTTTATAGAATCCAAATTTCCTCCAAGTAGGCTTTCTTTTGGCTCACACTTGTTACAAAAATTGACTATGACTTTCAGGCGTCAAGAAGTGGTTTGTGTATTACCCGGCTGAAGGTTTGAAATAGTTTTTCGGTCTCTTCCAGATCCTGGTGTGAAAGTAAATTTCAGTGGCGAGGATATCTAAATTCGTGAGGGATGAATCAGAGTTGATAAATTACCTGCGGCGTGAATATTTCGTCAAGACAAGTAGCCCTGAAGATCCATACGTCCTGAACCAGCCACACAAAGAAGACCATTCTGGTGGCATAGTGCTCAAGTACACCAATCTTTTCAACAATAAAGTCAGTAATTTTGTCAACATTTTTAAGAGATTAAATGGGGATTTCCAGAAAAGTGGTTCCTTCATTGAGTGTGGAGCTGGTGACGGCGAAAACACCTCGAGTACTCTTTATCTAGAACGCCGTCTACAATGGTCGGGTATTTTGGTTGAAGCAGACCCTGACAACTTTGCATCGCTTATTAAAAAGCAAAGAAAGTCCAATCTCGTTCCAGCGTGTATTACCGCCAAAGACAAGCCTGAATTTGTAAGTGCATGCCAAAAAAAATCATTTAAATGGTAATTTAATTTCTAATTCCAAGGGAAAGTTTACGGCATCGCCAAAAGGTTACGTCAGAGTTAGCGATAGCACGCATCTCGACAGCAAAACTGGAATTTACGTCCTTTGCTTTCCCCTGAAAACCATTTATTTAGCTCTAGAAAAGAAAGAGGTCGATCTTTTAGTTTTAAATATTGGCAGAGGTGTGGAGGAAGAAATTATAAAAACCCAGCCGTGGAAAGATATAAATATTTCGGTAGGTGTGATGGCCGAAAAAGCAACATGTGTTTCAATTATATTATTAAATTTTCAGGTGATCTCAATCGTCTACCCTTCTGGAATGAATGTCACTGAGCTAAAAATACACATGAGTCAATTTAATTATAATGCGACTGGAGATGAAACTGGAGGTCCATTAATATTTGTTAAATATAATTTGAATGTGTAATAAGGAATAAACTAAAAAGGTTTATCATATATTTTGTTGAATTATAAAAACTAATGTTATAAATAAAATGAGCCCTATGCGGGCAATTTTATTTCTAGTTCCTCGACTGCTATTTACAGTATAAATTAAACAAAGTCGAGCTCAGCTAGCTGTGATCGCAAATCGACAAATAAAGTAGTGCTCGCGGGAAAACTTTATTTGTCGATTTGCAACTCTGTCGAAACAAAAAAAAGTAGAAAATTCTTATTGCTCAAAAACAAAAATACCGGAAAATAAATAACTCGACAAATAGACGAGTAAATATGTCGCCGGTTGAACTCTATGTAACACAAATTATAAGTTCTAAATACGTTTCTTAAATTCAGACTTCCGCAATAAAATACAAAACAGCGCAAAAAATGGCACGTCGTTTCTTCGCAAAATATTTACACCAAAGCTCTCAGTTGAATGCCTCGGTGTTAATAATTTCTGCAGTCCTCTGGTTGTGGACGATTCCAATGTGCGTTCCTTCCACCTCGTGAACAGTGACGGTTGAATCGCACAGCTTAAAAGTTAAAGTTAATTGAAATGCATGCTCATATTTTGCAAAATTGCTCACCTCTGAGAGCCCATAGTCCTCATCAGCCCCAACAAAACGGGTTACCGTTCTTATCAAGGTGACGGAACTCTTGACCTTTCGCCCTTCAGGCCACGAGTATCTCAGCAGGTTCGTGCATCGTTTCTGAACAGCGTCGACGCAGAGCGCGTGGAAGTCCCGCTGGGTCGCGTCGGGGAAATGAGCAGCCGTGGCCGCCAGTCTTGCAGTCCAGTCGGGAAGTTTGACTAGTTCAGCCGCCACCTGGATAAAGCATTGCTTAGTTCGTTTCGTTTTAGTGCGATTTAGTGTCTTGCCTTGGTAGCATCGGTGATTCCAACTATGACCATCAGCTTTTCGAGGAAGTTCGACTCCCATTCGGCGGTGCTGGCACCAGACACGCCAGTTCGTGCGA
Organism: Cloeon dipterum; assembly: GCF_949628265.1. Classification (NCBI taxonomy): domain Eukaryota; kingdom Metazoa; phylum Arthropoda; class Insecta; order Ephemeroptera; family Baetidae; genus Cloeon; species Cloeon dipterum. The sequence continues at coordinate 25,080,469 of NC_088787.1, forward strand.
TTCCCTGAAGTGAAGCCAGCGATCCATCGACCAGCACGACTTTTACCTCGTGACCTTGGTCTTCCAGCTTCAAAACCAGTTCCATCAAAGGAATGGTGCCGTAAGAGTAACCGACCAAGTGGTATGGTCCATTTTTCTGGACTTTTTGCAGGCGCTGACGAAAAAAAAACGAAAAGTTAATTTTTTTCCTTTTCATCAATCAACGTTTTACCTCTAAAAGTACATCAGCGAGATCGGAGATGTTGTGGCTCTTAGCATCTAAAGGCAATTGCAAGCAAACGACGGGACGATTGATTTGTTTAGCCAAAGGCTCCATTACCCAGGCGAGACCCTCAACGCCGGGAATCATGAAAAGAGGTCTTTGGTCGGTGATTTCGACTTCTGAAGACAGTGGAACCGCAGACTGCCGTGCCTTTTCAGGTTCACCAACCACACTCAGCAAGTGCTGCAGTCCTCCTATCATCCACAAGTTATCCTATGAAATTTCTCAGTATTATTTTTGACGAGTTAAAAAAAGGTTTCTTACATCTTCTTTTCCTTCTTTTTTATTTCTATGCTCTTCTTGCAAACTGTGTGCCAGTTCCGTCAGCCTTGCGAACGTCAGTCCTCTTATGTCCTGAGCAGATAGGAACATTTCGAACTCTCGTTCTAGAGTTTGTTTGATTTCGACTGCCATCATCGAATCCATTCCAAGCTCAGCCAACGTAGAGTGAAGTGACACGGTTTTCAAATCCTTCAGTCCTGAATACCAAAAATAAAATATTAATTCCTGTCTATTTTCTTTTGCAAAGAAGCATGTTACCCAAAATATTTCCAACGGTGTCTACAACTGAGCCAGCAACCACTGTCTTTTTGGATTTTTCAGCCACCACCATGGATCCAACCACAGCTGACTGCGTGTCGTCCTGAGGAAGACACATGAAAGTGTCTAGTACTGAAAGACAGCTTGTGATTCGCTGCTGGATGGTTCCTCCAATGACCAATTCAGCCACTGGTGCCTCGCTGTCCTTATTTTCAGTCATCTAAATTTTTCAATTAAAAAGAGAGTCGCCAACTAACTCGCAAAAAATGCTTACACTCTCGGCGACCAAGCCGACATCGCCTATTGCCCCCCACTGAACGGCAAGAGCAGGGAATCCCTCTGATCGCCGCTGCTCGCACAGTCTCTCCATCACGGAATTTGAAAGGCCGTAGTTCGTTTGTCCAGCATTGCCTCTGCCACAACTGACACTCGAAAAAACAACGAAATGCTCCAGCTTCGGGCACATTTTGCGGGTAACTTTGTCCAGGATCTTTGTTGTCGTCGCTTTAGGCAGGTAGGACACGGCGAAATTCTCTTCATTCTAGTAAAATACGTACAGTATTACCTCTTTTAGGTAATCACTGTAAATATTTTACCTGGTTTTCGAAAATGCCATCTCGGAGAACAACAGCCAGGTTGAAAATCGCTGCAACCGGTCCCATGTTCAGCGCTTGTTGCACAAGATTTATGCAGCCTTGCTCACACGTTACCTCCGCTCTCGAAATTACGATCTAATAAAACAATTTTCATGAAAGCATCAAAATTTTTGCAGAAATACATTAATTTTTGCGAAGAGAATTAAAAATTCTAAAAATTATTGGAAAAAATAAACTTTCTGTCAAAATACCTCGACACCGTAGCTTTCCCATAGCCTGATTCTCCACGCTTGATAGCCAGTGCGCACGCCAGATCTTGAGCTAAGTATCAGCTTTTTGGCGCCACGAATGACCAGCCAGTCCGCGAGCTCCAGCCCGAAGCCACCAAGTCCTCCAATAATTACATAAGACTTCACTGGGTCGCAGAAAAATCTCGGAATTGCTTCGACCGTTTGTGACTTTGGTCTAACCACGAGACTTTTGTCGTTCGCATCAACCTCTTCTTCTCTGATGCACAGCAAAACTTTTCCAATGTGTTTCCCGGCTGCCATGAATCGGAATGCCTTTTCGACTTGATTGGGTCCGAAAACTTGTCTCGCGAGGGGCTTGATGGCTCCACTTCGCATGCCGTGGGCGAACATTTCCCGCAGCCTTTTCTTCTCGTAAAGTGTTCCCTCGATAATCGAGTCGAGCAAAACTCCGTGAACGCTGATGTCTTTCAAGAAACAATGCATGCCAAGTGGCGAATCCGCAGCCATGTCGACCTGCATTAGAATTTTAAAAATAAAATAGTAGACTTTAAAATGGGACCATTTACCTTTCCGATTTCAAGGAATCTTCCGTGCATCGCAAGACACCGAAGCGAAGCTTGCAGTTTGTCCCCAGCCAGCGAGTTCAGGACGAGATCGACACCTTTTCCTTCTGTGCGCTCCATGATCATTTGCTCAAAGCTGGTATCACGAGAGTTGCCGATATTGGCCTCGGGGATTTGGGGGAACTGGCTCCTAATGAACTCTATCTTTTCAGGGGTGCCGACGGTCACAAAGACGTCGCAGCCCATGTGCAGGGCGACATTTATGGCTGCTTGGCCGACGCCGCCACTACCGGCATGGACCAGCAAGGTCTCGCCTGCTCGCATGCGCCCACGCACCACAAGAGCGTAGTAGACTGTGCAGTAAACCGCAGGAACTGTGGCTGCCTCTTCCAAGGTCCAACTCGGAGGCACGTCCCACACCAGCAAGGGGTCAGCAAGAACCAAGTTGGCCAGTGCTCCGCTGTTAACCTAAAGATATTTGGAATTAATTCAATTAATTATAAATTTTAAAATGATTGAGTTACCAATCCCATCACTCTTCTGCCTTCTGCGTCGCGTCCCGAAAATTCTAATCCCTGGACGCAGTCTTGACTGCGGCGGTCGGGAGCAATGACCTCAACAGCCAGTTTTCCTGTCGCAGTCATTACATCTCTGAAGTTCAGTGCCGAAAAGTAAATGTGGTAGAGGTTTTTATCTCCAAAGTTTTGCTTGAGGTCATTCAGCGGGCCCTGGAGCCATTTGAAGCTGGACAGATCACCACGCGTCAGCACGTTGACGTATGCGTGAGTGACTTTTGCAGTTTCGCACTCGAGTGGCAAGTGCCTGTAGCTGCTCCAGCCTTGTCCGTCCGCAGCCAAAATGTTAATCAACAAGTCACTGCGCAGCTGGCTAGCGTACAGAGGATCCTGCGGAGAGAACGGCGGGGCTGAGGGGTCCTGAATGAACACGCACCTAAAAATTATGGTCAGTGTTTACCAGGAATATTGTATTTAGAATATTCATACCTAATTATATCCCCTTGAGTTTCTCGAGCAAGGCAGTTAACCAGCCCCATTATGCCAGATTGTGGGGCGTTTTGAGAAACGAGATAAATCCTATTTGGAAGAGGCTCCATTTTTAGGGCTTCTTGAATTTCCGCGACCCAACCAAATTTAAGATCAGCGTCCACCTCCGGTATCTTAATCACCATGTCCTTTACATCATTGGCTTGTGCGCTGTCCATCTAGAACACGAATCACGGCTTCATTTTATACACTAAAATTATTTTAAATCTCAAACCTTTCTGGCAAGCATAAACACGCCTTCCTCTTCTTCCTCATTGTCTTCGTCGTTAAATGGTATCACAGAAACAATGGTGCAGCCGAGTCCCTCTAATTTCTGCTCAGCGCTTCTCTCGGTGCCCTTTCTGAGCTATTTGGCATGCATGAATTTTTTGTTTTTCCTGCTGTTATTACTTTAATAATAATACCTGCAAGAGAATGAAACCTCTAGGCAAAGTGGCCGCCACGGCATCATTTAGCACTTCAGGGAGTGCAAGCAGAGTTGTACCCTCTCCGCAGGTCATGATATGGGCTGCCGAATCACGATTTATGGTTTTTCGGTCGTCCAGAGTGACTCCAACCAGCAAGTTGCCCTCTGTCAGCGTTTCCGTCATTATTGCGCCAGCTCCGCAAAGCACAATATCCGCCTGCGCGTGATTGTTAATATGAATTTAAATTGAAAAAGGCAATCCTTACGCTCATGACTGGAAGGTCCCCGAAAATGAGCGGCATCTTTAAGCTGATGAGAGTGTTTGGATTTGCCTCAATCGGTGGAATCCACTCGACGACCTTGTATTTGTTGGTGCCCATGGTGTTTTCCAGAGCGATGTGCGTGCAAATTCTCAGCGCAGAAGAGTCGCTGAGGACGTTTAATGGACGATAAGGAATAACTTCGTACGTTTCCAAAAGAGGATCCGCCATGGGCTTTCGCCTGGCGATCACACTGGCTTGCAATCCTCTCACTTCCACACCTCCAGACTGAAGCACCTCGTGCTTCTTGTACACGGCGAACGGGAATTCTGAAAATGTTTATTTTATATCTTTTTATGTTAAATTTTATGCGGTGCACGTAAAATATACCTTTAATTTCGCTCGTAATGTTTTCTTGGATCATGTTGAGATGTCTTTTTGGATCAATGGTCAATTTTTGAATCGATGTCGGCACGTACAATGACCTGGAGTCGAGCTGCAAAATTTCCACCTGCAGGAGTGTGTCCATAAACGCGACCCAGTTGTCGTCCCATTTCAGAACACCGTATTCGCCTATTTTCGTACTCTTGAGTAATATGATGGGCATTTTTAAAATATTTAGTTTTTACCGGAACTGTGAACGTGTTTAATTCCTTTGAAAATTCCGCCATAGTTGTATCCTCTCAATCGCAATTCTTTGTAAACGTCATTTGGAGTCAAAGGTGGTGGAGTAAGAGGAGTATCTTCGTAATTCGGGTTCGGAAGGTCCAATATTTCCTTGGCGATATTCTCAGGTTGGTAGAGTCTGCCCGTGACAACGGTGCTCCCGCTTTCAACCACTTCAAACGTGCCTGTTCCTTTGGTCACCATAATTGTCAGACTAACTGCGCCTGTTTTAATGAAAAGGTTTAAAACACATGCAATTTATTTTTTCGCAATTTTCTGTACCATCCCTGGGAATATTAGTTGCTCGCAAAAATTTGACGTTTTCAAACACAACCGGCACATCAGTGATCATTTTGTTGCTCATCAAGGCATACGTCTCCCAGGCAAGGAACTGTCACAGAAGAAATGCAAAATTAAATAAGTAATTTTTACAGCGGAATGCATGGTTACCAAATATCCTGTCGCAGGGAAAAGAATTCTACCGTCAATTGTGTGCCCCGTCAAAAATGTGTTGTCCTCTTCTTGCAAGTCCACACCAATGGTTCTCTCACCAGTTTCAAGTTTGCTCTGCGTTAAAAAAAAATTGTCAAAGGAGTTACTTTTGTAGAGAATTTAAAAAAAAATAACCTCATTTTTATAAATAGCAACGTGCCAATCTTCACTGTGTTGCCACCTAACTAAAGGTGAGATCATCGGCGTTCCTCTGCTGACTGGGAACATCACAGGTGGCATCAGTTTGTTCACCTTGGGCTGCAAGCCGGCCACAAACATTCTAAAAGCTTTATGATATTAAATATGAAAGCGAATAATGAATATATCGCTCACCTTCCAAATGCATTGTACAAAACATCAAGCCCGTTTTCAGCACCACGTTGGGTCAGAGCAATGTTAGTGCACTCCAAGCTTAGTGTGCGTCTCAGTATAGCTTGCAGAAGCCCATGAGGAGCAATTTCAATGGTAATAGCGTCTCTATAAAATTAATTAAAGGTTTTAATGAGAATTTAGTTGCTATGAATCTCATATACTTTGGCAAGTGCTTCAGCGCCTCAGCAAAAAGTACAGGGCACAGCAAATTGTTGGTGTGATATTCTGGAGATGAGTACTTTGACTCTTCTTTTTCCCACTTTGAAAATGGCACCGAGCTACTTATCCACTTTTCTGAGCGTGGCTTTGGCTCTGGAATAACCTATATAAAATAGCTTGTTAAATATAACTCAAAGACATTTAAAATGAGATCTCACTTCTTTCAAATATTTGAGCAACTTGGGACCAGCGTCAGCAATGTAGCGCGAGTGATACGCAATATTGGAGCACGCGACCTCCCTTGCGAAAATTTCCTTTGCCTTGAGTTCGGCGACGAAGTTTGCAACAGACTCAGCTGGGCCAGAAATTGTGCAAGAGTCAGTTCCGTTGTGACAAGCGACTTCAACGTCAGGTGGACACATAGGAGCTGCCATTTCGTAGGCGAGACCTAATTTAAAAAAATATATGCATGTGATAATTTTATGCACGTAAAAGAATCGCTAGTAAAATTACCGACTGCCGCCATGGAACCATGGATCAGTGGAGTTTCAATAGACGCCAGACCACGTGAATAAGCAGCCAGAACCATTTGCTCGCCAGTGAAACAGCCGTCGGCATAAGCACATCCCAGTTCGCCTACCGAGTGGCCAACAATTCCGTCAGGGTAAATTCCTGTCTCTGTGAGCACGTCGACAAGTCCAACCTAGGGATGGGGTTATGGAGCAATTAAAAATTTTCAATCAGTATTATTCATTGAAATAAATTAGAATCAAAGGAAAAGATTTTAAATAAATATTTTTGTACCTGCACGGCTGCAATGCCAACAAAGGCGTTGAGAATGTTGTCAAACATTTTGGGGTCATCACTGGTGATGATGTGACGGATGTCGATTCCCTTGGGCTTGAGCACCGCGTCACACTTGTCGATGGCTCTAGCGAAGGCCGGGATGTGCAGCAGGTCGCGACCCATGCCGACCCACTGGCTGCCCATGCCCGCGAACACAAACCAAATGGGGCGTTTTGCGCCAGGAAAGTGCTGGGCTTCGCGCAGTTTGGATTTACCCTGCTTGCCTGCATGCAGGACCGAGTAGCCGCGGTACAAGTGTCCTGGAATCTTTTCTTCGTGCACGCTGTTTAAAAGAGCGACGTACTCGCTGTCCAATGGCCGGTCTTCAAACTGGAAAGTCATGTTAAGGTATAGGTGGAGTATTTGGATTATATTTTACTTCTGCTAAAATTGTTTCCACCGCCTCTATCGTCCTTCCGGAGGTAACAATCAGTCGGGGTCTTCCATCTAAAACGGCTGCGTCTTTTTCTGGTTTTTGCACTGGGTGAGAGCGCAGAAGCCCGTGAGCATTTGCACCACCAAAACCGAAAGAATTGACTCCTGCGAATCCTCCGTCCCAGGGCGTTGGATCTGATACCACCTTAAATTCAAATTAAAATTAATCTGCTGCACATTTAAGTCGGAAACATTTTACTTTAATTCGGCCTTCAGCAAGGGCTGGCACTCCTGGTCGTGGGTTTACGAAGTGTAGATTGGGAGGAATAACTCCATACTCCATTCCAATAGCTATCTAAATAAATAGAAAATTAATTTTTGTTTGTGGCCAGAAATATTTCATTTTTACTTTAATAACTGAAGATAGCGCGGACGCAGGCTCAGAGTGCCCAATATTGGATTTCACAGATCCAACCAACAGAGGCCCTTTGCGGTTCGCGCACATGACTCGGTCGATTGTATTCAGTTCCTCTGGATCCCCCACCTGTGCGAGTTTATTTATCATTAAAGTGTAACTTTTATAAACCTCACTCACTTTTGTTCCAGTTCCGTGGGCCTCAAGGTAGCCGAGGCTCTCTGGTGGCACTTGGCACTCTTCATAAAATTCCTTCAGTAAGATTCCTTGCTGCACTCCAGACGGGTAAGTGATGCCTTGCTCCTTGAATCCGTCGCAGTTGGTTTTTGTGTGCATCACCGTTGCATAAATACGGCGTGCGTCTTTGGCCTTCTGCAGGAAAATCACGGCCACGGTTTCGCTGCGCACATAGCCGTCCGCTGGTATTCAAAATTGATAAATAAATTTATTCGCGTTGAATATTGGTCACCGACCTGCCGCGTCGAAAGACTTGCACTTTCCCTCGGGTGAGAGTACTCCGAGTCTGGCGAATTGCAGTGAGATGAAGGGGTGGAGGGTGAGGTTTGAGCCACCGACGATGGCTGCATCGCACTGTCCGCTGCGAATCGCTCGCACTGCGTGGTCCAGCGCGTACAAACTTGATGAACAGGCCGTGTCCACTGCGTAGCTTGGACCTGTTTAAGGAAATATTTTAAGTTAGAGCTTTTGAAGTCAAATTTGGTTATTTTTAATTAACGCGATTAAATAAAATTTCTGCGTACACAAAATGAATTGTATCTCTTTAATTTTAAAATTACCGTGGATGCCAAGCCAGTAGGAAATTCGGTTCGCAAGCATAGCCCTGCTGCAGCCAGTGATGCCAAAGCCGTGGATCTGAATCTTCTCATAAAACCAGATTTTCTCCGACTCGCTGAAACACGCGCCGATGAAGACGCCGCACTTGGTGTCTCGCAGGCTTAGGGGGTTTACTCCTGCAGTGCATCAAGCATTAGAATTTTAAAACTGGATTTACGAAGTGATCTTATACCAGCATCGACAATCGCCTCATAAGCCAACTCAAGCAGAATCCTGCACATGGGATCCATGGTCTGCGCCTGTTTGTAGTGCACAGCAAAGAAAGACGCATCGAACTTCTCCAGGTCCCTGATTTTACCGATGCGACGCGGAATCTCGTTATGATCTGCAGAGTGATTTATTTTTAATTTTTTTTGCAACTTGAGGGCAAGGGATAAGATTGTTCAATAAAACAAAATAACAATAACCTAAAATTAACATCAGACAATTATAATTTAGCTCAAAAATAAAATTATTTAGTACTAATAAAATAAATATATTTAATTTGCGAAAACTGATGATACACACACTTTATATTATGATTTTGTCTAATAAAAACTTCAATCCAATTTAAAAAATATTTTAAATTTCAAGTAGAATAAAAAATAGCTGAATTGGGTAATTAAAAAAAAATAAAAACTCACCAATATCCCATCTGCGAGCATCCTGGGTAATCATGTCTACCTTGTTGTAAAGGTTGTCCCTGAACTCATAGACGCTGTTGGACTCGGGAAACCTGCCAGACATGCCAGTGATAACGATGTCGTCAGGCTTCTCGCAAGGTGCCAGCCCTGAGGGCACTTGCTCGTCCACCGCTGGAGCCATCTCTTCAAACACGCCCGCCGGCTTAAGCTATCGAGATGGTCGCGAATAACTCTTTTTTCCTCTCAGTCTTTCTTTGTTGCGAATGTCGGCGCGGGCGTCGAAGAACTGGCTGACCACCGAACGGCGCACCGCCTTTTAAGGCGAAGAAAAGACCGCCTCCTCTGGCCGAGCACACCTGTCATCACGCCACTGCATATAACGCCTTCCTCTCTCGTTATTGTTTTTCCGTTTGTGATATCCTTAAATTTCAAGTACTAAAGTACAGCGTCTGGCAGAAAATTAATTAGGAATTGCCTCTAAATAAAAAAAAAATATTGTTGAAAATTATCGTTGCTACTTTCTCGATTTTGGTACAAATATTATTTATGATAAATAAATTTGTTCGGATCATTAATAAGTTTAATTATTAAATATCAAACTATCCGTGTAAAAGTTTTAGCTACATTTCTAATTTTCTTTTACTTTCTTTACTGGCCGTGTACAATCAAGTAGAAAATTTATAATGTCTACGTTTTAATTTTTATAAAAACTCATGTTTATTCGTAAAATATTATCTTTAGCGGTCGCGAGTAAAATATATGAAACACAATTTGTTATTTAATGCCTTTTAGTTTGAAATCCTGTCATGAAAGGAATTGTTTATTATGGTGGTCGATGACTTGCCAAAATATCTAGGACAGCACCCAGCATGCTCAACAGCATAACATCACTCCTTGACCCTTCTACGCTCTATATATTTTAAATTTGAAACAAATCAATTTTACCCGTGTAAAAAGTTTATGCTGAGTTAAAATATTTTTCTTGATAAATCCGATAATTCCTACGAGGTCCTTTTTTCATGATGAATTTAAATGCTAGACATTTATTTAGAATCGAACGAAGTTGTCTTTATTGTTTCGGCATCATGGACAAACAGATAATTCATAGGGAATTTACATTTTCACGTGTAATCAATTAAATCAATTATTAAGAAAATGGTAATCGGTTTAAAAAGTTCAAATTCAGAAGATTTAAATACAAGTAATTTTGTATCATCTGATTTAGAAGAAAGTAAAAGTAATTTTCTTCCCCTCGATATGCAAAATATGAAAACAAAACAGCTTTCTCTCTCATTGCTTGCACGTGCTGTTTTGACAGTCGAATTCAGGTGCACGCACACTGAGCGCATGGTCTTAATTATTCGTACAGCAGAGAACAATGATATAATGGATGGCTTGTGCGTCGGCCTGGCTGCTGATTAATCAATAAACAATCTATTCGTCTAGCTCGAAAATGAATGTGCCGTGGGAAGGCGACCAGGTGACAATGCTGACCATTCCCACGGGGCCACGCTCTTGAACTCTCGCCGACCACTTTTCGTGCCGCGCAGTTGCCAACAAAGGCAAAAACGCTCCAAACCCAGAGCAGAGAATCAAGGAAATAATAAGGAAGTGCGTAGTTTATATCGATTCAACACCAACGGTGTGAATTTGCTCTTTATTTCGCGGCCTGTGCCACCTGCACCTTAAAATTTTGAATGGCCTCAGCCCGCGGAGTCAATCGATTTCGGGGGAAGTAAAGTTGTGGCAGGATGTTGGCCAGTGGCCGCATGTGACCCCCTTGACAGTCTGCAATTTTAACAATAAAATGCTTGACATGCACATCAATCAACGGCTTTATTAACGATTAAATCAACACGATACTATAAATTTAAATCTGCAGCAGAAGGGCTACACCTGCCAGAGACCACTTGGATGGTTTTTCTCTTGAGCGAAGGTTGAAGGTCCACACGTAGGTTGGGCCTCTGGCCCTGGTCTTGTAGACTGGACATTCATAGATTCCGCGCAAATCTTGCTTATCCTGTGTGATCGCCTGTGAAAAAAACAGCGTCAAAAATTAAGTTTTGCATCACAATTTTTCAAATTTTATATAATTTCTTATGTATGAAATTAATTATTTTTGGAAACACTGAAACAGGATATTTAAAAAGCCGCTACAAAATCCTTTTTACTTCCCGCTTTTCCTTTTTTGCTTTAAAATATATCTGATATGGAACAAAACGAGTTAATGGATAATTTGAAATTTTTCATATTTTTTATTATCAATTTCTTGTATTTAACTATGCGTAAAAATGCAGGATATCTCTTCAGAGAGTAAAGTATTTCACCGCATTACAAAGTGAAACATTCCTCTTACCCTAATCGCGATCACGGGCATCGGTGGGAAAAGTTCTTTCAGCCTCGAGTTGGTAATGAATCCGCCTTCAAGGTCCCAGCGGGCTCCCTCCATGAAAAGGCCGTGCACAAACGCGCCTTCCCGAGCTCCCGTCCTCCTGCATCCAAATGAAAGCAAACTCAGTGCCTGTCCGCGAAATCTTTTCTGATTTAACCCACGTTATGTCCTCGCGGTGTTTCTTGGTAACTTCGCATTGCAGACACATTTTATCCAGCGGCCACTCGTTCTTGCGCGCTGTGCTCTGCATGATCGCTGTCAAAAAGGACTGCGGGTTGAAAAAGCCCGCGAGCCACACTGACGCTGGAAGCTGCAAAAAAATCAATTTCATTCAAGAATTAGTTAGTGGCCAAAATTCCTCGCGGTTAAAATAAAAAAATACTAATTTTGTCAATGCAGAGAAAATTGTTTTAAAAACTAAAAACATTACCACAAAATCTGTGGTCCAGGTTTCGAGTTCCCTTAGCCTGATCAAGAGGTCAGCGAACCAGGCCCCGAGACCAAGGAGAGACGGGTAAGCCCGGTTGGCCCAAGACTCGGGCACCTGGTTCAGGAATAGCGCTTGTTCCAAGTCCTCCATGTCCGCTGTGATCGTTAGTTCCCCCTGCAAAATATGTCCCCATTAAAGAGTATCTTTTCCAAGTGAGGAGGTGAATTACTTTGAGTCCTAAGTCCAGCTCCTTGAGCGAGCGACGCATTTCAAAAGTGAGAATGTTCATGCGCTCGCACTCCTGACACGCAACGATTACATACGGCGAGCGTTCTTCAACTCGGCCATTCAGCTCGATCATATTGAATGGCTCAGGCAATTTGTCAAGCAGCTCATCAATCACGAGTTTGACCTTAAAAATTCGTTGATTTCTCATTAAACATTGAAGAAATATTGCTATTCAATAAATGAACTTTCGACATGAAATTTATTAAGAATTTGTTTGAATCGCTCTATATTTTTAGTATTTTTCTGCAGCAATCCATTTTAGTTAATCAATCTTTCTCCCAAACCTTGTCTTCTCTTGATATCGTAGCACCTCCTGCAAGAGCCCCAGAATCCCTGGGTTGCATTTCAAACACGGTTCGCAATAGAGACTCAGAGGTTGCCGTCATAAACCCGATTTCTGCGTTGGGGTGCAAACCGTACAGTTGTGGTGACTCAGTAGGCAACATCTCTGTCACATACTGCTGGATACCCTGCATGTCTGTGTTTGGCGGAGCCGTGAAACCGGGTGCCAGTTGCAACTCGCCCTCGACCTGCGAAATTGACAGTGTTTACTTCAACCAAAAATTTGAAATCCAACTTTTTCATAGTATAAAGATTTTTTCGTAAATGATGACGAAATTTAAGAAGCCAACTTAATGTTTTATTAAATTCAATGGCAAAAATGAAAGTTTCTCACAAGATCTGGTTGCATAAACTCCTCCAAATAAGTTCTGCAAAGCCTCCTGTCCCAATCGTCGGTGATGTGGCCGCCGTACATGATTTCTCCAAACAAGTACCTGAGATCTTCCCAAGGCACTCGCGTGTTAGCCTCGAGATAATTGTAAAGTACGTTCATACTGATGGTCAGGTCACCTTTTCGAGACATACTTGAAAACAAATTATCATGCCTTAAGATGAAAACCATACCGACGTTAAAAGGATAAACGCGATTCCAGCCCTGCGGTCCGAATTTGCGTCGTTCAGCAACCACCGCGTGGAAATAGCACAGGCCAAATAGGATTTGCTTAAATTCAGCTTCTTTGGAGCACATCTCCAGCGTGTCCTGCGAAAAAGTGTTGAGCGCCTTCAGCAAGTTCGCTTGCATTCCCGTCGGCGGCTCGTTCGTGATTTTTATCGAAGTCTCCAGGATTCCCTGCAATTTAATGATGCAAATATTATATGTGATTCACATTTTTTTTAAACAAAAAGCCGACTCGACACCTGGGGTAAAATATGACTCGCGGGATTGGGTGCCGGCTCCGCGCTCATGAAAATTCTATAGTTGGGATTAGCGTTTCCAGCGAGCTGCTCCATTTTCTTCTCCAATTTTCCCAACCAGCTGCGGACCAGATGAATGTTCTGAAACCACGAATTCTTGTTCTTTAATCTGTGATAGTTCTGTACTCGATCACGTACCTGTAGGACAACCCAGTGACCCTTTTTGGCAGCCTCGGCCATTGCCCTCTCCGCCACAACTTCCTGGCCCTGGCCAAGGGACACGCTGTGGAAATTGCCTTTAGCGGAGGAAAATCCTAGCTTAAGACCGAGTTCTTCCACATCCTGCAATAAAATTGTTTTCCCTGTTCCAATGTTTTATCAAAATTATATAGCAACCTTTAGAGGATTTACTCCTGGCGAAAGGATAAAAAATATCGGAGTTGCTGGCGATGTTTCTTCAAAAGACTCTTCAAAATTCACGCTCTGTCTTGTGACGTACTTCTTGCCGAGCTTCTCTTCGATAAATACTCTTTTTTAAGAATGAAATCAATTTAAATTTCTTTGCATTTAATATTTCTATTACGAAACAGCGTATGTCATTCTATCAGGTCGGAGCGCCCTGATCATGCACAGCCTCTGGACAGACGTTTTGTTCTTCCACTCTTGAGGAAACTTTTCTCTCTCCGGCATTTTGCTCTCAACAAATTTTTTCCATCGCAATACCGACGACTCAATATCTCTATCGAGACCTCTGACAGAAATATATATATATATATATATATATATATATATATATATATATATATATATATAGTTTTATTTATTTGAGTGATAACGATATTTTACTTTACCTGAATTCCTCGTTTTGGGAAATGCTTTTTATTGCTCCCCAGCATGAATTGGAGAGGAAATCAAATGGACTTGTCAAACTGGCATTAGTTGGCAATCTTAAAAGCATGTCTAGCTCGTGCGGCTGAATATCTCCACTTGCAAGTAAAATCTTGGGCCCAAATTGTTTTGAAATTTTTGCTAAAAAATAGTTGAAACACATACCTGGAACGCCATTTGAGCAGTGAAAATGAGTTTGTCACATTCAAATAATCCTCTCGTTGTGTAAAGGAACACTGAGTACGTGATGCAGTCAATCAGGTTATGTACCCTTATCGTGACTTCCTCAGCAGGTGCAGCCCTTTCAATCGCCTTTTGGAAAACGACGCTAAACGCCTATTTAAAGTTTAAAATATCGAGATGAATACAATAACCTTTTCCAGTCTTTCTTACTTTTAATGAGAATTGGTACACAGGATTGATGTGGTTAAGATCATTCAGGACGAAATAAAGAAGCGCCGCGCGTTGTGCCGCTGATCGGTACAGCTCGCGCGCTTCGTCAATCCTCAATGCCGTGATTTTTCCCTCAGCAACCTGAAACCAGTTTTTACTGCTAAAACAGATAAATAGTAGTTTTAGGTTATCCACTTTTCTTGAGATGTCAGCAGCCGTTTTTTTAGTCGTTTCTAAGTTTTCGACTAGCGCTTGGTCAGAGAGGAGATCTCCACCAGCAGAGGAGAGCCTAGAAAGCAGAGCGTCTTCTAATGCCTTAAGTCTGATTTTAAACTCGTTTTGCTGCTTTGTGAGCTCAGCCTTTTAAAGAAATGGATATTGTTAAATACTTATTTAGGTTTCTTTGACCCAATGTACTTTGCATTGTTCTAAATCAGGTCGCTCTGCTCTGACCACCTCGGCCAAAAGTTGCTCCTCCAATCCATCCCTAGTGACTGTAAAGTCGACAAGTGTGGTTTGAGCTTGCATTTCAGGCTTGTAGTGAGGGTTGCCAATCTTCGTGTGCAAAATGAGCCGGAAATTTGGATTGTACTCAACTTCCTTGTCACCAATTCGAATGGCGCTAAAATTCAAGTTGGTGCTGAGCTCTCCCGTACAAAAAAAAAACTCATTACCGGCCCTTTTTAATTAAATTTCTGCCCAGCAATGGTTCCAAAACGGCATCTACTGTCTCGCCTATATTTTCAAAGAGAACCGTGAACCCTGACGAAAGGGCTCCTTCTAATTGATCCAGGTATCCTCTTTGTGTTAAGCGCAAAATCAAAAGTTTGTCTCCATGCCTAGCCTTGACCCATTTTAAGCCTTGGAGCTACAGAGAAAATTTGGAATTATGTTTTATTGTAAAAAAATCACTACAATTCTCACTTGAGGGTCGATCATCAACGGCCACCTCTGAGAGTTCGTGAGGATTGTGGCGTTTTCAGTCGACATTCTGTCGCTTGGCAAGCCTTCGTTGTTCCAAACAGCAATTTGAGCGTCATCAGTTAAAAGGGACAACGGATCCAAATCCTCAGTTATTGGAATTTGAGGCTACGGAATATAATATTAAAAAATTGGTTAGGATTTTAGCAGAACATGCCTGTAGTTTTTTAAAGAATGGGAACCAAGCTTCATGTAATAAATCTGATCGGAATTTTCGGTTGAACCCGCCAACGTATGAAATAAAAGCAGAAACTATAAGGATGTCCCCTGGTAGTGTCACTGCTTGTTGCCGCAACCTTTCGCAATTTTAAGTAAATTTAAGGATTTCATTTAAAATAATATGCAGCTTACGAATCAACTGCTTTTGCCCATCGCACATTTTCTGATGCCAATCCGTTCACCAATCGATTTGCCAAGTCAATCGTTTTGTTTGTGCTGTCCGCTTCTTGTTGGCATCTTAATTTTTCCTTCGTTGCAGTTTCAAATTCAGCAGTTAGCTGCGCTAGTTGTTCTTCGTAGCTCTAAAGAAATGTTAATTTTCTCTTGGGAAATTTGCGGATGGTATAGTTTTACTCACTTCAATTTGTTCTTTGATCATCCGCAGTTTTTCCTGCGCAGCTGCAAGTTCTGCGTTCGCCTCGGCAAGAGCGATTCTTTTTGGTTCAACTTCGCAAAATACTTCAAAGAATTTTATGATGTTTATTACCCATGCACAGA
Source organism: Cloeon dipterum (assembly GCF_949628265.1). Lineage (NCBI taxonomy): Eukaryota > Metazoa > Arthropoda > Insecta > Ephemeroptera > Baetidae > Cloeon > Cloeon dipterum. Next base: position 25,096,500 of record NC_088787.1, read on the forward strand.
GACCTTTTAACCAGTTGAGTTTGGGATACTTATTAAGTGAAATATTTTTAAGAAATACCCGCAGCTGCGGCAGATTTGCTTCTGATAAAGTCAGGCTTGAATTCCCTGTCTTTTAAATAGGGCTGAATCGCTTTAATAACATCTGCGTGGATTTCTTCTTTTTTGTAATTGACCAGTGAGTCTAAAAACTGGTCAACTTTCCCCATCATTATCTGAAACGCAGCAGCAAAAGTTTTAATTAAAATACGAATGTTTTGTTTAATTTTTACGTCCCCTACTTTTCCTGCTTTCCAGCTCCTATCTTTTGGGATTTTTCCCTCAGGGGAAAGGAGAACCATGACCGCAGCAGTCACATTTGTTACTGCTTCAGGAGGCGATCCAAACGACTTTAATTCGGTCAAATTGGCCTTGTTCAAAGTATTGAGCGCCTCCATTGCCGCAATCAGCGCTGGCTCCGCTTTAACCAAGTCCTCCTCGCAATCCTGTTGCTTTTTTGCCACCTCCTTCGCTATTATCGCCACTTTCGCTTCCTCCTTGTTTGCTGCAATCGTGGATTTTCAGTTAATTTATATTGCTTTTGCAAAATTTTACCATCTTTGCTACATAGTAAATATCATTTTGTTTTTAAAAATATCTCTCACCAATAACTTTTTCCTTTGAAACCTTCTCGGTCTCGACGCCGACTCTCTGAATCAGCTTGTCCGCAGCCTCGTTTTTCATCTGCACTTCGACCTCTTGCAGCGCCAGCTTTTGCTTCAGGCCATCGACTTGCTGGGCTGTGGTGCGCAACTTTTCTAAGCCATTCTCGAGTCTTTCGATCCTGGCACGAAGCTCAGCGTCCTTTTCTCTCAATAGTTTTGAATAAAGCGAAATCTGCTCTAAGTACGATTTTGGAGTGGTGTAGTTGAACCTTCGCGTGGCGTTCAGGTACGAGTGAGAAGCCGTGTTTACGGACGTATGGACGTGCGCCAAAAACTCGGCTGCGGATGTCCGCAAATCGGGCTGCGAGCACGCAAATATTTGTACTGATGCGTGGTTATTAAACGAGATTTTTTGTCTTACGTGTAGCACTTCTAAATCTTTCAAGAAGCGAGAAGAGACAGATATTAAGGCTTCCTTTGGCCACTCGTGGAACCAATCTATCGAGGAGCAGCTCGTGAGGGCCGGAAATTTGCGGGATCTTACGCGGAGGGTAGATCCCACGGGCGAAAAGCAGAGAACTACCTAGATTTTAAAATATCTTTAAAATGAGAATTTTTATTAAATAATTGTTTATTTGCATTTTTAATTCTAATTAATAATGATTCATTAAAAACTTGGTCAATCTTTTGTATTTGCCATACTTTTAACTGACGTCTAACACGGTCGATGAAAAATCTCCAGCAGTTTTCGCGCGTATCTGGCAGACCCAATCCTTTGACTTCATTTCTCAATGATGACACAATATTGTCAACTTCATCATCAGCAAAAAGTTCAGGCACCTCGCCGGAAGCAAGCAGGTCGTTTATCAATACCAGAAATCGCTCATCAGCAACCTGAAATTATTCAAAATTTACTATTTTGTTTCAGTGTTTTAATTAACTTTATACTTGTCCATCTGTCATGATGAATACGATTCCCACGTTTTTCAAACCTGCTTTCAAATACAAAGATGCCAGATCCGCCTGTTGTAAAATTAATTGTAGTTTAAAATAATGTTAAAACAATTGGCCGCACTTTGAGATCTGCAATGCAGTATCCTCTCCTGAGCTGCACTTGAAAAACTTCCAGGCCAGAAATGAATGCTGCCAAACGAGCAAGAGATTGTTTCCCGCTTCCGCCCACGCCAACCAAAAGAGCATTTCCTCTGGGTGACTCCAAAATTCTGTTAATCCTTTAATTTTCTATTTAAATGAATTCCCTTCACTTAATTTGCATTATTTTACCTGCAAATATGCATCATTGCATCCTCAAAGAGGACCAATTGCATCGCAGACACTAGCTCGTTGTAATTCGCAAGCGCTTCCGCCAGTAATTTGCTTAAATGCTCCCAATGTGGGATTGGCAAATATCGGGCTTCTCCCAACCCTCCCGCAAAGTGACAATAAATATTTGGCCGGGCCATTAAATGCCCCTCATCAATGTCCTGCAAATCCGAATGCGTGAAATTTTGCAAAAAAAGTTTTGTTGTGCTTAAAACTTACTTCGAAGCATTTTTTGCAAATGTCACTCAACATTTTGTTGAAAGTGTCGCAGTCTCTGTCATCTGCCATTTTATCTCCATACACCCTCTGCGTTTCGTGTACCCAAAGGCGTGCGAGGTCTTCAGCGCATTGCAAGCTTTCACCTCCGCTAAATAGCAGTCCCTAAAAAGAAGAAACTTAAAAATGCGTGCTCGTTAAAAATGAAAATAATTATTTCATCATTGGCAAATAAAAATTACGAGGGGAACAAAATAAATTATCAACCTGGAATACATTGGAAAGGTCCCTCAAACTGAATATATAATGAAACTTGGTGGCCGTCGGCAGGAAGACCTGGCTGGCCCTTGCGTGCAGATTGAGCGCTGCGTTGACAACTGAAGGCACAATTCTGTGCACTTGCAGCGGAAATTGATTTTGGGGACTATTGACATGTTGCTGCAAAATGTTCAGATAGATTGACTCGAGGGCCTCTTCACTCGGGAAACTGACGGCGAACACAGAGAAGTGGCGCAGCAGGCGCGAGTTGATCGTAAAACTGCCCGCCGTTGGGTTCATGCACGCCACGTACTGCGTGTTGTGAATGTCTTTCAGCGTCAATTTTGTGCGGTCGTACCAATGCCCGTAGTCGAGGTGCTGCCGTAAAATTGTGTGCGGCTGAACAGTCCCATATGGGTCAACCTAAAATGAACGATCAATTAGATTCCAAGCGTGGCATTTTAACTCTCACTTCTGGCATATTCAGATCGTCTATAAAATATATAAGCGTTTTGCTCCCTGGTGGACCATAATTTCTCCCGGCCTTCTTTTCGAGCGGCTTCTCCAATATTTTCTGCAGCATTTCTGTGGGATTTCTCGTTATTTAAATTATATCTCGTTTTAAACTCTTTCCGAGTTAAAAAAATATGGGAATATGTCTGCTTTAAAAATAAACAATTTACCTGATGTTGTGTAGTAGTTAAACGGAACATTTGCAACCATAAAATTTTCAGACAATGCGGCAAGGCGGTCATTGACTAAAACCGACTTTCCGCAGCCAGCACCGCCGACTAGAATAACAGGATGCCGATCTGCCATCAGCAAATCGAGGAAAAATCTGAGCCTGGTCGTTTCCGTCGTCGCGACCAAGGTCGACAAGAGTGGAACTTCCGGGTCAAGCTCAAATTTCGGAACCTTTTCCTGCCAGAGTGTAAATTTCTTCGTCTCATGGTGCACAAATACGCTGAATACTGTGCAGTCGGCGGGAAATTTTGTTGATTTAAATTCGCATTGCCACCACTTGCTGAATTCCAAGCTCTTTAAACCAAAATAAAAGTGGTTTTTTATTTAGAATTTTTTTCATTATATACCTGATCTTGGGTCAGTGCACCCCCGAACGCCCAGATGCAAGCAAAGATGAAATACGTTTCGTACCAATCGGCCGGACAATCCGATGGCGTGTTAGTTGGATTGAGAAGGCAGCTGAGCAAGCGGCACAGGGTCTGCACCTGCGAGCCTGTCGTCACAGGTGTGACCTGATTAAATCGCCCACTTTTCGTCATTTCCACGCAGTTGGGCAAGTACTTGTCGAACAAAATCTGCAGATTATTTTTCTCGGCCGAACTTCTATTCTCTAGCCAGCTCGAAACATACCTGTGGAGGATATTCTTATCAATTTCTATTTGTTTTGTTTTATCGTTTAAACGCACGGGCTCCATCCCAAGTCCTGCGGGTTAATGTACAAAATTCCAGCTCTTGAAACGGTTGCTGGAGTTGCAGTGCGTAGATTTGAAATTTCAAACAAAAGACGCATGGAAGGAGTAACAGCTATCCTTTCGTTGCTTGCTAATGTCAAAATCTAGACAGAGTAAAGTGGTTTTATTTTGTTATTTATTTTGAGATTTGATATTTACTTTGTTATCGTCCATCACTGTGTTCAAACTTTCAATCCACATGGGATCAATATCCCCATCCAGCACGATCCATTTAGGGTTTTCTCCCAGCATATTCGCCTGATCCCTCATTATGGCAGAAAACAAACCTATTTAAAAGGATAGCGGATTTTTAAAACAAAAATTATCACAAAATAATATTTTACCATCTTTCCACTCCCGAGTGGCAGGGTTGATGACACCGAAAAGTTCATCGTTTGTAACCGCTTTTGGATTCAAGTCGCTAACAACTGGCCGCCGCTTCATATTTGAATAGGTTTTAGAAAGAGTTCTCCATACCTATGAATTATTTAAATTAAATACGCAGATTCCATTTCTGAGATTCCTTAATTTTACTTGAGTTTTCCCTGCACCTGCTGCTCCAACAATAAATACAGAGTGGCGCACTTGCAGGAGTTCCTCCAATTGCACAACCTGACCAGGAGAATTTAAATATATTAATGTTATTACTTCATACACAGTCATGTGAATATATACTTTTAAAATAAAGCCATCTTCCGGCTGCAGCTTAAGATCTGTGGCAGCCTGTTTGACTGATTTTTCAAAATCAATATCTCTTTTTCTTGGCACATCCAGCGCTGGGAAGAGATCGCCAATTAGGCCCATGAACACTGGCACGTCGTCGGCCACGATTTTTGGAATGTTAAAATCCCTCAGCGCTCGCATCAGCACTTGCTCTTCGGGCCTCTCTCGATCACCACGCTAATAAAAATTTAAAATTTTCAAACTTTCAATTTTTTCCTTTCAGAAGGTCTCACTTTCAAAGATCCAGCAACAACTAATACTGATTTGATCGCTCGCAGTCCCCAGTCATAGTGGTCCTGTTTAGATAGCAACTCGCGGCATAGAGAGTAGAGCGTAATAAATTTCCGCGCCAGCACTCTCGCCTCTTGAAAGCCCTCTGCCACAAGCATTATTTCGCAGATCAGCTCAAAGTCAGGAACGACCATCGCACATGGCCTAAAGTGATACCAATAATTTATTGTGAAAATACAATTGGTTAAAGTAATTGAATTTTAAAGGAAATACAAAAAGGATTTTTACCTGAAAAGAGCTTTTAAATTTTCAGGAAGTTCAGTTCTTCCTGCATATCCAGGGTTCATTGTAACAAAAATTCCGACTGAAGGCACAAGTGATATTTCATTCCCTTGGAAGTCGAACGTTTTTTTCTTTTCTCTTATTGCGTCCTTTTAAAATATTAATCAAAGCGAAACTCTTTAAATTTTAAAACCATTTTACCAGCAGACTTTTAACTTGCACAGCGACAACTGACAGCACCTCAACAGAAATCCGATTAAATTCGTCAAAGCAACCCCAGGCTCCAGTTTGAGCAAGTCCTTTGTAGATGTTTCCGCACGACTAAAATTGCGAAGGTTAAGCTTTTTTAATAACAAATCTTACAATTTTCGAACCTGGTAGTCCATTTGCTCGGAGCAGTTGAAAACATAGACCATCATTCCTAAAGCTCGTCCTAAATCTTTGGTTGTCTCAGTCTTTCCGGTTCCAGCTGGACCGGCTGGTGCACCTCCCATTACTAAATGAAGTGACTGGAAAGTTTTGACTTTGAAAGTAAAAAAACGGCAGTTTTAAGATCTCCAGTAATCCAGTAAATTTTTTAGAGCTGTCTTTGGCAATTTTTATTTTATTTTAATAGAGATTTTTTGTTCATTCCTTTGACTATGTATAATAGTTTTTCATCATATTTTACCTGAGTAAGTGTAATGTAGCATCTGTCGGTGAGAGGCGTTATAACGAGGCGCGGTGTGTTTCCCAAGTATTCGTGCGCGTACTGAAATTGTGCGTCGCAAATATTGATGAAGCAGTCTTTCCCAATATCATCCCACCTATAAACAGACACAAGAAAGAGGTTTTATTGCCACAATGAGGCCATTTACGTTTTTACCGGTGCCGCAGCTGACTCTGCCACTGAAAAGCAGACACAGATTCCACTCGCAGCTGCACTAGTTTCGACACAACGTCCCTTGCGTGCACGTCGATTGTGCACAATGTCATGATTTTCTGTCTTTGCTGCTTCGTCAGTTCGCCGAGTAATAGAGATATCAACGTGTTCAGCTGCGAAACCTTTCGAAGTATTTAACACAATTAATAATTTCGTTGTATAAGTATTTTCTGTGAACGTACTTGTTTTCTTTGATAGTCTTTGAGTGCATTTTCGTAACCTTCCTCCAAGCGAGTAAAAGCGGCAGCAACCTCAGCCGTCCACCAAACCTGAGACCCGCAAAGAGCGACCTGAGCAGGGTAGTCAAAAAGCCATTGGTCTCTGGGTTTATCTTCGTAGGATGTAACGGCATTTTCCAAATACTGCCTGATCGTGCTTTTCATGTGCTTCTCTAGCCTGCCTAACCAGATCTCTACCTGTTCTCAATTAATTTTTAAAAAATGTGATTTTTTTATTGAAAAAAATCACCGGTCCCCTGCATTCCAGTTCAGATTGGAATTCCACGAGTTCACCGTCTTTGGCGATCATTCCGGAAGCAATATCTTTTACATCAGTTATTATCGTAACGTCTTTGAAGGTTAAATGCGCCACTGAATCGAAAAGTTTTGTCAAATGCCTGAAATCCAGATATTTAGAAATAAAACTCACTCATAGGAAACCGTTTAATAAAATATATTGCCTTGCAACGCGCAAAGGATGGTTTCCGTTGGACAAAATATCTAGCAAATCCGCTGAGGAGACAAAATAAAACCTCGGAAATGCGAGTCTTTTCGTCTCCAAATACTCTGCCAGTGCTTTCTCGCAGAGAGTAAGTTGACCCTGAAGCTTCTCCAGGTTCTCATAAAGTTCCGGCTTGTTCGTCGCTTCGACCACAAGCGGTTTCATTTCTGCCAGCATTTTCTATCTCAAACACTCAATTTACGCGTCCCAACAATGGAACGAAAATAATACCCTGAAATCGGAATCTACGTGGTCGAACCTGTCCGAGTCCTCCGGCAGTTGCTGTCGAATGTCTTCAGAGGCCATGAAAATTGACTGCAAGTGCAGCCAGGTTCGCTGCACCTCGAACCAGATGCTGATGACCTGGTCGGCGTTGGACAGCTTGACCTGCCACGCGGAAACCTCCTCGAGGAAGAAGGCGATGTACTTGGAGCCCATCAGGTTCTGCAGTTGCACCTGGTTCTCCTCCAGGGTCTCGATCAGCTCCTCGGACGCCCTGAGCACACTGCAGCCACACCCTGTCTGCGAGTCCCTTTCGAAGCGCATGGTGCGCCACGTCTCCTCGAGGTCGCGCAGGACGCGTTCCATTCCGCGCTCCTTGACCGCCTGCTCCACGATGCCGCGCACTTCGTCCTCGAACTGATGCAATCTCAGGGCCAGCAGCTCGTTCAGGGTCGTCTTCGCGTCCATGATGAAATGCACCTGGATCGGGGAGTCTCATAGTAGCCGATATTTTGGCGTGAATTTTGACAGATACGTACGAGTACATGCTTTGATGGCTGATTATGCGTGAAATACAGAAAAGCCCTTTGCTTTTGCCTTCGCCTTAATTACTACTGTTTGTACTTTCCAGGCACATGCTTTTGAGGAGTGTGAAATGAAAATGCGGCAACTGTTGCAAATGTGAAAATGTGCTTTTAATCGCTTGCGCTGTACTTGATTGCTCTGTGCAATAAAATGAATGACAATAATGGACGATCACATATTACCTTATAGTTATGCATTTTATAGGTTTTAGAAATAACAGATTTTTGCTAGAAGGGTGTTAGAATGTAGACGAGCAGCGTCTTTTGTTTGTGTCTTGTCTAACAAAAGCATATATACAGGAACTATAAATAATTGAAATATTTAATTATGTTATTTGTATAAAATATTTCCCAATTTAGTACAAAAGCCAATTATTTATCTGACAAAGTGTCTGAAACGATGAGTATTGTTTTATGTATTAAATGATCGTGCAAACTTTGGACTGTAAATTTTCCGCTGGTGGCTCGTGGTTACTTACTGAAAAATCCTCAGGAATGTGCCCCGCCTCCTGTGTCCGGTCGAAATAAACATGCAACACGTATTGGGGATAGATAAATAATAGAAATAAGGCATTCCCATAAGCACATTGACTGGTTCAACATTGAACATCCAGAAAACATTCGAAATATCGTGATGTATGGCTGGAATAAATCAGCACATTTTTTCTGAAAGTATTGCTCCAAGGAAAATTTAATATCACGGGCTGCTCGATCTGGAGTGTGCGAGTGATTGACGCCATAGGAAACAAGATATCCGAATCACCCTGATCGAGCACCCACCATTCAACACTGACCAAGAATCTGACCTTTGTGGCAGCCATCAGTTGCTCCCAGTGACGCTCTCGTATCGCAGGATTCTGCAGTTCGGCCACCGCTCGTAAGCTGGTGATCATATTTCGAACTGTCGCCTCCAGTGCTAGGTAGGCGTCGCAGTGCCGCAGCTCTTTGTCCATCACTTCCAGAATTAAAGGGAACAATAAATACATTAAAATTTTTTGTTTCATAGATTCTTCCATTCACAACTCACTCCTGATTTCTTTAGCAAATTTTTTGCACTCAATATCCATATTTTCAACGTCAATCTTTTTCCAAGGTGTTGTTTTCCAGTCGTCGATGCAGGACCTCACTATTTCAATAAAGTCCCAAAGATGCTGCAGCAAAATATTTTAGTTGAATTTTAATTCTTTGAAATACAAATAAATCTAACCTTTACTAGCTTCATGTCACGTCGGCAATTAGCAATTGGCCTCAGTTCTGGGACAAAAACCTCAAACAGTGACGCTGTGTCACGTATGTGGTCAAATTCCCTCTCCAGTTCGAACAGCAGCGCGTCTTCTGCATTCAGTAACTCGTAGCTATTGGAACAATCATACCTGGAAAAAATTTTAGCTTGGAAAGAGAAGCAGCAAGTTTCAAACATACTTGAAAAAAAGAGATTTCTTAAATCTTTCGTAATGCTTGGCTTGTCTCCCTTCAAAGTCGTGGATTCTGCGTTTGATCAGTTCCTGCTGGATGCTTCTGAGCGGCGCAACTTGCTGTCGAACCATGTCAGCAGACAGTTTCAAATTTCGCCATTGCTGTGGCAGTTCCTAAAAATTAAACACGATAGAAATGGTTATTGGTCGAAATAACGGAAAAATTTTCACTTCAAGCAAAACGTGTATTTCCTCTGGCATTTCGTGGTCATACACTGCTAAAAGCTCCAGCGTCTCTTGAAGTGGAGCAAACATCTGATCTGTTTCTAGCGCTCTGGATTTTATCTGTTCCAAAATCATTGGCCTGATTAGTTCCGTTTAAAACTGTCGCAAATTGATTTACCTGTCTTAAGAAACTCATTACGTTAACCAAGGACTGGTAATCGTTATCTTTGACGGCTTTCTGCAAGCCAGCTTCGGCTTCCACTATGAAAGAGGACAATGAAGACAAGCTGCTGATGACGTGGTTTTCCAGGTGGTGCCTCATCATGGCGCCCCACTGTCCTGCTTCGTTCAGCAGACTCTGCTTGAAGGGTTGCAGGTCGATCATTAGCCAGTTGTGGAAAATTTTCCTGTCGGGAATGTTTGATAGTTCACTCTGCAATGTGGCAAACGCATCGATCTGTAGCAAGAAGAAAATAGAAAGATTGCTAAAAAGAGGCCAGTTTTTAAACACCTGTTCCTTGAATTGCTCAATTTTCGGTGGTCCTGCTTCTTCTTCAGTCTCATCTTCAGCGATAACGTTCACATCCTTATTCGTATCGACAGGAATGACATCATCGCCACCCATAATTTTTGAGCCAGACGTTAAAAAATCTTGCAAAAACGCTTGTTTGTCTTCCAGCCATAGGTATGAATAGTTTTCGTATTCAGAAGTGTAGTTCATTGCCTGAAGGCAAGCATTGTACTAAAATTTAATATTGAAGAGTTGAAATATTTACTTCTTCAATAGCTAACACCACTCTACTGGAAATGTCAGTGTTCATCTCGCTGATGTCCGCATTCTCATTTATGTCGGTCTAAAAAGCAATTATTTATTAATTTGTATATTTTGTTCTCTAAATGTACGATCTTACAAAATAGTCTTCCTGCTGCTTCCGCGAAGCTACCCTAGTCACAAGCTTTGCTATGTAAGCGATTTCTTTTAATAGGCCCTCAAGCAACATCGCAAACGAATCTTTTTCGCTGGGCTCAAGATCTGGCTTGAAAACCATTTTCTGACCGAGTAGCTCCAACTTAACCTCAAACAAGGGTGTCAACCCTTTCCGTGGCGTCATCTCGTCAAGAATGTAGTTTAAACTGACAGTTTATTAGGAAATAAGAATATTCGAAATTCAGCGTGGCTACCTGCAGCCTACGGCCTGTTGCAAGCATTTCGACACTATGTCATCGACGTAGTCCTCGTAATCCTGCCAGAGGAGCTGCCACTCCTTGTCTTCTGCTTCTCCCTCGCTTTTAGTTTGGCAGAAAAGCTTTCTGTTCTCCAGCATCAGTTTTTGGACCTCTTGGCCCGCATCAACCACCTCTTTAAATCTACAGAATTTTTTTGAAAAACCTTCTATTGTTGCATCTTTGAGTATTTATATTTTTTCTAGTTTCACTTTGAGTTTATTAATTTTATTTCACCTTTTGTTTTGCGCGACGATAGATTCGTCATAAGGTTGTGGCATGGGCAGAGGGTTTTTACTCTTGCCCCGCGAGTGTAGTGGCTCTCTGGACCACGCTGACGCAGCAGTCCTGATATTGCACACGTTCCGCTGCGTCGTTCGCAGGCGCGAGTCCAAATCTTGCACATTGTCTCGTAGCTTTGCTATAAACTCCCATACGCCTGTGAAAAGAATATTCAATATTCACACAAACAAACACCAATAAATAACTCTTGTCTCTAGAAACTTTGAATGATACGATCGAGTGTGGTTAATGCGCTCTTTCCGTTTTCTATTGCCATTAAATACAAATACAAAGCACTGCACCAAAAACTCCATCTAGGATTTCACCATTCGATCGGTGGCTAAGTTTACCTTCGCTGTCCCAGTTGAGATTCTGCTGTGCGTGATCGACTTCCAAATCGAGCTCACGAACCTCACGTTCGAGCAGTCTAAACTCGACCGGCTGACTTAATTTCCGCACACGGTTGTACCTGACAGAATTAACAGTTTGAAACGTAAACACACTCTCGATATCGTGAGAAGGGCAATTCAATCACCAATTGATTGCCAGATTCAGGTTGGCAGAGTACTGTCGGAGAGTCTCGTTACGAGCGTAAATATCCAACGCCACTGCGGGGATTTTCTCGTGCAAGCCGAGCTTCATGAAGTAGTGAACCTCGCGTAAAACACTTACGAGCTGAGAATTTAAAACATTAATTTTTGATTTAAGTTAATTAAATTATTGTCCACCTGAGGATGAAAGTTCAATGCGAGTTCTTTATTTAACTTTCTCAATAGAAGCGCCTGTTGTAAATTATCACGAGACAGATGAGTAACTTCCTCTGACCAATCTTGGAAAAGTTTTTCTTCGAATCGATCGATCGTCACGACCAAGTTTTTGTATCTTTTCTTCACTTCTACTGCTCTCTCCGATTTGTTTAATCTGGACAAAAAATTTATTCTAATCGAAGAGAATCAAGTTCCAAATCCTACGGAATGGTCAGTTCAAAGAAGCTGGTGATGGGTTCCTGGAGCCTGAGCTTGAGTTTCCTGCTCCACATGAGAGTGCCTGCCACCGGCGGCATGTTCTTGTCCAACTGGCTCGTTAACTTTTGCCCTTTTTGCGCAGCAATCAAAACCTGCACGAGAAAGAATTCGTTTGCCGATGCATTTCGCTTCGTGAACTTTATTTCCGAAGCAAATTGAAAAGTTAGTCAGCGCGCCAAACTGCGATCATGCATGCGATCGCGTGCGGCCGAGTAGGCAACCGGCGTGGCGTGACTGCTCTCCAGCTTGCCAGCACTCTAGCGCTGTAGGCGCTAAAAATGTTCCGCTTGCCGACTCACGTGTCGTGTTTGTTTCTCCGCCGATTGTTTTGTCGCAAAAAATAGTCACTCACCTCGACGGCGTCTAGCTCAGCTTCGAGCATTTCAAGGATGCGACCGAACTTGGGCGTCAACTCTGGCTTCACCAGCGGCCGCTCCAGCAGGGCTGCCCCGACGTACATGTACTGCGGGGGTAAATCACACACACGACGCGTTAAGCTCCGAATTTATTGCCGACTGTGCCTTGCACCAAGTGATACAGTGGCACCACATGACGCGTCGATGGGTTTCAATCTTATTGCAATTATAGTCACTGTAGAGAACTTGCCACTTGAGATTTCGTCAGTTAATGTAATAAGCCATATTCTCAAATATTTTTTAGTCAATGTCCGATATAAAAAGGGGAATTTTCCAAAAAGGTTTAAAAATTTGAGTGATGAAGTATTTTTATAAGTTTTGTTGAATAAAGTAAAGGAAATAATTTCAAATCAATTTAATATTTTAGCTTGCGTACTTTGTAAATGCTGTTTGGTGTGTTGCACTCGTCAAACGCCTGGCAGAAGACGACGGCCATTCGGCGCTCTAGGTCTTTAACCTTTTTCTTGAAATGGATGAAGTGAGCCTGGAATCGTGGGTCTTCCGGCTCAAGCGCGTCGTAAGAGCTGTTAGCGAACTCGCTTAAAAGGGACTCGAACTGGGCCAAAACTTGAGCAACTTTCTGGCTCAGCTGGCGCCCTTTCGTTCCCTCCAACTCGACCCTTTCCAGCCTGCGAAACTCGATCGCAGTCGTGAAGTAATCCTGGCATATTAAATATTTTCATATTTTAGTGGCAAAATTTAATGCAATTTTTTTATTCTTATACTTATTAATTAACATTTATTTCATTACCGCTGAAATTTACGATTTTTCAAAAAAAGTTTATTTTCTCAAAATTAAGGTTTGAAAGCAATTTTTTAGATTTATTTTTACAAATACCTGGAGTACGAGGAGTCGGTTTGTGAATGCGTCGATCCTCTCAAAGACCATAGGCAGTGAAATCTTCCACTCTACGGGCTCTTCTTCTTTAAAATACCTCTTTATTCCGAGTTTGTGCTGTTCAATCATGTTCCTAGAAATGCAGTAATAAATCGTTCCGCCTTTTAAGCCGTAACCAGGCATAAACTAACTTATAATCGGCGAGCGTGGAAACGACTGCTTTCACGCGAATGTTGACATCTTCCACTTCATTTTGAAAAAGCGCATTGGCGTCGATGTAGCACTTGGCCTGCCGCGAACAATAGGTTTAGAAGCGAAACACAGAGTCGCGTGTCACCGCCAGTTTGCTGGCAGTTTAATTCTCAACAGAACTCGTTAAGCAGGGTAGCTGTTTTGTGTCCAATAAAGAAATCCCCATTATGAAATGCGATTGCAATAGTTCTAAACCCAAAATTACATGATATCAAGTTTGCCCATTTTTTTCCAACTTTGACTATGTTAAGGATGCAGTTATCTTTAAAAAAGATTAAATAAGCAAACTAATTAAGAATAACTTATACGGTGACTTATATAATTTGATTTTTTATAAATAGTTTCATCACTGTTCCTAAAAAATTCTATAACTTGACCGAAGTGCGCGAATTAAAATATTATTTGTTGATGCTATCATTCATTTTTAGACACTTGGTGGCGACCCCAATTAACGACGGTGGCATTCTGTAAAGCGTTACCTGTTGAATGAGCAGGTTGCTAATCTGCCTGAGCAGGGTGAGGAGGCGCGAAGCGCGTCGGTAGTGAGGGCAGTGCGCCCAAATGAGGCACACCAGGTGCAACAAACAGTTCAGGGGGCCAGCCGCCGCCTCCGGCAGCTCTGCGTTCGTGAATGCGTCTACGTAGCGTTCCAGTGTGCCCAGATGCGTCGCCACGGACTTTGCTTCTTGCAAAGCTACAATTTTCGGAATTTCCACAAATAAGCAAACTGATAGCTTTTGCAAATTTCTGACTCTTTGGTGGTTCAAACGATGAAATTTCATCAAAATATTGTAATTTCATTTCTTAGTTTAAAAGTAATATAAAATTTTAACTGATTTGAATGCGAAATATAAGATATACGCCAATTTAATACTACATTTTGATCTCTGCGTAGTTTTCCTTATTAATGAAATAAAAAATATTTTAAAATGTATTCAATTGCAATTTTCTTGCAATGTACTGTCTCTAACTTTTAGAGGAGTCGTAAAAAAATAAATTCCGGCTTTTGGTTTACCTGTGATGAGGTTCTTGAAGAAATTGGTGAAGGTGTGGTAGTAATTCGACTCAGTTCCTGCCAAAACCAGGGCCATCTTGTGCACTCGCTCGTCCTGCAGCTGTTCGTAGACGGCCTGCAGGTTGTGTTGCCTGGAGCGCCAGTAAGCAATTTCCGCCGACGGCCCCGGGTGCCGGTCGGTGGCCGACGCCTCCGTCGACTCCTGCTTCAGTACTTTATTCACCTGGGCCACCCACTTGGCCACTGTAGACTCGATAGCGCTCTTTAAGTGCTGATCGATTTTCGCACCACCCCTTTGTACAGTTATAAGTTCATATAATTAATATTTCCGTTTTCTTATTCTTACGTGGATGAGGAAAATGTGATTTTTGCATCCTAATTTTTGGTATTCAAAGCAAAGTTTGCTTTTGCTTAAAATATAAAAAATTATATGCGGGGGGATTGTGATTTGAGCTTACGTTTCCCTCATGTCCTGCTCGACCTGGTGGATGCTGTCGATGCCGTGTGGCATTGGAAGCAGGGTTTGGCCGCGCATTTCGCTCAACGTCTGCTGTATGCAGTTGCGTAGGCTATATGAGCTCAAGTAAACGTCTTGCGGCACGGCATTAGGCCAGCCTTTCTGGTTGGACGGATTTACCAGTAGAGATAGCAGAACCTTAAAAATAAAAAAAATACTACTGCATAGACTATTAGAGATAAATAAACAGAGGGCAGTGAAATTTAGACGGTAAGTTTGTTAGAGAGCTGAAATTATGTTTCATTGCAAGCGTGTAATGTATTGTATAATTTATTAATTAATTTTATATTTTGATGGCGAAAAGTCGGATTTGATCTTGTTGGAATGAAATCTCAAATATGCAGTAATCTCTTATATCTTCTTCACGAAAATGGTCCCATAAATTGATAATATTTACTGTTATAGCAACAGAAACCATTAATATCACAAGAATTTATTTAACTCATGAAAAAAATTGATTTGAACACAAAATTTCTTACTCTAATCAAATTAAATATACTCCCTGAACTTTCAACATCACCTCCAGTAAACAAATTATCCGAAACCTTTAAATTTTATAGCCTTATAAAAAATCAACTTATTTATGCTGACAGTGAGTAAATATCTTTGTCCAAAATTTTAGACAGAATAATAGATTGAAGCAATATCTTTTTCTGCTTGCCATTATAAATTTTACGAAGTAAGAAGTCATGCAAGGATCAGCAGATATTTAGAAAAGGCAATACACCGTGAGAAGTTGAATAATCAAAATATATTGTTGCCAAGTCGAAATAAATTCATGCCGAAATATACGTCACGGATTCAAATAATCTTGATGAAAAAATACGATTTAGTATGAACCCCCATTATTTCATGTTATGCAATGTGCTTGCCGCCTCTGCTACACAGGTTGCATACTTAATGAATCAATTTTGCGTTTTAATGCATTACTGTGTCGACAAGGACGGCGAGCTGCTCGCCTGGCCTGGGTGCGAGGTCTCCGCAGGCAAGCACGGTTCGCACGTTCTCGAGGGTGGCCTTCTCCCTGAGGCGGCGGACGAAGAAAACGGCTTTGCTCTTGAGCGGCGCCGGAAAGCCGAGCACGGGCGTGAGCTGCATGAGCGGACTCAGCGTGACCACGAGCACCTTCTCGGCGGGCGCGTTCAGGAAGCCGGTCATCAGCAGGAAGTTGTCCTCGTTGGCGCACATCTTGGCCCATTTTTCCGGCTTCAGGCGCAGCGACTTGAGCGTGAAGTTGGCGAGGAAGTCGAGCCGCGCGTCCTCCAGCACCTTCTTCTCCGGCTTGTCGGGCTCCATGCTGCTCGACTCGGCGCCGCAGCCGTCACTGCCGTAAGGGCTGCGCTGCCGCCGGCCGTCGGCTCCCTCGCCAGGGGCCAACCGCCGTCTTGTTGCCATGGCGTTGTGTACACACAGCACTTAATAAATCTTAACTAATACGTGCGTAGAACACCACTGCACTTTTTCCTGCTCACCCTAGGGACGTGAAAAGTAGGAGAATCTAAAATTATTTTCAAGTTCTATTTAAAACTAATTCAATTAGGAGAATTTTAACCAGAAAAATATTGCTTGATTTTGAATTTTTCCTTTTATCTTTTGCTTGATGGCAAATAAATAATGCCGTGTTGTTCCGTTAGGAAAATGGTAATTTATAATTTGCGATATTTAAAAATATCCTACTTAAGAAAATATCGGAGAGGAGAAAATAAATAAATTAAATAACTGTTACAGGTTTAAGAGGACATTACAAAAATATTAAAATTTAGTGATTTAATTCAAGTTGGTGCCTCATTTTATTCGTTATTTTCTCTACTTAGAATTTTTCAATGAAAAATGAAGCATACCGAATTTTAAAATATTTAACTTAAACGAAATATGTGTGCTGAAAACTTCTTATAGTTTTTCTTAAATGCACTCACTTTTTTGATAAATGCCGTTGTTCCGGTGAATTTTAATTTGAAGATTATTTTTAGTTTGTCTCTGCAAGAAATGAAATACCAGAAAGGCAACTAGGTAAAAATTAAGAGGAAAAGAAAAATAAGAATTTATACCTGATATTTATGAAAAATATCATATTTTGAAATGTGTAGTAAAAAAAATTAGTTTAAGAACAGCAGCAAAGATTTGTAAGAATTGATTGTATAGGATTAGTGTCGCACGCATATATGCGTTTAATAATAAATTCATTCATACCTGATATTTATTTTTTCGTAAAATAATCGTCACAAGATTTAATTCCGCCCTAAGCAAAAGATGTTTCGTCCAATTCAAAGAGCTCTTTCAGAAAAGAAATATTTTCCAAAGAATATTTATCGCTTCGAGATTTTTGCAACTATTTATCACGTCCCTAATGCTCACCATCCATTGCACCTGCAGTACACGCCTAAATAAATCGCGGCCTGTGCAGGGTCGCGGCCGACTATTGACCCACGGGGCTGGCGGCCAAGTCGCTTTTGAGGCAAACAAAGACGTGCAAGCCGCCTTTTATCAGCGCCTGCTGAGAAAATTCGCACCTTCTGCACGGCACGCTCACGGAAAATTCCATTTAATCGCGTGGGAGGAGCCATTACAAGTGTCAGTTTTTCGTGAAAATGCACAAAAGGCGCTGTTTCCCAGCCGCACAATAAAAAAAGCATCAAAGGCTAACAGCCAAATTGGTCTGACCGGGAAATATTCACCCAAATGATGGGAAAATAGAAATGTGTCCAATAGGAATAAATAGCGCTGATTTCGTGAATTTTTAGTTCACGCACGGATTTATAAATAAAACACACATTATTAATTACGAATGAATCTTTTAAATCCCACAGTTATTACAATTTAAATAGTTGATCAAATGATTTCACAAGAGAGACAAGTGTCCAGTCACTTTGTCAATAATAGAACTGGAAGCGGGGCCAATGCCGAGAACAGTAGTCGAGCCACGCGCAATCTGTGTGCGTCCCTGGTCCTGGATAAGGCTCACCCCGAGGCCGTTTAACCGTCCAACTTTGGCTATTTCGCGCAACTGCTCCTCACTGGACACCTTTAGAGTAACCTTAGCCTGTCCACTCTGCTCCCAGTTCCTCAATACGTCTGGGTTCCAACGCTTAGCCTGCTTGTACGCCGCAACAGCCGCATGCGCTACCTATTTTAATTTTAAAAATAAACTCTAATTATGATTATTTGCAAACACAAAGTATTTTACAATGGCTACTCTTATAGGCAAAAAAAATAAGGAATGGGTGTTGCTCAAAATCATATTAATTGCAAAGAAAATAATGGCACTTGTTTTTGTACCGTACAGTTCGCTATTTCGGCCGCGCAGGCCTCAAAATATAAAAACGATAAAAGATGAATACCTCATTTTTTTCTGAAAAAGAAGGGAAATAAAGTCCGTGTACCATATTGAAAGCTACTAGCTGCTACCCATCAAGAGGATAAAGGATAAAAACAATTGGCGAAAGCTCTACAGCACAAAAACTTGTGATGTTATTTTCTTTGCAGTTTTCAATTGTTTAGCTTCCCCATTCCTTATTGGTGTTTTGTGTTTCACCCAATATTGGAATGCCCGAAAAATATCTAACGCTGAGGGTGGAATTCCCGAAATTCTTTATACTCATTCTATAGCACATTCTTAGCGAGAACAACGATTAGATTGATGAGAGTATTGCGAAACTCGAATTATTCTTTTTTAAATTGAGACATTTTTAATAAATAAAACTAACTTTAGGCTAACTGAGGGATATAGCTGGCCTTCAAACTTAAAAGAGATCTGATTTAAAAATTTAAATAAGTTTTTGTTAAATTTACTCTTGTCATTTTTCGGGCATTTCCATTTTTTCTGCTCTGGCATTCCATATGTATTGGCTGTTTCGGGCAAAACCAGACTTATTTATTCACTTATTTATTCACCTCTGCAAGTTTGTGAAATCCAATTTTCATTAAATCACCCCACATGAGTGATTTTTAATTCAAAAAAGTTTATTTCGAATGAAATTTTAACTTAGTTTCGTGGATTTTTATAAAATGAAATTTTATATAATGATATACAAACCTGAGCAGCAATTTTTCCTTTGCCCATTTTAAGGTCGGTGCGGACCACGACAACCAACTTGCAGTCACCATCATCGTCTGAGCTCTGTATATTATGCAATAGGGTAACAGGGCCAATTTTAGAACAAGCATCTCATTTTTGCAGATGAGATGCAGAATTATGAACGAACCTCCTCCTCGACCTCTGGTCCAAGCTCGATTGGTTTTTTGGGGTTTCCTGAACTCGTCGTGGTAGTTCTCCTCATTAGCAGCCACACGAGACAGGCGCCACAACCAATTCCGGCCAAAAATGATTTGTTCAGCAGGTCCATGGTTCTAAAATTGCTTTCAGATGATTACTACCACCGATGCCCAAAGTCGGACTTGCCGTTGCCGGCTGTGACCACGCCTCCTTTATTTCTATGGACTGGCTGTGACACTAAATTTGACAGAAAACACGCGGTAGTCTTAAGCGTAAACAAATAGCCAACCAAATATAGTTAGCGCTAATTATGTCCAAGAATCATTCCGCTTTCAATGATACTTTATTTTGAATTTCATATTAAAATAAAAAATTGTGTTAAAGAACGCGTTAGTTTCATAGAATATTCATAGAATTTGTGAATTTTTCGAAAATAGGAAATCAGGTTGGGTTGGTAATTTTTCCTTTTCTAAAAGCAGAGTGGGACTGTCGGCAGCGCTTTTAAAAAAGAGACAAGGGCAAATAATATATTATTGTTGATAACTATAATTTAAAACTATTTCAACTTACATATTTTCTAAAAAAAAAAAAACAATATTTTCATAAGATTTGAATGATCTTTGCCATAACATCTCGGAGGCTACTGTATGAACCTTGACGTACCTTGAAACCCCTTAGCTCCTTTTCAAACTCTTCAACATTTCAAAGGGAATGAATATCGCAGCTGACAGGCAGCCCGTTGAGCCTGTGTCGTGCTTGTACCTTTCGGCGGCAATTTTTAGGTCATTTTTCGGAATCCGATAAGTCACAAAATTTTTCAGCAAGTTTAATGGCCTCCTGAACATCGTGGTTTTGTCGACCAAACGAAATGGGCGTGAATCACAGTTCAGACTCGACAGGGAAGAGTGGTAAGGGCCACCACGACGAACAGGCCAAGGCCGAGAAGCCTGAAAAACCCTACGAGTTCCTCCTCCCTGTGGAGAAATTATGCAGAGTGAGTGACGCTTTCAGTACATATTTTGTTAGCATTAAAATGAAACCATTTGGTGATGACACACGTCTTTTAAGCTCCTGCGATTTTTATTGGATTTATAAAATTTGTGACTCATAATGAGGAGTTAACGGCAAGATTATGTATTTGTCAATTTGTTCTTATCTTGCTTTTTACTCAAAAGTAAGCAGTTGGTGCGATAAACAGTCAAACCTATTTTTCAGTTTTCCGCGCCCATTGCGACGTTGCTCATATCCTTTTTTACAACTTACCGTGTGATGAATATACCCTTAATTTAATACCTTTATTACAAACAATAATGCGCAGCAACCATTAGGTATAAATTTGTACTAATATTTTTCCTTTTGCTTTCACGTGTATCATAACAACTAACTCTACTGTTGACGATGGAGAGTATGTACTAATTTTTGTAGTTACAAGATGTCCGCATTAAAAAGTTTGATTAGATTGTCTTTAGAACTTCTCACTCGGATCGTGCTATCCTTAATTCGCACTGTGAGCTTAAGTTTCCTTTTACTTAATTAAAATTCGAAACTTAATTCATTAGCTGTCAGTCCGCTTACGTATTTATTTTTCGTGTGACGCTAGTTTGTTAGTCTAATGACGTCACCCACGCGCTTACAATTAGCAGCCGCGAAACTGATTTGGATGGCCTAAGCAGCAACTAACTCCCCAATTTAAAGGTGTTGTTTTGTTTTTAATTATACATGCAACAGCAATTTTTTTAATTGATTATCTTCAAATTACTACCGCCATTGTGGCAATCATAAACAATTAACGACAGGAAGCGGAGGAGATACACTTTAACTTTCTTGCTCAACACAATTTCAATGACTATGACACCTGCTGCTGGAAATATGTGTATTATGTTAAATCTTTTGGGAACGTGTCTTTTAATGAAATGAGTCTTACAGGAGGCTGAAGCATGGGCTTAAAAGGCAACTATTTTCATTTGCTTCAACCTATAATGGGATTGAAAATTAGTTGGAAACGGACGAGATCAGCGCCTGTTTAACTAATTTTGAGATAGAGAAAAATACCGTGAGTTTACGATATCGTGATACCAACAAGGAAGCATACTGACTAAATTAAAAGTTATTTCTTATTGTTAGCATCATGCGGATTTTCATAAAATTAAAAGGCAATGACCGATGAAAAGTTTTTTTATACACCATAGGTGAGAATGGAGTCAAACCTAAGTATGAGGTCTAACAGGTATATTGGGGATTTCCATGTCAATTTTTTAGCCTTTGGGAAATTTGATATTATACAGATTTTCCTCGTATAGTAGTAATTTTGACTATTTCTCTGTTTATCTCCATTCAATTCCATTTTTAAGTTAAATCATATTTTAATTTATTGAAAAAATGTTTATTTTTCAGCATTAAAAATAAATATGTGTGAAAATACAGCGAAGTTTAATAGCTTTTATGAAATCAAGAAGTTTTTGGGGAAATTTAAAATATTTACAGTGTTTTTCTTGCCTAAGGTGATCTTAATGTAAAAGCAAAGTGGCTTTTAGAAAGTCAAAAACGAACCACCAACCGATTCGTCTTGTCAAGGGGTATGTAAATACCAAAATTCATCATTATAGAGCAAAATTGGATTTTCAAATTGATTTTTTTTTTTAATTTTATCCCAAAACTTTGTCCAGTCGGAAGCTCGAAAGCAATGCCAAATAGAAATATTTTTATTGGTGGTACATGTTAAAAAACATCACAAAATTGTACACGTTCAATGCAAATAAAAATAAATGTTGGAGGCGGAAGGACTGCTGGGTATTCTTGTTAGAAACCAAATATGAAACGCCTTTTTGCATTGATTTTTGATGTGGTAATAAGTTTTTGCAACTGCAACTCTGCTGTAAAATTTGGAAAAAACAAACAGGTAGAGACTAATTGTAAAAATAATAATCCTTGTCTATTGGTCGTAATACTCGTGACTCAGCGGTCAGACGCCGTGACCCATGGTGACAAAGTTCATCGGCTCGGTCGTGCAGGTGTCTTTCGTTTTCGTTCGCGGCGTTCGAGTGGGGGCAGGAGAGGTGAAAAGGGAGCGCGCGAGCGAAGGAACGAAACGAAGGCGGACGCAGAAAGTGAAAGTGGACCAAGGGCGCCCTCTTTGCGCTTCAAATTCCGACTCATTTTATTTTGCTTTTTAAATCCGCCTGACCAATATAAATGTTGCCACCGCAATTAGTGCTAATGAGACGTTGTTGCATAGTCAAATGCAGTATTCTCCGAAATCTCATTGATATATATCTGGGTGCTCTGAATTAATTAATCTCTGTAACTTGTCCTACAAATGCAGCAATACAGTCGTTCGAGGTCCCGAAATACGTGATTTGCATGCGTAGGTGAAATACAACAATTTTCTCCAGATTAAGGGTAAATTTTTATTTTATTTATCGATTAAACCACTTAAATTCAACATTTGCGAGTAAATTAGCATTTAAAGTAGCTAAATTAGAAAAGAACACTGACCCAGGAAGATAATTAAATATAAAATTATAGCCCTACCCTGCCCGTATTGACCAAGGATGTGAACGGCTTTGAGTCAAATTTTAAGGGAAATTTGATCTCGCAAGTTCTTGCACTGAACAACCGCTGTTTCACCCATCAGGCCTCAGTAGAAAATTTTCCTGCAACCAACATTACAGTGCATTTTTTATAGAAATATTTTGTTGATGTCCTTTATGAGAACGTTCGAGATAATTGAATTTCTTTAATAAATCCTACCACCAGTCAACTCGCGTAAATTAGAGTTATATATTGTGATTCTTTTTTTCATTGAGTGTGTTACCTTTTTTTGGTTTAATTTTATAAACTAAATTAGCCGTTGACTCAGGATTTTGTGCTCTTCAATTTTTCGCCAATGTTTTCCTTTTGTTTCCTTGTACGCCAATGAGCATAAGGTGTGAAAATGGGCTTGGCAGAATTTATCTCACAGTCAATATATTGATATCTCTTGACGTCAATGCTTTTTATTGATTTCATATTATTGCATTATACTGTATGGTGAGGAAAATTGTTAGTTTTATATCTGTGCAAATTATTTACTTTGACAGGGGCTTTGGTACATTTTGACACAGTAAAAGTTAATGTCAAATTGACGGTCATTTAATCTTGTCAAGCATAATTTCCTCATCAAATGAATGGTGAAAGGGAAGACAATGAGAAGTGATAAGGCTAGAATTGATCTATCGCACCTTTGGCGTCGTTTTTAATTTCAATTATTGTGCTATGTCGATTGCTTGTTATCTCCTTAGGCTGGAATTTCCTTTTCTGTTTCTCTTAGTATAGTTAGTTTTATAGATTGGCACTTATTTGCTTTCCGTTAAAAAAATGTGTCAACATATTTCTTGATGTGTTGGTTTAATACAAAAAAAAGCGATAAAAATCTGGTTTTAAGGGGACAACCAGCAATGCATTCGACGAATTTCATTTGAACTGAACAATGGATTTCCCATGCCGAAAACAATTGAGTGATAAAATTTGCCGCTTCCTGTTAAATCTCGAGGTTGCGTTTTTACGCGTGCAAAATAGCGGAAAATTGAGCAAATTATGGACACAAACATTGCAAAAATGTAAGCATTTTGAAAATTCTGAGGAGTGACGCTTTCATGTGCGTTTGAAAAGCTTGAAATTAGTGCCGCATCGTCATCCAATGGAGAATTTGCGATTCACGCCGTCCTTTTACCGTCGGTCATGTTGCTTGATAATTCGATAAGGAGGCAAATATTTTTTCGTCACCGCCGCAGCGTCGCTCTTTATCGTGATTGTCGCACCTGCCTCGTGATCCAATTACGGCGTTATTTGATTTTTACCCGATTGTACCGGTTTAAGTGCGGACAACTGGGCATGATAGCATCAAAATGCAAATTCACAAAGTGGAATTAAAAATTACGTATCCCCTCTTTTTTCGGAAATTTTTGCATCTTAAAAATAAATGTTATCCCACTAACACTTGCTTGGTTAACTTGTGGAATGAAATTATGCAGCTGATCATCTATTTCAATAAATAAACGAACGTGCAAATTATCAAAAATACAAAAATTCCTATTTGTTTGCGCCAAAGATTGGCAAACAGAATAATCTGGACTCTGCAATCGACACAACATCCGTTTCGCCCCCGGTGACTAACTCGGCACGCCAATATTCATAATAACATAGCGTGCCGCTCGCGTCGTGCTGACTTTGAATTATTCTCGCAGCGAGGATGGACTGCATCACAGCAGGCTATTGTGTAAATCCTTCCTGCTGGATTTTCCAGAACTTCTCAAGTGCAAAAAGGGCACTCGAGAATTCAACAGCTTTGATCGCTGTTTTTTGTCGCCCTGCATCATCGCACACTTCTTGCCCTGACGTCTTTAAACGCAGAATAATCAAAGAATTAAAGACCCTGCCAGGACAGGCGGCGTGTTAAAAACAGCTAACACTCATTGTCAGTCATAGAAAGTTAAATATCATAACGCATACATGTTTAGAATTTGCTTGACAATGTTATTTAATCATCCGCCAATACCAGTTCTGTGGTATTTTTCTAATTGCCATGTTTTTTACTGTAGTAAGGTTCATCACGATTATGCTTCCTGGTTTGCGGGCATTGAGTCATTAATTATTTAAATTAAAAGTATATTGATAGGATAATGGAAAATTGGAGATGGAAACTTGCACTCGCCTCGTGTCCAACTATGTAAAGCGCCAATTGGCTGGACAATGAGTTCCGATTTCCTCGAGTTGTCGTTGCCCGCAATGATCTCAGAAGGCCGCGGTACCTGAGCTACAGGGCAATAAGTATTATTTTCCACTCGCCTGCGAAGAAAATGACGGCCGTTAGAAAAGGTCGGCGCCCCTTTCCGCACTCGTTCGAGAGGAGTTGCAAAACAAACAAAGTGTTTTCCGACTCGGGGAACAGCACATGTGCGTTAAGAACTACAAGTCGACACAAATTGGCAAACCGAACGATTTAATGTTAGGTTTTCCTATTGCGTATACAGGAGCGTACTTTTTATTCAACTGTTAAAAAAGTCTGTCACCAATATTACCAAGTTTTATTTTTGATTCTGCAAGTTATTTCAATTAATTTTGAAGAAAAACAGCACTTCATGTACATGTGTTATGTTTTCTGCGCCCCAGTGGGCTATTTGAAATAAAAAATATTATCTTTTACGTAACTGCTCTGGCTTTCGCCCTTCAGTCTATCCGCGTGCGACTCCGAGTGCACTACACGTTCCAAATTGATCAAAGACGCAATTCATGAACCCTTGAAGCGTCTCAGAGGCAGAAGCTGTCTCCCTTGAACACCTGGCCACCCTACTAGCACGTCAGGTCAGGGGACATTTATTTGTCTGTGCGCCTAATTGGAGCCTGCTCCCCACCTACTCGGTGCTTGACGATAAGCAAGCGAGGCCGAGATTCGCTCTCAGTGTGGGGGCAGTCGCAGCCGGTGCAGCACCTGAACAGACCTGCAGGTGCCATGCCGTTCAAGCTGAAGTTTAGCAACTTTTCCATCGGCGCCCTGAACCGACAGAATTCGGCGCCGGCAAAACTCGACTCCGAAAAGATCATTAGAACCAACCACAACAATAATAACATCAATAACAGCATCGTGTTGGACTTTAAAAAGTTCTGTAAGGTAGGCATGAAAAGTAAAAGTTAAATCAAACCGGAAAAAATAATATTTTTGTGTTGAAGATTTCATTTTTTATTTTTGGCAATTGGTTGGCAATTAATTTTTAGTTTTGGAGCAGTATTTTTACTTCCCTTTCCACGCGTTAATATTAAATTTGTATTTCGGAAGAATTCACTCTCTTGTCCAGAATTTGTTACTGCAAATTCTCAATTTGTGAGCACAGTTTGTCTCATCACTTGCAATGAAAAGGTTTGCCAGTCATGAATAAGTATCGTAAAGGCTGCCATCTAAAAATCTTGTAAATTAATCATATTAATCAAGCTATAAGAACAAATAATAACAAAAGACATATTTCCTTTATTATGAATGGTTATTTTAATATCTATGGCCATCATTTTCTCACAAAGTTTATCTTATGTGCAAAAAATTGAAGGAAGTTTCAAAGTGTTTCCTTGTGAAAAGATTTTTATTAAAAATTTCCCGTGTGTCATAACAGCAGCTAATGCGTGGAACTACAAGTTAGACCTTTTACAAATCCCATTCGTACGAGCTATCATCCTTGGAGTTGGACGGTTGTGTGCGGGCAAACTACTTCCTGGCCGCAATATTTAATTTGTTTTCGTGCGAATTTGATCGAGAATATAATGCCGAGCGCGATCCAAGGCAAATGCACCTTGACATTAATTCGTGGGCCTGGCGTCGAAGGTCCGGGCGGCGCGCCACTCTGATTCACTCGCGTTTGGCGTGCGTAAATGCACCGCCCGCTGCTCCCTTTTGCGAATTTCGTTCGTGCGAACAAATAACCCGGCGTGGGGTTTGCCCCAAAAATGAAATCGAGTCGCGCGGACAAATAATATATAAGCGACCGTATTATTTGTTGTTTGCCGTGATAATCTCGACTCGGATCGCTTTTCTGGAGCACATTTGTTGACTTTTATTCGTTTACTCTTCGCTCATGCCAGCAAACCGTCAATTAGAATTTAAGACTAATACATTTTAAACATACCGCTTATGTAGCAGCTCACAAAGTCAGGATTGAAATTGGGACAATCCGATAAAAACGAAACTTATTGTAATATCTGGAAATAAATCAATAAACATTTGTCAATTAGTCGGGAGAGTTGTTCTAGATGATATATTATTATTTAGGTTTATCGCGTAAAGTGCGAGCACGAAACATGACTACGTCGGTGAAGTTGATTTCTATACGTGTACGTTACTCAATAGTCCCGAGTGTGTTATCAACACAACCCGCATAACTTGAAAAAAGCGCATTCAAGTCTGAATGAAAGTTCTTTCTTTATCCACGAGCTTCATTAAGGGAAAATGCAACTTTCAAAAGCATCAATTGTTTTAGTTGGAAATACCAGCATATTATTTGTTTCCTTCTTTTTCGCATTGGCTCTTTCAAGATGTTTTTGTTGACCTAAAGATAAGTATTCCAACCGAATCATAATACACATCCTGGGCTTTGATGCTTTCAAAGGGTCGAAGAACTGGTATAAAACTGATTGCGAACTGTAAAGGCGGAGAGGACGAAATACGAGATATCAATTGGGAATTTCTGGTGTGTGATCTCTGGATTTTGTATGCCGGATGATTAGCTGGAAATCGAACCTTATTCATTAAAAGATAAACGAGTCGTATAATGCAAAGTCTCTTCACGCTCGGAGAGTCGCAACTGGCGATATCATATCGCTCCACCTGCGAATTGATTGTGTAATGATGAAACATTATTTATGAACCAGAAGTCTGACCGCAATGTTTGCAACCAATTACACAATTTATATAAATTTATCCTTATTTTGCCGGGAGCAAACAAATATTTGAGTCAGTCGAGTAAGTTAAACCGTGTTTTGGATATATGCGTGTTGAAAAATTGACAAATTCATTTCTCTGAATGTATATAGGTTTAAAATAAGATAAGAAATTCAGGGATTTCAGTCAGGCAGAACTCCCCGTGAAATTAATTTACGAAAAGTGTTGAAAATTTTCCAGAAAAGGCACAGACCGAAAAAAAATAGATTTTCATCTCTTTCAACAAAATCTTTGAATTCTGCAATTTTTCGAGTTAGAGAAAGATCTCAAGAACAATGCTCCCCTTGAATGATACAGAATGATATAGCAGTAAATCTGTCTCGTTTAAGGAATAAAGCCAATCGAGGTGTGTGGTGCTCGCTGGCTTTGTCGGCGCGAGGTCTTTTCCTCGTTCAAGGTGATTTACGTGCGGTGACGGCGCCGCACTGTCTTTTTCTCACAGCTCGTGTACTCGCTTTTCGGACGAAAAACCGCGACCGACTTGCGACAACTCGCGTCTAATTACAACAAACGAGTATGTCGGATAAAAAAGGCTGGCCGTGTGCGTTGCACTCGCTGCAGTGCTCAGAACAAAAGCCAAGGCGCTTTGTTGGCGAAGAAAAAAAATGTGCTCTCACTGAGAATTGTATTCTGAAGCCTCTGGTTATTTTCTCACAATAACGGATAATCTGAAACAGCATGAAATTGAATTCATTTTCCAATGGACACTTAACAAAACTATTTAAAGCAAGTTGCACATTTTGTATTTGTTGCGTCTTTGTCCTGTTCAAGGTTGCTGAGCCGCTTTTAGACTAATTAATCGCGAAATGGTCGAGATTTATCGTAAACGCGTGTTAGTGCCAAGTTCGAGTATTGACTCTATCTCTCAATTGGCCTATTGTTTTCCCTTTATCTCCACGTGGGAAATCACAGCTTGCTGCTTGCCCACAGTCCAAGTCGAGTCATCGAATTTCAAGTGCCTCCCCTCATCCGAAACAATCTTAATTGTCATCGCGTTGACTTTGCAAATTTCTCTTTTGTTGCAGAAATTAGAGGAAATCACAAACAAAGAAGAATCTCTCAAAGGAATCAGCCTGAATGTCTTTCAAGTGAGTGGCTGCCGCCAGAAGAGAATGTATCTAATAATGACATCTGATTTTTTGGAACCGTAGACCCGAGTGTTTCCGGTTTACCCGGAGCTTGCCAGTCGCATCTACGCCTTGTTCTGCCGGGTGAGCGGCCACAAGGGCAATGGGCCGATCCCGGCCAGCTCCTTCTTACAGGTGGCCGAAAAATTCATGAACATCATGTCTGACGAGAAGCAGACCGAACTCTACCTCAAGGTGAGCCGATAGTGATAGTGCTCTTGTTTCTAAAACATTTGATTAAATATGTGTCTCTTTTTATCTCGAATAAGTGACACGACGCGAAAGAAATTCATTGAGATGAATGCCTTCCTTTTCCATCGAGAGTTTAATCAATCATCGTTATTTATCCTACGCAAATAATAACAACACAGTTTTCAAATAGTTCTATTTATCTCGGGAATGACTGAAGAATCTTGAATGGCCCCAAGTTTGTTCTGATAAGCGAGCTTAAGCAAGACAATATTGAACCTGAGCGTTGGTTAACTTGGTAATTTACATAATTCTTCCGTCAGATGTATGCCGAAGAAAATTTGAGTGAGATCAAGAAGGATAACTTCCAGCAGCTGGCCACCTTGTCGCACACCGTAGCGCTGGACCACTACCCCGAAGGTCCCCGGTGCTGTGCGAAGACCAGAGAGACCCTCGCCACGCTCGCCAATGCAGCGGTGAGTTTTTCGCCCCTTATGTAATCATGCGAGAACGTCTGCTTTTAATTGCGTCGTCAGAGACGCTCGGGGGAGAAGAAGAATCGAGTTCAGTGAAGCGCGGAGATAATTGCGTTTCATAACAATCTTCAACACTCGACAAGTCGCCGCTTCTCATCATGTCTCGAGTAGTCTCTGCTTCTTATTCCAAAGACTCGATCTTGTGTGTGTTATCTGCTGCAACACGCGTGTTTTGCGAAATCGAACACAATGCACCGACGAGACCAATTAACAGTGTGTCGCCGCTTCCCGTTTGCCATTCCAATTCGACGCTCACGCGACTTTTTAAATATCAATTATCGGTAACCTTGACTTTTGCTTTGCATGCAGTTCCACGGCAAGGAGGTGCTCTCGCTCACCTACTTGGCCCATTGGGTCACCGAAAATAGTCCGCGGCTGCTGCTTGGCCTGCACCGGTACGTCGTGCACCATCTCAACACTTCGTACAGAACCATCGACCAGCCCCTCAGCTCCGGTCCACAAAATGAAGAGGTAAATAAGTTCTTTAAATTTACAAAATTATCCTGCGACGAAATGTCACTGGTCACAGGACAAAATTCGCATGAGGTCAAGCAAACTAACGAAATTTACACTAGAAAGCAGTTTTTTGTTAGATTACGTCATAAAAATGTTCAGACAATATATTGATTTATGGATTGTTTGTCCTCAGACCTATGACATTTCGTTTTGTGGTACAATGAACTCGTACTAGTTAACGGTCTCGGCTTGTAAAATAAAAATAAATTTCAGTCAAAACTCTAATTTACTCTTACATTATGAAGGGGTTCGTTCTTGAGCTCTATGCTTCAGCTATAACGTTATTTAACAAAATTGAACAGGAGAAAAATACTGAATATGGTATCTTAATTTTGCTTCTTTTTAAAAGAAAATTTAAATCCCTTAGAGGCAAGAATCATAAAATTGTCACTTAAAAAGTGCTGCCCCGATTGTTATTTCGACCCAAATATATTGTCTTTAAATTAAAAAAAAAACTAATGCAGTTAAATGGTTCTTTCATGCAAACGCTTCACAGGAAAAAAAGGTTGATTCAAAGGTAACTCATTTAGTTGCCACAAATATTTATTTTTATATTTTTATAACGCTCAAGGGTTAAAAATATTAAATATTTCTTGTGAACAGAACATGGACCTGGGCACGCCAGTGCTGGAGAGCGAGCCGCACTTCCCGGACAACGAGGAGGCAAAGCCGCTGCCTCTATCCGAGGTGTGGCTGCTAGCCGTCAGCCTACCCAAGCTGTACATCCAGCCGTCGGTCATCCACTCACCGTCGTCGAGCAGCGGCCTCGCCTCTCTCGACTCGCAAGGAATCATCGCCCGATTTGTTCGTGTTGTCGCCTGTTCTCCCTTTCACTCTCAATATCAATGCTTTTCCCGCAGCTCGGCACAATTTGTCCATCGCACTGGACGCCACTGTACAACAGCAACAACCACGGCCTTGGTGCCAACAGGTAATGTGATAATCGTATTAAATTTTTGCTTTTTTTGATTTAACTGGACAAACTGGTTATATTTTGCTCCTCGTCGTCGTGAAAATAAAGTGAATATATAAATTTTATCACCTTGACCATGAATTTGAATCATTAATTTTTGCAGTAGCAATAAAAGTTTGAACAATTTCATCCTGGTCCCGGCAAAATTGCGCAACGTTCAACAAACACCCAAATTTTCATTGTCGAATTGATTTTTGACCTTTTCTTGCAACAAGGAAATTCGGGTTTGGTCGTTGAAAGTTACGCAATTTTGCCGGGACCAGGACGATTTAGTGTTTCAACGCATCATGATAAATTTTGAATTAATGGAATGGTGCATTCTAGATTTTTGACGCACGTGCTCAACTATCGCGGACCGACGTTGACGTTTATTCGCGGCGAAGGCGACGTCGAATTCTGTATCGGCTCGACGGACGAGTGGAAGGAAACGCACATGTACTGGGGCAAGGAAGACTGCATCGTGCTGCAAACTAAACCATTATTCCACATTATCGAGCGTGAGTTCACTTTTCTTCATCGGTTTCGCATTAATTGCACGCTTTCACATTATTGTTTATTTCACACTTCATATCTCAATAGGGAAAAAAATAAATAAAAATAAATAATATTCTTCAGAATTTATGAAACAGTGTAGAGCGAGAAGTAATTAATTACAGCTAAAAAAAGAGAGGTATTTTGTTTGAAAAGCGTAAGTCAGGTCCAAGATTAGCGTTGAATCGAAGAAAAAATGCAGGGGTACATTGTCTCACCACCGGATTTTTTCGCTACTGGTTTTTACCATTGTTATTGTTTGGTATTGACCAATTTATTGCTTAAGAAATAATATAAATTAAACTTTCGATTTTTTCCCAGCAATACAATGCAAAATTTGCGGTTATAGGTAAAAAAATCAGCAAAGCAGCCAGTGCTTTGTAAATTAATAGTTTGAAAATACTCTGCTTTCCCATTACTCAAGTCGAGGTTCGTGGGAAGAAAACAGAAAAAATTAATTGTAAATTCAATGAAAATGTCTGCAAGTTATTTATATTAAAATACAAAAAAAAACTACACTGTATTTAAACAAAAACTTGCGGGTATTTTGCAACCCTGAAAAATGACAATCTTAGAGGAAAAATTCAACCTACAGAACTCTTACGTCATTTTTTTAAGTTTTCTTGAACGATCAACCACAAAACACATTAATTCTTGCTCCTAAATCACGCATGTAAATATTTCAAATTATTTGAATAATTTTTTAATTAAAATTGAATAATAATTACTCAATTAGATTCTTTCTCTCGACTGAATTTGTTTTATGAAGCCACTAAAATTCTTGAAATTTCTAACATTTTATTCCTTATATGTAGGTGGGCCAAAACTGATGTACCTTAACACCGGCATCCGTGGTTACCCATTGGGCCTGCGCGCCGGTCTTGACCCGAGAAAACCCACGCTCAGCATCAACAGCGGATTCACGCAGGTTGAATTCAAGGCGATACCGTACCCCCTGTTCAGCGTTGAGGTCTGGGGATGCGGAACCTCACAATCCAGGTAACCTTCCGTCTAAAAATTTGTTTACCTCATTGCTGAGCTGTTAATTTTAGACCATCAAATATTTTTTCTGAGCTTCCAATCGTTGCGGGAAGCCTTTCGAACCATGCTTGAATTTGTCTAATACCGTCTAAATCTACCAAAACCAACTAAATTGCTCCAAAAACCGTCTAGAATTATCGGAAGCAACGACCTTACTCATGATATTAATTTTGATCTCTTGGATTAGAGAGGCGCAGCTGGACATCAAGAAGTGGCAAGTGAAGCAGGCCGAGCGGCAGAGGCAGGTGAAGCTGTCCGCGGCTGACTGGGTGGACCACCCAGACAGATATTTGCTCGAGCTTGGCGGTCGCACCACATACAATGAGCAAGGCACCTAGCACCCGCGCCACCTCTAGTCACTCGGGCCAGTTTTTCGTCACAAACATTATGCTAAGTCTGAGAACTATTCCATTAAATGATGTAAATTATGGAGCGGGAGAAGAAGATGTTGAGCTATATCCACTTAGAAATTCCTACTAACTGTGAAATTTGATTAAGACCTTAAATATTAAATTAATTGTGCATTGCATTTCAATAAATTATAAAATTTATATTTAATTTGCTTGTGAATTTATATTGTAGACCTGAGGCGCGTGTGGAAATTGAATCTGGTATTTGGATCAGCAGTTGTCTTCAGGATAGCCAGGGAGACCTGGCGAACCTTTTCCCAGGTTCCAAGCAGCGGGTAGTTATCCCTGGTCAGGGCGATCGCCTGCTCTAGAAACTCGCGCATCAGCAATCCGTTAAGTTGGCTTGGGATGGATTTTGGATCTTGTAAACGTATCCATGAGTTGAGAAATTTGTCAGCGTACTCCTCGACCTTTTCCTTGCTCATTCCCTCGTTCAGGTAGATGAAAGTCAGAATGGACACCTGCGTAACCGTCTCTTGCACATCATACCTGAAAATATTTATATCAAAAAATTTGAATTTACTTGCACTTACTAGGGGAGGTATTCTAATAATGCATCACAAACCGATGTATGAAATTAAAAAATTAAGAAAAGTTTCCTGTAACCCTAAGTAAGTATAGGTAACCAAATTCAAATTTATTTTCTTTTATATGAAGTTTGTTAATTTAAATAATTGCTGGAAAGTGACAATTTTCGTAGAAAATTAGTCATTTTTAGAAATTTTTCTGAAAGGGCAAGTTTATTCATTCGCATTTCTCTTTAATCAAACCACCAACTGATAAGATATTTTTTGTCCTTCATTTTAAACCTTTTAAATCTTTAGTCAGGCCAACACTAACAAATCATAAAGAGACAGAGGAGGTTTCTGCACGAGTTTATATTTTACTATTTACTTTGGTTCTAGCAGGAGGTTTTCTCTGCAGATGAAGTCCTTGACTATGTCCACGGTCGGCAACCAGCAAAACACTTTGTACTGTTCCTCCAGGCACTTGAATTTTTCCCAAAACTCGTCCTTCCTCCTGTACAGCTCCTCTTGTTTCCACGTCTCGGCCTGAAGCAGCATGCTGTCCTCTTCCTGCTGAAGGACAGGCCTGTCCGTGCCTAAGTCCTTGCGTCCCAGACTCCTTGTCCCATCAAGGGCTTCCCGCGTTTGAAGGTCCACTTCGCCGCAGTATTTCCTCACCCACGCCTCCATTACCTGAAACACGTCGAAGCCATCGTCGTTCGGCCGCTCTTGGTCCACCCTAGCTGGTTTGCTTTCCTCAAGTTCGTCATTCGCCAGGAATCTCTCTTTCCCAGACTTCAAGTTTGCCTCTAATGCTTCGGACCAACGGGCCTGAATTTCTTCAAGAGCTTCCACTCTCTTCGGCAGGATGACTCTGTCCTCCACCTTCTCCCCCAAAGCTTTCTGGTCAAAATCAGGGTCGCTGACACCCCTTGCTGTTGCAGGAACGGTCAGATCAATCTATAAATAAACAAACACATAAAAAAACATTAAAAAACTATTGCCTTGAAACCTCTCTCAAATTTAAACATTTGTCCTTTAATGCCAAGCACATCTCTGCCTCCACCCTCGCATTTTCCTCATTTCCACTCTCGGCGTAATGCCAGTCCATCAAGTCTTGGAAGACCTCCTGCAAAGTCTTCCTCCGCGTGATCAGGTGCGCTTTGTGCGTTTCGCTGTTGAACGTTTGGATTTTCGGCCGAGCAGGAGTAACGAAGAAGGTGGCGTACTCGGCTCTGTCGATTTTGTTCTTTGCCCAGAAGTACTTGTCTTTGACGCGCTGGATTGCCTGGTCGCGAGCCTCCTTCTGTTTCCAAGCTCTGTAAATCAGTTTTCCAGCGCCAATAATCGATTTGCTTACTAATTAATTTTCCTTTGAAAATTTTAAAATCACTTTTAAGCCGAAGGCTTTTCAATTAGTGCGTTGAAAATTGTCTTGATCTTTTTGTAATGCAAGATTGAGAACCACAAATATTGAAATTATGAACGATCCTTGCCTTTCATGTAAAAACTGGACGTGCCTCCTCTTCATCTCCCTGCTTTTGTTAATCTCCTCAGCCTGCTCCCATTTGCTATGGTAAATTTTTCCAAACTGCTTCCAAATCCGTTCATCCTCAGACCGACACATGCTGGCCAGACACTCCTTGAACCTAGGTAAGTCGGCAAAGGTCGGTTTGATGCTCTTGGGTGGCACAAATCTGGTTATATTGGCCCACTCAAGCATGTTGTCCATGGCAGGCGAGTGGAATTTCTTAGAAAAATACTGCCAGTAGATGCCTGCATCTCTGGCTGTATCTTCATCATCTCTAAATAAATTTATAAAATTATTTTTCTTGAATCAATGCATGGTTAGAAATTACCTGTAATTTAGAAAAGACAAATCTACCTCAAAATCTGTCATTTTAATGTGAAACAAAAGGTCTGGCAACAATGATTAAAAGAATATTGTTCGTAGATAAATAGAGATACATTATATTTTAATAAGAGCTTAGCTTCCAATAATGATCCACATTAATTATCACTTTCAATATTGCATGCTTCAGACAGACTTACACGCTTACAATTTCAGTTATCGTATCAGTGTAAATTATTTAACATTTTTACAAAAAATAGTTATTGTGTACATGTGATGAACGCAATCATGGCACTGTGCTTCGATTGTGAAAAATGCTCATGTCAGATGCTTTAAAAACCCCTGCTTAAAGGCCCAATTTCTCACGCGTGAAGCTGCCTAAAATAAATAATAACATTTAACAAATAAGTGGTCAGTAACAACTAATATTCTGCTGCGATTGAGAACGAGGACTCCCGGATTTTAAGATGCCAAACGCTGTCTCGATTGGGTGACTCTCAGGTTACTGCTCCAAGGTTCTGCTTGAAGTAGCCTGAAAAATTTATTTAAAGAATTTTTCTGAATGATTTGCTTTTGGCTTACCTGCTATTAAGGGTCGGACTGTAGTGCTCCTCCTCATCCGCCAGCCACTTTGTGATGTCGTCTTTGTACATTTTCATTTGTAATACTTCGGTTGTACGCGCTCTTGTACCAATGAAAGATGTACTTCCCTGATGAACATAAAGAAAGATCCATCAAATCCTCAAAAACAGGGTGACATTATTTGTTTTTCTCGAAAATGATCCAGTTAAATTATTTTATTCAACTTGGTTGATAAATTATCTTTACCCCGTGAGTGATGCCAACGCCAATCTCTTCAGCGATGAACGACGGCGAGTGCTTTGGGAAGAATATAGCCAACTCTTCCCAATGCAGAATCACCTCCACCGATAGCATGTGTCGCTCTAGAAAAAAAATTTTATCTTCTTCATCAAACACTCGATTCTCTGATGAGTTGTTAAAAATCTAGTTAACAATTTCAATTCGCGACTCAAAAAAATGCTACAAAATAAATGAGGGAGAGATTAAAAAAATTACTAGTTTAAATTTTAAAAAGAATAATTTTGTAAACTTCTTATTGAGTTAGAGTACTTTTCAATGAAGAAAACTAAGATCAACAGGTGAAATGGTTTTGATCTAGCCATAGTAACTTATGGAGCTCGAAAGGTTCTAGATCAAATCTTGAATAACGTTTCAAAGTCTTGAGATAATTTACTCAATTCAGAACATATTTTCAGATGCACAGGCTAATGAAATATAAAAAAATGAAATTTTGTCCGCTTTTCTAATATTTTTTGTAATTTTACTCTCAGGAAAGTTGTTAAAAAGATAAAGAGCCCAGAACAAATTATTTAAGAATATATATTATTTTTACCGGAGTATCAAATATTACCCATCAATCAATTCTTATCAAAAATATGCTTTGATACAAATTCCATGAAATATGAGACACAATTTTATTTTAGAATCAATTTGATTTTTTGGCATTTAGCTTTCTACAGCTCCGTAAATTTCTTTGAAAGATCGAAAATGTTTCCACCACTGCACCTGATTCAGTTCACGACGAGCTATACGAGTTTAATGAGTAAGATACATTTAAAAAAGCTTTCTCCCTTTAAATGGAAACAAACCTTCGGCCTTGCTTGTCTGCTCCTTGTACTGAATCCTGAAGCGGAAGGCGCCCAGAATAGATGCGACCACAATAGTGAACACAACCTTACATCACATATGAATTTAGGTCTGTTCTGCCCCAATTAGAAGAATAATTTACCATGGTGACGAGATTAAAAAGCATAAAGAAGAGCCGGCTTAGGCCGTTGCCGCTTGCTACTGCGTAGCCTTCCATCGTGACGTGCCAGTTATTCACTACGCTTAAGTGGAAAAGCACCACTCCACTGGCCAACAGGTCCGAGAACGAAATGAAATAGTACAGGGCAACACCTCCTTGCTCTTTGCCTAGGTAGTACGACTCCACGGTAGAGTTTCTGAAACAACCAATTAGTTAGCCTCACCGATTTCGTTTTGATAATGAACGTTTAGTTTTGTTCACATTTTTTTTCAAAATTATTAAAAGAGACGCAAAACCTTCTGCAGGGTAGCTTGGAAAAATTGACATTTAATCTCTTCTTTTATCTTAAACTATGATTATCTGTTTCTAAAAATATTAGCTTCATTCTTTCAAAAATTATAAGGATGTTTTACATACACGCAGCAGTTTTTTAACTCGATGTCTGAAAAGAGCTCCATGCCGATGATGCCGAAGGTGAAGTAAAGGAGTAGCAACACAGTGGCGGCGGAGCTCATGCGAGGCATCATCAGCAGCAGCGTGCCAAACACGTCTCGGAAGCGCTTCTTCACTTTAAAAACGCGTATAATGCGCAGCGGACGGCTCAGCACAAGGAATGACATATCTGGGTACAGGCTGACAATGGTCATTGACAACACGAGCAGCAGGGTTGACGCGAAGTCATAGCAGTTCCAGCCAGAGGCAAAGTAGCGGGTGATACCAAGGGCTCCGCACCTGATGCACGCCTCCACGATGAACACTGCAAAAAAAATTATGTGAAGGGTACAATATAAAATATCACTAAAATTGAATTTTTAAAATCAAGATGAGCAATTAAAATTCTATAGACTTACGTTGTTATTTCTAGAAAAAATGTTTTATTCCAATTATTTGCAAACTTCAAAGAATTATTATCAATATAAAAATTCCTGCTTTTTCCATCAATTTCATTCCCACTCTTTTAATTTATTTAATATAATTTTATCACATGCTGAAACCTAAAATAAAATAGCACTCACGTCCTGCAAAAATAACAGTGTCCCACGACGCTATGAGGCTGACAGCAGAGTGTTCGATAATGGTAGTCGTTCCGAAAATCCTGAACGCCATCACAAGGACATTCAAGACTACGGTGAAAACTGCAAAATTACCGCACGATTAGTCAAGTTGACGTGCAAGTAGAGAAATCGTTCCCACTTACAAACCACACGCTCAAAGTGAACCCAGTCGAAGATGGTCGCGGCCGCCTTGCCGAACAAACGCCACGACGACTGTGACGAAGTAAACCACACCTGCTCGGGCCCATTGGGCGCCCAGCGCAGGTTTACGGCTTCGTAGATTTGCACGAATTCGGACAGCGTAAGGCGACCACGACCGGACACATCAAGGTGCTTGAACGTCAGCAACACGTCTCGACGGGCTGTGAGTGAAGAGGACACAGGTCAAGTGCGAATTAGATCAAAGTCATTGCCGTTGTGAAAAATTTAGTTTTTTTTTAATTGAAGAAAAAAGAAATACACTTGCAGGTTATTAGTTAATTTAAAATGAATGAACGGCTCTACTCCACGTAGAAATTAATTCAAGATGGTCCAAGATTTCTAAATTAATTAACCTAAAGTCTTCTACATTTTCCCTTCCAAGAAAGCCCGTTTACACATATCATGAAAATCCCGAGGTGAGTCACGAGATCAAAAGGTTCATGTTTATATTTACATTTTTTGGGCCGGAAGTATTTCATGAGTCCAGAGAATCTTCGGAATGTGACGCTAGAGTGGTCCCCAGGTCCAACCAGCAGGGAAAATGCCCTTTTGGCCCCTTCACGCTTGTGCAAAAGTAGTTTGCGAAATTTATCCTTCTCAATGGAGGTAAACGCTTCATAAACGACAGCCAAAAGCTACGCAATTTTAAATTAATAAGAGAACCAACCAAACAATTCGTTAGTGTACCAGATTCATCAGCAAGTACAGAACGATTGATATGTACGATATGAAAAATATTGAATTCCACTTTGACTTGGCATATGATGGCATCATTACGTCTGGAAAGCTGTGGAATTTCATTATTAAAAGTGTTTAAAAATAAAGAGGAACATACTTTGCAGTTGTTAGCAAGACAAAGAGGCTGACAAAGGAGATGGGCAACGAGCTGAAATAGGAATCATCTTTGTCGAGGCCGAACAAAAACAAACCAAGCAGCGAGTAGAGAGCCACCATCAGCATTATCATCCCGAGCATGTCCAGAATGGGAGGCAGCGATTGCAAAATCTATGAAATTGATGGTGTAGATCTATCCAAGATGCCGAGATGTTTAGCTTTACCTGACGCACGAAGCGCCGAACGCCGCCACTATACTTGTTGTCGATCACGAAAATGGGTCGCAGCGCTCTTGTTACTCGGAAGTGCGACGACTGGCGGACTATCACAACGCACGCCTCAACTACCATTATGATTAGGGTCAAACCCTGCAAAGAAATTCCAAGCAGATTTAAAACATGTGTCAAAAATTGAAAAGAATTCAATTAAACACAATTTTCAAGATGTTAAATATAAAAATATAATTTCAAGATAGAACAAGATATTTTTTCCAAGATTGAACAAAGAAATTAAAATAAAATTCAAAATTTTGATGGAGGATTTAAATTGTTATTTTTTAGTAAAATATAATTATCTCATTCAATCTTGTGATTTTGTTTTTTCTATTTTATATCTTGACAATTATGCTGCCTGTCCGTGCGGATAAAATTGAAATTTAAGTATCAATTTGAATAAATTAAACACCTTTATTGCTGTTCTTTTGTGGGTGAGGAATGGTTTCCAGCCGAGCCATCGCAGCTTCATGGCCTGCTCAATGCCAATCACAATAAGCGCCACCAATTCGATGGCTCCGTGCACGAGAATCGGGAGCTGCCATTCAAGACCGACTTATTTTCATCAAAATAAACTATTTTTCGAATCGCACCTCAAACTGAGGAATGGCTGGTGACTCAGCGAGGGCGAGAACCAGAAGGACAATCGAGGCAGCTAGATCCAGACTGTGATACCAGCTGCTGTGCACGATGAGGTACGCTGGCAGTGCTGCAGGGTTTTTGGGGTGGAAATCGAACTTGTCATTGTTTTCTCCTTCCTGCCGACAGTTATTTCTTGATGCCAATCCACAGAGTAAATTTTAAACTAATTAATGTTACCTCTAAAAATATCGCTGCCTCGTGGTAGTTCATCTCCCAAAGTGCCTTGTCCTCATCCTGCGGAGAATTTAACTGGGCCAGCTCTAGGTCGTTTGTTACCAGGTCTTGTTGGAGAATTTCGTCAAACTCGGTACCCTCGTTTGATACTTGGGTGGGGGTCCCTGCATTTTTAATTTAAATATTTAAAAGGAGAAAAAGAGAAAAGGAATTCTAAAAAAATATCTCGTGAATGTATATAATATAAATGATTTACTTTGCACAAATTAAGATAAATATTCCCAACCTTACTAATGAATTTGAAAAGGCTTAAGGAATGTTGAGATGAAAACAAAAATAATGATTAATTTTCAATGAATCAACTCCTGTGTAACACTCAAAATATTTTAACGTGTCAGAACAGATTCAGAATTAAAGTGATTTCATTGCACAAAAGATATTTTTCTTCCACCATCCACCTATAAAAATTTGATGTATGATACATAAACATAACGTATCTCTGTTATCGTGTTTGATTTATTAATTTATTTGACTAACATTAAATATTTCGGCAGGCACGAGGAGAAAAACAGGTTGAAAAATTAAGATATGTATTTCCGTGTCACATATACAGAGGTTTGCAGAAACAGATCGAGTAAAAAGCGTGATTTTTTTCCATTTACTGTCCTCATAATAACATGTACATAATCACCAAATTAAATTAAGTTGCTTACTCTGTCTGCCAGAGTCGGACAAGAGGCGGCTAACTCCTGTGACATCGTGGAAGCGGTTATAGCCGTCGGTGGAAATGTCTCCGCCACGATCTCGCGACATTTTTCAGTCTTTTGACACTTGCATTGGCCTTTGACCTTCAGCAGGCAGCGCTGTCCATTTCACCCTGTTTGACGTTGTTAGCCTGTTATGTCTACTCCGCTTTGTTTACATACGTTAATTTCATTGCTCAAACAGGTTAACACCCCCCGTGTACCACTAGTTGGAATTTAAACTAGAAGTTGACGATAACAAGAGAGAGTACATAAATACTGAACAGTAATGGACGAATAAATTTGTCATGATGATTTATTTTGACACAAAAACGTATGTGGTAATAATTAATGGCAGCTAAAATTGTATTATTTGGTGAAATTTTTTGATTTGAGAAAATATTTTTTTAGCTCCTCATCCAGCTCACCATGTACGTATTGTGTGTAATACAAATTACAATTTTTGTATAAAATAGTAGAGCTTGAAGCATTAATCTCTCTTTGTTTTGATCATTTGTGATGTATAATTTATGGAGAAATAATTGAAAGGCTCTCTGAGTATGATAATAATTATTGTAATTAATATGCATGAAGAATAAGCCTTCCATCCGGCTTATCCTTCCTCATCCTCCGCGAGTGCGCGCGCCTCGCGCCTGTGGCTCCTCGTTCTGGCTTCGCCTTCGCACGCAACTCAAATCAGCTGTTAAAAAATAACAACACATGAGTCCCTGTCGCCCTTGCTGTAATTATTTCAGAGCTTGAATCTCTTCAATTTGAATCAGAAGGTATAATTTTTAAATAAATTGATGTCCTTCACGATCTTTTAAATTTTTGCTGAAAATCGACTGCCGGTCTGCTACTCACATACAACCAGCCGACGGCTTAAAAACTCATAGTACATACATACCCATAGTACATACCCAAGATTATTTTATTTTTAAATCACTTCAGTTTTTCACTACTTACTATACGTTTAAAACGATTTTAGCATTTCATCGACTTAACAGTCCTCTTCGATAAGTGAGCAGAGCAAATAATGAACGCCCTGAGACAGAACATCCAATCGATCGGCCTGAGGCCGGTGCACATGCTGCGGCTGTTGTCCTCGGCGGCGCCCAAGCAGGAGGAGATTGGCCAGTTGGTCAAGCAAAACAAGGTTGTCGTATTCATGAAGGGAGTGCCCGCCGAGCCAAGGTGCGGCTTCAGCAACGCCGTCGTGCAGATTCTACGCATGCACGGCGTCAAATACGACGCGCACGACGTGCTCAAGGACGAGGAGCTGCGTCAGGGCATCAAGGAGTTCTCCAAGTGGCCCACCATCCCTCAGGTGTTCATCAATGGCGAATTCGTTGGCGGCTGTGACATCATGCTCCAGTTGCACCAGAGCGGAGACCTCATCGAAGAGCTCGAGAAGGCTGGAATCAAGTCTGCGTTGCTAGACGACGCCAAGGGCGACGAAAAGAAATAAATTTGAAAATTATCCTTTTTAGCTGTGTATAGTACAATATTGAAGAATGGGGAATTTGATTGTATGAGTGGCTGTTGATGATGAATATGGAGTTGTTTGATTTATAATAAAAACATTATTGTTTAGTTATTAAAATTGCTAATTGCTTCATTTACTTTCGCACCCTGCCATGCACTAACATGGACCTTTCACGTGGACATCTGAACTGAGGACGCCATTTAAACACTTTTTGCTGCATTTAACTATACTGATAGATTTTGTAGGCATGTTGCTCTTACTAAAATACAAGCAGCAGTAGTTGATATATAAAAAGCAAAATGATTTATCTGCACCAGTAAGTCAGCTTCTTAGAAAATTTTGCAGTCTTCTTGATTTCCATGGAGGTAGCATGCTAAGTTTATTCTTTTCTTGAA
Source organism: Cloeon dipterum (assembly GCF_949628265.1). NCBI lineage: Eukaryota > Metazoa > Arthropoda > Insecta > Ephemeroptera > Baetidae > Cloeon > Cloeon dipterum. Next base: position 25,139,294 of record NC_088787.1, read on the forward strand.
TGGGATTGAAGTGGCTCACAAAAAATACAATACCACAAAAAAGTCACGTCCCCGATTTTTTTTTGTATTTTTTTATGAAAAATTTACATCAATACACGATATTATTCGACTATTCAATGTTGTGTGTATTTGTTCAAACAATATGAATCAGGCTTAGCTTAAAATGTACAAGCTAAATCGATCAATTTGAGGATTTTTTTAATAATTTAGCGAAATTAAATTATTAAAACATCACTAAAACCGGCAGCCCATACTATACGTTCAAGGTAGTGCAAAATGACGTGTAGCTTCGTAGCTTTTCCCGCGTTTAAAAAAGGTTCAATTTTTGGCCGCTAGATGCTGCCTCGTTCGCTGCAGACGGCATCCAATTCCACAAGCGCTGTTATCCTCGTGGCTTGCGGCCGCCGTATTTTTGCCTATTTGGTGGTAATTAAGATAATATTTGCCCTTTTTCTTTTTGAAACCCTTTAAATTAAGCTTATTGTGAAAATTTCTGATGTTCTAATTTAATTTTTATCGTGAAATGGCTCACAACAGCCCTTTGTTTTCATTGTACGCCCCCTTGCATTGCCATTGATATTTAAATTTTCTCAAGTGTATCACACGTATTTCTTCAGAAGTCCTCATTCTAATTTATCAATTCCACTTTAAGGACTGTCGATCTGTGTTGTGAGATTGATCCACTGAAATGAGTCGGTTTTTCGCCACCGGAACGGATTCTGAGAGCGAAAGCTCGTCGGAAGAGGAGCAGGTTCAGCGCCAGCCAGCAGCAGCTTTCACAGTATGCTAATATTTTTCATTTCGAAACATATTTTCGGATACTAAAATTTTCTACTACAGTTCAGCGATGATGAGGAAGAGACCAAGCGCGTTGTTCGGTCAACAAAAGAAAAGCGCTATGAGGAGCTGACTAATTTGATCAAGCAAATTAGGAACCATAAGAAGATCAAAGACATGAGTAGCATGTTATCATGTAAGTTAGCCATATTGCTTAGGTTGCCTTTGATAATTAATTTTGAATTGCAGCATTTGAGGATTTAACACGGGCGTATCAAAAAGCTCTCCCCGTAATAGCAAAGGAGGAAAGTGGGGTCACTCCAAGGTTCTATGTTAGGATTCTCGCTGAGCTTGATGATTTTATCAATGAAGTTTGGGAGGACAAGGACGGAAGGTTAATATCAAAATCGTTTAATTCAATTCGATTTTTATAACTTTTCCTTTTCAGGAAAAACATGAACAAGAACAACTCAAAGTCTTTGGGTTCAATGAGGCAAAAGCTGAGGAAGTACATTAAGGACTTTGAAAAGGAACTCACCACCTTCAGAGAGGCTCCTGATGGTGATGATGAAGATGAAGCGGAGGGTGAGTTGGCCTTGCCTATTTTATTATGCTTCTCTAAATAATGTTGTGCATCTTTTTCAGAGGAAGATGTTGACTCCGACGACTCTGACGCAAAGCCAGTCAAGAAAACTGTTCCCAAACTGGAGCAAGAGAAAGCAGCAAAGGTAAATTTCTCTAGATTAACAAACTGACGAAATAAGTCTTCTTTTCATTAATTGATTGGTTTGGAATTTACCAGAACCAGGTGGTAATTAAGCGTTAATTACTGGTATTTACCAGTTTTAACTTATTCTTTTGGTGCAGGGCACACTTTCAACTACTTACTTTTTGTACTTAACCATGCTAAAAATTTCACTTTCCTGGTAAATACGGTAAATACCACTTGGTAAATACTTGTGAACACTGTTGGGGGTGATTGCCCTGCAATTTGTTCGTTGAGTAAAATATTAATTGGTCCCTCTATCTCTATTTCATAGAAACCCACTGCAGGTGATGATGGCGATGAGAGTGACGACTCCATGGATTGGGGCAGTGATTCGGATACTTCCTCTTCTGAAGACGAAGAAGACATTTATACCAACATTCGCGATCGCTTCTTGAAAAAGTAATTCATAAGATTATTGGCAAATTCCAGCGTCCTCATTTTGTGGGTTTTTTCAGGCCTGAGAAAGAGGAGGAAGAAACTAAGAGGGAAAAGAAGGAACGCCGTGATCGAGTGAAGAAGCGTGAGGAGGAAGATGACGGAGGCGTCTGGGAAACTGTCCGTGGAGGAGTTGCCATTCCTTCGGTTAGTTTTATTTTTATTTTGGAAGCTAAGGGTTGAATATATCTTTTTGCCTCTTAGGAAAAGCCGAAAATGTTTGCCAAGGATGCTGAGATCGACGTCAATTTGGTGGTGCGCAAACTGAGTGAAATCATGGCCGCCCGAGGCAAGAAGCGTACTGACCGCAGGGAGCAGATTGAGTTGCTGCACGAGTTGCAGAACATCTCTGAACTGCACAACCTGGGGCCTGCCATCAACTTCAAGATCAGACTGGCGATCATTGCTGCCATTTTCGACTACACCCCTAAAGTGTCAGATGCAATGAAGCCTGAGTACTGGACCAAGTATTTAAATTTCTCTTGATGGAGGAACAATTTTGGCTGATTATTATGTTCATCATAGGTTGTTGGACCGCATTCCTGACGCTATGGATGTGCTTCTGGCCAATCCAGACATGCAAGTGGCAGAGGAAATACTGGAAGAGCACGAACAGTTTGACCAGGAGCCCTACCAAATCAGGGGATGCGTCCTGACCGTCGTCGAACGTCTTGACGAGGAATTTGTCAAGCTGCTGAAGGAGTGCGATCCACACAGCAATGAATACGTCCAGAGGTAAGCTTAAAGAGTTATTTAAACTCTCTTACCAAATTTAATTATAAACTTGTAGGCTCAAGGACGAAATCAAGGTCACTCAAATCATTGATAAGGTGCAGACGTACATTGAACACCAAAACAAGCCTGCGGAAATCTGCAGAATTTATCTGAGGAAGATAGAGCACCTCTACTACAAGCTGGATGGCACTGTCCTTGAGAAGAGAGAGGTAAATCATTTATTAAATTAATTTTGACTTATTAATTAATTCATTACAATTTTTTATTTTTGTTCTAGGGCCGAATGCCTGCAGACACTGTTACAAGCGTGGACGTGATGGAGCGCCTGTGCAAGTACGTGTACGCCAAGGACAACACGGACAGGCTGCGAACGCGCGCCATCCTGTGCCACATATACCACCACGCGCTGCATGACAACTGGTTCGAGGCGCGCGACCTGGTGCTCATGTCGCATCTGCAGGAGACCATCCAGCACTCTGACCCGTCAACTCAGATCCTGTACAACCGCACCATGGCCCACCTGGGCCTGTGCGCATTCCGTCACGCTAACATCAAGGACTCGCACAGCTGTCTTGTCGACCTCATGATGACCGGAAAGGTCAAGGAGCTGCTCGCTCAGGGTCTGCTGCCTCAGGTTAGCTCAATTAGATCAAATCAAACACTAATTTTTCATTTATGTCTTTATATGAACAAATATACTATTACATTACTGATAATCAAGACTTGAGTATTGATGATATTTGGTTTAATTGATATATTATGTAGTCATAAATATCTGAAGATGAGTTGAATATTAACTTTAATACCAATTTTTCAATAGCGCCAGCATGAGCGAAGCAAAGAGCAGGAGAAAATAGAGAAGCAACGCCAGATGCCATTCCACATGCACATCAATCAAGAACTACTCGAGTGCGTCTATCTTGTGTCCGCGATGCTCATTGAAATCCCGTACATGGCTGGTAATTTGAAATCAACTCTTGTTTCAACAGAATGCTTATATTTTTGCATCTTTCAGCGCACGAGTTTGACGCCCGCCGCAGGATGATTTCCAAGACATTCTATCAGCAGCTGCGTTCTAGCGAAAGGCAGAGCTTGCTGGGGCCTCCTGAGTCAATGAGGGAGCACGTTGTGGCTGCTTCCAAGGCTATGAGGAACGGAAACTGGAACGCCTGTTTCACTTTTATCATTAATGATAAAATGAATGCTAAGGTATGCGTCTCAAACATTACCAATGCATAAGGAATTCTTGAAATTATTTTTGTTTCAGGTGTGGGATCTTTTTTCTCAAGCAGACAAGGTTCGCACAATGCTGAAGAGGCTGATCCAGGAGGAGTCGCTGCGCACGTATCTGTTCACATACTCAAACGTCTATGACTCAATCTCGATGGAGAAGCTCTCGCAGATGTTTGAGCTGGACAAGCCTGTAGTGCACTCAGTTATCAGCAAAATGATCATCAACGAGGAACTGATGGCCTCGCTGGACGACCCAACGCAGTCGGTCGTGATGCACCGCTCTGAGCCGAGCAGGCTGCAGTCGATCGCGCTGCAGCTTGTCGACAAGGTCAACAACCTGGTCGACTCAAACGAGCGAATCTTCGAAATGAAGCAAGGCAACTTCTTCGTCAGAGGTGGAGGCGGCGGTGGCCAGGGCAACTTCCGTGAGCGTCAGAATTACAATCGTCAGGGCCAGGATTGGGGCCGCCAACGCAGAGACAGAGAAAATCGTGACAGAGAAAACAGGGCCTACTAGCCGCAGGTGGAAACTCGTTTAGTTCTGCATGCGACTCTGCGGGAAATGCTGTGCCCGAGGGGTTGAGGGCGTCGCAGCCCCCAGCCCCTCGGGTCTCTGTCTCAATGTCTCTTAAGGAACTTTATTGTATTACCCTGGTTTCGTAATAAACTATGTTAAATCAAGACTTATATTATTTTATGAATTGTATGCCCTTAACAAACAAAAAACAGCCAAGTTTAAATTTATTTGATAGAAAAAAATCTTACGATTGTGCTGCCGATAAATCACTAGATTTGCGGCTAATGTTCTCAAGGTAGGCAGAGTTGATTGACGCCACCAGGCCTGCCGGTAAACATTCTGCACAAAAAAACTCATTAAAATGATATCTTTCTCCCAGGTAGTGATTCCCGCCACAGGCAAAATTTAGTATTGGATTCCCTGTTTTTTGTAGGTAAATATTAGACAAATAAATTCCAAAGTGCAACGTATGCGACGCAGTCAACAAATTCCCGATAGTGCCTGGCATTTTAAACTTGCGAGGCACAGAGTGCTATACATTTTTGTTAACTTACTGCCATTTGACGTTAAACGATCGCCGATAGAAGTCTTGGCAGAAAAGAATTGAGCTCCTTCGAAGACCGTTTCCAGAGGTAAAACTAAAAGCACCGTTGTATACCTATAGAGTTGAGAGCTCTCTTTTTTTCTCTTTCATTATATTACGCGCCTCAAAATAGCATCATTAATGCTTTGGATTTCTTATGGAAATTTCCCTTCAAGTTAAACACATTGTTATACACAGAAATTCATTAATAGTCTCGCTATACTTAATGCTGATGTAATCTGGAGTAACACAACTTGCATTTTATAACACTTACTAACGAGATGAAAACTATTTTCCCTATACATCTGGAGCTCCACCCAAACTATTTAAGTATTACCTTTTCACGTTCGTTTTTTGCTACAGTATACTGCTCACGCTGCCAAAATGAGTCGATTTTTTCGATATCCGTTTGAGAGCGAAAGTTCGTCAGACGAGGAGCAGGATCAGCGCTGCCTGCCAGCCCGATTTAAGAACTGGGTGAGAACATATATTATTTTACGTTTGGTATTAGGTGTTACATAAAATAATGCAATCTATTTGCCTATATAGTCTGATGACGATATATTTGAGGAAGAAGCTAAGCGCGTGTTAAGGACAGCTAAGGAAAAGCGATACGAGGAGTTGAACAAACTGATTCAACAAATAAGAAATCAAAAAAAGATCAAAGACTTTGTCAGTGTGCTCACATGTGAGTTTTTGTCTCATTACGTTTTCCACGTCATTTGTTCAATTACCTGTATATAGCATTTGAGGGTCTAAGACGTGCGTATGAGAAAGCCCAACATGGGACATTAAAAGAAGAAAATGATATCACGCCAAGGTTTTACGTCAAAATTCTTGCTGAACTTGATGATTTTATCAATGAAGTGTGGGATGACAAGGAAGGAAGGTTATACATATAGGGTTTTCGGTTTGATTTGGATCAAAATGTGATATATTTTTTTAAAGGAAAAAAATGAACAAGAACAACTCGCGTTCTTTAGCTTTAATGAGGCAAAAGCTGAGGAAGTTCATTAAGGATTTTAATGAGGATCTTATTGCCTTCAGAGAAGCCCCTCATGCTGTAGATGAGGAAGTAGAAGGTGAAAGAGATATAGTGGCATTTTTATTCCTTAATTTTATTAAACCTCATTTCATTTAAGATGAAAAATCTCCCATGGAATCTACCCAGCTACCAGGAGCCACGATAAAACTGGTAAAACAAATACTCTGAATGCTGTGTAGGTCAAGATATAGTCAGGCACATTTTATTGCACTTATTGGACGCCCTTAAAAGGCGCCTAATTTTTTTGTTAGCATTTTTTTGTAATATTTAATTTTAGAATTTTTTGTTTCTCTTGCAAAAATACAATTAACATCTAATAGATACAAGGTTTTAGATAGATATGATGATATTTACTTTTTATTTCTACATTTCATTTTAACCTATAGCTATAGTCACACTGCGCGCGCCTTCTCAGTAATGATCAAAGAATTTTTGCTCGTTTCACATTTAATAGAAATAAGTTAAATTCTTCTGAAATCAGCCCATTGGCTCGCATTGTAAAGGAATTCTAAGTCATTGTCTAGTCAAGGGAAAGGTGTTTCTTATGTGAGCGAGAGAGAAATACATGTGTTAGGACGAACAAGAGCGCAACCCTCTCTGGGGCAAGCGAAAATTCGCGCAAGGGTATGAAAATAGCGTTCCATGCTACCGATTTTAACTCAAATGTTAAGCACCCCAAGCACCCTTTATTAATAGTTATAACTATTCTGGCATAATTAATATTTTTTAATTTTTTTTCACTTGTAAAAAAATTTAACAGGAGAGCCCTAAAGCTCTTGACACTGAAAGTGACGATTCAACCTCAGGATGGGGAAGCGGATCTACAAAGTTGAATGAAACTAGCCAGCGAGTAAACTTCCACGCTCGGTTCTTAAAAACGTAAGATTATGGAGTTCCCATTTATTTGATCGTATGTTTTCTCATTCATTTGACAGCAAAGGAACGGTGAAGGTTGAGAAGGCAGAGCGACGTGAGAAAGATCCACACAAAATAAGAATAAAGGAAGAATTTGAAGATGACTTTACGCTTGTTCAAAGAAGAGGAGCCAGGAAAGAACCAAAGCCAACAGCAATTTCCCAGGATTCTGAAATCGACGTCAATTTAGTGGTGCGCAAACTGGGTGAAATCATGGCTGCCCGAGGCAAGAAGCGCTCTGACCGCAGAGAGCAGATAGAGTTGCTGCACGAGTTGCAGAACGTCTCGGAACAGCACAATCTGGGACCCGCCATTAACCTCAAGATCAGACTGGCCATGATTGATTTCACCTTTGACTTTTCCCAAAATATTTCAGAAGCAATGAAACCCATAAAATGGACTGAGTAATATTGAAACAATTGTTCTTATTTCTATAGAAAGGCAGCTTATTTAAATTATATACTAGATTGTTAAACTGCGTAGTTCCCGACGCTCTGGAGGTGCTTCTGGCCAATCCAGATATGCAAGTGGCGGAAGAAATACTGGAGGAGCATGAGCAGTTTGACAAGCCACCATATCAGATCAAAGGGTGCGTCTTGGCTATTGTTGATCGCCTTGATGAGGAGTTATTCAAGCTCCTAAAGGAGTGTGACCCGTACAGTGATGAATATAGAGAGAGGTTAAGTCTACAAAAAGATTTTGATAACCCCATTTAATTTATTTTTCACAGGCTTAAAGACGAAATAAAGCTCACTCAAATCATTGATAAGGTGCAGACGTACATTGAACACCAAAACAAGCCTGCCGAAGTCTGCAGAATTTATCTGAGGAAGATAGAGCATATTTACTACAAGCGGGATAGCACTGTCTTTGAGAAGAGAGAGGTAAATCATTTATTAAATTAATTTTGACTTATTAATTAATGAATTACAATTTTTTATTTTTGTTCTAGGGCCGAATGTCTGCGGACACTGTTACAAGCGTGGACGTGATGGAGCGCCTGTGCAAGTACGTGTACGCCAAGGACAACACGGACAGGTTGCGAACGCGCGCCATCCTGTGCCACATATACCACCACGCGCTGCATGACAACTGGTTCGAGGCGCGCGACCTGGTGCTCATGTCGCATCTGCAGGAGACCATCCAGCACTCTGACCCGTCAACTCAGATCCTGTACAACCGCACCATGGCCCACCTGGGCCTGTGCGCATTCCGCCACGCCAACATCAAGGACTCGCACAGCTGTCTTGTCGACCTCATGATGACCGGAAAGGTCAAGGAGCTGCTCGCTCAGGGTCTGCTGCCTCAGGTTAGCTCAATCAGACCAAATCAAACACTAATTTACCGTATATGGAGCAATTGTAGTATTATATTTATATATAATACTACAATATAATATATTTATATATAATACTACAATATAATATATTTATATATAATACTACAATATAATATATTTATATATAATACTAATATTTATATAATATATATAAATGTTACTGACAATTGAGACTTGAGTATTGAGATGGCATGCCTAATGGATGAATTAGGCTAGTCAAAAATACCTGACCCTTTTTCATAAAATAGAGGAGTACATGTATTATATTACTACTTACAATCATCAGATGAATTTAATATTAATCACAAACCTTTCATCGCTGAACAGTGCCAGCGTGAGCGAAACAAAGAGCAGGAGAAAATAGAGAAGCAACGCCAGATGCCATTCCACATGCACGCACATCAATCAAGAACTACTCGAGTGCGTCTATCTTGTGTCTGCGATGCTCATTGAAATCCCTTCCATGGCGGGTAAAATCAAGTTTATCTGACTGGGTCATTTTAAACTCGTACATGACTAACCTCTCTTTTAAACAATTATGTTCAAACTGATATTATTTTGTCTGGATATGGCAATGTATGGGGCAAAATAGCCCTGCAGAACCACAATAAAGAATTACTTTGACACTAATTGACTATAGCAACTTACGAGAAAGAAGTTCGAAGAAGAATTAATTCCGAGCACTTCTATCGCCTGCTTCGTGGAAGCGAAATGCAGAGCTTTGTGGGGCCTCCTGAATCCATGAGGGATCATATTGTGGCTGCTTCCAAGGCTATGAGGAACGGAGATTGGAGCTCATGCTACAATTTTATCGTTAATGAAACGATGAATCGCAAGGTAAATGGTATTTACGGGTCTTTAAAATCACATTAAATTGAGTTATTTTTAGGTCTGGAATAACTGTGCGCAAGCAGATAAGGTTCGCACAATGCTGAAACGGCTAATCCAGGAAGAGTCGCTGCGCACTTATCTGTTCACGTACTCAAATGTCTACGACTCCATCTCGATGGAGAAGCTCTCGCAGATGTTTGAGCTGGAAAAGCCTGTGGTGCACTCAGTGATCAGCAAAATGATCATCAACATGGGGCTGATTGCCTCGATAGATGAACCATCGCAGTCGGTCGTGATGCATCACGACTTAAGGCCGAGAAAGCTGCAGTCGATAGCGCTGCAGCTAGCCGAAAAGGTCAGCAACCTGGTTGAATTGAATGAACGTAGATAGAACGGAGAACAGAAGAGGCAACGTCTGTGGTAGGGGCCATGGCCAAAAACGCAAGGCACTTTAGCATGGACGTTTTGGACTTGCAACAAAAGCAATTTGCCGGGAGTACTTCATAGGATCTCAAAAATTTTGAAGATATTCAAGGTTGTTTTAGTATTTATTGTTTTTACGAATGATTCAAAAAGTCCAATAAAGTTGCTTGTCTTAAGATCTATTTTTTATTCACGCTTTAATCATAGAAAATAGAAAATCGACACACGTTTTTTCTTACTCTTTGCTGAGAACAAGCTTAGTTCCATGGAGGATAAACGTACTTGGGTGTTCACTGCATGGAAGGTCAAATTCCCAAATTGTGTGGGTAGTGTGCGAGCTGGTGAAATACAGCGGCATCCGAATCTGATGCTGTTCGCATTTTAGTCAATATTAAATGCATATTTTAAGGAAAGCAAGCTCACCCCATGTGGCTCTGGAGTGTTTTTGACAGCCGTGATTTGCAGTACAGGCAATGACTGTGACAGCACGCACACTTCTGCTGGCTGCAAACACTGCTTTTCCGCGTCCCAGCCTCCGTGCTGTATGTAAATTCCTTTTACATAAGTTCCCTGGGTCGGATTTTTTTTATTTAATGGCACCAAAAATATATTAAAATTTACGTCTTTGAGAGCTGGAAGGTGTTTAGTTTTTGTAACCACTGCCTCTAAACCAGCTTGTTCGATCGGCCAGTGGTACTTTCTGCAAGCCATTTGGAGAATTGACAGCAAGTAAGAGCGCGGATTAGACAGACCAGGCAGCCAGGCAACCAGAGGTTCGTGCTTCATCACCTGCAAACACAAACATTTTAAACTTTGGTTTTACTTGACATGCTTGCTAAAAGTCTTAGGGGATCGTTCAGGCGCAATTTCATTTAAATAGGATTAAATAAAAATTTCAAAAATTTTTATCAATAAATAATTTAAAGCGTGTTACCCAGTCGTAATACTGCTGGAATCTGCGTTGCAAGTGTTTAAGCCAAGGCGCCAGTTTTTTGTTGCAAGGTGGGCCGAGTGCCTTCCACTGTTCCGGCACCTGGTTTTCCATGATGGCAGCCTGTGATTCTTTTAGTTCGCGTGTCAGCTTTCCTTTACCTTTCATTGCCTGGGATGATTTAATTTTAAAATTACTCAGTGAGTAACGATAGCTCATATCACACATTTTCAAGCGCGTCGAGAGTGAATCTAATAAAGTCGAGCAGGTGGTTGAAAATGCCGATTTCCTGCGCAACAAAGTTTTCCAAAGCGCACATGCACTTGGCAGCTCGCTTGATCCTCGCAGGGTCTACGTTTTCTGGCACCAACTGCCGGATTCGCTGCGTGGCTCGCACCAGCTCTGTTTGATGAGCTAACACATCTTCTCTTAAAACTGAAAACAAATTTGAAACTCCAATGGTAACATGATTTTCATTCGTTAATTCTGTTTTGAGATTCACAATCGCTCGGATATGCAACCCGCACGGTACAGCTGTAAAACGGCACAGCTTGTTCTCTCTATCAAGGCGCGAATTATGATGTCACACGTTTCTAAGTTTCCCCTTCCACACCAAAATTTTTATAAAAAATTAATTCAGTAGACAAAAAATATCAAAATACTAAAAAAATCTCCGAAGTTACAAAATTTCTTACTTGGCTGTGGCTGCAATTTAGCCAAATTCATGACCAAGCTCTTCAAACTTTGCTTGTTGTGCTCCACGTCAGCGTTGCTGTGCAGTCCCAAAACAACGGGACTGTAATTCAGTGGCAAATTTTGTACATAAGCTAAAATGAGAATACTAGTTTATAGAATGTTAACCCTTTGAATATCTTTTTACCGAGGATTCCGAACAGGTTTTGAATGCTGGGAAGGCCGTAAGTGATGTTTTCGTCTTGGTAGAAAGCAAATTTCGGCGCGAAAATGTGCGCGCCGCAAAATTCCTGCAGGTACGTGCGTACCACCCGCAAATCGTATGCGTCTGTCATGTGCGCGCCGTAAACCACCTTCTCCATGAAAACCTGAATGCTCTCCCAGGGAATTTTCCTCACGGGAGCCGCGGCCAGAAACTTGCCAAGAAAAGCGGCACAGGCGTCGAAATCGGGCTTGGCGAAGATATATTTTAAATTCCAGCCGACGTTTTTGAACTCGCCTCGTTCCTAAAATGCAATTATTTTTTTTATTTTGTCGTAAAAACTGCAAAGTCTCATGCCTGGATTGTTGCATGGAAATGTGCAAGAGCGTAAAGGATCTTTCCAAAGTCTGAGTGCTTGCTTTTGCCCATTACTTCTGGCTCAATTTTCCTGAAAGTGCTGTTCAGCTTGAGCTTCAGCCCTCTCGGCGTCTCCAACACGACTGCACAAATTAATTACAATAATTGCCAGAAAAGCAAATGAATTTCCAACCTTTCAGCGCGTTGTGCAGCAGGATTGGCGGCAGTTCGGTGGACCGGTCCGTAGTTATCCACAATCGGAATTTCTCGTGTGGTGAGCTTTGGTCCAGTTGGCACCACACCAGCGCCGGCAGATTCGGCACCAAGTGACAGTTGACCAAGAGAAGCCACTGGCCGCGCCGAATCGCGTTTTCCAAGGCAGCCATCGCGTTCTGCATTTAAGAAACCATTTTAACCATCTTTACGTAAAAGGGATTTGCCATGCCTTTTCAGAACCCTTTCCAAGGGCTAAAGAGACGAACTGACCCCGGTCGAGGCCCATTTGCCTGGAGAGGCGATGCAACTCCATGCTGGGGTCGACGCCGCCACCGCTTACAATGAAGATGATCGGCACTTTTGCTGTGCTTTCGCTTAGCAACGAACGCATGCTGCAAATTAACCAACAAATTTCAAAATATAGAATTTAAGGAATTTAACTTTAAGTTGTTTTTTTTATCACGTGTTATTACAAATGTTTTTCACATAGGATTTTAACTATCATATGTACATAAAACTGTGATTGTTTTGACTAGAACTTATTTCTACGAGTTAAATGATAATTTTTAAAGGCACAAAACGGGCGAGAAGAGTAGACAGTAGAGTCAAAAAGTGAAATGTGTAAAATATTTCGCAATATCCTATCAGATTCCAAGTATTTCATTCGTAATTCAATACAATATTAGAAAGTATCCCAAAATTATTCATGTCGCAGTTTTTATTTTATTAAATTTCAAAGCAGGGAGTTCACAGTCAAACTCGGGTGCATCAGTCCACTCATTAGCCACTTTTCCCGAACCAAAGTGACCGCCAGTCTGCTAGCTCCCCCTCCCATCGTCCCTATTCTCCCTACGACGCAAGATCAGATGAGAACAAGTCAGCTGCTGCGGCTGGGTTTTAGCAATGCTTGTACTTTGTAGCAGTCCGGTTTGTTGTGTTCACAATGTGATGCAGTGTATATATCATCTTATATTTTTTTACATTTTTTATAAATTCGTCGACTAAAAAGAAGACCACCAAGGATACTGATTGTGAGTAAGAAAATATCACCTTGCATCTTGAGCTACAAGGTGCGATTTTATATAAATATGGGTTTCGTCCATAATGTGTGTGTATATCCCGATTGAAAACGTTAATGTGCATAATATGTTATTGATGTACCTGGGTATGATTGGTGTGATAAAATGCGGCCCAAAAATATCTGCTATGTAATCGAGCAAAGCTGGAATTACTCGGTCAGATCGCAGAGCTTTCACGAGGAGTAATTTTTGGATTTTAGACAGTCTTTCAGCATAATCCAGAGGAATCGGTCGCGTTTCAGGTCGAGCATCATCAATCCACTGCAATCGCCACCAATATTTTAATAAGAGGCGAAAGAAATATAAAAAGGGTTTCTAATTTTTACCCTTTTCCAACCATCTGAGTTTAGATCATTCAGTAAACTACCAAAAACATTTGGGAATTTTTCTTTCAACTCCGTAACAGCCGAATAGGCCTGAAATTTCAGGTTTTTAAATCTTCAGTTAAGTTTGGCGTTCATAAATTTTTTTTGCCTCATTTGACATCCATGAAGGTGACACTTCTTGTGATTCCTCTGACAAACTCAAAAAGCTACGCACTTCATCAGATGAGATTTCACCGTTGCTCAGCTGAATGCGCAAAATCAGTGCCAACGTGAATGGCAATTGGTGTTCTGCAAAAAGACCTGATGCAAGCAGCCAAAACATTAAAGTTTACGCAATTTCCCTAAAAATATTACTTCTGCAAGTGAAGCTGTGGACGTTCATCGTGATTATGTCCGCTACGTTGGCGCTTTGTCCGTCCTTTTCTTTGGCGTCCGCCTCGGCGAGCGAGGAGGTCATTAGTTCGCGAAAGGTCGTCAGGGAGAACAGATAAGTTGCGCCCATGTGCGCCAGGTCGGCCAGAACGGAGAACAGAATTGCAGATCTGCGTGCAATAGCGCTGAACTCGTCACACACGCTGTCCAGTTGGCCGTGAGCGGACAGCAAAATTTTCTCTTCGGCCGACGCCTGGAAAAATTTATTCGACTTTTATCATTAAAAAATTTCATTTTTATACTTAACGAAAATTTTACTTTAATATCTGAAAGCTCCATTGCTTATATTTAAATTTTATTTTTCTGCCCATTGAATCCAGTGAATCAACAATGAGTTTAAAATGTATCCATGTCGAATTTAATTAAATAATTTGGAATTTAATAGACTCCTCTGCAATGGAACACTGAAAACGCATTTTATTACTAATTATAAATAATCTTTTGAAAAATGCGATCACTCGAGGATGAAGCCTGATTTTAATTATTTTCAACATATAAATAATCTTACTTTATCTATCTCTCTCTTGGTCTCCTCGAGGGCTGAGAGTAAGTGCTGATCGTCCAAAATTATTGTGTCAGTCGATCTGACCAAACTCTGGACCAGCTGCACGTGCAATTCACTCAACTTTCTCTTCAGCGCTTCCCTTTGCAGTTTGTAGCACCGTCTTTTCTCAAATCTCTCAGCATTTTTCACTTTTATCACGTCCTTGGCCAAAACTTCTTCCAAAGCCTATAAAATTAAATCGTCGCAATGTTCTAATCTGCAAGCTTTTCTACGCACTTGGGCAGTCATTGTGCAATCGATGACAGTGGTTTTTGAAAACACGTCAGCGTCTAATTTAGAATTCGCCTCTCGGGTGTTGAAGTAGATTCGAAATTTGGTATTAAGCTGCACGGCATTGTCGCCTATTTTTACCGTCCTTGCGGTGCCATTTTCTGAAAAATCCGTTATATTCATTGAAATTTCCTTTAATTACACAATGAAAGATTAACCCGAGTATATTTTGTCCAGCAGGTCAAACAAAGCCGAGCTGATCGAGTGGCTCACGTCCTGAAGCAGGACAGGCTTGCCAGCTACCATCGCACCCTCGACCTTCTCGACTAAGTCGCAGTCAAATGCTGATGCCAGCACCAGGTCCTTCTCCGCAGCTTTTATCCATTCTGCCGCCTTAGAAGGTAGGTGTAAAAATTGAGAAGGAAAGAAAAAATCTAATGCAATGACCGAAAAGAATTGAAATATTTTCCGTAGGAATTATCAAAGTTAGATTTGATTTGCCTTGAATTTTACCTGCTGCTGTGGATCGATGCACAAAGGGGCGCGGACAGCGCAAAATACTAGCAGCAAATTGTGCAAGGTAGCATCGTCCATTTCGTCCCATTCAACAAATCGATTCCTGTTTCTATATTTTATTTTATTACTTAACAAACAAAAAGCACGATTTAACATACTCTTTGATGTCTCGGAGATCCAAGTACTTTTCCGGCGTGAAATTATCACTGTACAAAATATTTATGGTTGTAAGATTACGAGCCCAGTTATGCACGAGGTCCTTGCGTGGCCCCAGGGGACTTAGGGGCCCACAATAGCTGACAAATGCTGCCGTCAACAGACAGTCGCCAATCAATTTTGATGCTTCTTCGCGCGACTGCTCCATGTTGGATTCCATTCTGCCCAGAGAATTAATATTTATTCGTTTTGGTTAAGTTCAGTGCATACTTGGTTCTTTCGATTTCCAAACTGGAAAATAAACTTTGGGTGCGATTCAGATGCGATCGTATTTCCTCCGCAGCGTTATGGGACGCGTTTAGTTTTTGCTCCATGCTCGCCCTTTCCCCTTCCAGAACTCGCAGTCTCTCTTCCACCTCCTCGACTTCCTTCCTGAAGGTTGAAGACCTTTTCTCTGACTGAGGACCCGCAATCAATTTTGTATTGAACAACGACGATTAATATTTTTCCCACGCACCTCCGCTAGCTCCGCTTTGCTTGACGCAATCTGCTCTAATTTTGGCTTAACTTCGCGTAAAACGTTGCAGTAATGCAAGACAGCATTCACGAATTCCGCTATTGTCTTGGTCACTGGGCATTTTACAAATAGCTCCTCCAAATTGCCACACTTCTGTCAGGATAATATTTCGTATTGGCATGCGCTAACTTTACTGAGAACGTTTGAGCGGGTTACCTTTAGTTTCACTTTGACTTTTCTACACGTTGAATGGGAAATGTTTTCGCAGTCCATCAAAGCCAGCTTGTTGATTCCCTCTGTGTCACTAAATATTTCTTTTAACTCTTGGACTGTGGAAATTTTTTCACTTTGGAGCAAGAAAACGCTGTCACAAAGTGTTTTAAAACTCTCCAAAGGCTCATCCAGAAAACTTCTGTAATTTTTAAAACTTGTAATTCTATCAGTATTTAAAAATGTGTGTGTGTGTGTGTGTGTGTTTTGTTAAAATAATTCATTTCTATAACCTTAGGTTTTCTAACTGCTCCTGTTTAATATTTTGCATGGCCTGCTTAGCTGCACTCAATTCAGGGAGTGCACAGTCCAAGATTCTTTGCACTTGTATTCGCTCAGATGCAATAATTCTGATTTGGCGCTCAATCCCTCGATCCCACTCGGAGTGAAGGTGGATTTTCTTTTCCTTTAACTCATTGACTGCGTACAGACAGACAGTAAAAAAATGCAAAATATTTTCAACCACACACCTTCTAGAATTTGATTAAGTAGTTGGCCTAATGCTGATCTGTTTTCATCAAGCTGCTTTGACTTTTCTTCAAGACGTTTAGTCAACTTCAAAACTGCATCGTTTGCAACTTTAAGCTTCGCCAACGCTGTTTGTAGCTCATGGAACTGGACATTATTAATAATTTGCTTAAATTTAATCAGCGTTGAAAAAGGAACATTTTACTTTGGTTTCGATTTCTCTTGAATATCTGTGCAGGAGTCGAAGGAACAATTTGATGAAATCCACGTAGAGTTTAGGTGAGCAGTTACTAGCTTCAGTTGTGCTGCTTTGATGGTACATTTCATGTGCCATCGTGTGTGTCGACCACACGTGGCTTAGGACGGCTGCTTTTCTGTTTTCTGGTATTAACTCGACCTAATTTGTTAATTATAGTCAATTCATTAGCCGGTAAGCTGTATGTTACGTTTGATATGTGGTATTTGGCCACTTTTTGAAGTGCATTCTCGTTCCAAGGCCTGTACCAGTCTAGCATGGTGAAGGTCAAAAACTCGGGGTACTCCTGCGTCAGCGATAGGAGCGTTTCCCTTTGCATGCTCAGCACGACGTGGAGTCGCGAAACGCAGTCTTTCTGGAAAGTCGACCAGGTCTTGTCGGACGATTCTTTATCTTTCCCAATGCGCTGGATGATTTCGTCCTTTTCTGATTCGTCAAAAAGTCCAGGAATCCAACCGTTCGAAATCGCGTGGTAAATAATCTCGGAAATTCCTACAAGGGGTTGAAATTATTGGTCTAAATATAGTAATCGAAGGTTAGAATTTTTTATTTTTCACCTGGTTGCTTTAAATCGGCGTCCGACACAAACAGGACGACATCCGTCTTCTCCACGCCCATCAATCTGTACATGTGCTTGACAGCTTTTTCAACCGCGTCCACGGCAAAAGGTAGCCGGAAGGTCTCGTAGTGCGCCGCGGTGGCTGCCAACGTGAAAATAGACTTGCGACCTGTGCCTGGCTCGCCGATCAGCACGGCGTGGCCTCTGCGCATCCTGAGGACGCGGTGCAGACGAGAGAGGTGCTCGAGAGCGCTGTCAAAGAGGACAATGTCCAATTTCTGTTCCCTCTCCTGTTTGTTGTACTCTTCAAGAACCTGGGAAAGTTTAAATGCACACTTAAAATCCGACTTCTTTAAGTAATGTACCTCCTGAAAAAGAAAGAAGACGGCTTCAAAGTCGAGCAAATCTTCGTAACAGCGCTTCTCCTCGCTTTGAGTGAGTGCGTTGCGGAAATCTCCAAACAAGACAGGATCTCTCAGTGTGTGTGCCTCAAATGGCTCAAAGTAGTGTTTGATGGCATTTTCAATAAGCTTTTCAATCAGTTTTTGGTCCTAAAAAATTTATTTTAATAATTCAAATTAATTTAAAGTAATTAAAAGGAAACCTCGCTTGTTTCAAGACGGTCATAAAATACTCTGTTAACTTCGTGGCGCCACGCTCGGACGAATGTTTCTGGCTTGGTGAAATTCAGAGGTTTCGTTTGGCACAAACCCCCAAAGAGGCTGGTCAAGTCTCTAACGCCAATGTGGCACATCCACCTGGCAGGAGTTGGAGGCAGAGTGTGATTCAAAACCTGGACAAGGGTGTAAATCAGATAAAGGTATAGAGGCTTTGGCTCTTGAATGCCTTGAACAAATGTAAACTGGCGGTGACTACATCTTCAGATAGCTGTTTGACTTCTGTAGTGAAATGTTGCAAATGTTCGCTTAATATTCTTGAGTATATGAAATGAAGCAGCTTGTCGGTGAGCTTGGGCGTGTAAATCAAATTCAATTTGGCTATAAATCTTGGGTCCAGTTTTGCGGGAGTCATCGTGTCACTCGTAATGGATCCAATAAACCCTGCAAAGATTCGACGAATGAAGCAACTACAAATTTTGCATTCGTTGAAAAGTATTCGACCTATTTCTTTAAGTTCCACCCAATCATAATCCGGTCCATCGCAATAAAGTCCTCCCTCTTGGAAAAGAACCCTTAAAAATTCTATAGATTCTTGTGAGCCAAATTGGTCGCACTAATAGGCATGAAAATATTAGTTTTTCATTGCTTGATTCTTTTCATTTGAATTACTGTTGGCATGTTCAAGTCATCAAGAAACAAAATCAGCTTCTTTTGCTCTTCTGGTTGCATGATGTTCTGTGTCCTTTTATGCATGACAGATTTTATGGCATTCCGCACATCTCGTGCTGTTGTTTGCAGCGAAAAATTGAACCTTTGCCCAAGCTGAATAGAATGTATTAATTTTCTGACTTTTAAAATAGTTTAATTTGTCTCACAAATATCAACGGGTTGAGCTTTTCTATGAAAGATTGTATCATCAACGTTTTTGAAGATCCCTCACATCCAATCAAGACCAGTGGCCGTTTTATCTGCCAAAAGAAATGCAATTTATAAAGGGAGTTGTTAATATGTGATTTTATAAATGTTAACCTCTCTGAAAACGAGATCTCTGAAGTTCCTTTCACAAAATTTATTCATGAGCCAATGATGAAATGCGGTCAAAGGCGTTGAAATCATGCCCCTCTTAGCGTCATCTGTGGATTCTTCTTTCCACTTTGTCCAGCGTCCTGTTGCGTCGTCCCACAGAAACTCAAACAAACTTGTTTCGGGCAAAAGATCTCCAGTTGGCGATTTTCCATTATTCTTTGTCTTTTCTTTTAATAAGGCATCAAATTTATCTCTGTCGTGCGCACGTACTATGTGCGAGCCAATGGATAAATAAAGCGCTTGCAGGAAAATGTGCTTCAAATTTTTTACGTGGTCAGCTTCCAAAACATGCAGCACATCCAGAAGCTGGTTCAACGCATTGATTTCACTGAAGGGAACAATTGTTTCTACGTTATCAAGAGCCATTTGTTTTAAAATATGAGGAACGTATGTTTGGTACAATGCATCGAGTTCACTGGATATGCTCTGAAATTTCGCATTGATTCCCGTAGCCCAAATTGCGTGATGCAGGTCCGTGACTTTATTGACATAAATTATTGGCGATCTGGGTAATATGCTTGGCGATGCAGAGCTGAAATTTCCAGATTCGAATATAAATGAGAGATTTCCTCTATCGTAAAACAGTTTGTCCCCATTCAATAGAGTGACACATTGGTGGATGTCGAGAACAGAATCCATACAGCCAATCCAAGTCGAGTCCACTTGCGAATCAAACACAAAAACGGACTTTGCACGAGCCTCACATGCTGCTTTGAAAAGGTGCGGGAAGAGACCATCGCTGTATTTATCGCTTTGAACGTGACCGAAAAATTCGACCGAACTGATCGCTTTTGGACTGACAAACACGGGAACTTTATCTTTAAGCACCTTCAGCGCAATTTTTACTATTACCGACTTGCCCACTCCACTTTCGCCGAGGATAAGAGCGCTATTACTGTTTCGCAAGGCCTCCAGCAAATAAACGGTTTTTTCAATCTGAGACTCGATGACTTGCCACCCTTGGGCATCAATAACTTGGCGTACTAACGAGAAATATTCGGATTCTATTTGCAATTCGCCAGTTCTCGGGAACACATCTTTCACGATTTCCTTGTAAATATTCACGTCTTCTGCGCACAATTTGTGGACAGTGTTGTTTTGCACTGCAGTGAATACAATCCGCTCTTCGTTGTCCTCGTTAATTGATTCTGTCACCAACAATTTTTCGAGATTGCAGAGAATTGTGGAAAGCTGAAGCAAACCAAATTCGTAGTGCTTCTGCTTGGACAGTTTGTCGGAACACAACTCGCAGAATTTCGTAATCTTACTGGCCAGTTTCTAGGAAAGGATTTGTATTAATAAATCAAATAGAGTTTGAGTCGGTTCAAGGCACTCACTTTGTACTGCACGAACATAAAAAGCTGCAGTTTCACCGAGCAGATTGTGTGCAAATTGGGCGTAGAGCATGCTGCGGGGCGAAATAGGGCTTTCAGCGAAGAAGGCAGCTCGGTTCTCCCAAACTGTCCGGGACGGAGAGTCGCGAAAATTGCCATTGAACTATCGAGCGTCACCTCTGTAGCGTTGAAGTTGAAAGTACGTAATTTCATGACCAATGCCGTCTTTAAAGTTTGCAATTGGGACGCTATCACGGACATACTGGATGGTGCGAGCGAGTCCAGTTGCTTGAGACACCCCCAAAATCCACTTTGGGCCACCCCAGCAAGGAGATGGGCGACACTCGGCCAAGGTGTAGCGTTGGTACAGTCCAGTGTGACCAAGTGGCGGCCTAGGGTCCGCGCAAGATCGCGGATAATTTCACTCTTTCCAGTACCTGCATGCCCACATATAAGTACACCCATCTGGAGGCTGAGCGTCTGTGTGATAATCAGTATGACATTGTCCGATTCTGGAGTGCTTATCGGTGTGTCTCCCAAACCTTCAAAGGATATTTTTATTTTAATGATGTGTACGAGTTAAATCACTGAAGGGAAGAGTTAACAAATGGCATGCTCTGAAAGGGTGTGGTGATTTTTTTACAATTTTTCTTGAATTTTTGCAAAACAGTCATTTTAGTAAATAAATAAGTTAAGAAAAGGTGTGACGGCAAACTTTTTGAATTTGTGCACTTATGTGACACAATTTTTTTCAAAGAAAATAATAAAGGTGCGCAAACCAATTTTCACTATTGTGCTGTTAGAATTTAAGGAATTTAATTTTAACTTATTTGTTGATCGTTTAAAACTAATTGCATATTTTCTTTTAAAATATTTCATTTTTACCTGTAAACTCGTAGCCATATTCAAGATCACAAAACGCCTGTCTGATGTTCAGGCCGCGTTCCTTTTGGTAGTAGAATCTCAATTTTGAATCCCACAAGAATTCCTCTTTGTGGACAACTCCGCTATGCACAAGCTGTTCCATTACGTCCTTAAAATACGTAACTAGAGTGAACGCCGACGTGAGTTTCATCTTTTGGACGCAGCTTCCTCCGTGCTCTTTGAGTTTTTCCATGATTTTCATAAGTCCATCATTGGCTTCTATCATAAATCGGCGCAGCGCCTTGATGTCTCCTTCCCCGAGGAGCGAGAGTCTTGCTTCGACTTCTTTTGACCAATAAACGTACAAGGCGGGTTGATAAAAATTTGAAGGGCATTTCAAAATATCGTCCGGTGCAAACGATTGCACGTGGGAAACGCTGATTTGAATGTGATTTCGCACTGCTTCTTTAATAACGGCGTCCAGTTTGCACAAAAGCTCGGTGGTTTGCTCCTCTTCAAATATAAGTGGTTTGTCGAAACTGATGTACTCGCCGTGCAGCGACGTGAAACCATAAGCCTCGTATCCTTCCTCTTCTTCTCGCTCGTGTACGTGTATTTGTGAAATGAATGGATAGGAATTTTTCTGAAACATAATTAAAATTTCAATTAAAAGGAAAAAATTAAAAACTAATCTTAACCATCGTTGCTATCCTGTTGAAGCAATCAGGAGGCACGCTTGCCAAAATTGATGTTAAGTCGCAGTCGTTGATGAAGTATAGTCTTGGAAATATTTGCCTTTTCATGAACAGATATTCGCGGAGGTCCAACTGACACTCTTCAAGATTAACCGACAAATTTCGCACTTCATTCAAATAACAATTAGTGCAAAATGTTGATATTATTTGTGGTTTTTGTGCAATATTTTTCAACATTTTGTGGTGCGTATTTCGGCACAAATTGAATCTCTTCTGAGCAGCTTCAGTCAGATGAATAGCGATTTCTGCTTTTGAAAAGAGAACCACAAGATTGGTCCAGTTTTTGTGGATTCGAGTCCAAAGATCGATGCATTCCTCAATTTTTGATAAGGTTTCCTCCCAAAAGCGCACTTGGTCCAGAAACGGTTTGACGAAACTACATAATCATTTATTACCATGGTTGATTAGGAAAGTGATGTTATATTAGTTTAAAAATTATAACTTACATTGAAGTTGACAGAAAATGTAGTTTTAATTGGTCAGCCTTTAATTTATCGAGTATGGCATCAAAAGATCCTAAAAGAAGACCAAAATCTTCGCCCCTAAATATGAGTTTCATGACTCTGCAATCCTGTTGCTGCCAGGTTTTCTGCATCGTCTCCAACAATGTCTCGATTTTTGACTCCTCCTTTGCTTGGAGTAATATTTGTCTTGTTGCTTTTTCATGGAGGTGCAGTTGCATGTCAAACAAATTTTGCAAACTAAGCCGATCCGCAGCCGTATTGAAGCTGTTGCCCGTTTCCAACATTAGACTGCGCCAGTGCCTTTCTCTTAAAGCATCGCATTTTAACTCTTCAAACAGTGGTATGGAACTTTTAAAGCTGTTAATTTCTTCCTTAACATGAAAGGCAACCTCTTCACTTTGGGCTTGCGAGGATAAAGATGCAAACTTTGCGTCAAATTCTTTTATTCCTTCCGAGAATGCTCCTGGTGAAATGTCAACCCACAAAGTCGAAGACCACTTCGCCTTCGTGCTCTGGGCAGGTTAACTCGTGTTTTTAGCAAATCTGTATTTTGAAATCATATTTTTACTACCTTCAACTGGTTGAACAGCTCATAAACCTCATGCAAGCAAGCCATTCTTTTCTGAATATCTTTCATTTTTGAAAAGTCTGAGAGGGGCAGGTCAAACAGGTATTCATCTGCTGTCAGTTTTAATTTTCTCTCCTCTAACTCATCAAGCTCGTTTTTGTATTTTTCCATGAGCAGTTCTCCACTCGCCAAGTCCTTTCCTACGCATCCTGGACCTGATTTGCGAAAACTCTCTTCAAGTTCTGTGCAATTTTTAGAAAAGTCCTCTGCTGCTTTGAGGGTTATATCTGAGTAGTGCTTGCGAATGCCAGAAAGTTTATCGGCTGTTTTCTTAGACGCTTCAAATAATTCTTGCCACATGGACCACAAAGCGCCTGACATGCAGAGGTCTTGAGCATCCACCTTTAAAAAAAGCAACAGCAAGAAACGAAAATTTTATAAACTGCAATCCCCACTGGTAGGAGGTTAAAATAGTATTGTAATTAAATAATTTTATTCCAAAACTACATATTTGTTCAGAACTTTTCTGATAACTGAATCTTTTATTGCCAGCAAAATATTTTATCAAACTGCTAATTTCAAAAATAAGTTTGTTTCCATAAAATTTCAATATTTCATTTTTGTCTACTATTGTTATATATATATGTAATAAAATCAAGTAACTTTTCTAATAGAATTGTAGCATTTTTCCTTGGTAATAAGATTCAAAAGTATTATTGTATTCAGCAAAATAAGACACACGCAGGAACTTAATCGAACAAAATATTATTAGATTCCTATCTCATACTACATCTAATATTTAAAAAAAAACTGCCTAAGGAAATAGTTTAGAGACAAACCTGGATGTTGTGTGCAGAGATAGTCCGATAATTTTCTCGAATGAAATATGCCTGAACTTCTCGATCTGTATTGTTATTTCTGATCTTGACGATGGTTTCTATCACTTCTCTCAATGTCTCTGGGTCGTTTTCTTTCACCTGCTGTTCCAATTCAGCCTGCAAAGTCCACATTGACCACAAATACTGTTTCATCTCCTTTTTCGACGTAGAAATTATGTTCTGAGCCAAATGCCACCTCCACTCGGCAGCGTGCTCCGCAATCTTTTCGACAAGCGGTCCCAAATTAACCCTGACGCAGCCAATGTCCATGTGCTTTGTTGCTGTTTCCATAGTGCTCACTATGGACGTAAAGTAAGCTAGTTTTTCATCACGTTCAACCATTGTTGGTGATTTTGCGGAGAACTTCTGACATGTGGTCACTTTGTCGTAGCTCCACAAAATTGAATACTTCTTCCATCTGAAAGAAAATTTTACCAATTATTAAGTCAAAGTTAACCGAGAAATTAGTGAAATTGTTTGATTTTCAGAAATATGAAACTGTTTAGTGAACTTACGAATAGAGTTTTTGCTTGACTTTGATAAGGACATCTTCCGCTATAACTTTCATGTTAGCGTACTCATCTTTTACTTTTTCCACTTTGGCGACATCGTCTAGAAAGGTGGATTCGGTCGACCAAATGCACGTTCCGTCAGCCCAACGATGAAAATTGCCAGAGGTCAGAACCACTTCCTTGGCACTTGACATCAAAACGGAATATGCTTCTGCGGGTAGCGGTTCAAGACGCAAATCATTGTTAACGAGCGAAAAATCGATCTGTAGCATCACCACGTTGCCAGACAAGGCTTTCGAGAAGTAAATCAAGCTGCCTATAATTGCCCTTAAAATGATGATTTTTACAAAATGTGCAAGATTTTGATGCGTCTCATTATAATATACTTTAGCAGTGCTTCGAAAAATAGTTGCTCCCAATGCAAATAATATTTGGTCATGCACTCCTTTTTTCCTGATTGGGTTTTGTCCAGGAGGTACTCCAGGTCAACCAAAATCTTTGAAAGATTTTCATACCCCAGCAGCATCTCTTTAACACTGTTGTCTCTGCTCATCGACGCTCTTTTGAAAAACTCCTGAGACTGAAAATGAGCAACACAGAACACATCGACTCTATTATTTGTCTTACGTTCCAAGGCACAACACCATCCATATTCTGCACGTAAAAGAGATTGAACGACTGAATCAGGTGAACTTGTCGCTGCGCATTATTCGAACAGAGCATAAATTGTTTATAAGAGGCGCTGAAAACTTGCACTGCTCTCTCCAGAGACTCACTATATTCAACTAAACTCTGAGATATCCATTTAAGACGATAAATGCCTGGCTCAATCACTCGCTCCAGCTTCTTCAGCGGAAACTGCAGCAATGAAATCTGTGCCACGTCCAGTTGGGACAACATGTTGTTTATGCTTGTGATGCTCTCCCTGTCAGTTCATATTTATTTTAAAAATTGACCCTGTGAATTAGTTTCATTGCTAAAAAATACAGATTAATCGTGGAAAATAATTTAAATTAAGGTTAATGCATGCAAAACTTTATCATTATAGAATAAAATTATGGACCTGACACTTCTGACGATTTTCTCGTAAAGCCCCCTTTGTATCGCAACATTCCGAATCACAGGCGTGATTTTGTAGCCAATGTCCTCTATCATCTCTGCCTCCGACAGAATGAGGAACAGGTCATCTCCAATGCAGACCTCGTACTGCAGACCAAGACTAGGCACGGATGCGTCGGAAGGCTCTAGACCTATGTGCGGGAGGACCAGACCGTAGTCAGAGGAGACTGATGCTCTTTTTCGTGCGGCCACAGCTCGCGCCACCCACCGAAGACTGGCTAGCACTGGCCGGAGCATCAGTCTTGAAGACGCATCCGATGCCGACTGTCCACCACCGTCCGATGACGCAAACATACTTCCAAGCCTCCGCTCCACCGCTGTGGTTCCTAAAAATATTCAAAATTATTTTGTTTTTAATTTTGGTATAAGGCTCTTTAAAATATACTTTGCTTCTTTTCTTCTCTCTTTTTCGTAATCTTGATCAGATTAGAATCCATCGTGTTTTTAATGATTCTCTCCGCCTTGTTGGTCCAGTGCAAGTAGTGCTCGTTTTGGTACACTTTGATTTGCCGCACGAGCTGCACATACTGCGCGAAAGCCTCCTTTAGCATGGCGTGTCCCTGCAACTCCTCGTGCTGTTTGAATCGTGCCACAGACTTTTTCAGGAGCAAAAAGAGGTTGCGACTCCAGTAAATAGCACCGGCGTTTAGTGGCTGGTTGCGCAGAAGAGGTGGCACGTCCTTGCTGTTGAGGAACGTTTTCCTTGTGGCGTGCACTTCATCCAGGAGTTCGCGAATCGCAACTT
This sequence comes from Cloeon dipterum, assembly GCF_949628265.1. Taxonomy (NCBI): domain Eukaryota; kingdom Metazoa; phylum Arthropoda; class Insecta; order Ephemeroptera; family Baetidae; genus Cloeon; species Cloeon dipterum. The sequence continues at coordinate 25,165,594 of NC_088787.1, forward strand.
CAAACTTCAACTCGATAAGATCGTGAACCGCTTTTCTTGTTTCCGCTGAACGAAGGTTCAGTAAGAGTGCAAGAGTTTTTTCTGACGAACTGAAAATCACAACATGCATTTTTTAAGACTGCTACACCCTTGGGATAAAAATAACCTGAGATTGCCTCTTGTGATGCTTTCATCGAGAAAAGCACAGACGCTCTGTTCGAGGCTTAAGACGTTTCTCCTAAAATGGTTCATGAAGGAACGCCAACTGTCTGCGTTCACAGCGAGAAACACCTCAAAATCTGCGTCTTGTTGGATGGGTGCTATCAAGAGGGTCACTTGCTTGAGCAAAACGTCGACCATGGTTTGGTTTGAGATCACCGACTTCAGCTCCACGTTTAAAATAGCTCTGAAGTGAATTAGCACCTGCCAATCGAATCATGGTAAAATATTTACCTTGTATTACTTTGTATATTTACTTTGCATATTTCGGTGAGGTCGATGCAGACAGCTCTGATATACTCACTGTCACCAAAAAGCTTTCGCAAGTCAAACTCCCATGTGTTTGCGTGTCCCGCTTTCTCGATAGTCCTTCTCGTTTGGAAGTATAATTCCTTCCACAATTCCATCAAATGCGCTCCTTCTTTTGCCTTGGAAAGGGCTCTTGTATCTCCCTCCCTGTGTAAAATTTGAATAAATTTTTGTCTCCCTTTTTTTTATTTGTCAGACTTAAAAAATGTGTCCATATTAAGGATTTGCGCCACTTTGTTGCACAAGAGCCACGCAATTCTTTGCAGCATCCCCTCCATCCTGTCGTCTTGGCAATAGGGTGAGCACAAAATCCACAGAAAGTAGAGCCCATTGATCAGGCAAGGCAAAATTTCTGATGCTTTAGACAATGAGGCGCATCCTTCCAAATCCTAAAGCTCTTAAATTAATAAAAATAAACAGATGCAAACAGTTGCAACCTGGAAGTAAATGATCAGAGGCTCGCAGCTTCTCGTAACCGCCCTCGCTTCTATCAAAAGGGATCCAACCCGCGCGATTTCGTGCTCAAGCTCTCCTAGTTTTTCCAGACTCGCTTTTTTGGCAAAACTGCAGATCTTCTCTAGATCTATCGACTCATCTAGAGAATATTTTAGACCCGAAAGCACCACTTCTTTCTCAGCCCAGCACTCAACCTCTACAGTTGGTCCTTCTCCATTCGGTTGCCGCTATTATATTTCCCCATATTTTATACATAAAAGAATAAATAATTTAAATTTCACCTTCACTGCATCATCCAAGTGACTTTTGATTTGCGAAATCCATCTATCTATTATTTCTGACAACTCGTCTCGGTACTTGCCAGCATCCTCACCGGAATTTATATTTTCCATGATGTCCTTTTCCTCTTTTTCAACGTTAAATTTTACTGCGGATTTCACGTATTGCACCAAACTTGCAATACAAAATTTATTAGATACTCTTAAGAGCAGAATGAATTAGAATATTCCCACCTCTCTGTATCATCTTTCACTTTTGAAAACAAACTATGCTGTTTGCTGCCCTTTTCTGAGGTCGCGGGAAACAACAACGGGGAAACGACCTATGTTAAAAACCTATTTTGAGCTTAATTTTAAGCATAATTCTGTAAATTGTGCCTTGTCCAGAAGCAGGTAAAATGCCTCCAGTGCCGTGCTGTTGAACGCGCCGATCATAATGCTTTGGGTCATGACGTGCTCTACGTCCTCCCAAGCTGCCACGTCGTCACTCACGACGGTGCCGTTCCTTCTGACGAAAATCACCATCCGCTGTGTTTCGGTCAGTTGTTCTCGATCCTCTTTGGTCAGGGATCCGAAGCTGCAGTGTAAAACTGGCTGCCACACCACTTCCGTGCTTGAACCCTGAAATTCGATCAGAAAAAAACTGAATGATCAATAGAGAGGACGTTTCAAAGTCGCACCATTAGATTTTGTGGCTCTGGACTTGATTCTCCTTCAGTGTCCTGGGAACCATCTTCTGGGGGTTTGTCATCATCGTCTCGCAGGGTTTCAACAACTAATCAAAATCACTCAATTAAAAATTAATATCTCGCTTCTCATGTTATTTATTTAAGAATTTGAATTGAATCTTTAATATTTACCTGTTGAGGGACTTTTTCTTCCCTTTTTGACATTTTTCGCGGAACCCTTTTTGCCAGCCGACTTTGAATCTGACGAGACAGACGTTCTTTGTACACTACCCCTGCTCTTCTTGGCTCCTTTCCCAGACTTGGCCGACGTTGGCATGAGTGGCGTTCGGGAGGATGGAGGCGATTTTGAACTAGATGAGTCACGGCCATCCTCGTCCGAAGAATTGTCACTTTTACGACCTCTCCCACAAAGATTTTGTTTTTAATAAGTGACGTTAAGTAATTGGATGATTATTGTTTTCAAAAAAAAAAAAAAAAAAAAAAAAAATAGCAAAATAATAATGCTGTATTTTTACAGGGCAAATTTTATTTTAAAACATATGCATCGAAAATCTAGCTTGTTTTTATCTTTTGGGTTCTAGAATTATCTATCAAACAATCATAATTTATTCACTGATATTTTAAATACCGGGTCGGTTGGCCTTAGCAACGGCAGCGGCGTCTTGTTGCCCTTTAGCCACGAGCTGCCTTTTGAGCGTTTTATAGAAGATAACGACGCGTCTCTCTCGCGCACTGTGCTCATCGACGGCGCCGGCCAGGAAGGTGACCAACTTTTCCCTGGCGCGGCCGGCATCTCTGAAAATCAGATCTGTGAAAACGGCTTCGTCCTCTTTTTGCAAAAGGACCAAAAGCCGCCTTTTGAACCATTCGAGCTGAAAGTCGACCATAATAAGCTCTTCATACCGGCAAACTGTTCAACTCACAACCAGGAACCGTCTCCATAGAAACGCGGAAAATTGTAAAAACGAGAGCCCATTGAGCTTGAATCAGTAACTTTTGTTAGAGCTTTATCTACGTAAACGTGACATATTGTTTGATATTAATTTTTTACGTAATTGTAGCAGCTCTCCTAGAAAAATTGGGAAATTAAATAAAGTAAATCATCTTGAAACTAATCAAAATTATCACTTAATCATTTTTTGTTGGTTTTATACATCTGGGATGAAATTGATTATTGACTTGTCTATATAATTATGATGTAGGTTCTCACAAGGTCTTTTTTATATTTTTATACGGACACTGAATGCTGAAATAAATATCAAATTCAAGGTACAATTCAATTAAGGTCTCGGATAATGTTACAATAATTCCCTTGTTCTCGCTACCACTTTTTCATTTACGACACAGATCATTCCCCCTAGCATGTAAATGCAATCAACTCTATCCCACCTTGAATTCATTGCAATATCACATTATTTTGTCTTACATAAATTGGAGAACCTTGTCGTTACTTTTCTCACACGCAATTCGTTTGAGGCGCAAAAATTCTATTTACGTTTTGTGGCGTGATTCTAGGTATGGGTCAGTAGGGGAATGTAAGCTCGCTTCTTAGGTGATATCTGCGTGGCGCTTAAATTTAGGCTCGCTCTCCCGACTCGTGTTTATAATACCTTCTGCGCACAAGGCTAAATGTTTTTTGCACACGTTTTCTTGACTGTTGTCACTCTGTCGTTTTTGGAACGCTCGCAAATGAAATGTGGTCCATGATTGCGTTTCAACCTACTTTTCTCTCGTGTTGTGCTGCGTGGTTAAATTTTAGTTAGAAGTAAACCTAGCAATGAATTTGCTCACTAGAGTTTTTCAAAATAGTTGTGTTTACAAGCCAAAGGAAATAAAACTTGATTGGATTGTTATTATTTTTTTTTTATTAAAGATTAACAATGAAAAGAGCTAAAAAGGCACGCTATGACTTGACTTAGTCTTGGTTTGACAAAACTAAAATATAATCGAGAAAACTTACATTCATTCATAGAAATCAGGAATTTTATTACATTTATGTGGGAACCCTTAACCTATCAAAAGCTGAAGTATATAATTATTCATGACACGTAATTAAATTAACGAAATAAACAGATGTAACAACAATGATTCAAGTATTATTATTTATTTAATTTTTTATTATGCTATATATATGTACTTAAAAAGTTTCATGCTCCCTATTTAAATTTGCAGACACAGCTTGTAATGTACCTATGTATGCTATTTCAGCAAGTATAAAATAAATTTCCGCAATAAATAGTGTATACATATATAGGTAATTAATTCGATAGTAAGACGAAACTCAATTCTTTTGAGCAATGATAAGTTATCCTTGGCAACCAGGGATATTAAAAAAACAGCTTTGACAGCTAAAGAAATTCATTTGAATGTTTGGCGTCAAAACTATATAATAATCCTAATCATCAAATTATGTAATTATTGGCTGCGAATAATGTCTACTCACAACTGTAAAGTCTGCGTTTGTATTTACATTTCACAATCTATAGTAAATTGCGATGATTCACTACGCTCTTCAATTGTTAAATGCCAAAGCTCATCTCGCTTTAAAAAGTATAAATCGATTTAAAATTGTCTTTAATCTCATTCATTTCAGTTAGAGTTGCAATCACTCATTCTATTATTGTTGCGCGGATCGAGGCAGTCCACGTGCACACAGTTCACCAGTCATTACTCTGGTTTCATTTTATCCGCACGGATGTGGCGATAGCGAGTGTCGTGTTTTCTGCGCAGGGCCGCAGCGAGTGGCGTGATGCCCGCGCGTTCTTTACGTTTAGTCAGCCCATACACACAGCCGCAGTTAACATCAACGAGAGAGAAAGAGCGGATCAGGCCACCTTCGCGGTGACGTAGGTTGGAGTGTGTGTGTGTCGGGCTGCGTGCAAAAAAAGTTTTTGGCATTCGTAGATCGGAGAGGCTCGTCCATCCCTCCTCCTGGGCCAAGGTTGTGCAAAACTGCGCCACAATTTTTAAACATACACCGACGCCACCGTATTCACTCATTCGATGGGCCAGTGTTGGCCAGTTAAGACTCCGTGGTGCTAGTGAACGGACTTTTGCACTTTGTCATTGACATTTAAGCATGGCCTCATCCTTCAAGGGTGTCAAAAGCGGTCGGAGATGCTCCCGTCTTGCAATGAGGTATTTAAATATAATTTAAAATTAAATAGTCGAAAGTGGCAGAGTTGTACAATCACTTTCCCATTAACACTCTGATAATCAAGCGCTTTTATATATTGTTTATTTACTTTCAAATGCAATAGAGCAGAAATATTCTCGTAGGACAGGATCTCTTTCATGAATGTATTTCTGATATTTATTCATATTAATTAAATGTATATTAAATAAATATCAGATGTTTATTTATTTATTCATAATATTAATTAAATATATATTATCAGAGCTAAAAAAATTAAAAATAGAAAAAGAAATACACAAGCAGTTATTTTTTATGAAATTAAAAATTTAAAAGCATCTATGAACAGTACAAGAATATTGTACTAACTTTTTTTTCCTCAAAATTCCACTTTCTAACAAGAGAATCCACGTAGAACTACACTAGTTCGTAAATTTTAATGCAAAAATAATTATTAAAAAAATCACCTGATTTTGACTTTAACTTGTTGAATGCTGCAGATATGTGTATCAACAAGTTACTTCTAGTATTCAAAAGTTTTGACTAGACTTAAGAAGACATTAATTCACTCTTTACGTTCCCACAGCCAAGAAAATCAAACCGCATGTTATAATATTATGATTTGTTGTATTAAACCTTTTGTAATCCTCTATGCGTTTCACTATAAAATTTCGCTCTAACTGTTTGATAGCCAAAAGGATTTTTATTTGGCATTCGTATCATTTTGATCAATTCTAAATTAAATGTGCCCTTTGTAACACATTTACAAGGGGTTGGCTTGCGAATTTGTACCCGCGGCGCCAGGCTGCTTAATTCCCCTCGCTCGCTTCCCGCCCTCTCCTCCGCTGCCTCGTTTGTTTACTTCCGTATATTTTACTGTTACAGCTGCGAGAGTAATTTATTACGTTCAGTTAGCTCCCGAGGAGAACGGATTGCATTATCGTGGCAATTAGGCGCAGAAAAAATGCTTCTGCTACGCAAATGCACCTTCGCGGTCGTCACATTCGACTCGTTTTAATCGCAGGTGACTCAATTTTCCTTCCGCTCGGGTGTGTCTCGAAAGCGCGAGGAAAAAAGGCTTCTCGTCTCTGTGACGGGTGCATTGACGTGTTTGTTTACTATCGTTTGAGATTAGCAATTCGACCTTAGCTGAATCACTATTTTTTTATCGCTATTCTATTCAAGGTTGGGCAACAGCTGATCTAGTGCTGGAAGGACAAAGAGAAAGGCGGCCTCTAATTCAATAATATTGACATTATACAGCTTAGTGTCCAAAATTGAATTTGAAAATCTCTATAAACGCAGTTAGGGTGTTGAATTTTAATTCATTTCGGATAAAATACCTTAAATGATAAGTAGAAAAATGATTTTAAATTAGAACAAAGCACATTGAAGCACCAAAAGTAGGAGTAATTTTTGAAATTACTTTGGAATTGATATTTCAAGTTTTAGATTTTGAGAAAACTGAATACTGCCACAACTGGTCAGAACCCTCTAGAATGATTCAATCCTTCTGGATGTTTTTACTGTAAACTTATAACTAATCCTGCATTTTTCTTGATTCAAGAATATATTTTTTGTAATATCTCCTTAATTAGAATTTATTTTATTTAACCTTAAAATTAACTAATTATTATTATTGATACCCTTCAACAGCACGTTAATAATTATTTGTATTCCAAAATACATTGATAAAACATAATTCGAAATTAACCTTCTTTTTCCATTTTCTACAGGTGCTACAACACAACGAGCGAGGGTGCGGCCGCAGCAACAGCCCCGGCGGCCACGAGAGAGGCGGCCGGCAGAATGTCGGCCCTTTCGCAGCTGCAAGTGCTGCAGCAGTTTAGCAAGCAACTGGTGCGCGCCGCCTACGAGCAGGCCGTGAGCCGCGAGTGGCTGCGTAGCCTGCAACAGGCGGCCGCCGCGCTGGCCTCGGACCGCACAAATTCAGCGGCCGAGACGCAGCCCACCCATAAGGTGACGCGGCTCGACGAGGTGGTCAAGAAGCAGGATGACAACTCGGTGCAGACCTACATCCTGCCGCGCATTTTCAGCAGCTTGGCGTACAACCTGGAGAAGGTCGAGGGCCGCGTTGAGGCCGCTGGACAGCCTGAAATCGTGCCTGAGTGGAAGCTGAAGAGGACCAAAGAGGTTTCAAAGGTATAAGAGAGCGATTAAATTAAAATTTTACTGGCCCCAATTTTATACAGTTGATTTTCTTTGAAACCTTGATTAATAATGATTTTATATACTTCAGTCTCAACCGCAGAAAAGCTTTTCCGATATTTTTTTGCCACATAATTGCAAACAGTTGAAATATTCCTTACAGTTTGCTTGAACAAAAAACTGACATTTATTTAGTTTAAAAACCTTTTCTTAAAATTTTGTTGGTTGATTAGTTTTTACCCCCAAACAATCAAAAATTTTAATAATAAGTAATTAACTACATCGTCAGATATTTTTAACAAATTCTTTCCTCTTTGTCAGTTGGTGGTTGAAGCAAGGACGCGGAGTTTGCTGACCTCGATTGCCTCAGCCGAGAGCGTCGCGTCCAAACTAAAGCGGATTGAGGACCTCAGTGACCTCATCAAGCAGCATCCAGTTGCCAAGAGCTACTCAGTCAAGGTAACTGCGCCAAAAACTTGCTATTTCTGTTGAAATTAATGAGATCAAAATAAATTACCTTTCCAGCATGGAGGCATCAACACACTTTTGCGAATGAGAGCGCACGAGAGGAACGAACTGACAATGCTTTCAATCAGAGAAGCCCTTGCCATGATGGGCTACGTTGACCCCTTGCCTGGTAGGGGAATTAGGATCTTAAGCATGGATGGAGGTGGAACGAGGTCAGTTTTTTCTTTTTAAATTAGATATTTACTATCACCACTCAAAATAAGGACATTGCCAGAAATATGTATTATCTCTGAGCTTTGATATTGTTCAGAAGGTTACACAATGTTGAACTTGAAAATTTCCTGATTCTCTAAACAAGCCTAGAATCGCAAATGAAGAATCTTTACTTATCTTGCCAACGAGGTTGGCGTTGTGTCAAAAATGCTGAACTATTTTTAGCATCATTTTTTGTTAGAGTATTTGACTAAATCTGCAGTTAATTCAGTTCCGGACCATTAAGTTAAAATTATATTTCGTTCCATCAGAGGGGTCATGGTGATCCAGTTGCTGCGCAGACTGGAAGAGCTGACTGGGAAGCGGGTGTGCGAAATGTTCGACTTCATTTGCGGAGTGAGCACAGGTGCCATCATGGCGTGTCTATACGGGCCACACAAAAGGAACCTGGAGGACTGCTCGCTGCTGTACAAGGAGATTAGCTCGCGTATTTTCTCCAGGAGCCCCATCTGGGGCACCAGCAAGCTGCTGTGGAGCCACTCTTACTATGACACCGAGCATTGGGAGGAGCTGCTCAAAACCTACATTGGCACCATACCACTAATCAAAACTGCCAGAGACCCTAGCTGTCCCAAGGTATGCAACATTTAAAAGAAAAGACTTCTGAAATATAAAAATATTCTAATAAACTTATCTATTGCTTTGACTTGTCAGTTTTTTAAAGCAAATTTTTAAGCAACGAGACCAAAGTCTGTTTTGATTCCATTGTGGTAAAATATCAAATCATTCAATTTTATTTTAAAAATTAGGCAGTGTGTTAATAACAATAACATTTTCTAGTATTTTGGTTAAAACTCTTGCTTTTAACAGTGTCGATATGAACTTAAATCTATTCTACAGTGACTTGAATTATTAAAAAAATAAACTGAACCAATTTCATATAACATTTTCTGCGTTTGATCAAAAGAAATAATATGTATTTTGGCTTTGAAAAATGGCATCAAATACATCAGAATGACATGAATTAAATTGTTGAGTTTTTTGCCATCAAAACTAATTTATTTTCAAATCTTGAGACAAAACTTTTTGAAATAAAACAAGGAACTGTGTTATTACCTTTGGCAGATGGCAGCCGTGTCTACCGTGGTGAACCAAGCAGAAGTGATGCCCTACATTTTCCGCAACTATGAGTTACCTGAGGGCGTGCCAGCCCTTTACACTGGCAGCAGCAGGCACCAACTTTGGGAAGCGCCGCGCGCCTCTGCTGCCGCTCCTTCCTACTTTGGAGAGTTCAGGACAGGTGACCTCCTGCACCAGGTGGGCATATTGATCCTTTTTTTTGCGTATGAGTACTCATTGAAATTGATAGGATGGTGGTGTTTTGGTGAACAATCCAACGGCCATCGCCATCCACGAGGCTAAAATGCTTTGGCCCGGCGAACAGCTGCAGTGTGTTGTCTCTTTTGGCACTGGCCGCTGCCACCCTCTCGACCTGGCCATTAAAAACGCCGCCACCAACGGCAATGGTGATTCATACTCTTCTTGGAAGCAGAAATTCACTAAAATCCTGGAAAGTGCGACGGACACTGAAGGTATTCTTGTCTCTTTTGTGTATTATGTTTAAATTCAATTTTGGTTTATATCTCCAATGCACGTCAACATGCATAAAGTGTAATTACTTTTGTCCAAAGTTTTCAATTTACTTTTTTAGAAAAATATTTTAAAATATAATCTAGATAAATATTTTTCAAATGGATCTTCTCTGTGTGAATTTTTTATACTTCCTAGGAGAATACCGTTTGTAACAATTATTTTTTGGCAGATTTTATTCCTTTTTAAATTTTATTGCACTTTTAATTAAATCACTTTTTTCTTGATGAAGTATTAAATTTTAGTTTCAATTCAATTCAATTCACTTCATTCTTAATTTTTTATTGATTTACTTGCACAGTACTGATATAGTTAAATAAACTGTATTTTTTCTTAAGCAATTGCAAGAACAAACAAATAATACGTGCATTTTGCTCTATTTCCAGCCGTGCACAACATGCTGCACGATTTGCTGCCGAACAACGTGTACTTCCGATTCAACCCTTATGTGAAGGAAGTGTCAAGCATGTTCGAGATCAGACCGGAGAAGCTAGAGGAGTTGGAGAGGGAAGCCAGTCTCTACGCCCGCAGGAACGAAGAGAAATTCCACCAGGTGGCCGCCACCCTGACCCAGCCAAGGACCTACCTGCAGAAGGGCCAGGACTGGATCAAGCAGCAAACAACCTTACTTACCTCAAGGAAGCCATAGGCTTAATATCTCAAGTACGAGCAGTAATTTTGCATTTTTCTCTCCACATTTTTGTCGATTCTTGACTTTATTTCATCTGGCATGAAATACTGAAAGTATTTGTACAAGAACTCTCACAAAAAGTTAATCTTTGGAACCAACAAAATGTCGCAACCAAGCAAAAATGTATTTATGTCCCAAATCAGTCAGAGCGTGAGTTTATACCGTGTTTTAAATTACGAAAAAGTAATGTTTGGTTTATCGTGACAAAAACGTGCAGATGAACTCATTGTTTTTACCCTATTCAACTGTGCTGCAACTGTGCATACTAGTTATTATTGTTCTTACACCTTACACACGAAAAGTATTACTGTGATAATTTCCTTAGCGCGTTAAGTACCTTGCTTTCAGTCATTATGCGTATAAAATAATTAAGACGCTTTTTAGTGCTAATCAAACAATGAAAAGTTGCTGTTTTATTTCCGAGTAACTTCCCATTCTGAATATGCAGAGAAAAAGACTAATTTTGCTCAATATTATTGATGCGAATCCACGTAAATAAATAAAGATTGCAGACTTTAATTATTAGAGGTATTCCACTCTAGACAATTATTTGAATTATTATCTTTGATAAGGGATAAGACGCATACTTTATGAGAAAGTTTCACAAAAATAAATCTCAGTTTCAGACCCCAATTTTCATATGCGACCAACTTTCCAATTTTTTCAATCTCTTACTCATAAAATTCATAAATTGATCAGAGAAATGTATAGCATAGAAACGAAAAACGGAAAACACCATAGCTTTTATCGCTTTTATAAAGACCATAATTAAAATTATTTTTAACGTTTTATCTTCCTCGACTATTGCCATTACTGAAAATTTCAAAACTTTTCACTCTTCAGGAGAAATATTATTTATCAAATATATCTTCATTTGAAAACAAAGTTGAAACCGAAATTATTTTCGTATTTAATCTCTAAATAAGTTGTTCTTAATTTTCCCACCACCTATGTTAAAAAAAAATCAAATAAAAGCGCCAAAATAAAACACGACAGCGCGTCAGCACTGCACCTGCGCGTTGCAATGCAAGTCAAAAGAACGAACGAGGAGAAAACGAAACGAGAACACTAGCTCGAGTAGGCGAGTACGCGAGTAGCCCAGCGTCATATCACTATCACACGCCAACGCCAAACTGACGGGTGCCCGCGTGTAACCGTGTTAGGTTGGGAAAGTCTGTCAGTTCGTGACTCGTCGGCGACCGTAAATTGAATTAGGAAAGGTGTCTGAGGTGAGGCGAGAGGTCGAGAATGGCCCTGTTCCGCGCGTTGTCTTGCAGAGCGACTGAAATTCGGCAGCTGTCGCCGGTGGCCACGATCTTCGCCAGACAGCTGAGCGAGGTGACCAACCTGAAAGATGTTTTGTCCAAGAAGGTGCCGGCTGAGCAGGAGAAGGTCAAGGCCTTCCGCAAGGAGTTTGGTGCGACCAAAGTTGGCGACGTCACCGTTGACATGGTTAGTATTGTGCATGAATTAAAAACAAAATCAATAAAAATGAAAATGCGGTCATCGTGTGGAAAGAAAACGTGTCAAAGCAATCAGGAAGTTTTTTATTGATATCAATTTTAAAAGATTCTAATTAATAATGCTGCTTATTTTAATTACGAAGTTGAGACCCTCGGACGGTGAAACTGTACAAAAATTATGTAGACACGTAGTCTAAGGTTTTTTATTTAGCAACTCCTTTATTCCTTCACTAAAAACGCTTGAAATACATAGCAAAGAAAGAAACACTTTAGTATTTTGCACCACATTTCAAATGCAAATTATATTTTAAACATTTAAAATTTAAATTATGCTCATGTCTTTTCTAGATGTACGGTGGCATGCGCGGCATCAAAGGTCTGGTGACGGAGACGTCAGTGTTGGACCCTGATGAGGGCATCCGCTTCCGGGGCTACTCGATCCCTGAGTGCCAGAAGATGCTACCCAAGGCGCCAGGCGGCAACGAGCCGCTGCCCGAAGGCCTCTTCTGGCTGCTGGTGACCGGCGACGTGCCGACGGACGCTCAGGTCGCGTGGCTGTCCAAGGAGTGGGCCAACAGGGCCGGTCTGCCGTCACACGTGGTCACAATGCTCAACAACTTCCCGACCAACTTGCACCCGATGTCGCAGTTCAGCGCCGCCATCACCGCGCTCAACGCCGAGAGCAAGTTTGCCAAGGCCTACTCTGAGGGCGTCCACAAATCCAAGTACTGGAACTACGTCTATGAGGACTCGATGGACCTGATCGCCAAGCTGCCTGTTATCGCCGCCGCCATTTACAGGTAACGATTTCTTAAATGTCTTAATTTCTTTCGACCATAGTAAGCGCGTTTGGAAATGAACTCTATAAATTAATATTTAATTTCCATCAACAGTGATGTTTACAAATTCAAATAACAAGAAAATTATTTTATTTCTAACATTTTAAATTTTGTTTTTGGTGAACTTGTGATATTAGGGTACGATTTAATTTCTTTTTTATCTCATCTTTTAAATTTCGGGGTTTCCATGATAGTAGGACAGGAAAGTTCTCTACTTAACAAATCAATGGCATGCAAACTTCAAAATGACCTTTTTAAAGCTATATATTTTTTTAAAAATAAGTTGGGAGTTCCAAGTTAAAGTATAATTTCTTGTAAATGGCAATCAGATTGTCTCTGACATAATATTTCAATTTTTAGTATCTATAATTTGTTCTTGAAATGACAAATCTACATTTTGGGGGCTATAAAGCATTCAAATCAATTCCATAGAGGAATCTCTTTTTATAAGTTGCTTTTTATAAGGGTTTGAAACGGTCAAGACACGAGATTCCTATTCCTATGTTACAAATAGACCTGGACTCTGGGCACAAAAATATTTAACGGGGGACGCTGCCGATGTTGGCTGCCCAGTAAAACACCGCAGCCTCCTTTACCCCTAAAATTTATTATGTATATAAATAGCGATTTTTTTTAATTTTAGCAATACACCGTCTCTTCTAACATGTTTTGACCAGGGTTTGCCATTTTTGCAATGCGCAAAAATGCGCCACTGTGTTATTGCGCAAAAAAACAGTTAGAAAACCCCCACCAGTTTTGTCCTTTTTGCATAGTTCTGAATTTAACCCCGAAAAGTCACATTTCGCGCTTAAAAGTCATAAATTTTTGAAAATTGCGGAAAATAAACCATCTAAAAACAATAGCCCTAGTTATTTAACATGTTCCATTCAAAATTTAACATTTGCGTGCAAAGCTGATCTTTTCGTTACTTAAAATTCGTGAAAATACCTGCGTGTGTATTTCTCTCTTAATGCTATTTAAAAAGGAGCTTGAGCAAAGTGATTTTACAGAGATTTGAGATTTAAAGATTGACAAACCGCAACCTATTTCAATTTTATTCAGTCTCTCTGGTTTAAAATTAAATTTAGGTCAGGTTTACGTTATTAGTCATGCACATGGGACAAAAAATACTATCTAAAATATTTTGCCTGAATTTATTTTCTGTCAAAATATTTCTGATGTTACCTCAAAGAAGACTAACTTAAATTACAATAAGAAAATTAAAAAGCCAAGAAGCGACTTGTGTGACGTAGAATGCTTAAAAATACAGTGAAGGAATGCTTACTGCGTAGCAAGGCAACTAGTTAATTCCATTAAAAAGTCCGCGCTCACCTTACGTAGCGGCATTACGAAAGTCGTCGTTTACCTGCCGCTTATTTTTCTTATCTTTGCACTTTTAGGCAATGCATTTAAAACTAATCTTTTCCCAGGAACATGTACCGTGATGGACAGGGTTTGGGCGCAATCGACACAAGTAAGGACTGGAGTCACAACTTCAGCACGATGCTGGGATACGACAACCCCGAGTTCATCGAACTGATGCGCCTCTACCTGACCATCCACAGCGACCACGAAGGTGGCAACGTGAGCGCGCACACGGTGCACCTGGTCGGCTCGGCCCTCTCTGATCCCTACCTCTCATTTGCGGCCGGAATCAACGGCCTGGCAGGGCCGCTTCACGGTCTCGCCAACCAGGAGGTGCTTGTCTTCCTCACCAAGGCGCAGAAGGAGCTCGGCGGCGACTTCTCCGACGAAAAGCTCAAAGACTTCATCTGGAACACGCTCAAGTCTGGACAGGTCTGTATTTTTTACTGGGTTTTTATTTCATTATTTATAAAAAGTTGTTTTTTGCCAATTAAACACGATTGTAAAATTAAAAATAGTCGTAATATCCCTCTGATTTAATAACCCATGGAATGATATATGGGATAAATTTAAAAAAATGCTGAGGACCTGACTATTCTTGATCGTTTTCATTTCTATGTGTTATTATCATAAAATGAGTAGGTGTTTTAAAGAAATTCAAGCGAAAATAAATTTCCTAAAAAAGACAAACAGAATACGTGAAATATTTTTGATTTCGTTTTTATTTTTTTAATTTTTGGTTTTAAAAATTGACGTAAATTTTCACTCCATTCGAATTAATCAACTTCCATATAATTTATATCTTCGGAACAAACACATTTTGACGTTTTAATCTTTTCTTAATTTTATCTTTATTTATATTTCAGGTTGTGCCTGGCTACGGTCATGCGGTGCTGCGTAAAACAGACCCGCGGTACTCGTGCCAGCGCGAGTTCTGCCAGAAGCACCTACCCGACGACAAGCTGTTCAAGCTGGTGTCGCAGCTGTACAAACTGGTGCCGCCCATCCTGATGGAGACTGGCAAGGTAAAGAACCCTTGGCCCAACGTGGACGCACACTCGGGCGTCATCCTGCAGTACTACGGCCTCAAGGAGATGAACTACTACACGGTACTGTTTGGCGTGTCGCGTGCGCTCGGCACGCTTGCCTCGCTCATCTGGGACCGCGCCCTCGGCCTGCCCATCGAGCGACCCAAGTCCATGTCCACTGAAGGCCTCATGAAGCTGGTCGGCGCTGCCAAGTAAGACGCGCCGCCCTGAGAAAGTTTCCGATTTACTTAGGTGAGTTTCGAGACCAACTGAGGGAAAAAGGAATGATTCAATTTTTCACCACTGGTTTTACCCGTTTTTTTTTTTGGCAAATTTCAACCGTTATCTTGCGTGAGAACGACAAACTTATTTATTCAAGTGATCCTTAGTGAAATGACAATTTAAAAATTTGAGAGGGGCACAGTTACAATGACAAAGACATATTTGTTGCCACCTTGGGAACGTGCTCTTCCCACGCTTTTATATTTGAATGGTGCATGTACAAAAAGAAACAGGAAAGTGCACTGTACTATTGAATGTGGCTTTGACGCTTTCTTGAAAATAATTTTTATGTAGAAGAATGTTTGTCTGTTACAGCCATCTTATACTAGGCCAAATTTTTTTTGTAAATTTAAAGAACTTGAATGCAAAATATATTAAGCGCATGCGTTGTATTTTTGACTAGTTTTAAAAACATGAATGTTTAGACCAATTGTGAGAATAAAAAATAATTAAAACTGTTTGATCTGTTTCAGGTGTGAGAGATCGAGTTGTCCATAAAAACTGACGTTGAAATCAAATCGGAAGACAGCCAGGTGTGAAGGCTACCAGAAGCGTACTTATCAATCGGAATTCCTATTATTGTTCATTTTATTTAAATTATTGAATCTCCTGCCATTCGAGGTCTGAATGTTTAGATTGCACTTTAGCAGTCAAATCGAAAATCAAACAAATGCGCCGTATAGTTCATTTTAATTTACCAAGTTAAGTTTGTAACTTTCTCAGAAGCCAGCCCTCCTGAAACATGGTATTATTTAGTGCAAAGCCAACGCAAGATTTGCATCTAGTTACTGGATGGTCCTACCAAATATCATTTAAGGATAATGTACTACTTTTTTGCACATCCTAGATGCGCGCCGACCAATACTATGTTGAATAATGTTAACTATTTTGCAGCCGCAGCTTGATTCTCAGTATCGGAAATAATTATTAGTGTCTCGTCATATTGTACGTTGAACGAAATAAAAATTCTCAAAAGCTAACATTTACAGTAAACCCTGTGGTAATTTAATTTCGCTCAACCTGAACGAATGAAGTCATAATAGTGCTAATTGGTGCTAACACGCCAGGTGTTAATTATTGCATGACCTCAATCCTCAAAATCAAAACAATAATACAATTGAAAAATGTTTTCGGTAAAATATTGGTTTTTCAAGCGTTAGAGTTTTGGTTACGTGATACAAATTTTTTAAAATACTATGTTGAAAACCAATAAGATGAAAAATAGAAAATAGATAAGCATTATAATAGTCTCTTGCGCATGTCCTTTTACCAGTCCCCGTGTCAGTCAGCCGGTCGATAAACACGGCGCTTGCTGATGTGAGGAGACACGACAGTGAAAGTAAACAAAAAATTGAAATATCAGGCTGGCTGGTCCTCACGAATTTGACACTAAACACAAACACTCAGTAAGGTATGTTAAATATTTTCACGAGATCAACTACAAAACATAATTAAATATGATATATAAAACTCAAAATTGCATGCGCAGAACATTCCATCCAAATATACGCATACACGTATTATATAATTTATCTTCATCATTTTGACACTCCAACAGGAAAGGACGATTTTGTAATGAGGGAAATGTGGTAACACATGGAAAATGAAGTACCACGTACTAATTTTCTGCGCCTTCATCGCGCTCGCCTCTGCGGAATATGACCTAGCAGAGGAAGGTTCGTCAGAATTGTGCTTTTATCAGTCAGCAACCAAACTTTAACAATATTAAAATCCTTTTACGCAGATGAGGAGTACTCAGTGGATTCAGACAACTATGATTGGCAGCATGTCCTGCTCGGAAAGGACGGCGAACGTGACAAACGGGATACGAGTCCATCTCCACTGCCTGCGGAACCGAGCAACAATTCGTCTTCACCGGCTGCCGAAGCCACCCCTGAGGTCTCAGTGGCCAACACGACGACCACGCCTCCTCCAGACCCTGTGCTGCCGGACATGGGGTCCGCCGAGGCCGAGAAGAACAGCTCGATGGCCATCTTCTTCGTGCTGTGCGTGCTGGCGCTGTGCATCCTGCTGATCCACTTGATGCTGCTAGTCAACTTCCAGTACCTGCCTGAGAGCGTGGTCATCGTCTTCCTCGGTGCCTTGATCGGCCTGGTGATCAACCTCATGTCCAATCAGAACATCGCCAACTGGAAACGCGAAGAGGCCTTCTCGCCAACTGCTTTTTTCCTCGTCCTCCTGCCGCCCATCATCTTCGAGTCTGGCTACAACCTGCACAAGGGAAACTTCTTCCAGAACATTGGCTCCATCCTGGTAACAAAAATCATTACTATATTCTGGAAAGAAAAAATGACACTTTCAGGGCGATCAGGAACGAGATTATAGGCACATCAGACTTCAGGGTGCATCCTGAGCCCCCTGATGGATTCCAAAGAGTCAAATTGAACATATTTCTGAAAGCTAATGACTTGGCCGTTCCAACAGTGTGCAGAATTTACAGATCCAACCAATACAGAGCCCGTCAGGCGCTCGTTACGATTTCTTGCATGCAAATTAAATTATATAGAACAGCGTTCCTGCTCATCGAGCAAAATTCTCATCCACAAATCACTTTTGTTCTACAGGTTTTTGCCATCTTCGGCACCCTGATCTCAGCGGTAGTCATCGGCGGCGGCGTCTACATGCTGGGCGTCGCCGACGTCGCTTACCAACTGAGCTTTGTCGAGAGTCTGGCGTTTGGCTCGCTCATTTCTGCCGTCGATCCGGTAGCCACCGTCGCTATCTTCCACGCGCTGGACGTTGATCCGGTGCTCAACATGCTGGTCTTTGGTGAGAGCATCCTCAATGACGCCGTCGCCATCGTGCTCACCTCCACTGTCCTTCAGTCGGCCTCGACAGACGCGCAGATGACGCCTGGACAGGGACTCATCTCAGGAATTGGAAGGTTTGGAGTGACAATTTTTTTTACTGTATTAGTGTTAAAAGATGCTGTTGCCTAAAAACATTTTAAATTGCCTGAAATCTGAAATAATCCTACCACGAGAAATTTTAGACCACATACTAGTGCAAATATTTTTAATGCTTGGAAAAGTTTTTCAGACTTTTTTCAAACTCTGTGGCGCAGGTTTTGCATGATGTTTTTCGCCTCTGCTGGCATCGGAGTGTTGTTCGCGTTGGTGAGCGCGCTTCTTTTGAAACACGCAGACTTGCGCAAGAATCCTTCACTCGAGTTTGGAATGATGCTGGTCTTCACCTACGCGCCCTATGCACTCGCTGAAGGACTTCACCTCTCAGGTGAGACAAATAAAAATTTCTGCCTTCTAATTTAAGTTATGTCAAAAATATATTTTTTTAGTTTAGGATACTCTGAATTAAGGTCAAATATGACATTGGAGTGTCCCTGAAAAATCGGGCTAGTTGGATTCAAATTAGGTAAACTTAATCTAAAGTTGATAAAAAGATCAACGAAAAGAGAAGGCAATTTTATAAAAAAAATTTGGGGTGCCTTGGAGTTACAAATTTAAAGGTCGACTTTTAATGATTTTTGCAGTAGTGATTATGTATGAAATTAACGTTTATGGACAGTTCTCCTCAAACAACAGTTTCCAGCTTGCTTGAATCCTAATCAAGAACAGTGTGGAATAATTAAGACCCCTTTGAAAAATATCCAATCAAAAAAAAATAAAAACTTCGATTTTTAAGTTTTTAAGTCATTTGTCAGTGCACTCATAAATATTTCGTTTTCAGGAATCATGGCTATTCTCTTTTGCGGCATCGTCATGTCGCATTACACGCATTTCAACCTTTCGACGGTGACGCAAATCACGATGCAGCAGACGATGCGCACACTCGCCTTCATTGCGGAGACGTGCGTCTTCGCCTACCTCGGCCTGGCCATCTTCAGCTTCCGGCACCGACTCGAGCCGGCTCTTGTTATCTGGAGCCTGGTATTTTGTCTGCTCGGACGGGCGCTCAACATCTTTCCTCTGGCAGCTCTAGTCAACAAGTTCCGCGAGCACAAAATCACGCCCAAAATGATGTTTATCATGTGGTTTAGCGGTCAGTTCACCTCTTATATATCAACCCCTACACAGGAAAATTTTATTTACAAACTGTTTAACAATATTTAAAATAAGAGTTTTCTGGAAAGATAAAATATATATTTTTTTTATTCCGCATACTTGCTGCAAATTTCTAAAAATTTTAAATTTTAATTCGCTGCTCTTGAAATTTTATTGATTTAGCCATGCCTAAAATAAAATATAATGTCCAGGTTTGAGGGGTGCGATTGCGTACGCATTGTCTCTTCACTTGGAATTCAGCGAAGAGAGCAGACATGTGATTGTGACCACGACTTTGGTGATTGTGCTGGTGACCACTATGTTCTTTGGAGGATCAACCATGCCCCTGATGAAGGTACAATTGAAACTTTAAAAATATTTCAAAACGTTTTAAAATATAATTTTGTTCAGTTTCTGCAAGCAAAGAAGAGTGGTCGGCGACGGCGTAGGAGAAGCAGCAGAGCCAAAGAGCTGATCATCAGCAAAACCAGAGAAATGGTAAGAAAACTAATGCATATTTTAATTTTTGTTGAAAAAAAAAATCCAAAAAAGGGCCAGGCTTTGGACTCGGAGCACATTTCTGAGATGACCGAGGAGGATGAAGTTGGATTTACACAGTCACGTGGCTTCGCGTGGTGGGACTACAAGTATTTCATTCCGTTCTTCACCAGAAGATTCACCCAACAGGTGCAGACTGAATTTTCCCACAATGATGCAAATGATTTTTCATGGCGTTAATTCCAGGAGCTGAAGGACTGTCGATCGCAGATGACTGACCTGACAAATCGCTGGTACGAGGCCATCAGGGTTTCGCCCAATGAAGACGAATCTGATGAGAACGACGAGGAGCAGCACATAATTCAAAAGGGAAAGCCGTCCACCAGCAGATCTTAAATAATATCCAAGCACAACATTGGCTTTTCTTTAAAAGGCGGCTCGCCTTTTATTATATTTATTCCTCATCTATTTATGGATTGTTCATTCTTGCCATGTTTGTTTCTTTGTTCCTCTCAAATCAAAAGGGATGCTTCAACAGAATTTGTATGAAGAAACCATCATATACCCTTATCGCTGTTGTCTTAATGTGATAATCTAAAGCATCGAAGTGTGATAACTTATTTGTGTGCAATTTTGCAAGTCATAATGTCAGTCAGTATACACGAAAATATTGTGAATAAAACTGAAAAATATAAATGACAATAAACCAAATAAAATATATTTATTCTTACCGAGACTTACAGCCTAGTTAAACTATTTGAAATTAAATATTATGAAATTGTTTAGTAAAACGTGGTTGGAATACTATTTAATTCATATTAGCAATACGGGAAAAAGACGAAAAAAGGTTCATCTAAAAAACTGGGAAATTAATTCTTGGCAAGTTTTTGCAGTCAAGAAAAACAATTGCATAATTAATTTCTTGTGATGTTGCATTATGTGACAAGGTACCTAATGATCTATTGTTATCTTATCGCTTCAAAGGATTGAATTTAGAAATAACAATGCCGAAAAAGCATTGGCAGCATTTTGCTTGCCTGAATTTGCTGCTTCACCAAGATACTAACTTCATATCTTGATTAAGATGCCACAAACGTACCTTAAAACGGGGCCAGCGAATTAAAAATCATCGCAATCACCGTCCTCTTCAAAAGTTGAAAGGACGCACGTGCGCAGCATCATGTGGAACGCACTTTTCGGAAGGTAAGTGATTAGCACTTAACAAAACATTGGAAATTTAATACCAATATTTTTATATTTGCTTGTGGAAAATTTATTAATGATTTTTTAGTTACTCACGAGAAATTGCGCTTTAAAAGTAGAACGAAAATTAAAAATTATATACCTTTTAACTGATGACATGGGATTTACACTATATCAAATAAGAAATAAAACTGTTAACTATCGTCCAGCACGGAACCTACGGCTCCCATTCCAACCGCTTTAGAGGTGACATTTACGCTCAATGGCAATCAAGTGACCGGTGAGTGATCATATGACCTAAATTCACTTCAAATTTTCCTAAAATTGTTGGCACTTTAATATTGACAGAAGTTTTCAATTTATTTGCAAACATTGTAACATATTTAAAATGAAAGCTTAACAATATTTTTTTAATTAATTCAGTTGGTGATGAGATTGCCGAGGGCACGTCTTTGAACGCGTACATCCGCGATGTGGCGAAACTTAAGGGAACCAAGTTCATGTGCACTGAAGGAGGCTGCGGAGCGTGCGTTGTCGCTGCCACCGCGGAACACCCTGTTACAAGGGAGCGAAAAACCTTCTCCATCAACTCGGTACTTTAATCAAATGTGTGTGAGGAGAAGATATTAACTTGACACTTTGATCAAAGTGTTTGGTTCCGGTCTTCGCGTGCCATGGATGGGACATCAGGACGGTGGAGGGCATTGGCAACAAACGTGACGGCTATCACCAGGTGCAGGCTAATCTGGCGCAATTTAACGGCACACAGTGTGGATTCTGCTCGCCAGGAATGGTCATGAATATGTACAGGTGAGCATATCAGATGTCCAATTGATGTGAAATAGTATAAATTAAAAAGGGCCTTATTTGTCAGTTATTGATAACAGTTTTGACCATTATTTTATAAAATCGAAAAAGGATACGGTAAAGTTTTCGTTTAGATTTATTTAAACGCCTGCAAGAAATGAAGTTAGGCAATCTGCTCGACAGCGATGCTAATCAGGTTGCATATGGATTAAACTAAATTTCCGCAGTTTGGTGGCGGACGGTAAAACCCCGACCATGGCTGAGGTTGAAAACTCTTTCGGCGGCAACATCTGCCGCTGCACAGGCTACCGTTCCATCCTGGACGCCTTCAAGGCCCTCGCGACGGACGCCACCCCCTTGATGAAGAAACAGTGCGCCGACATTGAGGTATACACTACACAAAAAATTAATATTTTTTTCTCGTCTCACGGAGAATGAAATTCAGGACCTGTACAAAATATGCTCGAAGACGGGCAAGGCCTGCTCGGGTTCGTGCAAGAAGGACACGTTCGAGGAAGTGAAGGTCAAGTCTGTGAAGGTGCCAGCTGCCAACTGGTACAAGGTGGCATCGTTTGACGAGCTCTTCTCGGTGATTGCGTCGCTCGGCACGGCCACGTACCAGTTGTCGGCCGGAAATACGGCTGAAGGCGTCTACCGCCACTACAACCGCCAGTTCGACGCCCGCATCGACGTTAAGGACGTGCCTGAGCTGAGGGGCGTCGTCGCGGGGGGCGGCTTCTTCCAAATCGGAGGCAATACCACCCTGACCGAGGCCATCGCAGCCTTCAAAACTCAGGCCAACACCTCTGGCTTTGAGTACCTCAGCCAGATCGCTGACCACATCGACCTTGTTGCCAACACGCCAGTCCGAAATGTGAGAACCAGATTATCTGAATGGATTTTTGGTTAAAAGTTAAAATGTGAAATTTAGATTGCAACACTTGCTGGGAATTTGATGCTCAAGAAGCATCACCCCGAGTTCCCTTCAGATATTTTTGTAATCATGGAGGCTGCTGATGCCTCCATCGTCGTTCGTAAGTTTTCCGAATTTATTTCAATTCTGTTTGTCAGGAGATATTTTTCAGATACCAGCACTACTGGCTATGAATTCGTTAAAATAATTGATTTCTTAAACTACGACATGACTGGAAAAGTCATCCAGAGCATTTACTTTGACCCACTCGATGGAAATCACCGCTTCAGGACTTTCAAGGTTAAATAAAATTCGTATGGATTGAAAACAACTGTCTAAAATTTGCAAATTAGATCACACCAAGAAAACAAAACGCCCATGCGTATGTAAGCGCCGGATTCCGCGTCCACGTCTCGGACACGACCAACTGGACCGTCGACCAACAGCCCCGCATCGTCTACTGCGGCATCAATCCGGACTTTGTAAGGAAAAATATTACGATTTAAGAAATATTCGCTTATCCTCCATTTTGCAGCATCACGCGACCAACACGGAGAACTACCTGATGGGCAAAAACCTACTGGACCCAGCCACCGTCCAAGGGGCAATCAGCACCCTGGCAGCCGAGCTGCAGCCCGACAACCAACTGATCGACGCCAGCCCTGAGTTCAGGAAGCAGATCGCCCAGGGTGTCTTCTACAAGTTCCTGCTTGGCCTTGATCCAACCAGGGTATATAATAAAAGGAATAATCTGGCCTTTTATTATAATATCTACGTTTTTCACTCAGGTGGCTGCAAACAAGCGTTCCGGCGCCGACAACCTGATCCGACCGCTGTCCTCGGGAAATCAGGACTTTGAGACAAACCCTGGTGTTTACCCACTGAACGAGCCAATTCCCAAGCTGGAGGCGGCCGCGCAAACCGCCGGCGAGGCAGAGTACATCAACGACCTGCCAGAGCGACCTGGCGAGTTACATGGTGCTTTCGTGCTCACTACGCAGGCCACGGGCACAATCACGTCCATTGACGACTCAGCTGCCCTCGCCACCCCCGGAGTCGTGGCATTCTTCAAGGCAGCCGACATTCCTGGCACCAACTCTTTCACCCCGCAGACTCTTCCCCTATTTGTCGAAGATGAAGAGGTCACTGCAGTCTAACTTAACTAAGCGAAAAAGACTTTGAAATTTAATTCATTTTAATAGGTTTTCTGCAGTGGACCAGTGCGCTACGCTGGTCAAATCGTGGGTCTGGTTGTCGCCACAAGCAGAATGGCGGCCACCTTGGGAGCCGGATTGGTCAGCGTTGCTTACGCAAAAGGTGAAAAGCCGGTTCTGTCGGTCGCAGAGGTGATGAAGACGGCTACCAGCAGAACGCACGTTGTCAAGAAAAGCGAAGTAAAAAAGGAAAAAGGTAGGGAAAAGATTTTATTTTTCTAAAAATTTTAAATAATATATATTTTATAAATATTGTGTTTTGGATGTTTTACATTTTAAATTTTTTATAAATGATTTAGATTTTAGGAGAGGTTTTATGTGATTTCCAGATGACTGAAATACAATTTGTACAGTGTATTTACAGAAAATAGCATTCGGATAAATAGTAATTTGTAATTAAAAATAAAAACGGAAATTTAAAATGATTTCAATGCAACGGTCGATATATTTTATTATTCCGATGTTTCAGTGAAAG
This sequence comes from Cloeon dipterum, assembly GCF_949628265.1. NCBI lineage: Eukaryota > Metazoa > Arthropoda > Insecta > Ephemeroptera > Baetidae > Cloeon > Cloeon dipterum. The sequence goes on from NC_088787.1 coordinate 25,189,957, forward strand.
CTGCCTTCAACATCAACGGCAGCTTCGAGATTGCCAGCCAATACCACATGCACATGGAGACACACACTTGCGTCGTGGTGCCTACCGAAGACGGCTACGATGTGTACTCGGCTTCGCAGTGGATCGATCACATCCAGCAAGTCATCTCACAAGTGCTCAACATCACCGAGAGCACGTAATAAAATCATAATTATTTGCCGGAAAAATAAAGATAAAAACGCATCCTATACAGCGTGAACGTTGCTGTTCGCCGTCTCGGCGGTGGCTACGGGGGCAAAATCTCCCGACCAGCCCAGGTGGCCGCTGCCTGTGCTTTGGCTGCTCACAAACTAGGCAAGCCTGTCCGCATCGTCATGAGTTTGAGGACTAATATGGAGGCAATGGGCAAGAGGTTCCCTTACGTTCACAATTACGAGGTAAGATTTTATTTGTAGTAAATCATTAATTATAGATGCTCAATGACTCTACAAAATAATATTCAAACTTCTTCATGCATAAAATAAAATGAAAAAATCCGATATTCCCTTTAGGTCGGCGTGGACACGAACGGAAAAATCGAGTACCTGACCTCAGAGTGCCTCCAGGACAACGGCTTCACGTTCAACGAAGCCCCACTACCTGAGCTGACCGCCTTCTACCCCAACTGCTACGATTCAAGCACGTTTAATATGAACGTGCAGATGATCCGCACAGACAAGGCGTCCAATACGCCTTGCCGTGGTCCTGGCACCACTGAGGGCGTCGCTTTCATCGAGGAGATCATGGAGCGCATCGCCAGGGTGACCAAACTGGACCCTCTGCAGGTGCGCCTGAACAACATGCTCCTGGTGGAAAACCCGCTGCCTACCATGATCGATGACCTCAAGGTGTCGGCTGACTACGACAACCGCAAGGCCAATGTCCAGGCCTTCAACTCTGTATGTGAACTGGTTCTGGCGGAAATTAATGGTTATTGACAATTTTATTATTTTTGACCAGTCAAACAGGTGGAAGAAGAGGGGGATGGCGATTGTGCCCATGCAATACCGTTTCCCCGTTGGTGGAAACTACAGCGCCATTGTGTCCATCCACCACGGTGACGGCTCTGTGTCCATTGCGCATGGAGGTATCGAGATGGGCCAAGGCATGAACACAAAGGTAAATTTTTTGGAATGCTCTGTAAGAAGTATTAAAAGTTTTTGATGACGAGAGTTAATTTTAATAATAATTTATTTGTCTTTTGGCATGCACATAATTTAACACAGTAATGCAATAAACCACATACATCCAATTGCAAATCAAACATTCAGTTACATTCACTCAAAAAGAAAAGAAAAATTGAAGTTGCTACAACTTCTGTACACAATCAAAATACTCTTCAGCACTATAAAACTGTTTTTGATGTACAAATTCACGCAGCATAGCAACAAACTCCTTATAACGCGGCTCAAGACGAAGAGACACTGGCAGCGCATTATACAAAGTAGCTGCACAAGTTAGTGGGTTTTGTTTAGAGATTTTTTTTGTAACCAAATTATCTAAATTTAATGGGTATTAACTAAAATAACTCTTCTGTAATAAAATTTCGGCTCTCTCGCCAAAAATTGAAACATGTTTTTGCTACTTTAAAAAAACCAAGTACTAAATAATGATGAATTTTCTAACAGGTCGCTCAAGTTGCAGCCCACATCCTGCAGATTCCGCTGAGTAAGATTTCCATCAAGCCCAGCACCTCTCTGACCTCGGCGAACAACATGGTAACCGGAGGCAGCATTGGCAGTGAAGCAGTCTCTTACGTAATGCCGCAAGAGAACGTAAAATAATGGTTACTAAATAAAACAACTCTTTGCTCTGTAGGCTGCCATGAAAGCGTGTAATATACTTTTGGAACGTCTCGCACCCATCAGGGAGAGTTTGGGCAACCCGACCTGGGAGCAGCTTGTGCAGGAAGCCTACTGGCAAAACGTTGACATGATTGCCACGCACATGTAATGCATCCCTTTATTTTTTTAAAGGATTGAAAATTATTTCAACAGGACAAAGAGCCAAAATTAAAAATACAAATTTTGTTTTTGGGAAATTTAAAAATATTTTTAAAGAGTTTATAATATTATACGAATGTGCAGGTTTGCCCCTGGCCAAGAGGTTTCACCTTACAACATTTGGGGCGCGGCCATCGCCGAAGTGGAAGTGGACATCCTGACCGGCGAACGCCAAGTGCTCAGGGTGGACATCGTCGAGGACGTGGGTCAGAGCCTGAGCCCACTTATCGACGTCGGCCAGATCGAGGGCGCCTTCGTCATGGGCATGGGCTACTGGCTCACGGAGGAGCTAAAGTACGACCCTAACAGCGGACGCCTCCTCAACACCAGGACATGGGTAAACTATCTAAAATACCTTTTGAGCCGAAGTAAAATCATTACTTTCAATTTAGAACTACAAAGTGCCTGGTGCGAAAGACATTCCTGCCGACTTCAGGATCAACTTCAGGAAAAATGCTTCTAACCCTCTTGGCGTTCTAAATTCGAAGGGTGAGGAGGCTAAAATTAAAATTATGAATCACCCTATACTTTTCATGTATTTTAGCAACTGGTGAACCAGCGCTCAACATGTCGATTGTGTGTTTATTTGCGCTGAGAAATGCCTTGGACTCAGCTCGCGTTGATGCTGGAGATGCGTCTGATTATTATGACATCAGTATGTTTTTTAATGGATTTAAATTTAAGTAGCAATAATTTTATTTTAAAAATTTTCAGAGCTGCCGGCAACCGTTGAAACTGTTGCAATGACAAGTCTGACAGATCCTACCCAGTTTACATTTGATTGATTCACGAATTAAAAATAAAAATCAATCATGCAGATTATTTAAAATAAATTTATATTCGTAATTGAAAATATTTTTTAACTATCAATAAACCTGCTAATTATGAATACGTTAAAAGTTGCGAAACTATCCCATTTTTGAGGTGATGGGCCTCTATAAGTTTGAGAAAACTGAAGGACTTTTGCAATTGCACGAGATAAAGAGTAAGATTTTAGATAATTTATTGCTTCATCATTGACGTTTGGAGCGTAGAATAACGTATTAATTAGAGTTAAGGAAATATAAGAGCCACATTCCGTCAAAGCAACAAATTTCTGTCCGGGGGTCGATGGATTTTGATGAATTTTTTTTTTTGCGGTAATTTGGCCCTAATTGTACTACAATACAATTGAGAAAACTCCGACTTTCCCATTTTTGCGGGTTTTGCGGGCGTTAAAGGGTCAAAATCTGGGAATTTTGAGTACTTCATAACTTTGCTCAGGGTGTGGTCCTAGAACAAAAATTAAAAAAACCCGCAAACTCGTCTTAACAAGACAAACAACTTTTACATTGACCTCAAAGTGGTAGGTCAAAGGTCAATGTCATAAAAATTAATTTTTGGATTTTAAACTCAAATTTGAAAATGAATATATCGAAATTTTTTATTTTTTTCATGACCATTTTGTAGAGCACAAAATATTAAGCTAAAAACGTTAAAATTTGGAATGGCGTTTTTCCTCATTTTTTTAATAAAAAATGAAAACTTCGAAAAGCCTTGTTTTTCGAAGCTGGTAAAAAACGATGACCAACCAAATCTCGACTTCTAGTCATCCGAATTTAAAAAACCGCATACCGTTAGACTCCTCTCGACGTCCCTAAGTGCACTAAAGGGGTATAAGACCCACCAACCCCCAACCCCCTTTTAACCCCCTCAATAACGTGAAATTTAGAATTTTTCGTCTGTTTCAACACCATTGCACGACGTTGACGAGTAATTGTCTTCTTCAAACCAATTCAGTTACTTAGTTCACTTCAAGTCGAGTCAAAAGGTACTTAATTTTTGTTAATAGGACCATCAAAAACTGAGATTCGGGTGCACAAAGTTTTTTTATCGAGACGGATGCAATAAAATTCTGGATGATCGACCAAATCTCGACTTCTAATCATCTGATTTTGAAAAACCGCGTACCGTTAGACTCCTCTCGACGTCCCTAAGTGCACTAAAGGGGTATGAGACCCACCAACCCCCTACCCCCTTTTAACCCCCTCAAGAACATGAAATTTAGCATTTTTTCGTCCGTTTCAACACCTTAGCACGACGTTGACGAGTAATTGTCTTCTTCAAACCAATTCAGTTACTTAGTTCACGCAAAGACGAGTCAAACGGAACTTATTTTTTGTAAATAGGACCATCAAAAACTGAGATTCGGGTGCACAAAGTTTTTTTATCGAGACGGATGCAATAAAATGCTTGATGAGCACCAAATCTCGAATTCGGCGCTAAAAATCTCGTCGCAATTATAAAATAAACAGCACGCCACTCAACTTGCCCTGACATCCCTTTCGGGATTAAAGGGTGCAATCCCATTACACCCCTAATACACACCCCATCCCGAGCGTTTATTTTTGTATTCATTTTTGTGCGGAAAAGTGTAATTTAACCACTTCTGAGACACTGAAAACAGAAATGGAGACCCCAAATACCCATATTTGGCTTCTAGCTTCCCAGAACCATCAACCCATTTAGTGCAGAATTCGAGATTTGGTGCTCATCAAGCATTTTATTGCATCCATCACGATAAAAAAAACATTGTGCACCTAAATCTCAGGTTGTGATGGTCCTATTTACAAAATATTAGTTCCGTTTGACTCTTCTTTGAGTGAACTAAGTAACTGAATTGGTTTGAAGAAGACAATTACTCGTCAACGTCGTGCTAAGGTGTTGAAGCGGACGAAAAAATGCTAAATTTTCCGTTATTGAGGGGGTTAAAAGGGGGTAGGGGGTTGGTGGGTGTCATACCCCTTTAATGCACCTGGGGATGTTAAGACGAGTCTAACGGTATGCGGTTTTTCAAAATCAGATGATTAGAAGTCGAGATTTGGTCGATCATCCAGAATTTTATTGCATCGCGTTTAGAATAAAAATCTTTGTGCACCCGAATCTCGGATTGTAGTGGTCCTATTAACAAAAATTAAGTACCTTTTGACTCGACTTGAAGTGAACTAAGTAACTGAATTGGTTTGAAGAAGACAATTACTCGTCAACGTCGTGCAATGGTGTTGAAACAGACGAAAAATTCTAAATTTCACGTTATTGAGGGGGTTAAAAGGGGGTTGGGGGTTGGTGGGTCTTATACCCCTTTAGTGCACTTAGAGACGTCGAGAGGAGTCTAACGGTATGCGGTTTTTTAAATTCGGATGACTAGAAGTCGAGATTTGGTCGGTCATCGTTTTTTACCAGCTTCGAAAAACAAGGCTTTTCGAAGTTTTCATTTTTTATTAAAAAAATGAGGAAAAACGCCATTCCAAATTTTAACGTTTTTAGCTTAATTTTTTATGGTCTACAAAATGGGCATGAAAAAAATAAAAAATTTCGATATATTCATTTTCAAATTTGAGTTTAAAATAAAAAAATCAATTTTTATGACCTTGACCTTTGACCTACCACTTTGAGGTCAATGTAAAAGTTGTTTGTCTTGTTAAGACGAGTTTACGGGTTTTTTAATTTTTGTTCTAGGACCACCCTGAGCAAAGTTGTTAAGTACTCAAAATTCCCAGATTTTGACCCTTTAACGCCCGCAAAGCCCGCAAAAATTGGAAAGTCGGAGTTTTCTCAATTTTATTGTATTACAATTAGGGCCAAATTACCGGAATAAAAATTCATCAAAATCCATCGACCCCCGGACAGAAATTTGTTGCTTTGACGGAATGTGGCTCATAAACAGTTTTCTTTTATTCTGGGTAGTTTTTCGTTTCAATTTTACTTCATAATAATTTGAATTTGTTTATATATATATATATATATATATATATATATATATATATATATATATATATATATATATATATATATATATATATATATATGCTGTATGAATCGTTAAATAGAATAAAACAAAACAAAAACGTGGCAAAATATTTAGGCCGACGCAGATACGTGCATCGTATCGCGTTGAGCACATTATCTAAGAGATAATTCACAGTGAAATTTCCCGTTAAGTGTTTAAACAATCGAACAACCAAAAACAAAATCGACTGATCCATCCAAGATTAGTCAAAGGCAGTGTTATGTGACAAAAGCAATCAACGCTTGTTATCAGATGCATCAATATGAAAAACCAATCAAACGAGAGAAGACAGTATCAAATTTTTGATTAATCAAATGACTCGGTATAAAAAGGGTTGTGTTTAAAATTATATAACCACTTTTGTCCTCTGCTAAAGTAGCAAGAACAAAATGTGGAACTCCCTGTTTGGAAAAAGGTAACAAAATTTTCTAGCCAAATGCTCAGTGGAACTAACAAAATCTTTCTGAAGCTCTGGGGAGCCGATCCCAACTGCACTGGAGGTGACGTTTCAATTAAATGGAAAACAGGTTACGGGTAAGTTAAATAAAAAAAAATATAACTGCTGACACAGATGAAAAGTTGGAAGTGAGATAAAGGAAGGGACGTCGTTGAACACGTACATCCGCGATGTGGCCAAACTCAAGGGGACCAAGTTCATGTGCAACGAGGGAGGATGCGGGGCGTGCGTTGTTGCGGCAACCATCACACACCCTATCACTGCAGAAAAGCAAACCCTGTCCGTCAACTCAGTAAAAATATTGTTTCTTGCTCGCCAATACGCGAATAAATAAATCTTAACTCGCGTCACAGTGTCTGGTGCCGGTCTTCGCGTGCCACGGATGGGAAATCAGGACGGTTGAGGGCATTGGCAACAAGCGCGATGGATACCACCAGGCGCAAGCCAACCTGGCCAAATTCAATGGCACCCAGTGTGGATACTGCTCACCCGGAATGGTCATGAATATGTACAGGTATGTATAATTGTTTTTCTTTCATAAAATATGCATCTAAAATTACACCATGTTATGATATAAATCTTGGCACGCCAATTTAATGAACTGCTCATCGTCGGAATTAAGTTCTTAGCCATTTACCAACAAACGAATGCCAACTAGAATTTCTAAAGTGCCGAATTTTTTTCTTCTGGGCGCCTATAAACTTTAATCAAATAATATCAGTAGAAGCATGAAGATTATTACTCTTAAAATCCATATTTTATTACTTGTTTTATTAAGCCATTGTGATTTTATTATAAAAAATTTAATATTTCACATTATCATAAAGTTGAAATGAAACTGAAGTAGGCAACCTGTGTAGCACGGAACTGAAGCATGCTGCATAACTTCGTAACAAAGAGGCGATAGCAGTTAGAATTTAAGTTTCTAACCCAATTTTTAAAGTTTATTGGCCGACGGGAAGACTCCAACAATGGCCGAAGTTGAGAACTCTTTTGGGGGCAACATCTGCCGCTGTACAGGCTACCGTTCCATTCTGGACGCCTTCAAGGCCCTCGCGTCAGACGCTACTCCCTTGATGAAACAGCAGTGCGCCGACATCGAAGTAAAAATCACTTTAATTTCATTCTTAATGATTTTAATCAAACATCACAAGGATTTGAACAAAATTTGCTCGAAAACTGGAAAAATCTGCTCCGGCTCGTGCAAAAAGGAGACATTCGAGGAGGTCAAGCACAAGTCTGTCAAGGTGCCAGCGGCCAACTGGTACAAGGTGGCATCGCTTGACGAACTCTTCTCGGTTATCGGCTCGCTCGGCGCGACCGTTTACCAGTTGTCGGCCGGCAACACGGCTGAAGGCGTCTACCGCCACTACAACCGCAAGTTTGACGCCCGCATCGACGTCAAAGATGTGCCCGAGCTGCGCACCATTTCCACTTCTGGAGGATATACCGTCGGCGCCAACGTGACTCTGACAGAGGCGATAGCCACGTTCCGCACGCAAGCCAACACCGCTGGCTTTGAGTACCTCGCAAAACTCGCCGAGCACCTTGATCTGGTTGCCAACACACCAGTCAGAAACGTGGGATACACGCTTTTGAATGATTTGAACGGTGATAGAACCGATATTTGTTTCAGGTCGGAACGCTTGCAGGGAACCTTATGCTCAAGAGAGACGAACCTGGGTTTCCTTCAGACATTTTCGTAATTTTGGAAGCTGTCGGTGCCACGCTGAACATCCGTAAGTCTTTTTTTACCTTACCCTAACCTTCTTCATGAACCTATTCAGTGTCCAACCCAACGACCTCTGAGAACGTCAACCTGATCGATTTTCTCGGAAAGGAGATGGCTGGAAAAGTGATCCAAAACATTTCGTTCCCAACGTTCGACAACAATCACCACTTCAGGACTTTCAAGGTAAAATTCATAAAATATTTTGCCTGGAGAGAGTCGTGTCTATAAAAAATCCTCAGGTAATGCCCCGGAAGCAAAATGCTCACGCATACGTTAGTGCTGGATTTTGTATCCACGTCTCAGACACGACCAACTGGACCGTCGACCAACAGCCCCGCATCGTCTACTGTGGCATCAATCCGGACTTTGTAAGGAAAAATATTACGATTTAAGAAATATTCGCTTATCCTCCATTTTGCAGCATCACGCAACCAACACGGAGAACTACCTGATGGGAAAAAACCTACTGGACCCAGCCACCGTCCAAGGGGCAATCAGCACCCTGGCAGCCGAGCTGCAGCCCGACAACCAACTGATCGACGCTAGCCCCGAGTTCAGGAAGCAGGTCGCCCAGGGTGTCTTTTACAAGTTCCTTCTCGGCCTTGATCCAAGCAGGGTATATTATCTTTTGAAGATGATCTTCTAAGCTTTTGATTTTTATCACTCTTTTCTCAGGTTGCTGCAAACAAGCGTTCCGGCGCCGACAATCTGGTGCGTCCGCTGTCCTCAGGAAAGCAGGACTTTGAGACAAACCCTAATGTTTACCCACTGAACGAGCCAATTCCCAAGCTGGAGGCGTACGCGCAAACTGCCGGCGAGGCCGAGTACACCAACGATATTTACGAGCGGCCCGGTGAGCTGCACGGCGCCTTTGTGCTCACAAAGCAAGCCACGGGCACAATCGCCTCGATCGACGCATCAACCGCTCTTGCCACAGAAGGCGTCGTTGCATTCTTTCAAGCGTCTGACGTGCCTGGAAGCAATAATTTCGCACCACCCAGCATGTTCTTCCCGGAGGTGGAAGAGGTATGGAATCAGGCAGAGCCTTATTTGCTCAAAGTTTTATTTTTTTTTAATTTTATTTAAAATGATAAATAGAAACTTGTAAATAGTAAAATTGTTCTGTTCAATGTTTTATGTTCATAACAAAAAATACACTCGTATTCAAGATCAAAATTTAATATTACATTTTCTTTTAGGTCTTTTGCAGTGGAAAAGTGGAGTACGCTGGTCAAGTTGTTGGCTTGATTGTTGCAACTAGCAGAACCACGGCAATTCTGGGCGCTGGACTGGTCAGCGTCACATACGCGAAAACCGAAAAGCCGGTGCTCTCGGTCAAGGATGTCACGAAAGTGGTTAATGACCGAATGAAAGTAGTCAAGAAGAAAGACGAGCAAAAAGAGAAGGACAAAGGCAATTATAACAAATAAAAAATTCCAGCTAGTAAGAAAAGAAATTATAGTGAAAGCTGGAATTGTGTTCAATGGCACTTTTGAGATCGGCTCCCAATACCACATGCACATGGAGACTCAAACGTGCTTGGTGGTGCCAACTGAGGACGGTCTTGATGTCTACAGCGCGACCCAGTGGATGGACCACGTGCAGCAAGTAATCGCGGAGTTCCTAAATATCAAAGAGAGCTCGTGAGCTGAATATTGCCTTCATTATTGTATAATTCTGCTAACATTGCATTATTAGAATCAACATAACAGTTCGTCGACTCGGTGGAGCATATGGTGGAAAAATCACGCGTCCTGCTCTCGTCGCTGCTGCGTGCGCCCTGGCCGCAGACAAACTCGGAAAGCCTGTCAGAATTGTCATGAGCCTGGGAAGCAACATGGAAGTGTTCGGCAAAAGATTCCCTTACGTCAACAACTATGAAGTATAGACTCATATCTGCTACCATAAGAAAATATTTGTCATGTCATATTCAAAGGTCGGAGTGGACAACGTTACAGGAAAGATAGCATACATCAACTCCACGTGCCAAATGGACTGCGGCTACACGGTAAACGAATCGCCTGGTTATGACGTGCCCAAGTTTTTCCAAAACTGCTACGAATCGACCAATTTCAACATGCAAGTGGAAGCAATCAAGACAGACAAGGCAACCAATGCTGCCTGCCGCGGCCCAGGCACCACCGAAGGGGTGGCTTTCATCGAGGAGATCATGGAGCACGTATCCAGGGTGCTCAAAATGGACCCACTTCAGGTGCGCCTGAACAACATGCCCCAGATGGACACCCCGCTGCCTGCCATGATTGAAGACCTCAAGACATCGGCCGACTACGACAACCGCAAGGCCAACGTCCAAGCCTTTAATGCGGTATAGAAGATGATTTTCTTTATTTAACAAAGAATTTTAATTTGGAGTGACTAGGCGAATCGGTGGAAGAAGCGAGGAATGGCCATTGTGCCCATGCAGTACCGCTTCCCCTGCGCAGGAAACTTCAGCGCCATGGTTTCCATTTACCACGGCGATGGCTCAGTCGCGATTTCGCACGGCGGAATCGAGATGGGACAGGGCATGAATACCAAGGTATTTAATTGAAACCAATTTAATTAGGTCATTACAAATATTTGCACTCAGGTCGCTCAAGTCGCTGCACACACCCTGAAAATTCCCCTTTCAAAAATATCCGTCAAACCAAGCAACAATGTGGTGGCAAACAATGGAATGGTGACCGGAGGTAGCGTTGGCAGTGAAAACGTTTCATACGTAAGTCATTCAAAATTGTATGCATCTCCCTCTTAGACAATCTAAAACACTAATGAGTCTCTTTTGTCTTGGCTGGAACCACGATCATATTTATATTTTGAATATATATTTTTTAAATGGATCTATTTTATTTATGGGATATTTTTAATGAAAAAGGGACTTTCCTAGTGGCTGAAAAAATATTTAGAAACAAATCCAAAGAGTACGTACGATCGCCAAATATAAAAAAATGAGTGAATTTTCTTTTCACTTATTTGAAATAACCCTAGGCTGCCATGAAGAGCTGTCAGAAGTTGCTGGAGCGTCTTGATGCAGTCAGACAGGGCATGGAAGGAGATCCCACCTGGGAACAGGTCGTGGCGGAGGCGTACGCTCAAACTGTTGAGTTGAACGCAACCCATATGTAAAGTCATCGATGCGCATTATTCACGAGACAATTTGATTTTTTATATCGATTCCCCTCACAGGTTCACACCTGGCCAGGAGCTGTCCGAGTACAATATTTGGGGGGCCACCATTGCCGAGGTGGAGGTTGACATTCTAACCGGAGAACGCCAGGTTCTAAGGGTCGACCTGATTGAGGATGTTGGCCAGAGTTTGAGCCCGTGGGTCGACGTTGGCCAGATCGAAGGCGCCTTCGTCATGGGCATGGGCTACTGGCTCTCCGAGGAGCTCAAGTACGACCCTGACTCAGGTCGTCTTCTGAACACTCGCACTTGGGTACCAGAAAATTAAATTTTAAATAGAATTGCCAACTAATTAGTATTAATACAATAAAATGATTTGCAGAACTACAAAGTGCCTGGTGCCAAGGATATCCCTGCTGATTTCAGGATCAATTTCAGAAAGAATGCCGCAAACCCCAATGGACTTTACAATTCCAAAGGTTGGATGAATTGAATATTCTGTTCTCCGAATATTTAATAATTTTGAACAATTCAGCGACTGGTGAACCCGCTTTGAACATGACCATCGTTTGCTACTTCGCACTCAGGGACGCTCTGGACTCAGCACGCAAGGATGCTGGCAGCACAGAAGATTACTACGAAATCAGTAATTTTTAATAACAAAAATTGTCATCTTTATACTAACTGCTTTTTTGCAGAGCTTCCGGCAACGGTCGAGACCATTGCGGTTTCCAGTTTGACAGACCCCAGCCAATTTACTTTGGAGTAAACTATAATCACTGTTATACAAGGCAGTGTTGGTAGCGACTTTTCACGGATCCATCAGAAAAAAATAGGAAGAAATAAAATCGCACGGGAACTATAAGATGGCGCGAGGAAATGGTGTTTATTTTCAATGCTTTTTGTATTACCTTAGTTTATATATAAATGAGTGTTGTTTATATTCGTTCATTTTGAATAAACTTTTGAATTATTTGGGAAAAATAAGCAAGTGTAATTTTTGTTATAATCAATTAGTAATATATTTTTTAGTTTATTTTTTGTAATTTCTTTTAAATGGATTTCAACCAGCAAATTTAACGAAATTAGATCCAACAAGTCTTGATGCACATATATAGGAAATCGTTAAAAATGAACTTTGCCTGATATAAATCAATTATTGTATTTAACTGCTTATTGCAAGTCATCTTGCCTGTCAAAATAGCGTTAACGTTAAAGATTTCAATTCAACCCTAGAAATCTTATAGCACATAAATTTGATAGGCGCTCGTTTGCTTTGGGCCAATGCTGACTTTAAAGGTAATCAGCAAGATAGATAATTATATTGATTTGGGATGAAAATGCCCCTGCTTTTTATAAAATATCATGGAATTTTGAAAGATGATTTAAGTTTACAGTTTGACGGCGACCAATTAAACGTACTTGTAATAAATTGTCTACGAAATAATTTCTATCAATTTCGAATTCCATTCTATAACAGCCAATATATGGCTTTGAAAAGCAGATAACCGCATTCACGAAAGGATTAACAGCGCGCTGCTTTAATTTTCCTTATCGAGGCGTGATCGATTCAAACGAAAAACCCGCAGCAATCTTTTTGGATGCCTCGAGCGCAAACAAAGGCACTCACAATCAGCGGCTGGATTGGGTTGTCGCTTACAGTGGCCTCACATATTATCTAAACAAATTTGGTCAGAACCACGTGACCGAGATAACTTTCATCGCTTATTTTGGAGTAGGCGACAGATCGAATATATTTTCTGGAGGTGCTGTTGGGTCGTCCTCTCGTTGCCATGTGGAATTATTTGTTTTCTGGGTTAGTGACGATTATTCTTTCCAAAAAAAAAACTTAATCAACAACATTAGTTTGCATTATTTTGAGTACTGATTGTGATAATGAAGATTATCAGTTATTTCGCAAAAAAAAACGGTGTTGCATAATTTATTTAATCATCTTAATTGCTTCCAGAGACACATCTCAAGAGACGAACATGGCCAGCGAGGTGACGCTGACTATCAATGGGAAATCCATAACAGGTGTTTGATTTGTCTTTTTGAGAGAAATTAATATTTAAAATGTATGAACAGCTGAAATAGTTTTTGGCTATTTAATAATTTTATCAGATAGTTTTTGACCTTTGATTGTTTTGATCCAACAAAGACTGATGCTATCAGAGAAAAATTTATCTACATTTAAGAGATTTTACATATAAGAAAGCTAGGATGAAAGGAATTATATTTTCAACTAAAATCTCTGAAAACAAATCATTTGAGCATCTATAAACACTCAAGTTTTCACTATATTAGCAAATTTTCAATTCAAAACGAATTCCGTTAACAGTCGGCAATGAGGTTTTGGCGACCACCACCCTGAGCTCATATCTTCGCGAGAACCTCAAGCTAACCGGCACCAAAGTCAACTGCAATGAAGGCATTTGCGGCGCGTGCACTGTCGTTGCAAAAATCGAGCACCCGGTCTCGAAAACTAAGGAGACATTTTCAATTAACTCGGTAATAACCAACCAATAATCAAAATTATGATTTTTGGTTCAGCGACGTGGTTTTAGTGTTTAGTCCCGATTCTGAACTGCCATGGCTGGGAAATCACAACGATTGAGGGCGTTGGCAATAGGAAGGATGACTACCATCCCGTGCAGAAGCAACTGGCCGAGAAGAACGCCACCCAGTGCGGATTCTGCTCACCTGGATTCGCAATGAACATGTTCAGGTCAGTCTAAATTTATCCATAAAAATTGCTACTTAACTGCAAATTGTATACAAAATTACAAATTTAAAAGAAAGGATTATTGCAAACTCCGCACTGCTAAAAATTTTGACAGGAAAATAATGTTTTTCTGCATTTTAAGAAAAAATGAAAATTTTCACACTAAAAGATGGAATAAAATATTTTATTAACAATTTAAGCCTGTTGGCTGACGAGAAGAAGCCTACAATGCAGCAGGTAGAGGATGCCTTCGGAGGCAACATTTGTCGCTGTACCGGCTACAGGTCCATTCTGGAAGCATACAAGGCCATGGCTAGCGACGCTCCTGCAATCACCAGGAGGCAATGCGCCGATATCGAGGTGAAATTTCAAATCTTAAAGAATGTCCGGATGAATGAAATTAGTGCACTCAAGGATTTGGAAAAAATTTGCTCGAAAAGTGGAAAACCGTGCTCTGGAGAGTGCAAGAAGGTTACGGCACAGCCGATCAAAATGCAGTTGGGCGCGGAAAACTGGAGGAAAGTCGTCACAACGACAGAATTGTTCGCGGCCTTTGCAGAAATTGGCGAAGATAGCTACAAACTGGTCGCAGGAAATACGTCGGAAGGTAATTTTTCTCTTTAATTAAGCCAAATAAAATAATTTAATATGTTTTCTGAACAGGCGTGTACCGCTCGCAAAGCGTGGTGCACTACATCGACATCAAAGACATCCCTGACCTGCGCCAGGTGTCCGCAGGTGTCGAAAATTTCAAACTGGGGGCGAGTTCAACTTTGACTGAAGCGGCCCGCGCGTTGAGGACGCAGGCGAGCACCGCAGGGTTCAAGTACTTGAACGAAATTGCCAATCACTGGGAAAATATCGCAAATCTGCCAATCAGGAATGTGAGGGCATAAATATATATTTTTTCATGGAAAATTACAACTGTTCAATTTCAGATTGGCACTATTGCCGGCAACTTGAGCATGAAAAAGGAGCACCCCGAGTTTGCATCTGATGTTTTCACTCTTTTGGAGGCTGTTGGAGCTCAGCTGCAAATTTGTGAGATTTTGTTTTGACAATTTGTTGATATTAATAAAGTGAGATTACATTTTGGCTTTGTTCAATAATAAACAAAGCAAAAAACTATATATGAACATTAACAATTAATTCAAATGGTTTAATATCACAGAAGACGATTTAAATTCATAAATATTTTCATCCGTTTGAAAATAATTTGCCCTATTTAGACTGCTGTTATTTCCCAATGCAAAAATGTTAAAAAAATTATTTTCGTAATTTTAATCAATTTTAAATAGTGACTGGAGTGGAAAAGCGCGAAGTAGTGTCGCTGCCTGGCTTCCTGAACTACAGCATGAAGAAGCGAGTGCTCGAGAGCGTGCTGTTCCCGGCGCTGGACGACGCCACGCACCGCCTACGCACGTTCCACGTGCTGCCGCGCACGCAGAGCAGCGTGAGCTATGTGAATGCCGCCTTCCTCGTCCGACTGAGCAGCGCGACGTCGTGGGACGTGGCTGAAAAGCCGCGCATCGTCTTTGGCGGCATCCGCGCCTCCTTCATCCACGCCACGGCCACCGAGAACCTGCTCGTCAGCAAGAACATCCTCGATCCGGTCGTCGCGTCGCAGGCCATCAGCGTCCTCAACTCGGAGGTCAGGCCCGACGAGGTACTCCCGGGCGCTGGCGTCAACTACAGGAGGAAGCTGGCCGTCGGCCTCTTCTACAAGTTCCTCCTTGGCCTCGATCCCAACCAGGTATTGAAGGCGGTTGCGTCAATAATTGCTAATTTGAATTGAAAAAATTTCAGGTCGATCCGAGGTACAAATCTGGTGCGGAAGTGCTCACGCGGGAACTGTCCTCGTCTAAGCAAGATTTCGAGACTAACGATAGCGTTTTCCCCTTGAACCAGCCGATCAGTAAAGTCGAGGCTTTAGCCCAATGCGCGGGTATATTTATTTTTATTTTAATTAAATAAACGCCGGATTGCTTCAAGAAAATTTAAATACTAATTCAACACGGTCCATTTAAAAAATACAACTAATATGCAGTAAATTAAAAAATAATTATTCGCCATACAGGAGAAATTGAGTACATTGACGACATTCCTACAAGGCCAGGCGAACTTCACGCTGCTTTCGTCCTAACGAAGCAAGCAACAGGAGCTATTGTTAAATACAACACTGACGAAGCAGCTGTAATACATATTTTTTAAATAAAAATATCTATAGCCTTTAATTTCACTTTCAATTCTAGAAAGTGCCCGGCTATCTGAACTTCTACTCTGCCGCCGATTTGGATGGAGCCCCAAATTCGTTCACCCCAACAGATGTTTACTCGAGTTTCCTCGACGACGAAGAAGTAAATATTTAATGGTTTATTAAACGCAAAATATGCGTGCGACACTCTACATCTAATGGCTAATCAATTTTTACACATTTTCGCTGCTTCTCTCAACGTAAGTTTTCTTGCTGTACACTTTTGGATATGATATTTTTCACACGTCTCGCCACAGAACTTACATCTACAATCATAATTAGGCTCATAGTGAAACGTTGCATTATTACAGAAAATATAGTGATATCCATGACAAGCAAATCTTGCAAAAATATGTCTATCAGGAAAATCAGGGCCACGCCAGTTATCATTAATCATAGTTTCAGTCTCAAAAAACTCAGAACAAATTAACAGTCTATTTGTTTTCTTTTCTTCACAGAACTTTATATACACTTCAGTCTCTGGTAGATTAAATCTAACCTTTAAGTCAGTTACATATAAATTGGAGTCTTTCGCAATCAATTCATAAACATAACGAGATCTATTATACTTAGAAATTCCAAGCACTTTTTTAAAATAGCGAGTTTTCACTCTTTCTAGATTTACAAAATCCATATTAGTTAGATGTGGCCAGATAATTTCAATTCCATATGAGGCTGTTGGCGAGATTTTAAGGTCGAAGAGTTTAACCGCAGTATTGATAGAAAGCCTGTTTAAATTTTTAATGCTATAAGTAGCCATTAAAGCTGCTCGCACTCTTTTTTCTACATGTCTCGAAAAGGACGTGCCCGAGGTTTGGAACACAACACCTAAGTATGAGAATTCAGACACAAATTCAACATTTAAACCATCTAATTCAATTTTATCAGTTTTCGCATACCTGCCCCGCCCAGAATTCCTGAATTTCATCACTTTACACTTTTCAATATTTAGCTGAAGGCTCCTACTTAACAAATATTCCTTGAAGGCGACAATTGCAATATTCAAATCACTCAAGAACTCACTCGTTAGGACAATGTCGTCCGCAAATAGAATAGCTTTCAAGCCAGGAATGTGTTTAATAACTTCATTAATATCATTAATTGAGATATTAAAAAGGAAAGGAGATAGGCAGCCCCCTTGACGCACGCCATTCGACTGGACAATAACCTCTAATTCTGCGACACCATCAACAATTTTCAAAAAATTTACATCTAAGGAATTAGCTAAATATTTTAGTTCCACTTTAGAAACATTTCCCGATTCAACAATTTTCCTAAAAATCATTTTTCTATCAACGGTGTCAAAGGCTTTCTTAACGTCTAAAAACAAAGCGTATAGTGGCTTCTTTCTTTCATAGACCGACAGATTAATTTAAACTAGTATATTTTTCAAAGTTTTACGATTGTGTAAAAAATTCTTCAGATCTTCTGTAGCAAAGAAGTGAAATACGCGGGGCAGCCAGTTGGCATTGTGGTAGCCGAGACAAGGGCTGCCGCGGTGCAGGCGGCTGAGCTGGTTGTCATCGAATATGAGGCCAATGCTCCAAAACCGGTGCTTGACATGATGGAAGTCATCAAAATGACCAGAGACCGAGTGGTTGTCGTGGAAAAGAATGACGAGAATCCTCCAAAATGTACTTATCACATACAAAATCTAAGCGGTTTAATAATTTTTTGCAACATTCGCAGCCGCTAATACGGTCAAAGGGACTTTCGAGATCGGACACCAGTACCCGTTGTACATGGAGAACTTGTCGAGCATAGTGGTGCCGCACGACGGCGGCTACGACGTCTACCCTTCCACCCAGTGGATGGACCTGGACCAAAACGTCGTTGCTCGAACTGTTGGCGTACCAGCCAACAAGTGCGTTGGAAATTTTATTTTTTGAAACAATTTTTAAATACTCAAATCTAAGATACTGAAACAATATTTCGACTCTTTTAATCAGAGTAAATAATTTTTCTCGAATTTATCTCCAAGGGTCACCGTGTATGTGAAGCGAATTGGTGGTGGATTCGGCGGCAAGCAGTCGCGATCGAGCATGGTGTCAGCAGCGTGCGCCCTAGCCGCCAAAAAGCACAACAGGGCTGTGCGTCTCGTCTTGCCCCTGACAACCAACATGGAAGTCACCAGCAAGAGATTTGGCCAGCGCAACGAATATGAGGCAAGTAGTGTTGTTCTGTACAGTAAATATTTTGGTTTAATAATTTTTAACTATGTATCATAAAATCAATCATCAATAAAAAATCTGTTGAATATTGGCAGGTGGGTTTCGACAATACGGGCAAAATCGAGTATGTGACAATGCACGTAATCCAAGACAGTGGCTGCTCGCGAAACGAGTCGCCCATGGGAATTTTTGTGGCTTTCTTCGAAAGCTGCTACGGAAGTGAAGGGTACAAAATCCAGCCACAAGAAGTGCTGACTAACAAGGCTTCCAACGGACCTATTAGAGGACCAGGTTCAATACTTAATACTCTACCCTGCTTCTAAATGGCCCAATATTTTGAACGGTTAAATTTCATATACCTATTAAAATACGTTGCAGGACCAATTGAGGGAATTGCCTTTCACGACGAAATCATGGAGCGAATTGCAAAGCACCTTAAAAAGGACCCGCTGGAGGTGAAACTGGTGAACATGCAGAAATTGGACAGCCCCCTGCCAAATCTGATAAATGAAATCAAGAGCAAGGCAGAATACGACAAAAGGAAGCAAGAGGTCGAAGCTTACAACCAGGTATAAGGTATAAAGGTTTAAAAATAGCACTATAATCAAGTTACTGCTGGCGAACCCAGATGAATCGATGGAAGAAGCGAGGCCTCGCTATCACGCCGATGAGGTACCCTTTCATGTTGTGGAACCACCTGACCTCGACCGTTTCCATCTACCAAGGTGATGGATCAGTTTCCATTGCGCACGGAGGAATCGAAATGGGCCAAGGACTAAACACCAAGGTTGGTGCTCTAGTTCGTTCTATTTCGCATTTATTTATTACATATATATAAATCGTATTTTATCCGTCAATTTACGGCGCTGAGACCTAAATTTGTGTATTTATGTTTATTTTAGATAACCCAAGTGGCAGCACACATTCTCAAATTGCCGATTGATCAGATTTCGGTGAAAACTAGCAACAGCATCACTGGTGCCAACAATGGAATTTCAGGAGGTAGCATCATTAGTGAAGGCGTTTCATATGTGAGTAAACTATCATAGTTAAATTTTAAATTATCCACGGAGTAAATAATTGAAATTTTGTTATAAATAATAATTTACCCTTTTTTCAATTTTCACTTAAGGCAACAATGAAAGCTTGTCAGACTCTGCTGGATCGGCTAGAACCTGTGAGGGCGACCATGGAAAACCCCACATGGCTGGAGCTAATCCGCGAGGCTTACAATAGAAACGTCAACCTGAGCGCCCAAGGACTGTATGATTTAAAAAAGTAAAATGGAATATTTTACTCACTTTGAACGCAGCTTTTCCAAGGATGTACCAGACGTGAAAGACTACAACATCTGGTGTGTCTGCATCTCCGAGGTTGAGGTCGATGTGCTGACCGGTGAGAGACAGGTGAGCAACCCCATATTATAATATATCAAAATTATGTCACATGAAATTTTTCCACAATGGACTTGTTTTATAAATAGTTGTATGACTAATTGTAAAAGACAAACGTCATTGTCTTATGAATCCTCAAATCACTCGACTGTGAAAAAAAAATCATGAGCATCACAGCAGCTGAATTTTTTTCAATTAAATATCGCAGTTACTCGCTGCAGTAATACACAAGAAACTTCCTGACTGCCACTACTATCTTCTATCACTGGCCCGGTTGCGTTTGTTATTGTTATGTCCTGTTTCACCAGACTCCAAGTCTTCACGCGCATAACATCACGAAATAAAAACAGTGAAACAGTGCCCCTTCCCACTCCTCACAAAAGCACAGCAGTAACTGAACTTCCGTTCCAATCTCTGTTCATTTAAATCATTAGATTCACGTCAAGAATTTAAACTAATGTCGCCCTATCAGCTGACTCCATACATTATAAATTGTGTGTCTGCCGCATTACTGTACCTTTCAAACGAGCCGATACGCAAGTGTTGAAGTCGTTGAACGCCACCTCCTATTAATTTCTGGAGTAAACAATAAAAATCAGAAAATTATCAATTCAGGGGAGTAACTTTTGCAAATTATTGAGTAATATTATACGAATACACTTTTTATTAAAAATTTTATTTACATAATTTGATCACTTTTTTGAGTGGCTTATTGATTTAGAGGCCGCAGGATCTCACAAAGTTTAATATTATTAAAATTGGGAGCAGAACTAAAAGAATCTTATGATTTTGTATACTTTAAACCGCGGCTAATTATTTGGTACGTAATTTTGAATTTATTTGTTTACAATTAATTTCGACGCAGATGCCATATAATCATATGATTCAAAAGTTTAGTCAATATTTACGAACTGATAATAGCCCACGATAGAGTACAGTATGCACTGCATACGCGCTCAGAGTTACTATTATTTAAACTACACAGATCCGCCGGGTTGATTTGCTGGAGGACGTTGGCCAAAGTTTGAGCCCACTCATAGACATCGGGCAAATTGAGGGCGCATTCATCATGGGACTTGGCTACTGGCTTTCAGAAGAATTGACCTATGATGAGGCTGGAAGACTCAGGGAAAATCGGCTCTGGGTAATTTTAACTAGTCTCATCCCATTGGAATAAATGAAAAGCAAAGGATACAATAATTATCCATTTTAGAATTATGTTCCTCCTGGACCTAAAGATATTCCAGTGGACTTCCGCGTGTACCTACGAAGGAACGCGCCCAACCCACTGGGTGTTCTCGGATCCAAAAGTATAATATCAGCTCAGTTTGGTGATTTAATCATACTCTAATTATTTTAAAAGCCACTGGGGAGCCTGCTATTTGCTTGAGCGTGAACGTGTGGTTTGCACTTCGGAACGCTTTGGAAGCGGCCAGGGTGGACGCCGGCGGACCAAACGACTACTTTGATATGAGTATAATCCCTAAAAATTATCAGACATGTAAATTTTTCACTTTATTTTGAATTTATAGAGCAACCAGCTACACTGGAGCACATACATGAATCGTCATTGACGGAGCCTATGCAGTTCAAACTGAAATGAACAAAAGAGGATTCACTTGGCCATTATTTAAATGTTATGTATATTAAATATCAATAATAAATATAGCATTGATTCGAAACATTCATCATAGATAGATGCAAATATTCAAATAATCACAATCATGCATGGCCAAAAATAATTATTTCGGTATATATGCACCTTCTTTATTTCTTATATTTTTTATGAAAAATAATGCCTAATTGTGATTGTTTAAAAACAAACGTGTCTATCGTGTTTATAATTTAAAGCGGTGTCAACATGGAATCAACCGGAATCAACACATTAATTTATCGACTTATTATATTCTTTGACCGCTGAATATTTGCTCAACATTCCTGCTTTCCGATCCGACCTAAATTTTCCCAAATCATTATTGCGTGTTATGTTGGTTGATAGTTTGTAGGCAACTCTCAAACACTTTCGCGCCACATCATCCCACCACTCTCTGCTAGTAGAGATCGTTTGCTATTGGCTTAATTTGGAGGGAATCTGTTGCATTGCGGTCATCTGTTTAGCGTATCTGCTGTGGAGCTTTAAAAACATCATTTTGATCGGTCGTGATAGAAAGTGAAGGCACGCACTAGACGATCTTTAATCCAATTTTTAAGTCAAACGACGTTGAAGTTTTTCTCTCATCATGAAAAACGCAGCTTTAGAATGCGGTGAGTGAGTTGGTAAAACGAAATCATGTCAACCGTAAATTTCGAACAGCAAAATTTGATAAATTGTCTTCATTTATGAGTAACATATGTATGGGAAATATTGATTTTGAGAAATAAATTCATTTTATTTGTGGATTTTTGAATTTATAACTTATGTTCTTTCCTCACGCAGTTCAATCCTGGAATGCAGATTTCGTTGAAAACAATCTCAAGGATTGCTTAGAAAAACTGAGTGACTATGAAACCTGGCAAAAGGTGAGTTCCATTTTTGATTCCTGTGTGAATTATTTAAGTTTTATTTACTTTTTACTTTGATTTGTAATATATAAATATGCACTTAATCAACCAAATATTGACTTCAAAAATTATTTATTCGCCCCACAATAGGTAAGTCTTTACTCGGCCACGCATTCACACCATTACAAGGAAGGTCAGCTGGTCAGGATTCAGGGCATGATCCAGGATATGCACAACCCTGAGTACTATGTCTCCAAATATACAGTCTGCAACAAGGCCACTGGGACCAAAACCGTGCGATCCGGCAAATACAAGGACGTAATGAGAGTTGAGGTATGCCAAAAATGTTTGATTAGCATGCTTGTCATGCTACGTTACTTACAACATGCACAGATTTATAATTAATTGATAATTTGAGTGGCCAGCTGAATCATTTGTGTTAATTAAGTCTGAAATTATATGTCAAAATAATCTCAATTAAATCTTTCAGCCTGGAGAAAGCGCCAGGTGTGCCAAAGATGGCAAGGACGCTAGAGAACGACAGAACCTTTTCTGCATCCCTATTCCTGCCTTGAACAAGTGGGCGCTTGACGTATCCTTTTCTAGTGTGCCCTTTTTATATTTACAAGTCGTAGTGCTTACATTTCCTTGACTTAAATCCAGATACACAAGCAAAATGTTGCTTTGCCGGAAATCCATGCGGAATTCGGCCAAAGCCAAGGGGTGAAAAGGAAGGAAATGGATGAGGATCACAATGATGAAGAAATGGTATGCGAAGATAGCTTCAAGGAGGTGAAGAAAACTGAAGTCAGGATTGAAAATGTGGCGCCCACCAGCAGTGCAAGTGAAAACCAGTCCCCTCAGAACTTGGACGACATCAAGAATTTCAGTTTCCCTGTCAAAAACGTAGAGGGCCAGCCGTTTTACCTCAAAGTCTGTTAAGAAGCCTCCTAGAAATTACCGTTCCTAAATATTAGTGTTTTGTGTGCAGGTCTACGAATACGATCAGTCAACTGTGATGAACAGCATGGTGGAGGTGGTGGGTTTCTTATCAGCCGACCCAGCTATATCCTACGTGGAGGACGACATGGAGGAGAGCGGGAAGAAGCTCCCGGCCTCCTTGATTCCCCGCTTGCATGTAGTCTGCCTAAAGAATGTGGAGCACTGCAATCCTCTGCTTCCCTCTTTCAACTTCTCATCTGGTTGGTATTCCAATTGAAAAATTCTTTCGCATTTTACGTTATTAATGTTTCAGATGCAGCGCTTGCTTTTGCAAATGCCCAGGCAGCGGTGTGCGACCTCAAGATTATTTTCACACCTTTGCTGTTGGGGGACAAGCTTGCTGTCGACTTTCTTATTTGCAATCTGCTATCCAAAGTGTAAGTAGTAACGTTATTCGACATTAAATAAAAAAAAATGATGTACCCTGATTAAATAATGTTTTATGAACAAATCGATGTTGTGTGAAATAACTTGGAATTAGCATATTATTAAACTACTTTTGAAAATTATAAATAACACTATTGGCCATGCTTTCTTAACTCTTAACTGTATGAGGGACAAAATTATTAACCTGCACAAACTGGGAACAAAGTACACTTGAGAAACAATTCTGTTGGTAATTTTATTGGGCATAAGTTGAGTCGGGAGAGGTACAAACTCTTCCAAAATTCGTGAAAACAATGGAGTGCCATTCACCCACCCTGTTATTTGTTCATTTGCCTTTTTTTAAACTTTCAAATTAATGAAACTCACAATCAGACCTTATTTTGAGACTATTTTTCGCATTGTTTAACTGACCCAATCATCAATTATTAATCGACAAAAATAATTTATTTAATTTCAAACACTCATAGGTTTGTGAGGAAAGATGTGACTCAGTTAGGTCACTTATCTCTCAACCTTCATGAGGTGCCAAAAATGACTGGATATGTGGAGAAATTTTACAGCATTCTTGAACAGCTGGTGACAAAATCACACTACTTTCCCCTCACAATTGAAGTGCTCAACTCGACGCCTTTCGTTCCCAAGTAAATCACATACCTTTAACAGTTGAAATTGTTTTTTATTCACCAATTTATCGCTATAGGAAGGACTACACATGTGACAAACTGAGAAGCGGCCTTCTGCAGCTATCCCAGGGAACGTTTTTGGTGTTTGATGAGACTAAAATGACTGTTGGTCAACTCCTTGACTTGGGTAGATCTTAAAAACCGTAATTTTTCAGTTTGGAAATCCTAGTATTATAATCGTACAGGAACTAAAAACGTGATGGCTCTGAAGAGCTTTCTGGAGCGCCAAGAGGTGGAATACGATTTTCAATTTTACGCGACGCCTTTCCAAACTGATTTGTCAATCATAATATTTTCTGAAAGGAAATCCCTGTTTGAAGTAAGTAATCACTTTGTTTGATTTGTTTAAATTTCAACTTTGCTTTTTCAGTGTGATGCGCGGGTTCCACTTGAGAGCGACCCTGAAGCTGTGAAGGCGTTGGAGGCCTCGTTTGAAGCGGCTGTTTTGTACCTCAGGAATGACGAAGTCACCACCAGAATCAGGCGTTTCTTGACCGCCGCGCAGCTGGCCAATTATGAGATTCCGGAGATTGTTCAAACGGTAACAAATTTGGCTTTTTTGTTTATGTTAATTTGCGCCCTTCATTTAAATTTTGTATCAAGTTTTTGAACATTTGAAGACTTATTTTACAATATGTCTTAAAAAATAACCTCTTTGTGTTGATTTCAAATAACACAAGGAGAGTTCGAGAGTTGAAGGGCCTTCTGCATTGCTAATAGATATTCACAAGACAGTCTTTGCCTGACAAAAAAAGATCTACGCAATATTTCATGAATTAAAATTAATTATGTTTAATATTATATGCAGAGAGTTCAAGAAGACTTTGTCGAAATGCGCCAGAGGGACAAAAACTTCACTGGCGATGATTTGCATATTGTGCTGAACTTGGCCAGGTATATAATATTCAAATGTGTGAATTAGTTTATAAACGAATTAAATCAAAACGGCAGGTTGCTAACCCTGAGCACTGGAGCACAAGCGCTGACTGCTGAAATCTGGAAGCAAGCATGCGCCATGGAAGGGGCGAGGAGGGCGCGACTTTAACATTAAGGTTAGGATCATCAATATCATAGAAATCATGTTTGGATTTTGTAACGGTTCAGGAGCACAGTCCTGCCCTTTTTTGTTAATCAACAATTTTCGGTGATTTGAATTATTATTGTAATTTTTCATCTGCAAAAAGATGATTTTAAAAGAAAGAATTCAGTTTTCGCCTGTAAGCCACAAGGTGCGTTTAATATATTTATATTTTGAAACAGATTGTTTTTTTCCTGATTTGTTCAATCCTGATACCATGCAACTTGCTCTACATGGATTTCTCGCAAACGTAATAACATGGGTGCCCACAGCTAACGTCATACCAATGTCCGTCTCTAGAGCATTAGTTTGTCAGTTAAGTGAGATTTACTTTAAAATTAAAATAATACATATTGATCACGCAGTCCTCTGAAGCGAACGCTGCTGGCTCGTTCGGAGCCCAGCCAACGTAATCCAGCGTCGCGTTAGATTCCCATTTTGTGTAGTTGGAGTGGCCTCTCTTGTTGAGTCCGGAGTAAACCCAATTTCCTTCAATACCTGCAACGGCCCCATGTACAAACGTTGGAAACCACCTATTGTTTTAACCTTTTCTCATGATAGCCCACTGGACACAAAAGTTTTCCTGGACAGTCTCTGCAGACGCCAGCACCAATCCCTTGTCAACGCATTTCTGCTTTGCCGTGTCGTAGGCAACCTGACAGAAATTATATTCGAGTATTAAATTTTAAGTTTTTACAAGAAGCAATGTTTACAGCGTCAGGGAAAGCTTCAAATTGGCCTGAAAATCAATTGCAGATCAGAAATATTTTTCTAGATTTGAGGAAAAGATTAATACCGGTTTTGCAATTGTCAGTTGGCGCAGGGTTAGACTCGCAAACGTATGAAATTGAAGCTGTGCAACCTATCTCAACCCACAGAGAATTCCTTAAAATACCGGTTAGAATTTTAAATTCCATTTTATCTGAACTCTCACTGGAATGCAGCACAGTGTGCTCCAGTCCAAGATTTCAAGTTATAGGAAGGAGCAAATCCTGAATAGTTCAACGGCACTCCATTTGCCCAGTACTGGAAGTACATGGATCCCATTTTGTTGAGTGAGTGCCACAGCTGCGCTCCCTTTTTGCCTTTAAATTATAGACAAGGAAGGAATGAATGGAATGTACACCGCAATTATAATAAGAAAAAATCACCCGCGGCGTAAATGAGAAATTGCACGCAATAATTTTCCTGTGGAGTTTCCAATGTCGCAAGATCTCCGTTATTATTTTTGCAATCGTCCTTAGCGTCGATCCATTTTTTCTATTTAACAAAAGAGATACTTAGCGGAGTAATTATCAATATCGCTTAGAGCATTCCTTACAGTTGCCGTCGAAATAGTATAGCTTGAAACTACAAAAGGCGTTAGTGAGAATTATGAGGGTAGAAAATCAGTAAATAATATTACATCCATCGCACGGGTGTTTGAAATCATTGGTCTCGCACACGTAGCGCCAGGATAAGCCACAGGGCGAATCAACCCAGTGCTGATTGCTAATTGTTATCTCTTTGTCAGTTGGTCGCGTATTTACGAAACAGTAATTTTATACAGAAAAACTACGCAGTCCTCGGTAGAAAATGCTTCAGGGTTATTTACGTCCCAGTCGGTGTAGGTTAGCGCGCTACCGCTCAGCCACTGGCTATAATTGCTCAGTCCGCGCTTGTCCATTCCTATCCAATGCTGAGTCACTCCGAATCCTTGAATAAAATCATGAATGAGTTTTATCTTTTGAAAATTTCCTGTGTAAAATTTCGTATTGTAAAATATTGTGTATAGATTGAATTGAAGCACATATAAAAAATAAGCTAAAGCTTAAAAAATGATTTAGTTTTTTATGCGTTGTCTCATGCATGGTACGATTTTGTTTTGCTTGTCAGAGTTGAGAGTTATAATGTTTTTTATTTTCACGTCGTAAAAATCATTTTTTATTATTTTGATAAAAATTGAATCCTTCTCATGGTATTGAAAAACAGAAATTTCAATTATTAATAATGCTGTCACCAAAGCATAGCAAAAACAAGTGTAGTAATCAAGTATAAGATTACCCATCTCGACCAGATACTGTCCCAAGCATAAATTTTCCTCGGGAGTCTCGGCACTAACGAGTGAGCTATTTTTCATAATACACTCGAACTTCGCGTCGTCGTATATTCTCTGTATAAATTGGAATTCATAGCATGGATTTAATATTTTTTTTAATATGGAAAATTGAACAGAAACGTGTGTTTTACCGTGTCCGAAGAGAGGGTAAACTTGTATTCTGATTACAGGTATCAATTACGAGAGGGCTACACACTAAAAGACAAAGTCATACTAGCGCAGACGTCTTGCTTAGCTGGCGACTCACAAACGTAAATATTGGAGCCCATGCACGGTGTGTCGATCCACTCGTCGTTTCTATGAATTTGTTATTTCATTGGATACGATCGAGAAAAGTATGCATACAAGTAGGCTGCGCAGTTTTCAGTCTTCAGCTGAGCCGGTTCGCCAGCTTTCCAGGCGGTGAATGAGATGGAAGTTCCGTCAAACCACTGCAAATAGTTGCTCTGGCCGATTTTGTTCAAGCCGATAAAGACGATGCTCGCAGATTTTCCTGAATTTTAATTTAACACTTACGGGATTTACAAAATGTTTGCGATATAGGCTTTAGGCTTACCAGCCATGGCGATTTTGTCTTTAATGCACGCGTGATCTTTGTCCGTTTTCACTGTGGCCAAATCCGCTGATTTCAATTTACACGCCGCCCTGGCTGCACCCCATGTTTGCGTGTCAGTTGAAATTGTGTACGTTGACGCCACTTAAAAACGGATTTTAAGAAAGTAAAGATTTTCACAAGTTTAAAAGTCAAAGTTTTTTTTTCAAAAATCTAAAATTCTAACTCAATGTATTCATTATACAGAAATGTGAAATTAAGGCGCAAAGGGTTTGGATCGCAGTCTTATCTTGCTATAAAATTATATTTTATTTTGGCTTCAAAAAACCACTCACGTCCTTGACAGGGGTCCACAATCACAGCCTTTTCGCAAACGTAGTAGTTTCCCACAACGCAGTTAATATCATACCACTGGCCCTGTCTGAAAAGGCGAAAACTCTTCATTTTTATTGAGCCAAACTACATGCAGTAAATCATACATGTTGAGCATGCAATCTTCACTGGCGAACCCTGACGGCTCGCCGGGCGGGAAGCTTCTATAAGTGAGAGGGGCACCGTTTTCCCATTTTGTGTAGTTAGTCTGACCGATTTTATTCAATCCGGTATAAACCCAGTTGTCATAAACGCCTAAATTGCAAACTTAAAATTTATATTTTTAGATACACGAAAGTAAAAAACCCTTTTTCAATATCGCTCTTTGAACGCAAATATTTTCCGTGACCGTCTCCATATTCGCAATAGCCATTCCTTTCGATTTGCATCTCAGTTTTGAAGTAGCATAATCGACCTTGCGTCTTTGGTTAGATTCAATATTTAAAAGCACAATGCAACTTACTTGTTCGGCGAACACTTCAAATTGTCCTGCGAATTGCTGCTTATAAATCACGCGTGAAATAACAATTTGATCCCTACCATCCGTGCAGATTTCTTTCGGACTAGGCTTTGATTCGCAAACGTACGGGATCTCCCAGGTACAGGGAATGTCACCCCAAATACCACTCCTAGTATTTAATTTTTATTTTGAAACAGACCAGGCCTGTTAGAATAGTCTTACTCGAATCCTCCGCAATGCTCTCCAGTCCAAGACTTCAAATTGTAGCTCGGGTCAAAGTCACTGTAGGTGAGTGGCTCGCCGTTTGCCCATTGGATGAAGTAAACTGTGCCCAACTTGCTCAACGAATGCCACATCCGCTCGTCCTTTTTACCTGCATTCATAAACTTTTGACTAAAAAGTGTACAAAAATTTGCACATTGCGAATAATACGCTTCATTAAAACAATTTTAGAAATTTTTAATATTAATTCTACATCGATTTCGTCTTGGATCATGTTTCAGATTTTTTTTTAAAAAAAATTGAATATCGGGCTTCATTTAATAACTTTTACCACCTCTAAATGCCAATTTTGTGTTCAAGCGTATCGATATAACGTAGCTTTGTTGGATTGTAATATAAGTGATATATGCGCATTACATTATTCTAAACGTCGCTCTAAATAAAAAATATCTCCGACGCGATCCACTTATAATGTTAGTAATATGGTAAATTTGATGTTGTAGTCGACCGAAGGTGTGTATTTAAAAAAATTCAATCTATCCATTTTTCTTACCAGCCATATATATTTTATATCTGACGCAAAAATTCTCCTCTGGCGTCTCCATGGACACAAGATCTCCGCCCAGTTTCTTGCACTCCTCCGATGCATAAATCCAATTTTTCTGAAAGGTTGCAACTTACAAATATTAATGTGGTGATAGTTCGCATACTCACGTTATTGTTTGTGACAATCGTGTAAGTGGAAACTAATAACAATATTATTAGAAGATGTTTTCTTTTAATTTTTAATTGCGTACAATCTGCACATGGGTCTTTGTAGTCGTCCTCGCACACATATCTGTAGGCTACTCCGCAGGGCGAGTCATGCCAGTGATGGTTTCTGAAGCACAACTAAAAATTCATGTCCCAAAAATAAATGTAAAAACGAACAAGGCAACAGCGCAATGTTCGCTGGCAAATGCCTCAGGGTTGTTGACGTCCCAGTCCGTGAAAGTCAGAAGTTCGCCGTTTGACCACTTTGTATGATTGATGGTTCTTCTCTTGTCGAGACCGATTGTGAGTGGCGTGGACGACAACTCTTTAAATAAAGTTGAACGTCGTTTTTGTTTTTAATATTTCGGCTTTTACCCAGTCCCGCGATATACTGTTGCAAGCACATGCTTTTAGAGGGGTTGTCCAAATCCACAATCGTCATGTTCTTTTTTAAGCATTCGAACCGCGCATCGTCATACACCCTCTGCAGGTTTCACAAATTTAAATTTCCCGTAAAAACGTTTCTGTCATTGCCATATTACCGCTTCAGTAGATACTGAGAAGCTGTATTCTAAAATTGAATATAGAAAATGAGTTACGCATCTTTTTGGGAAAATTGGCTATTACTTGAGCAGACGTCGATAGGTGCCGGGGATTCGCAAACGTAAGCGTTTGATCCTTTACAATCGACGTCCATCCAGGCACCGTCTCTGCAATATTTACATGGGACCGTCTTGAAACGGTTAATATTTTAAATTAAAATCCCAACTTGTACGCAGAGCAATGTTCCGTCTTAAATTGCGCTGGTTCACCAGATTTCCAATAAGTCGCAGTCGGCGTACTTCCGCTGTACAATGACGTATAGTTGCTCCAGCCCATTTTATTTAGACCGTGGAAAACGATGCTTGTAGTTTTTCCTGCGAGTGCACCAAAACGTGAATTTTAACCCACTATTAGTGTTTTTGAAATTCATTTCACCTGCCAAGTCGATTTTGTCCTTGACGCAAGCGTGCTCCTTCGCGCTGTCGATGCTGACCAGATCTCCGCCCTGCTTTTTGCACTCGGATCGTGCGCCACCCCAGGTCTTTGTGTCGGTCGAAACTTTGTATGTGGAAGGCACTGTGAAAACATTGCAAGACCATGTAAAATATTTGATGTCCTGCTTTTGTGCATACTATGTTAGTCATAAATTTAATTTAAACCCTATTTAAAACTTTAAATTAAACTTTTAAAAATTTAATTTAAATTTAGTTTGCAATGGAACCAACTAACAAAGTCTATATTAAAAAGATTTAGATTGGATGTATGGCTTGGATACCTAAAATATAAAAAATAAAACATTTTAATATATATTTGCAGGGTAATCGTTTCTTATTTGCAATAAAATAAATTTTGGCAAGAGTTGACCCATCTTTTGGCATTGCGCCTATCTTAACTATGCTTTTACCTTAAACTATGTATACTAGACGGGTGGCAAACTTAAAAAAATGCACTCCTTACGTCCTTTGCAGGGGTCGATAACAATTGCCTTTTCACAGACGTAATAAGCTAATCCTTCGCAGGGCAAATCGTACCAATGGGCGAAGCTGTTTGCAAAAAATTGAGTCGAGTCTCAAGTGCAAATGAAGAAATAAATACAAATGGATCCCGCACTGCTCATGAGGGAAATGCGCTGGTTCGCCTCTGTTCCAATCCAGATAAGTCAGAGGTGCTTCATTGTACCACTTGGTGTAATTGCTCGCGCCTTTCCTGTTCAGACCGTTCCAAACATAGTTGAAGGTCAAACCTTTAAAAATAAACTCAATTAATCGCGATTAATTATGATTTGAAAATTTCCAAACCTTTCTCGTCAAGCAAACGCTGAATGCAAATGTTTTCCTCTCTGGTCTCAGGTACTGACAAAGCCATCCCGTTTTTTCTGCACTCAGTTACTGCCGCTTCAAAAGTGAGCTACACACCGTACGAATTTTTTAATAAAATTTTGAACAATGAAGAGTGCCTAAATCAACGAGGCATTGACTCAAAATCCTGCCTATCGAGAATTACATTGAACCAATTACAACGTGCCACCAAGTTTCAAATTGCAACAGGGAATTTTTAAGTTTCTTACCACAGAAGTGGATGCAACGAATTGATCTGGATGGCAAAGTAATTTTAATTTTAAACCCTCTTACTTTAAATTTTGCATACCAGGATCGCAGCGGTCGATCTGTGCAGATTCACAAACGTACCGCAACTTCCAGTCGCATGGAACGTCTCCCCATCTCCCGTACCTAAGAATGCACAATAATAACAATAGATCAGAATTAAAGCATGCTTTTGACTTTTGGCACAAAAGAACACATACTCGAAAGCTCCACAACTCTCCCAGGGTATCTGCGCTGGATTTCCTGGCGCCCAGTCATTGTAAGTCAGTGGCTCTCCGTTGTTCCAAGAGTCAAAGTTCGGCTGTCCAAACATATTCAAAGAGTGCCACACGTGATCAGCCGCCGTTATGCCTATATATGTTACATATCTAGAGATATTTATTTTAATTTGCCACCAAACTCAATACCTGCAGACTTTAAAATGGACTTGACACAGATATTTTCCTGCGGTGTTTCCATAGAAGTCAGTTCCATTCCAAGTTTTTTACAATTCAGCCTCGCTTGCGCCCACTTAGCCTTTTTCAAAACATTTTGATAGAGCTCCAATAGTATCATAAGTGGACTTAAAGTAATAACTATACCGTGTCGTTAGAAAGTACGTGTTTTGTTGTCACTGCGATATAAAAAGTGTAAATAATTTTTACAAATAAAACAAATTTATACTATTAAAACAAGGGTCGAGGACGACTGCATCTTCACAGGCATAACGCAGGGGTTGAGTGCACGAAACATCAAACCAATGGAAATTGCTATGAATTTGTCATATGTCAATTAATAAATTAAAAACCATAAATATATTTCATATTTTTCAATTGAATTGCAGCTACTGTGATTTTGCTAAATTCGACCAGAAATATTTTTTTCTAATATGGCAACTACACGGCTCGCATTTTTTTATTTTTAGCAATTCCTACTTAGCTTGCACGCAATTTTCAGTGCCAAACTGGGCTGGGTTGCCTGCCGACCAGTCGAGATAGAGTAAAGGTTTTGCGTTAACCCAAGAAGTGTAGTTCGCATTTCCAGTCATTGTTAAGCCGATATAAACGGGTTCCCTGGCGAGCCCTAACAGTTTTAAATTTTTAATAAATATATTAAATTAATTAAGTCCCATATGATCTTGCCAAGCATGGTGAGCTGCCTTTGGAAGCATGTGTTCTGATCTCGAGTCTCCAGGCTAACCAGATCCATTTTCTTCTTCTGACATTCCGCCCTTGCATCGTCAAAAGACAACTTTGTACTCGATATTTCAACCGGTTGCTCGTCTAAGAATAACACTTTACACCAATTCGCTGGTCAAAAAAAGCATTATTTTCACTTGTGCACATGTCGAATGGCTGGGGTGTTTCGCAAACGTAGTTGTAGGTGTCTGTGCAAGAGGCTCCAATCCACTTTCCTCCGCTGGAACAAAATGCTCAAGAAAAGATTTTGATACACGCGGCGCGAGAGTTACGAAATCAAAGAGCAGTCTTCAGTGTCAATCTTCGCAGGGGCGCCAGAATTCCAATCGGTGTAGGTGAGTGACTGTCCGCTCAGCCACTGAGAGTAGCTTGGTAGGCCGATTTTGTTGAGTGCTTGCCAAAACGGAGTCGCTGTTTGTTCTTAAAAATCGGAAACCGCTGAGTGAGCAGGAAATCGAAATTCTTGATGGGACTTACTGGCATTTTCAATTATGAATTTAACGCAGGTATTTTCTTCCGTGGTTTCCATGTTTACAAGGTCCATGCTTTTCTTCTGGCACTCCAATCTTGCGTTAGCCCATGTTTGCTGAAAATGTATGTCACTCAAAAGTTTACACATCGACCGAAAGAAATAAAAATGTCATATATTACCTTGTCAGCCGAAAGAGTGTAGTTAGATTTGCCTGAATTAAATGGTTTAATTTTAAATGTTTTCTAAAAACACTTATATACTTTCAAAGCAGGGTGGGCGAGGAGGAGTCGTGGTTGGTGGAGTTTGACCGTCTGGTAGAGTCGTCTTGCTTAATAATAAATATACGTTTGAATTTTAAGTCACAAATTTGATTAATCTTCAGGCATTACGTATGTGTGCCCAAATTGTATCAACGAGCAATAAAATGCTTTTTCTCTATGTCCCCGTTATCGAATTTCTTTATTTTAAATTGTAAGGACTTGTTAACTAACTATAATGACCTACTAACTATATTATAGTTAGTTAACAAGTTAAAGTAGATCTTTACAGGCCAACAATTAAGAGCATTTTGCATTGTTGACTACAGCAGGTAGTTCATTGAGTTTAATGTTTGTGAATTATATGAAGAGTTTATCTCTACAATCTCCAAAAATTAAAATTAATAAATTCCAGCATGATTACTGGCTAAATTTTAAAGTATAGACCACGTAAAGTGTTTGTTACTTTGTGCTGCCGGGCCCTGCAGTTGTGATTCCGGCGTCTGATGCCATAGTTGTACCACCTGGAGCCCTAGTCGTAGCTCCTGGAATCCCAGTCGTAGCTCCCGGAACCCCAGTTGTAGCTCCTGAAACCCCAGTCGTAGCTCCTGGGGTTCCAGTTGTTGCTCCTGGTGCGCCCTGGACAACAGTAGTTCCACCTGGAGCTGGAGGAAGTGGGTTGGACACTCTTGGCAAAAGAGTGCCGCCAGCTGCATCCGTCAAACCTCCAGGGCCTGGAGTGCCGTTGGAACCAGCTCCTTCAGAAAGTGGCACTATGAAGCTATAATTACATAATGAAGTCTTTTTACTCACCTGGAGCATTTGGATCCGATCCAGCAGGGTTTGAAGGGCCAGAACCAACAAGAGTTGCGGAGTTGGGACCGGCAGTTGAAGAAGGACCTGACCCGGCAGGGTTCAAAGGGTCTGCTATCGATGGATCATCAGGATTTGAAGGAATCATTATAGGGTTGGAAGGGTCTATTGTATTTGATGGGTCCGACACGGCCGGATTCGACGGATCTGCAGGGTTTGATGGATCTAGAGGATTTTTTGGGTCCATAGGGTTTGATGGGTCTGCTGGTTCTTTCCCTGGAGAAAAAGTTCCTCCTCCAGGGGCCGTGATTTTTGGTTTCGGTGGCTTTTGGTTTGACTTTGTTGTTTTGAGAAACCTTGTAGAATTTTTGCTCGTCTTAGAGCACCGCACCATACCGCAGCACTTGATAATTTGAAATCGTCTTTTTTGTTTAGTAATCACGATGACAGTTCTGCGTGGACTGCGCTTTTCAAGGAGGTGAATCTCCTTCATTGATGATGGTGCGAAATTATCTATAAATAAAATTACTTTTGTTGGCAAAACGATCATCCCTGTAAATAATTGTAACTATAATAATTATAAGTCTCAGCCAGCAGCCATGGATTTGGCCTAGCTGCAGCATCAACATTAGCCGCCGGATTAAAAGTTGAAAAAATCGAAAAATATTAGGCCGTTGAGCATTGCTAAACTTCACTTTTATAAATCTTTCAACCTCTCACGGCAGCGGCAAAATTGCTCAGTCAGCCACCGCCGCCGAGCCAAAATTCAGCAGAAGCCGCGGTTCATCCTGTAATCGCCAAAAATAACGAGGCAGAGACTTCTTATTATATTTGATATTTTAATTGGTACAAGCATTAAAACCTCGATTTTTCTCAACAAACTGTATTGAAATAGTGTTTTAAACGGTTTGTGTCTTTAAGTTTTCAGTCTTTTTTTGATTAGTTATAGGTCTTAGAGATTTATGGAAAAATAATAGTGGATAAATGCTTTTACGTGATTCATCTAATTAAAGTGTAAGAGTCAACTCCGCAAATAAATGTGGTGCTCATTGAATGTGATTTAAGTTACGAGCTCCATCAATGGGTTGTTGAACCAGCATATATATAATATGTATAGCCACTACAGGAAATTAATTAAATTTGAGGTCATCAAGTTTAACTCGAATTCCCTTCATGCAATCCTTTCCTTAAGTACTTTATTTTAATTTAATATGGCAAATTTTAACCAATATCTGGACGAAAGCTAAAATTGACTTAGAGACGGAAAGCTTTTATGCGTTTCTTCCCTTTTGACGGCGCAATCCAGTACACGCTCTCCTTTTGTCGCGCCGCAAACTCTAAAATATCAGTTTGAGTGAGCAAAATCATTTATTATAGAAATTTCTTTCCGGTTTATATATATATATATATAATAGATATTTAGATATTGGGGTATATCCCTTGATAAAATCGACGCGGAATTTATCTGGGAACATTTTGAGACCAATTGCGTGCCGATCAGACCAAACCCCTAGGACAAGATAGAGTTTGAAGTTTGAAAACGTGATTTTTGCATTTTCTCTATTAGAATAACATGGAAAATTCACCATATTTTCTGCAAGGGAACCCTTGAAAGGTTTCCACCTGTTCCATCCCACGCGTAAGTTCATCTCCGGTCTGGAAACCAATTTTGAGGTTTTCCGCACACATAAAAAATTAAATTTGATTTTTTTACGGTTTTACGGCCATTGCGACACGTGAAAAGCACAAGCAAAAATGGTTTCCTTTATATGAAAATTCGACCGCTCGTTGAATAGTCGACCATGAACCCTCATCTCTTTTTCAAACTTTACCTGATAAACCCTAACAACAATAATCATTAATCTTAATAATTATGCATGTACATGTTTAAAATGAGCAATAAAAATAGTAATAACAACCTTTTTCAGGGTACCCCGACCTCAGATTCTCTACGAGGTCGGTTTTTAATGCTTTTTTCAGCAAATTCGAGCATATTGGTTGATACTCGGCGAAGATTTTTCACAACCTACCCTGATGACCTTTGTCGTGGTACCGCTCCCTGAGATCGGTCCCAGACCAACCATTTGCAATTTTTCCATCGCCGACGACCATTTTGATGCATCACAGGCACATTTTACAGGAAAATAGCGATATAACGAACGCGCTTGTGGTGCATAAAATTTGAGATAATGGGTTCTCAATTGTAATATTGCGATTTTTCTTACGCCGTTTAACATTCTGACGTGTCATATGTGCGTTTCTATTGATGAAGCCTCGATGACGCACGCGAAAAATTTGATTATCATTTGAAAGCAACATTTTTTCGAGATCGTGAACATCCGCTCGGGATTTTTTGGGTTTGTTCAACATGATTCACGAAAAATAGCATAGTAGCGAAGTTTAAACGCGTGCGGCGCGATTGTCTCGATGGTCAGGCGACCGCAGGGAGAGAGGCGCCATAAATACCAAATGTCCCTTGGGCGCAGCAAGTGCTTGTTGCCATAGTTATATAATAGTATACAAGTTGGACAATTAAATACCATACATATCGTGGTTTGCAAGTCCAATCGATAGTAAAATTAAAGCTATATTTTACTCTTCTACAGTTTAGATTCGATTGATTTTTCAATTGTAAGGGAAAATGCGATTTGTTTTATCATCAAACCTGAATGAATTGGATAGCGAAGCAAGCTTTCATTGATGGCTTTTTCCTTGGCATAAACCTTTACCAACATTAAAATGATGAGTTTTGGTGAATAGGCGCAATGGTTATAATTACCGCTGCTGCAAAAGTGAGTGCAACGAGGGCGAACGTGTTCGAAGTCATCACTAAATACCGCCTGAATTCATCAAAAGTGATAGAGTCGCTTCGTGTTCGAATGCCCGTTGTTATAGAGAGGAAAAACTATGCTTGCTCAATTCGATTTCACCAAACAGTGCGAGAAAAGCGGATGCTGTTCTGTATATTTATGGCTTTGTGTTGTGCACAACTATACAGCGCGTGTGCATTTTGCTTTGTGCATCTCGCTTGACGCAAAACCAATATTTTATTTTATATACAGTAGCATTTCCCAATTTTTAAGGCCTGAGAGTACTATAACTAAAAACTTGCATGTTCATCATTCACTCACACAATGAATTTGATAACTATTATAGCTCCTCAGTGAATTATTGTTTTAACATCTATCAAATATTAAATTTGCGTGTTATTTGTTAGCCGCGCTCTATAAGGAAAGAAATAAACATCACTGAACTTATGGCAAAAGATATAAAAAAAATTCACTCTCTCTACGCACACACATAGATCCTAAATAAACAACCTTAACGAATTCTCGGGATAAAACATGATATTTAATTCAATCATAATATTTTCTGAAAGGAAATCCCTGTTTGAAGTAAGTAATCACTTTGTTTGATTTGTTTCCATTTCAATTTTGCTTATTCAGTGTGTTGCGCGGGTTCCGCTTGAGAGCGACCCTGAAGCTGTGAAGGCGTTGGAGGCCTCGTTTGAAGTGGCTGTTTTGTACCTCAGGAAGTCATCACCAGAATCATAGGCGTTTCTTGTCGCCGCGCAGCTGGCCAATTATGGGATTCCGGAGATTGTTCAAACGGTGACAAATTTGGCTTTTTTGTTTATGTTAATTTGCGCCCTTCATTTAAATTTTGTGTCAAGTTTTTGAACATTTGAAGACGTATTTTCCAATGCTTCGTAAAAATAACCTCTTTGTGTTGATTTCAAATAACACAAGGAGAGTTCGAGAGTTGAAGGGCCTTCTGCATTGCTAATAGATATTCACAAGACAGTCTTTGCCTGACAAAATATTTAATGAATTAAAATTAATTATGATTAATATTATATGCAGATAGTGTTCAAGAAAACTTTGTCGAAATGCGCCAGAGGGACAAAAACTTCAATGGCGATGATTTGCATATGTTGCTGAATTTGGCCAGGTAAATAATATTCAAATGTGTGAATTAGTTTATAAACGAATTAAATCAAAACGGCAGGTTGCTAATACTGAGCACTCTAGCACAAAATCTGACTGCTGAAATCTGGAAGCGAGCGTGCGACATGGAAGGGGCGAGGAGGGCGCGACTTTAACATTAAGGTTAGGATCATCAATACCAAAGGAATCATGTTTGGATTTTGTAACAGTTCAGGAGCGCAGTCCTGCGCCCTTTATTTTTAGCCAAAAATTGTCAGTGGTTCAAATTATTATAATTTTTCATTATTTTTTTTACAGCAGAAAGATGGTTTTAAAATAAGAATTGAGTTTTCGCTCGTCTCAGCCACGCGTTGCATTCAATATTTTTATTTTCAAACAAATTGTTTTTTTCGTAATCCTGATACCAAAAGCTACTTGCTCTACACGGATTTTTCGCAAACGTAATAACATGGGTGCCCACAGCTAACGTCATACCAATGTCCGTCTCTAAAGCATTAGTTTGTCAGTTAAGTGAGATTTACTTTAAAATTAAAATAATACATATTGATCACGCAGTCCTCTGAAGCGAACGCTGCTGGCTCGTTCGGAGCCCAGCCAACGTAATCCAGTGTCGCGTTAGATTCCCATTTTGTGTAGTTGGACTGGCCTCTCTTGTTGAGTCCGGAGTAAACCCAATTTCCTTCAATACCTGCAACGGCCCCATGTACAAACGTTGGAAACCACCTATTGTTTTAACCTTTTCTCATGATAGCCCACTGGACACAAAAGTTTTCCTGGACAGTCTCTGCAGACGCCAGCACCAATCCCTTGTCAACGCATTTCTGCTTTGCCGTGTCGTAGGCAACCTGACAGAAATTATATTCGAGTATTAAATTTTAAGTTTTTACAAGAAGCAATGTTTACAGCGTCAGGGAAAGCTTCAAATTGGCCTGTAAATCAATTACAGATCAGAAATATTTTTCTAGATTTGAGGAAAAGATTAATACCGGTTTTGCAATTGTCAGTTGGCGCAGGGTTAGACTCGCAAACGTATGAAATTGACGCTGTG
This sequence comes from Cloeon dipterum, assembly GCF_949628265.1. NCBI lineage: Eukaryota > Metazoa > Arthropoda > Insecta > Ephemeroptera > Baetidae > Cloeon > Cloeon dipterum. Next base: position 25,229,638 of record NC_088787.1, read on the forward strand.
CAACCTATCTCAACCCACAGAGAATTCCTTAAAATACCGGTTAGAATTTTAAATTCCATTTTATCTGAACTCTCACTGGAATGCAGCACAGTGTGCTCCAGTCCAAGATTTCAAGTTATAGGAAGGAGCAAATCCTGAATAGTTCAATGGCACTCCATTTGCCCAGTACTGGAAGTACATGGATCCCATTTTGTTGAGTGAGTGCCACAGCTGCGCTCCCTTTTTGCCTTTAAATTATAGACAAGGAAGGAATGAATTGAATGTACACCGCAATTATAATAAGAAAAAATCACCCGCGGCGTAAATGAGAAATTGCACGCAATAATTTTCCTGTGGAGTTTCCAATGTCGCAAGATCTCCGTTATTATTTTTGCAATCGTCCTTAGCGTCGATCCATTTTTTCTATTTAACAAAAGAGATACTTAGCGGAGTAATTATCAATATCGCTTTGAGCATTCCTTACAGTTGCCGTCGAAATAGTATAGCTTGAAACTGCAAAAGGCGCGAGTGAGAATTATGAGGGAAGAAAATCAGTAAATAATATTACATCCATCGCACGGGTGTTTGAAATCATTGGTCTCGCACACGTAGCGCCAGGATAAGCCACAGGGCGAATCAACCCAGTGCTGATTGCTAATTGTTAACTCTTTGTCAGTTGGTCGCGTATTTACCAAATAGTAATTTTATACAGAAAAACTACGCAGTCCTCGGTAGCAAATGCTTCAGGGTTATTTACGTCCCAGTCGGTGTAGGTTAGCGCGCTACCGCTCAGCCACTGGCTATAATTGCTCAGTCCGCGCTTGTCCATTCCTATCCAATGCTGAGTCACTCCGAATCCTTGAATAAAATCTTGAATGAGTTTTATCTTTTAAAAATTTCCTGTGTAAAATATCGTATCACTGTATTGTAAAATATTGTGTATAGATTGAATCGAAGCACATATAAAAATAAGCTAAAGCTTAAAAAATGATTTAGTTTTTTATGCGTTGTCTCATGCATGGTACGATTTTGTTTTGCTTGTCAGAGTTGAGAGTTAAAATGTTTTTTATTTTCACGTCGTAAAAATCATTTTCTATTATTTCGATAAAAATTGAATCCTTCTCATGGTATTGAAAAACAGAAATTTCAATTATTAATAATGCTGTCACCAAAGCATAGCAAAAACAAGTGTAGTAATCAAGTATAAGATTACCCATCTCGACCAGATACTGTCCCAAGCATAAATTTTCCTCGGGAGTCTCGGCACTAACGAGTGAGCTATTTTTCATAATACACTCGAACTTCGCGTCGTCGTATATTCTCTGTATAAATTGGAATTCATAGCATGGATTTAATATTTTTTTTTTAATATGGAAAATTGAACAGAAACGTGTGTTTTACCGTGTCCGAGGAGAGGATAAACTTGTATTCTGATTACAGGTATCAATTACGAGAGGGCTACACACTAAAAGACAAAGTCATACTAGCGCAGACGTCTTGCTTAGCTGGCGACTCACAAACGTAAATATTGGAGCCCATGCACGGTGTGTCGATCCACTCGTCGTTTCTATGAATTTGTTATTTCATTGGATACGATCGAGAAAAGTATGCATACAAGTAGGCTGCGCAGTTTTCAGTCTTCAGCTGAGCCGGTTCGCCAGCTTTCCAGGCGGTGAATGAGATGGAAGTTCCGTCAAACCACTGCAAATAGTTGCTCTGGCCGATTTTGTTCAAGCCGATAAAGACGATGCTCGCAGATTTTCCTGAATTTTAATTTAACACTTACGGGATTTACAAAATGTTTGCGATATAAGCTTTAGGCTTACCAGCCATGGCGATTTTGTCTTTAATGCACGCGTGATCTTTGTCCGTTTTCACTGTGGCCAAGTCCGCTGATTTCAGTTTACACGCCGCCCTGGCTGCACCCCATGTTTGCGTGTCAGTTGAAATTGTGTACGTTGACGCCACTTAAAAACGGATTTTAAGAAAGTAAAGAGTTTCACAAGTTTTAAAGTCAAAGTTATTTTTCAAAAATCTAAAATTCTAACTCAATGTATTCATTATACAGAAATGTGAAATTAAGGCGCAAAAGGTTTGGATCGCAGTCTTATCTTGCTATAAAATTATATTTTATTTTGGCTTCAAAAAATCACTCACGTCCTTGACAGGGGTCCACAATCACAGCCTTTTCGCAAACGTAGTAGTTTCCCACAACGCAGTTAATATCATACCACTGGCCCTGTCTGAAAAGGCGAAAACTCTTCATTTTTATTGAGCCAAACTACATGCAGTAAATCATACATGTTGAGCATGCAATCTTCACTGGCGAACCCTGACGGCTCGCCGGGCGGGAAGCTTCTATAAGTGAGAGGGGCACCGTTTTCCCATTTTGTGTAGTTAGTCTGACCGATTTTATTCAATCCGGTATAAACCCAGTTGTCATAAACGCCTAAATTGCAAACTTAAAATTTATATTTTTAGATACACGAAAGTAAACAACCCTTTTTCAATATCGCTCTTTGAACGCAAATATTTTCCGTGACCGTCTCCATATTCGCAATAGCCATTCCTTTCGATTTGCATCTCAGTTTTGAAGTAGCATAATCGACCTTACGTCTTTGGTTAGATTCAATATTTAAAAACACAATGCAACTTACTTGCTCTGCGAACACTTCAAATTGTCCTGCGAATTGCTGCTTATAAATCACGCGTGAAATAACAATTTGATCCCTACCATCCGTGCAGATTTCTTTCGGACTAGGCTTTGATTCGCAAACGTACGGGATCTCCCAGGTACAGGGAATGTCACCCCAAATACCACTCCTAGTATTTAATTTTCATTTTGAAACAGACCAGGCCTGTTAGAATAGTCTTACTCGAATCCTCCGCAATGCTCTCCAGTCCAAGACTTCAAATTGTAGCTCGGGTCAAAGTCACTGTAGGTGAGTGGCTCGCCGTTTGCCCATTGGATGAAGTAAACTGTGCCCAACTTGCTCAACGAATGCCACATCCGCTCGTCCTTTTTACCTGCATTCATAAACTTTTGACTAAAAAGTGTACAAAATTTTGCACATTGCGAATAATACGCTTCATGAAAACAATTTTAGAAATTTTTAATAGTAATTCTACATCGATTTCGTCTTGGATCATGTATCAGATTTTTTATTTAAAAATTAAATATCGGGCTTCATTTAATAACTTTTACCACCTCTAAATGCCAATTTTGTGTTCAAGCGTATCGATATAACGTAGCTTTGTTGGATTGTAATATAAGTGAAGTGCGCATTACATTATTCTAAACGTCGCTCTAAATAAAAAAATATCTCCGATGCGATCCACTTATATTATTAGTAATATGGTAAATTTGATGTTCTAGTAGACCGAAGGTGTGTATTTAAAAAATTCAATCTATCCATTTTTCTTACCAGCCATATATATTTTATATCTGACGCAAAAATTCTCCTCTGGCGTCTCCATGGACACAAGATCTCCGCCCAGTTTCTTGCACTCCTCCGATGCATAAATCCAATTTTTCTGAAAGGTTGCAACTTACAAATATTAATGTGGTGATAGTTCGCATACTCACGTTATTGTTTGTGACAATCGTGTAAGTGGAAACTAATAACAATATTATTAGAAGATGTTTTCTTTTAATTTTTAATTGCGTACAATCTTCACATGGGTCTTTGTAGTCGTCCTCGCACACATATCTGTAGGCTACTCCGCAGGGCGAGTCATGCCAGTGATGGTTTCTGAAGCACAACTAAAAATTCATGTCCCAAAAATAAATGTAAAAACGAACAAGGCAACAGCGCAATGTTCGCTGGCAAATGCCTCAGGGTTGTTGACGTCCCAGTCCGTGAAAGTCAGAAGTTCGCCGTTGGACCACTTTGTATGATTGAGGGTTCTTCTCTTGTCGAGACCGATTGTGAGTGGCGTGGACGACAACTCTTTGAACAATAATGTACGTCGTTTTTGTTTTTAATATTTCGGCTTTTACCCAGTCCCGCGATGTACTGTTGCAAGCACATGCTTTTAGAGGGGTTGTCCAAATCCACAATCGTCATGTTCTTTTTTAAGCATTCGAACCGCGCATCGTCATACACTCTCTGCAGGTTTCACAAATTAAAATTTCCCGTAAAAACGTTTCTGTCATTGCCATATTACCGCTTCAGTAGATACTGAGAAGCTGTATTCTAAAATGGAATATAGAAAATGAGTTACGCATCTTTTTGGGAAAATTGGCTATTACTTGAGCAGACGTCGATAGGTGCTGGGGATTCGCAAACGTAAGCGTTCGATCCTTTACAATCGACGTCCATCCAGGCACCGTCTCTGCAATATTTACATGGGACCGTCTTGAAACGGTTAATATTTTAAATTAAAATCCCAACTTGTACGCAGAGCAATGTTCCGTCTTAAATTGCGCTGGTTCACCAGATTTCCAATAAGTCGCAGTCGGCGTACTTCCGCTGTACAATGACGTATAGTTGCTCCAGCCCATTTTATTTAGACCGTGGAAAACGATGCTTGTAGTTTTTCCTGCGAGTGCACCAAAACGTGAATTTTAACCCACTATTAGAGTGTTTTTGAAATTCATTTCACCGGCCAAGTCGATTTTGTCCTTGACGCAAGCGTGCTCCTTCGCGCTGTCGATGCTGACCAGATCTCCGCCCTGCTTTTTGCACTCGGCTCTTGCGCCACCCCAGGTCTTTGTGTCGGTCGAAACTTTGTATGTGGAAGGCACTGTGAAAACATTGCAAGACTATTTTTATTATTTGATTTCCTCCGTTTTTTGCTGATATTTGTCATACATTTAATTTAAATCTGTTCTAAATATAATCCAACTCACAAAGTCTACATAAAAACAGTTTGACTTTGTGTATTGCTTGGATATGTAAAAAAATATCATTTTGAAGACACTATATAATGCTGGGTAATTGTGCCTTTGCAATAAATTAAATTTTGGCAGGACGTAACCCTTGTTTTAGAATGTTTTACGTTACGCGGTTTTTAAAATGCTTTTTCTTTTAAACTATTAGCAAAATAAAGAGGTAATTTGTGTCCAAAATTTCAAGTGTAATAAAAAATTTATTTAGAATAAGACAGGTGGTAAACGTTTTGAAAAAATGCACTCCTTACGTCCTTTGCAGGGGTCGATAACAATTGTCTTTTCACAGACGTAATAAGCTGATAATTCGCAGGGCAAATCGTACCAATGGGAGAAGCTGTTTGCAAACAATTGAGTCGAGTTTCGAGTGCGAATGAAGAAATAAATACAAATGGATCCCGCACTGCTCATGAGGGAACTGCGCTGGTTCGCCTCTGTTCCAATCCAGATAAGTCAGAGGTGCTTCATTGTACCACTTGGTGTAATTGCTCGCGCCTTTCTTGTTCAGACCGTTCCAAACGTAGTTGAAGGTCAAACCTTTAAAAATAAACTCAATTAATCGCGATTAATTTTTGATTTGAAAATTTCCAAACCTTTCTCGTCAAGTAAACGCTGAATGCAAATGTTTTCCTCTCTAGTCTCAGGTACTGACAAAGCCATCCCATTTTTTTTGCACTCAATAATTGCCGCGTCAAAAGTGAGCTACACACCGTGAGATTAAAAAAAATGAACAGTGCCTCGACCAACGAGGCCTTCCTTACCACAGATGTGGATGCAACGAATTGATCTGTATGGCAAAGAAATTTTAATTTTGAACACTCTTACTTTAAAATTTGCATACCAGGATCGCAGCGGTCGATCTGTGCAGATTCACAAACGTACCGCAACTTCCAGTCGCATGGAACGTCTCCCCATTTTCCATATCTTAGAAGTTACAGTAGGATTGGAATTTAAAAAAATTTAAAACAATAAATTTTTTTATCACATACTCAAATGCTCCACAACTCTGCCATGGGAATTCAAATGGGTTTCCAGGTGACCAACCAACGTAAGTCAATGGCTCTCCGTTGTTCCAAGAGTCGAAATTCGGCTGTCCAAACATATTCAATGAGTGCCACACGCGATCAGCTGCCGTAAGACCTTTTCTTAACCACTAAAATTGTAAATTCTATTTTTTTCAACAGACTCCATACCCGCGTTTTTTAAGATAGACATGACGCAGATATTTTCCTGTGGTGTTTCCAAAGAAGTTAGTTCCATTCCAAGTTTCTTACAGTTCAGTCTCGCTTGTGCCCACGAGGCCTTTTTCCCCAAATATTGTGCTCCAATAGTACCATAAGTAAACATAAAATAATAATTATACCGTGTCGTTAGAAAGCACATGTTTTGTTGTCACTGCAAAATATAAAGTGTAAATAATTTTTACAAATAAAACAAATTTATACTATTAAAACAAGGGTCGAGGACGACTGCATCTTCACAGGCATAACGCAGGGGTTGAGTGCACGAAACATCAAACCAATGGAAATTGCTATGAATTTGTCATATGTCAATTAATAAATTAAAAACCATAAATATATTTCATATTTTTCAATTGAATTGCAGCTATAGTGATTTTGATAAATTCGACCAGAAATATTTTTTTCTAATATGGCAACTACACGGCTCGCATTTTTTTATTTTTAGCAATTATTCCTACTTAGCTTGCACGCATTTTTCAGTGCCAAACTGGGCTGGGTTGCCTGCCGCCCAGTCGAGATAGAGTAAAGGTTTTGCGTTAACCCAAGACGTGTAGTTCGCATTTCCAGTCATTGTTAAACCGATATAAACGGGTTCCCTGGCGAGCCCTAACAGTTTTAAATCTTTAATAAATATTTTAAATTAATTAAGTCCCATATGATCTTGCCAAGCATGGTGAGCTGCCTTTGGAAGCATGTGTTCTGATCTCGAGTCTCCAGGCTAACCAGATCCATTTTCTTCTTCTGACATTCCGCCCTTGCATCGTCAAAAGACAACTTTGTACTCGATATTTCAACCGGTTGCTCGTCTAAGAATAACACTTTACACCAATTCGCTGGTCAAAAAAAGCATTATTTTCACTTGTGCACATGTCGAATGGCTGGGGTGTTTCGCAAACGTAGTTGTAGGTGTCTGTGCAAGAGGCTCCAATCCACTTTCCTCCGCTGGAACAAAATGCTCAAGAAAAGATTTTGATACACGCGGCGCGAGAGTTACGAAATCAAAGAGCAGTCTTCAGTGTCAATCTTCGCAGGGGCGCCAGAATTCCAATCGGTGTAGGTGAGTGACTGTCCGCTCAGCCACTGAGAGTAGTTTGGTAGGCCGATTTTGTTGAGTGCTTGCCAAAACGGAGTCGCTGTTTGTTCTTAAAAATCGGAAACCGCTGAGTGATCAGGAAATCGAATTTCTTGATGGAACTTACTGGCATTTTCAATTATGAATTTAACGCAGGTATTTTCTTCCGTGGTTTCCATGTTTACAAGGTCCATGCCTTTCTTCTGGCACTCCAATCTTGCGTTAGCCCATGTTTGCTGAAAATTTATGTCACTCAAAAGTTTACACATCGACCGAAAGAAATAAAAATGTCATATATTACCTTGTCAGCCGAAAGAGTGTAATTAGATTTGCCTGATTGAAATGTTTTAATTTTATTGCTTTGTAAAAAAACTTTTATACTTTCGAAGCAGGGTGGACGTGGAGGAGTTGTGGTTGGTGGAGTTTGACCGGACGGTAGAATCGTTGCGCTTGATACCACAAATGTAGTTTGAATATCAAATTTTCATCAATCTTTCATGCATGACACATGTCTTTATTTCACAACCGCAGAAATAAATTACTTCCTCGCTCTGTTCCCTTATCGAATTTCCCAATGCAAAATGAAGCGTATCATTTCAAAAAGTATCGTCTAGTGGCAATTTGTGTCCTCAATCATTGGAGTTCGGACAAATTTGGGTCGTGACTATTTTTTTATAACAAATTGATATGATAAAATCGTGCTTTATCTAAAAGAAAAGATGATTTGAAAAAGTAAGATTTTTCTTTGGCAAAAAGTATAACCTTAAATAAATTTTGGTATGATTATTGGATAAATTTAAAAATATAGGTCATGTAAATTTTTTTGTTACTTTGTGCTACCAGGCCCTGGCGTTGTGATTATGATGTCTGAGGCCGCAGTTGTACCACCTGGAGCCCTAGTCGTAGCTCCCGGAACCCCAGTCGTAGTTCCTGGGGTTCCAGTTGTTGCTCCTGGTGCGCCCTGGACAACAGTAGTTCCACCTGGAGCTGGAGGAAGTGGGTTGGACACTCCTGGCAAAAGAGTGCCACCAGCTGTACCCGTCAAACCTCCAGGGCCTGGAGTGACGTTGGAACCAGCTCCTTTAGAAAGTGGCACTGTGAAGCTATAATTACATAATGAAGTATTTTTACTCACCTGGAGCATTTGGATCCGATCCAGCAGGGTTTGAAGGGCCAGAACCAACAAGAGTTGCGGAGTTGGGACCGGCAGTTGAAGAAGGACCTGACCCGGCAGGGTTCAAAGGGTCTGCTCTTGACGGATCATCAGGATTTGAAGGATTTATTATTGGGTTGGAAGGGTCTATTGTATTTGATGGGTCCGACACGGCCGGATTTGACGGATCTGCGGGGTTTGATGGATCTAGAGGATTTTTTGGGTCCATAGGGTTTGATGGGTCTGCTGGTTCTTTCCCTGGAGAAAAAGTTCTACCTCCAGGGGCCGTGATTTTTGGTTTCGGTGGCTTTTGGTTTGACTTTGTTGTTTTGAGAAACCTTGTAGAATTTTTGCTCGTCTTAGAGCACCGCACCATACCGCAGCACTTGATAATTTGGAATCGTCTTTTTTGTTTAGTAATCACGATGACAGTTCTGCGTGGACTGCGCTTTTCAAGGATGTGAAGCTCCTTCATTGATGATGGTGCGAAATTATCTATAAATAAAATTACTTTTGTTGGCAAAACGATCATCCCTGTAAATAATTGTAACTATAATAATCATAAGTCTCAGCCAGCAGCCATGGATTTGGCCTAGCTGCAGCAGCAACATCAGCCGCCGGATTCAAAGTTGAAAAAATCGGAAAATATCAGGCCGCAGGAAGTTCATTAAATTTGAGGTCAACAAATTTAACTCAAATTCCCTTCGTCCAATCATTTCCACAGTTAATTGCTTTAATTTAACATCACAAATTTGAACCATTATCTGCAAGAAAGCTAAAATTGACTTTGGACGGAAAGCCTTTAGATTCAAAGTGTTTTTATTGCGGATCAGCAGAGCAACAATGCTCCACCTCCACACCTCCCCACATTCAGAATACAACAGATAAAAATACAAAACTTTTTTGTTTTTGATAACAGAGGGAATAAGAAAATAAAATAAATAAATTTTTATCAGCAAACCTGTGTGAATTGGATAGCGGGGCAAGCTTTCATTGATGCCATTTTCCATGGCATAAACCTTTACCAACATTAAAATGATGAGTTTTCGTAAATAATATGCGCAATGATTATAATTACCACTGCTGCAAAAGTGAGTGCTATGAGGGCGAATGTGTAAAAAGTCATCACTAAATACTGCCTGAATGTATCAAATAGAGCAGTCGCTTTAGTGTTCAAATGCTCAGCACAATAGAGAGGGAAAGCTTTGCTTGCCCATTTCGATTTCGCCTAGCAGTGCGAGGAAAGCGGATGCTGTTGTGTGCTGCTTCTGTATGGCTCTGTTGTGCACGACTATACAGCGCTTGTGCTTATTTTGCGTTGTGCGTATCGCTTATGACGCAAGACCAATATTTTATTTTATATATAGTAGCATTTCCCAATTTTTAAGGCCTGAGTACTATTACTAAAAACTTGCGCTCGTCATTCACTGGCACCATGAATTTGCATCAGAAAATAATCTTCATAGAAGCTAATATGGCTCCTCAGTGATATGTGCATTTATTTCTTGTTTTAACATCTATTTAAGTGTTCAAGTTGCGTGTTGTGGGAGGAATGAAATAAACCTTACTGACACATGGCAAAAGAAAGACTAATTTATTTCTGCGCTCGTACATAGATCCTTAATTCCTTAATATACAACTTTAATGAACTCTCTGGACAAAACATAATATATGCTATTTAATTGCTGAGACTGATATCCAATTACGTAAATATCCAATTATTTTCCCAGCCCTTCCTTATCTTACAGATTTTTATGTTAAATTCCAAAATTTCATTTGATATGGCGCTTGAGTTCTAAAATCGAAACTGAAAAGTTTCTCAAATCAAACCAAATTTACTTTGTCAAGATTCACCAAATTGTTTTATTTCTCTTGAAAATATTGTTATTTTCATCAATATAACGACCTGCTTTACACAGTTTTCTCGCAAACATAGTAGTTTCCAAAATCGCAGCTAATATCATACCACTGGCCTTCTCTAAAATGAAAAAAAAAGTTTTTTGAGACAACCACAAGAAATTAAAACTTGCGTGTTGAAAATGCAATTTTCATAAAGAAACGCTGCTGGCTCGCCAGGTGGGAAGCCGCTGTAAGTGAGAGCGGCACCATTCTCCCACTTCGTGTAGTTGGTCTGACCGATTTTGTTCAATCCCGCATACACCCAGTTATTGTAAGCACCTTTTACATTATAATTTTTACGTAAAATGAACTTAAATAGATTGGAAATCCACCTTTCCTCAGAATCGCTCTTTGAACGCAAATATTTTCTGTTACGGTTTCCATATTCGCGAGAGCAGTTCCGCTCTCGTTGCATCTCTGCAATGAAGTGGCGTAATTGACCTTAAATATTTGTTTTAGTTAAATTCTTTGAAATATAGAATATGTGGCTCACTCGCATGGCGTAAACCTCAAATTGACCTACAAAAATTTGCGTTAATATCAAGTGCATAGAAATATTTTATTAACCTCAGTTTAAAGCAAGCTATTCATATTGTGAGTCTCATTTCACATTTTGTGTTTTTACTCAAATATTGCATTCTGTAGTGACACAAAGAAAAAGAGAACGCGATACAGTAAGGAAGCTGCTTTAAATTTCAACTAAAAATTATGACTTACCTTTATATTGACATCTACCATCGAATAAAAAAATTAACCTACCGTTTATGCAAATTTCTTTGGGGCTTGGATTCGATTCGCAAACGTACGGGATCTCCCAGGTACAGGGAATGTCCCCCCAAATGCCACTTCTAGTATTATTTAATTTTTATATTGGAACAGACCAGGCCTGTTAGAATAGTCTTACTCGAATCCACCGCAATGCTCTCCAGTCCAAGACTTCAAATTGTAGCCTGGGACAAAGTCACTGTAGGTGAGTGGCTCGCCGTTTGCCCATTGCTTAAAGTAAACTGTGCCCAACTTGCTCAAAGAATGCCACATCCGCTCGTCCTTTTTCCCTGATATTTCATACTTAATTTACAGCCAAATGATTTGCGTATAATATGTATGAAATAATTAAAAAGATTCCCTCTGGAATGCATTTTATAATCTTATGAGGATTATAGAAACGCTCGCAAAATTTAAAAAAATTTTGCCATGTCACATTTTTCCTGAAAAACAAAGTGAAGAAATCAATTTATAAATAGTCATACCAGCCAGATATATTTTATATCTGACGCAAAAATTCTCCTCTGGCGTCTCCATGGACACAAGATCTCCGCCCAGTTTCTTGCACTCGTCTGATGCAAATACCCAATTTTTCTGGAAATTTAGAACTTACAAATATTAATAAGCTTTTATGATTCGCACTCTTACGTTGTTGTTTGTGACAATCGTGTAAGTGGAAACTAATAAAAATTTACTTATAATGTTTTTTTTTAATTATTCATTGCGTACAATCTGCACATGGGTCTTTGTAGTCGTCCTCGCACACATATCTGTAGGCTACTCCGCAGGGCGAGTCATGCCAGTGATGGTTTCTGAAGTACAACTAAAAATTCATGTCCCAAAAATAAATGTAAAAACGAACAAGGCAACAGCGCAATGTTCGCTGGCAAATGCCTCAGGGTTGTTGACGTCCCAGTCCGTGAAAGTCAGAAGTTCGCCGTTGGACCACTTTGTATGATTGAGGGTTCTTCTCTTGTCGAGACCGATTGTGAGTGGCGTGGACGACAACTCTTTGAACAATAATGTATGTCGTTTTTGTTTTTAATATTTCGGCTTTTACCCAGTCCCGCGATGTACTGTTGCAAGCACATGCTTTTAGAGGGGTTGTCCAAATCCACAATCGTCATGTTCTTTTTTAAGCATTCGAACCGCGCATCGTCATACACTCTCTGCAGGTTTCACAAATTAAAATTTCCCGTAAAAACGTTTCTGTCATTGCCATATTACCGCTTCAGTAGATACTGAGAAACTGTATTCTAAAATGGGATATAGAAAATGAGTTACGCATCTTTTTGGGAAAATTGGCTATTACTTGAGCAGACGTCGATAGGTGCTGGGGATTCGCAAACGTAAGCGTTCGATCCTTTACAATCGACGTCCATCCAGGCACCGTCTCTGCAATATTTATATGGGACCGTCTTGAAACGGTTAATATTTTAAATTAAAATCCCAACTTGTACGCAGAGCAATGTTCCGTCTTAAATTGCGCTGGTTCCCCAGATTTCCAATAAGTCGCAGTCGGCGTACTTCCGCTGTACAATGACGTATAGTTGCTCCAGCCCATTTTATTTAGACCGTGGAAAACGATGCTTGTAGTTTTTCCTGCGAGTGCACCAAAACGTGAATTTTAACCCACTATTAGAGTGTTTTTGAAATTCATTTCACCGGCCAAGTCGATTTTGTCCTTGACGCAAGCGTGCTCCTTCGCGCTGTCGATGCTGACCAGATCTCCGCCCTGCTTTTTGCACTCGGCTCTTGCGCCACCCCAGGTCTTTGTGTCGGTCGAAACTTTGTATGTGGAAGGCACTGTGAAAACATTGCAAGACCATAAATCAAATTTGATTTCCTTCGGTTTTTTGCTGCTGTTTGTCACACATTTAATTTAAATTTTGTCTAAACAGAATCCAACTCACAAAGTCTACATAAAAATATTTGGACTTGGTGCATTGCTCGGAAATCTAAAAATTAAACATTTTGAAGACACTATATATATATATATATATATATATATATATATATATATATATATATATATATATATATATATATACACACAATGCTGGGTAAATGTGCCTTTGCAATAAACGAAATTTTGGCAGGATTTAACCCATGTTTTAGAATGTCTTACGTTACGCTTTTTTAACTACTCTTTTTCTTTTAAACTATTAGCAAAATAAACTGGAAATGTGTCCAAAATTTTAAATGGAATAAAAAGTTTCCTTAAAATAAGATAAGTGGCAAACTTTTCTAAAAAATTTGCACTCCTTACGTCCTTTGCAGGGGTCGATAACAATTGTCTTTTCACAGACGTAATAAGCTGATAATTCGCAGGGCAAATCGTACCAATGGGCGAAGCTGTTTGCAAAAAATTGAGTCGAGTTTCGAGTGCAAATGAAGAAATAAATACAAATGCATTCCACACTGCTCATGAGGGAACTGCGCTGGTTCGCCTCTGTTCCAATCCAGATAAGTCAGCGGTGCTTCATTATACCACTTGGTGTAATTGCTCGCGCCTTTCTTGTTCAGACCGTTCCAAACGAAGTTGTTTGTCAAACCTTGAAAAATGAACTCAATTAATCGCGATAAATTTTGATTTAAAAATTTCCAAACCTTTCTCGTCAAGTAAACGCTGAATGCAAATGTTTTCCTCTCTGGTCTCAGGTACTGACAAAGCCATCCCGTTTTTTCTGCACTCAATAACTGCCGCGTCAAAAGTGAGCTACACACCGTAAGAATTTTTTAATGAAAAATTAAAGAGTGAAGAGTGCCTAGACCAACGAGGCCTTGACTCAAAATACTGACTATCGAGAATGACATTGAACCAATTTCAACGTGCCATCAAGTTTAAAATTGCAACAGGGAATTTTTAAGTTTCTTACCACAGAAGTGGATGCAACGAATTGATCTGGATGGCAAAGTAATTTTAATGTTAAACCCTCTTACTTTAAATTTTGCATACCAGGATCGCAAGGGTCAATTTGTGCAGATTCACAAACATATCGCAACTTCCAAGAGCATGGAACGTCTCCCCATCTCCCGTACCTAAGAATAATAACAATAGATCGGAATTAAAGCATGCTTTTGACTTTTGGCACAAAAAAAAAACACATACTCGAAAGCTCCACAGCTCTCCCAGGGTATCTGCGCTGGATTTCCTGGCGCCCAGTCATTGTAAGTCAGTGGCTCTCCGTTGTTCCAAGAGTCATAATTCGGCTGTCCAAACATATTCAAAGAGTGCCACACGCGATCAGCCGCCGTTATGCCTATATATATATATAGGTTACATATCTAGGGATATTTATTTTAATTTGCCACCAAACTCAATACCTGCAGACTTTAAAATGGACTTGACACAGATATTTTCCTGCGGTGTTTCCATAGAAGTCAGTTCCATTCCAAGTTTTTTGCAGTTTAATCTCGCTACTGCCCACGATGCCTTTTTTATCATTAAAATTTTAAAATATACAACACCAATCACATGGTTCCATCAAATATATACCGTGTCGTTTGAAAGAACGTGTTTTGTTGTCACTGCAAATTAAAGTGTGCATATTAATGTTATTAAAAAATAATTTGCTATTCATACTGCTGAAACAAGGGTCAAGAACAACTGCATCTTCGCAGGCATATCTCAAGGGTTCAGTGCAAGCAACATCAAACCAATGGAAATTGCTTTAAATTTTTTAAATTATCAGTCCACAAAAATGATTTATAACATTAATGGCTATTTAAATATTAAAAAAAACAGATGAATTAATTTGTGTTGCGAGATTGGCATTCAATTTTACTTGGCTTGCACGCATTTTTCGGTGCCAAACTGGGCTGGGTTGCCTGCTGCCCAGTCGAGATAGAGTAAAGGTTTTGCGTTAACCCAAGTCGTGTAGTTCGTATTTCCAGTCATTGTTAAACCGATATAAACGGGTTCCCTGGCGAGCCCTAACAGTTTTAAATCTTTAATAAACATTTTAAATTAATTAAGTCCCTTATGATCTTGCCAAGCATGGTGAGCTGCTTTTGGAAGCATGTGTTCTGATCTCGAGTCTCCAGGCTAACCAGATCCATTTTCTTCCTCTGACATTCCGCCCTTGCATCGTCAAAAGACAACTTTGTACTCGATATTTCAACCGGTTGCTCGTCTAAGAATAACACTTTACACCAATTCGCTGGTCAAAAAAGCATTATTTTCACTTGTGCACATGTCGAATGGCTGGGGTGTTTCGCAAACGTAGTTGTAGGTGTCTGTGCAAGAGGCTCCAATCCACTTTCCTCCGCTGGAACAAAATGCTCAAGAAAAGATTTTGATACACGCGGCGCGAGAGTTACGAAATCAAAGAGCAGTCTTCAGTGTCAATCTTCGCAGGGGCGCCAGAATTCCAATCGGTGTAGGTGAGTGACTGTCCGCTCAGCCACTGAGAGTAGCTTGGTAGGCCGATTTTGTTGAGTGCTTGCCAAAACGGAGTCGCTGTTTGTTCTTAAAAATCGGAAACCGCTGAGTGATCAGGAAATCGAATTTCTTGATGGAACTTACTGGCATTTTCAATTATGAATTTAACGCAGGTATTTTCTTCCGTGGTTTCCATGTTTACAAGGTCCATGCCTTTCTTCTGGCACTCCAATCTTGCGTTAGCCCATGTTTGCTGGCAAATAAGGGGCATTGAAAAGTTGATGCATTGACCGGAATAAATAAAAATCTAAAATTTTACCTTCTCGGTGGAAAGAGTGTAATTTGATTTGCCTGAATTTATTGTTTAATATTCAATGCTTCTTTAGTTAAAATAATAAATTTACTTTCAAAGCAGGGTGGACGTGGAGGAGTCGTAGTTGGTGGAGTTTGATCGGACGGTAGAGTCGTCGTGCTTTATAGTATAATACGTTTGAATATTTAAGTCACATATTTGATAAATCTTTAGGCATAACATATATGTGTGCCCAATTTTTAGCATATTTTCATTTTACTTCAAAAATTTTATAATAAAAAAATGCGACTCTCTCTAACAATCAGAAAAACAACGTTAAAAATTTCTTATACAACCAAAAATTAGCAAGAGATGTGAAAAGTTCCGATATTTTGATCTTAACGCGACGATAGATTAAAAATCTATACATATATGTTTGCAAGTTCCCTTCAACATTTCATGCATTTTTTATCATATTTATTTCCACTGCATTGACAATTAACTAGTAAGACTGAACAATTTTATATACCACTAACAATAAGAAAAATACTAAAAAGTGATATCGACCCCTAATCAATTTTATCTATGTACTTATATTTGAAACTTAATGTTTCCTTACTTTGTTGCACCAGGCCCTGGCATTGTACTTCTGGTGCCTAGTGCTGGAGTTGGAGTTGTATCTGCGCCACCAGGAGTAACAGTCGTAGCACCTGAAATAACCGTTGAAGCTCCCTGGACAACAGTTGTTGCACCCGGAGCCAGAGTAGAGGTGATTTGACGAGGACTAGTATTGGTTACGCCTTGCGAAGACGTTCCTCCAGCTGCAGTGATCGTACTTTCAAGGCCAGCACCCTCTGGCAGAATAAAAGAATTGTGATGGAGATAAAATAAGAAATCAAAGTCTTTATTTTATTCACCGGTAGCTTTTGGATCCATCCCTACAGTGTTTGAAGGGCTATTAGAACTGGCAAGATTTGGCGAGTTAGGACCAGCAGTTGAAGGAGGATCTGACCCGCCAGGGTTCAAAGGGTCTGTTTTCAACGGATTAGCAGGATTTTTAGGATCTATTATCGGGTTGAAAGGGTCCGTTTGATTTAATGGGTTCTGCACTTCTGGATTCATTGGATCTTCCGGATTAGGGCTGTTTGATGGATCTTCAGGACTTGACGGAGTTTTAGAATTTGATGGTTCCTCAGGATTCGACGGATCCACAGGGTCTGAAGGATTTGAAAGATTTGCTGGATCCAGAGGATCCAATGCGTTCGGTGGCTCTTTCCCGGCGGGGGGAAAAGTTCCTCCTCCAGGAGCCGTGATTTTTGGTTTCGGTGGCTTTTGGTTTGTCTTTGTTGTTTTGAGAAACCTTGTAGAGTTTTTGCTCGTCTTAGAGCACCGCACCATACCGCAGCACTTGATAATTTGGAATCGTCTTTTTTGTTTAGTAATTACGATGACAGTTCTGCGTGGACTGCGCTTTTCAAGTTTGTGAAGCGTCTTGTCTAGTGAGGGTTCAAAATCATCTAGAAAGAGTAATATGTTGATGATTTTTAGTTTCAATATACTCTCTGTTCATAATAAAATAGTCATCTAAAATTGAGATTGGAACAAAGAACAAAGATGGATAAAAAATATTGGCACGAAATAAATTAAAAGCTTTAGATTAATTCACTTGGTGCGTTTTTAAAATTTCCTGTTTTTTTTAATTCATCAGTTATCCAGGCTATAAACTTCATCCAATACATTCTAGGTTAGGCCTATGCTCAATCTAATTGTCAACGTCATGCGTGATTACTCCGTTGTTATTTTGAAGAACTTATTGTTATCTACACCCCACCGATCGAAGTGTAAAAAATACATGTATTAAACCATCGAATCAAATTAGTCAAATTAAATTTGCAGAAGGAAATTCGCACACAAAATACTCGCTGAAGTCGTAACATCCAATTTCTTCTTGTCTATTTTTAAGCTTTAACACGTTGGTCATTTTCACAACGATTTTTTACCGTTTATCCCTATGGAGATATAATATATGGCATCACTTTTCCCGAATTTTTCTTTGTGCATCGTAAGGAATTTCCCATACACACGAGCATTAAATGCTCGTAATTAAATATAAATTATATACAATAAATAGACCGTCAAGATGCACGAACCTTTGTGAATTGGATAACGGAGTAAACTATGGTTGGTGGCATTCTTGCTGGAAAAGTCCTATTCCGAAATATTAATATTTTGAACTGTTTTGTGCCTGGCGCAAAACTTACCGCTGCTACAAAAGTGGCCACAGCGAGCGCGAGCGGGTACATTCTCACTTTTGACCGATTTCAATTAATGATGGGGTTGTCACGCGTCCAATAGGTTTCCTGCCAGTTTGCAAAAGAAAAAACGTATTTCCAATGCGGAGCGAAAATATTTTCCGAGAAAAGCGGATGCTCTTCAGGCGGTTGAATATTAAATTGGCCTCTTCCAACAAGTATTGCTTTGATTTGCGTTTCACGTTTTTCGCTGTTACTGTGATGAGTAATGTGATGAATATTAGCTATTTACTATACGTGGCAAGCACGTCGGAACGGAATTGCAGGTAAATTGCCAGCAAATAAATACGTCACAAAAAGGGAAGGGAGATTAGGTCGAAATTCTCATAAAAAGTACACATAATATAGCAATTTAGCAATGGCATGATTTGAAACAATAGATTCATGATGTAACTGTCTGTGCGCGCATGGTATGCAGAACATATTTAAATTATATAACACTTAACCATCCAACGTTTTCTTGAACCTTTCCTATTTGAATCAAGTTAATTAAAATCACTGATTTGCACATCGAATTTTGAGCTTATTTTTTGTGGTTTAATATAAAATATTTTCTTATGCAATATTGACTCAAATGTACTAATTGAATGAATCTTATATTTTCAGCTTACAATGTTATTTTCCATTCACATTGTGGTTAACAAAATTTTTGCGCCGCTACATTATAGGGACTGTATCCTTTTCAGGCTTCAAGAGGACGGAACATAGGTTTTTTTGCATTCCTTTATTTTTTAAAGGAATTCAAATTTTGTAATCAATTTAAAGAAACTAGCGTGACATTAATTTAATTCAAAAGTCTATCTAATAAGTTATAATTTTGTATGTTATTTGTGTGCCACTTTAAAGCAAGGCTTGGGTTTTTGGCACAAATTTTGTAGCTTATTATTTTACTTTTAGAAAATTAAATATAGAGGACACATGATTCAGTAATTACCGTAATTACGATTACAAAAAAATGCCAAAGTTCTTATAATGTGAATGATCAATGCGATATTTTTACATTTAAAATGCGATTTCCCTATTATTGCTAAGGCGATCGCAAAATATGCTGATGATACTGCTCTAGATTTTAATGTTAAAAATGAAGTTCGCATTTTTATTCAAATTTGAAAAATGCTTTAGTAAGTACCACACAAATAAAAAAGTATCTTATCCATATTAAAGTGACATCTCATCGTGCTCTGCAATAAAGAGGGAATGTCTCAAAGATAAGAGCTATAGCTATTTATATAAGATACGCAATAATGCCCAAAATGATTGTCAAATCTATTGAGTGCTGCTATAATCCGCATCCTTCATCCTAATTCAAGCACTCAAGACGATTAGGTGCATTGAGTTGTGATTCTCTCTGATGACTTCTACAATAAATCATTTATGTAATAAAGCTCTTGTTTACCTCAATGCCACCAACGCCGCCCAGGTCAGGCTAGTGAGTGAAAGCTATTCTTCTCTAAGCGGTTGAATAACTCCGAAAAGATGAGATACAATACAGTGAAGGATGGCACTTGGGAAAGAACATTAAAAAACACTAACCATACCTTTTTTAACAAAGTCTTTTTTAAAATCATAGGCTGTTATTGTGAAATTAGGCTTTTTTCAAATAATAAAAATCCCTCTACCGATTTAATATTAGCGTAACCCCAGTGGCCCACAAAAAATGATCTCTGTGCAGGAGGTTGTTGCTAAAAATAATCGATAAAATGCTACATGCAAGGCCACGAAATTGCTTACAGTGAGGGGTGCGATAAGTGAACAACGGGGGGTTCAGTTCTCCATTCTGTTCTCCCCCCTCGACGTGACGCAATACTTTTCACGTGTGGGGGGCACTTAAAGACAGATAATGTTTCCGCTCTGAAGCCTATCAGCAGTCACAACATTGTTTGTTTGAGAGATGCAGCTCCTAAGGTTAGTTTTGTTCAAAAAAGGTGGCAAGTTATATATAGCCATTTTTATAATTTGCTGTGCTGAATTTGTTCTACTATCGAGGCAAAAACAAAAATGATAAGTAGTATAGTTGCGGGGTGGCCGGTTAGGAAAGGGAAAGAACTGCTCAGTTTGGCTGCTTTAGAGATAGGCTAACTTCATTTCACACTCCGCACTCTTTGTGTTCACACATTCATTAAATACCTGAATGAATACTTGGGATATAACAAAAAATAACATAACTTTGATCCGTGATATATGTAATTTGCATTTGAAAAAAGCAAAGAGGGAACGTGATAAAGTTGAAGCGCTAGAGCTAGACACGTGCAGTGTCAGATCTGTCATCTGTCGAGGATTTAATTTATCCTCCTCTCTGCTCAATTCACGGTGCGTGCCCTCCAATGGCATCATCGTTAGGGAGCTATTATTTATTTGAAACTGGTGGGGTCTGCAGAGTCGAAGGAGTGTGAGGCACTATCTGCAACTCTCGCGTCCGTTTCTCCTGCACTGAGAGGTCAGTTGTTACTATTACAGTGTTAATATAACAACGACACTCGTAGCAAACATGTGGAACGCAATATTTGGCAGGTAAAAATAACGTTCATGGCATTTTTATTCGATTTTTCACAGTTTTGTTGGATAACAAAAACAATCCTTTCAAAACAAAAACAAAAAAAAAATGTTAGAAGATTTCTCTACAATTTAGGCATGCTAATATAAGTCTACTATCTCTCATTTTGAAATCGATTTTTTGATTATATAATTCAAAAAAAATAGTGGCCCTTTGGATTGCGGAACAAGAGCGAGAGAGTTAAAGCTCTCTGTTGCTATGCGGGAGATGTGCTTTGTGTTTGCCGGTGAGTGGGCTACAGAAGAGCAAAAAATCCCAGCGCTTACGTTATTGTATAGCCAATTTCATGCAGACTTCACGTGCGAGTGGATAGAGCCCGGCGCGAATAAAAAATATCATCACAAGGCCGTCCGAGAGCGTAACGTGGCGCTCCAGCTCTCTCGCGCTCGCTATTATAAAGAAGTATTGATCCTAACCCGCACACGAGAAAGCGAGCTAGATAAAACAAAACAAAAACAAGGCTCAGCTTGTTGTCGGCTGAATTTAACTTCAACTAAATCCTTCGACAGAAACGGAGTTTTAATTTTGATTCTTTATGAGGTATTTCCAATCCATTTTGTCAACACGACCTTTCAATTAGGCACACTAAACTTCCTATTTTGCAAATGATATTTTGGCATGCAGCTTTATTATTTTTCGACCGTATTGATTGATGCTGGGAAATTCATTATGAAAATTTATTTTGTTTTTTGCTGGGTTAAGCATTTATGCAGTTTATTGCTTAAAAGTTGTTAAATCTAAATTAAAATGAGATGATTTGCGAGTGGATTTTTTCCTTTCATTTTCTTGGTGTTAATATGATTTTTTAGAAAAAGGAGGAGGTCTTTTAAATTTCGCATCTCTTAAGATTGGGCATGAGAAATTTTCAAGGGCGGATTGTGTCGTAAGGACGAGGGTGTAGAGAAGAGGCATAGTTCGTGAAATCCATCACTTTTTCATTTAAAATAAACCAAATTGATTGCCATTAAGCATATTCCATTGCTGCTGAGGTGAAATCCTCTGAAATTTTCTGCGTTGCTTAATGGGATTTGTACTGCTGACGAGGTCTTCGGGGCTGAAACACCTTTTACTTTATCCTAGTATAAGAACATGCGAGCTGATTTTTTCTTGTGCTGCGCCCATCATGATTGAAAACAAAATTTAAATTTAACAAAAATTAGAACGCTTTTAGTGAGGCTATACATAACAATTGTGGAAAGCCCTTTTGATCTTTTATTGAAATACTCTCTAAAAATTGGTATAGAGCTATAAATTTTCCCTGGTTACCGTTTAAATTAAAATCGGCTCCAAAGTTGGATGCTGATCAAACAACGGATGGCGCACTTCTCCCTGTAGAAAATCAGGATTTATTTCATCAGGAGTGGAATTTTTACACCCCCTTAAATAGATCGCGACGAGAGGAATTGAAATCAAACGAAGACTCATTGACAAACTGTTTCATATTTTGAGAAATTTGGCAAAGCTGATTTTAATTATTACGCCGTCCTAATTCCACTGTTGCACTTTGTAGAGATAAAACTGTTGCTGAACTCTTCAAAAAATATACTCAATGAACCCCAAACATTGCAAAATATTCTTAAGAATAAATAATGAGAGTAATTTTTTGCCTGTAAAACTCTACTTTAATATCCAGTTAAACTTTATTATCCTCGATATTTTTCAACACCACCTAGTGCCCCATAGATTAGATTGAATTAAAAAAATATTGTCATAAATAAATTATAAAGATGAAAAGGTAATTTAAAAATTAGTTACAGTCTTTACCATCAAAAGAAATTTTAGTTTTATAAAAGATTTGCTATTTGAAATTGACATCAATGTGCTCAACCCGTTTGAAAACAATTTGGTCAATATCTTTAAGTAGACAGTAAAGAGGTTTCCATGCACAGCATAATCAATTTTTTACCAAGACTCACAAAATATTAGTTGCTCTGAACTTTAATCTGAGGAGCCTAAAGAGTTTTATGCAGTATTAACTGCAAAAACACTATGAAACCAATGAAAAATTCTGCTGTCGTATCTTATCTGTGTTTTTTGGCTGTATACAAAGAGATCAAGCGTAGCCCTCTTAAAGATAGAGTCATTTGTATCATTAGCTAATTAGAAATCCAACATATGATATGATTAGTGTACCTTTGCACTGTTTGATGCTTGGATCGCCGGTCTGAAGTGCAAGATATTCCGTATCACCTATAATTCAAAAGACCAGTAGGGCATCTCACGTAGACAAGCAAAATGCAGTGCTTTAGGTCGAGCAAGAAAAGTAATCACCATCATCACGCTGACTAGTAAGCAGCTCTAACTGGTTATTACAAATTTAAAAAATAAGCGTGTATTATTTACAAAAAGTTTAATTGTTGATATATGTATAATTGAGGCATGTGGATTGATCACAAACCTGTATTTCATAATTATAGCGCTACGCCTGTTAACGATGCGGCAAACGAAGTCACGTTTACCATTAATGGCAAGACCTACAAAGGTGAGTTCTTTTAATTAAAACTATTATACTATTAAAAATCTTGAAATAGCTAACTAATATTCCTGCAAAAATTGACATTTGGTAATTTGATTGTACCAAATTTAACCCACCGCCATTGGGAGTTCTTTTCGAAAGTGCTTACAATTTTCGAGTTTATATCTATGGTTTTTGTCGTAGCTGGCAGTGGTCTTCCGGAGGACACGAGCCTGAACACGTTTATCCGAGATGTGGCCAACCTGAAAGGCACCAAGTTCATGTGCGCCGAAGGTGGCTGCGGCGCGTGCATCGTCTCGGCTACCGTCGAGCACCCGGTCTCCAAAGAGCGCGAGACCAAAGCTGTTAACTCGGTTTGTGTCCTTCTTTCAGGACTGTTAGAAATATCTTAAGAAAATAATTGTAGTGCTTGGTGCCGGTCTTCTCGTGCCACGGCTGGGAAATCACGACCATCGAGGGCATTGGTAACCGCATGAAGGGCTACCATCAGACCCAGGCGCAACTAGCCAAATTCAACGGCACACAGTGTGGATACTGCTCGCCTGGCATGGTCATGAATATGTACAAGTGAGTATTTAGTTTGATCTTGAGAACTGCGTCCGAAAAATCATGCTGAGTAAGACACTTGAAAAATGAATTTTATCTATATTTCTTTGTTTGTTCTTGCTAAATGGCATTCAGATTAAACAAACCTTAAAAAAAGAAAACCTTCTAGGGAAGGCTGCCAGAACTAGCAAGAAAGCAATTTCACACTGAGCCAAATTGGATAAAAGGCTGAAAACTTTTGAAGTAGAGCAAAATCGAAAAGTGTGTTTAAAAGTGTAAGAGAGAAACACTTCAGAACTAATACAGAATCTAATTTCCTCGTTGCTAAATTAAAATTTAAACTGTTAATTTGATTTATTTTACCAATAAAAAGGGCTTTAGTTTTAAAGCCGAAAATAGTTGGAGAAATAAGTCAACACTATTGTCCGTTTTCCATTTAATACATACAATGGAACATTTCTCTAAAGTGACTTCTTTGATAAAAATTTGCGAAAATAATTCCAGAAAATATATTATATTGAAAAATGTACGATTTTACAATTTGCATTTTCCCTGCAATTTTTATTTACTATATGATTATTTAGTCTGCTAGAGGGAGGCCACGCACCGACTATGGCTCAAATTGAGAACTCTTTCGGAGGTAATCTGTGCCGCTGCACTGGCTACCGTCCCATTTTGGACGCGTTCAAGGCTCTCGCCTCGGACGCCACTCCCGAGCTCAAGGCCAGCTGCGTCGACATTGAAGTAATTTTTGAATTTTATTTATTGTAAAATTTATTTATTTGAAAACTAGGAAGTCTACAAAATCTGCAAGAAAACGGGGGAACGTTGCTCTGGGAAGTGCTCGATTCCGGCCGACTTGCCAAAGTCGGTTGCATTGAGCACTGGCGGAGTGAACTGGCGCAAAGTCAGCTCGCTGGCCGAGTTGCGTGACGCGTTGGTCAACATTGGTGAGACACCATACAAGCTGGTCGCAGGAAACACCGCTGAAGGTAACTGGAATGTCTTCGCATAAAATACAATTTTCATATCACACACAGACTCGATTGTGAGTTTCCCAAACAGGAAACAAAATGAAAAATGGACGGCACGCAGAGAAAATTTCTGCTCGCTCTTTAAAATGATTTGATTTTATTTTCCAAGAATCAAATGCAAATAAATTCTCATTGAATTTGCTCCAGGTGTTTACAAGAGCGAGGGGATTAAGGTGTACATTGACGTGAAGGGGGTGCCTGAGCTGAGGTCGATCGATAAGAAGCCAGGTGCAATCACCCTGGGCGGAAATGTCACCCTAACCGAGGCCATGAACTTTTTCGCCAGTGTCACCGAGAAAGAGTTCAAATACGTTAATCAACTGGCCACGCACATTGACTGGATCGCCAACGTCCCTGTCCGAAATGTCAGTGATGCAGCAATAATTTTCTGATTCGTTTTATGGTGTAATATGCTCAATATTTTAGGCCGGAACTCTAGCTGGAAATCTGTCCATCAAACACGCACACCATGAATTTCCCTCTGATATTTTCACCACATTTGAAACTGTCGGCGCCAAGCTTAACATCAGTGAGTGCATTCTGAATTTCAATGATTTTTAGTAATTAAATAATAAAAATTGCAAACGAATTCATTACGATAAAATCAAATTACACCCCAAATTTTGATATTTTATTTCATGCTAGTAACGTGTTTTTTATTATTTCCAAGCTTTAAAACCTTTTAGTATATTATCTTAGGACTTAATTTTTTTTAGATATCTTTAAAGCTTAATTTTATTTCTGTTTGTTTTTATGATAAATTCATTAAAAGAAATAAACTCATTTTGCAGTGGATGCCGTTGGCGATGTGAAAACGGTAACCCTGGCCGACTACCTGGTGTTGGACATGAACAGGAAGTTCATCTTGAGCATCGAGCTGTCGAAGAAGGGTGAAAACCACCGTTTCCGCTCGTTCAAGATCACCCCTCGCGCCCAAAACGCGCACGCCTACGTCAACGCCGGTTTCTGCTTCGAGTTTGAGGACACCAAGGCCTGGAAGGTCGTTGGCCAGCCCAGGATCGTCTTTGGTGGCATTGCACCAAGCTTTGTATAAGAAAATTTTGCCCTACCTTTTGGCACTTTGATTGAGACGTATGTTTTTTTCAGACCCACGCGAGCAACATTGAGTCGTATCTTACGGGCAAAAACCTGCTGGATAGTGCGGCCATCTCCGGAGCTTTTGCTGAGCTTGGACGACAACTTAATCCAGACAGAGTTCTGCCCGATGCTACTGCTGAGTACCGGAAGAATCTGGCACAGGCCCTTTTCTTCAAGTTCCTGCTCGGTCTCGATCCTAGCAAGGTATGAAATGATATTTTTTAGTTTTGAAAATGGTGCTCATCTGGTATTAGTTTTTCATGTAAAATATCCATCTTTGTAAATGTCCATTTCTCATCTAAACGCTCGTAAATTTCTAGGTAAGCGACTCGCAAAAGTCTGGCGGGACCAACCTGGAGCGTCCGCTGTCGACCGGCAAGCAGGACTTTGACACTGACAAGTCGCTGTACCCGCTGAACGAGCCGATCCCCAAGATCGAGGCGCTGGCCCAGTGCTCTGGCGAAGCTGAGTTCGTCAACGACATTCCGTCCGTGCCGGGCGAAGTGCACGCTGCCTTCGTTCTCTCCACGCAGGCCACCGGCACCATCGCAAACATCGACCCCACTGAGGCGCTTGTAAGAAACTTGCATTTTCTTGGTTTGATTCCTGAGTTTAAAATTAACATTGATGGGATTTTAGGCGATGCCAGGCGTGGTTGGCTTCTTCAAGCACACCGACATGGTGCATTACAACATCTTCACGCCGCCAGATTTTGGCTATGCCGATCAAGAGGAGGTAAGTTAATGCAGTTTAAAGAATCAATTAATTATTAACTAATTTTTTGCTTAAATAAATTAAGCAGAATAAAAATGAATATTTATTTTAATGAAATTTTGACTAAGATATCAACATAAAATTTATTATATTAGTTTGGAGTTGCAGGAGACGCCAAAGAATAATGATGTTATAATCATAGCTTAATATGAGTATTTTAAAGCTGATGAATATACATATATTTTTCGCAATGGAAGATCAATTTACTAACATTAATATAGCAAGGAAGTACTGACAGAAATGAGTTCATGTAATGAAAGGCAAAACTAACAAATGTTTCAGATTTTCTGCAGTGGAAATGTGAAATATGCCGGACAGGCGCTGGGCCTGGTGGTGGCTGAAACCAGGGAACTTGCTCTCAAGGCTGCTGACAAGGTTAAAGTCGAGTACAAGAACTCAACAATCACCAAACCAGTCATCAGTATGAGCGAAGTCTTGCAAAACGCCGGCAGCAGAATCCACCCCGATGACAACGAGGCGGAGAATGAAGGTAGAGTTTTTACGTTCTTACAATAGATTACTCGCATGGGAAAGGGTCTCAGGGAATTTGCCTAGAATACTTTTTGAATAGGGCAGCAGTTGCAGTCATTAGAAAGGTGGAATTGTATTTTCTTCACGAATTCTTGTGTTAAAAAAGTAGCTTTTCGAGCTTTTCATTATATATACGGATGATATTTTGACCTTGTGAATTTTGTGAGAAGTTAAATAACTGTTGATGAAAACAATCGCTGTACATTAAAAGAGCGTGTAATTTAATTTTTTCTTTTCAATGTTTCAATAATTCGCTAACCATCACCCTAAATTAATTTCTACGCGTACTGTTCAAAATCCTCGCGACTTCTTGATTGTTTGAATTCTAGATAATTTACAAGAAAATCAAAATAAATAAATCTTAATAATCATCTATAAATTAACATGCCTTACAATTTGTTGCCTTTTTTGCTCAGTAAAACGATTTAAGGAAAAAAATTATATTATTTTCTTAATTTCAGAAGAGACTGCATCTCATCGCACGAAGGCGGCAAAGATCATTAAAGGCGATTTCGAAATCCCCAAGCAGTACCACCTGACCATGGAGAACCAGTCGTGCCTGGTGCTGCCCAAGGAGGACGACAGTTTTGACGTCTTCTCGACTACCCAGTGGATCGACCTGGGACAGGCCGTCGTCGCCCGCTGCCTCGACATTAAGGCTAGCAAGTAAGCAATGATTTTTCTTGGTATATTTTTTTTGTCATTTTGCCGAATTTTTATTCGCGCAGAGTGAACATGTCAGTTCGTCGACTCGGAGGAGGATATGGAGCCAAAATCACACGGCCGTCGCAGCTGGCCGGCGCGTGTGCCGTCGCTTCGCAGAAACTCAATAGGGCGGTTAGGATGGTGATGCCAATGACGGCAAACATGGAGCTGGCAGGAAAGCGTTTTGGACTCAGGAATGAGTACGAAGTACGTAAACAAAAAGAATTATTTTTCAATTTTTAAACTTTTGGCATGGGAACAACTAAAATTTATGATTTGAGAGTAATTTGTATAGACTAGAAAAATTTTGGCCATAAGCCGAATTGTTTTTTTTTAATTTTTTTTTTATAAAGTGATATTGTTTGTATGAGCAAGAACCTTGTTACAAAAATTAAAAATGTATGTGTTTTAGGTGGGGGTAGACGAGAAGGGCAAGATCGAGTATCTGCAGGCCAAGTTCTTCCAAGACTCAGGCTGCAACCTGAACGACAGTCCCCTGAGGTCGACGCGCGAGCACTTCAACAACTGCTACGACAGCACCAAGTTCAAGGTCGAGAGCCAGCAGATCCGGACGGACACAGCGTCCAACACGTGGTGCCGCGCGCCAGGCACCACCGAGGGCGTCGCCTTCATCGAAGAAATCATGGAACGCATCGCCGGCGAGACTAAACTCGACCCGCTGGCCGTGCGCCTGGCCAACCTGCACAACAACGACAACCCCATCGCCGAAATGATCGCTGAGCTCAAGAGGATCAGCGACTTTGACGCCAGGAGGGCCAAAGTCAACGAGTTCAATGCAGTGCGTATTTATTGTGACACATCTTGCTTTCATTACAGGTTAAATTTAATTATAAAAAATGTTTTTGATTTTCTTGGGAATTTTAAATTAAATATATACACGAAAATTTAAACCCATTTTCGAAATATTAAATTTGGTTTTAAAAAATTTGTATTTTAATTTATAATATTGATTTTGCAATGGCTACTCCCATAGGTGAACAACTAGGAGTTCAGAGCTAAAAATTGAAAAAAAAACATTCTTGTCTCCCTATGGAAGTAACCGCATTATGAAATCAATTTTTTAAATTTTAATTCGCTCCAAGTTTTTTTTATTTTTTAAGTAAATTTTTTCCAATTTTTATGTTCCCATATAAAGGATACTTTTAACTACATCATCGAAATTGAAAACTTATTTTCCTTCATCCGAAAAGTTAATTCTTAAAAATTCCATGTTAATTTTTTCAGGCGAATCGGTGGAAGAAGCGTGGTATGTCGATAGTGCCGATGCAGTACCCGTTTGACTTCTGGGGCAACCACCCGGCTATCGTGAGCATCTACCAGAGCGACGGCTCCGTCGCCATCTCGCACGGTGGCATCGAAATGGGCCAAGGAATGAATACCAAGGTGGCGCAGGTGGCGGCCCACATCCTTGGGGTTCCGCTTGACTCTATCTCGGTCAAGCCGAGCAACACGCTGACCAGCGCCAATGCCATCGTCACCGGCGGCAGTCTCGGCAGCGAAGCTGTCAGCTACGTGAGTTTTTAGAAAAGACCTATATGCTTAAATTAAAAAATTTATTCGCATTTAATTTTTATAATATAAACGAGTTAAGATTTTGATTGTTATGTTTTTTGCCTAATTCAAATATATTTTTTTCCAGGCCACGATGCAGTGCTGCAAAGAGCTCCTCAAGAGACTGCAGCCCATCAAGGACAAGATGCCCAACGCCAGCTGGTTGGAACTGATCAAAAATGCTCACGGCAAACAAATCGATCTGGTTGCCACCTACATGTGAGCAATTACTAGCGCCGCACTCACACAAGTTTAAATTAACTTTTCCTCTTTAAGGTTCACCCCGAAGGACGATGTGAAGAGGTACAACATCTGGGGCGCTGCGATTGCCGAGGTTGAGGTCGACGTTCTCACAGGCGAAAAGCAGGTGAGTTTATTCTAATAAACTTTGTAGCAGCTAGGTCCAAGGTTCGAGACGAACATTAAAAAATTGTCTGCTCGATGATCCAAGTACGGACCTGAAAAATCTTTTTCGTAGATTTTGCGCGTGGATTTGCTTGAGGATGCTGGGCAGAGTATGAGCCCCATGGTAGATATTGGACAAATCGAAGGCGCCTTTGTCATGGGAATGGGCTACTGGCTGACCGAGGAGTTGATTCACGACCCAACCACTGGCCGCCTTCTCAACACCAGAACATGGGCAAGCACTTATATTGATTTTAAAATAATTTCTATTTCAATTATTTAATCATACTTATACTGTTACGAAATTAATATAAGCCAAAATCTTTATTAAATGCCATTGCAGAACTACAAGGTCCCTGGAGCGAAAGACATTCCAGCCGATTTCAGGGTCACGTTCAGGAAGAATGCGAAAAATCCTGACGGCGTGTTGCAGTCCAAAGGTAAAGTTGAAATAAATTTTCATCATCCCTCATATTCAAAATGACCATCCAGCGACTGGAGAGCCGCCGTTGAATTTGAGCATTGTTGTGCTCTTCGCTGTGTCTGATGCTGTGCGCTCTGCCAGGAAGGACGCTGCAGGTGACGACAAATACCACCAATTGAGTAAGAAATGCATAATTGTAAAATGGATACCAAGTTAAATTCATTTTTCACGCAGAGCCGCCAGCAACCGCAGAACACATTTTCCTAGCTGGTCTGGCGGACCCTAAGGACTTCAAGCTGTGAGACACAAAGGCATTTCTTCCTGTGTCCATTTAATTTCTGTATCGATGGTGCGAGCGATTAAAGAAAATATTTTGTTACTACACCACAACGTTTATTTCCGTCTGGATCATGAACATATAATATGCACAGAGGAGATTAAAAAATTAAAATGCTAACATAGTGAGATAACGCAGACTTTTGGGAGCTCAACAGTCGGTGCGCTGCAGCAGGGAGTCGAGCTGGGCCCTCGTGGGCGCAGGACTCCTTGGGGCTGTGGTGGGCTCCAGGGTACCTAGCACGGCTAGCATTTGGAACAGAGCCTCCAGCAAGCGGGAAATGGCATCGCTGCCCTCCCGTGGCGAACGAGTGATCACAAATATGTCTGCAGAGCAAACGTTAAAAACAATTTAAATTTTGCTAATGTTTACGCCAACTAGTAAACTGAATTTAAATAGAAACTTAATTTTTTATAAACTAGCAGAAAATATCTTTTTTTTTTGTAAAATTAATAAACTAAATACTAGTAAAGAATAAAAATGATTTAATAAAAGTGGGTGCAAGTCTTACCAGGTCTATCCTTAGCCAAATGTCTGCAATAAACGTGTAGAATTGTGGTAATATCGTCTTCATACTGTGCCAAAACAGCATCAGTTCCCAGTAGAGATGTTCTGAAAATAAAACAAATGTAATTAGCCGAAATGAAGAAATCCTAAACACTAATAAAATTTAAAAAAATGTATTAAGACTAGGTAGCTGGAGCTATTCCACTCACCTGAACCTGCGAGAGGAGCCGAGGGCGGCATTCCACTTTCCTTCTTTCAGCAGGTCGATGATGTGTCCTGCCTCGCCGTCAGCGGCCGCCTCGTCCTTGCTACCGCCTGAGCCAGCGACGATGCTGTGCGCGGGACTGGGGGTTGGAGTGGGGGTGCCGGACGAATCGGCGCCACCACTACTGCTCCAGTTTCCAGACGCCACAAGGCCCACTCCGTCGTCAAGCGCACCTACCAGGTGGCTCTCCAGCGAAGACACCTCGTTTGAAACGTCCGTCAGCTATGAAAGCGAAAAATTTGCGGCATTTAATAAAAAATTTCAATCTTTTTAAATGCACATTTAGTACTATGGTATTTCTACTAACACCTTTTAACTTGACATTTTAGAAAGTCAGATATCTTAAATGGAAAATTAATCGATTTTGATTAATCAAGTGAAAGTTTACAAAATTTAGTAGAAAAAAACAAGGTTTATTCATTGTTTGATTTCAGGAAACCACATATCTTGCAAATAATTTTTCATAGCAGTTATTGCTTCTAAAACAATTTAAAATTAGATCTTATATTGGATAATTTATTCACATATTCAGCTTACCTGGCAGGCCTTTGCCGTGGTGGAAAGCGCATTGACCATTTTGTGTGTAGCCTCCAGCAGCAGGACTAACTGGAAGAGAAGTTTGTATAGAGAGCGGCCGGCCTCAACCAGCACTGAGGTCGGCACGTCGGTGACGCCAGAGGGCTCGTTGCCCAGCTGCATCTTCATTGATGAGCGAACAGAGTTCATGCTCTAAAAAAATAAAAATAAAAAATCAAGAAATAAATGCATCACGCTGGGGAATGATTTCAACGAACCTCGATGGCTGCGTCGCGTCTGTCGAGGAAAGTCTCCAGGTGCTCCTGCACCTCCAGGGCGCCGAACCTGAGTTGGTCTGTGAAGCGGGTTCCTGCGGGGGAGAGCACCTCGTAGCTGAACCACACCAACGGCGGCTCAGCCTTGCCGCTCGCCAGCAGCTCTGCAATCTGTCCGACCGGCGTGCACAGTGCAGGGCATGGAGCTGACAGAAGGCGACCCACGTCCCAAGTCATTCCTTAAAACAAAATCAGACGAAAATG
This sequence comes from Cloeon dipterum, assembly GCF_949628265.1. Lineage (NCBI taxonomy): Eukaryota > Metazoa > Arthropoda > Insecta > Ephemeroptera > Baetidae > Cloeon > Cloeon dipterum. The sequence continues at coordinate 25,261,909 of NC_088787.1, forward strand.
TTGATCAGTAACATTTTTTATTAATAAAATGGAATAGTGAAAAGTACAAAATTAACGAACGGCATTTTTATTAATTTCTTAGTGCATTTTGATTCACAAAAAAAGTAAACTTTATCTATGTTCTACTCACAAGAAAAATCATTCTAAATTATAAAACTATTGATTAATGACAAGATTGAATTGATATTAAAATACCATAGATCTTTTTTTTAACTCAAATATGTGTCGCAAGTTAATTAAATAAAACTGGATAGAAGATTTTCACCTGTGGCCTTGATGCAGACATCGCGTGCGAGCCTCCTGAGGAGCTGGAAGAGCCGCAATGGCGGTGCTGTCGGAACTAGCATGAGTAGGCCTTGCATGTGTCGGCGCCACACTTCCTCAGCGTCGCCTCGGGTGTACGCTCGAAAAGCAGGAATGCTTGGTGACGCGTTGCATGGAGTCACGTCGCCTAGGTCACCAGCACTTGAACCACTGAAAATTTGAACCAGTTAGGTGCTATTCAATTCAAGAAATCTGTTAAAATATCCAAAGATTTTTAGTAACTACATCTTGTATATTTTTAGAGATGATTTTAGTTTATAGAAAAATCAATTTCGCTGCAGAAAACTTACGAAGTGTCTGATCTTGTGCCCGAATCGTGTCTAGTCCTCTCCCTGATGCTAAGCGAGGAAGGTGGGAAGACCCCGCTGGCACCTGCCGCCGACCCAGCCGTGCTGCCTGCTCCGGTGTAGTCCTGCGGAAGGCCGACCTCATCCAGCGGCGACTCGGAGCCAACCTCGTCGTCCGAAGACTCGTCGTGCCCACCGACACGCTATAGGACACCAAAATTTGTTTTTTTAAACCGATCATGCTCAGGATGTCTGCTGACTTACGCGGTGGTGCGGCAACACAGGGGTAGTCTCTCGTTCTGTGACGAGATTTTCGCTGACTGGCTGAGAGCTGAGGTCGACGTCAGTGCCACCGTCGCTGAGCGGCCGACGACGTACTCCCCAGTTGAAGTTGTCCGTGCTCTCACCCTGGGAGAAAAATTTAGGGTGCATTAATAAAAAAATTTCAGGCTCTATGAAATCTATTAATAAAAAGCGAAGGACTTTTAAAACGCGTATCTGAAAATGATACAAGGGTTTTGGGGCAATTTATATCTTTTATGGCAAAACATTTAGTAGCAATAAATCAAATTAACAATATATTTTAATGATATGCAAGAATTAATTCACTTACCTCAACGCTTTCGCTCTCATACTCGAGGAAGTCAAAGTCCTTGAAGACCCCAAACTGGTCGGCGGCGTCATCCCTGCGTGATCCGCCGGATAGGTCATTGTTGGGAGCGGACACCTCCTCGGTGGATGAAGCCATACTTGACTGGCGCTCCATTAGATCAGAGCTCTGGCTGAAGATCACCTGGTTTCGTGGAAAAACAAGATTTAGTGATGTCAAAACTAATAAAGAGCAGACATGATTTCGCCTGAACGAAGCACATTGAATTTTTAAGAACAGTGAGTGATTACGAAATGGTACTGAAGCCAAGCGTGCTCATTTTGCCTACAAACAGAGTTGCTTTTTTGTTTACAGAAACATGCATCTAGCTACTTGACGATCACGAATGGATATTTCCGTCTCTAGTGTCTAGGCTCTAGGCAGACGCCACTTTTACGTTTGGTTACAGCAAACAATTATTTTATTCCATTTGCTGCTACCTACTCGTTGCACGGGAATCCGCCGGAGCGCGCTCGATAAAAAAACCAACTGAAACACAATTCACATGCAAGTGTTCATGCAGATTCGAGGCGCCGTGTCGTATTTTGGTTTTCAACTCGGCCACGTAAGCTAAAAGGTGAAAATTTAACATCGCATTCCCAGTTGGGGCTTTACCTTGCTCAGGGTTAGAGAGCTCAAATAACCATCCTAATAGAGCAGTAAGGACATGATTAGAATTAAACCGCATTTAAATGGACAAAGAGGCTTAATTTAGACAGCTCGTATTTAAATTCATGCGTTTGTACAGTTCATGCCCTGCACGATCTATGTAGGGAAAGGTCCCGAATTCCAAAATAAAAATTTCGAGCATTACCGATGGGCTCTTTGGCAGGCCAACCCTTTGGCCGCACGTCGTCAGCAGGTTGACCAGACACTCACGAACGCGGCTCTGCAAATTAATTATTGAGCATAATAATATATAAAATTGGGACTTTGACGCGAAATACCTGACATAGCCACGGCCTCTTCCACCCAGCAATGTTTCCGCTGTCCGCGGGAGAGAGTGACACTGATCTGAAATCACGCTGTTGTTGACGAATTGGAGTTAAATAGGTTAATTTTGCTAACCTTCTTGGCGATGACGCGTTGTGAGGATTGCTGTGGGTCTGAGACACTGCTGTCTTTTCTCTGCCTGCCGGCTCTGTGTATCTCCGGCCAATCACAGGTGTTTGGGATAGGTCGTAAGTGAAGTCCATCGTACGACCTGAAATCATGAATTTCAAGCTCAACACTCTCAAGGGTCAGTGCAGGTAACGCGCTTATCGCACAGTTACTCATTTTTTTAATTCTGGAAAATTAACAAACCTGGAAGCTCCTTTTTCATGAAGACTTCGCTGTCAGCAAAAGAAGGGTGGGGAATGACCCCTGAATTGCTATTTTCCCAGTAAGTCGGGTGTACTGTAAGCGGAGGAGCGACCAAGGTGGAGGATCTGGTCACCACTAGCTTCAGGATCTTCAGCGACTCCCTCCAGTGCGGCCCCTAATTTGTTAAATAAAATAAGAAGGACCGACAAATTAAATTTCACGCTCACCTCAATGTACTTGGCGATGACGCGAAGCAGGTCGCTGTTGATAGGGCGAGAGGAGGAAGAGTTGAGGTCGACATAGTGCAGCATGCAGTGAATGATGTTGAGAATGGGTAGCTGCACCATCGCCGGCCCCTTTTCCAAAACCTGTTCATGTTAAAATTTAATTTCAAACCCCATTTTTTATGTTAAATATTATTCTTACCTCAACTAGGAATGCCAACATTGTGAGGCCAAAGTGCGCGTAAGTGTCGTAGAGGTATTTCACAACACATTTGGTCCACTGGAAACTCTCCTTGCTGAATGTACGTCTGCTGTACAGCGACATGACGGTGCCCAAATTCTCCAGCTTCTTACTTTTTTCAGCGCTCACCTGCAGGAAAGAATGTCGATTGGAATTCAAATTTTACAACTATTAAAATTCAATAAATTGAAACATTCGCAAATTTTAAGGAGGGCATTTAAACAAAAGGATAATAAACAAAATTTAAAAAAATATATTGCTTCCTAACTTGTTAACAAATTTTACCTGAGCAATGTTTTCTGCGCTCTGCACGCACAGCTGGTTTGCGTCTTCGTAGTGGTGCAGCAGGTAGGGAAGCAGTGCCATAACGTTAAGAGGGAAGGCTAAAGACTGCGACGGATCCACGACAGGAAGATCGAGGAGAAGGGTAAATCTACTGAGTAGCTCAATGGTCGGCTCATACGTCGAGGGGTTCGTGCAGCCTTTGAGCAGCAGTGAGTGCACGCCTGGGAATCCACCATTCCACTTCAGCTGCTGCTGCAGTTTTTCCACCTGAAGAGAAAAATAATTTATTTTGGTGGATGTCTCCTTCAATACTTTAAGATTTTTTAAAAATTTTAACATTCTTAGAACTTTTCAATTGTTAATTACTGACCTTGTCTCTGCAGTCTGGCCTGTCCAAAGGCAGTCTGTGCAGCACTCTGTTGAGTAGTCGTAACGCCAGCAAAAACTCGTGCTCAAAGTCGGACTCGAGTAGCGAGACGGCGAGCCAGAATAGCTGCGCCAAGATGGTCAGCTTGTCGTCCTGACTCGCTTGGTCTCCCAGTAGCTTCAACGATTGCGCAGAGCGTGATCGTGACAGGTTGCTAGAGAAGATTTTGCTTGCACACGGACCACTCGCGATCACGCTGCGGCCGACGACTTCATCAGATGCACCTCGACCTAGAAAATTAAATGATAAAATTTTGGTTTTTTTAACAGCCAAAAAATATTAATAAAAAAAAAGGAATCTGATTAATAAAAGACAATACATTTTTCAAGAAAAATGTGTTTTCTCTTTAGCGACGTAAAACAGAAAAAACATTTTTTTAAGTTCCAAAAATAGTACCGTTGGCTCTACTTAATTAGACAGCAAATTGATTCCTCTTTTAGATTTTCCTTTGACTTCGTGAAAACAAATCAAACTCACCCTTGGTTTCAGATGCCGGTGATCCTGACGTCTTGCGCAGCCCATACGACACTGAGTAGCTGGTGCTGCGTCCGTGTCCAAGCTGCGTGATATGGGGAGCGATGTTAGCGATGGCAGGGTAGGCGCTCACCTGGCCACTGGTGGCCGCCGCTATCGTGGCTCCTTGTGCCACTCCAACAGTCTGCGCGTTGCGTTTGCTGCTCAGCGAGCTGGCCACTGAGCTAAGTTGGTCTTTGTTGTTTAGATTTGGGGTTGACTTGAATATCTCTTTCATCAGGTCAAGCGAGCGGAAGTCAGACTCGAGAGAGTCGACGGCCGCTTCCAGGGTCAGCAGCAATTCGGTAACGTAGCCCTGCATGTCTTCACCTTGCTCTGCCACGGTTTCCACCAATCGAGACAAAATGTCTGACAGCATGCGAGAGGTAATTGGAACACGCAGTGAGCGATAGATCTGGTATGGGAAAATAGAAAAATTTAATTTCAAAAAAATAAAAATTTTAGTGGGATTAAAAGTAGTAAAAATCAGTTGATTAAAAACTGCATTTTCAGTTTTCACATTTGTGAAGAAACTCATCTGGTTTGCTCCAATATTTTTCATTTTTGCTGATTTTTAAATGACTTAGTTAAAGGTGCCAAATTTTTGGTAAATCATGTGATACTAATGAAAAAATCTGAATTTTTAAATTATCGCTTGAAATAGTACCTGCAGTGAACGACCAGCGTAGTGCCTGGAGGAGCAAGAGAGGCCGAGCTGCAGCGCAGTTTGGGCCCAGCGCTCGCTGATCAGCGCGTGAGGCAGAGATTCGCGGAACACGCGCAGAATGTACTGCATGAAAACGTCCATTTGCTCGGCGCTGTGGATTGACCAAACTTTGGCCGTGATATCCTCGTATCCCCACAAAGGCTGGGTTCCCCTGAAATTACTTTTGTTGCTAATGTGAGGAAGTTAATTTTCAGTTTCAGTTACCTTGAGGAAAGGAAGTAAATTAGGGATTTGACAATGTCAGGCGTTGTGATACTGCTAGTGTTCGCTTTCCACACGGAATTTTCTTCAGTTGTGACGATCACAGGAGGAGGAGTCACTGAACCCCCGTCTAAGTTATGGAAATTAATTAATTTTAAAGAGTATGTCGTTTCAAACTGGAACAAACCTGATGAAGTGAGAGAAACAGCCCCAGGAGTCGCCAATTGAGCACCGTTTCCTTGCAGATAGATGTCAAATTCAACATCGGATTCTGGAAACAAAAAAATTTGAGTCCAACACAATTCAGGAAAATCGAATTATGGCATTTCAATCAATTACTGCTATTAAACTAGATTAAATAAAAGAGATTTTTACCAGTGAAGTTATGTTTGATAACGGGCAAAGAGGGAGTAGGAAGTCCGAGCCCGAGGGAGGCTGTTTTGCAGTTAAGCAGTGTGCGAGCGACGGTGAAGCTGTCATTGTGGTCGGCAAGCACAAGCAGCAGGTTCAATAGCAGACGGCGGCAGTGCTCGTGCACCAGCGGCCTAGTGTGGTCTAGCCCCAGGAAGGCCATGTGCAGCATTAGTGGCACATGGATCGACCAATCGACGTCCACTCCATCGATCACCACATCAGCCAGCAGCATCACCGCCAAATTGCACCTGAGGGACAAAAAATTTTTAGATTCAAAAGCATCTTCTACATTGGCTAAAAATTAATATTATTTTACTCAAAGACGAAGAGTTATAAAATATAATAAATTAGATAAAGCGTACGTTATCATGCTGAAACACAATCAAGAGCAAACTCTGTTTTCATCAGAATCTTTACCTGTGGAAGCCACTGATTGGTTGAGAAATGTCAGGCAAGAACTCAGTGAGAGGAGCAAAGTAGCCTCCGAATTCCGGCATTGGAAGAGGATACGGCATTGAAGCTGATTCAAAATTGCTCGGGTTGTTTGCCTCGTTTCCATCTGTGGCCTGCAAAATAATTATTGAGGAATATTTGAACTTAGAATTCTTGATTTCTTCACTTTAAAGAACAATATTACTGTTGATTGTTTTTAATTTACCTCAACGTCAATGGAAGGAGAAATGACGCCTTCATCAGTCTGCGTCAGCATTGGGGCCACAGCAGGACCACTGACAGTACGGACCTTTTCCGCTCGGCATTGCGGTCCAAAGCCCGCCATTGCCTTCAGGGCAGAGTCCGACTTGGAAGTCCTGTAAACAAATTTATTCTTTCCTCAATCTGAGCGAAAAAAATGCGGAGGTTGAAACTGCTTGTTTCTGAAAGTGGTTTGGTCGTCTCTTTGAAAATTATAATTTGCTTTCTGGTTCTAGAACCCTTAGACCAGCAAGATATAGTCAATTTCAATGTCTTTGATACATTTGACAGATAAATCTACACTAGAGGAAGTTCAGCTATTAAAAGTTGGAAAAAATGGTTCACTCTAACAATACATAAGAAAAGAAGTAATCTTATAGTCAGATTCCCATTTTTAAATCGTAGTCATGTGAGCATAAAAATTCGAACAGATCCAGCGAAAGATTCGACTTGTTATAAAGAAAATCGCGTTTACCCAGTTTTGATGTGTTCTTCGCCGCTGTGTCGCTTGGTATGGATGGTTCCCTTTTCAATGGCCATATCCACCCGGAGCCCTCCTGCGCCCCCGACATCACCCTGATTGCCACTGACGCCACCAGGGCCGTCGGAGTGCGAGGAGGCCTTGCGCATGGCGGTCAGCCTGTAGAAAGGAGGTGTCTCAGTTCTCTCAATCAGGCAGTTCAGGGTCTCTACGGCCTGCAGTTCGCCTGTCACCTCGTCCAGCAGCTTTTCCGGACGCGCTCGCGCCACATAAACCGCTACCCTTTTTGCCTGACAATGCACAAATCAATTAGAGTAAATAAACAAGATAAATAAAATTACTCACATAAGGCAGCAATTTTTCTGGGGACATGCCCGACACGATCAGCAAGTATCTGAGGATGACTTTGAGGTTGTTAGGCCAACAGGTACACAGTGCAGCCCACAGGGCCTCAACTTCCTTGGGGTGATTGTCAGCAAACTGAAAACGAACGTTCAGCAAGTCTCTAGAGTTTAGATGGAAATAATTATCACCTTTGCAGTGATGTAGAAGACATTGTTAAGAATCATCTCAGTGGCCTCAGCGGAGCCCCAGCCTTCTCGTCTCCCATTGCTACAATTTCCTCGACCCTCAGAACTGTAGCACTGTTGAACAATAAATTTAGATACTAGAATGACAATGGAGGAAGCGATCTTACTTGGAAGTAAGAAAGGGGATTTCCTGGTGGCACGTTGGGATCAATCAGCTCCATGTTGTACAGCCAAGGCAGCAGGTATTGCAGCAAAAGTTGCCGCACCTCTGGCCGCGCGGTCTGAAGGCGATGGGACACCTCTGATGGGAAAAAATTAATTTATGTAGCAACAACATTTATTTTAAGACTTGCCAGAAAACATGGGCATGGTGAGCTGAGGATGGAGTTGCGAAAGCTGTCTTGAGAGATATTGCTGAGAGCGACAGTAGGTGTTGGAAAGCAGCAAATCCAAAGTTTCTCGGCCACGGCCACAAACTGTGCCTAGAGGAACATTGATATTCAATTTCTGTTCTGATTTTTTTTTAATAAATTTAATCTAGGCAATTTAGCAAAATATTTACCGTCAGTAGCAAGGGGGAGGACAGCCCCAAAGAATCGCTTGTCCAAAACCTGCAGCAGTTGAAGGGCTGCCTCATGAACTTCTGGTCTTGGACAGCCAGTGGCCATCAGGGTTACATTGATGACAGCAACGTAACTATCACATGGGTACTCTCTACAGAAAAATGAAAATAAATTATAATTTGATGTGTTACATATCATAGATAGAAATGAGAGGCTGAAAAAAATGGAAACTGGAGTCAAGTATAATTTTCCAGTGCACATGCACATCTTTTGACATATTAAAGTTACTAATAACAAGAAAAATTATTAGAAAGATTTAAATTACATAGTAAAATAATAAAAGCTAAATTAAGTATGCGACTAGATTTTTTTAATTAATTTTAATATTAAATAAATTAAGACCAACCTTGCGCTAAAAATGGCAGCAAGGGAAAGGAAGCAACCGTCTGCCACAGCTTGACTGCCAGTGTAGCATCGATCAATGGCCCAGTCAAGCAGAGAGCCAACATCAGGATTGCATTCAAGCAAAAGGACTGCAGTGTCTCGCGCCAGCTCTGAAACCTACAAAATATGTCAGTGTAAAAACACAATTATCTCAAATGTGGATCAAACCTTCTCATCTGAGCTGTCCAGCATTGTGTCCAACCAAGGGTAAAAAATGCCTTCATAGCAGAGGCCTTGGTTGGTGAAGCAAGGCCCACATGAAAGCAGTGCGGACATTGCCTGCAGGGCAGCAAACTCGAGTTCCGAACACACTTCATCCTGCACTTGGTTGGCAGAATAACTCAAATCACAGCTGCGAAATAACAAGAGCTTGAGTTATAGATATGTTAATATTAGAGAGAAACTACCATTTTTTGCCACTCGCGTTTGCGGTGTTGTTCACCATGTATTTGGTGGTCCATCCGTTGAGTAACCAAAACAATTTCTTGTGCAGGTCCCGTTTCAGCAAGGTCCTCCTTGACTCCACTGTTAAGAAACTCATTAGGATCAGACATATCTAAAAATAAAAATCTTACTTGAAAAACTCTTTAGCATCTTGCGAAGGAAGTCGCAGAAGTGGAGTTTGACTTCCTTCACGACAGAAGAGTCCTTGTCAGGTTCACTTTCAAGGTACTGTCTCGCGCCCTCCACGTATTCAACAAAGGTTGGATGCAAGCTTTGCGAATCTCGATCCAAAACGCATTGACTACAAAAGAAATACATAGCAAAACTAACATATTTTGCGGTGCTACGATTTACCTAATTCCGAAAGTACCATGTTCCGCCACCAGTTCAAAAACCTTCACCAACTGCAGCCTGAGGGCATCTCTTCTCCTTCTGCGCCTCATATTTTCTTGTTTCCTGTCCACTGCTTCCCTCACATACGGGACAAGCTCCTCCATCAAATCTCTAAAATTTAAACATGAAATATGTAAAGTCCAACAGGAATTTCCAAAATAAAAAAATGACGATCCTCATTAAGTGAAATTATAAGTGTTACGTACTTGAGAGCCTCTGGGTTGACCCTGCCGATGGCCTGGACGACAGCATCTCTGATGTCAGTCGACTCGCACCTGAGAAGCGGCACAACCAATTTGTACAAGGCTCCTGGGGATGCGTGCAGACTCGATGTAGAGGAGGTTGAAGATGATGAGGCGTTCGACGAGAAGGATGAAAAGCTCGAGCCGAGAACACCGCTGGCCAGGCTGCCACCTGTGACGTTCACCATACCAGCCATAATACTAGTTCCAGGGGACTTGCTTTCGATGCGGTCCAGCAAGCTGTCGGGACTGGTGCTGAGGGAGGATTTTAATTATTGTAATTGCACGGGACAAAAAATTGATTGAGTGAAGATTGTAAATAATTATTGTGCTTACCTGAGGCTAAGATCTGGAGACGCACATCTAACGACAGGACTCGGGACCGTAGGTACCACCCTGAAGGAGAAACTGACGTAGTTCCGCCACAAGTGCACATCTTTGTCGTTTGCTGGTCTTTTGGGAGGTGCAGAGCTCCTCAACAGAGAGGCCCTGTTATCGCTCACAGGTCTACCAAATTGAAATAAAATTTGGAACTTTCAGAAATTGATTATTCGCTCACGTTGGGTCAACAACTGTGAAGAGCGTGTTGAGCCGGGCGAACACCACAGGCCAGGAATATTTAGTGGCAGCCGGACACTGAGTAACCACCCTGCCCTCCTCCAGTAGGCCAAACAAACACGCGCTCCACGGGTCCACGCCACTCAGGTTCAGGCAAGATGAACTTCGTGAGGCAGTGCAGTTTTCATCCGTGTAGCCTGTAAAATGAAAAAGCTTTACTTAACACCATTTATTTAATCCTTGAACTAGGAAAATTAGTAGCATGATTAATTTTTTTTAAAGAGATTGTAAAAACATGGGAGGGTGGAATTTCATAAACACGCATTTAATTTAGAAGATGATAAAAAAATGAGGTTATTCTGTTATCTATCATGTCTTTCATTCAATTTTACCTGCCGTCCAGACAGAAGAATTTCTGTCTGCAATCCACTGCAGGTCTATATGAGATGTAGACATCGCTGCTGCCTTTTCTGCTGGGGACAAAAGATGGTAGCAGCGCTCAAGCACTTGCGCGCAGCATTTGTCTATCACGTCAATCACTGGCGGATTTGGAGAGCTGCAGTTTGCTGTGTCTAAAATCGCAGAAAATTTCTTAAGGAATTAAAAAATGTGCAACATAAGATTTTTTTAGTAGAGGACAGGTAAAACTTAATTTGAAAATGTTCAGGGATGTTTCAGATACAAATGAAACAAAAACTCACTGAGAATATGGAGCAGCGCCTTAGCCTCTTTCAGTATGTGCACGGCCAGCCTCCTGACTGACAGTCGACAATGGCACAACATGACCAAAGCGAAACCTTCCACCACGTGAGTCACTGCCCATGCTGGTTCAGACTTGTACGACTGCAAAAACATACGTTATTAAAACAATATAGCAAGTATGATGTTACTACATAAATATATGCTCTTCAAGTTAAAAAGTAGTTTAAAAGAGATAAATAAAAATTGCAAGATAATTTTGAATCCAGTTAAAATTTAAAAGCTTTAGATTCTTACTGGTCCATGAGTGATGAACGAGTTGTTTCTGTGCGGATCAAGACTTTTCGGTGCGCCAGGTGGCGCGTTCTTCCAATTAGTCAGCAGCTGCAAGAGAATGCGCAGTCCTTGATCAACCAGTTGAGGAGACGTGTCCGGAATGTCGCGCACGATGAACTGCGTGAAGCCGCGGATGACGTCGTCGCGCCAGTCAGGGAAGTCCATGACCAGCGTCTGCAAGCTCTGGTAGGCGAGGCCGCGCAGCTCCTCATCCATGTGCACTGTGAGCCGCGAGAGCAGGTCGACCAACTCAGGTCCAGTCATGCCGTCGGGAATGAGTCGAGGAATGGCGGCAACACATGTGCGGAACAAGTCGATTCGCGGCTTCCGCTCCCCCGAAATCAACTCATCTGGTTCCTGGAAAAGGAGTTCACTTCTCACTTTTGTGATACAGTATCGCGTGAACACTTACCTTGTTGACGTTTTGTGTATTGGTCATCATGAGGGGCCTACCAAACTGGGAATCCAACGCTCGCAGAATGTCGTCAAAGGTGCGACGGACGTAAGAAAAGTAGTTAGACATGCCGATGCTCCTGGCAGTGTCCTCAGTCAGCATCTGAGGTTTGGGAAAAGAAATTAAACCCAAAAATCAATTGAAATGTGGTCTAAATACCTTGTTCAGGTATGTTTTCTTCACCCGGAGGGTGCTACCAGATGGCAAAACGCCAACAGTCCTCGGCATGGGAGGCTCCCCTTCTTTCTGCTGAAGTGAATCCGTGACCACTAGGAAGGCCCTCAGTCCAATACTCATTCTCTCAGGGGTCATGATGACCTTGATGGATCGACCGACAGACAACAGCTCAAACACGATGTCCTTCATGGCGAAATCCAGACGCTCCTACAGACCATCAATATTTTTTTACGTTTCAATCGTTTAAAATACTTCTTAATTAACAAAAATAATTAAGAGTATTTAGAAAATAAATTAATGGCTCAAACCTGTGCAATGAATTGAATGATCTTCACAAAAATATTTAGCGGAGTGTCTCTTGGCATGACGGCCTTTGAACCCTTGGGGAAAAGAGAGTTGACGATGCTCTGCAGGCGAGACTGTGTCGCAGAGTTGCTTTCGCACTTAATCCTGATCATGTAGACCCAAAGCAAGCGGTACAGAGATTCTGAAAGGAGAAAAAGTCGTTGTAATCCCCGCTTTAAAATGTTTGGCAAGTTCAGTACCCAGGGCAACTCTGCTCATCTTGGGATCTCTGTTTTTCAGGTGAGACAAACACATGGCCAGGAAGTAGTGCCAGTACTGCAAAAAGAATGTTTTCTGGCTGACGCAGAGGAGACACGTGACCAGCGGAAAGATGGCCAGGCGGTGCTTGTTCTTGGTGCACATGTCCAGCGTTTGCGGGTACAGCATGTCAACGAAGTTTTTCAAACAGGGAACGTTCACTTCGTTTTTGACGGACTGAAAATAAATTTGCCGTTCCATTTTCACATGGTTGTAAAATATGCCCAACTCACAGCGGCAACAGGAATGAGAATTTCGACAAAGAGACCAGCGAGCGCGTGTTTGATATCTTTGTCTTTGACTTCCAGGAAGTACTGCGCGCACTCCTGCATGAACTGGAAAGAGGCCTCAAATTCTTCAATAGGCACCATCTGCAAGGATTACAATTCAGCTTATGCTGACAAAACCAAAAATCAACCCTACTTTTACGCGGAAGAACTTCATTCCCATGAGAAGAGAAATTACTGACTGCGTTGTGGCTTGACTCGGCTCCCTACTCCTCAGGGCGTTCAGTTCCGTCATGAACCGTGCTCGGACCGACATGAATCGGGACTGAGCTAAAACTCCAATGACTTCCGCGTAGAGGTCAGCCATGATATGGATATTGTCTGCATTTGGGCTGCTTTGTACGCTGATAAACACAATCAATTAAGCAAATAACAAATGAGAGATTAATTATTTCAAAACCTTTCTCTATATTTGAAGTGCCTGAAAGCAAGGTTCTCGATTGAGGTGACGAGGTCCTCCTGCCCAGGGTGGAAGGGCAGCTGCTTGAGGATTTCAATGAGGACGAGGCAGAAGAGGAACTCAACAGCCAAATCGCGTTTTTCAGTGGCGACATCGCCTTCAGCGGCACTTGACAGGTCGTTGGCCTTGCCCTTGCTTTCAGTGGACACTCGCTTCTGCTCAGGCGAGGCGGCCGATGAGGCAGGCGAGGTGGTGCCTGAGTTGCTGCTGATCTGCCGCTCATACCACGCAAAAAGGGTCTTGAGTAGAGATGGCAAGCAGTGCTCGGCGACCGAGCCAAAAGAGCCAAGTAGCTGGTCAAATGGCGCGTCTTCGCCTCTTTGCAATGACTTGGACAGAGGTTTCTCCTAGAAATTTATGTTGTAAAGGGAGTTTATATACACTCTAAAGTCATCAAAAATTTGACTGTAGAAGATCTGTTTACTGTATGGTATTGTTCAAGTACAAATTTCTTGTTAAACGCTTGTCATTAAAAATGCAATTTTAAATCTACATGTCATGTCCTGTCAATTTTGAGAAATTAAATATCTTAGATTTTGAGATTTTTTTAGGGTTAATCTAATTTCCTAGATTTTTTAAATCACAGTGAGAAAAAAATATCCTAACCTGCGGCTCTGCCATGACAACCTCGATTTTGCGTTCAGCTTGCACGGTGAACTCTGCAAAGAGAGTACGCATAACATATTCTCCAGGTCGGATGTCCATGTCGATGTGTACGCTGGACGGGTAAGGCGATCGCTCCTTGTGCGCGCCCCACGGTAGCACTGTCTCCGTGTGGTCTTTGCTGGTGGAAGACGTGGAAGGCGGACTGTGAGGTGCAGATGCCTTCAGCGCAACCGGAGACGAGTACTCGTCCTCATTTTCATCTGGAGAGTGTTTAATTAAAAACACTGATATTTTAGGAAAACTATTCTCATTATTAAAAGTTAAAATTGTAACAGAAAAAGTCTGAAAATTTACAAATATGAAAGTAGACGTTTTTTAGCGTTTTGTTTTGTTGCAGTCTGTTCTTGGTGAAATGAGTCCTTTTGTCGAGGACCTTGACTTAAATTGATAGTGCTCGAGGATTTCCCCAAGGGAATTTTCTGAACTTAAAATTTATCTTTTTAAATGAAAGTAATAAAAATATGTATGAATTGCGACAATCAAGAGCAATATAATTCACGATGATAAGCGTTCTGAACAAATTAATTTCCAATCATTTCATAAAAAAGCAAAAAGGTTTTAGGATGTGATGGAACCTCTTCACTATTATTTTGTTATCACAAACTAAACATTTAAGCCGAGTAATCCTGTGGCGACGAAATTAATTAAATTAAATAATTGTACATATGTATAAGAACTTACTGATAAAAATCCAGAAAAAGAAAAGTGCCGACTAATCAAATAAAAAAGCACGCTTATCTAATACATATTTACGAAATCTCGTTTTTATAGGCGATCAGTTCTAGGAATATTTTAAAGCAATTTTTTAGTATTTGGCAAATTACGTATCATCTTCCCTTAAAATTTTACATCTAAATCGATGATACCTAAATCCATGATTTTTTGAAGAGACAACCAATAAAAACATATTTTCTTACCATGTTCAGTGGGGGTGCAGGGGTCGACGTTGTCGTGCTCGAGCTCGTCGGCGTCCTCGTCTGACTCCAATTCGGTGCACGAGTGGATAAGCTGAGTGGCGGCCGACGAGTCCGGAAAAGGGCTGGCAGCGGCGTTGCGCGCCTCCTGCTCCGAAGTGGTGCACGGCTCGGCGGACGGCGGCGGCGGACACGCACCCTGGATCGGCGAATTTGGCGGCTCCGGCTGCGAGTCGGCCGAGCTCACATCTACGCAAAACAAACAGTAAGTGCATGGAAAACAACAGAGGCGAATTTTGCTTTTGAGCGGGCTGATACGGTACGGGCCCGGCTTATCTGGCCTTATCGCACACGTTCAAGTGCTATGGATGCTCAACTACAACAGGTGCCTCAAGAGCGTTATCTCAAAAGCACGCACTTGGGGCTCAAAAACTAAAATTTGCATTATGCGCACGTCTGGAGCATGATTTTTAAAAGGTAAGACTAAGCATCCAAAGTTTTCAAACATTTAAAATTAATAAATGCATTGGGAATAGCACCAGTAGGCAATGTTTTACCTATATAGTTTTATGTCCACAAAATTAGATCACTATTACAATAACTTCAAGCAATGTGTCGGTTTTACAGCCTTAGAGCCTTTTCATTTTTAGTTTAGATTATTTTTATTAATTGTTTAGTACACAATTATAGGATGGGTTCTTCGAGCCAATTATGTTATTAAATATTCATGATATGAAAAAATAGTGCCTTGAAATTTATACAATCGACTTTTTTGAGCTTTCAATCATCGTGGGGCCCAATTTCATCCTGATTAATAGTACACAGCAACAAATATAATTAAAACAAATTCTAAATTTCGACATGAAGTGTGAACTCCAGATTTCAGGACCCCTTGTTGATTTTGTGAAATTAAGTTAATGAAGTTGTGACATTGAATTGTTTATTTGAAGTAATGTCGAGTTGGCAAAAAACGTAATTGTCCAAAATAATTGTAATTGTGTAAAATATTTCATTGCCACAAAGTTTAGAAGTTTAGTTGAAATCATCGAGTTTCATGCAACTGACCCGAACTCATACAACTGGCTACCCTGAAGTGACGGTCAACTGGCCACTGGCCCTAGACGACCTAAACACCGGACCTACGACTGGTGACACCATGGAACCTGGACATTGGACAACGTGGACAGCCAAGACTGGTAACTCTAGCAGTCACTCCGGACTGACCACTGATTAGACATCGCCGTTCCGATCCCATATGTCCACCCACCACTCTCTTTACTACTCTACCGACGCTCAGACACCTGCTGACAACCTGGACAGTCGGATTGCTCGACTGACGCCACCGCTTACCCAGCTGACTCATTCCCGACTGCTTTCTCGTCAATCTACAGCTGTCGGACGTCTCATAATATCCTTCACCGGTAACTACTCGGGACATTTTCGGACACTACTCTCTTACACATGAACTCATTAACCTGGACTCTTGATTATCATCGTAAAGAACCCCAGAATTTCGGACACTTTACATACTAATTCGGAAAATAGTTCAAATTGTACAACTCCCTCGCTGGCGCCTACAAAAGCAATTCTGGATCTATGCTAAACCATCTCTCGCACAAATTTGAGCAACATGCAATTATGACAAATTTATTCTGGACAGCAACGAGCCCTCGCTGTCTCGCCGAGAGTCACCCGGCCGCGCGTGAAATGAACTCTGCAACAACACTGGCTGAAAACCGTCTAATTTTTCAAGAAAAAGTATAAAAACAGAAGGCCATATTTCCTGAAAAAAACCATGGCCCTATTTTTGAGCAAATAATTTGAAATGACGCTAGATTAGTATTCAAAGCAGTTATTCTATTTTGGATTTTTATTACTCAGTTTCATGAGTCGTTTATTTTCATTTATTAATAAATGTTAAATTTGCGATTTAATTGAAAATGGTAAACTTCCCCTTTTTCAAGTAAATACATGTACATTTTGAGAGTGATATCGAATATGCATTTAAAAGACTATCTTTTGGAGCGTTTAAACAATTTAATTACTGTCTGTTTATAATCCTTTAAGTACATATTTTGAAAGAAAATTTTTGAAAAATTGACTAGGCACTTGAATTAATTTTCTTATTATAATGAAAAAAATAAGTAAGAGTATTGTTTGAGTTTGAAGTTTGAATTGTGACAGAATATCATTACATTAATTACTTCGGTTTCAAAAATATTTCCTTTGCACGTCAAAGACTCACCCCGTCGTCAAGAAGTTTCAGTGTAGGAAATACAAAAGCCCTTCACGCTATGGATTCATCCCTCGCCTGACCGCAAAAAGTGAAGAAACAATGGAGAAACCTTACACACGGAAGCTCAAGTGCGTTGACAAAAGGTGCAAAGTGCACAGGCGCAGTGCCGAAATGCAGGCAAACATATCAAATAAATAGAGATGTTGCTCACCTGCACGCCAATGCGGAACTGACCAAACCTGCCCATTGCAAGTTGGTTTAAGGAATTACGCACTACTTGTTGGCAGAACCCTTGATTTCTCTGGCTTCCCGCACGACATATAAGGCGTTTGTCGTGTCCGGTCGAGACAAAAAATCAATGCTCACCAGCCCTTTGCATGCGCCCGCTTGAATTATTATTATTACCCTCATTACTCTGGATTTGACCGTGGTATTGACCGACGCAACTCCGACTGCCAAGGACGACATGCAACTTTTATTGCGCCCTAATAACTCATACTCCCTCGAGAAATTCCAGATATTAAAGTGCTATTTCTGGCACTCGCCTTCGATCTTGGCAAAAAAGCACTTCTGCAGAGTCCCTCTCAGTGATTTATTCCATTCAAACGGTGTATAGCTTAGGTAACAACTCTTACGCAGCATTTTTTATGTTCGTTTTAAGGAGAAAAAAAGAAAAGTTTGTATCTGATAATATTTTATAATGGAAATTATTTTTAAATTAAGTTAGATAATTCTTAAAAAAAGCTCTGATTCATTTTTTCTTCCTTGCTAATCAAACACAGAGATATAATACTTTTAGCCCTGCGAAGAGATGTTTTAGTGAGGGGTCACTGCTGGGCGCTGGTCTAGTGCAAGAACATGTGCCACTGTGTCCAATTATGCGTCAATTAAGCACCAAACTCACCTTGCACGTCGTCCGGCGGCGCCGAATCGCCTTCGACGGCGCTGTTCTCCGACTGCTGCGGCGCTGCAAAATGAAAGAGCAAAGTCAGTGAAGAAAGCTGGCGTGACTCATTTGCACCTCGGTCGGAACTATAGCGTGTTTTGACTTGCAATTTGTATGTATTCCGTGCGCCAATGGCGAGCTACTGACCTGGGTCTGAGTCAGACTTCTGCTCCTCGATGTCGTCGCCCAGCACCATTTTTGTGTTTGCTCAGGTCACAAATCGAAAAGCATGGCAGCAGCACTTTTGAAATAAAAACACCATTAAAGACAAATCAAGTATTTTGGGTTATTTTCCTTCTATACATAGATTAAATTTAAATTTTCCTTGGTGAATATTATTTGACGTTCAAGTTTGCTTGATTTCATTTGGCACAAAACTGAAATCCTTGCGCAATATTGACAATAATTCCATTTGGAGATAAAAATCGGTGCACAAGAAAATTTCCCAAGTTAAATTGTCACAAATTATTATATTGTAATCAAGAAAGATGCATTTAAAAAGACCACATCGCGACGCAGTTTAAATTAATTTGCTTTGGTTTCACTCGCCACCGAAGTTTCCAGTTTTCATTTGGGTTATCATGCATTTTTAAAAAATACCTTTATGCTCTACCTAAATTTGGGACAAAAATGCTAGACGAACGGGTGAACTTGAAAAGCTGTGTATGTATGTGCTGTGCTATGTAATCGATCGCAGGGTAAGACTCACAGCTGGCTAAACACAAATTTGACAAGGAGAGTACAGACAGGAGCAAAATAATATTGTACAAAATAGGCACGAAAAGTTAAATTAATCTAAAAATATGTTCGGAAAGTATTTAAATTTTCAAAAATTGAATTAAAATTTCAAGGTTCAATGCAATTTAAGCTCAAAGTACCAAAAAGTTATGTTTCGTCTTAAAAACCTCTCGCTGTTCCTCATCTACACATCAATGCCACTCCCTTAACAGATGATGATGTCTCCGGTCTCCGCCCCTCTATTATTGTTAAATATCTCGAGCGTGCGAGCGTGGTTGAGTAGGAAAGTTTTTTTTTGTCGGCTTAAGCAAAATCTTTTCTGAAAATTAATTAAAATTTGAACCTAAGTTTCTCACAATCATACTTCTGCATCAGGATCTAAATACAGGCACATTTTATTGCCAAGATGTCTGCAGTGAAAAGAGTTCAGGTTTGTCTTTATTTCACATGCGTGATCGTGATTATTTTGATCATTTTGATTTCCACAGCAATGGGCCTCATTCGCACGAGTTTGGCACTTGTTTGACGCCAGGTGGCAGAACCCTTTCGACTCAGGTGTGCTCATCGCAAAATATTTGAAGGGTCTCTACAAGCCAATCTATGGTTCCCAAAGTAAGAGCTTGTGTAAAATATGTATTGTTTACTGTCGGAAAATTACAACTTTGTTTCTTATTTAGGCTTGTGTGGTGACCACGTAGTGGTAATAAACTGCCGTCACGTGGCCTTGCCAGGGGATGAGTGGAGGAAAAGGGTATACTTCCACCACGCCACATATCCAGGTTCTCAAACTTGGACGCCTGCTTGGGAAATGCACACCAGAAACCCTGTGATGGTTCGTCGTCTTAGGTCAATTTATCTAGCACTTTACATTTTGGAATGATCGAATATTCCAGGTCATGAAAAAGGCGGTGTATACAAGCATGCATGGAAACCTGCTGAGGAGGCATACAATGATGCGGTTACATCTGTTCGCTGATGAAGAAATAGACCCTGAAATTGCTCCTCGCATCTCTAATGTTATCAAACAAATTAGACCGGTGCCTGAGAGGCTTGACCTGATGCCTGAAGAAAAGGTCAAGAGTTTCCCTCAGATTGCTGATCTTGATAAGGACTACGTCATCCCTGAGCTGAAGGAATATCCTAATTGGGAGAGCAAGTTCAGGAAAATGAAGAAGGAGGGCAAGAAGAAATAGGCAGTCTCTTTTGCTTTTTAGTTTACAATAAAAATGTTATCTGTATATAGCTTTTACAAGTTTGTTTGTTTTATGGCAACTTACAAAACAATTTAATAAATATTCATTTCGTCGAATTAAAGTAAAGCAAATGTAAACACAATGCTCGGAAGGATCAAATATACCAGTGCAAATTCCATTATCAAATTTTGGTACTCTGGTTAACAATACTAATACTGCATTGTACACATTGTCATCTACAGCGGCCCATTAGCTCAGTTGGTTAGAGCGTCGTGCTAATAACGCGAAGGTCGTGGGTTCGATCCCCCCATGGGCCATGCTTTTTGTTTCAAGAATCTATAGTTTTTTGGGCCATCAAAGCAACGATAATATGCCCAAATGTTTTGAATTGTGAGGTAATTTTTTATTTTCATCAAGGTCATAATCACATTTTGATGGCAGATGGTGAACTTGTAGCCAGTGCAACGCACAAATGGTAAGGTATATTGTTTTGAGAATCGCTCTTAGGAGTGTCTTCATTTCCCCCAGTTCCTTACTATAATTAAATAAAATTTATAGAATTCCTTTTTTATGATAGACCTGCGATTTTTTATTTTCTCTCACAATCAGAGTCCCTACATTCGTTTTTTAGTCTCACTTTTGACGCAAACGCAGTCCTCTGAAGTCAGTGGAGCGCATCCTTTTTCTGCGCAGTTCCATTAAGCGGTGCAAGACACTGATATATTGCATGCAGGGGAACTGTGCTGTGTGCGTAGATTTCGTGCGTTTTCGGAGACAGAGAGAGCGCCGAGAGCAGAGGCGAACGCTAGAGGTGCGGTTTCTCTAAGCCAGGAGTTGTCAAAGAAATTTCTGCAAAAATGCCGGAGAGAGGTGCGTCAGATCGTTCTGATAGTTTTATTTCATTAAATTCATAGTGCAAATCTTCCATCCCTTCTTATATCCTGTTCTTCATTTTTAACTTTGTTTTTCCTTGGTCTTTTTCTCATAGCGGGAAGTCTCACTTTGGAAAGTCTATGAAGCAACGACGCGCAATATATAGAATATAAAATACAAACTTGATTCCAAAGTTCGGCGATAATTTTAAGAATATTTTGTACATTTTAATGAAAAAATCTAGAAAACCTCATTGATGGTATTTTAGCGCTCCATTTTTCACCTTTTAAGGGCGAGCATCCAACGCCTTTGGCATACATAACGCAGCATAAGCACATACAACCTCTAGTGTGCGTTGTTGATCTTTTAGCCGTTTTATCGCGTTATCTTCCAGAGATTTTGGTCAGGAGGGCATAATGGGTCCCGGCGTTTTCGACTAGAGTGGTGCAGCGCCAGCGTGCGCGTTCTATTTCAAGGAGATGGCGTGTTCTTTTTAGTTCAAACAAACTGGGTGTTGCACTTTCGTCTCTTTCAAAACTTTGAATAATATAGCCACGGCCACACAGAAAGGAGAGATGAGAACGGGTGATTGAATTTGTGTGACTGTTCATATAAAAACTGGTTTTAGCTTGCAACACGGCAGAGTCAAAAAGCGAGAAACAAAAATGTTCTATTTTTAAAATGATCGAGCAGTCCAAATAGGAATTCCGCGTTGGAGTTATTGATTAGCATTTATCTAGACTTTGATTTGGCAATGTTCCCTTTTGAGAGGTATATATCTAAAATTAAAATAAAAAATAAAAACAGTCTGAAAAGTTTGCATCTTTAAATGAAATATTTGGGTTAATTTCTCTCGATTATTGCATGCAAACAGATTTTCAAATTCTTTGGCTCTCTGAAGTTATGATTTTCATCATTTTAGATAAATTGATTCACGGTCCGTGCTATTTTACTTGAGTTGTATGCAACCCGCATCGAGTGATTATTTGGCGGCGCAGTCTAAAAGTCAGCGCACGGCTCTCTCTCTCGACTGTTAAAATGAAGCGCGCTTCAAGCTTCAACCGAGTGCGTCAGATATGTTTTCAAGCGTTTTTAATTTATTTTCCATGTGATTCTAATCATTTAAAATTAAGCATTTTATACTGAATTTTTTTAAAATGTAGATTTAATCGATTTTCCGATGATTCCTCAGAATTCAAAACTGCTGACAGTAAAGACTACTACTTCAACGAAGTGCCAACAAACAGCACGTGCACTCTGCGCTTCAGGGTGAAAACGTCCAACGATGCCCACATCTGTCTCTCGGCCACAGGGGCCCAGGATTCCACTCCGACTCTGGAGATCTTCCTTGGTGGATGGGACAATAAAATGAGTGCCATTCGCAGAGACAACGCGCAGCCCGAAAAAGTTTGTGTGCTAAAATTTGTAAAAATATATTAATTATTCATCCATCTTGAATTTTCGCAGGTAAAAGTGTCAACTCCTGACCTGTTGAGTTCCAAAGAGTACTTCGTCTTTTGGATCAAATGGGACAACAAAGGACAGGTGGACGTTGGAAGGGACAACAACGTAGAGCCCTTCATGTCCTACTTGGACCCGAATCCTTTCCCGATCAGTCATTACGGAATGCGGACTACCTGGGGCGCCACTGGAAAGTGGAAGGACCATGAACGTAAGCTCGTATAGATAGGTATATATATTAGTAACTTTTTATTAATTTTTTTTTATTAATAAATGCAATTTTAAATGTATTTACATTCGCTCATCAACGCGCAGGTTAGCAAAACTATAATTCTAAGGATAAGGTAGAGATTACAAAAGGGTCTAACCATCGATGATAAGTATTTCAAGCATAAAATTTAAATAATTAAGGACTAAAAATTAAATTCTTGTATGTACGTGTGTATCGATCAGACGACTCTAATTCCATTACTCACCAAGTATGTAATTCTTATGGCGAGTCAATAGAGAACTACTGACTTAGACTTCTAATCCCTTAAGCAGATGTTTTGTCCCCAAGACATTAAGGCGCTAAACTGGCTAAACCGGAAGAAATTTCACACCAAAATAAAGTATTTCCTAAAGCAAAAAACTTAATATTAAAAATCATATATAAATTAAATTAACTACATATTCGATTTTCTGGTGTAGATGATTAATTGGGTGGTTACAGTTTTCTTGAATTTAAACACCTTTAAAATTTATACTCTGCGCATTGTACTGCCCTGCAATTTACTTTTATGACAATTTTCCGCAGTTGCATACGTGCTGCACGAAGGGAGTGCACCAGCAGCACCGGCTGCTTCAGTGGAGGATGCACCAGCGGAGGCTGCTGGTGGTGCAGATGGCCGCGCGGAGTACCACTGGGTGGCCGCCAAGAACGGCCAAATCCCAAGCAACGCCGTGGTAGGCGGCACCGACCATGGCGAGCAGGTGCTGTTCATCGCCAGGGTTAGCTACAACAACTCGCAACTCATCGGCAAGGTCAACAACGTGCTGCAGGGTGCCAGGGTGGCTTGCAACGGCCAGGAGCTGCACTTTGTTGAGTACGAGGTGTTGTGCGGCAGTACATCCAAGTGGCTCACGGGATGCAACAGCCAGGTGCCCCCCAACGCGGTGCTCGGCGGACGAGGATGCAATGGTGACACCTACTACATCGCCCGCACGGACTGCAACGGCGCAATTACGGTCGGAATGGTACATATTCATGCTTAAAAATTTATAATTGGAAAATAATAGTTGTATGTCAAAATTGCGTAATGGTTGCTGTCCAGGCCCTTTTGTTGTTCAATTCTCAGTAAGAATATTCAAGGAGATTTTGCCTACTTATTGTTTAGATGTGTATTTTGTGTTATTAAAAAATATTTGAGTAAAAACTATCACACTATAGGTACAAAGCAAAACTTAGAAAAAAGTTACTTGGCAACTTTTACAAAAAAAAACTGATTGTATTATGAACCCATTTCGTGTTGACGGTTTCCAGTTAAATTTAAATTGGATGTGTGCGCAAGGTAAATTTTTAAGATGTGCTGCTTTTTTGGCAACTTTATTCAAATTAAAAATTCTAAGCTGGAAATACCTGTGACTATAGGATTTTAAAAGTGTTGATTTAATCACTTGAATAAAAAATTGAAACATTTTTCAAGCACTTACTTTCTAATTCGAAATTGTGGTTAAAATACAGGAACCAATTTTTTGATTTCAGGTTCTCGCCAGCACTCGCCAATGTCACGTAGCATACGGTGGAAGGGAGCTGGTAGCCAACACCTTTGATGTTTTGATTAACTAAATTACAAATTATTACCTAAATTATAAACCGCAGGGCGCTATTTAGTAAAGCAGCTCTAACTCTGTCTAAATACAATCTCAGGAAAAGATCTATTCGTAAAAGTGTTTAATGACTTTGTTTAAATAACAATTAATTATTTTGTCATGATGAAAACAGCTGCTGTGGCTGCTAGAGGCCTATTTACACAACTATATACATAGAAGCTCTGTAAACATTTATTTACACAATTTGAGCTAAAATATTTAAACGAATGAGTGAGTAAGAAATGAAAGGGTTTTTCAGTGTTTGACAAAGCTCATGTAATTGAAATTTTTGCAAAAAAATGGAATAAAAACAAGATTTACTACGGCTGCATAATCTGTGCCAAAGGCGCGACCGCCGTCTTAATGAACACAACAAATGAAATAGATATCAAAATCTTTTTAGCATGAATAAAGCTTTTATTAAACATTGATTCGTGAGTTTAATTTTGCTCTTCTAACCAACGTGCTAAAAAACGCAACGTGAAATGAATAGGGCAAGCAGGAAAGTAAAATAATTTCACAACATGGCCATCAAAAACCAAATACGCTTATGGTTGAGCCGTTACAGAATTTTTCCTGTTTCAATTATTCGGTCGGAATTATCTAAATTAATAAAAAAAATCGGCTCGCACTGTACAAATTAGAGCGTCCGTCGGATGGGAAATATACGGGTGTACCCAGGAATACCTGGATACCTAGCAGAAGTATTAAGCTATTATATGAGACACGAGCTGGGATCGGTTATTTTTTCGGGACAGGAATCTATAGATGGTAAAATTTAGTAACATTGTCGTACCAAGGTAGGGCACCAGGGGAAGAATAGGAATTTTTCATTTTGCGTGTGCGCAGCACAGAGCAAGAAAAATATGAATATTTGTTTTAATTTTAAATTTTACACCTTTTACTCCACACTATTTTGAAACATTTCAACATTTGCATGGAAGACGTCAAGCGAGCCGAGATTTCTCGGTAAATAGTTTCCACGTTTAGGGTTTTCCCAAAAAAATAAGAAAATTTTCTCGGGACCAGGGCCGAACCCGGGACAACATTTTCGGGAAAGGTGAACTCGGGACAAAAAAGTTATCCCGATTGACGCTCTAGTAAAAAATGTAAAGCACATTATTGGCAAGGAGGGGCGTTTTTCTGATCCGGCTCCCCACCTACTCGCGACTCGCTGCGAGTGCGAGACAAACGGCAGCACACAGACAGGCAGGAAAGTGCGGCAGATCAGTCCTGGCAGTGGAGTTGGTGAGAGGCGTTATTTACTCCTCTCCTGTTCACCAAGCGCCTCGACAACTCTCTTTCTCACGTGTTTTTGTTGTGCTCGCATTTCGCTCCTCGGCGCTGGAATCTGGATTACCCGGACGCCGTTGAGTTCTGCCCTTAGGCCAGCTTTTGCTGCAAATCGACTCATTCCGGTGGACACAAATACCTGTGAGTGTTGTTTTATCGTGCTTTTTAATTTTGCTCTTCGACCAAATGAATCAAATTTTCAGGACAGTATATCTAATTAAATTTTAACATCAGCGTCTTTAATTTTATTGCGACAAATGAAAAGTACAAGAATTTATTTGTGCATTTTATTAGTTTTAACTTAATATTAATATTATAAATTTATGTAAATTTGATTTATTAGCAATTTATTTTGTTTTATCATTATTTTATGCAGGTGATGCGGGTTTAATTTTTGTCAAATTTGTTTTAATTTAATAAATATTATAGCTTTCATATCTCAGCATTATTCACTGCGGTAGATGAAAATCTTTTAGATACATATTATCTTGTTAAATCAATGTTGATATTTCAATGATAATATTTTTATAATAAAAGAAATTACGAAGAACTCGTCAATTAAGAATTTGTGATAATCCCATAATATTGTATTTAATATATCATTGATTAAGATTTTTTGAGAGAGGAAGTAGAGAAAATAATGAGAGTAACATCATGAGATGATTTCGAGCCAAGTCATGCGCATGAATCACCTCTGTTCTGCTCTCATCCTCCATAACCATCGGGTAGATCTGACTGAATCGAACGTATGGACCACGCCGGATATAAGCGAGTCGAGCGTGAAATTGCCGCTCATTGTGCTTTTGTTCTGTGAATCATGTTGTGCGTTATGATTGGGAATAGAAAGCAGGAAAGCTGCATAATCAGTGTATTATATTAAGCACATAAAGCCCGAGAAAAGTCAAATTACCAATTTTATTCCTTTTTTCTTTACAGGAAAGCCAAATAAGTTCCTCTTCCTTAAAATGATTTAAAAATATAGCCAAACATATTAGGCAATGTTTCTCATATCCTATTAAAATCTTCATGGATTGTTTTTAATCGGAATAAATTATTTTGAATTAATATTGGATAAAATAGTTGTTTTAAAATAATTTTTCTTTTTTAAATTATAATTAGAGGTCATTCGCAAGGCCCTTATCTTTCTAAACCATTTCGCCAATTTACCCAGCATAATTCGTTATTATGATTTCGTCTGGCATAATTATTACCTTTTTATCTTGCACAATTACAATAAAAAGGTTTTAACCCTGCAGCAATGGTCCGAAAGGAAAAATTAATTGGTGCGGGCCCTGGAATTTCAACAATGGCTGAGTGCGCTCGTGACAAGGCGAAAATAATTATCGCCCGATTGTGTAAATAGCTTTACGTGCCTTTGCCAAGCGGAGCCGGCATGAATCGAGGAAAGTGTCTAGTCAATCCTGATAATTTATTTACCTTGATCGCTCGTCTTAATAATCGTGATCAGCCGTCGCACGGGCCGCAGCCGGGTTTTTCATTCGCGCAACAACAACTTAACTTTATATAGTGGACGACGCGTGCCTTTGTAATGACGTCAATTTTACGAGACGAAAGAAGTGTTAAACGCATGCAAGGTCTCAATTGACTTCTCAGTCCTTTTTACAACTATTGATGGCAAGTGGTGTGTGATTTAAAAAGACAAATGTTTGATGAATTGATCAGTTGGTTTAAAAATTAATAAAAACAAATTTTTAAAAACGCCCGATGTGGCCATCTTTTTGCCTTCACACACCAAAATATTTTCTTGAAACGCCAGACATTTGTCCATAAAGACGCTGGAAAGGTACGAAAAAAAAACAAATCGTTAATACAGCAATTTAAATGGCGAATCGGCGCCAGTGCGCCTTCCAGCCCGGTAAGCTAATTGAGCATTTCGATTCACTTAAAAATTAAATTAACTATCTCTGACATTGGGCAGTCAGTATAGATCCCTGAAATATGCTTTGACACTCCTAAGAATACCTTAACAATATACGATCCAATGGGCTGATGAAAAGAAAAATTCATATTTTTCGGTTCGTACCAGTTTCCAGTGCATGCTTGAAATTTTCATAAATTTTATAATTCTTGTAGAAATTATACCGTATTGATTTCTTTGCTTATGAATGCCTTCCCTAGTAAGTGCGAGTAATTTAGAATTTTCATTTTTATTAAAAAAATGTAATAGGGTTTTTAGTGCATTTTATATTTTTCTAGAATTTCTTCATAATTTGTTATTTCGGTCAACAACAAATTTGACAACCATTCATTCTCATAACCAAACAGAAAAATTCTGTGTCCCTTATATTCGGCTGCTTATATTTAAAATATAGCAGGAAAACTGGTTTCCAAACTCTCCATTCCTCTTAAATTCCCAAAGCAGAGGATCAAAACGAGAAAGAAAGTTACAATGTTAATTTTATAGCTGGGGAGTGTGATGTTCTGTATAAATAACTTCAAAAAAGAAGAAGCGCGACCAGCTGCTTTTTAACAAAGTGCAAAACGTTTTTACAACAAGCGCAGCAGGCTGATTGTTTTATTATCGCGAGGAATGCGCTCGACAAGAGAGAGCATGCATATCCTCTCGACTGTATAGTATTATGCTGTGTGGGATTAAAATAAATTGAACTAGCTACGAAGATTTCCATTATGCTTTTTCATGAGTCGCCGCCGACTCTCCCAAGTCTAATCAAAAGCGAAATTATAGGGTTTAACAAAAAAGAAACAATCGCCAGCAGCTCCTGCGCTTCGACTTTCACTGCTGAAAGCGCGCGTTACGAGACTAATTCGAAACTGCAGCGTGTAATATTTTCGCATCTCATTGGTTCTGCTCTCAGCTATTCGGAGAAACGACAGCGCAATTTCATAGCAACATTTCCTTAAGTAATAAACCGTACATTATTGCGTACAGCTGTAATTACTGTCTCGTCGTTGGCATAAAAATGCGGAATTAAAACTCGAATAATCCTGAAAAATGAGTCACTTCAGCAGAAATGAGGAAAATCCACAAAATTTACCGAGCGTTGAAAAATGCTGCTTAGCAACTATATCCTCACATTCTAATTTTAGCCTTCACGTTTTTTCAAAAGAATGGATTACAATTAAGAAACAAAAATAAACGAGCGTGCGTATGCGTGTTGTTTGTTGTTCACAAAAGGACCGGCCTGGCCTGACCCCAAAGCTGCTGCGACGACAAGGAAGCATTTGGACCAAGTTCAAATGCCTTTGCGGGGGTGTTCCAAAGATAAACGGCACAATTGTGTTCTCATATAGAAGAGAGAAGTCATTTGCATACGAAGGGAGAGTGGCCTTGTGTGTCTGCGTTTCGTTCTGCGAAAGCATCGGGAAAGGGACCTCCCTCGCACTGGCGACGCAGCACCAGCAGCCAGGATTGACGGGGAATAATAATCCAATGCTCCTCGCTAGTGTGTGTTTGCCATACAGAATTGCTAATCGTCTGCATCCAGACGCTGCGCGTCCCAAATAATGCTCTCTCAAACAAACGGCGCTCCGTCCCTCGCGGCCCACGCCCGCACGCCACTTCTCGTGTCGAAATCGGGCTTGACATTATTATTTATTTGTTCTTGCTCGTAATTAGAGAATTGGAGTCTCGAAATTGGTGGTCCTTGTTAACAGCATCAGTCGTATTTGTACGATTTACGACAGGAAACTGAAGCAACTTTTTCTCCTTAATTTTTAATGAAAAAATTGTCAATTTTACTACGTATAGCGGAAAACATAAATCAGAACAAAGGGCTGAGGTCTTTTACTAAAACTAGCTCTAGATCATTTATTGAAGGGAGCTACACTTCATTATATAAAATTATCAAATTCCAATGTGCGCAGTCACGTTTGTATAATGTTATAGCGGAGCAAACGAAATTGGTTATTTTGTCATCAAATCACATTTTCCAATTAGGACAAAACAGCAGCACTGACGGCATTGTGTTTAGCTGTGCTGTAATCGATTTACTCGATTTCAATCACGGCAAAGCCGCCGCTGCTAACTAGATTTCACTTTTCAATCACCCTGTAATGCCCGCGGCTTTGTTGCAAAGTCAATTGGAATTATTGCTTAACAATATAATTACCATATAAGAAATAAAAATTTGTTTGATTCGCGTAACAATATAGTTGGAGAGCAAAGCACCAGTTTTCGCATCGCGTTAGCAACGCCATTTAAACTGGTGCCCGTGGCGGAATGTGCCCGTGTGGAATGTTTGACCAAATTAGGCGCGCGCGAGTAAGTGCGTAAACTACGTTTTTTCAGCGTGGGCGTCTCGGCAAACGAGTGGACTAACCCTTCCTCCTCCCGCCGAGAGATTGAATTCGCTGCTGCGTCGACAGCACAATGGAGTAAAATGGACATGACCTTTTCCCCGCTCGTCTTTTGTTTTGGGCGTTCTATGGGAACAGAATCTCAGGTGGAGTGAGCATCTTCCGCGCTCCGCCCAACAACAACGATCAGGCGTCAGTGGTCCGACTACATTTAAAAATCGCCTCATGCCCGCTTCCTTTGCATCCTCCGACACTATCAGATGGGAAAATAATTTTAATTGGACAGATATTTCGTGTCGCCCTTGTTGATTAGGAAAGAACATTTATCATGCACACAGTGTCCACTGATACATTTTAGAATTTCATTGAAAAAATATAGAAAAAAAATCAATGTTTTTTTTCTGCACTAGAACTGAAAGCGATGTATTATTAATTCCCTATCGATTTTCGTTCAAGAAGCAACATTCCAGCAGTATTTCCTTTTGTTAGATCGTGTCTATTGATGAATCAAGTGTTAATAGAAATGAATCGAACTCCGTTTTATGGCATCTCTCGCCCGGGCAAACAGCAGCGTTAGTCGCACCGCTCGTTAATCTCCATATAATACGGCTGCAGACACGAGGCAGGGGGTATTTAAAACCACACCCTTCCGACGCGGCCGGAATTTTTACCTGCGGTCGCCGTTGGGTGGAAAAATATCAGGGGTAAAAATATCGGATCAGTGAGAGGCATTGATACCCAGCAGCGTCGGGATTCTTGTGGTTTTGCAGGCACAACACAAAACACCGAGGGGTTTAGCTGCACACGCCTGCAACCGGAGAGAAAGCTTCAGAAATCAATATTGCACTTAGCGATCGGATTTCAAAATACTTTTGTAGGATTTTGCATTGAACGTAAAAGCATTTCCCGGAAATACACGGTAATTCATATAAACCACTTTTTTCTAAGTAAGCCACTCCAGTTGGTAGTTCAAGAATTTTTTATGGTGATATATGGTTTGTTTAGGCTATTTAAAACCCGAAAATTAATAACTAATTGATTTGGTTATTTTGTGCGATAATTTTCGAAATTCATTCGCGGTCGAAACCCCTTCGCCTGCTTCAGCAATCTACGGGAGGTGATAAGTCCAACGGTGTGTAATTTTTGTAAATCTGAAGCCGAGATTTGGTTAAAAAACGGGATTTTCTCTCGGATGCCGTCGTAAGAAAAAAACACCATGTGTTGTCAACTTAATCTCGTGTTCTAAGAATAAAAAATACAAAAACCGCATACCGTTAAACTTGTCTTCATGTCACATAATGAATTAAAGTGGTTTCGGGGTGTTCTACGAACAACATGAAAGAACTAACGTCATACTCAAAAACCCGAAATTTCGCCCCTTGAATGTCCGTATAACCCGCTAAAAAAGGATATGCTAAGTTTTTCCGATGGAATTTGTGGTTAAATAGGACCCAAAGAAAATTCATCAAAACCGCCGGACCCAAAGACAACTTTCTTCTACTTTGGAAATAGTGAGAATGGCTCTTTATCAACATTTTTTAACTTTTGATATAGCTTCTATAAAGTAGCCTGACGTGCAGTTGAATTAAATAGTTCATTAACACAAAAACAAAATTTTCGCCTTGCCGAGCGTGTGGGAAACATTTTAATGCGATCAAAAGCTTTACATATTCACAGCTGCAGGGAGTGCAAGGCGAAGAATTTGGCACATGCGACGCCTCTGTCTCTTTTTACAATGCCTTTCTGCATTACGTCCTTATTCCACGCGAGTCTTTACGGCTTTTGTTTGCGGCGCCGATTGCATTATTTAGGTGGCTGAGCCGACGACGTGGAAAATGGCCTTGCTCGAAGGCAGCGGTGCTATTAATATTTATCTCTATAGGCGCGTATATACTATTACAAAACTCCACCCTCGCCGCGGCCGTTGTTTCCGCTACAAATCCATCGTAGCCGCTCGACGTGCCGAGAATTTCATCGGAGATTCCGCGCCCCAGGGTTTTTCACACCGTTTCATTGCTATGCATCTGCTGTATCATTTTCGACTTTTCGCCATCTGACGAGATGACCGCAACGCGCACACACATAGCAGCAGCGAGAAACCCAATCCTCTCCGATCTTTTTTACAACGAACTGCTCTCGCCGGTCAAGCTGGATGAAAATCGACACCAAAACAGTCGTGTGTAATTACATTTCGCAGACGCGATTCCGCTGATCCCGCCGACTGGCTCTGTTTCTGTGTGGTGCTTTGCATGCTCGATCGGCCCAACTGACGTCATTTTCAGTGCGCGGGTGTGGGACCGCAGAGATAAAAAACCTTTCCAGAACGTGGACGAGGGTGTGTGCGAGTTCGCAGGCATTTCTGTCTCATTATGAGCACATTTGCACCTACGCACGTTTTTCCTTATTCTTCGCGGTGTCGCACGCGCGTCCGCGAGGAATTCTCACTGCTGATTCCGCCCATATGCCCACGGGATGCGATACATAACATTCAATTTGTTTGGACACGCGTTTCAGAAGTGCCCGTCGTTAGCTTGATTGTTTATTTTTATATCTCTAAACTCGCATGTTATTTATAACTATATCGAAAGGTCTAAGATGTTTAGAAGAGCGAGTATTTTTTTCAGACAAAAGCCTATATTTATTATAGAAGCATCAAATTATAACGTTGTTTAGTTCATTGGCTTAAGATTAAATCAGACACGTAATTATTCGAAAAGAGAATAATTTATTTTAAATTGTTTATTACTCTATTCCTTCCACTATCTCCCCTACACACAAGCGCTATCAAAATTTGAATTGTATAAGTTTCGCGCGAACCAATGTATTGTGAATTTTCGCTGTGAGAGTGCACCTTCGCCTATTTGTAATAGACGAGCCTATTTCCTGAGCAGGCACTAAGTGGGGGGCGAGTGCATATGTATTCGCTTGCAAGTAAATTTGTCAGAAGCCCAAACACCTTAACTGGCGAAGCACACATCGTGTAGATGGTGTGCATTCAGCCAACTTGCGACTTCTATTCCATTATTGAAATTTTTGGCTGACTACAAATTGTTGCGTTGCGAAGGGATGCCATCTAATGGCCAAATGCCATTGATCAAAATTTTAGTTGAAAAGTAAGGAATGCCAGCTTATTTATTTAAATTCTAACCTTAAATAAGCAAAAGGTACGCAACTGAATTCTTATCCAGGATTTAAATCAAATTAAGTTCAAGGGTTCGCTGCGGCCATCCGATTCGTAAATCTAATTCACCCGGAAATTTGAATTTCGTGTCAATTAGATTTACGAATCGGATGGCCGCAGCGAACCCTTGAACTTAATTTGATTTAAATCCTGGATAAGAATTCAGTTGCGAACCTTTTGCTTATTTAAGGTTAGAATTTAAATAAATAAGCTGACATTCCTTACTTTTCAACTAAAATTTTGATCAATGGCATTTGGCCATTAGAAAATAATGAACACAATTCAAGCGATTTTTAACCATTAAAAAGGTGTTGATCAAATTTAAAGCACACGAGGGAGATAAGCAAAAAATGCGAAACCAGAGTTATAGGGAAACGGCTTCAACGGACAAGTGATGGAAACCGGGATTGGCCAGTATACATTAAGAGATGCCATCACAAAACATGCCACTAAGATGCGTCAGTTATTGAAGTGCGTCTTCAGTTAAAACAATATTAAAAATGATCGGGAAATTCGAGTCACGCGCGCGGCTCCGAAAAAAGAGTGTGTCACTTTCTCAACGTGAAACAGGATCTGCAGGTTGACAATAATACACAGGAATGCGTTTTGCTCACAGGCGGCCTGGTGTTATGCAAAAGTCAGTCGGCGATAAAATCACAGTGCTCGTTACATCAGTAGCTGGCGTTATCCGTCTCGCGGCCGAGCCGACCTCGCCGCCAGCCAAACGCGCTCGGTCAAAAAACACCTCTCTATCGCCAGCTAAGACGTCACTCGCGGATTCCCGACAAGGGGATATACTTGGAACAGGCTCGTGCCAAGAATAGTGTTTTCCTGCTCGACGGCCTTGCCTTAATGGGACAAAATTTCGCAAACTCGGTTGACAATATTACGGAAATTTCGTCTTAATTAGTTCTTAATATGGGCTTCCTTTTTTATCAAGCTTGCGGGGTTGCAATTGCAATTTATTACTACCCGGTTTCTACTAAAAGCAATAAATTTTTCATATATATTCGTATCAAACAATTCAAAATAATTAAAATGAAATCCACTCTTTCAAATTTTATTTCCACATTAAAACGATTTTTATCGGAGGTCTGTAATTTTTGATTAAAAAATAACGAAATAGGGAAAAAGAAATCAAACAATCGCATGGAAACCCATGGCGTATCAAGTGAAATATAGGTTATGCATTTTTATTTATTTTTAATTAAATTATTTATCAAAAAGACACGCTGCAATTAAAATTGTATCTTATTCGCAGCGCTAAATTAATTTTAATTTTTGAGCAATTAGTATGTTAACACAGATCCCCGAGTTTCCGTGACCCTCAAATTCTGGGCCAACGTTACTCGACGCACTTTCGGCTGCTCATTGCCTGGGAAACTTCCGCAACTTTGTTGACTGCGGAATTATAAAACTGAGGCCGCGTCGATTATTCCTCATTAGCGTGGGAGTTTTTTTCTGCGCACATTTCTAATGGAATGTATAATGTGTGACAACACATATCTACGCACACAATTGCACAATGGTCGCGAGGAAGTGAGTTAAACGCTACTTCTTCGCCCTGAAGAGCGATCGAATGGGAATTATGCGCCACAGCTGACGGCAGGCTCATAAATTAACCATAAATGAATACGAGAGCCGTCACTGTGAAAGCACCGAATTGCTTCCAGACCGCGGCAGTACAATGAGTGAGTACATAAATCTGTAAATTTATTTGCTTTCATTTATCCTCGGGCTTTCGAAATGAAAATCTCACTGTCATCGTGAATATTTTAAACTCACGGCAGAGTCATGCTGGTGCAAAAAAACGGGAACTTGTTCGATCTTACCGCAGGGCACCCAGACAGAGTACTTTTTTTTATTAAATTTAAAGGGCGCATTCATGAATAACCGCACCGAGCAAGCATTCCTTTCGCTCGTTTTTCGGCCTGGGGCGGCGGACGGAGAGACAAAAAAGTGGTCATGGAAGTTCCAACCATGCGTGTCGACCGGTTTCCGGTTCGCTTTAGCTTTTCCACCGCGGCCGGCCAGAGATTACACACTCTCGCGCTCGAGTATTTCGATCGAGGGGGCGAAAAAAGTCATTCATTCCTTTTCATTGAAGAGCCCGAATGCTTTAATGAGAGCGCAGATGAAAGGCGGGAGGTTTTAAAAGGAAAAATGCCGCCGTGCAATGCGCACTCATGCTTGACTTATTTGTGATGCTGGAGTGCAGGACCATTATGGTCGCGTCTATTGCAAATAAACTTGATTTCACGGCAACGCGGAGCTCGGGACGAAACATTTTTTGCCAGGAAAATGCACAATGGCAGTGATACTCGACTTCATCATTATTGTTGTTTCTTTGTGATCATAAATAGAGTTGTGAAATTTCAACGTTTGAGCTGTTTGAGGGAATGATTTGGATCTGTATACGCCATTCATAAAACCAATAGGTTGAAGTTTCAATTTTACCCGCTAAGGATTATGAGAAATTAAGACCAGTACGCGCAGCTTTAAAAATGTTAGATTGGAAAATCAATCTCTGGAATCATAAATTCTGGTTCAAAGATTATGTGTTAAGAGAAAGGAAAATCAGTTCTGGGTCAATTCTTTGCACAAATTTTTAAATTTTCGGTAAAGTACAAAAATGGAAAATTATTTCTGATTCCATTAGAGATTTATTTTCGATTGCTTTGTCTATAACTATAAGTCGAAAATAATAATATAAATGTACTATTTAGTGGGTAAAATTCTTTCAGCATTATTGCTACAATATTCCTGGAAAAAATCTTTGTAATTTAAGTGAGCTCCATGCAGTGAGCTGCCAGTGTTGCTGAACTTAATACAACCATCATTGAAATATTGTTCAAATCCTTCTAAGGAACACTTTACATTGTGAAAACCACTGCAGTGAAGGGTAACAGCATCGTGGAGGGTCGTAGCAAAATCTTCCCATGGGAATATGCTTGGAATGAAAAGGGGTGACCAATTTTTTCACGCCACGTCTATAATTTGGTTTTTACTATCCCGTTTTCTTTTCTCACCGTGGTTGTCTGTATTTTAAAGCATATATTCGCGCTGCAATGTTGGTCTTGTTACTCTTGGAACCTGTTGCGAGGAGCTGCTGACGGGCCTTACGCATCCATACCGGAGCTCCGGTTTCAGCCGCAGCAGCCGCAACATCCTCCGTTCGACGGGAGGATGCCTGCATCTGGCCCTGGTGCGCTGTTGATATGTTGACGCGCCCCGAGAATCCTCGAAACGTACCACCCCGGTGCTGTGCTGTTGCGCCCGATGTGTTTTTAATAACGACACGACATGAGAGGGCCGCGGCTCGCATGGGGAGAGGGCCAACTTCCGTTTTTCGAGTGGCGAGAATTGAAAAAATATGGTGCCAGCTCTCCTGGACCAAAACGGATTCAATAAAGCGTAATTAACCAAGTGCTGCGCGTTCTCAAGCGTATACACGTTTGTTTCAACCAACTGCAGGCTGGAAATAAAACGCTTCAGCGTGAATTTGACTCCTTAAGCTCGACCCTGTTTCGCTTGAATTGCACTTTTCATTTTCCTTTTCTCGATTTAGCTCGCCTCAAAGCGTATAGAAAATAGAACTGAAAATTCGTACCTAGTTCATACAAACCAAAAGGTTTGATCAAAAGAAATATCGAGACTGAGTTTGTGTGTGTGTGTAAAAATTAATGTGACGAGGAAACATGTTCCATTTTTCACGCCTTTCATGAAATTTTTGTGCATTAAGGCTGGCAAGGAGGCATGAATTTCCTGTTTTGATATCCCCCGCTCAGGGGGCACCGACTTTCGATTAGCCCATATCCTTCCTGTCGCTTCCTCAGCACCTGCCAGGTATACACAATCAGGAGGAATCCATATGGCGAGCGCCGTGTGGTTTAAAGGGCCTGTTTTGTGTGTTGTTGTGCTTTTGCAGGTATGGGTGCACGCGACGCGAGGCGTGGGAGTGTTTAAAGGGAAGCAGGTGTGCCCCGTCCGTCGGCGGCCCTCTCCGCTCGCTCTTTGCCCGGATCCTATTTTTTGTATGTACATGCCCGCGCGCGCGACACCCAGGTGCTTTTGTGTGTGTGTGTGTGTCGCTCAATTGCTCGCACTTCCTCCGCTTTGGGCACCAATACGGCTGCACCCATTCATCCAAGAGGCTCTAAACGGTGCACGATTTTCGCACACCCGAAACTTTGCGGCCTCCTATCAACAAAAATTGTATATAAACACAAACGGTAATAATTTTTAGTTTCTGTTTTGTGCAAATTATTTTATCCGTCCACTTAAATGCTTCAAAACTGGTTTTACTCGATCGTGCTTTGTAATATAATGATTTTAAAGTAGGGCTGTGAATCTTACAGGATGGGATATTTTTCGGATCCTCTGCATTTTAAAAGAAATGATTACCCAAGGAAAGTCATGCAAAATTAATGTTGCGTCCTCCTTAAAGTAGAGCTTTATACGGGCTAACAAATTAGAACATTTTGCATTGTTGACTATAGCAGGTTTAGCAGTTCATTTGAGTATATTTTTGTTGAATTTAGCAACAATTCATCTCTAAGATATGCAAAAGCAAAATCAGGACCGAGTAACCAAATGTTAAACTTCAGATTTTGCAAAATTTCTCGATAGATTTAACGGTTTATCAAGGTTTTTTCGCTTGATTTCGATTCCTCTCGTAGCAATCTGTATCCAACGGTGTATACGATTCATGCGGTAAATTTTCCTTCTGGCGTAACGAATCCTGATTTTCAATATGGACACAGTGCAAACTTAGGAGCTGATTTTGTTGCAAATTTAAACAGAAACCTGGGAAAATTTTGGCTCTTCCAATTTTTAGAGAGTTTATAGTTGGTTTGGTGGAAAAAGTGTTTTTTATTATTGATAAAACCTACAGCAAAGCGCAATATTTTGGAAACAATGTCATAAAAAATAAATTATTTACAAAATATTTTTACAAAAACGTAAAAAGTAGACAAATTAACTTTTAAAACACGCAAATTTTTTGTAAATTTTATTCTTTCGCAATCTTGAATCTCCTCTGCCTGAAAATTTGTGCTCAAGCTCCAATTTACGCCGCAAATGCGTGCCAAAGTGAATGCACTGACAGAGTGTTCTGCTTTTGTGTTTTCAGGTGGTGCTGGTTTTTAGCGAGGATGCTGAAGCACGTGCACATCAGCCCGTGCAGGTCGAGGGCCGACTCGGTGAGCCTGTGCTCGAGCACCAGCCACTCGAGTCTGGGCGGCTCTTC
Source organism: Cloeon dipterum (assembly GCF_949628265.1). Taxonomy (NCBI): domain Eukaryota; kingdom Metazoa; phylum Arthropoda; class Insecta; order Ephemeroptera; family Baetidae; genus Cloeon; species Cloeon dipterum. The sequence goes on from NC_088787.1 coordinate 25,299,748, forward strand.
GCCCCCGGAGCCCCTCAGCTCGCGCTCCTCCAGCTACAGCTCGCTCAACGAGGCCATCCCCAACATGGTGAGTTTTAAGAAATGAAACCATATGTTGCCTGCCCGGCAAAAAAGCAGGACCGCCGCCGCGACTCGTTCAATCTGGTGTGCGAGTGAGATGAAAAAAGGGGAGTGTTTTTTTCTCGTGGCGCAGGGGGAGATCGAGAAATGTTTTCAATTCCATTAGCGCTGTTTTGTTTCACACGCTGCTCTTCATAAACTGAAATGAGTGTTTGTAATATTTAGCAATCGTGAAGATCGCGGAGATGTTGGGAACTGGAGAGTAAAATCTGCGCGCAAGCAGAAACTACTGTTTTTTTAAACGCGCGCAAGGTCAGAGGCAACACATTGTTTTGCATTTTCTCGTACCGCACACGCTCTCAAGAAAAGCATGTTGTGCAAAAGTAAGCAGCGTTCCCTTTTTAGCTACTCATTATTTTAACACTCTCATGGAGCAAACAATTCCGAACGCATTCCGTTTGAATAGTTGGTTGACGCTGGAATTTTTATCGGGAGGCGCCAACACGACACAATAAGGCACAATAAAATATGAAATTCATGGACCCGACCCGGATCGTTTGGCAGGTGAAAAAAAATGAATGAACACATTTGTGGAATCTTTTTTCTTCTCTCCCCCCGCGACTGAGTCAATGCTTCGTAGGAGACGCGTGAGAATTCCCATAAGAGGCAGTTTACACACTCGAGAGAAGGACCAGCGGTGAATTTCCCCCTCATTGTAATTGAGAGTATCATATAGTACGCTGCTCATCCCGAAAATCGTCAGCACCTTTTTTCTCACTCGCTTTCCGATGCAAGGATTCCTGCGAGGCCACAAAGGACCGGGATTAGGTCGGCGGCGTGAGAATGGGAAAGTTTCCCGTTGACACTCGATGACCAAAAGCACTTTTGTGAGAAACGCGTATCATTTGCTGGAACCGTTTTTTGCTCAAAGTCGATGGTGATTGTGATGTATTCAATAGTAATTTGCTTGTGCAGACGTTTAACTCTCTGCTGAGAGAAGTCAGTCGTCGAATTTCTCTCTTTCGTCCTGTGGAGTTGTCGACGCATGCACAATCAGACAAACAGACCTACATTTCCATGCCGCCCTCGTTTGCAATACAAGCTGATTCATTTCACTGCTTCAATCGCTTTGTATTGCTTACATGAATTTTCTTTAGGACACATGCAAAAGTATCGGAAGCAATCGACCGAAGACAAGCATTGTTGAATTGTTTTCGACACAATTGAAAAGTAACAATTATTATTGCTTGCCAAAATTGGACAAAATAAGTTACTGGAATGCAGAATTGCGATATAACCAGGAACGTATATTTTCTCTGCAGTCTTTCAAAAAACTTCGTTTAGACCTTCAAAAGCCAACGACCCTGAGTTTTGTTTATTTCGGTTTGTCGCGTAAAACCGCAGTAAAAAATATTAAATGTCATGTGATTGTGAGTAATGTGAGCGTAATTTTCGTTTCCTCTCTCGTTGCTCACTCATAAAATCCACTGAAAAGGAACAGCTTATTGATTATAATTCTCTTTGTCTACTGCGCGACGACCACTTCCTGGTAGCAAATAAATATTCGAGCGCGGAACATCAAAAGCATAATCTCGAGCGCTCGAAAAGGTACTTTTTATGACCTTGCGCTGCGACAACGTCCTGGATGCTAGAATAAGGATCTAATACCGCGTCATTCGTAGTTTGCTGCCCCTGTTCCACGTTCTGCAATTGACGTCACAAAATTCGCGTATTGCGATTTTCGCAGCGTGCGATCTGACGCTCCGATTGCCCGAGCGAGAGACAATTCGCCGACGGCCTTGCTTGTCAATCTGCATTTTCTCACTTTTAATTAATGAGGAGGGTGTGGTCGTGCGGTGAGTGGTGCGCCGGCCGAGCTTTTCAACCAAACCACTGAACACACATCCGTGACAAATGCACATAGTGCTCTACATTCAGACAGAAAAATTTATTTAAGTTTTTGTCGACTCAAATTTCAATTACAAATTGAAAACAGATGAACTTTCCTGCTTGCCGACAGATAAAATAGAAATGATGAAAGCATCGCAACGCAGCTGATCCTTGGCTCTCGTTCGACCCGCGCTGTCACGAGTGCCCTAATGACTCGCTCAAGTGGCATCTCCTCCTCCACGGGCCTTGATTATGATTAAACATCTGCATGCATACACATGCGTATGAAGTCAACATCCAATATACGCTATCCAGACTGGCGTCAATGGCTGCCGTCATCGAGCATAAACGAGAGGAATTGGAGAACAAGCGCATTATAATGTCCTCTTTGGCAATGCCAGTGGCACAGCCGGGTGCGATTAAAATTCCAAAATAATCTTTACAAGGTTAATGACTGGTAATTTCACATTTCATTTTAAACTTAACATACATAACCATTGCTGTGAAACATAATGCTACTAGAATTTTTCTCTTAGCTAAATTTTTGCCTTAAAAATGAAAAATATGTGCTCGTGCCCGTTCCTTTTTGTTTTTTGGGCCAAAACTCGAATCAGTATGCGCCCCTCCGCAGTGCAGAAGGCACCATACAAATTTTTCTTTAATTAGATTTAAGGTCTTTTAATCTTTATTGCAGCAAGAACAAGGTGAAAAATCACATTTTTTTCTAGAAATTCATCTCAGCTGTATAGTTTTGAGCACGGCTTAAATTTCTTTTATCCTTTTTTGCGACCTCAAAAAATGTTACATACAAGAAGCCAGTTATGATACAAACCGAATTCGACCCTAATTAAACGATTTAGATGCATATCTAGTGAGGAGAGGATTAAAACAACATATGGAATCCGTTTAGCTGGAGCAGCGAAACAAGCAGGCGCTAGACAAACAAATGGGGAAATAAAAACACTCGAGCGCAGTGGCGGCAGCGACTGGAGCCGCTGGCATCGAGCAACAGCAGCAGGATGAAAATAATTACTCGCGTCACAACGTCCTGTTGCAGCCGCGCACGCCGAGAGCAGCATTGTATATTGTGCTCCTCTAGCAGCTTCAGCATCCCTTTCCAGACCCATAAATTTACACACACGACATTCCTTCATCATCGTTTATTTCTTATTTTATTGCTGCTGCTGCTGCTGATAGTGCTCGGCTTTCAGCCCCCTGCTTTTGTCTCGAGGAAGAATGGGAAAGCTTTGAACTCTCTCTCGTTTCTTCAACTCTTCCAGCACTAACTACTACTGTCATGTCCGAAGCTCCCTTTATAAATATATCTGTATGCTTCCCTCCGTCACGTCTCTTTTATTCAAAAGCTTCATCTGTCAAGCGAGCCTTCATTCAAAACGGGCCACACACGTATGAAAAAACCGGTAGAAAAACGTCTCCTTTTACCTGCCCACGCATCAGAATCCGTTCCTAGCTGCTTGTAAATTATTCCATATTTTTAACATATTCGAGCTGGAGGCTTAGAAACATTCGGGCATTTTATCTCGGTGGCAACGATGTTAATATTTCAACGATCGAATAAAGCAAATAAAACCGAGCCCTCTCGATATCTGGAAATCCTCGAAAGCGAGGACAAGGCTCGTCACTGTCCAATATTCGGTCGAGGCGTCGAGCCCAAGATCTCAATCAGGGCGGCGATTTGTAAACATGGAATAGTCGCGAAAAACGTTCGCGGAAAGGGAACAGAGGCGTCGCCTTTATTGGGGGCGCGCGCGCGGGGCTCCGAATTCATTATTTCCACTGCTTGCGCCGCCGTCGGAGCTAGATAGCGCCGTTTTTGCCGTTGTCGGAGAATAATCACTGCAATTGAAGAGAGCACTCCCGCTGCTCCGAGAGTGTGTGTTTATTTACAGAATATAAAACGCAACACAAGGCGTCCGCTTTGTTGAATGTTAGAATCGAGGAGCGGAATCGAATTATCGCAATCGCACACCAAATTATACACGGCTAACTGCAGTTTTTGATCATTTCCATCTGGTTGAGATTGGAATTTTCGCGAACATAAGCAAGAATGATTGAGTGAGCATGAAATAAACACCATAATATGATACTGAGGTTTACAAGGTGGTGCTCTCCTGATTCTCCAAGAATAAAAATATTCTTTCTTGTTTTTTAGGTTTTAAAAGCATTCATATTTTTTATTATGATTTGGTGTCATCAGAAAAATTCTTAATACTCTAGTACTCTATAAATTGTAGCTGAAAATTAACCTTCTTAAACATAACACAAATCTAAAAAAAACATTTCTGGAAAACCGTCTTGATTAGTTCGCTTTCTGTTTAACGAATCGCAGCAAAAAAAATTCCTGAAACATTCCGTGCACAAATCTTTTTCTCTCTTGCCAAATGTCTACATTTTATTCTACTTCTTCTGATTCCATCCTTGAGCGCTTCCGCCTGCAATTTTTTTTGCAGGTCAACAGCCTCACGTGGCAAATTCACTTTTTTTCAAACCATGTAGAGGTGACAGTTGGCTGCGAACTGATATTCATCAATCCGCGGGCTGAGTGCGGCCAAGTATGCTGAGGAATCTCCACCCTCGCGCTTTCCGGTGGGTGCGCGCGGCGGCGGCGTTCGAAAAGTGATTTTGGTATTCATGCAGAGTCACAGTCGCGGCCTTTGTGTTAACAGCTGCTGCGTACGTTCTTGTGAGGCACACGTGCGCCACACGTGTGCGTTTCCATGAGCAAAAAACCCTAAAATAATAATCCGAGATTCAGCATAACATGTACGTTCGATTATGAAACAAAATGTGTCCATTAAATTTAATTGCGGAATTAAATAGACAAGGAAAACATATATAATAATAACATCCGGCAAGAGAACGATCGCACTGCTATGCAACATGCATGTTTCGCAAATTTGAATTGTCGCTGTAAAGCAGGAGTTGCATTCATTCCGAGTATTTTTTACGAGGGCGTGCGACCGGAATGCTGCCGCCATTACCATTAATTGGTCCGTTTTTGTGAATATAGGGTGAAAGTAGTACCTCGTGTAATGATAGTAATATTCAGTGCGCCATATATGCACCCATAAAAAGAGAAATTTATCCAAACGAAGGTGACAGCGTCCGGTCTATTGCAGTGTTATTGATTATATTTACGTTCCATTGTCTACGCGTCCAGAAAAGAGCCGTGAAAACATTTGTTCTGAGACAAACGAGCCGGGCAGCTTTTTGTGTGTATTTATTGTTGCGTTTCATGGATGCAACGGATTTGCAGCTCAATTTTGTCAGCTCCACGCGTAACTGTTCCTATTTCACACCTTTAGATAAATGCATTTTATGGGCGTTGGAGCAATGGTCAAGCGGTCAAATGCCGATTTTTGTCGGATGGAGCGAACAGAAAATTCCCACAGCACCGATGATACTTTACTCTAAAGACGCTATAAAAATGCGGTTTGTGTATTTCGGATGAAAATTGATTCACGCGGCTGCTCCGGCCGGCATCACCGTCCTTTTGTTCCACTAACGAGAGAGACTAATTGTTGCAAAGGAAGCCGACCAGATTCCAACAAGCGTGAGAATACCAGCAGCTCCCGCGTAGACAGCGGACCATTATGTAATAAACGAATAAAAGCGGCACTCTATCGTTCTCGATCTATATTGCCTGTCGTCGGAAGCATATGCTTCGTCTTTTTACCAAGCAGGCTTATCTAATGCTGTACAGAATTACACAGCTCTTTGTCGCCAGCCACAACAAATCGTAAACAATAAAATTCAAAATAAATTGATTTTATATCGTTTTGCACCAATAAATGACTAATTGAGCGTGTTTTTATTTATTTGCTGCAGACGACTATCAAGGTGTACGCACAGTGCCTGCGCCCAGACATTGAGTACAAGACTCTGTCAATTTCGTTCTCCAGCACCAGCCTCGAGGTGATCCAGGCGCTACTCGGCAAATTCCGCATGCGACACAAGGACCCGAAGCTCTTCTACCTCACCATGGAAGTTGCTGTTCGCAGAGCAGGTGAATATCCCTTCAACAGTTATATTAAAAAAAGACGAGTCTAGGTGGATTTGGGAGGACTGCAAAAGCTTCCTGACTCGCTACTTGCTCTTTTACACCTTTCCAGCATGCGTAATTTAATATCACGGAATCTAGCGTTTTAATTAAAGACCTCGATGCGGGGACAAAAACTCGAACTGGTGTCCCTCTGGACTGGGCATCTTCTAATGAAGTCTGTGCGCGCATGTGATTCGTCCTCGATTTAATTGGGACACGGAGTTTTCGCGAGTTATTCGAAATCAGGGGGTTGCCCATCGTGAAAGAGGTGAAAGGATCTACATAAATATATCTTTGATTTTTTCCAGGCTGTTCCTCTTAATTTTACTTCATTTGTTGCTATTAAAACATTGTGCAATGCAGGCAACCATTGCTGAACGAGTGTTAAGGAAGTTGCATAACCTCAATCCCAAATCTCAAGCTCTGCCTCTCTCTCTCTCTCTCTCTCTCTTTCGTTTAGAGTTCAATATTAAACTCCTTGCACTTAACGCTAAGTGCACCATATTATAAGAGTTGCAATATGGTGACTATAATGACTGGCCTAAATGCAATGTGACAGCTCTCATTCACAGTTAGGATTATATTGGAAAGACGTAAATCCGTTTTTCGCACGCTTTCCGGTCCGAGAGCACGCACATGTCGCCTTAAATCGTCTGCGGTTCAAGAATCGGCTTTTTATCCGGAACACCCGCAACATTGTGTGGCTTCTCAATCAGCGCACAATTACCCCACCCGCGGGTGGCTGCGTGTGTGTGTGCATTCTGCCGTCGAAAAGTGCTTTACTCCTCGCGTGCATTGCGATCGGAAGCTCAGCCGCAGTCTATATTTTTTGCCAGGCTCAAAGTGGCGAGTCATTGACTTGTGTCGGTTCCGTTTGTAAAAAAGGAAGGAAAACCATTGAGCGGAACAAAATCAGTCGCGTGTGCTCTGATCCATCACTTGTCTAAATGAGAGACCTATTCAGAGCATGAGGTTTTCAAAGGGCAAGCTCTGATTCTATTCTTTTGTTGCCGAACGTGATCCTATTAGTTCCGTCCTATAACTAGATTACAAATCCAGAGACTCTCACACCATTTCTAATTTTCTGGGCACTTTGTTCCGGTAGAAATAGTAAAAATATCAACAATTCGTGAAATATTTTTCTATCTATTCCCGCAGGAATCCGCACTTCTTTGGTTCTTGACGATGACGCTCGCCCCGCTGAGCTTCAATCTTGCCATCCGAAAGGAGATTCGAGGTAATATTTTTTTATTACTTGAGCGTGAAGGATACGCAAAAATATGCGATTTTATAGGTGGTGATATTAAAAATTTATTGCCTTTCAGATTTGCTCTGCAAGCCCGGCAGGGTGGTCTTGTGAAAATTTATGACAGCGTCTTGATGTCAGGGGTGAGTTACTTTTATTTTTTCCCTTCGCCATCAAATTGAATTCAAATTTTCGCCTGCAGTCCCAGTACAAAAGTCTGCACATATCCGAGAAGACCACAGTAGACGAGTTGATCCAGATCCTCCTCAACTGCTACAACAGCAAGGAGCGTAAGGAGCTGTTCTCCCTCTTCGTGGTGCGTCCCTCCGAGGAGTACCAGCGAAAGCTGCACCACGAGGATCTGCCCCTGCAGGTGCAGCAGTCGTGGGGGTCGCACTCCGACGCACACTTCAGACTGCACAGGAATCCGGATAGAGACAGGCCGAGACGAAAAATCGGGGTAAATGAATTTTTAACTATTTTCAGACTTCATAAAAAACAATAAAAAAATAAAAATATATATTTAAATAATAATGGCATCCAAAAGGCGCCTGGATAAATGTTTTCAAGTGCCATTTTACAATCAATTCGAGTTTAATTTCATAAGTGTAGCTTAAATTATTGTTGAAAAATCTCCTGGTTTATATGGAAATAATTTTTGCAAATACTCAATAAGGTGCTATGAAAAAACCTTAAAAAGAGGAAATGAAATATAACCATCACATTACTAAAATTGAAAATTTTGTTTCAAAATATTACTGTATAAATAATTTTTTAATTTCGTACTGTCATTTTAGTTACAGGAGCAATGGTGCCGTGAAATTGGCCTGCCGCCTCCACCCCCAAGCTCGCAGAACCACAACCTGCTGCGCACCTACGAGCAGCAGCTGCCGCCCATCCTGCCACGAAGGGACCCAACGGGCCTGCTGAGGCAACAGCAGCAGCAGACCATCAGAGCGCAGATCACCTACATGCCCACCAGCATCCCTATGAGGCATTACAACCAGAATAACTACAGCAACAACAACCGGAGGATGTCACGCCCGTCGAGTCTGCTTGAGAACCCTGTGCCGCAGTTCCAGGCACTGCAGATCGCCAAACCTGTCCACTCGTACAAAGAGTACGAAAACTACCTGTACATCTAATCAGAGGTGAGTTCGCGACCTAAAACTGATTAAAGCTTCTCTCGATTTTATTTAATTTACTTACTGAAACAAACAAACAAACAAGACCCGCACTCACAGATTTTTTTTAATTTTAATCAATTATGAGGGGGAAAATTACTTGAATTTAAATGTTTTTATCTAAGAGACAAACTAACAAAGATTTACTCGAAGCTTTTGAATTATTAAATTGATTTTACTATGACAACTCCCATAGGCAATTAACAAGGAATGGTAAGCTAATAAGTCGAAAAATCATAAAAAGAAAATAATATCTAATATCAAACGCGCTCTCAAAATTACAGCAGCTGTTTAGGCCCCGCTGCGATAGTAGGAGAGCCTGTGATATTATTTTACTGTTATGATTTTTAGACTTATTAGCCTTCCATTCCTTGTAAATTGCCTATAAAAATAGCAATTATTGTAAAATCAATATACACATATAATAATGAAACTCACCCCACATGGATTTTTAAATTTATTGTTGCAGAATGCTGTTAGACGTTGATGTGTAAATGTGAAGAATCTCAAGTCACCAGTGCAAGCTGAATTTGAAAAGCGCATGCAGGTGCTGTCGCCTCTAGTCGGAGCTTTTGATTTGTAGCCAAAGAAAGCGCAGAGAGCTTTTTGCGTAAACACAGGTGCTGATTTATGATGAAAAGCACACAAATGCCTATACTTGGCAGCGCAATCCAAAAGTTTATGTTTTTTCTGCGATCTTCCAGTGATTATCTCCTTGATAGGAAAAAAAATTTGTCTTGTTTGATAGTTAAAATTGCTGCCAAGTTTGTGCGAGAGACATTCATTTACTCTAAACAAATTTTTATTTTGAACACAATATTAAAAATATATTCCCAGGTAACCAATAGAAGTGGCAGATTGCATTATAGAAAATATGTTGTGTGGTTCGCATTTTTACTAGCAATTTGTAAGAAGTGCAACAGCAAACAAATTCTGTGCTCTGCATTTCATATCAAGTATAATATATTATAGTTTATCTTCCATAATCCTTAAATGGAAACCAAAGAGATAAATGCGTGTTAATTGTCTAGTGAGAAATGTTCAAGTCTTCAAAGATAATAAATAAGAATAGATAAATCAAATATGGCATTTATTATTGTAAAAAAATTCTTGCAAACAAAAAGGAAGCATTATGACTAAAAATTTGGCATTAAATACGGTTAGAAATTCAATATTAGGTTGTCATTTCCTCCAAACCTTTTAAAAACTTCGCTAAAATAGCTGCGTGAGCAATTAGAAGCGCCTCGCAAGCATGAAAATGAAAGGTTTGTTTCATACATGTCCAGAATGTCAACTTCCCCCGTATTGGGAAGAAATACAAATATGTTTTTCAGCATGGTGCTAAACTGAATGAACGAATTCTTTTAGAAGACAATGTTGAAGGTCTCAAGTTGACTCAAAATCCTTTGTGCCGAAATCAAAGTTGTCACGTAACAAAATTCGTCTAAGTCAAAATTAGGAGCTCCTAATGTGACTTTCTCGAGTTGGGGGGTAGACAAAATATTTGATAGCACATATGGTCGTCCTAATGCTCCTAAAATATTTTGAAAATTTAAAAAATGATGGCCAAGGAAGTTAATTGAAACATACGCTGTTATTCATTTAAGCTCTTTCAGCAGTGCAAATGATTGTAGTGGCATGTGGCAATCGTCTATTGCCACTTCTATATCAGGCTCAACTTCTCCAATTTGGGACAAGCACTGAAGATGCTGCTGAAACTCGAGCGCACGACTCCACGGAAATGGCTGTTCAAGATGAGCATGTGCAAATTGTGTCCGTATACACATTCAAAAAGCGGTTCATCAACTCTTGAGACGGATGAATATTCTCCAAGTACAAACACTCGACTTTAGGAAAGTTAAGGAGCGCCCGTATATTGGCCACTCATCTAAGATCCAATTTTTCATCCATACAATCTGAAAGAGAAAAATTTCAGACGTTCATGATGGAAAATATGATTTGTGGGGCTAAAATTTGAAATTTAAACGGTGTTTTATTCTCTTCTGTGTGACATTGAAAATTTCAAAATTGTATAATTCTCACTTCAGATCGCAAATGTGCTTTGGTCGATATATGATTTATTCGTAGAATAAAATATTTCTCTAAACAAATAAAAAATACATCATATATTTAAAAAAATCACATTTATACTCTTGTTTGATGACAGAGTGAATGAGCCTAGTTTCAAGTATCATAATTTATAAATTTTAAGATAAATTCTTACCTTCTAATTAGTGACGTTAGGTAGCATCTCAGATTTGAGTTACGTGAATCGCGGTATTGCACGAATTGACAAGTGCTGCAGATTGGACTGAGACGCGATTTTACAAGCCGCCCTGGTCATGTTAGGGTAGTTGCCATAGCAATGAAATCTCCGATCACGTTGAGATTAATCAGATGCTGGACGCACATGAAAGTGAAAGTCCTACACATACAAGCTCTTTTGAGCCAAACAAATGGGTCGCATAATATGGCTTGCCGCTTTAGTAAAAATGAGCACTTTGAAATATCCCAAGGAGTGTTTAAAATATTCTACATCAGCACAAACATTTTCAAAATGTTTGTTGCAGGAGGTTTGTTGACAGATTTCAAGGTACTCCAAATTCGGAAGATTGTTGCATAGTTCCATTATATCTGTTAGATGTGTTCTAACATTGTTCACCTGCAGCTTTTGTAAGCCTTTCAGTCCGCAAAGGGCGTTCATAATATAATATTCCGACCGTTGTCAGGTATATTATATGTTATTGAACGAAAAAGCTTCAAAAATTACAAAATTATATAGCTGCATATACAGGGCTGTAATTTTGAAAATAGCTGACTACAATTACTCTTTTTTAAGCATAATTTTAGTCGGTTTTAGAAGATTTTTCAAGAGACATAGGTTCAGCCCGTTCAGCCCAAGAAACATCGTGTATTGTCGAAAATTAGCATTATAAAAATATTTTAAAACATTTCTGTCCCGTTTATAATTTTAAAAATATTAACAACGAAATCGAAGAGTGATTTTGATTAAATTTTTTTTTTTTTTTTTTTTTTTTTTTTTTGCTCTTTTTATCCTTGTCCGTCCGAGGACCGGGAAGGGCGCGCACTGCACTAGCACGAATGCTGAAACCCGGGTCCCAATAACACCGCGAACGGATAACATGGGCGCACCAGGCCGCACAGGGACCCAGCCCACTGAAGGGCCACTTGCCTCTGCACCGAGGACTGCATTGAAACGCTAGACATTTGTCCCGTGAAGCCAAATCACGCATGCTGGAAAGGTGCAAACCAGCAAGTAGCGAGTCGGCGCCGGTGCGCCTCCCAGCCCGTCGAGCAATTTGAGCAATTCGAGTCACTAAACTAACCACTTTTTGCCATCTCTGACATTGGGTAGCCAGTATTAGATCTCCGAACTGCTCAAATACCTCACATTGCTCACACTAAATTTTGAGTATGACTTGAATTCTAGCTTTTGTAATCATTCCTGAATATTACGTTTTTTAACTTCTTACATTAACTAACAAAAAGAAAGAGACGCGAATTTTTCACGTTAAAAATATGTGCGAAAAATGTTTTTAACACGTCTAACCTACTTTAGCTTGTAAAAATACCCCACAAAACTGAAAATACAATAAATTTATTAGATGGGAAAAATTTCCAAGTTTGAAAAGGAGAAAAAAATATGTCTCTTTCTGTGGTTTTAGTCAATTTAGACGGTGTGTACCGTTAGACTATTTTAGACGCTTTTATGTGTTTTTGGCAGCGGCATTAGATTATTTTAATTGGCATACAATCGCATGATTCGTGCTCACTTGATAGTTCCGCAACGGTTCGAAAAGCTCGGAAAATAATAATCGATATTATAAAATTTACAGTTTATAATTATAACACGGACAACACATGAAAATTTAAACTGCCACCCGCGACAATACCTCCACACGCGCAAAAGTTTAATTAATACAAAGTATGCAAAGTATATTCAACAACAACCTACTCGCCAACCCTTAAAATGATTTAAAAGTGTTTTTCCTATTCCAATTTTCAAAATTTCCTCGAATCGACTAGATATTATTTGTCGCTAGCTGCTGTGATTGAGCACGCGTGGAGCTGACTGAGTGAAACACAAGCCAGCAGCTACCCCCAGGTACCACTGGGTACCACCAATGAGAACTTTAAACCTGTAAAGGTATATCATAATGAAAATGAACGCGGGAGAGTTATAAAAATAAAGTTGCAAACACGTGAATTTGAATTCGTCCTTTTCAATAGCGTTAACTTAAAATCACTGCAAAGTCCGGTTATTGTCCAACATTAACACTTTTTACGGTGTGATTCTTGCAATCATTGCGTGCAAGCCAGCGCAAGCTTACTTAGCAATAGTTAGCAAGCATTGTCATTGAAAGACCTCACGGAAATTTTGGCGCTCTTTCATCGCAGCCCCCTTCCACCAGCGCTCTCAACATTAATTCGACCACGCCTCCCAATGCCGGTCTCTGTGTTATTGTTTATGTTAGCCGCGAATTATTGATACAATAATCGCTGTTTCTGTTTTTGCCAATATTTTGGCCTTAATGAGAATTAGGAAAGAGTAAAACGACGACAAGTGAAAGCCATGGATCTTCCACGACCGCCTCCAGGTGACTTAAAACTAGAAAAACGTCTCCCAAACATTCTATCATATCAACAAAATGCGCACGAGACAAGTTCTCTCTGGCGTGCAGGGCGACTCGTGATAACATTCACCCTTCATTCTTGTGCATTTGATAATATCTATCAATAAAAATCTTAAATTTCAGATCAAGAACTGCGAAACATAATCGATAAACTAGCCCAGTTCGTGGCGAGAAATGGACCTGAATTTGAAAACATGACGAAGAACAAGCAGAAGGACAATCCAAAGTTCGCCTTCCTCTTCGGTGGCGAGTTCTTCAATTACTACCAGTACAAAGTGACCACCGAGCAAGCTAGTAAGTAGCATCAGCATCATATTATTTATACATTCACGTATTTAACTTAACCGTGAAAAATGAATTTATTGCCTCTGGACTAAGAGTAATCAATTGAAAAGAATAATTATAAATTTCGTACTGCACCAGCCACTTAATACTCGGGTCTACATAATCTGCAGTTCTTGGCCCTAATGAAAATTCAATGGAGTATAGGATTTAACTGCGAATGAAAAATTCTGCTTCTTGTTAACACGCTAAAGCCAGAAAAATCCTGATCTCTTAAATAGAAGTTGCAACTCCTGCCCAATCCTAAAGAATTTTTGGAATTTTTGTGGTGAAATATTTTTTCATCAAATAAGATTATATTGAAATAAAATTAAAAAGATACTTGCACCAGGTAATTAAATTAAACCTAGCTCAGATTCAGACAAAACGCATTTTTCATTCCACTTTTGACAATGTTGGCTAAAATCCACCAAATCATCTCTCGAATATACAGTTTTGAAGCAACGAGGCATCAGACCGGCCCCGAGCCAGGCCAAACCGCCTCCACTGATGCAGCAGAGGCCAATGCTGCACCACCCACCGCCCCACCTGCAGGGCGGCCCCCAGGGCGCTGCGGCCTCGCCCAGCAGTCCTTGGATGATGAACCAAATGCCGCCTCACAACCTGGCTGGGCCACCCCCACAAGCGCAGATCCTGCCTCCGGCACTGCACATGCCGCAAGGGCCTCCACCACCCATTCTTCCGCCAAGTAGGCCACTGCCGCCGGTTGGACCCACTCTTGAGTCCATTGTGGCGCAGCAGCAGAAACTGCAGGAGCAGATCCAACAAAGTGAACAAAATCTTGCCGCGCAGCAGCAGGTTGGTTTTTGTCTCCGATGAAACTTTCAATTTCTCAAATGATCTTTCGGATAAATTTTTAACAAAAAAAGTTTATGATTTGATAATAAAAATTAAGTCCCAGAACCACAGTGTAAGTTCGTCCTTCACAAATTTGGATTATTCTTCAGGTGATGGCCCAGCAGCAGCAGACACAGGCAGAAGAGGCGATCCGACAGGCGCAGGAGGAAAAGTTACTGGTGATGGCAAGTGAGGAAGGCATCATCTGCACTGAATTGAACGCCCTTCTCCAACCTATTATAAATTCATGCACCAAAGATGCCATATCACAAGGCAAGGGGTGGATCCTGCACAAGTCTCAGAACAATCCGAGAGCAAATACGGTCATAGCTTTGCAGCTGCTGCTCAGGTTTGTACAATTCAGAGTGGTTAGACTATGGGAACTGATTTTTGTGTGCTCGCAGGTCGACTGAGCCAGATGCTACGTTCAACCAAAAGCTGCACATTATCTACTTGATAAATGATGTCCTCCATCATTGGTGAGTTTTAAACATCAACTTTCTCAGTTTGAACTAGAATTTTAAAAAATTACCATTTAACTTGATTTTTTTAAAATTAATTTCATTAGGTTTTTGTATTATTTTCTTGGATCTGCTTTTGATTGATGGTATTTTTAAATTATTAAACTAGAAAGGTGAATTGTTTGCTGGAAAAAGCGGAAGTAAAATATTCCTCAATTTTTTTCATCAAACTTTTATTGAAACTTAAAATAGTAAAATAGTTTCATCATTTTTAGAACTTGGAAAAATTAAACTTTAATTATGGAAGAATTAATTTTTAATGAGATTGAAATTTGTTCCAAGGGTTAATTATTGTTGATTTCAGTGTCCGAAAAAATGCGGATGAATTGAGAAAAGACTTGGAAAAGGTTGTCGTTCCAATGTTTTCGAACGCAAGTGTAAACGTCACAGAAGATCAGATCGCAAAACTCAACAAAGTGAGTTCTTCCCTCTTGCGCTAAGTATTTTCACTGAAAACTTTACTTCGCAGCTTGTTTCCCTGTGGGAGAGCAAAAACAACTATTTCGACGCAACCATCATAGAGCAGCTGAAAAATCCTCAGCAGTCCTATGCCAACTACCGCGCTTCTCTGGTCGCAGAGTTTGCCAATATTTTAACGCCCATTACTGCGCAGCTGCAGTCCACCTTCGAGGGGTACCGCACGCAACACCAAGCCTTCGTCAACCATGCCACCCAGCAGATACAGGTTGGAACTTTTCTTGGAATGATTTTTCCATCGTGTGTTAATTAAAAAAATTGCAGAGCTTGGAACAGCAGAAAATTCAACTTGAGCAGCAGCAGCAACAGCAATCTGTTGTAGCCAGTCAGATTCCAATGGCACCGGAGTGCAGAGGTTAATGCATCCCTCATTCTTGAGAATTTTCCTTATTTTGGTCCAGGAATTTAGTGTTATCTTTTTGGATCAAACTCCAAAAGGAATTAAAGCACTTGATTTTGATCTTAAAACAAGCCTGATTTAAAATTTTGGTTACGTTTTTTTCTTAATTAGTAAGCTCTATAATAATATTGGTAGGGATTTTACCACCTCATTAGTTATATAGAACTTTTTGTGGAAGTGGCGCTAGCATATCTTTACTTAACAGGCCCAGAAAGGAAAAATTGCATAAATTAAGAATAAAATGCGACGATTGCATAATTTTGTCTTAATTTTCTTCAGATCCCAGAGTGATAGCGTCAGTCCCGCCACGACCACCACAAGACATCAACTTTTCCCAGCCGCCTCCAGGCTACGTGCCAATGAACATTCCTCCTCCGAGTCTTCCAGACTTGAGTAAACCTCCTCCAGGTTTTCCACCGCAAGCGCCAGTGGTTGAGCCTTGTCGGCCTGAAGAACTGCTGCCCAGCGTTCCTTACTTTGAGCTGCCGGCCGGATTAATGGTCTCACTTGTAAAGGTAGGATAAGCACCTCTAACGTCTGTGCTGCAGAAATTTGAAATTAAATTTCGGTTTAGCTCGAAGACACAGCATATAAACCCTTAGACCCAGATGACATTCGGTTGCCTCCTCCGGCGCCGCCCAGCGACCGGCTGATCGCTGCAGTAGAAGCCTTTTACGGTCCACCAAGCCACGAAAGACCCAGGGACAGGTTAGCGTCGCTTTTTACCCTTGGTCAAAAGTGTTTTAATTTTATTTTATGTCTACAGTGAGGGATGGGAGAAACTTGGGCTGTATGAATATTACCGCGCCAAGAGCACTGCTCAAAGAGCCAAAGAAGAGGACATTATGCGAGGGGCAAGGGAAATGTCTAGATCGCCAAGTCCGATTATTAGGGAGCGATCGAGAAGCAACTCTCCCCCACGGAGGAGGTACCAAAGGTATGAGCTATGTGTTTCACAATTCGACCAGCCAGCACTGGGTAAAACCGGATATTTCCTGCGCATTTTAGCCGGCATTTTCTGGATTTCCCGTTTACAAGAAAAATAATTATTACTTTCCCTGTAAATAAAAATTTTTAACTTTAGTCAAATCTTACAAAATTGATTTTTTTTCACGGGGTTAGTCAGTTAAATTGTTATTACTAAAAGTGAGAAGGTTACGTTATGAAACTTTGTTGCCCCTGAACCATAGTCTTTTCCAAAAAAACGGGGCTATTTGCAAACACCACTGAGTTTGAATTTCGAAAACTTATTTTCTCAAAACGTTTCATGAGATGCAATAAATTGATTAATTTAACAAAAAAAAAAAAAAGATTTTTGCTGAAAATTTTTAACAATATTTTAACCTTCACTACTGTCATTGACATTAAAATTGTTTCTGCAGTTACATGACCTTTTTAGTTGTTAAGGTTAAGAGAACTTAATTGGTGTTTCACTACTTGCTACTGTTTTGCCAGTTTTTTTAGTAAAATCATCAGTGTGTAAATAATTTTTTATAATTTTATCACGTTATGAGTTCAGCGGAGTTTGTTTTAAAAATACTAAAATGTTTGTCAATTTCAGCCCTCCTCTGAACAATGGTCAATTGAGCGAAGCAAACAAAGAAGCTGACTCAGAGCAGCGTCGTCGGAGTCCGCAGTCGGCCCGCTCTCGAAGGTCAAGGTCTCGCGACAGATCTCCTGGTCCATCTCAGTCGCGGAGCCGCGAGAGAAGCGTGACCCCGCCTTCCTTCTTGTAAGTATTCACAAGCATTGTTAGTAGCACTGTTTACATTTCACTGTCTTTGCATAGTGGCTCGGCATATGGCGGCGCAAAGCAGGACCAGAGCCTCGACGAGAACAACAAAGGTCACCAGCTGCTGAAGAAGATGGGCTGGGGTGGCGCTGGGCTCGGTGCCATGGAGCAGGGCATTGAGCAGCCCATTTCCGGAGGAGAGGTTTGTTAACTGCATTTCATTTGAATTAGTTGTAAACTAGAGGTTAGAATGACCTTTAGAGCTCAGTGCAAGAGAGTTAATGTTTGCTGGGTATTCTTCTGTACTGAGGATGCTAATTTTTGTCCTTTGGGAAGTTATATTTAGATTTGCAAAAGATTATACACAAATTTGTAGAGTTTAAAGATGATATAAATCTATATGACTATTTAACTTGAAGGGATAGCATTTATTATTTCCCATTATGAAAAGACTTCTCAAGTAACATTTTTGCGATTTTGTAGCAGAAAGGTCAATTTCAATTTTTGTGATTAAATATATTTTTGTCAGCTGCCGAGGAAATTGATCTTAGAGTAATGGATGCGACGAAATACATATTACATAATCAGGTTTTTTATTTGGACTTCTGTATAATATTAAAAATAAAATCGGCTTGATTTCAATAGTTAATTTTTAAATCTAATTTTATTTCGTATTTATTTTCAGGTTCGTGATAGGGTGGACCAGTACAAAGGAATTGGAATCAATCTCAATGACCCTTACGAAAACTTCAGGAAATCCAAAGCACAGTCGTTTATTACCCGAATGAAAGCCAGAGCAGCAGAAGAGCCCGCAGCATGATAAAATTTGTGTGTGTCAAGGGTCTGCATTTGACTTTTAAGTTAAGAGAAATCAATGTGCTGTAATAAACTAGAACTTAAAATTTTATTCAGAAAATAGATTTTACTTCATTGAATACCAAAAATTGAGCAACAGTTTTGCGCCTCAATGAAAGACAACAACAGCGAGCGATAACGTACTCAGATTAAATGCGAGCGACTGCTCTCGCACGTACTGCGATGAATTCAGCACGTCGAAAATAGACTGAAAATGTGCCGCGAGCAGCGCGATGGGAAGTTGATATATTTGGAGAGCGAGCGAGATAATCCATCGTATCAGTGTCAATCCATCGTATCCATGTCAATCCATCCGCCCCCGCGGGAGAAGCGAGCGAGTTAGCAGCGCGGCGGTGCACGGTGCGTGGATCGCGTTGCGAGCCACGTGACCGCCGGCACATGGAGGCCACCGCGGTGACATCACGTCGCGTGACCCGTCTGTGACGTCACCGTCTCGCGAGGCACGTGTAGCAGGGCGTGCAGCTCACGGCCGCGGAGAGTGCTTTCGACTTTCAGACCGAGAACAGCATAGTGCGGCTCGCTCGCTCTCCGCCCGCCCACCCGCTTTCGTTACGCGCGTGCTTTTTTCAGCCGAACTTCATCGGCCCCCGCGAGTGCAGACCGCAGCAGCCGACAGTGCAGAATAAATGAGTGCCGACAGCCGGCCGAAGCAGTATGGATAGGAAGGGCTTCTGGGAGCAGGAGCAGCAGCACCCGCCAGCTGCCCGCATCGCCGCAGCAGCCAACAACAACCTCTCGCTGGCCCCCGCCGCCACCGCGGCCCGACAGACCGGCAGCCCCCAAATCAAGTTCGAGGCAGGGTGAGTGCCACTCGTTGCTCTCTTTTAATTAGTACGTACGTCTCTTCGAACTGGGACTCGATGTCATTGCACGCGCACTCCTCTCGCTTCTGGCACCGATTCTCTCGCGTTCAATCATTTTAATCTATTGATAAATTATTGAAATCTTTTGTTAGTTTTATGACGCAGGTGAAAACGGAATAATTGTAAGGAAGGTGGCAAATTGGCGCTGAAAACTTCAAACTAAATATTTGTTTTAATGAAACTCAATATGTACAGTTATTATCAAGGGAAACAGAGTATAGATTTGAACCAGGAAGTGCAAAAGTTTTTTTTATTATTTTCGTACTTTTGAACCTCAAAAACATATTTTATTGGACCAACTGTTGCTCTTTAAACTTTGAACACAAGGGCATTGAGGAGGTTAGGATTTGCACAGAAATGAAAGTAACACTTCTGCCATGCACCCATTAAATTTTGCGAAGGTATTTTTTGAACAGCAGTGCTGAACAGGTTTTAACGGCTTTTATTTGGGTTATTTGGCCGCATGATGAAATGTTCTAAACAAACGAGTTTGTTGGACAATAGCGTGTTCACAAATTAACAACTAACTTCTGCGAATATATTGAACAAAAAATAGCTCAAGAAAATTTGGAAAATATCGTTCAATTACTCTACTCTTTCCATGAAGAGAACAGAAATCAAAGAACCTGTTGAAATGACGACTATTTAATAAACATTTGAATAGGATTTATAGTTAACACTGGCCACGTTTTACAATCATGATATTGTTTTGAAAATAAAGGGACAGCCAAAGTTATTTCCAGCGTAGTAAGCCGATATCTCGCAAGGTTCACTGAATTGAAAATGTGGACACCTCTTAAACTTCACAATTAGAAAATATATGGAAGATATTAATAGAAGTTACGTCTAAGGATTATTTTTTATCTTGAACATTTTTTTTAAAATTAGGCTGTAATAGAAATATATTCCTACTTACAAAATTGGTAGTAAGCTGGGCTTTAAATCGTAAAAAACTCATTTAATTTTTGAAATTGTAAGTCGTTCAGCACATGGAAAATGGGTCTAACGAATGAAGAGAAGTGTTCTCCGTGAATTTAGATAAAAATGATTTAATATAATTTCACGAAAATTAATTCAAAACATCATGGTGTCATATTAAATGCCTGGGAGTTGTAATAAATTTTTAAACATCGTTTCAAGTAAATTACAACACATTCAGTAACCAAAAACTGACATTTTGATAACAATTTCGCTCAATTTTTCCTTATGTTGAGCAGATGTTTGTGAGAGGCTGGTTTTTCTCTACAACAAAAATAATGGACAACGTCTTCTGTCGTCTTCTGAAATGGGTCGGTGCAGTTAAAGACCCAAAATAGCATACTGGAGGTTGAGTGCAGACTGTTGACATCAAATAATCGTTTTGGCCGTTCGTTCCACTGCGGCACGTGTATGCGACAGCGCGTTTTATCCTTTTTGCAATGCTCAAGGTGGTCTACCGCTGTTTCTTCTGGAGTAACACTTTATTGGGCCCGTGAAGCTCCACATCAACAAAAGCTTATTGTTGGTGAACAAAAGCAGACAACTGTTTACTTCACAAAAAATAGAGAGTGAAAGAAGGGCGAAAAACAACAGTCTAGCTCCGTTTTTTTTGATGCGTTAAATTTGTTCCATATTTAGTGGGGTGAAGCTGGAAATTAAAGTCGCAAACTCAATTATTTTCCGCGTAAATTTCGTTTGAAATTTCAACCCTCTTAAATGTTCGGCCAATAGCAAAAAATTAGTTGATTGAATTAGGTATAAAAGTATTAAAAATCTTTCTCATGGCATCTTTGGAAATAAAAAGTCTTTGACTGTTATTATCAATTGAGAAAGCTCTCCTTTTTACAGAACGGGCATCAATTGGGTTAAAATATACACAAGACTTAAAGAAATACTTAGAATAGCCAGCAATAAGCCGAAAATTTCCTTGTGCTATGCAAGAAGAATTCAACGCGATGGAACATAGAATTACTCAACTCATATTCGTTTGACCAACGATTTTTTAAATTTAAAATCTAAGAAAAGAAATGGACATCTGTCTGAAGCTTTGAATACATTTCCGAAAAGTTTCGTACATTTAACTGTTCCTATTTAGTAAATTACGATCACCTTTTCGACTTTCTGATCGAATTCGCTGATCCAAAGAGGCCAAAGCAATAAATCTCGACAAAGCTGTTGGCCCAGCTTCAAAACCCAAAAATCAATGTCAAAGCGATGGGCGTCCTGCGAATTGCTGCGCAAAAACGAGAGTTCCGCACGTACGCGCTCCGCTCCTCTCGCTGCTTATTTTTTGCACATATCTTTTAAAGCCCCCCGAAGCCATCGGATGGATGGACGAAAGGCTTTGTACTCTCTTCGGATGTAACTCCGCCGAGCCGACTCAACGCACGCGCAAGCCGTGTTAAGATGTTGTGTTTCGTTTTATTTTGCTCGCGAGATAGAGAGGCGGCAGGCTGGTGTTGCTGTTGGTGCTCATGAGCGAGCGAGCCGCGGTCACGTTGCCACTCCGAGTCACGTTGAATGCAGTATGCTCGCGAAAAGCGCCCACAGTCACGTGACCCGCCGCCGCCGCCGATAATAATAAAATTGTTGCCTGCCGCACGTTATCAACGCCGAGAGGATCAAAACACAATCTGGAAACCCTCCCCGACATCAATGTTTATTTGGTGTTTTCAACCCGAAGTAAAAAAAATCGCAATTTGATCGTGCTCGGATCGTGCTATGTTTTGTCAATTATTTTTTACCTTTTCCTCCAATATCAGAAAATAATCAGGACGAAAAATCTGAACAAAAGTGAAGAGGAGGGGAGCGCCCTGTGTCAGCGGTTAAAAAACCCGTCCGGTCTATTTTTAGACTGTAAATGTAAATCCATTTTTTTTGCCGTTGACATTGGCGAAAATTTAGCGCTGCAAAAAGCCAACAGTGAGGATAAGCACAAGCAACCCTGGGTCTGACGGACTTGCTTTTAGCGCGTTCGATTTTGCAATTGGCGCACACCGCGCACCAAGAGACGAAAACGACGAGGCTCGCAGATTAGCCCAAGGCCGAGCTGGCCCGGCGAAATTAATCGCAGAGCATTATTTCGCCGTTGCCCGCATGTGTATTGATTTGATCGATCGCATTTTGAGTTAATTTGGAATTTTGTTCACCGAAAATCTTGCAACATTATCCTCATGTGTGGTTTAACAAAACAATTCACGACTCTAGGGGCTCCGAGGATTAAGTTCTCATTAAAATGTTTCCCTGAGCAGAGTATCTTTGTCAGGCGGTTGCTAAAAATAGAACTGTCTCGGAATACAAAAATAAACCGACCTTGGCTGACTAGTTAAACCTGTTGAAATCTTGTCGGGAAGAGAAGTTAACAGTGTTTAAGAGTCATACCTTAGTCTCAAGAATTTTTTGCACAGATTCCTTTGACGAGTAATTAATTGTGTTTTCAGCTTGAACTTACAAGCTCACCAAAGATAAGCTTTTAGGATTTAATTTCCTTAAATACCTCGGGGTCTAAATGATATAATAAACCATCTTCCGTAAATGAACTTTGCTTGCTAAAAATAGTACCATCTCTGATATAAAAATAAACCGACCTTGGCTGGCAAGTCAGACCTGTTTGAATGTTGTCGCTAAGGGTTTTAGAGTAAATACCTTTTAAACTGTTTTTATTTTCACAGAACTTGCCTCTGCGTGTAACTTGTGATCTTGGTTTTAGTTCGTCACTTACTTAGCCAGCAAATATTTTAGAAAAGTCTAATTATACAATAAACTGAGAAAAATTATCTCCTTACGCAAATTAGCGTTGTTGAGTTGTTCGTATAACAAGAGCACAGCAATTTCGCCTGCAATTCAATATTTTTAATTGGCAGATTAACGTGGGTAGACCAGTAAAATGCTTTTTATGAAGGCTAATTTGCTGAGATTTCTCTGCAAAACGCCCTGAACATGTTTTTTCAGTAGAGAAAGGTTCATGTGACCAAGCGTCATCAAAGCATCCTTGACAATGTTTGTGTCCATCTCTCGTTGACTCAGCAAAAAAAAACTTAATTGCGCAGTGTAATCATTATGAGTTGATCTGGGTTTTCGGACGAGTTTAAGAGCATTTTATTCGTTATTGATGATGTACTGAATTAACAATAGAATAAAAACCAACGAACATAATATGTGTAAGCTATACGTTCAATGATACTTTTGAAAATTTTAATTTTTTATTCTTTTGGTGACGTATTTATAAAAAAAACGTTATATAGTGAAAAGTTTTATTGACTAACTATTAAAAAAAACACCCGTGCGTAATCTAGTTTGATGAATTAAAATATGAAATTTATAATGCTAACTAATTTTATTGCAGAGCTCACTACAACTCCCCATCACAGTTTTTTATTTTGTTTTTATTTTACCCGAAAACTTGATAATGAGATTCAATTTAGGAACCATCTTTTAAAAATTTCTTGTTTTTTACCCCTATGAAGTGCCTCAAATGTTATTATTTATAGTCACCGCTCCTCTATAGAGGTGGTAAACGCCGTTCTCTTCACTGTTGGCGATAGACGGACGGACGGACGGTTGCATGAATAAATGACCGAGTTTGCTGATAAAAGAGCTGATATTTTGGTCTGGAGGCCAGATATTTCGGTGGTGCGGCGGTCCCGTTTTGGACGAGGCACAATTGGGGCGGATAATGAGCCGACAGGCGATTGATTTGCGCGCTCATTCGGACGGCCGATCGAGCCTTGTGCTGCGTCAAGACCGACATTTGGACGACAAAGAGTTTGGTCACAAATAGGACTGGGAAATAAAAGCAGTGCTAATCTTATCGGCCGCCGCTTTTTGTGCCCACCACTTGTTTATATTTACCAACTCCCCCACCCACAACCTGCCAGACACGTGTTTCGGCAGCCTATGAATCGCATTATACCGAAATGCCCCCCAAAAAGATTCATTTATGCCGCACTCAAGGAGATTTAAGGTTGAAACAAGTTTCTCTTGAGTATTTTTACTGTCAAATATTGATATTAAATTCATCGCCAACGTCATCAGCATCTTATTGTTAGTTTTTAAAATTAATTTGTGCGCCTTGTTTTTTTAATGAGTGAGATTTTATTTCAATTTCTACGACAGGTTTCGTATTATTCTCTTCTCTCATCTCAAAAGACTTTGATGAATAGAGTTTCCAAATTTCTCTCACCACAAGAATTTTGTTTAAAAAAATCACTGACTTTAATTGAATTTGTTAACTAGAGGTTTTTCAGTTCTGCAAACTCGGCCAACTTTCTTGCGGATTCGCACGGTGTTGTGCTGTGCAAAGTGATTGATTGAACTCAAGTTCAGATTATGGCAAATTAAAGTGGAATGATACAGGGCAAATATTGAAAATTATTTGAATTGTTGGATGCCATAAACAATTGATCGATAAACAATTTTTTCAACAATTTGCAATAATAAAAAATGACCTTCCTACAGTAAAAATTCAATTTTGCCGATTTTCTCCAAAATTTACAGTGCTTGAACATATTTTCTTGGCATAATCCGATTCTTCTCGTCGAGATCTGTCCAATAGTGTATGCCACTTATTGGGGAAACTCTTGGTTTTGAAATTAAATCGGATTTCAAGTAAGGAGACAGCCATTACCATTTGAAAAGCACGGTAACTTTTCAATCAATTTTCTCAAAAAAATACAGGGCTTCTTAGGTAAATTTAAGCTTTAACTGAATCCTAAGAGATGAGTTTATGCATTGGCAACAAGCATTTTCCAGGCTTTCGCAGTATCATTCCTCTTTAAGTGTATATATGGTTGCAAATAATTCTCCAATAGCAATATAACCGGAATGAAAGGTACTAAAGGGCGTAGCTGTAAATCTATATTATTAACTAATGCTTATTTTATTATTTAAACCACAGAAAAATATTCTTATTCTGTTGGCATTATTTTTTGAGAAAATTGGCCAGTTCCACAAAAAATAATATTTATTTCTAATGAAGTTATTTCCCTTCATTTCAAATCCTTTCATTTTAATAAATAAATAAGGCATTATATACACTGTGGTCTATTTTCAAGAAAATGTTGCTTTGTATTCTTTGACCTATTTTCGAGAGTTAAGACTCTATTCTTTGGCTTTTAAACACAGTAAAAACATTGGAACTTTGTCTGCATCTGCAACATTAATGAAGGTTGGCTATATTACCCAATTTGACTTGCCGACGACAGCAGTTTGCGACTAAGGCTGGGCATCTCGTGAGGCCGTCAGGGCCAGTGAGATGACCGCTACAAGACCATTTATTTTAAATTAAATTTAGTTTCTTAAAGTTGGATTAGTTTTTACCGACCGTAGAGATTTCTTACAAAATATCGAGGAGTACAGCCCATTCTCGAAATTTCCTCATTAATGTTTGGTTTCCACCATGAACTACACCACCATGCATTTCCGGTAATTCTAGCATTTATACTGAAAAAACAGCTTGTAGATTCGGTGATTAAAATTGAAATGAAATATTCACGGTCGACGGGTCAAAGCATTATATTTTGTAAAATAAATTCTTTGGTGAATGCATAATTCGATTTGGTCTCACGTGTTCGGCGCGGAAACATTTCCAATTTTAATGCGGCGCGCGCGGCTTGGCCAGACAGACAGCCTTGATTGATGGACCTTTTTGCGGCGCGGCAAGTCAAAATAAATGTCCCGAAATCCTAGCGCGTCCTCTGCAAAATTTCACTTTAATTGTAAAACGCTCGATCGGGCGCGCGCAGCGGCTCGTGTTTGGCTGCGAAAATCGGGCTGCGGTGGAAATGGCAGTAGTTGTTGCTGGCTGCGACGCGGCAGACTTGCTATTTATAAATGGCAGTCGGGTTCGCCATTCGCGCCACGGGGAAAAAAACATTGTTCGTCAGAAGTCGGCGCGCGGGTATATTCATAAATTTAACGAACGGGCCACTTCCCTCAGGGGGCAACGCCGCGTTTTCGAAATTGAGCGTAATTCGCCGTTTGGACAATAATGCGAATATTGCACTCGTCTCTAAAAAGTGGAACCGGTTTACCAAGGCCTATTAAGACCAAATTTGCAGTCTCACTGTTTAAATTAACAAAAATAAATAAATAAAATAAAATTAGATAAATGAATAAAAATGAAATTTTAATTTTCTTCAGAAAAAATTTGTTTTCCCTTGGTAGATTGATTGCATAGGAGTCAATACAGAGGAACTTGTTGAATTTTTCTTCAGAACGATCAAAACTGATTTCATGAAAATATGATCTATTATTTTTCAGTAAGACCAAGACTTATTGTTAGTCTTGTCGGTCTGTGCTGCCCTTATTGGCTTGTTTTTTCTTGCGCAAAAAACCAATGATTAATTTTTGTGCATTGCGCAATTGACGAAACCTACTTGTGGTGGACTTAAAGCTAAAAGTTTTTAAATTATTTTGGAAATTGTGGTCTAGTCAAATAGTAGTTATTCGTCTTTAAAATATTTATTTGAACCCTGCAATAAATGTGGCAAGTCAGTTTAGCCTGGATATTGGACACCAGCATTGTCCTCGTGTGTTTTCCGTGAAAATACTTTATTTTGTTTGTACAACAGTTTAATAAAGAAACCAATTTTTGGTAAATTGCGGGCGGACAAGTCCACGCCAAAAAGGAATAATCAATTAGAAAAAGAATTTCTTGCAAATCATTTGAATTGTTGGTTCTTTATATAAAAAAACGGTTTGATTTTTGCTCCTGATTCGATCCTATTTATACCAAACAAATTTACCGCGAATTGGATGTTGGGGATCGAAAGGTGCACTAATAGTAACTTCTCCAAATTATCATTCCTCCCCGATTATCGATATATGTGGCAGATAATTTGTCTTTTTTGTCCCTCTTCTTTCGTACCAAACCAATTTCCCGATAATTTAGAAAACTTCAGAATTTAATCCGATTTCTAGACGGTTAGCCAGAAACTTCAAAATTTTTTTCTGATTTTTGTTACAAAGACGTTTTAGGCACCAAAATGTTATCATGGAAACTTGGTGCTATAATTAATAATAAAATCTAATTAAGTTTTTCTCAGTACATGTTTTAAAAGAACACTTTAAATAATTTTCGAATGAAAATTTAGATGAATTAAAACCACTCTTTTATCACTCTTCAAAGTTCAAGATAGTATTTTGTATTAAATAAAGCAGTAAACATTGAGTAAAAGTCAAAGGAGAGACTATAGTCAATATTGAAACTTTTGCAATCCACTTAATGCAGCAAAGCGTTTCTCCGGCAGGTCACATTTTTTCTGCACGGTTTTGAGAGAAAAACAAGAAGAGGCCGGTGTGTAGCCAGTACAGGTGACTAAGTAAGCGTTCAGTGAGGCAAGCAAGCAAAGCGAGCGAGTTGATGATCGAAAGCCAGCCAAGCAACGGAGAGGAGCGCTGCCTTGTTAGCTGCTTCGAAGTCACGTTTTACTTTCACGTGATCTCTCGCATTCTCGGCCGCTCCATCTCGGCACGCAGGCGGCAGGGCAGAAGAATTGAGTTTCATTCCGGCCAGTTCGCTTGCTTACCCGCTGCCTCTTGCAAAATCTGCACCGCACTTGCAACTTTGCACTTGCACCGATGATTTTCCAACCACACCTTTTCTTCCCTTTGTTTTGAAGCCAGGGCGGAAACAAGAAGTGGCTCGCCACTGGCACGTGATTTGCATAAATTTTCGCTGAGCAAATTTTGAGCTCCTGCGTTACGAGAGTCACGTAAGCATCAAAGTTGAGACGTGTTCAGAGCGCCGTCCAGCTCTCTTGCGACTTTTCCCGAAAATTACATTCCGCTCCCGTTTCAGATCGAGTGGAAATACAAAAATAGCGGCGGCACGTTGCAACCATTTTTATTGCCACAAACAAAAAATTTCGATGGCCTAAAAATGGGGATTTCAACTCTATGAATGATAAAGACACACTTGATTAATTTAATCTAACAAAGTGTCTTTACGAAAATTTGCAAAATCACAATAGCGCAGATAAGGATTCGAGTCTGCAAAAAGGGCTATTTCGGTTGCGACATAAATCCTTTGATTGCTTCCTCCGTCTTGACTTGTTTGTTGCTATACTTGAACATCCTGCTTGGATAGCAGCCAACGAGGAGAAAATGATTAATCGCATATTCCAATCAATTTTAAAGTCGCACAACAATTACGATCATTTTAATTTTCCTCTATATTTAAAACAAATGAGGAGATTTTTGTTGTAAACCATTTAGAAATAGTGTTCTAAAATTGCCAACAAAGTAGTGAAATGGGAAATATGCAGTGCCAATCTAAACGACCTCGCGGTCTGTGCAAAGACCCTTGTTTCATGTTTAGAACGTGTAAAATCTAGCTTGCCAGAAGCACTGTTAGTTTCAGCGGCTCGCTGCAATCTGCTGTTTGGATATTGGGATCGCAAACTTTCGAGATTGTTTATATTCTAAAGGCGGGCGGGCTTTCCAAGATCGGAAGTAATAATTTCCAAGGTCTTTTGATGCGATCAAATCTGTTTAATTATATGTGTTGCGATCGAAAATATGGCACGTGTAAAACATTTTTTGCGTGTGTTCCAGGTCGACTGGCTCAGGAATAGAGGCAATCAGCGGAAGCGCCTCTGGCAAGCACCTGATCTGCAACGACGACCAACAGAGTATTTTTCGCTACTGTGAAGGGTAAGAAATAACATTATTTTATTTTGGCGGACGTGCATTGATAAGCTAAATTGGATATTTTCTATCATGTCAAAACAGAATGAACATTTTTTCAAACTTTAAAAATTAAAGTAAAAGAAAAACAAATTAATTAAATTGATTTTACAAATGCTACTCTCATTGATTTTTAAGGAGCAATTTTTCACTCTTTGAAAATAGCTCATATAAGAGAGGAATGTTATGTCACATGGAGATACGACTTGCGGAGTTGTCAAAATTTCGCAAGGCGATTCTCTTTTCGTTTGCTTTCGAAGATAAGTGCAAGCGGACGTTTTCAACAATATCGGGTTGTAAAGTAATGCTGATGAGGCCTGTGCGGCTGCTGTTTAGAACAAAAATGTGATATTATTTTATTATTTTAAAATTTTTTGGTCTTATAATTCCTTATTTTAAGCCATTTGTGAAATTAATTTTATTAAATCGCAAATTGTTAAGAGATTTAAAAACATAGTTTTATAGTGAGAGCCAATCATTTTCCTTAAAACTATGAAGCAGCCGAATCTCAAGCGAATTGTCAATGTCGCTCCTGAAGTTGCTACGAATTGAGATTTCGAGATGCACGCGCGCATTCGGTTCGTTTGGCAGCCGCGAGTACAAATAGCAGCAGGCTTGCCTCACGCTTGCTGCGCCGAGATAGTCACGTGCACGTCACGTGAAGAGCGAACGCGAAGAACAGAAAACAGCTCGAGAGGTGGCTGCTCGCGCAAAAATGCCTTGCCGGCTTACATAAGGTTCACAAGCGGAGGAAAACCAGTTTACAATCAAATTGCCAAGTGCAGGGAGAAAGCAGCTTAGAACGACTCTTTTTTCCCTGATTGTGCGCGCTGCATATAATCTAATTAAATGCACGCCACGCGCGTACCGATTCGCCTCTGATTCAAGAATAGGCGACGACCGTGCAATGACGCCTGCTGCTCTTCGTTTTTCAGAAACTTGAATTTCGCAACTGTTTCTGCGGGTGACGACGACGAACTCAACTATCAAAAGAAGAAGGCGTTGTCCAGGGTAAGTCGATAATAATTTCTTCTTTATCGATTATCATGAAGAAAATGAATGCCGTAAAACGTATTTTTATTATCATTATCAGCTACATACTTCAACGGAAATATAAAAAAGATAAAGTTTGCTAAAAGTACCTAAAAAATTATTGCTCAATATAATATAGCTTTAATTCCTTGAAAAGATTTGTTGCATTATTTGAAAAAAGTAAATAAATTAACACTACGTATTTCTCAAATAATGAAAAATTGTTGAAAATATATAAAAATCGTGAAATTATCATGTTATGTGGGATTATCATTTCCTAGAATTGAGAAATGCTCCAGAATTTATACATTAAAACCAAATTCATCTCATTACACGTTAAATTCACCGAGCACAAGTCGTGAAAAACTGAATTGTTACAGTCACTGTAACAAAAAATGTAAAAAGGATCACAAAGATTATTAACTAAAAAAAGCTTGCATTCAGTGTAAAAATTGTTATTGATGTCAATCTTTTAATTAATTCCCAATTTATTAATAGATTTTGGTTTGAATAGTTAAAATATCTATTATATATGCTGTTCACTAAAATTGGCGAAATAATTATGTAATTTGTTTAAAAGTGCAATTTGTAAATTAGGAGCGGAGACAAATACTAAGGAGAAATAAAAATGAATTGAAACTAAAATCCAACTAATTTATTCTCTTAATTAATTCGTGAAAATGTGTTGATA
The DNA here is from genome assembly GCF_949628265.1 of Cloeon dipterum. NCBI lineage: Eukaryota > Metazoa > Arthropoda > Insecta > Ephemeroptera > Baetidae > Cloeon > Cloeon dipterum. The sequence continues at coordinate 25,330,283 of NC_088787.1, forward strand.
TACATATGAAAGATCCAGACATTTTTTACAATCTTAAAAATTTAAGCTGTAAACTAAACATGTATTACTTCCTACGACTCGTTTTATTCATTAAAACAATCGAAAATGCGAAGGGGATGACGACATTGGGAAACGTTTTCATTCAACGTGCTCCTATTATGCAGTCTAAAATTATAATTACTGGCACTTGTTGTTAGGCAGCGCTGAATTCTTGAGCAGCGTTGCTGGGTCGATTAGCAATTTTAAGCGCACTTTCGGTATTAAATATTGTTTTGTGTCGCGCAGTGGGTCACCTCGACGGAAAAGCGACTGACTCGAATCCGTTAACCTGTCAATGTGAGTGTCCACGTGAGTCGACGTTACGAGCGTCGGATCGTCGGCGTGCGAACCCAAGCTCATGGCCCGACATGTGAGAAGCAGGGTGCATAGCCACACAAAATAGTAATTTATTTTATGTGTGTGCGTCGCTAATCGAAAACGATTAGAAGCTCGTCTGCCGTATTCCGAATGACATGCCTTTTGGATTATTCCACAACGTTCCCTTCATATTTTTCGTTCTTCCGCGTTATAATGCAACTGTTATAGATTATCAATTTACTACTCCGTCATGCTCTAACGAATAGAAGTTTCTTTGGGGCAAGAGGAGAAATAGACTGAATGTTTTGTTTAAAACAATTAAAAACCGTCAGATTTAATTCTAAATGACGAGTGGCAATTGAATCATAACTTTTAGTTCAATGGTTAGTCATTTACAATCATACTCAACAAATATACAAATTGGTCTTCAACTGACGATCTTCAACGGAGCCAATCTCATCTTCGTACAAATCCGATCCGAGTATGTATTAAAAACATCCTATTGATTCGTCCTCAACTAACAATAGTAGCTGGTCCATGTCCACGCTACAGCCTATCGGCCAGGTTGCAAAAATTGATTTTGAACATCGGTTCAAATCACAAAGGTACGCTACGCAGATCCGCATCAAAGCGTGCGTCATTCGTGGACATGGCCCGTCGTGGCCATTCCACCTTCAACGAGCTACGTGCTGCACTCGGCCAGACACGTACTCCTAATGCCAAGCTTAAGCATTCGCTCTTGCCGGCTCACAAATATTCTCAATAGCGAATTACAAATATTTCCAAACATATCCCTCAGATGGCGAAACATATCAATCATACAAGAAATTAAACGAGTGTTATACAATTACTCGTTACGTCTGAAAATAATCGTTGCTCATTTGTGATTATCTTGACAATTTAAAACGAAGACAGACTCTTGGTTCCTGATTTAGAATTTAATCACGTGTCTTTTTAAAGACCCCAAGGGCATAAAAATGCAGTTTTAATGCTCATCAATTAAGGATGTATCTGGTCAAGGATCTGAAGGGTAAATTCGATCTTAACCTAATTGTTACTCTTTTTTTAAAAAAAAAATCGTCTTGAAGACGGAAATTATTTCGGGCCATGTGAAGTCAGTTTCGTCGCTTCACCTTTAGGCGCAACCCAATTTGTTCGTCCACGCGTGTCTTTTGCGGGGAAATCATAATATGGTAAAATGAATGCAAATCAGAAACGAAAAATAAATTAAGTTGGCTCTATAATGGGACCAAGAATAGAAATTCAATTTTTTTGGGGCATCAACTGAGTCTAAATCTTGAGGTTTCAATCGTTTTTGGGCATGGAGTGATTTGCACATTGGAAAAACAATTTTGTCGTGCAATGTCGAGATTATAAGTCGCTCTAGATTAGCTACCACCAATAAAATCATGGTTTCCTGTGATTGAAAGATTTATCAACGGAAAAACTTGATCACGTTGATCATACTGGGAAACTTGGTAGCGCTTCAAAGGCAGCCCCAAAATTAGCTCTTGTTTTTATTTATTTATTATTATTCAAAGAAACCGATTAAAAAACATGTTGGCCTTGATGGTGTTCTTTTTGGTCATGAATGAAAATGGCTAGGGGAAAATCATGAATAGGAATTTTCGGGCATTCCATTTTTGTCGCCGGATTTTTCGGGCACAAAATTTTACAGTGGAATATTTTTGGTCTTTTCACAAACTGCATTTTTAAGTCAAAAAAGTGTCATCATACTGCTCCAATATTTACATAAATGATTAAAAAATAAACCTTTGAAAGTATTTAAAGCACACGTGTTGATATCAAGTGCGTCAAATGCGGTAGAAAGTTTTCAAATGAATAAATTGACATGTTGATCTTTTTGTAAAAGGTTGATAAACACGCGACGAGGATTCTTTTTTTTTAAAATAATACAGTTCAATTTGTTTTGTAGTCTTGTTCTATTTTACCCACGTTGAACATATCGTGCAATACAAAATATTTAACTGCCTGTGCCCAGAATTCATTGGAAAAATTATATAGAGACTATGCCTAGAAAGGAGGATGAATACGACATTGAAAAGTTGTTCTGGAAGTGTCCTATCGTATTCTTTTTTCAAGATGCAAATTGATCGAAAGGTGAGCTGATCTGCTGCTGACCCAAAAATACATTTTAGCGGATCAGTTAAAAAAGAACGCACGAGAAGTGTGAACTTTCGGACACGTGACACTTTGCATAAAGTGCGCGCTATCCTTCAAGTACACGCCCGCATTTTTACACGAATCGACAGCGGCGAAAATTGAAAGGACACCCGATGCTAATGCGTCCCGGCATCTGCATACACCATTTCCGATGTGTATGCCCACTTTGCTGACGCAAATTGCGCGCATGAAAATGTATTGCCGCCGCCCGACATTGTTGCTATTGAGAGTTGAAAGGCATAAATTTAGTTTCCGAGCAACAGACATAGACAGGACGCGCCGGTTATTTCGCATCAATAACATCTGTTTGCACTTCAGCAAACTACAACTTGCAGCTCAACTGTGAAACTAGCCCGAGCAACAGAAGGGGTGCAATTTGCATAAATAGTACCCGGGATGAATTATTTTAGTTCAAGACACGTGTACGAAACAAAATGGCGTACTAAATTTCTCCAAAATTAGGTTACCAAATAAGTAAAAAAAACCTGAGTCCAAATAACTTTTTTTAATTCATAAATTTTATCTAAGGCAGGAAAAGAGTCTGAAGGGCCTTGCTGTCCTCTCTCATTGTCAGCTCTTACTATATAGACCATTATGCAGTGGGAAAATATAAAATAAAGTAGACAATTTCAAACTCAAAAGCAAACACAAAGAGAGCTGTAAATTAATGCAACAGAAATGCAAGAGACAAGTTTATTTGTTTACGAATTTCTATGAAACTTGAAAGTTGGTTGCTCTTTTCAGCAATAAATTTGATTCTTTTAAAATTGAAGGTTAAATATCTTTATCTATGATTTAGAAATTTGGTTCGTGAACGTTTTTTTATACGCGGTAACATTTTCCCTATTGAAAAACTTCAAAAAACCCTGAAGTGCACTTAGGATAGTTGAGATTAGGATTTAACAAAATTAACAGACTCTGTTACCCTGATTGTCGGTAAGGAATCGACATTCCTTTTTTAATTTCCTTACAGTGCATGATTTCCGCTATTTTGTACTAATAATTTGGTTTATTGCAGTGCAAAAATTACCTTTTAACAAATAGAAGGGTTACCTGTAAGTTAAAATCTAAATTTTTACACCGTTAACTTCAGAGAAGGTTTAAAATTATATAATTTTTTTAATATAAAATCAAATTTGAGATTTTTTAAATATCCTTTACAGTACTAAAATCATTTTCAGCTTTAAAATATTAACATTTTGCAATTTTTTATTCTATTTCATCCGATTCTAGACCAAGCATAGATATTTTACAGTAGCCTCTGTCAAATTCTCAATATTTTTTGCTTCAAAAAGTCTTGAAAATTATACATTAGACTCCATGTATCCATCCAAACACACTAGAAAAATGAAATGGAGCTGTTGCTATGTAAAAATTTTGGTCAAGTTATTTTGAGACCACCCATTAGAAGCGAAACTCTTGCCAGTGGCGTTTGTCGGAACGTGCACCTCGAAAGTGCAAAAATTGCAGTTTACCACGTGACTGAGGGTAGTGGGAGCTGAGTCGAAAACGTCCCTGCGACACGTGATCGCGACGGAAAGAGCGGCTAGTGCTGGTCAACGTGACCGGTCGCTGCGCCCGCCTACTTTCGTGCACGCACAACACACACGCCGAGAGCGAGTTTCGCCAACAACAAAAATACTAATTTACGAAAACACGACGCGCAGCCCTCTGCGGCATCCCTCTCCTCGCCGACGGGGTGGGGGCAGACGCGAGTGCAGCAGGCGAAATTAGGCTGGCATCTGGCATGGCGTCGACAGGCACAGTTACTGGACGACCGGTTGTTGGTGTGTGCAGACTCCACTCTCATTGTCGGTACGGACCTTTGGCCGCTTTCCATGGTGACTCAGAACGGCACCATCCTGGAGAGGCACCTGCTGCTGGGGCCCGCTGGGCCCAACCAGCTTGCCTACGCGTCGCCCGCATTAGTGCAGGCCGCCTCCGAGGCTGCAAAGTCCAAAAGGAAAAGAATCGTCAAGGAGGTGAGACTATCAAATCAGGGCCGAGCGAAAGATTACAAAGACGAGAGTTTCTGGTGTTTTTGTAAAACTGTACAGAAATATTATGAAAAAATTCTTTTTATTTTACTTGGACTCTCCGAAAAGCTAAAATTTTCCCAGGTTGCGGTTAAAATTTGCGAGAAAATCGGCTCCTAGTTTGCATATTCATCAAGCGGTGAACGTGTCTCCGAATGAAATATCAGGATGGACTTCCGCAGCAGGGAAATTTATCTCGTAATTCACACGCCGTTAGATGGATTGCGATAAGAGGAATCGAAATCAAGTGACAAGATCATTGACAAGCCGTTTTATATTTCAGAAACTCGGCCAAATCTGAAATATAAACTGTTACTCAATCTTGATTACTTTTTTCGATCATCTTAGAGATAAACTATTGCTAAATTCCACAAAGAATAGCACCGGTGAACCACTTGCTATAGCCAGCGATGCAAAATGTTTTAAATTGTTAGCCTGTAAAGCTCCTATTTAAATTTATGAAAAAGATGTCGCAACACCCAGAAAAATACTTGTTGCTATTGCATATAGCAAAATTATTGGATCGAGTTAAGAGCCAAAACTTAACTTTGTAGCATAATTGTAATTTCTTTAGAAAAGTAGCTGCAACGTTTGTGTGGTTTTAAAATGGCGAGCAGTGTCGCTTTTCTTCTGACAATCTTATTTTGATTCGTAGCGAGGACATTTCCCCCGTTATGAAAGGTATTCTCCATTTTGATATCATGACGTCGAGAGGAACTTATCTTCCACGAAGACATGGATAGCATTGTTAATTTAAGGCACCCCTCCTTAAATACAAGCCGTAGAGAAAGTTTCGCAGAAAATCAGAATTTTAGGGGTGAAAATTGTAAACTCGCAAAGAATCAAATAGGAAACTAAACCATTGCTGCATTTAAATATTTTAAATTCTCTTCCATCGAAAATAATTCGAATTAATTATTCATGAGCATGGAAAATAGGTTTTCCTACATTTTTAATTAAATTAAATCAACGTCAAGGAGCCCGATAATTTGACCTCTCTCAAACTTTGCCAGTGCCTCTTCTTCCGAGGTGCTCAAGTTGTAACCAAGGCTGGAATCGAGAATGGAGATCCCGTGTACGTACGCTAAAACCGGTCTGGAAGTTCAAATGGAAAACCCTCTTCTTCTCGTAATATCGTTGCGAACAGGAGGCCCCTCATTATTGCAAGCAATTTTTAGAACTGACGCACAACAGAAGGGACATGGTATCAGTAACGCTGATACCAGTTGCAGAGACAGACATGAAAGGAAAGCGAAAAGCAGAAAATATATCAGGAAGGTCAAAGCCTTTTTGCTTGCAATGCCAGAAATACGTGTCTCTTTTGTGAAGTTAGGCACGTTGAATGCGGCTCGGAACTTTTCGGTTTTTAACCTCCTTTGTCTCCGCATATCGGAATGATGCAGATGGATCAAGTAAAAGCTTTACAATTCATCTCTGTTTTTTCCTTTAACTCTTGGACACAAAATAAAGCCATCAAAATGTCATATTTAACGCCTCTGATTTTTTGATTGCAGGACCCAATGTCGCACAGAATTATAGAAAAGCGGCGGCGCGACCGCATGAACAACTGTCTGGCCGACTTGTCGCGCCTCATCCCAGCAGAGTACCTGAAGAAGGGCCGCGGAAGGGTCGAGAAGACCGAGATAATTGAAATGGCCATAAAGCACATGAAGTACTTGCAGGCGCACGCATGCAACCATGCGGGACAAGGTGAGACACGAATTTTTCACTTTTCACTGCTCCGTGACTTTCAAAGATTTACGGTTTTCTCCGTTCGTTGTCGAGGCGCACGATGCACCCTGCACGACTCCTCTGTCGCACATGTTGCATAACCTGCGTCGTTCGCTCGTTTTATCATTTGACTTTGACCGGTTGAGTTTGAATGATGGAAAAGCTGATATTAATTCAACACATCACCGATTGGCTCACCATATCTTTCCATTAATTAATTTTAAATTAGAAGAAAGCCATTACGTGATGATACACAAAGCATGGAAAGTCCAAGAAATATAATTATGAATAAATGGAAAAATTTATTTAAATTTAAATTTCCAGGCAACCTCAAATGCCCCTTAACGGTAAACCTTCGTTAGAAATTTAAAGTTTGAAAACGCTTGTTGGTATTCAATTGTCGGTAATCACCAAAACTTTGTTTTCATTATAAAAAGGTGAAAAATTTCACCAGTACGAAGCGTTAAAAATATTTAATTCCATCTTGAGATTTATTTTCTTATTTTATATGGCTTTTATTCCATAAATTCCCTAGCGTTTTAATTTGGAATTTCAATACATGAAAAAATCCCTTTTGACTTTAATAAACCATTATTTTGATCATAGACGTGTTTATATTATGTTTTATTTCTTCGTGAGCTATTTTTAATTTGGGACTGGCAAAGTCACGGCTCAATTGCTCTTGGTGTGAAATAATTTACTTGCGACTTGAGAGGACCAAAAGAATAGCAATAAACTGAGATTTGACGCTTTTTACAGAATCATGTGAGCACGCGGGACAGGAAACACAAGCACAAGGGCAGCTGGACGCGACGCCGGCAGCTGAGCACTACCGGCTGGGCTACCAGGAGTGCCTGACCGAAACCATGCATTTCCTTGTCGAGATCGATGGCTACTACTCGCACGACGCGCTCTGCGAGCAGCTTCTGAACCACCTTCAGAAGCACTGCGAGAAAATTGTCAAAGGTAATTTATTGTCAAAATTCTAACGGGGGAGTTTGACGAGAGAAATTGTGATTTTGCAGGAGATCGACTAAACTTCTCGCGGCCGATGCGCAGCGAGACGTCGTCAAGCAGCTCGCGCTGCTATTCAGGATACAGTGGCGGGCCCAGCTCGACCAGCTCGGGCTCGGACAGCGGCGGAAACGGACACAGCTCCAGCAGCAAGGAAAACGTCGCCTGCAATTCAGGTAAAGCTCCGTTTGTGCTGTTTATTTACTTTATGTCACTTTGCTAGTTTCAACGACTGGAAGTAGAAAAATGAGAAATTGCGATTTTGGTAAATTCAAAACTATCGTTTGTTGATATTTTATCGCAAAATATGTTGTTAATTTTTAGATAAGAATGATTTCCTTTGAAAAAATATTGGACGTTAATGTACGTGAAAGATTTTTTGTAAGGTTTCTCTGTCAGTTAACGAAGGTTTAAAAAATGCCTTAGCAGTTTTTACGGTTTAACGTAATCTTCATATACAAGATTTTTTAAACAGCTTGAATTTGTATCTCATATGATTCTTGTACTGTCATTATGTGGTTGAATGTTTTTGATTCGACAATATTATCAATTAACAGAGCATTTAAAAAAAGTGACGAAAAATTTTAAAATCGATGAATTTAGAAAAAAATAACTCAAAAAATGCACAACTCACAACCATTAAATCAAAGTTTCTTAACTTGATAGTCTTTGAGCTTTTTGGAAAAAAAATTAAACTGTAATTTGTGCAGAATGGAGGCGGCAGAGTGACATGGAGGAGATGGCGTCACCAGTGCTGATGCAAACCGGACTGGTGCTGCCCCCGCCGCCACCCTTAGCCACCTCTGAGCAGGCAGACAGCCCGTCGCAGATGAGCGACGCAGGCAGCGATGCGGCCACTAATTGCAGCAGCAGCAGTCAGCTGCGCGAGATGCTGACGGGCGCCGCGTCGGCCGGCGCCGTGCCCAGCGGCCACCAGCGGCGGCATTCGGAGTCGGCGGCGCGGGTGGCCGACTCAGTGGCCGCCGGCCTCTACAAGTTCAAAAACAACATCAAGCAGCGCTTCACGGCCGAGCACCACCACGACGAGTGCAAACGGCGCCGCCTGCTATCCGCCGGCGCCGACGGCGGCATCCCTTCCGGCGCACCCGCTTCCGTTGTGGTCAAGCTGCGCGGTGGCGGTGGAGGTGGAGACTCTGGCGTCGACTCGCCACCAACCAACCTGATCGTGAAGCAGCAGTCACCGTCGCCGATGGACGCGTCAACGCCTCCGGAGGCGGCGACGCCGCCGGTGCCGTTCGGCGTGCCGGTGTTCGCGCTGCACTCGAAAGGCGCCTTCTACATCCCGCTGACCGTAGACAATGAGCTGCTGGCGCCCTACATGTCAGGCTTCAGCGAAAACGGACACGTGCTGCACCCGGTGACCATCTCGGTCAACTTCTGCGGGCTGGCGGCGGCGCCGCAGCAGCAGGCGGCGCCGATGGTGCCGTGGCGCGGCGAGCCGGCCGGCTTCATGCCCAAATGGTCCGTGTGCGACCGCACCTGACGCTCCTCCCGACTGTTCTCAGCGCGCCGCTACCGCGATGAGAACGCCTCAAACATTGGCTGTGATTGCGAGTGAAAAGTAAATCTGCTGAGCAAAATTTACCAAACTTTGGTATTCGTGGCCCTTTCTTACAGTTATTTTTTTCTACGTTGTAAGTGTTATGTTTTGCTTTCCCACGCCATGCTCCAGTATCGGAACTGTTGTCTATATAGACACACGAGAAATGAACAAAGTTGAGTGGAAAGCACGCATCCTTATATATTTTACGTTTTGCGACGTGGAGAAATATATACAAGTGCATCTTTTTGGCATTGCCAAAACGGCGCTGCACGAGAGGACGAACTGCAAACGCGTTGTTCCCTCTCCAAGTGTGAGCTTATCTTTTTATTAAAACGCTATACACACGCAGAGTCGTGGATATTTCTGTAAAAGATGTGTTCAGTTATACATTTATCAATAAAAAGGTTATAACGTGACGCATAACATTTTTCGTTTTAACTTTTGCCCAAAAATCAATATCGTGCTGTATAGGAATTCGTTGTTTTGGGAAAAATATAATTTATTTGGATGCCAATTGACAATAAAATCTCTTAAAATGTACAAGACATCATCCATAATACGCAGGGTCTGTCTGACACTTGGAAAATTCAGTCGATTTTCAGTCCAGGGTTTCACATTTTCTAGTCAATAATTTTTTTATTAAAATACTAGTTATAAAAACAATGAATTTTACCATTGATAGATGACAAAAACTTAGGAAAGGTCACTAGATTTGAATGAAACTTGGTATGTTGATTATTGCCTCTCTAGAAAGGTAATCAACCAATAGTATATAATTTTTCCGAAACTGCATGGCATACAGGGGTACAAGTTGTGGGCTTTTAAAAAACTCTACTCGCTTCAAAATTTAATTATCTCCGCTTCCAAAAGTGAAAATGAGACAATGGCAACAAAACGGCACTTAGAGTGAAGGTCCTGGCTTCAGGTAGTTTCTGGAAACCCTTAATTACACTGCTTGATTGAGTTATATTTTCTTTTTCTTTGTTATGAACTCTAGATTAAAAATGACCTCGCTCAGATTCAAGAATTTCGGAAAAATGAAATACTCTTGGTTGATCACCTTCCTAGAAGCATTCAACATACTGAGTTTCGATTATCCCATTCCAACTTGTGATATCTAAACACGGAAAATGCCATTGATAAATTTCATCATTTAGTGCGAAAGTAGCACCCAGATTTTCAACTCTTTCAAAATTGAATACAATTTTTCCACCATAGATGATTATCAATTTTGAAAAAAAAATCAAAACCACTTTTGGAATCATAATAACATTTTTCATATATAATGCCGTTTCTTTATCTTTTTCGAGGCTTGGAGAAAAAACTCGACCGAAATTTCCAAGTCTAGTCTTTCTTTCCCTGAAAACAAAATAACACTCCCTGCCTGCACTGCATTTAAAGCTCACAATTCTGCATTTCACAGTTTATATCAATGAAATAATTACTTGACTTTTCTCATCTTCCCCTTTTTCCGCCTGCGCTGCTGCATGGGCACGGTGTGGTCCACCTTTTCGGCAACGGGCAGCAGTGGCGGCGGCACGTACGTGTGGTACGAGGCCCTGGTGGTGTGCACCTTGAACGGCGACTCGTGCAGCTCGACGGTCATCAGCTTGAATTGGCGGTCGCTCAGCATGGCCCACTGGCAGCCGAGGATCTGCGACACCTCGCGCTCGGTCGCCGCGTACGAGCGGCTCGCTGTCTTCAGCCACCGGTAGAAGGTGTCGCTCCAGTCGATGGCGCGTGGACAGTCGCACCGCAGCACCACTGCGTTGCGCCGCACGTGCATGAAGCGCAGGTTTTGCCCCGTATGCGCCAGCAGCAGCACCGTGGCCGTTGAGATGCGCTCGCGGACAACCTAGAAATACAAAAATTTTGAGTAAATATTAACTACAAGAAATATAACACAACACTTTTATGATACTACAGCCAAAATGGTTAGAATTGTATTTCTTAACACACATTTATACTTTAATTAATATCTTAAAGTTGTATTTCTCTAAATTTTATTGCATTAAAAGAAGAGATCTCAGCATGTTTGTCATTTTAGTAAAATTAAATCAAATAATGCTAATATATTCTGAACAAGGCTGGTATTTTTTTTTACTACTGAATAAATTCTAAGATGCTTTTCCTTATCCAAAAAACTGTAAATTAATGCTTAACACTAAACATGAAATGTATAAATATACTTACAAGAGTGTGCAAATTAGGACATTGTCTGCACAAATGCAGAAGCAACGGATCTGCTCTTTCCGAGTAAGATTTTGTCCGATGAAACCTGGGTAGGCCTACGTGGCCATAAACCTGTAGGTCAGCTCTGTACTGGTCAATTGCAGTCAAAATCGAACTGGAATTGACCTAAGGGAAATATTTTTATTTGTTTTTATTTTTCGAAGAAATTAAAATGATGAAATAAAAAATACCCTTATTGCCTGCGTTTTAAAGCTCTGTCCGAGATAATTTTTATAAGTTAAAACCTCGTCTAGTGCCGGGTAAGTAATTTTTTGTTACCATTATGGCGAGAGTTTGCTTAGGATGGTGTGGTTAGGATGAATTAAAAAATTTCAATTTAATATTGGTGATGAAAATATAAAAATAAATGCACTGACGTATACATTTTCACCATCAAAATTTTTAACCGAATGCTATATCTTATTTAAAAATAAAATAGCAGTCAATGACTGCTCTCGATAAACATTGAAATGTTTGGAACAAATGTATTACCTTGAGGTGACATGACTTGTAGAGGATGGAGCGGACTGGCGCACCAATTTGCCAGACAACTTCTCCACTGCGCACGTTCTCGAGCTGCAAGTGAACGTTGAGCGCAGGGTTGTCCCAGCGGCAGGCGCGCCACGCTTTCCACGGCAGGGTGGACAGGTTGTCGGGCGTGTAGCGGTTCTGCACCACGTGTAGGTGGTGCAGGTGTGGACAATCGCCGAGCAGCATGAGCAAGTCCACACCCAGACTCTGCGGGCTCAGCGTCAGAACCTTTCGTGGCGAATAATTAGCGATTTAATAATGCTGAAAAATAGGAGGAATAACCCGCAAATTGACAAAGACGCCGGCGTGCAGCATTTGGCAAGGAATTTTCGTCACGTTTATCAGGGTAAGCGTTCGCAGTTTCTCACAGCCGGAAAAGCACACGTCGTCTAAAAGAGTCAGTGCTTCATACCTTGAAAATAATTACACATAATTTAAAATTCTGGATATAAATTAGGATTCGGGTTAGGTTAAATTTTAAAATTGTATTTATTTTCTTGCAAACCTTTCGAGAAGCAAGTCCTCGAGTTGCAAGTGCTTTAGCGTGGCTCCTAGACCGCCCATCAGCCTTTTAAATGACTCTAGCAGCTTTCCTCCCGTGCCGAAAACATACTCGTCCTCCTCGCGCGCCGTTGCAGCCATGTTGCATGGAAAGGTAAAACGCAGCGTCGAGATGCGGCTGCCGATTCCTTGCCCGCCGCCGCGGACTTCAACTAACACCTTCAATGTTCAAAGAAATAAAGAAATCGATGAGTCTAATAGTAAAATTTTCCAAATTATATCAGATTAGTAGGACGTCCTGGAGCAATCAATGTCTAATTAAATACTTAATAGCTCATTTAAGGCAAAATGAATTTAAAAAAAATCAATTTAATTTAATATATAAAGGTTGAGCGCAAAAACTAGATTTTAATAAAGTTATTTTTTTGTTATTTTTTTATTAATTGTTAATTGTTGCATTCCAAAAAATATGTACAAGTCTAAATACCGGTACTATGTTTCCCTTGTGGTAAATCACCTTTCCAGCCTTTTCCTGCTTGTTCCTCTCGGCATAGTAACAAAGCATCACCATAAATTCGTACAAATTGTGAAAGCTGAACATTGGCTCGAAAACAAGTGTCTTGATACATCTCCCGATCGTCGCTAGACAGTTTTGTGTTCGCATATGATCCAAAACATGCTGTAAATGAGTTTGGATTTTCTAACGAAAAAAATCAGTGAAATAAGGGATTTACCTGCCATCCCATGTAATAGTTGAACTTGCGTCTGACTAGTGTCATGTCGTTCATGACAAAGTTTGACCAGACGTAGGGCAGGTAGAAGGCGTCGTTCCATCGTCGACACACGATTGACGCGTGGTACCGATCGCGAATTGAGAGATAGGAAAAAACCCTCTCTATGATAAGGTCCGGCAGCTCTTCCCAGTGGCTCTCGACCAAAGCTTTTTCACCGGGCGGCTTACTCGCTCGCGCTTTCTTTTTCCTGGCTGAGTATTTGAATTTTGTTATATAATAAAATGTACAACTGTAGAAAATTTTACCCTTTTTGTTTCCGCTACCTCCGTTTAATACTAAAGACGGCTTTTGTTCGTTTCCAATCGTTTCGGTAACCGTTACAGAGCCGTCCATGTTATTTGAAGTTCCTGGCTTTATATAAACTAAAAGGAACTTAATTGAAGATGCGAATACAATCCACTCTTAAAACGCACCTACTGTACGCTTTTCTCTTTCGATCTTGGCAAAGCAGCTGTTTCCTCATATGAGTTATTTTGGGACACCCAGCTTCGTTTACAAAGTTTGGTTCAGCGCGATGAATTTGAAGTTGGCGAAGGTAGTTTCAAGTCAGTTTAACTCATCCATATGAAAATTCCTTGTTATGATATTTTAAAAATTTATTCAACGCACGGGCAAACAGCACTAAATCCATATAAATACAAAAATATAATTACAAAAATATTTGCTTCTCAAATTCAATTTTCTTGGCCAAGAGACTTTTCAAAAATCATATTTTTTGGTTTTTAATGAATAATCGACTAACAAATTCACAAAAAAAAAACAGAGATGTAGCCGCGTGACATGCAAACGGCACGTGTTTTTTATTCACAGCGTGCTGATTGGAAAAGATGAGCTCGACTTTGGCTATTCACGTGTGCGGTATCCTTGGGACAAAATGCGCCGGACCAATAATCTGTATTGTGCCTCATTTTCGGCACGAATTAAATTATAAATCTTGCATTTTAATATACGTTCCCGTATGTGGTTTAGTTCAATTGCAGGGATAAAGTATGCACACACATTAGCGTGCCACGCGACGCTGCTATCGGTTACAAAAATGATATAATATTGCTACTCATTTACTGGTTTTGTGGAAATAGATGAATGTAATTACGCGCCAAAAACTTTGAAGAAACTGAAAGAACGCAAGAAAAAGAATTATCATTATTTTGACTGTATATATTTTATGTTATACTGTTCATATTTTAGTATTATCCGCGGTGGATTGATTTTAGACAAAATTATGGCAAAATTCCTTTTTACTTAATGTAAAGAGTATATAATAGTTTGATTTCTTATTTAGTCATCAATTTATACTTCAGCATTTGTGTAAGAGTCCTCACTCGCAAAATCAGACCATCGTCTATGTTTGTGCCAGATTTATCGCTGTAGCCTTCAGAAAAATTAAATTCCTAGTTTATTAGGACCGTCATCAACCATAATTATCACAACATTCACGTGAAAAACTTGATCAAATTAAGTCAACATAAAATGAAATTAATGGGTTTATCGGCATATTTTTCAGATAAATAAATTTTCGATAAGTGCCAAATTACAAATTAGATTATAAAAATATACCTAATTCCCCTCCCTACATTTAACCATTTTAATTAAAGCCAATCGACCGGTTGGTCGGTCACTACTATCCGGAAAGAATTTCATATAAAATTATCAACCTTTGCAAACTGTGGGTGAGCGAACTTATTACTGGAAGGTGTTCATAATCTTGCAAATTGTTTAGTGGCGTGCATTCTGAGAGCGAAACTGTAAAACGAAAAAGGTTCATTCAAAAAGCTGATGTTCTGAGAGAGCAACTGGCAACACGTTGAGAGGAAAGCCAAAAATGGAAGTATTTTAATTGTATTATATAATTATTATTTATTTGCAATTTTATCTTAAAACCTTGCATGAAACATCCCGCAGAAAATTTAATTCAACCAAGGTAATTTAATATCAATAGTAAAAAATAGCCAGATTTTAAATTTTGTTTAAAATTGCAGCAAATATAGATCATTCAAAAGATTGAGCACTGAACATACTGACACTTTTCAAGTATGAATTTCAATTCAACCCGACGTTCGTGGGAGGCATCCTGCTCACCACGACGCAAGATTTTGAAATGGTAAAAACGACATGAGTAACAATATCTGGGGAAGACCTTGAGGATGACTATTTCTATGGATAAATGAGGCGCACTTCAAGGTGAGCCGCCCGACGAATGTGACGACTGACTCAAGCAACACCTTTTGGCACATTCACGACAGCACCTGGCGAAAACGCGACACCAACAAGTGCTTTGACCAGGACAGGGAGACACAGCGCAAAGACCGCACAAACGACCTCGTTGACGTCAATTACCAACTGCGGGCTAAGCACCACCTTACAATAAACAATTTGACTTTCACGCTGCTCAACGTCTAGCTTGAGAGCGACAAATGCTGACTCCGTGGTGAGAGTGTGACCAAACACCTTTTTCAATATCTTTAGAGGAGTTTTGTAATTTTATGCGGTGATTTTCACTAGTTAATAAAGAGATAACCACGGTCATTACACTTGCTAAAACGTCTCAACTTGAAACCTTGGAGTATAACCTCCTGAGTTGTATAACAAACTTCCTCTCATCCTGCATCAATTTTAAATGAAGTAGATCAAAAGCAGTTTCAATCATATTAAACATATTATGATCATAAAAACGAAATCAATTGCTAAGAGGATTATATTCGTTCAAACAAATTACTTAACAGCAAAATGCTCGAGAAATATTCAATTGATAAGTTGGGCCTCACTGTCTTCTGGAAGAGCTTCCTTATCCTTTGGCTCTGGGTCGTCGTAGTTGAAAGTTGCCAGATCACGGCGCATCGCGTACGCATCCTCACCATCAGCGTAATATTTCGGTTCAATTTCCGAAATGCTAGAAAAATTAAAATGAAATGTTACAAAACCTAAACCAAATGGTTTACAATGAACTAACGTGAATTTTAATGTATTTGTGTATAGGTTGAGTGCTGCTCGGTTGCTTTTTCTCACGTGTAGAGAAACATATTTGGCGTTGAAACATTCAACCATGGAGAGAGAAGCCTGGTCCATTAGTTTCTGTGCGAGACCTAATCTCCTGTCGTGAGAAAACAATTTTAATTTTCAAGCAAAAAGTTTAAAATGAGGAAAATGAGGCGAACCTGTGCGATCTTTTCACGGCAAGAGAGGTAATGTGGCCGTGGGGGTCGTCTTCACTATCCTCCTCCATTTTCGCTAGAACATACCTTTGCACAGAGGAAGTTTTATTTAGAAAGAATTAAAAAAATCACCGTGACCTTACCCAACAATTTTCCCATTTTCATCTTCAGCAACGTAGCTGAGCTGTGGCCAGGATAATCCGTGATAGAAATAATACTTCATCTGGTAATTTTCAGGCAAACACAGCAGATTGCAGTGCTGCATATTCATCAGATCATCAGGCTGTAGAAGAAAACAAAAATGGTTAGTTATAATAGTGGCTCATAAAATACATTATACAATGTTAATATCAATGTATCTATGTAATATGAAAATATAAACAATGAAATCATGCCATTTATGCAGCTATTCAAGTACCATAACTATTTTGTATCAAAAAATGTTTGTTCTAATGTTCTAATGCATCTTCAATCAACATCAACTTAAAACAACGTGTCTAGTATGGTGTCTAGATATTATGATGCCGAGTTTTTCTTAATAATTTTACACATACCTTAGCACAACGAATATTCATTTTGAATATTGTTCCAGAAAAACCACTAATCGTCAACTTAAGCCGAGTTGTTTGTATGTAGGAGGTTTGTGTCGTTTGTGATCTGTGTGATTCTGTGTTTCGTGTCCGCCCCTTTAATCTCCCAGCTGGGAATCACTGCGTCACCTTGCGGAGCTATTGCAAACTAAAATAAAGTCAAGATCGAAGATTCTTTAAGGTACGCAATAGGGTGAGCAATATGCCGCGCTTTTTAATTTTGTAAATCATTCATTCAAAGTTTTAAAACTCGCGGGAGCTTAAGAATCTTTCTAGTCTCTTCCCCTTGAGTTTAAGGACTCCCACACATATGAAAGACATTAGTCGTGGCTTTCTCCACAGTCCTATAATATCTCTTCAACCAAATTTATTGAAACACACGGAAAGTGCACTGTCGACGCAATTTTCATACGTCGGATGGCTCAAATACCGGTCACCTTGGCGTTGTTTCTTTGGCATTTGAGGAATGTTTGTGTCCTGTAGAGCGTGCTGAACATAACCAATCAAGGTATTTTGTTCACTCGTGACAGTTCAGATTGTTAGTGGAATTCTAAAACACTTTTTCTTGCACTTCAGGCGACAGAGTAGTACAAGTAAATCACTTGATAAGGGAGCTCTAGAGACGCCTCCGTGATGGACATCGCTAAGTCAATATTTGGGCCAAAGGTACCTGATGGCTACGCCGGAAGAGATGACTACAACGTAAGCATGATCTTTTTACGTATGTATCTATATATTTTCCTTCCAACTTATGTGAGCATAAGAGAAACTTAAACTCGAAACCCCACAATCCATAAATCAACTAAGTCATTATTGGACATCCACAAAGTGAAATAAAATTAACGTGTCGGTGGTCGAGCAACTTTGGCGATTTTACCCTGAAGACACAAAAAGCAGTGGAAGGGAGCGAGAAGCATGATAAGCTGATCGCCGGGAGAGCAGCAAAGCAAACGCAGCTGTCCGCGGAGAGAGCTGATGTTGGATTAAATTCTGCAGGCTGGAGAGGCTTGCTAGACGCACGATGCGGGCCAGGCCGTTGCTGAGCGGCCGCTGTTTGGCCGGCTGCGTGGCCGCCACGCTGGTCACCGCCCTGCTGCTGGCGCTGAGCCCCATCTCGTCGCCCTCGGACTGTGCCTGCCCTCGAGTGGACGCCCTCAGCGTCAAAGCCCCAACGACGCCTGACGGACGCTTGGCGGTGCTGGTGCCCTTCCGAGACCGATTTGACGAGCTGATCGAGTTCGTGCCGCACATGCACAGCTTCCTGCGCCACCAGGGCCTCGATTTTGAGATCTTCGTGCTGAATCAGGTGGACCAATTCCGCTTCAACCGCGCCAGCCTGATAAACGCCGGCTTCAAGATGGTGCGCCGCTATTATGACTACATTGCTATGCACGACGTCGACCTGCTGCCGCTCAACCACAACCTATCCTACGCCAAACCGCAAAACGGCAGACCCTTCCACGTCGCAGCCCCGGAACTGCACCCAAGGTAGCCCTTGGCCTGCTGAAGGTTCACGCTTATTTTTTTTGCAAAATTGAGTCCTCTGTTTCACGCCGTATAGAAAATTGTCAATATCATGGGTTCAAATCAATGCCTCTTGGATTTTTCTATATCTATGATGACTTTGAGTAATGACTAATATAATTATGTATAGTTAGAATGCAGGTCTTTTTGTTATTGTAATATTTTATGGCTTTTTAAAAAATCCATGGGATTATGTGCTCATTTTTCTCGCACTGTTAAGGCATGAGTGTTTAAAGGCAACGGTAAATACTTTAGCATTTAGGGGATCTGTTGCTGGCGGCTAAAAAGTCAAAGATGGCAAAAGGTGGTTAATTGAGTTATTCATGGACAACTGTCTGGCGTTTCTTTAAAAGGTCTCTGGGGGGAGGGGGTTAATTGGGACCCCCGGTAAGCCCATGTAATGTGCTGAGCAGAGGTTTAAGAAAAGTTATAAAATATTCAACTTACAAAAATGTGCTGATTGAAACCAGTCGGATATTTTAAATTGAATACCAACCTTTTAAAACGCGTCACAATTTGAGCAAAATAGCAAGTTACTTTTGCATTATAATCAATAAAAACAATTAATTTGACCAAGTTGAAAGTAAACCCAAAACCAAGAACTGACAAATTAGTTTATATTAATTAATTGCCAGTGGATTTACAACTGAATAATGCTTTTTACATTTTAAATTTTTGATCAGTTTCTGTAGCTAAAATTACAAACCAGTAGGTTCAATTTCTTTTTAAATTTTGCAAAAAAAACAGCGTGGAAGCAGGGACAGGCGATTTTCTAACTAACAAACCAAATGTAGGTACCACTACCCGACATTCGTGGGAGGCATCCTGCTCATCACGACGCACGACTTTGAGCTGGTAAATGGCATGAGCAACAAATACTGGGGCTGGGGCCTCGAGGACGACGAATTCTACGTTCGAATGCGCGACGCGCGTTTTAACGTGACCCGCCCGACAAACGTGGCGACCAACTCAAGCAACACCTTCTGGCATAACCACGACCGCGGGCGACGGAAACGTGATTTCGCAAAGTGCTACCATCAGAAGGAGGTGACGCGTCGCAGGGACCGCTATACGGGTCTCAAGGACGTCAAGTACCAGGTGCTGGCCACGCACCACCTCAAGATTGACAATCTGCCCTTCACGCTGCTCAATATTAATCTCGAGTGTGACAAAGTGCTGACTCCGTGGTGCGAGTGCGACGAGCCCAAGGCGGCACTGGTTGATGACAAGAAAAAGCGGAATAAAAAGCCCTGATCTCGGCTTGATTTGAGCCGCCGCCCCCGAATAGACTTGCTAGCTCTTTCGTTTAGAAATTTTCCATAAGTTGGAAGAAGAAGGCTAGAAAATTAATATTTAAACCTTTTGAAGGCCACTTAAACCACTTCTAAATATCAAATATGAATTTGATTAATTCGTGCCATTGCTGAAAGGAATTTGCGAAAAAATAAAATTTCAAAATGCTTTGCTCCTTACTTTAACATGGCTGTAATTTTCATCGATTAATAAAATTTATAGAAATAAACAATAATTTAAACGATGTAACGAGTCGTCTATTATTATACATTGACTTTAAAACCAGTGGACATTGCATGCACCAGTCTGACATTGCGACACAAAGTAGAACTGAGTGATAATTTTACAGGAAAAAGTGGAGACGGCGGTTTCAGACGAGGAGGACAGCAGCGAGCTGGGCGGCTGCCCGGCAGATGCACCTGAGGGGATCAACGCGTTGTCCGAAGGGGTCATCCCGACCCCCGGAGGCCCCTTCTCTGCTCTCACGTCGTCCATGTGGCCGCAGGACCTACTGAGCCAGCTGGGCCAGCCGGACGACCCAAACTCGCAGCCTGACTACTATGACGAGTTCGGCTTCAAGGTGGAGGAAGAGGACGGGCCAGAGCCGAGCTCAAATCAGCTGCTCGGCATTCCATTTGTAGAGGACCCGCAACACAAGCTACAGTGGTTGGCGCACCTCCAGTTCAGTCACAACAGGGAGGCAGTCAGCGATCTCACTTGGGATACTGTCGACGTCCGGCTACAGCGCACCGACCGCCTCAAAGAAATGGTGAGGCATGGAATCCCTCACTCGCTGAGGGCGCAGCTTTGGATGAGACTGTCAGGTTAGAAAAGCATTAATATAAAATTATTGTGGTACTAGAAATAAACATTACCAATGGCACCGAGAAAATAAAAATTAATATAATACAAAAACTAATGGCCTACAGAAACTAAAAAAATGTAATCCACGCATGATTAAGTTTTCCTGAAATAATATTAATTTTGAAGGCAAATATATTGAGAGAAATGGTACTGTGCAGGAGCTCTTCAAAAGAAATTGGCATCTGAAACAAGCTACAAAGATGTGGTCAAGGCTTCAAGCAACGACACGCTGATGACCTCTAAGCAAATTGAGAAAGACTTACTACGCACAATGCCTACCAACGCCTGCTTCAGCCGCAACGACAGCACAGGCATCGCCAGACTTAGGCGGATTCTGAGGGGGCTTGCTTGGCTCTATCCTGACATTGGGTGAGGCCCTCAGATGAAGTTGGGTTAAAACAAAAATTAATTTCACTCCTCCGCAGGTATTGTCAGGGTACGGGAATGATTGCCGCGTCTCTTCTCCTTCTCATGGAGGAGGAGGACGCCTTTTGGATGATGTGCACCATTGTGGAGGACCTCCTGCCCGCGTCCTACTACTCTGCCTCTCTACTTGGTGAGTAGAGGCATGGGTTTGACGCATGAATCTCGAGCTCATCTTGTCGTTGCAGGTGTGCAAGCTGACCAGCGGGTGTTGCGCACCCTCGTGTCCACCTACCTGCCAGATGTGGACAAAGTTATGCGAGATCACGACATTGAACTCGCGCTGATCTCTGCCAATTGGTTCCTCACAATTTTCGCGTCCGTTGTTCACATGAAGGTGCTCCTCAGGGTTTGGGATTTGTTCTTCTTTGAGGGCTCCATCACCATCTTCCAAGTTACCCTTGGCATGCTGAAAATGCGAGGTAAGTCTTGGTGCAACTCTAATTAGAACATTATTATCTGATATTCGCCTTCAGAGCCAGATTTGATGACTCTGGAGAACTCTGCCCAAATATTCAATGCCTTGTCAGACACCCCAGGAGACATCAAAGAAGTCGAGAAGCTGCTGGAGGTAATAAACTCAAAACTGTGCAACTGGAAGGTTTTCAACGCTCTATTCTTCTTTTGAAGGTGTCATTTGAGGTGTGCGGCACTCTGAATGACATGATGATTGAGACGCATCGTAAGCGTCACCTCGCCTACCTGATGGCTGACCAGGGAGCTCTTGTGGGTAACCCTGAGTCTGTGTCCAACTTGCCAAAGCAGCACTTAAGCAGGTTCAAAACTTTTAATGCCATTCTCCTCCGCTTCATTGAATTTTTTAACTGCTTTCGCGTTCGCATGATTGAAAACTTCTAACCTTACTTCCTCCAGTTTTTCGCTGTTATTCTGCATGTTATAGTCTGATTTAGATGCTTCAATAACTGCTATATTCAAATGGCTTAAAGCCTTCACTGCTCTGTATAACAATTTTGTTTCTCTGTTAATATCTTGTGCTTCTATATATATTTGGTGCACAAAAAATAAATGCGCTGAACTACACTGCTTTGCGATTTTGGCATGGTGATTTTGCTATACGCTGTAAATATTTTGCTATTGGCCTGTTTTTTTTTGTAAATAAAAATTTGCAAGAGTTTTGGCGCTAGAAAAATTCTCCTGTTTTTTCAACGGTCAATAATTCCTACACAGGCGACAAGTGAAAAGAAACAAATCGGTAATCCAGTTGCTTCTATTTGGCGATGAAACAACAGAAGATGACATAAAGAGCAAAAATATCAGACAAACTGAAATTTTGGTTGATCTGAGAGAGGCTGTGCTTCAAGTTGGTAGACATTTTGTGGCACTTGACCCAAAGATGTCTCGGTTGTCACTGCAGGTAATTAGTAATTATTTAATGGCATGCAAAATTTTATGATGAATAATCCACCAGGCTGACTACACAATGGAAAGCCATGCTCGAGACCACGAAAAATACGTGGACGTCTCACTAACCAGAAAGAGACGCGCGAAAGCATTGTTAGGTACATTTTCATTCAAATTTTCTTATTTTCTATATTTATTTAAAAAAAAAACATTCTTCTCTATTGAATGGAGATTTTTTAAAGATCTTTTTTCCAAAATGTCCTAATTAAGTCATTATCGGGCTTAAAAATTTTAAATTGTAATTTTTTTCAGATTTTGAGCGTCATGATGACGATGAATTAGGCTTCCGAAAAAACGATATCATAACTGTCATAAGTCAGAAAGACGAGCATTGCTGGGTTGGTGAACTGAACGGCCTTCAAGGTAACACCAGCCGTTTAAATTTAAAAAGATAAATATTCACAGTGAATATACTCCTTTCTAGGTTGGTTTCCAGCTAAATTTGTAGAGTTGTTAGATGAACGTAGCAAGCAGTACTCCAGTGCGGGTGACGACGCTGTGTCGGAAGCCGTCACTGATCTAGTCAGAGGGACCCTGTGTCCTGCTATCAAGCAAGTGCTTGAGCACGGCATGAGAAAGCCTTCATTTTTAGGTAGGAGAGCATTCTGTTAATGCAATGTTTATGATGGGTCTAAATTATGTTTTTTAGGGGGCACGTGCCATCCGTGGCTATTTGTAGAGGAAGCGGCAAAGAAGGAGGTCGAGAGGGACTACAACTCAGTGTACAGCAGACTCGTCTTGTGCAAAACCTACAGACTGGACGAAGATGGAAAGGTTTTGACTCCTGAGGAGGTAGCCACGCCCGATAGCCCTGAAAATTTTGGTTAATTAACAATTTGGCCGCTCCAGCTATTGTATCGGTGCGTGCAAGCAATTAACCTGACGCACGACGAAGCGCACGCCCAGATGGACGTCAAGCTGCGCAGCCTCGTCTGTCTTGGCCTGAATGAGCAGGTGCTTCACCTGTGGCTGGAGGTGCTCTGCTCTTCGCTGGACGCTGTAGCTAAATGGTAATTTATTGAATTTATTTTCCCCTCAAATTACTTTAGATTTCCCCCTAGCGTTCTAATTTTCATTATTGGTCATTCTTAGCTCCACACCAAAGCAGGGTTAAAGCGAAAATAATTCACACTAACAATTTCATTCAAACATTTCAATTTGGCAAAATATTAAATTCATGATTTAATGATGATGTACCCAATAAATGATTTAGTTTATCCGTGATATTTTAACTTGTTTGCGAATGTTCGGACGAGACAGGTGATATTACGTTGTACCGAATATATACGCAAATTATGTACAATTCCAATCACTGAACAGGTACTATCCGTGGAGTTTCGTGTGCAGTCCGGGTTGGGTGCAGATCAAGTGTGAGTTGCGGGTGCTGTCTCAGTTTGCCTTCAATTTAAATCCCGACTGGGAACTTCCTGCCAAGAAGGAGCAGTCACAACCTCTGAAAGATGGCGTCAGGGACATGTTAGTCAAGCATCACCTCTTCAGCTGGGACTTGTGAATCAAAACCATTTATTCAAACTTGACCAATCTAACTCAACTTGTTTAGCAGATTTAATTTAAGTTATTTGTTGACTCTGTTGCATTTCTTGAAAAAAAATATTTGTATTTATTCATAATATTGTTTTAGTAGCCCTAATGTAGCTAATTTTTGTTAAATTTATGAAAACCAAGTCTCACCATTGTGTTAAATAAAACTGCATTCCATTCAAAGAACAATTTATTTCAACAAAAACAAACCAACCACTATCAGCTCTACAGCTTGTAATGACGATCAGGGCAATTCCTAAGCCGTTCTGCTGCCTGCTCTGCAGTCAAGTCCCTTTGGGCTTGAGCAAGCAATTCGTACCTAGAATAGATATTATTTTTATTAAGTTTCGTCTCACAATCAGTATAACCCTTAATTCACTCACCCGACCATAAACTTCTTAATTGTGGCCGACCTCAGTAGTGGAGGATAGTAAATTCCATGAAACACCCAATGGTTCATATTTTCAGCCAAATATTTTCCAGTTGGTGCACCTATGATTAAAATACTTTAAATCACCGACACTGCAACATCAGAAACCTTTCTTACCATGCCAACCCATGGAGTAAGGAAAGCTGGTGTTGAACAGGTTGTCGTACTTTGTGGTGATCACCTTTACAGCCTCAGCAAGGCTTTCAATTTGGTCTGCTGACAAGTCAGTCATTCTTTTGGGCAGAGGAACTGATTCTTCTTTAGGAATGGGCAAAATCATAGTTTCGAAAGGCCAGAGAGCCCAGTAAGGCACCAAGACGACCCAATCGGAGTTGCTGAAGACAATTCTCTCCTGAAATTTGGACAAACTTATAGAAGACCGAGTCAAGTCTCTCAATTAGTACCTTTTTACTGCACTCTTGAGTGACGTAGTCCTTGAGCAAAGGCTTGCCGTGCTTTTCAAAGTACTTGCGCTGCGTTTCGTTTTTCACGCGGCCCTCGTTGGGCAAAAAATCGGAAGCCCAAATCTGACAGTGTGGGTGAGGATTAGAACAGCCCATGATGGCGCCTTTGTTTTCGAACACCTGCACCCACGAATACTTCTCACCCAGCTCTTTTATTTCACGCATCCAGCTGTGTGCATTTATGTTAATTTGAGTAATTTATTTTTTGAACTTAACAAAAATATACTTTTCGATGACTTTGACTATCTCAGACACGGACATTAAAGGAATGGAAATGTCCGAACGAGGGTGAAAGCACATCACCTTACAAGTGCCCCTCGCTGCTTTCACTTGAAACAGTTCGTTTTCTTCCCCATTTTTCACTTCCGGTTCCGGAATGTCTTCCAGCAGGGCCGGGAAATCGTTTGTAAATGTATAAGTTGATTCGTAGCAAGGGTTTACCTAAAACGCGAAAATATTGGAAGTAAAAAATCTGTTTTTACTGTATGTAATTAAATGTAATTAGTTACTTGGCCATTGCCACGTTTGGCACCCGGACTCAGAGGGTTACTGGTGTCTGTTTTGGATTGATTATCGTCATCTGAAACCTTTTCAACCTGGCCAGTCCATGGGCGCATCATACGATGAGGCGAGACCAGCACCCATTCTCCCTTCAAAGGGTTGAACCGAATGTGTTGGTGCTCTTCAAGATGATTTGATTATTTTAAACTCCGAAAATGGAAATAAACCACAAGTATGTACTCAGTCGCAATAAAAAAATAATAAACCCTTTTTACCTGTTGGATTGAAAGACATAACTTCTGGACTGAGGCAATCGGTTGAGACTTGACGATTAATTTATACGAATCTGACTTAAAAGGAGTGACAGAGTTATTATCTATGCTTGTAGATCAAAGTTCTCACTGAACGAGATAATTATCAAATATTTACCGCAGATTGTTGCTTATTTACAAGTGGCTTTTGATGTGAATAATATGAAACGTGTCGTCTTCGTTGCACAAAAAATCGAAAAATGCAATCAGCACTCAGCACAATCCGTTGCAACTTTCAATAACAGAGAATGAAATAATTAAATGCTATTAACATCTGTCTTAGATTAAATTTATACTCAAAACCTACTTTTCTAAATGGGAAAACAGGTAAAACACGTATGACTGTATTAACTGTTTACTCGCGTATTTTTCCCACCGCGCCCTCTCTTGCCTCTCTCTAATTGGCTGCTGAAGTTAGACACAAACCCTTGCTACCAACCAAATTTGACAAATTTCTTGTAGTGGTTTATTGAGCCTTGTCATGGATAATGTTGGTTACTCGCATCAGGCATCAGCTGCGCGAACTTGACCGAAAACACAAAACACATGGGTTGTGGCTTGCTGAATGCTTTCATCTCGTCACACGTGCGGTCGGCGGCTGAGTTGTAAATTGTCCACAATATTTTGAGTTGTGGAGAGTTAAATTTGGCTTTTGACTGATCGAGACACATTTATATTTTGTCTCGTTCAATTCGTTTTCAGTTTGTGACGTCGTTGTTGGTACAATCTATTGGATTTAGGCGAATTTTCCCATCAGACAGACGAGCACTTTTATTGCGACTTACAAAATGGTATTGTATTTTATTTGGGTAAAATTTCTGGCAGCAATCATTAATTATTACGTGTACATGTCGATGAACAGGCGAAAGCGTCCAAGAAAGGGAAGGGCCGTGGCCACAAAATCAGCAAGGTTAAGAGGACCAACCAAATCAAAACAAAGTTGATGAAGCAGGGCAAGCTGAAGGGAAAGGGCAACCGACACATGTCGACCATCTGCCGAAATCCTAAAAAGAATCCACCAAAACCAGAAGTGCCACCAGTTGAAGAGGCCAGCGATGATGACATGCAAGACATGATGGACAAGGACGACATCCAGTTCCTGAAAGACTCCTCTGCTGCTCGGTCTTACAAAATTCTAAAACGGTTTAATTTTAACGGAAGGTATAGTTGCCAAAGCATTAGATTTTTGTGTTATTTTTTTATACCTATTGGCTTTTTCAGAGAGGAGGGTCCCAGGAGGAAAAAGACTAAGGCTGCAGGCGAGGACAGCGATGATGAGGAAATGGAGGAAAAATATGAAGAGCAGAGGCAGGATGATAGCGAAAACTTAAAGCCTCAAAGGGAACTCTTGCCCATCAAGACAAAGGACGGAATCATTAGGCGAACTACAACAGAGCCGGTAATAAAGCTTAAGCCAGAAAAAGTTGGTAAGAATAAAAATATACTTGCCAAATCAATATGAAGTAATGTTAAATTTTAACCTCAAGTCCAATTGATTGAGAATGCGGGAAAGCTGGAAGAAAAAGAAGAGGAAGAAGATGACATAGATTTGGGCCTGGAGGAAGCAGCTGATTCGAAGTTGGACCTGAGCCAGCCTCTGACTATGGCTAAAATGCTGGCGCTCAGGCATGAGCAGGTCAGCAAGTACAGACTCAGGATTGGATGTTTGGCCAGCGGAGTGCTTGAGGATCCTGTTAACAAGGTAACGTGTTACTGATTTGTCTACAAAGTTTGTGATTGCTGATGGTAATTTTTAGCTGGGCAACTTGAAGCATCTGCTGTCGTTCCTGAAAGACAAGCAGCCGACAGAGGTAGCGTTGACAGCTCCTCGCTTGGCTGCAATTTCCCTGATGGAAGTCTTCAAAGACCTGCTGCCAGAGTACCAGATTAAAAATGTGGAAGAGCCCAACGTCAAATGTAAGAGCCAAAATTCTGAGTATTGAACACGTAAAACCGTCTAATTCTAAATTAATTTATTGCAGTGAAAAAGGAGACGCTGAAGCTGCGAACAGAGGAAAACATGCTTTTGTCTAGCTACAAAAACTTCCTCACGCACTTGGAGAAACTGCTCGGCCCTATTTTGAAGCGGCGCGGCCAAAAGAATCAGGCATCTCCACCAGGCGTTCGGTTGGCCATCGTCGCAGTGGAATGCATGAGCCAACTTCTGGAAGCCAGGCCCTACTTCAACTTCTCCTTCAACCTTGTGCGTCTGCTTGTTCCATTCCTGAATCACTCGATGCTACCAGTCCGCAGCACCGTGGCCAAATCCATTTCACAGGTGCTGAAGGATGACAAGAAAGGCGAAGTTTCCTTTGAGGTGAGCTACAATTAATTACTAACTGCTGCTAATCATGGTTTCGATTGAAAATTAATTTTTTTTGAACCTCTGCTCCTATCGCGTGGGCTATGGAATTTACGTTTCGGTATCAATTGGGGAATGTTATGGTGCTGCACAATAAATTGTTTGACAAGAATAATGAAATAATGGAAATAAATTAAACCAGGCTTGAAGTAAAAGTATTACTACCTTAAATAAAGTTTTCCAGTGTTTTGGATATTTTTGAAATTGTGTTTTTGAAGTGTCTCACAAGTTCTCTTTATTTATTTTAAGCCTGGGTTGGCAAAAATTGCAATACAACTTACTGCTGGATCGATTTTGTTATTAGTCGCTCTTTAATATCCATAAATTTTTGAATTATATCAATATCCTGCTTGGAAATTTTTTTAAACTATCTAGAGATTTTATTTTCGAATTCAACATCTTAAAAATTTCGCTACCAGCTTAATTCCATAAATTCTGTTGTTGAAAAATTGAAAATGTTATTTTTTTCTGCATACTCTTATTGTTTTGGCATTTAATCTCTACTTCATTTTACAGATTGTGAAGAGAATCAACGCTTTGGTTAGGTCTAAAAAGCACGCCGTGAGGCCAGAATGTGTTTCTGTTTTGTTGACTTTACGTATCAAAGATGTCAATTTAGACAAGGAGAAAGAAATTGAGAAGAAGCACAAGAAACTTTCCAAGAAGGAAAGATTCTTGTCTAGCTCAAAGAGAGATCGCAAGGTAAGTTGACAACAAAACAAAAAACTCCGATATTCAAATTCAATTTTGTGTGCAGAGGGCCAAAAGATGGGAGGAGCTTAACAAGGAACTTCTTGAGACTAAAGCCGAGGAGAACAGGCACACCAAGCAGAGGCACTTCACAGAGGTCACGAAATTGGTCTTCACGATTTTCTTCAGGGTGCTCAAGTCTGCGCCTACCTCAGCACTTCTCACAGCCACTTTGGAAGGATTAGCCAAGTAAAAACGAGTTTATCCCGCATTGGAAAATTCTAAATACAAATGTTCTTGTCAGGTTTGCCCACTGCATCAATGTGGAGTTCTACAGTGACTTGGTTAACGTTTTAGAGGGTCTGTTGAAAGATGAGGATAACAAAATTTCTCTTCGTCATCAGCTTCTCTGCATCAAAACAGTGTTTGCCATTCTGTCGGGCCACGGAGAATTCCTTACCATCGACCCCATGAGATTCTACGCCCAGCTTTACAGAAATCTCATGAAGATTTTCATTGGTAAACTATAGTTTCATGAAGACTTGATCAAATTAGTTATCTACGAGCAAAATATGATATTTTGATTAATTATATAAATTCTCAAAATTGGCTTAGACTTGGTTAGTGAATTTTCGCTGACTTGTATATTAATATTTTTCCACGTTAGGCCGCAAACAGGAAGACCTGAAGGTCGCTTTGGAAATCATGAATGATGCTGTGATGCGGAAGCGCAAGTCTCTGTCTCAGCAAAGACTTTTCGCCTTTACAAAGCGCCTGTGCACGGTGGCACTGCAGCAACAGCACAATGGGGCCCTTGGTTGCTTGCAGTTGGTCAAAAGTCTCATCGAGGTTTGTTTCAGCCCAAATTGTTGATCAGTGTAGTATCAAAAATCATTTACAGTTCAGCAGAAGCCTGGACACTTTGCTTGAGCCTGACCCCTCTGTCGGCCAAGGCGTCTACATGCCCTTGGTTGATGATCCTGAGTACTGCAATGCCAAAAACACCGCTGTGTATGAGCTTTTGATTCTTAGGGTAAGATTTTGTGTTAAATTGTGAACAGCTAGAGTATAATTATATTATAATTAAAAATGGTTTCCTCTCAACAACTATCAAGTGTTAATCTAGCAAACAATTTAAATGTCTAAGTTATCTACGAGTATTAGCAATTGTGACATTTACAGGACCATTACCATCCTTTGGTCAGGGACTATGCTCGTCACATTCTGAAAAGACCAAACATTGAGCAAGAAACTGGGGAGATTGTGTCGGGTGTCCTTCCACAGAGCATTGAAAAAATGTAAGTTTGATGATTTACTAGTTAGTTCTTGCAGCAACATATATATAAATTATTTAATTTCAGGTCAGCTACTGAGTTGTTTGATGAGTATAGTCCTGCTGATGTGCAATTCAACCCTGCGACTACTGCGCCCTTCCACTTCAAGCCTAAGCAGCGTGTTTTCTTTGTGCCCTCTAAAGTTAAAAACGTGAAGCTGCGTTATTTGTTGGAAGACATCTTAGACGAGGAAGAATCATCAGAAGGTAAACACAAAGAAGACCCGAATGATGTGTAATTCCTACGTTATTTTCATTATCCTCAGGTAGTCTAGACTTGGTCTTGGCCTGAACTGAGAAAATAAATATTTCAAAAGTTTCTATTTCTAATTGTAAGCTCTAAGCTTAATGTGTTTTAAAGCAAATCCTTAATCTATATATTTAAGTCCTCGGGAATAGAGAAGGCCACTACTTCCTCTTTGAATTCACTCTTTCTTTGGTCTCCTGTTACACTAAAAATTCAATGACACAAGTGATGATCTCGAATTGCTTACAAATGCAAAATACTTATTTGCATTTAAAACGTGTGGGTGAGGTTTGAGTTTGTTATCCTTCTCAATGGTGAACTAGAATATTTTAACATAAATTTAAGGGGAAGGAAAGCTATTTAAATTGCTGCTACTGTATGATAGAGTCACAACCGGTTGTGCGGCCGAAAGTTCTTATTCAACTAGACTACTTCTTGTCTTGGCATTGAAGTGCTATGTATTTTTAAATTCGTAAAAAATGGACGGAGACCTGGGAATCATAGACCACTACTTGTGAGTATTTTGATAAAAAAAATTGCGTATAGCTTTTTTGCTGGAGCTGGGAATTTGTCCTTAAATCAAATTAATTGTTAACATCGAGAAATATTGGTGCGAAAATTAATATTATTTAGCCAGCATTGTAATATTATTTTATAGTGTGGGTTTTTACCGTGAGGTGGTGCGCGTTTCATGTATACAAAGAATGGTGCTGTTCTCCTGCCTCAGGAAAATTGCAAATCGCGATACAGGAGGCAGGAGGGGATAGGAGCAGAAATATTTATTAGGTCTGCAAATTCCTCAAATTTCTTAATCACCGTACCTTAACGATTCATGACTCTGTTGGCTCGCATTGAAGTGTATGTGTAACGCAAGTCATCGAAGAGCAGTGAAAATTTTTACTGAAATTCACTTCGTCGCTCGCGTTGAAACAAAACAGGTAAAAATTTAAGTCAATTTTGCTTTAAAGATAAATAATTTTACAGTAAGCTTACATAAGTTTAAGTTTCGTTGGTTTTCTAAATAACCGCTGATCTTCCATTTATTAATGCATTAGTTTCCGAGAAATATATCTCAGCAATTGATTTTACACCCATCACAATTTTTCGCGAAGGTTTAAAACCATTTTACGTGGAGAAGTGCAGTTTTTTCATTAAATTTCTATTCAACGGGTGCAGATTAAAATTCTTTCGCTAATTTCGGCATGGAAGTTTTCATTCAAAAATAATTTCTCCACTTTCCCTGTGGCTGTGGTTTGTCATTTACGCTAGAAGTGGGTCAATTTTGAAGACAGCGCGAGAGCCTCACTTTCTTCAGCATTCCTTAGTGATGTAACATCCTAGACGCATCTTCTAATGCCACTCCTTTTTAGGTCCAATGAGGGTAATAGGAAAATTGGTCTCCACCTTGCTCCGTCCTTCTGAGAGGGATGCTCGTTTCATCCTCTCCACCCTTCCAGCTCGAAGCAGGTTCACAATGGCAGATGTAAAGGTGAATATTATCAAAAAGCACTTGATCGAAATTTCGATAAATTTTTTTTCAGGTTCTGGACCCTTTGCAGGAGTCTTCGATGGACGAGGAGTGTATTCTGGTAGATGACAACGACAAAATCGTCGGCAGCGCTAGTAAAAGAGCCTGTCACTTGGTCAAACCTGACGGCAGTCTTCTCCTGCACAGGGCCTTCAGTGTTTTCGCCTTCAACGCTCAGGGACAGCTTTTAGTGCAGAAACGCTCGCAATTCAAGGTCTGAATGCCGTGGCACAACTTATTATTATTTTTTAATTATTTGAATAATCTGCTATATAGCAAGACAGCAGGTACTTTGATTCAAAATTAATTATATTGTAGGCCAACAGGGTTACTGTAACACCCCTTACATCACCAAATCCAAAAGAAAATATCAATATACAATCATCAATTTGATTATTCAATACGCGCTGACTTGAGTAGAGAGCCATTCTGTGTTTTCTCAGATTTTTTCTGTTTTTCTACTCACAATGGTTTAATTCACTCATTGATTTTTGACCTGCTATTTTGCGTGTCTTTTCTAGTTTTTTTTTTCAAAACTGGGAAAATAAAAACAGCTTTATGAATCAGATTAGAAAAATCTGCTTGAGACAAACTTCCAGATAGATTTTGACACCTAACTGTATTGTTAAAAGTTGATCTTATAATATGATTTTAGGTAACATTCCCTTCGATGTGGGCAAACACATGTTGCAGTCACCCACTGAACGTGCCTGGAGAGGTGGACGGTGAAGCTGGCGCCAAAGTAGCTGCTAAGAGACGACTCGGCTTGGAGCTGGGAGTTCCTGGGCAGGTGGCCAACCCAGCTAGAATGCATTTCCTCACCAAAGTCCACTACAAAGCGAATTCTCCCCGAACTCAGCAGCAGCTCCAAGGCCCACTTTGGGGTGAGTGATTGTTATTGCAAATTTATTTGCTATTTGTTGGTGATCAAAACTTGATTATAAGGTGAATGTTCTATGCTTGCGAAATGATATTACCTTCATCAAAATTTCTGTTGCGGAAAATAATGGTTCTAAATCAATGTTATGGGTAGTAAAGTATAGTTTTTTATTCAAGGACGTGTTTCTTGTGGATTTTATCTTAGAAATCATTTTAGGTGAGCATGAAATCGACTACATTTTAATTTTGCGCGGATTGGAAGAGTCACACCTGCTTCCGAACAAGAACGAAGTTGCCGAGACACGATTTATCAAGCGAGCTGAACTGACAGACTTCTTGCAGCAACACAAGGAAAGTCTGACGCCGTGGTTTTCGCTGATCGCGCACACTCTGCTGCCCGTTTGGTGGGACCACTTGGACAACCTGCAGAGCGTTGAGCAAGGCAACTCCATTCGCCGCTTTTGAACAATTCGCAGTGGCAAAATTAAATTGCTGGGACTCTGGTGTGATTTAAGTGAAAATCAAGCTCGGTGGATCATGTGCAACTTGTTGCAAATCGACAGTCAACAGCAACCATAACTCTATGCAACTCTCTATACTCACGTTATTAATCAGTTACATAAAACTATGATAAACACACGCTACATTTTGTGCAATATCAAACCGTTAAACTGGTACGCATGTTGTTAGGACGAATTTTACAAAAAATCTCGTCCTCTAAGTTTTTATGAACATATTCATGTTATTAAATTTTATACTTGGAAGGAGCACTCTTCCGTATCGAAAAATAAAGTGTTGAACAAATTATAACTTGTTTCAATCAGAATTACCCAAATACTCTGAAATTAAAACCCATAGTCATCAGATCTATAAACTTTTATTGACCAATAACAATTTTGTACACCATTTGAGCAAAACAAAATAATTACTCCGCTTAACAAGACAAGAGGTGGAATGTTCACTGACAGTATGCTTCCATAAGGATTAAATAGTAATTTTTTCAGATAATAATCATATCATTCCATCATTATTCATATAATATAATACCTTCCATATTATTGGTGTTGCGTTAACCAGTCCATTCAATCCAAATTTAAGCCTAGCAACCTTACATTGGCTGGCATGTACAATATCCTGGGTAACAAAAAGTCAATACACAGTTAAATACACATATATATTTAAGGCTTGGTTAGCTGCCATCGCAGATAAAATGGAGATAGCAAAAGGGAAGCAGATTTTTCGTTTATCTTATAACATGAAGCATGGCAGTCATATTCTTTCCCATACGAGGCAAAATTTGCGCTTCTAGATTCGAGTTCACCTCCAGCCAAGTGTACTTGTCAATAAGTCCAACCTGAGAATTTAAAATTACATTAAATTGTTTACAAACATTCTACTTATTAAAAAAATAAAGAGACAAAATTAGAGAAGACAATTTTATCAATAAAAATACAACTTGGAAGAATTAAAGATTTGTCTTAAAATTATTCCACACATATGACAAAAAAGTTGATTTATTTCAAATCCATTTTTAGAAAAGAAGTCACATATTTCATGCTCATTTGCTTACCTCCTCCAGAGGCTGTCGGATGGAGACAAGTAGAGTCAAACAGAAGCCATCACCCTCAACATCGACACTGTTGGTCATTGGCGAATGCTCAACATTCAGCACCCCGTGCGGTCTGTGTTGAGGAAGTTCGGCGCCAAAGATTTCCTAAAACAAATTTCCCAAACAAAACATTTATTTTTGGATTTAAAAAAGTGCGATAACAGTCATGTCTTAATTTAAAATGTTAAAAACGGGACTTAAAAAATATACATATGAAATGAAGAAAAGGCTTATCTTTCCATTTGAATTAATTTTAATTGAGATATTTGGATATTTCAACCTGCAAAAATAATGGTTGAGGGCGATTTTCAAAAAATATTTTTATATTACCGTCATATACTTCTTCAGCGTGGAATGGAGACTGCGTCTTGGGTTGATTTCGCAGACTGGAATGTGCGCTTCCGTTTTTTCGGACAGCAGGATGTGCACTCTATTCCTAAATTAGAACAAAATAACGTTACTTCCTCTATCCATCATGCTATTTAATTATGGCCACATGACACTCGCCGTACATGGGGCGTTTGCGTTATAATCTTGATTTGGTTAACTCGCTAATATTGATTCATGTTTGAAATGATCAAATAGTATCAAAATAGTGCAATATTTATTGCCCATTTATCAGGGAAGAGCTTTATTCTTAGAAATATGGCAAGTTATGCAACGCGCTCGTCAGATGCACCGAACGGGTTGCCTACATCTTAAAGAGCAGGGGTTGCTCTACGATTGTATTCAGCTAATTCAAACCATCTCTATATTCTTTCATATGAATTATGCTATGAAAAATGAGCATATTTTTATGAAAATGAGAAGATTCACTACTTACGTGTCCTTTTTCCTCACACAAATGAGCAGTCGGAGGAGCAGCTTGTTGTGGTGTCTGGCGACCGGCAGGACTTCTGGGTGCCACATCTGCTTTTCCCGCATGGCAGACCAGTGTTGGCGGCCGCGATCCACCAACGGCTCCACGTCAGACGCCCTCAAACTCAGCTCGTTGATGTCCGAAATCCACTTGGCCTGCAACGACTCGGAATCCGCGTCGGCTGGAGTCTTTAGACGACCTAAAAAAAATTAAATTTTTTCAACCATTATTTAATATAATCGTTATTGTACTTTTAATTTTTGGAAAGGCGATAAGTACCTGCGGTGTTCCCAGTGAAAACGAATCGGAACCAACAGCCCTCCGCAGACTGGACCATCACAAGGGTTGTACTCTGCATTGTCAAGCCAGTTTCTTCCAAAACCTAAATTCGCAACAAGCAAATATCATCAGTCTCATTTTATTTACACTTTTTGGGCGCAACAACCTCACGCTCCACTGCCTGTTGGATGGTCTCGCCTACTTCAATGTGTCCCGCAGGCAGGTACCACTGTCCAGCGCAGGACCTTTTGGCCTCCTGCATCATCAGGACATCACCCGACTCGTTGATCAGCACGGCGGCAACAATGTAGCAAACATTCTTGTTCAAATTAGGCACGTAGTCTGATGGGGCGGCTGGAGCAACGCCTTTAGCCACTGAAAAATGTGACATTTAGTGAAATCGTAAAAATAAAAAGGAATTCTCTGGATCCCTATTTTCTGTTATTAGAAATAAATCGATTACAAACGAAAATTGCTAAAATTTTAACAAAAAAGATTAAAATTTCTCTAATAAAAATTTCCCTTCTTTGTCCAAACCCAAATAATCAAATTACATACAAATGTTTCCCAACTGAAACAGTGAATATTTGAGTAAATTCCTTAAGAGTGCGTCATTAAATATTGTCAATTTAAGTGCGAACGATGTTGGCATTGACACAAGAAATCTGGGAGGAGATTGGAATGCAGAGTGTGTTATGGACGCACCTGTCGCGTCGTTCTGCGCCTCAAGGGTGAAGTCGCAGAAGTCCTGCGATTCCTTCAAGGCGTCGCCGTTCAGCAGCCTCTTCACGTTGTCCTCGATCCTGTCCATTTCGTGTCCTAACGCAGCGGATCGCGGGTCGAATCAGCCACGCAGACAGACGAACCGCATAAGTATTTGGGCACCAATTTGGGTTCGATGTTCGTTCACGGTGACGACCTGACGGTATCCAGCCGATACACACAAACGCATTGATACATAAATTATTCGTGGATAGATGGCTCTACCTTAGGAAGGATGGATTGGAGCTGCTTCGGCCGCGCGACACCGCGGCCACGCAAGGCATTTCATTAGCGCTGCCGTCGCTCCGGCTCTGCTCTTCGCAAATCGAGAGCATTGAGGCAGGAATATTAGTTCCGAGTTGCGCCACGTGCCTTCGTTTACTGGAGGGGTAAACAATACCACACACACCTGAGAAGATCCGCGGCTCTCCTTCTCCCGCAGGTACAACATAGCTGTGAATGTGAACGCAAGGAAGGAGGGCGGGGAGTGCGAACGGTCCGTGACACCCGCAGCTGATTTGATTGTCCTCGTCTCGTTTGACGCGTTTATCTCGGAGAGCAGTAGTAGCAATATTTAGGTGTTTTCCTACAGAAGTGTGCCGCCTCTCTGCCAAGGACACTTAGCCTCCAGCTAAAAAATTCGGATCTTTTTAACCGTGCCGGTTGTGCGAGAATTTCTGTAGGCCGAAGATGACTGTCAAAGTCAAGTGGAAAGTGTCGGCGAGCATTTTCGTACTCCAGATCTACTTGTTCGGCACTGTGTTCGGCATTTTCGAGCACAGAACATGCAGTCATATTCCTCCCACAGAAGACCAGGTAAGATATATTAGTCGCTTGAGCAACTTTTTTTAAATTTAACGCTAATATATCTTGTGGGAACTATTTGCTCCCATTGTTCCAGTTTCACACTCGATTGATTTGAAATTGATAAACCAGAGAATATCATCTAGAAATCATTAAAACGTAAAATTGAATTTCAATAAGCAGCTTTCACTGTTAGTTTGCTGCAAAAATGCGTTCCAGATAATATTGAAATATTAATTTTTATCTAAAGGAAATAATTTTCACCATTAATATTTTAGTTTTTTTTTTTTATTTCATGCAACCTCAAATTGTGTTTAAAAGCTTTACTAAATTACCTCCAATCAAAGATACAAAAAATTACCTTTGTATTCTTTCGTAGTAAATATATCCTATTTTTAAATTATATTTTCAAAGTGTTTACAAATAATCATCTTTAGCTTGAATAAAAAATCTGCTATGGTGTATTCAGTATATTATATAGGATTTAAATTGGAATGAAATATCTCGGATTCTTAAACAATCAATAATTTTCGCTTGAATAAGGCATCATAAAATTTTAAAACTGCAGAAAAGAAAGTTGCCTCTTCTGGAGCGCATTTGAACTTTAATCTTTTGTTGCCGCGTGAAAGGCGAGGATTATGTATATCAGTTCGTGCCGAATATTTTTCAGCCCAAACCCATCTGTTTTTGCGGTTTGGAAGAACTGTTTTTGTTCAAATCCTATTTTCACCAACTGAAGTGGACGAGTTCACACATGCGTGACAGTTTCTTTCTCGACACCGTTTGTCCACTAATGAATGAAGAAAGTTAACGAAAAAGTGCGAAAGTTCAATATTTGCTTTTTAAAGTATCTTATTGTCCCAGAAATGATGTTACTGGAACGAAATATTTATTATGTGCAAGAATTTATTCTCATTTGTATCGTGCGAACAATTTAAAGCGACTCCGGCTAGAAAGTGATAGTGATTTCTTTGAACTGATTGCGCCCCAAGGTGAACTAAAAGGGCATGCTATTACATTCCAGGTTATCAGAGGAGTTTATTTAGAGGATGAACACGTTATCCGAAAGAGAGATCTCGACCATCCGTTAAAAATGCTTTTATATTACGACGAGAGTGTTTACAGGTACGGAAAACATTTTTTAAAGAAGAGTAAAAGTTTTGCTTTCTTACCTAAAGCAAAAAATATCGCTCTCGTTTCACTAATAAATCGAATTCTTTTCTGCTCTAGATTGCCTCGAGAGAAATTCGAGCTTATTAATGTGAGTAAAATCAAGACCCGCATATTTCCGTACGGGTATAATTTTTATAATTGTTCCTTCGCAGAATACAATTTTGCCAGAGGCTGTTCACTTTTGGGAGCGAGCGCTGATGGTCAGGAAAACAGCCAATGTGATCAGACTGAACAGGTGAGCAGGAAAAATTTCATCTCATCCTTAAGTGGGTCTTTTATTGGTTGTTTTGACTCCGAGCTGCGAATAACATCCGTGTGCCTTTTAATTATTATAATTTGAATGTCAGGAAATTGGCGGACTGCGAGCTTTCATAAATTTACGAATCTACAAAATAAGTTTAAAGGACACTAGCTCTTGATGGACTGAAATGATAATCTTTCCTAAAATTGCTTCTTTAAACTTAATTTTATTTTTTAACCACTGAAATGGATTTCCTGTAGATATAATAAAATTGCTTTGCTGCATCACCTTCAATTTCAAAAATATTTTAAACTCTGATTTAAACTCACCAAAAAAAAAATAATAAACCAGAATGTGCCCACACTGCTCCACATTGCTCCGTGCTAAATATATTTCTTGTTTCAGGAAATGCGTGAATAACCAAGTATTCTTCAGAAAAGGTGAATCTCATGTTTATTGCAAGAACGCGTGCGAGGAAAAGACGATGTGCGGTGAGGTGCAAGTGCCAGAGTCGCACCTGGATGTGAGTGGCATGTGAAAAATCGTCCTACAATCGTTACACTGCTTTTGCGTAGGTGTGCCGGGTGTGTAATGCGACCGGCCAGCAATGCGCGCCGGTGACCGGCGCGGTCGCCGGCGCTGGCATCACCAACGCAGACTTTGTCTTCTACATCTCAGCCATGGAGACCGACCGGTGCCACAAAGGCATGACCGTTGCTTACGCGGCGCACTGCCAACAGGAGTCGTCTCTTGACAGGTATCGTCTAACTAACCCTATTACCAATTGCGTGATTCGAAAGTTAAAATCTGGCACTGTGCACTCAATCGTGTACTGTGTCTTAATCG
Source organism: Cloeon dipterum (assembly GCF_949628265.1). Taxonomy (NCBI): domain Eukaryota; kingdom Metazoa; phylum Arthropoda; class Insecta; order Ephemeroptera; family Baetidae; genus Cloeon; species Cloeon dipterum. The sequence goes on from NC_088787.1 coordinate 25,369,355, forward strand.
ATGATATCAGCTGCACGTCTTCCGCATTTTTTATCGAAAAAAAAATAGATACGGGTTTTATACTATAGAAATTTTACAGCGAAAAGAGCAAAATATTACAAAATTGAAAATGAAAATTTTGATCTGTAAAAATTATCCCGTTAAATAATTGTTTTCTTGTCTATCAGACAATTAAATAAATTTTAATTTATTGCGAAAAGGACAATCTATAAAAAAAATGTTTCATTAAGTCCCGTGAAAAAACAAAACAGGTCTATATTTTTCCGCCTGATCTTGTTTTCAGGTATAATATATTTCCTTCGCTCAAAATCTATTGAATGATTGAATTATCCCGTTAAAATAAAAATTGGGGACTTTTCCGGAAAGTAAAAAATGACCCATTGATAGATTCATCTTGTCAAGTAGAGTCTACCTACTAAATATCATCACGACTGAATAAAAACTGGCTTCAAAATCGGATTTTATGTGATTTGCCTTGTTGAGTCCCATATAAGGATTTTTAACATTTGAAGCTGCATAACTCAACAAAGGCCTTCAAATAAAAAAACTCGTTGGTTACTATACGATATTAGCAATTTCGCCAAAAACTAAAGCGTCAATTTCCTTGATAGTAACCGGAAAAACGTTTTGCTCTTGTAGAAAATTTCTTACCTGGTTCAAAATTAATTTTTTAAAGACACAACTAGACGTTGTCTAAACTATAACCCTAAATAATTCAGACCGATCGCCGGCCACGCGAACTTGTGCCCTGGCACTATCAGCACCAAGCCGCAGGAGCTGGAAATTTTGCTTTCAACCGTGAAGCACGAAATCCTTCACGCGCTGGGCTTCTCGAGCAGCTTGTATGCCTTCTACAGAGATTCTGAGGGAAATCCGTTGACACCTAGGATTGACAACGGAAAGCCGCAGCTCAACGAAAAGTGCGTAATTGTTTTATGATATTTGGGATAGATTTTTATTTATTAATTTCATAGATTGCAAACAAGGCAGTGGAGCAACAAAGTTATCAAGACTGTGACAAGGACTGACTGGAAAATTCATGGCGGGAACATCACTCGTACGGCGCAGATGATAGTCCTGCCTCGGGTCGTGGAGGAGGTGCAGAGGCACTTTGGGTGTGACAGCCTTGAAGGCGCAGAGCTTGAGGACCAGGGCGAAGACGGCACTGCCACTACGCATTGGGAGAAAAGAGTTTTTGAGGTAATAAAATCAATTTAACAAAAGTTTAAAAGAAAATTTCATCCTAATTAGAAAACCGAAGACAAAATAATATTGCTTTCAAATGAAATTTTTTATATTTAATTAGAATTACAAAGAAACGTATTTAAAAATTATTTTAAAGAATGGTATGTCAAAAAAATTTAGTGTTTTATGTCAACTTTTGTCTAGCTTATTTAGTTAACCTGCAATTGCTTTAATACAATTTTCAGAAATTTTTTTGGATGTGGATCTAAAATAATTTTCACGTGTATATATGACAGAAAAAACTAATAGAAAATGGCATAGCTCGTTGAAATACAATTTTAGTTTTTCCGCTCATTGATTTTATTACAGAACGAAGCAATGACGGGAACTCATACTCAGAATCCTGTTTACTCGCGAATAACGCTGGCACTTATGGAGGACACTGGCTGGTACAGAGCTAATTACTCGATGGCTGAGCCGCTCGCCTGGGGCAAAGGCCTTGGCTGCGACTTTGCAAAGAAGTCCTGTAAAGCGTGGATGGACAGCAGGGAAGATCTGTACGAAAAACTCACTTCTTTTTGAATCGCTGTTAAATTATTTTTTGTCATTTCAGTGGGTTGTCGATCCATCCTTTCTGCAACAGAGTAAAGAAGGATCCTCTGGAAACCGAGTGCACCGACGACAGAAGCTCAGTGGCCTTGTGCAACTTGGTGGAGCACAGTGGCTTTTTACCAACTAAATACCAGGTGATTAAATTTAAACAAATTTGGAGATTTTGCTTTTGCTGTCATTTTTTATTGCAAATGCATGGCTCAATCAAAACCATCGCTTTCTTTGCAGAATTTTGACCACATTCCCCACATTGAGCCTGGATCAGAAGGTAAATACGGAGGTTCGGTGGCGTTAGCCGACTACTGCCCCTACATTCAAGAATTCTCCTGGCGCGCCAAGAACGTCGTTGTGAGAGGGTCGCACTGCCACTTCGATGAGAATAACCCGCGTGAGTCAAATATTTCCAATCCAAACTTATTCAACCAGGGGGAAATTGCTAAGTCTGCATTTCTCCTCATGAAGCAAACTGCCTGTTTCCCCCACGCGTGATCGAAATTTTTGCATTCCTTAAATAAATAATCTTTTAATTTGAACATATTTGCAACAAAAGTTCAATTTTTGGAAGGAATACACTTTATTCATTAATTTTATTATTTATTTATTTGCTCTCACACTTTGTCATAATACATTAATGCTATATCACAAGTCAATTACAAATTAAAAACATGGGAGAAAGGGCGACACTTTAGGAAAACAAGTGACTAAGACCCTGCCCTGGGGGACAAAGCCGAAGTGGGCCCAGACTATTAGTAATCGTATATATGAAACACATCCTATTGTTTTATTGTACAGAACCTTCAGAGTTTGCCTCCCTCCGCGTCCATTCTTCCAGCGAGCGGCGCGAACAGCAAGAGGGCGAGAAGCAAATTTTACTCGTTTTTTGGGTTATCTATAAACATTCAGAAGGGCAGTGTCCCTGCTGTTCACAGATCCCGCAATATAAATATTCGCAGTCCTGTAGTCAATGTCCTGTCCGATTGCAGAGGTCACAAAAAATTTCGGCTGATCGTTGTCCTGCCTTCTTGGTGAGCGCCCTCGATAGGGGCTCAGTGTCGAGTCCTGGTGGTGGCTTTGGTATGATGGTATGGGTTTGGTGTGACGCGAGGTTCGCTAGCGCTCGTGCTGGTTGTTGCTTGAAGGGGATTAAATCTTACTTGTCGATACTGCGGCATGGCAGGCAACTGAGTAGAGTAAATTGAAACTTGCGCTGCTCGCAGCTCTTCTTCTTCCCTCTCCTGGTAAAACTCAATCATTTTTTCCGCCCTTAACGCCAACCGTTTCGCTTCCGTCAGGGTTTTCGGTTCAAACATGCAAATTTTCAGTTGTATAGCTGACTTCAGGCCATTTATAAACTGTGTCATTGCACGATCGTCCCAGTGATCGTCCCACGAGTGTGAGGGGATACGACCCTGGGGATAGGCAGAACGAAGTTTCCGCATTTTGCCCGTCAGATTCTTATAGTATCTTGTCACGGAGTCAGAGCTCTGTTGCTCGCACTCGAGGAAATCGCGCTCCAGTCGGTGTTCGGTCATCCAGGTGGCCATAGCAGTTCTTAGCCCTGCAGGTGTCAGGTTAGGTTGGAGGAGAATTAGGCTTTCCACACCGGCCAGAAAATCTTCCAACGTTCTCTTCTCAGGCCAGTCCTCGAATAAATGAAGTCCCACCGGTGTTTACAGTGCCCAATTAGCTTCTCCTCCTAGGTCGTTGGCTGCATCACAAGTCAGGTCCTGAGCACTCCTGCGGAATAGAAGGCCAAGTGATCAAGCTGTCTTTTATGCTGGGTGGATTGATATTTTCACATCATTCCACAATTAAAAGCCACTAAAGCAAAGTATAAGCGCTTTATAATACTTACAGGCAGTGACTGATGCAGTTGTGTTCCCTCCTCACTCGAAGCTAGTTTCTTTCCGGGAGTCGCCTGCCACAGGTGTCCCCCTTAACGGTCCGTACTGGTCTGCATGGGGCTCGTCTCAGGAAGTCTGTTCTCCAAGATCTCCTGTTGGCAGGGGAAAAAGATGAGTACGAGTGCGCTTGACTACTTTATGCCAGCCGTACCTAGGTTTAGATGGGAAGTCGTTCAGCCTGGCTCTCAGGGAAGCGTCCTAGACCAAGTAGAAAGTAGTCTCTCCTCTCTAGGTAGGTGGCAAGCTCTCCAGGGAAGTGGCAGCTCGCTTCTGCCTTGAGTAGTGCGTCGGCAGACTTTTATACCCTTTACCCCTCTGTCGTTGCTGGAGGGAGGAGTCTGAAGGTGGATCCTGCCTCAGGCGCGACAATCCCCTAACTTGGTGTGTGTGTGTGTGTGTGATAACTAAAAGGGTCTAAGTGCGGCTAACTAAGGGAACTAAGGGCGGCAACATTTTGAATGTTTGTTTTCATATCAGATGTCAGATAAAAAGTTACCCTTGTCTTTTAAGTGGAAATCTATGTGTTTAATTCTAATCTCTTTGTCTTTAGTGCCAAAATAATTATTCGTTAAAACTTATTCTTCTGGATGGGCTGGGGAATTTTTAATAATGGTCTACAATATTCTAAAATGTAAACTATTAATATATACATGACTGGGGAGGGGGTAAATTAAGTGAGTAAAATTCTAAATTGCACGGATTTGACTTCACTTTAATTATCACTCCCATCCAGATAATTAATTCAAAAATTGGTTTTATTCTTATTGGCACATCTTGACGTTCTGGATGATCAAAATAAGTGCGGGAAGATGCCATGTTTGGGGGACTTTTATTGGGAAAAATTGTCAAATATATGCGGCCCGCAGCAGCAGATTTGGCTAAAAACGGTCAAAGGTTCTTTAAATTTTTAAATAAATTTAAATGCTCTCAAATAAAGGATTTGGAGTTACAATGTGAAAACAAATCATTTGTTGCAGAGGTGGAGAAGAACTTTGCGCTTGAGAGCTACGGCGAGGGCTCTCGGTGTTTCGACCACACCGGCTCGATGTGGGAGGAACGCACCTGCCGGCAGGTGCGTCTTTGGCAGCATTGGGGCTCTGGCTGCTACAAGTACAACTGCCACGGCGGCCGAATCAACGTACTGGTCGCCAACTACACGTTCACCTGCTACCAAAAGGGTCAGCAGATTCCCATCAAAATCTTGGCTGACGACTGGCTGCACGCAGGGGCTCTCCTTTGCCCCAGTTGCGAAGAGCTGTGCGAGGTGAGATTATCCAACGTCGTTCATTATATTTCTATTTAATTTGTAACTGTAGTGCAATCTGTTTGTGGTAAACAATGAGATCAATCTTGACGTCAAAAGATGACTTGTTTTGTTATTAATATAGTCTTTGTTGACATGGCATTCTTTACTCTGGATTAATATCCAATACTCTCAGATCCCACGTAATTTCATCTTGATTTTCCGTAATGATTAAAGTACTAATAATCATTCCCTCAAACCATTTTGTATCTGAAGCAATCGATACTTAACATGTGAAGCTAATTTCGATACTAAAAATGTTCCATTTTAATTTAGCATAAAAAATTTCCCTGATTTTCCAGGACGAATTGCGTCAAAACGGAGCCACGTGCAAGCCGCCGACGAGACCACCGGCAAGCTACAAAGTGCAGCAGGACGAGCTCACGTGCGGAGCCATCCAAGCAAAATCACTCATCTTACTGCTCCTTGCGTCTGTGCTGGCTGTCAAACTCACTTGAGTATAAAAATGATCCAAAATGTTGTGCTCAAACGCCTTGATGGCGTCATCAACTTCCTACGCGCTGCTAGCTTGATTTTGCACTCAATCGGAAGCAGCAATTTATTTCAAGGTTAATCGCAAACGATGATAAGGCCGTGAATTGATTTCAGCGTGATCTCTACTAATCAAGTTTCATTTATGTGATGGTTTGTATTATATATCTGTATTATATTTTATTCATGTGTTTTGAAGATATGTAAGTGAAGATTGCAAACGAAGCTTTTACAATGAGTTTTTAACCAATATCAGGGACCGAGACACTCTTGTTGAAAAGCCTAATAACTGTAAGACCACAATGTCGTTACTTCTTGATATCATTGAAAGATGACAACTTTTGTTTGTTAACTCACCATTATTTTACCTCTAAATCTGCAGCTGAATAAGAGAAAATATGTGTAGGTGAAATATTGAATTTAAAATTGAAGCGAAGATAAAAAAAACTCAATTTTCGCTTGCTTTTTATAAAGATTGTTTGATTTTCAATCTTATTATGAAAAACGTGTAGCTCAAACTCAAGGAAAATCCAGTTTTTAAAATAGAAAACAATTCCGTTTATCAATTATATATTTTTCCATTAATACAATTACTGTAATTTGTCCATAATATCATATTGTTTCCTGGTGTTTTGTTAAACTATATGAGGACAAATCCATTCCCCACTTCATAGTTGTTTAAATAAACTCTCAGTCACTCCGTTAATCAATAATTTATTATTAAAAAAGTTACTTCGTTAAAAGCCCAATTGAGTTTGATTTTTAACTTCCTCTATGAGCCCAAATGAGCCCATGTCCAGCAAAGTTCTAGCAGGTGGCGACAATAAAGGTCATGGAATTTTTTACGTGAACTTTAAGCCCTATTTGACCAAATACACCACTGATAAAACCTCAACTGACGCTAGCGGGTTTTACTGGCACTTGAATTTTGTGTTTTGGAATTTTTAGTTTTCTCCAAATAGATTTCGAGAAAAATGCTGTGTTCAAAATACATGTATCAAAAATTCACTCAGTAAAGAGAGTCTTTTAATTCTGATTTTGAAATGGGAAACCGGCTTTTTACGCTTTTTACTAACGAAATACGAAACGTAGTCCTCTTTGATGATTTTCAGCTCATTTTCGGCAAAGCTCCGGTTTGTTACTTATTTTCTCAAGTGTCAAAGTAACTGAAGTGCGTGGGCGGAGGCAAATAGCAACGAGTGAAATGCTGATTAAAGGCACCTGCGGAGTCTGGCGGTGCGCGCGTGGGCGTTCGCGGACCGCCGGGATGAATGAATGAAATGCAGGGCCGAGTGGCGGTGCTGGGGGGTGCGCGCGGTGGCAGCGCGTCGGGCGTCGTCGGCGCGCCGACTCACACGGCGCCGGACGATTATCGAGCGGCGCGGCGACCGAGTGGCGAGAAGAAGTGTGAAGGTTGCCAGTGACACAGGGTGTGCGGCGACCAGCTATTTGCGCGTCGAATTCGGGCTGACCCGCAGGCTCCGGCCGAACCGCACACCATGGTCAGCGACTACCTGCGCGATGACGTCGCCGACAACAACGTCCTCAACCCCACGGGTGAGTTTTTCGAGTCGGTGCGTGCGTCGGGTCGGCCACGAAAACGCCGCCGAGCGTCGGGATAAACTCGACAAAGCACCGCACCACGGGCCCCTTGTGGCGTTTCGCAATATGTGTGTATGTGTGTGTGCGTGTGTGTGTGCTGACATGACTGCGTGAGAGGGCGACGCTTGCGAAATCGAGATGGCAAATCGGCCGGCCGAAATCAATTATTTATGCGCCGACTCTCGCAGCAAATGGCTCTTTCCCAGAAGGAGAAAATGTGCAAGGCTTCCAATGCGGAATCTTGCGGTCTTTTTCACCGTCTTGAGTGTGATTGCCCTTATGCAAAGGGGTTCTGCTCATTAAGAACAAAGAAAATGTGGCCGAGTTTGGTTGCCCAATTATTATTGGAAAAATCTGGAAAATCTTATCAACGTGGGGACTAGAGAATGATTTTTTTATCAGATTCAGTTGTGCTCAGGTCTCAGGTTCAAATTTAACTTTCTAAACAATTGATGGAAATATACTTTCTCTTGTGACATTCTAGAACAATTTGAATAAAATCTGCATTTGAGAAAAAAAATACTTTGGGACTATTGTTTTTGCAGTTTTATCCTAAATCAGGATTCAATAAATTGCATGTGATTCTAATCGAAGAATTTGACCCGAACAAACTGTTTTAAAGGGGATTCAACCTCGATAAACTAAAGGTAAACGTGGTTTTAGTAGAAAATCATGTCAAAATAAATTTATCCAGTTTACTTTTGATATCAGTTCAAGATGCTGATTCCATCTCTCACGTTTACCTTCAAGGATTTCCGAGTATTTTTTAATTTGATGAGATGCGCGTAAATTCTTCCCTGAACCCATTTCATTTCACCGCCCACGAGATTTGCATAATCGGGCGGAAACTTTCCACTCAAGACTTCAGCACTTTCTGTTCCCTTGCTTTGCTTTGGTGAACGCGCGCACGTAATACACAAACACAGAAAGAGAGAAAAATGCGCACATGTATACATAATATAGAGACGTCGGTTTTATCGAGCGCAGAGGTGTGTGTCTCTTCTTTTCCATCTTTGCCTTTTCCGCTCGCCCTCTCTCTCGGTGTGTGCGCGTCCTCTTTTTTCTGTTGCGGCGTTTTTCTCTTTTAAAAAACTGAGAAGTTTCGGTGGCTATTTACGCAGCCCAACTGCTGGAGGAATCGACCACGCAGCGCTTTTTTTTAATTGCCAACTCGAAGCTGCGAAGATTGCTCTGCTTCTTGAGTGAGAAAAAAGCCACGTCGCACACCTTGCGTCAAGTGCCGCAATCAAGTTGAACGGGGTTGATAGAAATTGGGTCTGCATACAATCTAAGCGAAGAATCACATTTATTAGCAGAATATTGAAACGATTTTTCAAAGGGAGTTTTTTTTTTAATTTATAACAGCTCTTTTTCTGTGGAAAAAACAGGAATCAAATCCAAAATAATATGGAGGATTATATGGGTTCTTTCATTCACTATCAAATTTTATTATTAGTAATCAAAAAAAGGTCAAACAAATTGCAACAATTAATTTGGTATCATAGAACTATTCTAAAATTCTTTCACATTTCTTTTATTGGTTATTCCTAAATCAAGCGAACTTAATCTTTATATATATATTTTATAATTTAAATCCCTTCATTTTCTCCTGACTTAAAACAAAAATAGTTTTATAAAAATACACTCAGTTTACTAAAATGTAATACTGAATTAGAATATTAAACTAAGATTCAATTTTTGTATAAAATCTATTTCCACCACTGTAATTTCACGCAAATAATGAAGAAAAGAAAAAAATCTTCCAAAATGAATTTCATCACAAGCTTTAATATTTACAATTTGATTGGCCTCCAATGATAGATATAGCACCAAGATCTAATAAAAATGCAAAATAATCCTGCATGAATAGTCATCACAATTTGCATTATTGGTGCAGTTACGACGCCGACCCTGGTGGCCATCTGCCTGGGGGCCACCCTCTTCCTGGTAGCGATGGCGGCGGTCACGTGCTTCTGCTACCGGCGGCGCAGTCCGTACGCGGCCAAGATGTACGCGAAGCAGCGCGTCGACAAGCCGGTGACCCTGCGCAAGCCGACGGCGGTCAAGAGCCCCGGCTCGGGACCTACCACGCACTTCCTGAAGAAAAGCCCCAGCCCAACGGATCACAAGGCGCCTCCCGGCATGTGCAACGGCGACACCAAAATCTCACCCAATGAGCTCGAGAACGGAAACGGACACAGGACTTGGCACAATAGGTGACAACTGAAAATCAAAAGTTTTATTCTGCAATGCTAAATGAAAAAAAAATCAACTTTGGCATTCACCTTTTCGGTTTGAAACAAAAATAAATCATACAAAATACACTAAATATTCGAATCAAAAAATTATTCGTTAGTACTATATGTGCAATTAAAATTCTCAGCAAGACTTCTAAAATCGTCCCACCCGTATTGTTGCAAAAATTATCGCTCTTAAATTATCATCGAAAAATAGGGAAAATTTGATTTGCAGGACTAGTCCAGTCACATCAGACAAAACCCTTCTGATGGACTCGCAGTCGGTGAAGAAGGACGACCTGGAGAAGCAGAAGCTGCTAGCCAACTGCATGGTTGAGGTGGAGCGCGAGATTTTGGCCTCGACTGAAGCGGCGCCATCCACCGAAAAAGTTCTGACCAACGGCACCACCGAAATCGCCAAAAACGACGCTAGTACGGTTGACAACAGCAAACTCGGCACCATCGTTTTCAAGCTCAGGTAAAAGCACGAGATCGATATACTTTAAAAAACACGCAACGAAAATTGTATCTGGCTTGCGTGCACAATATTCCTTGCATTTGCAATGCGCCAAAGTAAATGCAGTCAAGGTCGATTTCAATAATTATTCATGGAGGGAAAGTGTACATTTCTTTTTATTAAGCAATTCGGGCATTTTGCGTGTCAAATACTTGATAATGAAATCACAATATTATGTTATGTCTAAATTTTATTGGTAGATTGATTTATGAATTATTAAAGTCAATAAAAATTGATTTGCCGAGAACCATAAAGCTTCCAATTAAATTTATTATTATTATTTATTCATAACACATTTATGTTATCACAAGTCCAATACAATTTGAAATCATGTGAGAAAGGGCTTCCCTTCAGGAAAACAAGTTACTAAGATCCTGCCCTGGCGGACAAAGCCGAAATGAGCCCATTTATCTAGTTCAATTTGGATTTACTAAAAAAAATACAGGAGCGCTCTACGAGAGGAATAATTGAAACATAAAAAACTGACTGCCAATTTCAATGTCGGTGTAGATGAATCTTTTTCTCTCTTTATTAAAAAAGCTTTAATCCTCTTTTCACTCTGCTCCCAAATTTTCATAGCCAATACCCGTCAAATACTATCTGATTTTTTTTAAATATGAAACTAATGACCCAAATAATTTTACAACATTAATTTGTTCCTGCAATGAATGGGCTTCAGGTACAAGTCGGACAAGAGCGCGTTGGTGGTGACGGTGGTCAAGTGCCAGGATCTACCGGCACGTGACCCCAACATCGGCAGTTGCGATCCGTACGTGAAGCTGCAGCTGCTGCCTGACAAGCAGCACAAAGTCAAGACCCGCGTGCTGCGCAAAACCAACAACCCGGTCTACGACGAAGACTTTACCTTCTACGGAATCAGCTTCAACCAGCTCCAGGTGAGACCTTCAACCATTACCCGAGGTCATTCGATCGGTTCAATTCTAAGCGGCTGAAAAGAAATCACTGTTTCAATCAATCAGTGTCAGCGGCACGCACTTGTCATCTGCCATCATGAAAATGACAAGTTGAAACAAAAGAATCAATTGATTATTAATGCATGCGATGATGGTTCCATTGGAATTTACACACAGATATAATTGATTTGTTTGGGAAATATTCAGCTGGTGCTCTCATAATTGTGAGAGCTAGAAAACCAATGAAACGAATTTAGCTCCAAGTACTTTTATTTAGATGGCTATTTTTTCTCTTTTTTATTAGTATAATTTTTTTATTTAAATTTGAAACCGGCTTCTTCAATGAAAAAGACATCAATGAAACTCGAAATTAATTGAAAATTAAAGGAAAACAAATAAATTTCAAAATCATATTAATCAGATTCGTGTCAATTTTGCTTTTGTTTATAATATATATTTTTTATTTGCAGTCCATTACCCTCCACTTCGTAGTTTTGAGTTTTGATCGATACTCGCGTGACGACATCATCGGCGAGCTGTTTTGTCCCCTTGGCCAGGAAGACCTGCTGATCGCGGAAACGCAGCAAATGACTCTGACAAGGAGTATCCAGCCCAGGAGCCTGAAGGTGATCTAGCAACAAAAGCTTTCCCGTCCAATTTCCCGGCAAATGTAATACGTCCGTGATTAAATCTCCGGTTTCGCCTGTTGCACAGATTCGCTCACAAGGACGAGGTGAATTACTCGTGTCCCTTTGCTGGCAGCCAGCTGCCAGTCGACTGACCGTCGTCGTCCTTAAAGCACGCAATCTGCCAAAAATGGACGTCACAGGACTGGCAGGTACGTTGACCCTTTCTCAGACAAATTGATTTGATTCAAAATGTCAGTCAAACTAGAAAATCAGGAAGTCAAATTATTTATTAAGATAATAGGACATTTTCGTTTAATTTCATTGCTGGCGAGTCAATAGTTTTATTTTGTTTTGACAATATTTTTTTAATGTCTATTTTACTCCGATGAAATTACGCAAAATGAAAAAAATTCTCTCTGCACAAGACCAGTTTTGCAAAGTGCAGACATTTGATTGAATTTTGTTTTCTGCTTTTCAGATCCTTACGTGAAAATTTACTTGCTTTTCAACAACCAACGCATCGCTAAGAAGAAGACGCACGTGAAGAAACGAACCTTGAACCCCGTTTTCAACGAGAGCTTTGTTTTCGACATCCCTCAGGGTGCAGAAGGTCTTGATAGTGTCAGTCTAGACTTCATGCTGCTCGACTGGGACAGAGTGACCAAAAATGAGGTAAGCCCCTACCTTTTCTATATGTGAATTTTGGTACTTTATTGATTGAAAAGCCATTTTTATTCAAAATTTGTAAAATATTTTTAACGGAATATTCAAAGGACTAATAAAATTATAAATAGTTTTATTTTTATAAGAGTATTAAAAAAATCACACTAAAAAAATTCTGGCTCATCTCATAATTTCCCTCCTGATCAAAATATCTACCAAATAAAAATTTCAGATTTGCTTTTATTCAAATTACTCTTTGGATCAAATTGGAAATAAAATTTTAATATTCTAATGAGAATTCTTAGGTGAATCAAAAGTATAATTTATTTTTATTGCAATGTTATATTATCTGGAATTTTTATTTTGAAGGGAAGTGAGTAAAATTATTAATTTTGATTCGGCGACAGGTGATTGGTCGGCTGGAACTGGGCAGCACGAAGAGCACTGGGACGGCGCTGCACCACTGGAATGAGGTGTGCAACGCACCCCGCCGCCAAATCGCCGAGTGGCACAAATTGCGCGAGTAAAGAGCGATTTTTCGCAGTTTATGTTCGCCTCGTTTTTTCACACTACTTTTTGATTTTGATGCAGTGCAGACTGAAGCAAAAAAATGGCGGCATGCCGGTACAAACAATTATTAATCTCTATATTGCGAATACCACACGGTAAAATATGACATATTTAAAGAACTAAATACTATGCACCCAATGATATTGAAGATTGAATTGAGTTTAATGGTTTTGATCTCTGTAACTATAACAATGACGATATTTTGACAAGTTTTCGGCGGGAATCAAGGGAGAATACATGCCATTCAAATTAAAGTGGAAACTCTCAAAACACACACACTCAAAACGTAGCGTTCTATATCAACGTTAGGCTCATTGTTATTGTGTACATATATACTTGTATATGTTCTACAGGGAGAAAAGCACGTAGCCATTTTGTTTAAATCAATTTGATCAAGATATTTTGGGGAAAATTCCTTTGTTGACTGCGTTAAAGATTGAACATTACACAAAATGCGATAAGAAAGATACGCTTTTATTGAAATCGGTTGCTTTCTAAGAAAATGCGAAATCAAACATTGCCTGGAAATTGTGAAATTGGTTTTTAAGAAGCCAACGCCAAGTTATTAAATTGATTGATCGCGGTATATTTTAATAATAAAAACGGATACATTATATACATGTAGAGAGCGCGCGCGCATGACGAACTTAACGCAACCTTGCACATTTGTGTCGTAATATCGATGTGAAATATAGGTGTGTAAAGAAATCTTTCAATCTCGTACTGATATTTCATCCGAGCTGCGTTTACCGCCCGCTTCTTTCGCCTCTCATAATCGATTTCTTTGACACCCGATATCAGCCAAATAAAGAGCTTGGAATATTGCATTAGTCAAGCTAAGTGTTTCGCGGTCAGATTTCCTCTCCCAACAGTCAACTTGGCTCCTGAAAATCCAAAATTGAAATAATGGAGGTACTAAGTAAGTAGTCATAAACACCGGGAGAAGCTGCGGTCATCAAGAGTTTTATCTGATTTACTTCCAAGATATGTAAATGTTTCGCAAAAAAAGTCCCGAATTCCGCTCGGGTTTAAGTTTGGAAATGTGATGAAAAGTTTTCGACAAGATGCAATTGCAAGCAAACTAATGAGCAGGCGGAATTTAAAAATTATTGTACTATCATTTCTTAACTTGTATTACTGTTAGTTGTGGAAAATAAACAGACAAAAATAAACATTCTTTCATTACGAGTTGATTCTCCTACTATCTATGAGAATTGAGAACTTGAACGTCAAGCGCCTGCAAGCAATCAATGGTATGCAACCAGTGGCGAACGTGAGTCGTGCAGGTTGCATACTATGCAAATCTTGTGCAAGGCGATAATTTTTTTGTGCATTGGATTAAAATTTATTTCTAAAGTTAGTTTTTGGTGAAAATTCAGTATATGGATGATAAAGGCGAGCTTAATTTATTCTATAATTCAATCATGCAAATACAATTTTCAAAGACCAAATTCCATATCAAAAGCTACAGTGCATTATCATGTCAATTAAAAATCATGAGATTCACACTAAAGTGAAAAGATCAATGTGCAGAACATATAGAAGTAAAATATAAAAGTCCAAGATAAAGAAAAACTGTAACAAATAGTCCATTGTAAATATTTGGCTCCGCAAATCAAGACGATGACGAGGTCACTTTACACAATGTCTTGACTAGTATTACATTTCCACGTTATTCCCGTCGGTTGCTTCCGTTTTGGCTCTCCTAGAGACAAAAGATGTTTACGAGGTGTCATTAAAAAAATTTCAACTCACTTTCCGAAATCCTCCCCATCTTCGATGGTCTCTGGGAGCTTTTTGTTTAAAGTTTCCGGCAAAAGTAGGGACATTAATCCTGCGGTGAAGGCCAGTGCCCCAATTAAAATCAAAGGCAATGGTCGCCAAATGTCCGCCTGCGAATCAATTCAGAATGAATTTCTTCTTTTCATAGGTGCAGGGAAAATTTTACCAGCTGGTTGACGAAAGGTGCCAGCATTCCTCCGACACGTGCAGCAGTAGAGCTGATTCCGATGGCCACGTTTCGAATTACCGTTGGGAATTGCTCGGCAGAAAATATGTAGACGGCTCCATACGAGGCGGTGATGGCCATTTTACCAAACATTGCGAGTGTGATCAGCAGCCAAGACTCACCTAGTTATCCAAAGATTAGTTTGAAGTTAATAATGGAGAAAAATCAAATCGATTGTTTTACAGAGCACAAATTCTAGTTGTATAAGATTTTGGATGAGGAGAAAAATAAAAACAGTAATTTAATTTTGAATGGAGGTCTAGATTTGAAATTGAGAGTTGAGGAAAAAAAAGGTAAAACAAATCGTAAACTTAATTGTTAGGAATAGGAAATTAAAATAAATGATACCTAGAAGAATGTAACAAAATGGGAAAATGAACAAAACTATTTTACCAATATAGTGCCAGTATTTTTTTTATCTTTCAATGTCAGTCTCTCGCAATCAAAAAAATCGATAAGAAGTTGAAAATTCTATGTGAAAGCTCTCATTTTTGGATTTCTGCTGATGACATGTTAATATTTTATTGAGACCACTACTTGCATTTTTAGTCGTTTTCAAAGGAGCTTGATTTGAAGCAAAGAACGTTGATTTCAGCTTACTATTTCTTATTAAAGAGCTGTGCAGTCAAAAGAGGAAACTCACCGCTAGGGACCACAGCGGAGAGCAAGAGGGCAATGCCTCCAGCGAGCATGGAGCCGCAGAGAGTCAGCTTGCGGCCGAAGCGATTCAGCGCAAACAGGAGGAATGTATAAGCAGGAACTTCTACGGCACCCGAAATGAAGAAGTTTAAGTAGTCGTTGCCACCAAGATTGGACGTGTTCCAAGACAAGCCATAGTAGGAGCCGCTGTTGACAAACCTGCAGCGACGAAAGAACATCAGAAAAGGAATAATTTTGAGGCTGCATGCTTACCATAGGAAGAGAATAATGAAGGTTTTGCGGCGGAGATTTGGGTAGCGGAGCAGATCGAGCAGAGAGCCAGTTTGGACAGGCTTGACCTTTTCATCGCCTTCATTAAGGAATTTGTCCAGCATCTCGTCTGGCAAATCCACTTGGTTCTCCTTTGCAGCGTTCTTTAGCACCTGCCTCGCTTCTTCCTCGCGACCTTTAGTAAGCAACCAGCGGGCAGACTCGGGCACAAACCTAGTTAAAAGATGTAAAAAAAATAAAAACTCACATTTTTTCAATTATCAAGCTAGACTTAAATTTATAATAAAATATTCTTACCACCAATACAGAAGGAAAAGCAGTCCTGGCAGTGAGAGTGCGATTTGCAGTTGTCTCCAGTCGGTGATGAGGTAAGCAAAAAGGGCAGTCATCATGTAGCCAAGGGTGAAAAAATACTGAACCACGACACCAGCGTAAAACCGCTTAGAGGGTCCAACCATTTCCATTCCTTAAAAATATAATAAAATAATTCACTCACTAAATTATATAAGAAGTTAGTCTTACCGATAACGTATGCAACTAAGAAAACGCCAGACGTTGTGGCTCCAATGGTCATCCGAGCAAACACAAAACTGAAATACTCCGGAGCCAATCCAGCGAGTATGCCGCTAGACACTTGAAGTACCAACGAAAAGAAGAAAATTGGTCGCCGGCCATATCTGAGTAAAACATTTTTTTAAATACACAAAATTGCATGCTGAGATTTATTCAAGTTACGGCTTACAGGATTTTCCAGTTATATTTTAATTTGCAATTTTTGCGAAACAATATCAGTATAGCTAATTAAAAAGTCAAATATAAAAATGGTGGATGGTTTTTATTCAAAATTATTCCATTAAAAAATCTCTTGTTTTTTGTTGAAGTTACTTACTTAGTGCAAAGCAAAATTTTAAGCTCTGTTATTAAGTTCCGTTAAGCTCCAAGCTTCTCAATTAAATTTGACTTGCAAACAAACATCTAGTGAAACTTGTTTGTATGACACAATTATCTAATTGAATGGAATTTCACCTGTCAGAGAGGTAGCCAAACAGGATGGAGCCTATCAGCACGCCGAGCATAAATATCGTGTCTGCGCCAGATCTGATCCAAGCCTTGTCGCAAACAAGACTCCACTGAAATGATATATGGTGTTTTTGTTTATTTGATCTATTAACTGCTTCAATTAATGTTGCTTGCAGAAATGGAATCAATAAACTAGGACATTAAAATGTTGTTAATTTAAAGAGGGACCCAGTACCTAAAAAAATTAAAGCTAAAGATTATCGAAATTTCAGGAAATTTACAATGGATATTGCTGACGGTCACATGTGAGGCAGATTTAAATGCATATATTTTTAAATATTTGAAAATAATCGCGATGTGCGAGATTTCATGAAAAGAATGCCAAATTTTCAGTTAGTAAATTTTATTTTTCTTGAGGTAAAGGGTAATTGTACCAAAATTATTAAAAACTCTGAAATTTTTAAATGAGGAGACAAATGAATTTTTAATTCAAGTGAATTAGGGAGCTCAAAATTATACGGTTTTCTAACTAACATTTTTTCTGTCTTCTGAGTCAACGAAAGATTAGACAAATAATCCACCAATGAAATTTACTCAGACTCTGTTAAAAATGTATATTTCAGAACTGATCTGAAATTTAACTGTGCATTTATTGACTTTGGAAATGACACGATTTTCTTACGAAATAAAATACCGCAGAGTTTCCTAAATCAAGCAGAATTCAATAAAAATTTACCTCAAAAACAGCACTGGACAAGTATTTGGAGTGGTCAAAGACGTAGTTGTCGCAGGGCACGTGCTTCGTGGCAGGCACCATTCCTTCAAAGTATTCATCGGTGAAGTTGGAGTCGAGCCGCTCGCACTGGGACCAGTCTCCGGTGAGCGAGTCAATCGGAAGGGTCATGTTCCTTGGGAAGCCATCGATGTTTTTAAAGGTGGCGTTTTCCGCGGACTCGAAGGGCATCAAGCAGCGGTGCGGCGCCCTGGCGGCCAGGAAAACCCAGGCCAGCTTATGGAGCGCGCATGAGATCGCGGGCAGGCAGAGCAGAAGATAAATGCGCTTCTGGTAACGGCCGAATTCGCCCAGGTGCACCAGTAGCTCGTCGAATGCCATTTCCTCGTCCTACGCACAAAAAAAAACAGCGTTAGGTAAATCAGTCGCTTGATATGCGCTTTTTACTTTTTTGCTCTTTTCATCTCCGCACTTGCGGTCCATCTTACTGGACACGCAGTCAGCACGAGATGAAATGAAAGTGTGCGAGCGTGCTTGCGTTTCTCTTTTCCCACAGTGCATTCGCGTTTACTTATTCAGACTTCAATAAATATTGTCCACTTTCATAGAAATGAGTGTTCAAAGCAACCAACTGATGACGCCACTGCTCATTTACAAGTTCAAATTTTACTTCTACTCTCTTGACGCGAAAATGTTTATTGCCATTTACTAGAAACACGAATTGCTTTAGTACATTACAGTGGAAAAGACCTCAAGTTGAAATTTAAAATATATTTCTAGGTGTTCCTACCGTATTGGCTGAGCCTATTTTTGTTTTCAGTTAACCCGTGAAATCATTTCAGTTTAGAGTGCATGGCGGCAAGAGCAAACTATCTAAGATCGAATCAGAAGTGTCCTAAACTTGTAATTAAACAGTGGCCCCATCTTTTTCTAAATTTTAACAATTTACCATCACGTTTTTTCCACGGCCGAGTATTTCCGAGAAAAACAACAATATATGTCCGGATTTTGATAGCTTTTTTATGGTAAATAACCGTAAAATAGCAGGTTGAGATTCTTTGAACCAAATCAACCACAACATTAATTTATTCCATTTTTAGAATGATAATGACTCGTTTAGGCCACCCAAAAGTTATTGAAGGTTGAATTTTAATGTTCGAATTTTAAAATGCAATTTTTAAATCCTATTTGGCTACTTTAAATGTTCAACATAAAAAATCTAAGGTTATAAAGCTATGGTGAAATTAATTTGCATCTAAGAATGCCATTTCTTAACGTTTATTGATTTATAAAGTAGAACCCCGTTAAATATCATTACATTATTATCAGTTTAAAAAATTCTGGTGTTTTTTTTTTAATTTTGCTGTCATATCCTTTTGGGCTTTTTGTGTAGTACTGTGATGCTGAATTGATATTGAAAGGGATTTTCGTTGAAGGCACATTTTAGTTATGCATAGTACAATAGTAAATGTCCTATTTTTATTCGTTTCAGTTATTTCCGATAAAAAGAAAAATAATACTAGATAGTCTAGTGTTTTAGCCAACTTTCCACCCTTTTGGCAAATCGTGATCGCTTGGCGGTACCAAACACTAATAAATTGATCACTAGCATTCTTGTAAGAGGGATTTTATAAAACAAATAATACCAAATTTTTTGAGTGGTGCGATAAAAATTTGTCGGAAACGAATATCCACTTTTTAGTTCTAGCGAACTTTCAAAGAGCGCTATCATTTTACCCAAATGGAATGAATTTCAACTGAATCGTAGCTAGTACTGGTGAGCCGTGAGGCCATATACACACTGATGAATGAATTTATATTTCTAAATATCATATTAAAGATTTGATTCACTTTGATGACCTTCCAATCGGATTTAAAGTTATCTTGGTTAGTCTTGCAAGCATCAAAATATTAATTAATCATGCAGCTCATGCAAAATAGCGCGCCAAGATAAGACTGAGCAACTTGTTTTACAACATTCAACTACCTATGTATGTATATTATCAAATTTCTGGCTGTCTTTGAAGAGTAAAAAACATTGTGTAAATGTTTTTGAACTATTCGAAACGCTCTGAGGCACTGATATATAAACGCTTGGCTTCTTACAATTGTGTCCTCAACTAAAAGCTCTTAATTTTTGTTCGTTTAAAATGTCTAAAAGCGTTCAGTCCATCAAACAATTTCTTTGCGTAACAATAAAATGAACTAGACTAAAAATGATAAAAATGGGGGTTTTACTAAACTAAAAAAATACGAAAAATACGTGAAACTAATTCTCCAAATGACCATGAAGAACCAAGCCGTTGAACGCATTTTTTTGCGTGCACCTGCTATGCATGTAGAATCCGAGATATGTTTGAGGTCTAGTGCGGGCTGATTTTCGCCTACTTTTAATTTGACTATCCTGCATTGCAATGACGATCTCATCCGGTTTTGGGAGGATTGCGAAAGCTTCCCGACTCGCTAATTGCTGGTTTGCACTCTTTCCAGCATGCGTGCATGAATTTCACGGGACGAATGCCTAGCGTTTCAATAAAAGAATGCGATGCGCCGGCATAAACACGAGCTAGTCCTTTCTGGACTTCCTCCAATGAGGCCCGAGTTATTCGTTCGCGATGATATTGGGACACGGAGTTTTCGCGAGTTGCTCGCTATCAGGGGGTTGCCCATCTCGAAAGAGATCAATGAACCGATAAAAGATATGATTCTTTGTGCAGCATTAATTGTTTCCCAAGAACAGCAAACCACACTTTTATCTTGTTAGTTGCAGTTGTGTACTGAGCGCGATTTGATAAAAGAAAAATGGCATAAAAATGATGGGACGAGGTACAGTTTTGAAATGCAAAATACTCCAAAGTTGCAGACCGGTTCGACAAATAAAAATAATAATTGTTCACTGCGGTAGCACGTGGTGGCCGGTCACGCGGGTTATCTAGTTTGTACAACACTGGGGAGGAAGGCGATTATTTGTGAGAAAAGCATATCTATCGGCTGACTTTGTCGCGTGCTTATCACAATCCCTACGCAACCTTCTTGAGCAGCATAATAGGAAGCAGCCTCAAGTAATTGTGTGCGTCTGGCTACATTATCGATTCAATCACTAGCTTTTTAAACTTGTTTGTTACGAGAAATATTACTGTAAAAAGTGTAGAGTAATAATTATTAATACACTGCTTCAAATCGGATGCGTCAAAATTTTTTTAATGTTTCTTCCTGTTTGAAATGATAATGTGAGGAAATCAAATATACAACAGGAAACTAGTTTTTCAAATTCAATGCGAGAGACAGTGGTGCTATACACGACCAATTAAAATATATATTTTAGTGGATGTAATATAGCCCATTGAGACGTTTCTGGCCGTTATAAAATAAAGATCACTCTTATTGAGGTCAGTCAATTTCGCTGGTTGGGCTAATCAGTGGCATGACCATACGCTCTTGTTGGACTTAACGATGACGCCTGACATTTTGAACTTTGAATCAGCAATTCGTCTTGATAGCGGAAAAATTGCGCATTCCTTAATAAACAAACGTGTATTTCCTAGTTGCAAAAAAGGCAATTAATTCGATAGTGAAAATTTGAGTGTTTGTCGAGCGATGCGCAATTTTACCGCTACCAGGACGTTTTAAAACTATGGCTTTACAGCAGAAAATTAGTTTGCGTTTTATAGGAGTATGATAATTTCTTGACCAGCTAAAATATCAAATCTTAAATACATAATTTAATTGAAAATTTGAAAAATTACTAAATAAACACAAATTTAGAGTACGTATGAATAAAAATTAATATATTTATATATGTATTAACCCATTAGCATAGCATAATAATATGCGTTTGAATGGATATATAGATGGAAAAATTATATGTATACACTTCAGCCACGTCGTGTGCGTAGAACTGAATTGAATGATTGATTTATATTTCAGCATGTATTCTGTTTGTGCAATTCACTTATATCTATAATATTGAAACAAAATGTTTTCCGATCAAATTTAATTCTAATGTTCAAATGAAGCTAAAATTCAAATTTTGAAACCGCAAGGGAATTAATAATGTAATAAAACTAGACCGGCAACAAACAATGAAATGCATAATAGGATTTAAAAAAATACACACATTATAATGCATATAAAGGAGGAGCAGTCAACAAACCTTTTATGTTATTCTTCCAAACAAGAAGTAAACGGAAGACCGTCCTTTCTGGTCCTTGCTAACTTTCAGAGTTTTTTTGGATCCTTTCCTGTCAGTATTGCCCGAAATTAATCCATCAGATTTAACGAGCCACGCGTGTCTGACTAACAGCCAGGCTTTGCCTCTGGCGATGCTTCGCGGCCGCCGCTGGTTTGTCCGTTTAAGTTGATGTTGATACGGGCGCCGCCGATATTGACAGTGACTGCGAGACCAGGCGGAGACGGTAGCCGGCTCGTTTATTTGATAGGTGAAGTGCAGTGTAAGCCCAGAGTCACGAGAGAGGAAGAGAACTTCGTGGCTAGCAGTGTATCAGGTCGAATCTTCTTTGACCGACACGCGGATTTTGATGACTTAAACAAAGTTCCCTTAAGAATCGCACGCCTGAGAACGAAAATAAACCCTCAGGACTTTAGTTTGCAACCCTTTCGCTACCACTACTGACACACCCCCTTGTCTCTGCAGTGTGATGCGGCTATTGCGGCTACGCCCCTTCCAGATGTTAAAGGCGTGATCGAGGCTCAAAATTTTATGCATCTTGTTGTATCTACGGCATTTTTCTAAAAATATACCACAGTATTTGAATAAGATAAAACGAACAGGAAGGTCAGCTTAAAAATGGGAAGATTTGGCATGTGTGGAAGGTTGATTTTCGACTCGTTATTTTCACAAACGGCTAACAGGGGTTGCATCATAGTACCGCACAATGCAAAAACACAAATTCGACTTAACCGGGTAAGGCAAAATAAAATAAATGCTTGCGTAACATCATGTAAATTTTATTTTTTACAGCTTTTCAACACCACTTCTCTCAATAGAAATGTGGAGCCCCCTAAGATGAACAAACCCAAGGCAAAGGGAATAATCACGTGGAAAACCCTCGGGATCACAACAGTAGTCGGAGGAGGATTGCTTGCCTTCATGTTGTACGTCAAACGAGAGAAAGAACTTGGTTTGTTTTTCATTAGGTTTTAATAATATTAAAATGATTGGCGTTTCCTACAGCCATAGCAAGAGAGAGGAAGCGCGCGCTTGGCAAGATCTCCATTGGTGGAAAGTTTAAGCTGAAGGATTGCAAGGGCAGAATTCGCAGTTCGGACGACTTCCTTGGCCAGTGGTGCCTCATTTACTTTGGCTTCACCCACTGCCCAGACATTTGCCCTGATGAAATTGAGAAAATGGTTGAAATTGTCAACAAGCTTGGTAATTACAAAAAAAAAAACTGCCAAATATTTAAATTTAAATGAATTTTATTTGATTTTAAGACAAGGACAACAAATTAAAGGTGCAGCCAATTTTCATCTCTGTTGATCCCGAAAGAGACACACCTGAGGTTGTTGGAAAGTACACTGCCGAGTTCTCGCCACGGCTCTTGGGACTCACGGGCAACCGAGTGGAGATTGATGAAGTTTGCAAGGCGTACCGTGTGTATTCAAGTGCCGGTCCCAGAGATCAAGAGAATGATTATATCGTAAGAACTAAATATTTTTCAGGGAAGATTTATATTTTACATTTATTTGTCATTTTCAGGTGGACCACACGATTATCATGTACTTAGTGAACCCTGATGGGGAATTTGTGGACTACTTTGGTCAGAACAGAAATGTTGAAGAAATATTCAACAGCGTCAAGATCCACGCGACCAAGTACGATAGGATGAATAATCCAGGCTGGTTCTGATCATCTGCTAGCATTTATTTGTATCAAAATTGAAAAATATAGACTGCTTAAATTTGCCTGAAATATCAAGGATTTTTAATTGCAATGAGTCACCCTGGCTTTTCTATAATTTACTGTCCAGTAATAAGACATTGAAAACACTGACATAGAATATTAAGTTCAGCAAAATATGATCTAAAATCTAAACAAAATATATATGAAATTGTACAACAACAATTATAGTTCCTTTGATTTGAGTACACGATTGGCTAGGAACTGTGTCGAGAACAAGTACCTTGGGATGTGGTTGCGAACATCCTGCAAGGTTGTCCGTTTACGCAAGTTGCGCTGCAGAGTGGTCTGGTAGGGGTTCCTGCGCGTGATGGTGTAGAGCTGAGAGAAATATTCGATGTGAAAACACAAATTATACGTTAAACAGAGTAATTAATTACTTTTGAGACTGCCGTGAAGAAACGGAAGATCTCCTCACCAAGTTTGGTTGGCGGCTCACAAGCTGGAAAAGAAATTGTCGCGGTTTGAGTATTTAATAAAATTATCTTGACATTCCTTCAATTTAAAATAGTTTAATATAGATCTTTTGCGTCATAACTTGCTTTGAACAGCGTATACCCGAGAAAATGAAATCTAGAGGCCACAAATAAACCACAAATTACAAATTGTTGGCTGGTGTGACGTCAATACTTTTTACTGTGGGATAACCACCAAAATTAAGAACTCAACAAATTTTATTAATTCTTTGATGCAACAACTAACCACGCAAAATTTAAACCACAAAATCTCAAAGTTTTTAACTCGTGTGCACTCGAGAAGACTTTAAATTAAATTCTACAAAATTTTAACTGAATTAAATTGAGTTTCGACCAAAATTCTAAAATCTGGCCAGTAATTATTTGGGATTTGTACTCACTGGTGCTACAACATGCTCAGACTCTTCCGCAAGTCCACTGTCACTGTCACTAGATGAGTCGTCATCGTCCTGGACCTGCCTGACGTAATCTCTTTTCGCTGCGTCATAACCTACAAAAGAAGATCATACCACTTAACAAGTTGTGTATATTTACGCACGAATTTCATTTACCAAGAAAAGGCGCAAGTTTAGTCCACAGCTCTAAATTCTTGAATCGCGAGAAGGAACCTTTCATAGGCACAGGCCTCACGGTATGGCTTGACTGTTTGGTCCACGTTTTGATCAGCTGGATTATGAAGCCAATAGTTTTGAACACCAAAGTGCCAAAAACAATGAGGAACGTCACAGCAGGCAGTGGAATGACAGGAGCCTCCGCGACGTTGGTGGTGAGTATGGATATGTTGAGCGAAAGCAGCAGAATCAGGATCACCTTCGTGTAATAAGGAGCGCCGACAAAGGCGATGAGCAGCATAGATAGGAATAGGTATCCGAAATGCGTGATGGCGTTGATGTAATTATCTAAAAAAAAAAATTAAAAGTGTAATCGACTTTTGTCCCTCACTTTTACCTGACCCTCCAAGGGTTTCTACAATAGTAGTCAGTCTTGTGTTAATTTCTCTGTGCGTCGTTGAAAATAAGTTTTGGAAGTACAATACGGAAGCGTTGATTGCCTGCAGACTCTGCAGTGTTGCCTCGTTGAGTTGCAGCGTAGAAGCATGTTGACTTTTCATTTTTTCCGTTCCTCTTTCTACACAAAATAAAAATGAATGAATGAGAATTTAATTGCAAGGAGTGTTCTTTTGACTGACCAATTTCTTGCCAAATTTCTTTCACCCACTTGTGAAGCTTATTCGTATCATCCACAAGTCTGTTGTGGTGATTTTCCCACTCACCATTGCGTTTCTCTATTTCATCATTGGCATCAACTAAGACAAATGCAGCCAACTTTTAACAAAACGTGCATTCAATGGAAAAGCATTCCCATACACAGCTTCTTGCTGACCATGTTTGCAGTTGCAGTAAGCTGTCTTTGGATTGACGAGACTAGGGATCTTTCGTAGGCCAAGTCTCGTAGTCTGTTCCTCACGAAATGCTCAGTTTGCATCTGTAGTTTCTTCAGCATCAGCTGCTTGTGCAGAAAGTTGCTTTGCTCCAGGTTCAGTTTGTTCACCAGCTCATCTGTACTTGTACTCATAGTTTCTTGCTCAGCCTACAAAAATTAATAACTAAATTCAGATAGATCACATTGACTGAGAAAATATTTTTCTAATGAAATGAAACGTTATGAAGATCGAATAATAAAAGCTGGATTTTCCACTGAAGTTTTTGGGGACAGATTGGTTCCAAAACCTTCCAAAAATTATTAAGCTTCAAGTCAAGACTCGGATGAGATCATATAATTTTAGCATGCTTCTTTAATTTTACACACCTTGAGAGCCTGCAGCGATTCAATGTGCCCTTTGGTGGATGCCATAAGTTTGTTGATGGTCATTTCTGTCATGGCGTTGAACTGGGCTGTTCTAAGAGCCACGCACAGGGATCGAGCGCGGTTATTCATTAACTGGTAAGAGTTCCAAGTCTCCTGGTCCATGCTGCTGGTGCAAGCCCTCAGAGACATAGGCTCTGTGCACTGGAACTCATATCGCCCTTCATACTTCAGTTGACAGTTCAGCAACTCAACACTGAATAAGCCAAGTTGTTCTTCAGTCAAAGAAGAGCAGGAGGATTTCAATTTGAACACGATGGACTGCTGACATTTCTCTAGAGGCGAAGACAGAGACAAACCAAAATACTGGGCTTCTTGGAGGAATCTGTGATTTGCAATGCACAAAGTAAGTTCCTCAAAGTATTGCCGATGAATGGAAATATTTTACCTTTCATCTTTTGATGAGGTCTCGAAAGGCACTTCAGGGAGCTCAATCTTTTCGTGGTTAATATGACCACTGTTAATCATTGCCAAGTAGCTGGCCGCTAAATCATCCTTTTGCTTCCAGATCCAGTCAGCAATGGAAAAGGTTGCTGTCAAGGGCAGAAATGTGGTGACACTTAGAAAGTAAAATACGAGCAAGAAACGTTGATGCATGGTGGCTTGTGTCCTCTTGTTTGTGTTGTGCCAATTTTTGTACTGCAACAGCTCAGAGCGACGATGCTCACCTAGAGTTGGGAAACAGATTGAAATAGCTTTCAGATCTCAAATAGCACAGAAATTGCTAAACTCACATGGCAAATCAAAGGAACAATTTTGCAATGCAAGTTGTACTCTAGTCAATTATTTGATGTGATGTGTATCATATTATTTACCAGTTCGCCCATTCATAAATTAGCCATTTTTCGAACTGACACATTACATTTTGAAATTGAACATCATCTGCAAGCAAATTTCTAATAAAACACCATAAAAGCAGCTGATCGACCAGTAGATAATACGTCTAGATAAGAATAAACAAACAAAACCATAATCTCCCTGTTTCCCACATCGAAGAGCAGAGAGAGAGCAGAGCTGCGCATTAAACCCATTAATTTTACCGGGAGATTTAAATTCTAATCAAATTAGCAAGTCAAACAATGGCGAGCAGCGCTTCCTCTAATAAATGTTAAGCAACCATAGTAAAGATTGACCTCAACAAACAATGCAAAAAGCGCCAGATTCAAAAGTTTTCAAACTTGCCGCGGCTCCCAGATCGTCGAGTCGTGGGTTTGACAACGAGGATTCGTGCCTCCTCACGAATCACCCCTCGTGCTCCTTGTACGAGTTCTTTCTCCAAGGTTGCAAGGCCTCCTCTCCTCCCACCCGTGCGTGAGTCTCCCACCTGCTATCCTCAGCGGCCATTGCCCATCCAGCCAGCAACTCCTTGAGTTAACTTCTTGTGGTTACCAAAGAGCCGATTTCAATCAGCACTCCTTCGGTCGACACTAGGAATATTTGGACACTTTCCCGTCAGAATCGTCCAGTCGCCTAACCTTACAAGTGAGTATACAAATACGCTATGTTATAACCAGTTATAACCCTTTGCCCGCATTACGTGTCGCGCGTGAGAGACTGTTATGTGTTCAATATAATAAGGTGTATCATACGTACACTAAAATTAAAATACGCGCATACATCATCATCTAGATTTACAATTCCGGAGGAAAGGTTCGTCGTTGCGTTCTCTCAGGGGCTACCCCTGTCTCTGCCTTCCACTTAGGGTTGCTCCGGGGCCGAAGCTCCCCCGAAGCCCATTTTGGCAAGGTCGATTGTGTTTACAAGAATTAAAAACCCGTGTCATCAGCCGAGCGATAAAACGAACGGTTGCGTACGGTTCTTGCAAATGGTGTTGGGAATTTCGAGCGCGCCGTTTCCGTGGGAATCGAGAAGATTCAGATCGGGGTCGCAGTTCGGCGGTCGATTAACTGCGAAACGCGAATTGAAGAGGCCACCTGTTACTGCAGTTCCACGAAGGTGATCTGTATGAGCGTTGTGCATGCCACCCCCTTGATCCGCCCCATTGTTCATCACACCGAAATAATAATGGTAAGGGGCTCTGTGTCGTCACGTTGTTTTCATTAATTTTTATTAGGGGCAATGATTTATTTCTTAAATTGAAATTGGTATCTTATCGTCCACAAAAAACGGAATTATCCAATTTCGAAAAATTTAAAATTCGGTTCGTTGATCTTCAATTGATATTAGATTTGTCGTTTCTTGAGCAAGCCCTTTGTAGGCATCTACCATAATCATCCCCATTTTGTTGTTCGGAGTTCATCATTAACCAGCTTTGATTATGAAACTCCCTCCATTTGTCCATTATCACAACAAAATTCTTGGCTGGTTTCGAAGGTGGTAGGGGTTGAAATGAAATCAATTTACAAATTCATTCAGCAACTTACCTTGAGATTATAATTTCAAAATTAAAATATATAAAAATGAAAAGTTCAATTTTATTGCATTTTTTCCTGTTTTTTAACTAACAATTAATAATGATTTAATGCAACAAGTGCTGGAAGTTATGAATACTTAGTATTCATAACATTTATGAATACTTAGTATTCATAAATACTTATAATTTTAATCTGTGTTTTTAAATGAGTTTATTTATTTATTTTTTGGTCGGGCCAAGGTTAAGCCTTGTAATTCCGTGTCCTTTTGCAGTGCAAAAAGGCGCTGCCCAAAAATATTTCCATCGAAATAGGTTATTTATTTCGATTACAAAAGGGATTTTTTAAATGTACTTGGTGAATTTTCATTCTTCATTTTTTTCCAAACCGTATTTTTCGTAAATGGCTGAAAATACAAAATCCACTCGCAGGTCAATCTCAATCTCGTTGCTTTAGAACAACTCATTGCACCGAGGCTGGGCCAGGGCACGATCGAACCTGGCGGTGGCTGGGAAGGTCAGGAAATGTCAAAAGATTCCAAATTCACCGCGTGACTCATTTGAAAATAAATTTCATGCGCTCCGACTGCACGGCACAGTACAACACAGCATAGCACACGTCGTCGGTGGGAGCTGGTCGCGCCTTTCACTTATACACGTATATTTTCGACTGCGCCTCTTACCCGATCCCCTCGACCCGCGCGAACAATCGCCCGAGACTGACGCCCTGCTCTTTCTCTCCGAATTTCAGGATGATGCGGCGGTGCGCGTCCAGGGCTGCTGACTGACCTGACTCGTGGAAGGCCCTGCACCATGGCAGGCCGAAGGAAAGCAGCGGCCGGTGGTGAGGACCGCGCCGCCAACCCGGCGCGACATGCTCCCTTCTCCAATGGTAAGCCGAAATTCTAGCCGTCGAATTTTTCACTCTGCGGCTGTGGCACCGAACACGCGATGAACCCTCCGACAGCCTGTTTGGCCACTTTTTTGCATGGATATTCGCAAATCTCTTGCTGAGACCAAAGTTTTTTACATTTCAACTGGAAAAGTTAAGATCTTTCTGAAGCTAAAATAACCCAAGCGTAAAAATGTATTGCTAAACGATTAATATCAAACTAAAGAGGGGCACTATTAAATGAAAAAAATAGGCTGTCCAGACCAAGTCTTAGTCTGGTCAAACATTTACCAAAAACTATTATGTATTATCTTTAAAGTGTTACTCAGTGTTTTTATCAAAATAGCAGGTTAATTTTAGGTTTGACGCAATTGGATATGAATTGCGGTTTTATTTTGACATATCCATTCTTGAATTCCTTGTAAGGATGTAGCTGCCTTATTTGCCTGCAAATTTGAATGCGTCAATAGGCGACAATGAAAGTGACCACAATCAATGAAACACGTTGTGACGGCTGAACTTTTTTTTATCAAATTTGGTTCTGAGAGCTAAAAAAACAAACCGGTGGCAATGAGCTGTCACAATAGAGGCCTACACATTGTGATGTTTTGAGCAGAATCGAAAGAAATTCCAAGCGGTGAACGAAGAGCTAGAGAATTAACAATGATAACAAACGACGGTAAAGGGAAATGAAGGGCACAAGCTCAAGAGCGCGCCAGTATTTTGCTTGAGCTTCTCGTTTCATAAACATTGAACTATTTAACGCATTTAGAAAGTCTTTCAAACTTGTCCACTGGTTTTATATCATTGTTCTTTACCTACCATGTAAGAGAGAAGTGTAGGAATTGTTTATAGCACCTTTAGTTTTTAATATGGCTCAAAATAAAAGGCTCTCAAAGTTAAATATTGCCTACCTATGTTTTGGTTTGTGATTCACTCCATTGAGTAGATCCCGCCGTCACCACAATGATTAAAATAAACACCGCATGGAATTTCCATTTTGACTCGATTGCTTTTTCAATTTTGCATATATTTCAACACTTAAAGCGAATTGTGACAGCAAAAATTCAGTCTTTTCTAAAATTTTCCAAGGTACTTTATTATTGGTTTCTGTTTCATGGATCACAGCTCTTCTTTTTTAATTGACCTCCTACTTTCTGGTTTTCCTTAGTATCAATCTCTTGCTTTTTTTCGCAAAATCTCAGAGTGCTCAAGATACTATGACAAGCTGTTTTTTGCGCGAGTAATGTATTCCATTTTCAACTTTACTTCCCTTCGCTCGCCAATCTCCGCGTAAAAAGCGAGCGCAAAGATTGTGCACCGTCTGAAATGAATGCTTCATGAGTTTGACGCGGAGGCATGCCGCTCCAGCCAGATTGAGCAAGGGGGTCGGCGGCAGTGCAGTCGATAAGATCTGAAGCGGCGGTGGTGGTTGGTTGGTGTGTCGCAGTGCAAAGCAAAGGCCCCGTGTATTTTGCTTGTGTGGTTCGTACACCAACTTGATGCACACTCACACACGCGAGCCAGATATACATGTTAACGACGGTGGCGGCGGCCCCGCGGATGCACTTGTTGATATTAAAGATTTACAAGTGCGGGCATGCGCTGTGCTGGGGCTGCTGCTGCAAATACGGGGCAGCTATAAGCGCACCGTTTAGTCAGCCGAATCGATCCACCGTGCGGTGGTTCAGGAACCAAGGCCGTCGAACACCACTAACCGCGGGGGCCCCCGAACACCCAGGCCAGCCCCCCTCCGGAGGTGAGAGGCCGAATCCCATCCGCCAGCCGTCGGGGCCCAGCCCCCGGACGGCCGGAGGCCGAGGGCGGCAGCTGCCCTTTGGCGGTGGCCGCCAGCCAGTTGCGCACCAGCCTCTCGGCGACAATTGTGTGCCGAGAGGGATGCTCGTACAAACGCCGTGCACTCGACGCAAACGTGCTCTCTTCAGCCTGGCCTTTTTTCCGCTTTTCTTGCGGGCCCTCGCTTGTTTATCTTTTGGCTGGCTTTCTTTCTCTTTTTTTGGATTTTTGCTTCAAAATCGAATCAATGAACTCAACCACCTGCTAAGCCGCAAACAAACCTTTGCTTTAAAATTTCTCGAATCCACGATTTCTTTTAAATTTCGTTTAGATTGGAAATTTCAAATTTGCCCAAATTAAAATGCAATTTGCTATGCATATACTTTAATTTACAACTTAAATAAGATTAAGTTGACTTGGGCATGAATTTTATAAATAGTCCAGGTAGTCATTCTTTCATTTCTTCTTCTCAGATGAATACCACAACAGTGGTGACGATAGTGACGAGGACGTGATCACCGATTACTTAGCAACCACGGGCGCCTCGTCGAGCTGCGAGGGAGCCATGGCTCACCAAACCTCGGGGCCGCTGGTGCCCATCATCAGCGTCACCCCTCACTCCCCAGCATCCTTGCAATACCCAGTTCTAGGTACTTTTATAGAATCCACGCACGGGATGACTTCATAATTATTTTACGATCGTTTCCAGATGACAATATATTCCAACTGCACGCCATTCACGAGTGCATTCAGCAGATGCGCGAAACGTCGGCTCAGGCATTCAACCAACAGGTGAGAATCGGATTTCTTCGATCACACGCAACCCTACACGTTTCGTTTACAATTTACAGATGCTGCAGCTGAACCAGTATTCAAGGCTGAGCGTGTCATGCCCGACGCTGAACAACGATGGCAACCCAGAAATCGACTTCACAACGTCGGTAAGCTCATCTCCAACCCAGCAGGAGTCGAGCAGTCAGTTTGGTAGTGCTCACAACACACCACAAGGAATTCCTGCGTCTACCTTTAGAGGTGCTTTCTTCCTGTGTTAAATGTTATAAAATATTTACTAAAATATTTTCTGAATTGCAGTTAATTTAGAAGATATATTTACCAAGCGAAATGGAGATGAGCCAAAACGAAGGCGGAGTTGGACCTCATTGAGTGATGTTAATTTTAACAAGAAAAAGAAGGAACCTGAAAGACAGAGGAGGTAAGATTCTCAAGACGCGAAATACGTCATAAGCTTTGAGTTGGTTAATTTAATACTCGCAGTAGCATCAGTTTGAGCAGTATGGACTCAGATCAAGACGACCCGTTCTCGGACCAACCAGACGTGGACGCCACCAACAGCACTATGTATTTGATCAACAACAACAACAGCACTAAGTTGGCTCGACCAGCGGCCAATGCGAAGACTAGGCGCGCCAGTGGCACTTTGAGCCCTGTCAGCAGCAATCTGTGGAACCTTGGCGGTCAGTCGACTCACTCGCTCAATGAAGAGGATCTTCAAGTGAGTGGTCTCTTAACGTCCAAACAATTGAATAGCAGAGAAACTGCATCTAAATATTTGGTTTGAATTTGCTCCTCAGAACGAGTTCAACAAAGTTGTCGTGGTGAGGGGCGAAACAGAGAGATTGTTACCAGCCAGACTTCCACTGCAGAAGTCTGTGTCGACTCCGTCGATCATAGCCGTGAGGGACGTGGCAAGTGAAAATGCCGCAGCGGCCCCAGCTGAGTAAGTAGATGGTCGTATAGTTAGCAGAATGTTTATGCATGAGTTTGATTTTCTCAACAAATTTTGTATTTTGTTTTTCACAGCTTAAACTCTGAGACTGTGCATGCTACCATTCTGAATCCTACTGATAAGCATGAGTAAGTTTTATTTGTTGCTCGACAGTCAATCACGAATTTTTGCACGAGCTAGATTTTTTTTTTTTAAGTTTCACCATCAGTAGACTTTAGTTTTGTTTGTTTTGTTTGGCACCGTAGAGCAGGGGTACAAAGACCAAGTGGCACCGAAAGCGAAACTGAGGAGGATGTGCCTGGTGATATTCTCATGGAGGTTAACATTAGCAAACTGTTTCCTTATCCTATCAAGTAAGTAATTTCCTTATCAGCACTGCTATTTGTTTTGAACCCATAAAAATGTGCTCTTATCCTTTGAGTGCGAGATAAAAGGCTCAATTCGATCCTGAATTTCAGACACGCTTCTAATTATGAGCTGCATGAGGCGAAGCAAAGAAAGAGAGGGAGCATTTTCTTCAGAAAGAAAAAGGTGAGGCTTTGCCGGCATTGTGCACTAGTAGATGATTGCATGGTGTAATTGCAGGACAAGTCTAAGAAAACTGTGCATCAATGGGTGGCTGTTTCGTATGGATCGCCACACGGCTGTGACTGGTGCTCGAAAGTTCTTACCAACAAACCAGCGCTATATTGCGAAAGTGAGTACCCAGATACTTGTTTATTTTCGGGAATCGGTTTTATTCATGATTTTCTGTCGTCATTGTTATGAAATTCCTGCGGGAAGGTATGTGTCACTTCTACTCATGGCAGAATGTTTTTAAGGGTTAAAGGCGAATTGTTTTTCTTCAAAAATCAATCTGACTCAATTTTTTAGCTCTTTTCATTTGACATGTCTGGGAAGTAACTTTATTTAAGTATGATAATTTTACAATACAATAACGTTACTTATAGAAATGGAGCAAGCCTGCTTAATTTTTATCGTTCACGTTGTGTTACCGCGATATAATTAACTGGTTTTGGAAATCAGTGTTTTAAATATGTATATTTTCTAACAACGGGATATATCCTAACACCATTTGAAATGGCTCAAAGTTATAAGTACAAGCTTTCAACAATAAAGACTCCATAATGTGGCACTAGCTTACGACTTGGGGGATGCGGCAGTTAAATTAACAGCTGAAAAATATATGGTTATATCAATAGTCATTATATTGTAACGATTTAAGTAACGTTCAAATTACTGAGAGAAACCAAAACAATTATTATGGCTTTCTTCCTCCTTACTGGTAGATGCCGATCATTTTTACTCTAACTAAAGCAAAACATGTACAACAGCTTGTGAATAATTGTGACGATATTGGTGTAAGTACCTTGGAGAGTTCATTTTTACACTCGCCGATATGAAATTGTTTTTATTTCAAATTGTTAGAACGTATTTTAGAAGTCATTACAATAATTAATAACTTTTGGGTAGTTCTCATTATCGTAAAATATTTGAACTTGTTATTTCTCCAAATTCTAGATTGTGCTGTGACAGTGCATCAAACTTCATGCATGGATCAAATAGGCGAGTGCAGTAAAACAAAAACCACTAAAGTAAGTTGTTAGCCATTAATTCACATTGAACTGGTCATAACACTGACTGTTCACAGAGCAATCTTGCAAAAGTGGCTGGCGGTTTGGGCAGTCACCTACCTGGAACTAAGATGCAGGGCAAGCGCAGTTTGGGCACCGCGCCAGCGACAAACTCTAACAGGTACCCATCCTTCCCTAACACCTTAGAGCACAAAGTACCCTTGTTTAAAACAAATGTTTTTAAAAAAAAAAGAAAGTAAAACACTCAGTGCACACACTAGTTGGTTGGTATAACAGCAATTCACCATTTTTGCCGTTTTTTTGCATGTCGATTCAGTTCCTGCAGTTGATTTGATTCTTAGTTTGATTAACCTGACAGCTAATGATGAGATAGATAAAAAAAAGTTTGCCAGTAGGAAACCCCTTTTGAATAAAAACCGCACACACACAAAATAAATTCAGCATAGAAAATAAAATATACTCTCAACACACAGACAACATTCGCTATTGTGCAACGCGCAGCTTCAGTTGCAATTCTTAGTGGCAGCGAGCTTTGAAACTGTTAGCCTCACGCTAAAAGAAATTCGTTCATGTCAGCAAAATGAAGAGAGAGAAAAAATATTCCTGTGCTTTGCGCATATGAAAGCAGTCTGGCCTGATGATTGACGCGGCTGTTGTTGAACAGAATAGAACGAAATGGTCTTAACTCTGGTGCTCTAATTGTGTTGCTTTCCAACATGCTCACATGATAAATAGGAGAAGTACTTGCTATTCACAGTGGAGAAGAGTAGCAACCAAACTCGGCGTTAAGTAAGTCACCATACAAAGCAATGACTGAGTTTTTTCTATCAGAACAGTCTACTTTCCTTCTTCTCTTCGATATTATTTTGTTTACATCATTGTTGTGTTCAATCAGGTGCGACTTTTACCTCAACTTCTGTGAAACGCCACTTTTAATTTTACCACTCCATGATATTGTCCGTGTCATATCTCTGATTCAATTCACGCCTAGGACAGAATTCCATGAGACAGGTTTACCGCTTTTTTGCTAGATTTTCGCTCTGCAATTTTGTGTACATATTATTTAGTTTGAGCCAAAAATACTCACACTTATTCCTGCACATAATAGAACTGCAAAATTATAAAAATGATAACTAAACTTCCTCAGCTGATTTACACAACCATAAACAGTCACTGAGACCTTGATATAATCAATATACCAAAATTTATTCAATATTCTCTACACATTTTATTTTAATTTCAATATTAATTTACATCTTTTTATAGGTTTGTTTATTATTTGATGCTTCTTCAATTTAAAACATTTTCTGATGTGCTATTGTATTTTATTTGCTTTGGGATTTGCAACGTGTTGAATTTGTTACAGCCAAATCATAAATGAGGAAAAGGAAGCTGACCACCATCACAAACACCATGGCCACCATGACAAGTGAGAATTTAGCCGTTGCACTTGTTGACAAACAGTTTCATTCGACTTTTCAATTTTCAGCGTCTCAGATGAGACTCAGCTGTTGCATGAGTTTGTAAATGAAAGTGAGTATAGTTTTCCATGGCTACTGATTTTGAAAAATGAACAGAGAAATAAATTCATCCTATTTTCAGGCCCCATCACTGCGCAGGACCTAGACACAGATCCCTTTTTAGGATTGCATGAAGATGAGCCGGATTCGTGGACGCCGACAGTGGGCAAGGAGGTATGTGGACCACAAATATGTAGAATTGATATCTATCAATCATGCCAAATTAGGTTACGAAGCGGTTGAAGGACAAGGAAATCAAAAGACAGGAGCACATTTACGAGTTCATCCTGACGGAGAAGACCCACTGTCTGACCCTGCGGGTGATGCAAAAGGTGTTCGTTGAAGGAATGCAAAAGTACTTCCAGCTGGGCAACCTGGTTGACAGAATGTTTCCCCGGCTGATGGACCTGACTGAGATCCACCTGTCGTTCCTGCACAAGCTGCGAGAGAGACAGAAGTCGAGCGCGCCCGTGATTGATTCGATTGCTGACATCATCCTTGAGCAGTTTTCTGGAGCTGAGGCGGCCAAGCTGAAGTCAGCATATGGCGAGTTCTGCAGCAGGCACAGGTGAGATAATATTTTTTATAAATTTTAAATATATGAACGGGAACCCCAAGATAGATAGCCAATGTTTTCTGTCATTGCAGAGACGCGGTTGACTTGTACAAGGATTGTGTGCATCAGGACACGAGATTGGAAGCGTTTTGCAAACATTGCCAACTGAACCCGTTGTTGAAGAAGAAAGGAATCCCTGAGTGCATCTTGTTTGTGACACAAAGACTTACCAAGTACCCTCTTCTCATTGAACCACTCATCAAGACTGCCAAAGACAATAAGCCTGAGCAAGAGAAGCTCTCTAGGGCACTAGCCTTGGTTAAAGTGAGTTTAACGTCAAATTTGACCATCAAAGACGAAATTTTTCGCTCTTTAGGAAATCCTAGTTGAAGTTGATGCACAAGTAGCCGAGAAGGAGAAGGAGGACAGAAAACTGGAAATATACAACCGCATTGATGCTAAATCTTTTACCTCTTACAGAGGGAATAAGAAATTCAAAAAGTCAGACATCCTGTCAGCAAATAGAAAACTTAAGTACGCTCTCTCTACATTTATCTTTTTGCATATTTTACTTTCCCTGAAACCCCGTTTTATAGTGTTATCCTTTCATTGTTAGTTCAATAATAACTAATCAAAATGCTTGACGTACATTGTAGATTTGAAGGCTACGCGACACTGATGCAGGGGCGCAACAAGATGCAGCTCGTGCTGGTGATCGTGCTGTCTGACATGCTCTTCTTCCTGCTGGACAACAACAACAAGTACTCATTCTTCACGCCTGACAACAAGGCGTGCGTCGTGTCCTTGCAGAAGCTGCTGGTGCGCGAAAAGGCGGGCCAGGATACGCGCGGCATTTACCTGATCTCATCCAACCCTAACGAGCCCGAAATGTTCGAGTTGAAGGTGATCAAGCCCAAGGATAAGCTGGCGTGGATCAACGCTATCCGCGCCGCCGTCCAGGAATGTCCAGAGGAGGACGAGGAGCGGCCTGCCCTGGGCAGCGAGGATAATCAGAGTCTACTCTTCTACAAGCAGGTGCAGATTAACCAAATTATCGGTAAGTCTGGGTTATTTTTCTCTTCTTATATAAATATAATTGTCA
Source organism: Cloeon dipterum (assembly GCF_949628265.1). Classification (NCBI taxonomy): domain Eukaryota; kingdom Metazoa; phylum Arthropoda; class Insecta; order Ephemeroptera; family Baetidae; genus Cloeon; species Cloeon dipterum. Next base: position 25,406,516 of record NC_088787.1, read on the forward strand.
CATATTTAGCCCAAATTTAAACGCCTGAATCGTGTCATTGTACTAGTTAGTGTTTTTCAAAATTAAAAATTCATTAATATGTCAAATAATAATAAATCATTCACTCAAACTAAATAACTACAGCATCTTTCTCATTAAGAGAACTGAACAAAAATTGATGTTATACTTTAGGTTTTATCCATAGAAACGAAATAAATTTAAAGAACCTGCTTATTTAGTAAAATAATTAAAATCTTTGCCTGTAATTAGCTATATTTTGCTGGTTCAAAACCAAATGAAGGTCCACATTGATGCATAGTGCGAAATTCTGATTATCTTATCTTAGCTCTGAATAACTTAAAATTTAAAATCTCATGTCACACTGAATTTAGCCCAAGCAGTCTCTGAGTCTTTTTCACCAGACACGATTCAGATCCATATTATTAAGCAGCTTTTTGTCAACATTCTCAATTATTTATTGCATCCATTTAATTTAAATGATTTAATTGGAACAACACAGATTCAAGAAGTAGTAATTAGTGCCCTCCAGAAACTTCTTAGTTTTTTCGTTACTATTTTAGTTCATATTAACATTATTTGTAAATAAGCCAACTTTGCAAATATAAACACACGCACTTCCCATGTTCATATGTACATCCAAAAACATCTGTATAGGATTTGAAGGTAACAGACTTTGTTGCACTGATAGATGATTTTAGCGCGACAGCTTGGAACGCAATTTTAAACAGTCAAAAATCGTTTAAATTTATCTGAAAGTCCTAAGTGGCTATCAACCGCAGCGATTATTAAGTGTTTATTGCATTCACAAGAGATAAGTTAAGAAGTTGTGTTATCGCACACTTTCTGCATGGCCGAGAGAGAAAAAAATTATATGAGCATGTTGCTTTTAATGTGAGGCCGAACACACAACGCGTGTTCTGAGAAACGATTGCTATTCGTTATCTAACAATTTACTTTCCAACTCAGGCGTTCTGCGGCAAAAAGACTTGGAGCAGGCACTCATCCTAGAAGAGAAAATGGCCTTGCAGATTAAGCTCTTGGCCGCCTCTGGTCATGAGAACCTTCCCGATCCGCCAAACTACAGTCAAATCGTGTCTGAAGACGCCGACATCAACGCAATCTGGAAGGAAGTGTGTCATGCATTCCATGTAATTGAGCCTTTCGTTCTCTTTTTCTCTTACTAATCAATGTGTTTGACAACAGGAGATGACCCAGCTGGCGAGCACGCTCTACGCGTCAGGTACGAACTTGTCGCGCAGCGTAAGTTCAGTCGGCGAGCACCAGAGCGATGCCTATGTTTCTCCAACGCTACCTAAGCGCGCCGAGACTTTTGGCGGCTTCGATAACGCCAACAAGGAGCAGTTGCAGAGCTTTCTGACCAAAGCGTTTGGCAAGAAGCAGAATCAAAAGGAGCAGGCTACTTCCGCGTCTTCCATTCCTGAAGGAAAAGTTGCTTCACACAAGACTCCCAACGTATGTGTTTTCATTAAGATATAAATTAATTTGGTTATTTTTTTTTAATTCAGGAGCGAGGGTTGTGGAACAACTTTCACCTGGCGCCTGTCCCACCTGGCGTGGTCAATGCCAATATTTTGGCTCTGGATGGAATCTGCGAGCTGCCTCACATGATGTCTCTGAACCAAGAGCAGCAGCTGGCTGCCTTCAATCTGTCTAACTACTTTTATACAATCCTTAGCCTACTTGCAAATCAAATGACTACCATAGATAGGTGAGTGCTAAGCTGTTTCAGTTAACTTAAAGTTAAATTACTTAGTTTCTCGCTATAAGGATTGAACCTGCACCATTTGAAGGGGAGATTGTAAATTTTTTATGATGCGAAAAAGATGAATTGATTTAGTTTCTTTGTTGATTATCACTTCTTCAAGATAAGTTATTGTCATTAGGACATATTTCAAGTTTAAAAGCGAGACAAGAGCTTCAAATATCTTGTGCAATAGCAACCGGCAATTAATTGAAAGTTAAAAATATTTATATACATTAAGCTTCAAAATTAAAGAAAAAAATGGCTGTAAACTAAAATAAAGTCTGACTGCAAGAAGTCGTTGAAAATTCCCCTAAAACCAAAATTGATAATGATTCGAAAGGAAAAATAATCCTGCACACCTAAAAAACTTAATAATTTTAATTTTTCTCAGCACTTTGCTTAGCTTTTTGTATATAAATGTGATAAATCCATTTTATTTTGGAGCTTGAGGCATAGTGAATTTCTGCAGGCTGATCAATCCATCTTTGATTTAATATTCGTCCCATGCAATTGCTATTTCCCTTTTAAACTTTCGTTCTTTATCGCTCGCGCGCTGTGAATTTTGTTCGCGCGAGTGAACGAAAGAACGAAAGCTTCTATAAATTGCAAAAATACAATTCCGACGTTTTCCAGAACCCGGGCAAATTAAATGTGGTGCATGTTACAAATTCACTCCTACAAAATGTACCAATTTACTAATGAAATCTCATCATTTTCAGCTTACAAGCCACACTCTCAGTGATTAAGCAGATGCAGGAGGACCGAAAGCCGGTGTATCGGCACAACCAGCAGCTGGAGGAGCTGCGGAATCTGCAGGACAAACTGACGCAGGAGCGCGAGGCGTGGACGAGGATTAAGGAGGCAGAGGAACGCGATCTGGAGGAGCGCCGCACGGAGCTGGTCAAGATGCAGGAGCGGCTGAATTACGAGCAGGCCGACATCATCCAACAGCGGGAGACGCTTCACCGCCGCCTTGAGATGCTCACCAGCCAGAACATCTTAATCAGTCCCAATATGCCGATGATGATCTCGGCTAACAACGCTGACACCTCTAGTGGCAGCTGCGCCACCGACGTTGAGTCGCCCAGCGCGCCTCCTTCCGCAGCGACGGCCGCGTCGACGCCGTCGCCGCCCGCCGACGTACGGCGTAAACTGGACGGAAAGTGGAAGACACAGACGCAGCCGCCAAGCAACGGCTCCAAGAGCAGCCTGCCGCCCAACCTCATCAGCGCCACCAACATGCAGAAAACTGGCCAGGGCGTGCAGGTAAAACGCGAAAAAGTATGTAGCAATCATTTTACCCTTTTCCACCTGAGGTTACTAACGATGAAGGAATGCTAGTTTTTTGTCTGGCAGGAAATGCTTGCGGAAAAGACCTAAATGTTTATGAGGGTGATGATTTTTTTTGCATGGAGAAATTTTATTAGAGATAAATTTTTAAGACAATGCTTTTATTTTGTTTAAAAGGCTGCAATTTATCAGGAAACCCCATGGTCCTTCCTCCCTTAAAATTATATTTTTATATCATATGTATACACTTATGTGATGTTAACATGAACTACAGTCAACTTTTTCCATCTAGCGCTGCTTTCCAGTTTACATGCTGGACAAATTCTTATTTGATGTTCATTCTCACATTAATGTATCATAAGTCAACTCAATTTATTTATTTATTTATTTTTTTTTTTTTTTTTGGAAAATCTAAATATCAATTAAAAAAAGATTTTTGGTTCAATCACGATTTTTTTTGGTGTATTTATTCTCCTTGACAAGACTAACCAATTGGTTGGTCACCTTTTAAGAAATCTCATAATTTCCTTAATTTTTACATTCTGCCAATGAAACATTAGAAATAGTAATTATTACAAAAAAATGGTTGATTAAAGCTGATTAAATTTTCTTTAATTCACATTTATTAATTCATGATATTTTAAAAATATATAATTTTATATTAAAAAAATTAACATTGATTTTTAATACTTTTTCCAATTTTGGCCTTATGGTGAAATATTCCTTAAATCTTAAAAATTATTACAGATTGTTTTTTTGAAAACATTCCAACCCGTTGGCAATGCACGAGCATTTTACTGAGTATTGATAAAAAAATATACCGTACAAAAATTGAGAAATAATAAAAAATATTCGTCTCGACAAGGAGAGGCTGCATAACAACATTCACAATGATTGGAAAAAAATCAATTTTAAAGAAATGACATGGACATGCCCATGAGACCCAATACTAAGGTTTGGCTTCATGGAAGCACTCCTCTGGCGTTAAATTTTTTTTATGAAAATATACGTGTTTGATGAAAATAATAAATAATTTAATTTCGGTTAATATGCTGGGTTTCCTTATTAGTGTCATCAAATTGATAAGTTTAAAATTTTCTATATTTGCATGCTAATATAATTTTCTGATGATGGTTCATATCCCGTTTCAAAATGGGGTATGCATGGGCATCGCCCAAGGTTTGACGCATGGGGAAATTTGCATAACCTTATTTATATGTTTACAATAATTCCACATAAAAGGCTTTGAGTAGTTATTTTAAACTGACAAAATGACATTGAAATATAGATATTTTAATTGATTTTCTACGTTCTACGGGGAAAACAACGAGATGGTGTTTTCCCCATTCAATTTTTCACCGCTTCACTGCTTCATTTAATTTTGCAATTTTAATTTCCATTCAAATTCTACCAACTTCATAAAAATTGTATTAAAATACCCTACTTATTCATATTCAAAGTGAATTAATTATCATTCATAATTTTCCAATTTATAAAAGTTGTTGAATACTTACTGTCTTTGTTAAGCAGAAAATATATTTATGGTCAAATATAATAAATAAAGTTAATGAAGTTGCCGCTTCAAACTAAAAACATTCATTGCAATGTATATTTAAAATTTTGAGGATAGACATGTATTTACTCGATTTGCATGCCATGGATATCACTAATTGTTCTGTGTCAATCAGATATATCATTATGAACCTTAAGACAATTTGTAATTGTAGATTTTGTTGTGAACGGTGTGTAAAGTATCATATTTTGAAATGTTCAACAAAAATAATGAGTCTAAGAGAAGCAGCAAAGAGTTGTGAAAATTGATACAGACGATTGCGTTTAATAAATTATTTACTAAAATGTATTTTTTAAAACTAGAATATTATATCTTATTTTTATTATTATCGATTTTACTACTGCTTGTGATTTGCAATGATCAGATAATTTTCCTCTTTTAAGTCTGAAATGGAATATGTCAGTTAAAAGGCCTCTTAATTTTGTGCATGCAAAAGTTTGAATTGAAACGGAATTATCTCTCACGCAGAGCTAACAGACGTTGCGTTTGGCGCACTGGTTTCAGGTGAAGCAGCAACTGCCGTTGAAGCTGGCCAAGCTTGGCAGCGGGCTGAGCTCGACGTCGAGCAGCGCATCCCTCCTGCAGCAGCAGCAGACTCAGTCACACGGCGTGCAGCAGATGCTGCCAATGAAGCTGAGCCAGGGCGAGGGTCAAGGGCGGGTGGGCATGGTCGGCTCGCCGGGCAGCGGCTACCAGCGGCTCAGCTCGAACAGCTTCGGCCCTGCGTCGGTCAGCCCGAAGGAGGCCGGTGGCGGCCACGCGGCCAGCGCGCCCACGCACGTGCGCACCGGCAGCAGTCCGGCCATGATGCAGCAGCACCCGGTCGCCGTCGGTGCCACGCTGCCCTGGGCCAACACTGAGGCGAAGAGTAACTCGAAGGCGTCGCCAAAATCCAGCGAGGAGGAGGTCATCTACTTCTAAGGAGCTTCTTCCACACTAAACACTTAATTGTCTCTCTCAAGCAGGCCTAACGTTTGTCCGCGCCTTTTTTACGTCTTTGTTTTAATCGCTTTCTTATATACATATTGTATACACGTACACAAGCATTCCGACTGTCTCTTTTAACTTGTTTGTTTTTTTCGAGGAGGAAAGGAAACCAGCAGGATCTTTACAACTTGCTCGCAATAAATACAAGTATGCTCGCGTTTTGTGTTGTATCGCATAGGCATTCCGCAATAACCGTGACATCAATTGAAGAACTGTGAATTGTATGAACTTAGACGTAATATTTATTTTGTCACCGATGTTCTGTTTTCCGGTCTCTCTCGAACCTTGAGTTTTATTGTTGACAAAAGTGTTGCTTCTTTTGAGAACCGTTCAATCTTCAATTGTAAACAGAATGATTAATTTTCCAAACAAAGCACTGTATACTCCAATCATTCCATGGAGCAGTATGGATATTCGTATATTTTCTCTTTCGCTCTTCACTAATAGTTCTGTAATAAGATCCAATAAAAATAAACATAAAATTTATGAATATAAGTACATTCTTTTATTTTTTTCAATAACCAAAAAATCCTGACAGTTGGAATCTTATTCCAAATGGGGGACAGTTAATTTTCAGTCTGATCAAAGAAAAGTTTACATTAATGAAGTAAGTTTATTGTGTACAGCACTTCTAAAATATGTAAGGTGCAGATACATAAAAATAGATCCTAAAACAAGCGAGTAACTGACTTAGAGGAAAGAGTAAGAAATGGCTTTTTCGAAAGCGTCGTCTTCATCGTCGCTTGGTGTGACGTGTGCATCTTTGAAGTGCTCCTCTTGTTCGGCTGCGCTTGCATCCACCGACACGGCCAGCCCAAGGGTCAGGCACGCCATTTTCGGCAGCTTCTCAGCGTTAGCTTGCAGCTGCAGGTACATGGCCTCCGCCTTGCAGAGCATGGCGTCCCGGTCGATATTCATCGACAAACTGTTCACATGCTGCAACACACAAAAAATGCATTAGTTTCAAGTGTAATGACAGACGTTTGAACAGATAAAATTGAAACACAAGAATTTTCCTGAATATTGTGTATATAAGAGAACTAATATATCAAATAATGGAGTAGTTCTTAGGATAATTTAAGAAAAATTGATGATTTTATGTTAAATGCTACATTAAAATACTTAATATTTAAGTTAATCTGATGTGCAGTCTGATATTTTAAAATTTTTGGTACGGTTTTGCTATTTTGAATACATTTAATGAAATTCTGAAGGTTAATGATCTGCAAAAAAGTGATAGCTTACAGCAAGGATGTCGGAGAGTCCATTATCATTTGCCATGATTTGTTCACGCTCAGTCTCAAGAATCGCAATGCAGAAAAGGAGGTGGAAGTTGGGGCATGGTAGGCCGGTCCAGAAAACCTGCGAAAAAAATTACACGCCTGGTCTCAAATTAAAAAAAACTAGAGCAAACCTCCCAGATGATCATGATGTCCTCGTTTGAGAACTCCCTCTTGAAGAGAACAAGTAGCCATCGGAAGCAGAAGAACAGGTTGCCAGATTCGTGGGCGTTCAGGTAGTTGGCCAGCTCTGGATCCAAAATCTGCAGCAGACAGGCCAGCTGCAGAAGCTGCTCCTTCATACTTGTCTGCTCCATCATGAAATTGCCCATCTGATAGACGGAGGCAAAAGTCTTAGAACTAGATTGTGATGAGGAGAGTGGAAATTAACGCACCGTGCGATCCATGAACCCTACGAAGCACCAAAACGCGTCAGGCTCGTTGTCCATAAGCATGAGAATGGGACTGAGAAGGTCACTCATGCCCTGCACGTAACCCAGGTCGAAATTGTACATCATGTAGCTCATGAGGATGTTGTTTAAGCTGTCAAGGTGTGGATTCCGGTCACCAGCAAAATATTCAAAGGTGCGGTCTGTCCGGTTAACATCTTTGCCTGTAATATGATAATGCGTAATGAATTTAATTATTTCGTGACACAATACTTTTCCGGAATTGATGTTTTGCTAACGCATATTTAAAACAAGTCTTGACATTACCAATTTTTCTGCGATTTCTTATTACTTAGCTTAGTATAAACCTTGAACTTACTTATCAGACTTTTTCTATCACGGAATAACGAAAAGCGCTCCTCTTGACCAGGAGTGATGCTCTGCCATTGCTGGCAAAGGGTTTGGTACTCTTTGATTTTCATCCTCCTCAGTTCTGCTGCTTCAGTGTGATTTAATCTGAAGGGTAGGTAGTTCAGCAAGTATTTCCAAACGTCGTATCGAAGTGAATGATCAATGCCCTAAAATAATTTGATTTATTGTTTTTAATTATAGGGTAACAGAAGAAAGCTCACCCCTCGGAATATGGTCTGCAGAAGACTTGCGACTCTGGAGATGGTGCCGTCATCATTTGCATGCCTCATCCACTCCTCAACCGATAAAGGAGGTCCTCTCATGACCTCAGGTCTGAAAATGAAAGTAAAACATTAAAGATTGATTAAATTCAGTTAGTGGAAGGTAACTTCTATTTAAAACTTGTGTTTGTTAAATTTAATCAGAGCTAGATGTTTGGAAAAAAATGTTGAAAACCGTAAAATTTTTGTGAAACAAATAAAACTATTTTTTAAACTAACAAACAAACATTGGATGAAATCTTGAGAAATTCCTGTTTTAAATATTTGATTATTTAGTGTCAATTTATGAATAGTAATAATTTATATTGATTATAGCTAGCAAAAGGAATTCTAATACAATTAACGATTTAGAGAAGGAATTAAGTTTTATGATTTTTTACCAACCTCGGTGACATGCCCAATGAGGGCTGCTGAGGGGTGGTTGCGATCACCTCATACTCCTCACCGTGCGAGAGGCCGTGGTTAATATTAGACGCACCCTCTGGCCGCGCAGAACCGGTCAGGCCAGAGGCCACCGCACCAGTTAATTTCGAAAAGGCGGTTAGCGTCGTCTCAAAGGGTCTGTCATGCAGGTCTTTCATGAAGCGAGCAACCAAATTGCCTTGCTCCCCAAACAGATCCAACTCTGCAAACGATTTGCTCAGTTCGCGGTTCACACTACCCTGAAACCAAACATTTAGACGTTAGGCTAAGTCAAAACAAGTAATTGAACTCAGAGCGCTGTTACGAAAGCACAATAGGTGAAAATGTTATCGTGAATACCTTGACGTAGTATTTTTGCCTGGATCGACGCGACTTTTCCAAAATAGCATAGCTTTTGAAAGAAGAAATAAAGTTGTAGGCATCGCCGTTCTGGAAATCGACATCAAAGGTGGTGTTGTCTTTGAGGTCGAAGAACATTTTGTTTGAGTTCCGCCTCAGCTGTAGACTTTTCAAGTCGTTTAAGTTGATCCAAATTTTCTTTGACTCCAATTTCTCATCTGATTAATAGAAAATATTAATGTATATTAGCATATAAGCAAGTAATAAGTCCAGAATGAAATTTACCATTTCCTGGACTATGCTTAGGTTTCTCTGTATTGACAACTTCCCACTCAGTTGGGTCCGATTCAACCCGTAGGCTTTTCTCCTCAGGCACCCACAGGATCCAACGATCATTGTTCTAAATAATCATAAAAAATCCTATTTAACATTAAAACTAAGAAATGCTCCCTCAAATCCTAACAATTGTCTTTAATTTTTTTTTTTAATTTCACCAATGTTTTGCAGGTTTTGGAGCAAAAACATGCCGCAAAAACACGTTTTTTTAATTCCCAAAACATTCTCTAGCAGCATGATTAAGCGAAATGGGCATGCAAATATTTAACAAATTTGACACTGCAATTAACAACAGAGCATTTCAAGTGTTTGAAAATTAAAACACTAAAAGTAAAGGATAATAACTTATTATGTTATTTTACTAGTTAGTTCTTTGTAATATTTTTGGAATTAAATTAAATTTGGATATTACATGTTCCAGAATGTGCATGGTTCCGGAAGATATAAAGCTGATGAAATTGGCGGAGGAACCGGCAGCCTCGCGTTCCCCATACCTGTCCAGACGTCTGATGATCACTCCATGGTGGTTGTACACCTCCTGAATTACATAAATTTTTATAATAAAACATGCAATAATAACCAGGAAAAATCGAACCTTTGCTTCATCAGGCGCCTTGTCCATTGTATGTAGTTCAGTGCTATCGAGCCCAGCTGTTTGATATAAAATTAGATCCATTAATATTTAAACAGACAATATTTTCTCTTGCTTCAATAGAATGAAATATTGACAGTCATTGATCTCAGTCAAAAGACGCAGTTATATTTGAACAAAATGAGATTAAGATTAAAGTGATAGACGCGGAAGAATATTAAAGCGATTAATCACAAATTTGATAAATATCAAAATCATGTTATTCAGCGCTCTGGTTTTACTGCTTATTGCGTAATAAATGAGTCAAGCAAACCAAGTCAACAACAAACACTGTGTGCTATGATATGATATATGTATATATGCTTTCAAGGATGCGAAGTTCAACAAGATAAAGCCAATTACAAGCTATGTCGTTAACTATAGCAACCTGATAAAAATACGATGGCACCGCGCTGATTTCTCCAAGCCTCCCTCACTCGGGGGTGACCAGGTGAAAGTTTGAGGAATCCTTCCTTCTCCTGTGCAAATTGTTAAGTGCTGACGCTGAACGATTAGGTCGAATTCAGGTTGCTGACTGAAAAGATAAAAGATGAGGACAGGTTTTCCTGGAGGTGTACCACCTCTTTCTTGTTATGGTTTTCGTTAAGTGTTAAAAGACACATCAAGTTCGTCTGCGTTTGTCTTTCGAGTGTTGGCAACAATGATTTAAATGGAGGAGTGTGCAAGTGACGCACCCTTAATAATTGTCTGTAATTTAACCAATCAGAACTGGGTGTGTGGCCACATTGTTTGCGGAGTGGGGACACGGGCGCAGGCATTGGACATTTCCTAAAGTCAGCGCCTTTTAATTTTAGCCTACTCCTTAATGTACTACCCATTTTCGTATTTCGTATTCAATATTATCATACCACGGTCACGATTGGCACCGGCTAGAGATTTCGCTCAAATTAATTTTTGGTTTTCAAGACAGCTTGATCCTGGAAAGTGGAGCACTGCAATACACAATTAGACTCGTCGACTTAATATTTTTCTTCTATTGAAATGGCACTCTTAGCTTCTTCGAGGGTATGAGTTTAATTTTAATACACATGTTTCTACGTAAAAATTGGCCAGAAAGTTATGATTGGCATAATGAAACTTTATTTTATGAAATGTTCAGAAATGTTTGCAAAATCAGCAAGCACTGCCTTACCTTAATTTATGTGCAGTTGTAGATGTGTATGACGAAATGTATGATACCTTTTTTAACATTTTCAGTTGGTGATGCTTGGAGTGAGGAATGCTGCTCATCCTGTTGCAAGGATCAACGTGCCTAAGCAAAACTTGAGATCATCCTTAATTTACAATGGAGTTCAAGTCAGGTGTAAGGGATACGCGCCAATCAATCTGGGAGTGATGTTTGTTCCTGAGCAAGAGGTCTGAGTTTAAAATTATCAAATAAAGATTATATTAACTAACGAATTATGCGAATTACATATTATGTAACTTCAGGCTTGGATTGTCGAGAGGTTTGGAAAGTTTCACAGGATTCTCCAACCAGGCCTCAACTTCCTCATTCCTGTCGTGGACAGAATCAAATACGTGCAGTCACTAAAAGAAATCGCCATTGACATTCCATCGCAGAGTGCAATCACGTCAGGTACATACATTCTTTGAATTTTTACTTCTTGCTGTGAAGCCTGGGTCATATTTATCTTAAATTTATAGACAACGTTACCTTGAGTTTGGATGGAGTCCTCTTCCTTAGAATTCTAGATGCCTTCAAAGCGAGTTACGGTGTGGAAGACCCTGAATTTTCCATCACACAATTAGCACAAACTACGATGAGGTGTAGATAAATTGGCTGGCTGCTTTACGAGATTTTAATTAGCAAGCTTTTTGCAGATCTGAGTTGGGAAAATTGTCTCTGGACAAAATTTTCCACGAAAGAGAGTCACTGAACGTGTCTATTGTGGAGTCTATCAACAAAGCTGCACTCTCCTGGGGAATCACTTGTCTTCGATATGAAATCCGTTAGTAAAAACTTAATAATATTTACAGCTGAAAAATCTGAAGTACTAAGTGAATCCAGAATGTTGTATCGTATTTTAAAAATAATCATGTTGAGGTGATCGCCTGGTCTTCAAATTTAAATAACATAACTACTCCTATTTCCTCTAAGCATTTATAAAACCTGATTACTATTATGAGTGTCCTATTCGACAGGTGACATCATCCTGCCTGCCAGGGTGAAGGAAGCCATGCAGATGCAGGTGGAAGCGGAGCGGCGCAAGCGAGCTACCATCCTTGAATCCGAGGGAGTGCGGACAGCAGATATCAATGTAGCCGAGGGCAAACGCCAGTCGCGTATTTTGGCATCTGAGGCCGATAAGCAGGAGCAGATCAACAGAGCAGCTGGTGAGGCCACAGCAATCATGGCTGTTGCTGAGGCTAAAGCCAAAGGCATCAAACTCGTTGCTGAGTCTCTGAAGTCGCAGGTGAGTTGGTGTACTGCATCATCGTTTGAATGTGTGGTTCAAGCACTTCTATTGATCTAGTTTTCAATCTAAATTTCAGCTTATTTGAATCAAATTTTTAAGAAACCAATTAGATCAATCCAATTGGCTAACGTTTTACTTGGAGCTGGAACGTCTCGACTCGCTTTTTCAAATTTATTTTATTTTCTATGGACCTTATTTTCTCCCACTTACTTTTCTCTGTGATCATTCTATTTAATTTCAATCTTTTTTATTTGACGTCCTCTGCCGCACATTACGGACATTTTAGTTTACATGACTTTATTTGTGTCTCTGTATTTCTGTCACTCACTCGTTTCCACCGCTCCCCAGGCATTCTTCTCAGTTTTAAGGCAATGGGAGATATTTGAGCATTTCTGCAATATATTACTGCCTGCCCACTGACAGCAATGGCAAAAGGTGGTTAGTAAATCTGCTTGAAATGCTCAGAAAGTTCACTCCAACTCGTCACATGCTGGTTTTCGCACCTTTCCAGCGGTTTTAGGGACAAACGTTTAAATCGAAGATAAAGTGAAAATATTGCCACTTAGGGCCTTATTGTAAGCTCCTCTGCGGCTACTCAGGCCCCATGTTATCCGCTTGGCGGTGTGATTGACCCCTCGGTAAGCTCATATCCCACGGGATGTGCTGAGCAGAGGCTCAAGGAAATAATCCAGAATATATTAAATATATTTTAGCAATCTTGAACTAATTTTCATTGCCTTCTATTATTTTTTATTGCAACAATAGAAAAAACACAATTTTCTCAAACTAGTATTTTCCATACAGCAAGGTAACAAAGCTGCCAGCCTGACCGTGGCTAGTGATTACGTGGACGCGTTTAGGCACTTGGCCAAAACCAACAACACAATCATCCTTCCGGCTAACGCAGGAGATGTTAGCAATGCGGTTGTTCAGGTTAGTAATCAGTAAAATTTAAATAAAAAATTTTTGACTTTTTTCAAATGTGTGAAAATATTTTATTATGTTCCTGAGAAAATAGTTTTGATTAAATCGAGGCCTAATTAATTAAGAGAGATATTATCCAGGCTGGAATGAAAGTTGAACTTTCCTCATCATTAAAAATCGTTAAATTTATTTTACAATGGCTACTCCCATAGGCCAATAACAATAACAATGGATGGATGGCTAGCAAGCCGAATAATTGTATAAAGAACAAAAAATATTACATACTCTCTTTCGGTGCATTAGCTGTTTTGGCCTTGTAGGCCTCATCAATAGTATAGTAGCCATTGTAAAATCAAATTAATAGTTAAATTCACCCCCATAAGGGTTTTCATTTCAAGTTAAAGAATAGTCTACAACTTTCGCCATATATTCATATGAAATCTTAAATTACAAGATCAATCCCTGTCATTTCAAGCCCCTTTGACACATATTTTTAATAAAAGATGAAAGTGTCTTAACAGTTTTTGAAAATGCAATAGGGTATAAGTTAAAAGCGCCCAAAATTCTCATTTCATTGATCCTTATTGTCGGCTGATCCCTGTCGTCATCTTATGTCTTACAATTATTATTACTCATCGATTAACGACCAAAACCAATCAGTGACTAACTCATAATTATCAGTTGCGTGTCGTTCAAGCGCAGATCTTATTGCTAGAAACTTGAGTTCAATGTAACTCTTTATATAAATCTGGTTAGTAAAATTGATCAAGATTCTAGTAGGAATAGATTAAATTGAAATAGCTATTCCTCTTCTCTTCTAGAGATGTAACCGAATTTGAATTTTCCTTCCTCAGGCGATGTCCATCTTCAAACAGTTGAATCAAGGCAACAGTGGTGCCTCTTCATCTGAGCTGCCTGACTTAGCGGAGTACTACAGCGATGATGAGGAACGAGCCCAGGCGCAGCTCAGAGCTGCCAAGAAGACTGGCAAGCCAACCATAAATTAGCAGGAAAATGCTTCAAAAAAGCGAGGAAAGTGTGGACTGTTTCTAAATAAAAAATGTTGAGCCATCAAAACGCGTTCGTCTCGTTGAAAATTCAATTTTGCAAAATTAGTTTCTGGGCAGGAGCTGTAAAAGAGCCATAAATTTTATGCCGCCGTCAAGCGCTGCAACTTGGCAGTGACACGAGCGTAGTATGCCATTCTCAGTCGTGACACGTCGGCCGGCTGCGTGTGCCCGCTGGCCGTTTTACGTGCGTCCGTAAAAAGACGCGGCGGCCGGGGCCCCTTGAGAGACCCAGAGAAAACAAAGCAGGAATTGCTCCCTAGGCTGCGGCCCCGACATGCGACGCGCGTTCAAACGGAAAGAGCAATAAAAGCCGCTTATTATGGATTTTCAGCATTTCGTTGGTTTTATTTGTTAAAACAGGAGCGAATTTGAAAGTGAAAAATATATCACAAACTGTGAAACAAAGTCGAGGGCTGTGAAGAAATTAACACCACTCTGCGTGAGATTGTCTGGGTCGTATAATTAAAAATCTATAATGCATGTTTTCTTGACGGTGGTCTAATTAAAAATTCTCTCTGGCTGCACGTGGATATATAAGTATCAAATATTCAAGCGCTCGCGCTTCGCGAACATCTTTGCGTGCGCGCCGCTTTTAATTGAACTCTGTGAGCGTTGCTCTCTTAATTATAGAAGCACAATCCACGCGACTTGAGACAAGAATCGCGAATTAATCGAAATACGCCGCCTGCGCACCAACCACCGAAGTGAATCAAATTAGTGAAATATTTATACAATATTCGTCCCAACCGCAAAAGCTATATCAATTCGTCTAACTGCTTACAAAGTGACACTGATAAGAATTGTTGTGGAAGAACACGTCAATTTTCTCTCGCTTATTTTTATTTTCTATGGTGAGCTGTGACAAAGAAACAAGACGAAATGTCACAGGTCGGAGGACAAAATTGGTATAGGGTCTTGCAAACTTAATGCAGGGGGGGGGGGGGCAAAAATTTGGCGTTTTCCTCCACCGAGAATTTCTAATTTCTAACATTTGTGACCTTTATTAAAATTCGATTGCCAATTTCCTTTTACCCTGCATCGTTGGTCGAATTACTACAATGTCTTTTTCTGTGTGTGATTGTGTGCGGTGCAGACTTTCGGGAAGAATAAGCAACAAAATGTCTTGAGCGGGGTTGGACCTTTTTGTTCATTATTTTTAAATGCATTTTAATATAGGAGTAAATAATCTAGGCTACTATTCATACACGTGATAATGATATATATGTAATGTGTGTTCTTAGCGTTTAAAGCCTATTAAAAAATGAGATCAATAATATATTCATGTATATGTTATAGAAGATGTTGCTTGTTGCTAAACCAAAAACGGCGACGCCTTAAAACACCACCAAATCAGCCTTGAAATCGTGTTTGCAAAACTCACATCGATTCAATTTCAACCCCAATATGCGTAATTTGATATGGTGTTAGATTGCAGCAGACTTGCAAACTAAATGCTAAAATCTTTCCACACACATAGTTAGTATTATTGTAATATAACAGTGCTAGAATTCTCTACACGATGCAATTATTTAATTTTTACATTTTGAGTTTCTCGGGAAGTGTTCAAATCGCCTTTCTCTCGCGGTGTGTATATTTTAAGATCGTGTATATATCAATTAAACTCGTGGGACTTTGGACCATTGAGACGAGAACATCGATTTGGAGCAGAAACTAAATGTATCTGTTCAATTTTACTTGCTTTTCAAGGACAGATCAAATTTATTGCAAAACGGATTCCGTCAATTAGGTTTCGTGGTCCTCGTCCTACTGGTTGATTTGGGATGATGTGTAAATATTTGTTCATTACTTAGCAATACACTTAGGTACATAATGATATTATGATAATTGAATATACGCGTAAATTTTATCTCGTCCTCAAGTCCTCATAGTGAGTGTGAAACTCTCCTCTGCTTTTTGTATTATGCTCTGCTGCAGCGAATGCGCGCGCGCGTCAAACCTTGATCTCAAAACCATCAGTCTGTGTGATTTTACAACGACTTTTTGAAACTCTTCTAGTATTTATTTTAAATTGCTCGATCTCGGCTCTATATAAGAATAATGTTGCTTTTATTTCTCGTGTGTATAATATCATTTTTTATATTTCATATAATAACGTATCTCAACAGTTTTTAGACATTTTCTTTTTAAATATATTCGCTCAACCTTACTCTCACGCTGTCAATGTGACACGTTTAATATTAAATTGCTTATTATCTGATTTATTATAAGCGGTGTTTTATCCCTCATAGCTTTTCCGATGCAGCAGTTTAGTGACAAAGAAGGATGTTTTTTGGCGGTATTAGTCCAGGTGATTCAAGGGGAGAAATTAAATGTTTTTCAAAAATTTTCAAATACATCGGTTCAAAAATTTGCTAATTCAAAAGCAATTTTCTTTTTTTAAAGCTGACAAGAAAAGTCTTCAGATTCTGCATTTTAGATTTTGGCGATCATAGAATTGGTGTACCAATAATGATGTGAACCACGTATGTGGTTGACATTTTTCGATTCAACAATTTTTGTGGAGATTTAAAAAAAATGCTCAAAATTATTAAATGAGACGAATTGATCAGTATGGGTAATTTTTTAAGTTAAATCCCATCATGATTTTTAACCTTCGGTGCCACATAGCCAAACCAAAATTCACTCATGTTTTATATATCTTAAATCGTTGGATGCTACACAAATTCATTTATTTCGCCCAAAATCAAACCTTATAAATCCTAAAATTATCTTTGCCAGCAAAGCATTTCTTAAACAATAAATCAGGAGTGAAAATAATATAGATTAATATTTTTACACCCTTTTTTGAACGCTACTGAATAATGTTACCTGTTGCGATGATAACACCCAACTATGTTCACTTCTAATCGAACTACATCCTAATATAATAACGGAGAGTTTATGAGTGTTGTCGGTAATATCTTTCGATCGCTATACACGCCACAAGTATTGCTCAGTTTGCGAGACAGCTATATTTGGTCCACAGTGGTGTTCTCAGTGAAGATTGCTTCAAATTTCTCATCATCATTAGTTACATTTATAATTGTGTGTCATTTCAGAAGATCAGCGCGTGAGTCTACAAATTGATGTTTTCCTCATGATGTGCGCGCAACTTAATTGTTCAGATCGAAGGGGAACGACCGCACGACGATATAATTGAGATATTATATTACAAATCGATCACATTTCAGGAGCGATGTACAGATTCGAATCAGCAGAGGGGTTAGTTAGTGTGTGTGTGTGTGTGTGTGTGTGTGAGAGAGAGAGAGAGGCGTAATCGGAGAGCGCAGTGCTGAGAGAAAGAGTTTGTCTGGAAGATTTCCCGTTGCTTGGGTAAGGTGTTTGTTGGTGTTTCAGGTTATTTCATACACATTTAGCTATATAATCTCTTCCTCTGGTGTATATGTGTGTGAATGTATAAAACGTAAACGCATATTGCAGCTTCGATCGCAACTTGAGTGTCCAACTGCGTGTAGTCCGAGTGCAACTTTTGTGAGACGCGACACACTCACACACGCGGGTGCTACAGGTAGTTTGGCTTGCACAGACAGCAGAACGAGCCCATGCTGCGGTACAGCGAGCTGCGGCGCCGGCGTTTGCTCCACTTGCTCACCACCTCGTCGCCGCCCAAGCCTAGCTGCCGCCCTGCAACAGTATCGACACCAGAAAATAAAAGTCACGTCTTTGTATTGAGAGACAATAAAACCAAAGGGATATGGGATTAAAATTGGTACATTTGTCCCTACCTACATTTTTACAAATTATTGTCAGTTCTACTGAAGAAACATCTAGTATCACGAATTCCCGAAACTGGAGTACTTGAATATATTTTCAAAGTTGCAGGTTAATTTATTTGTCTCTAAATGTGAGTTTGGTAACAAGACAAAAATTGCAGGAAAATTATCAGACATTCAAGATCAATTCTAAAAACTAGTCAAGAAATACACTCTACTCAAAACTAACATGTACTCGAAATTTCTGACAGAAATTAAATTCGACATAAATCCAATCTGAAAATATTCGAAAAAAAAAATCGATTTTTGGTAAAATAATAATGGTGACGACTTTCCGCGCATTTTAAAGAATTCTGAATGATGGATATTGCCAAAAGTTTGCTGGCTTAAAACTAAAAAGTTATGTTACCACTTCTCGTTTGAGCAAGTAAAAAAATTTCAATCAAACTGATTTTACAATGGCTTCTCCCCTAGATGAAAAATTTTAAGCCACCTAAAACTTCCAATATCCAATATCTGCTCATTTCAAGACTTCCTGGTAAATATTTTTAATAAAATAAAAGAAATTTTCTATATTTAGCACTTCTGAATGATCAGAGTGTGAGAAGAAATATTGGTCTCCCTTGAAATAAATATAAAATGTTTGAAATCGTAAGATGTTGGTAACTCGCTGCGTGCAAAAGAGAAACTGAACAAGAACCTAAAAATGTTTCATCGTTTGAATACTCGCATTTATTTATCCAAACTTTAAATTTAACTCCTTAAGCCTCTGGGGTCTTTTGCAAGATGGGAGTAAATTTATCAGAGTTAAACTGTTAAAGATTAGATTGAAACTGTCATAACCTAATTGTTTAACGAAGCGAGTTACGACATCACTGGAGATGCATCAAAAGTTTCTGACGAGTATGTCTTTGTCATAATTCCTGCGTCGTTCTTTGGTGCGTTAAGTTTCGCCCGGGCCACGCATACTTGATTTAACTTTGAGTGATTTTCGCCTAGCATTGTTAAATTCCGTAAATGAGGCCTGGAACTTGATGACTGCCCTTCAAAAGTTCGCACACGAGATTAGCAGTCGTTATATTCCAGCTTCTGGGGAAAATGAGCGCGCACGCCATTGAACTTCCGCTGCCAGCTTCATAATTCAAACTTGTTCCCAAACACAGCGAGCGTGGCACTCTCCTCCTCCTTCGCCCGCGCAAAAGACAAAAAACGAAAAGTCTAACAAGCTAAATTAGCAAGTTGGCGTGTTTGCTTTCCGCTCTCGCGGGAACGTCGCTTCAGAGATTAATCTACGCTCACCCAACTCGCTTTCAGCAAACAAGACATCATGCGTATTATTCCCTGAGAGCGTTTACTCCCTCTCGTACGACGAGAGAAAGACACGCAGAAGCAGCAGCAGCAACGCGTCTACCTTATTCCGTTCACGTGACCTTCCAACTTTTCCGCCCAAATTAAACAGGTGAAAAAGCACATGCCTCCAGCTGCGCCGAGAAAGCAAGCTGACGTACATACAAGCGATGACGGTTTGTCTAACTTCGTATAAATTGCGTTAACTCGAGGTGGGTAAATTTAGAATGGATAAAACTTTTGGCCTTTGTTGTAAAACGAAGTAGGCGATATATATCAAAAGCGGCAGTCGGAGGAAATTGTCAGAGTGGAATGTACATGAAAACTCGACATTGTGTTGAATATTCTCGATTTTTTTTCTTTTTACTTCGAGCAGGCTAAATTTATTGTCTTTGTTTTTCACAAAAAAAATCATCATGAAATTGAAAACAGGAGAATTTGTAATCTTTTGTAGAAATTTAGCTTTCAAAAGTTCTGTTTATTAATTAATTAAGCTCGTAGCTTGTATAATGTTGCTCGTCCGTGATATTCGTTTAAATTTAATCAGGAAAGCAGAGAATTGCACCAACAAATCCGATGCTTCGAAATTTTCCCCTTTTCCCATATCGATTTTTTTAGAGCCAGGCAGCCCATTTGCACAATTTCCATTAAAATCTTCCCTTTGAAATTCATAAATAAAAATCTATGAAATTTATTAAAAATCTTCAACCTGGGATTTTGGGTATGCAACATGCGTCGCAGCAGTGTTAAGCGGACTGCATAGCGACGACTTTTGCAGGCGCGAAGGAGAGGAGGAGCTGGAAGGCTCACCTTGCGATGCAGTGTCTGGCTGCTGCTGCTGGGGCATGTACTCCTGCATGTCGGCGATGAGGCCGTTGATTTCCTCCGAGTCCTTCTTGATGCTCGCCAGCTCTTCCAGGTTGAAGTCGGGCGTGATCGTCTTGCAGAGCAGCAGCTGGCTGATCAGGTTGCCCATGTTTGAAGGCCCCGGACGGTTTTCTGCAGTGAGAAATAATTTTCTTGTCTGGTTAAAACTTTTTTATATTTGACAAATTTACAAACTGATTAAAAATTTGATTAAAAATGAGAGGGACGAGAGAGTGTTGAAGAACCATGTTAAAACTCCAATATTACCGGAAAGGGACTTTACGAAATATACTAAGCCAGGAATGAAATATAATTAATTTATTCTCCAAAATTTTTGAATTGTTATATTATTTCATTTCCTGAACATAAATCCAGGACAATCATCTTGAAAATATATTTAACTATTCGATTAACAAATTTCCAAATGTTTCAATTAATGTAAATTTATCTCAACAATCTATGGAAATGGTAGTTTTAATACTTTAATAAATGTAACAGGAGAGTCTTTGGGTGCATGGGGGATGTAATTAACTGACCGTAGTATCCGGACATGTCCATGGGGATGACTTGCACGAGACGCCTGCACTTGATCAGCTCCCTGAGAAAGAGCTGCGTGCACATGAAGAGCAGAATGAAGTGCTGGTTGTCCACCGGGATACCCTCGGCCACGTCACTGCAATTAACGCCCCGCCAATCAATGGTCTCGCTCTCATTAAACGCAGCAACCAAAAAGTGAAAAAACTGAGGCAGCGCATTTTAATGAATGTACGCTAGACTGAAATTTGAGCACAACCACACTGATAATCTGCTGTTAAAAATTCCGTAAATGATGTATCGTTTTACAGTGTGATTAAAATAATAAATTATGCAAAGTGCAAACGATAATCAAAATTGTGCCCTTCTCTGTGAAATCAATCCAGAAGGGAAATTTACTCTATTAAATTGTTTAATTCTTTCACTTTTTCCATATTTATGACATGCTAGAAACATTTAGGTTAGGAATTGAAAATTTTGCTAAAGTGTTGTTATTAAAACGAGAAGAAAGCAAGCAGATATTTCTTAGGATTAAAAACATCTTTTAAAAGTAGGAGAAAAATCCTTTCGCTAGATTGAGCTTTAAAATTGAGGAACAAAAATAATTCTTGACAATTTTAGTATTCGAAATTCCCCCAAAAGTGTGACTTTCCATTACAGTGATATTCAGAAAGCTTATTGGCCAACTTCAATTACGCCCATTTTCCATTCCATTAATGGAAAGAGTCTTCTGCACTTTCCCTCGCATTTTTCATAGAAAAGAAGCCTGAATTGACTTGCGGAGCAGAGCATAGCAGAGAGAGCACCAATATTCTCATCCTCAATTTGCAAGTGCCGTCAAAGTGAGGCTGAGCCCTGAACTTCTTTCTTCTCCATCCATCCATCCGTCCGTCCGTCCGCCCTCCCGCCCGCCCCGGCCTAGCTCTTTTACGGTAAGCACTATATTACGTGTGCGGCGGAAACTTTGCTCTGAATAACTAAGCAAACAAACTCGTCGGCTGCTTTTCTGCTTCGGTCCCAGGGCAAAAAGTAAATTCGCAGCGTGCGCTGAACGAAATCCGCTTCTTGCCGGCTTTTCTGAGCAAACAAAAACAAAATGTATAAAAAAACTTGCGGGAAGCACACAGCAAATCGGTATTTTGTGCGATGTCAGGAAAATGAGCAGCATTTTGCTCGAGACTTTAACTTTTGAGAAGGAGAAGATGAATGTGGTAGTTCAAGATCCATAACATGAATTGTGTTGCATTTTCTTGAACTTCGAGTCATTGAGGTTAGGATTATAAAGTCTTAGAAACAGTAAGTAAAATATTGCTTGCGCTCAACGCGGTGAGAGATATCCGTGTAGTTTATCATTTTTAAGGTATTTTACTAGTTCTTTATGCCAATTATGTGTATTATTTTCTTTTAATTGTTGAATTTTCTTGTTCCGACTTTGCAAGAATAAAAAGTATAATCGACTGCGATGAGAATAATCCAAGCTCTAGCTGCCAAAGCAAAAACGAGCAGTCAACGACGATATCCTTATTAATCTTGTCTTTTGGACTTGAGTATTTTTTAAGTTTTCATTCATCACATAGTACTTAGCAGGTGTAGCACTGAAAATTTCAAGTAAATTGGCTGCCAATCAGATTAGTTATGTCACGTAAATTTGCCCCAGTCTGGATTTCTCGTTTTATTTCGTTGCGATATAGAGATTCCCGATCATGAGCCATTCATCATTAGATCGATGTTAAATAAATCACAATGAGAGGAATCAAAGTGGTAGACAAACACACCTCAAATTATATAATAATTTGCCTGTAATTTCTTCATCGTGAGAAATAAACATTAATATACATATATGTAAACGCGTATAGCCTGTTTTTTATTAGATTTTTGTACGTACAACCAATTCTGAACATTTTTTAGCTGTTGCTTCCATGGATCAAAAGGCAGAACAGGTTAAATATTCAAACTTTTAAAAGTAAAAGGGGGACTTCAATACATATAATGCAATAAGAAATCGATGGCTCAAAATTAATTGTAATTAAGAGATTGGATGAAATGATATAATTGGCATTATCTTGTTCTTATTTTTAGCAACCTCAATTCTTTAATGTGTTTTCTTATGGGAGTTAAGTAATTGTAAATTTTACTTTTAAAAATTTTACTTTTAAAAATTTTACTTTTAAAAATTTTCATTAATTCTCCGTTATCTGTAAACGGAATTTTTTTTACAACAATCGCTTTGGAAATATCAGCCTTTTCGATTTCTCCAACATTCAAGATGAAGTTTATCAAGGCCGTCACAGATTAGAAAGGACATTTATTTTGTCACACGGGTAATGCATCCCGTGTTCGTCAGCAGCCTTCGCAGGTGTGCACACAAGCCAATTTAGCAAAACCAATTGCCCCGTTAAGACGAATGGCGAACGTGACGGTTCGAGTTTGAACGGATTTGCTAATGGAAGGGGGTGCGACGCGAGCAAATCACCCGGCGTGACGCAGACCCATTTTTTGTCTCCAGAGTTCATTTAGCCGATATTATTAGACACTTTGACAAATTGAAGGGTGAGCCCGGTTCGACGCGAAATGAATCTAACCTTGCAATCAATATTCCCACCAAAATTTTACCATACGATGACATTTTTGTGCTTGCATCTGACGGCTGATTGTGAATTCAGGAGAAACTAAACTGTTCCGCCCGTTTCCAGCCATCAAATCCGAAAATAATTTTACTCTTTTCCCCTTTTCCGGTTGAAAATTAAAGAAGGGAAGTTGTTGCAATCTCGGATATAAATCTACTATTTCCCCTGAGATCTTTGTTGCTACGTTAAGCTCCTTTCTAAAGATTGAAACCAACAAAACGATCTTGGCCGACATCCTTGAAATGTACGAGAATACATATAAATGCTCTGTACAATTTAACGAGCGCATCCATTGCGAGGAGGAAATTAAAACGACAATTGAAATAGCTTACTGCTTCTCATTATTATATACAGAGTATTTCACAAAGGCTTCTGTCGTTGCGAGGCAGAATTTTTCCCAAGCGCTTCAAGGATCTCATTAAGCAGAAATGAATTTTTAAAGCTTTTACAATTCAAGATACCTTCAGTAGACATGAGTACTGAGTGACTTTTGTGAAACACGCACGTCCAGGGAATGCATGAAAGGCAAATAAACCATTATGAAAAATTACACAAAGCTGTAAGAGAAATAGTTGAATGAAATTTCTATGAAGCGCGGATAGATTGAAAAATTAATGCATTTTACCTCGAAAGAATGTACGTTCCAAAATGAGTGTTTTAATTTACACGGTGCCAAGAGAGGACTATTGTTCCTAGTTCCTACTGTATCAGCAGAATGATAGATCAAATATTGCTTTCATTTATCTATTTTCTGTATTCGAGATAATCAATGAAGCATTGAATGATTACAATAATTTCTTTGGCGGTGCAACACTCGCAATTTAAAAACTTTTGAGAAACTCCGTCCTAATCACCTGTATGAAAGGTATTTCGAAAATTATATTTTCTTGAAAACAATTTAAAACGTAAAATGTAATAATGTTAATCATTTCTAGATTTAAATTCAATGAGTAAAAATTTGGAGCGGAATTGCAACTTTTACGCGTGTTTTTCAGCATAGATTATTATATTTGAAACAGAGAGTTTCAATGAATCTGAGCAAGAATTTCGATACTAGGTAATTTTAGAGACAACGTTTAAGAAAAATTAAGTTTAAAACAATAAGGGAATTAAAAAGTTAATGGGCTAAGATTCCTTATTCCGATTCGACTAAATTTGTCTGAAAACCATTTGAATTTAATAATAAAACCCTATTTTTAAAAGAAAAATAAACGTGAAAAATTTCACGACCTAAAACCTTGACTAAATTGGTATGACAATCTCTCAGTAAAAAAATTGATAATTCGAGAATTGTTATCATTTTTATCGTAAAAATCGTCCAAAAGTTCTCTCAACTCTACTCCAAATAAATCTGGAAATGGTTAAATTCAAGCAAGTAGTAACTCATGGCATTGTGCAATGTACGATTCAGCTCCCTCGTAAATTTTTTCAGCTTTTCCTCGGAGCAAATACCATTTTTCTCTGCGCCTGAAGCAAGGACTCAGGGAGGAATAACGCAGTCCGAGATTATAGATCTCGATTTTCCGAGCCGAGATGGGAAAGGCAGGTGGAAGCGAGGCGAAAAAGGCTCGCTTTGCTCGTGCACGTCACGAGCCGTAAAAGCGGTGTAATTGGTGATTGAAACTCGCAGGCCAAATTTATGTGCAGCGCAACAATGCCCGCCAACAATGTTTTACGGCCAATCACAGCAGGCGCCGCTAACTTTTTATGACGTCATTGTGAGCGAGAGAGAGAGCCTCAATAGGGCTTGTTAGGCCTCGCGGGAGCCAGACCAGACCGTGTGTTTGTGTGCTGTGCGTGCTCGGTGCGTGTGCGGCTGATTCGAGCGCGGCCTTCCCCGAAACCCGCTTCACCTCGCCTCGCCCCGCTCGCTCGAGCCGTGAATGCGAGAACAATGGGATCACAGCGCGGAAAACGCAAATTGGGGCAGGGACGGAAAGCAGACCAGACGCGTACAGCGGCCAAAACTTTTCCACTAAATTTTTAAATCCCTCCATCTAACTTCTTTTTAATTCTACTAAAATAATTTGGACTCACGTTAGTGCGCGTAAAAGGTAATCCTGCACTGCTCAACTACAAAAATTTTGGTTTTACTGAACTACAGAAATGTATGTTTAAATTAAAAACTGTCGATAAAAATTATCATCTTAACCTGTTTAAAAGAAATGTCAAATTAGCAAATATAAATGGTTCAATCGAATGACAATAGGCACTATTAAATCGTTTCAAAGATATTTTACCATCAATATTTATTTGACACTTTCATTTTGATCCTTGTTAGAAGTTTATTCACTAAAAAGTAAGGCAATTTTATTTTCAAATATATTTAAATGGAAGGTCCCCTTGTAAACACCAAATGATTTTATTTTTTCATTTAAAAAATCACGCCTCAAAGAACATAAGACGGCAGTTTTTTTAGGATTCTCAAACTAAATACCATATTATACCCTATAAGACACTTTAAAAGTTTTCTTGCTGAAAGCCAGAATTAAAATTTAATGAAAATCCAAGTATTAATTAGACTGCGGCAATTGAATCGGACTTCCAACATAGTAAATAGATTTTTGGCGAACATCAGACTTAACACATAATTAAAACTAGGAAAAATGAAGGAATTTTGTTGGGATTTCATTGAGATTTCCAAGAGTGCAAGTAGCTGAATCGATCTAATTTTACTTCCAAACCAAAGATTTTTTAGTATAATAATCAATTTTCAATGTAGGTATTTTTAGATGCATGCTTTATAACTGACATCTTTTATGTCTCACCTCTGCTTTGCTTTTAAGCACTACAGATCCGACATAATTTTAAAATTAAAAATTAAGTAATCATTAAAAAATAAATCGTCTTCAACTACTGAATTATTTCAACAGCTGAATTGAGCCATTTTTCTCAGTGACCAATAAAGATGAAGATAGAATACGGTTAACTTTTGGCATGATTCTGGGCGTTAGGATTATCAGGAAGCCGCGACAGAAACGAAGCCTGCAGAAATCAATAGGCGCCGCCGAGAGTGACAGAGAGCGAACAGGTCGTTTGTGCGTGGCGTGTGTCTCTGCATGTGCGCGCTCGAGAGCGATTGAGCAAAAGCGAAAGCAGATTCTCGCTTATTGGCGACAGAGCCAAGAAGAAAAACGAAATCTCGCGTCGCGTCTCTTGCGAATATATGTATAACGTACGCGCACGTCGCCCCGAGCCTTTCTTATCTATCTCGTGCCGTTTTTCGTATTCCGGCACAAAAGCAGCCAGCCGCGCGCGTTTACATAAAACAGCAGATAAGCAGCAGCAACAACACACGCCGCTTTTGATCAAGCTCCGCACGTAACCAAGAAAAAATAATAACGTCACAGGCTATGCAACCGGTGTGTTCCGAAAGCCGAGTTGTTTGCATACCTCACTATCCGCGATCGTCCGCAGCAAAAATAACAAGATTTAATTGGAAGAAACAGTTAATTTTTGGGTAGAATAATTGTTTTTAATGGATGCCGTTTCAATTTTCGTCAGAAAAATGGTCACTGTTTGGCCGGTAAACAAATTGGCCCGTAATGTGAAAGTCGCGAGTCTTTTTAGTTGCGTGGTGTCGAGCTTGCACGAAAGTGCGTAATCAGTAGACGACCTTTTCATCGCCGCTTTTATATCAACACTGAAAATAAAAGCAGGGTGCTGGGATTGTGAATAAAGTGTTTACACCCCATTGTATTTTAAAGGTCGTCGAAAGGGCGCTCGAGCGTCGTACGCACCTCCTGATCTGCGGAAGAATGAGCTGGACCGAGTGCTTGAAGGCCTCGACGCACTGCCGGCGCAGTTTCCGAATCCGCTCACGCATCTCGGGTCCGTCCTTGCTTTGGTGGCCCACGTGGATCAGCAGGTCGCGAAAAGTGGCCACTTGCGTGTTGATCTCCGCGATCAGCTGAAACAGCACAAGCAGAACTGTTTAAAACACTTTAGCGGCGGCTTCAAGTCTGGTGAATATCGATTTTTTTCCCCTTTTTTGGCGGCTTAACAGAGTGTGGTTTATTTTAAACTGCCGAATATTTATCACGCGGAAAATATGTTAAATTTGCAGCTCATTGCGGCAGCCTAAAAGTAAAGTTGTAAAGGAAAATTGTCAAATTAAATTGCTGCTCTAATAATTGGGAAAGCGCTAAACTTTTCCCAGCTAGGCGATTAAATTTGCGAAAAAATCGGCTCCACATTTTGCATGCTAATTAAGTGCATTGTCTCTGTATCTAAAATCATGATTTTATTTCACCAGAAGGGAAATTTACGGTGAAATTCGCACACCTTTTGATAGATCATGACGAGATGAATCGAAATCAAGCGTAAAGATTATAGACAACTGATTTATATTTTCGAGTTTGCCAAATCAAAAATAATAATTTCTTTTACTTTTTACACATTGTAGAGATAAATTATGTTGCTCAACTCCAAAAACAAAAGACTCAATAAAAACCACTTGCTATATCCAAAATGCGAAATGTTCTTAATTGTTGGCCTGTAAATCTCCACTTTAACGTAAGAGAGAAAGACAGTCAAATTCAAATTTCAATCTGTAAATAATGTCCATTCTTGTTCCCCTCCTCTCCTAATAATCCCTGAAATTTTTATAAATAAATTTGACAAAACATTTTAAGTAATTTCTAAAAAAAAAACGAGAAGCCAAGAAAACTAAATAGTTTACACCAACACGATGTTTTGTTCAAAAAGAGCTGGCAAGCATGCCGTAACTCCATTAAAAAATCGATTTGTTCCAGTTCTAGCAGTAAGCGCTGGCCACTTGAGATTACAAGCGAGCTGGAAAGCAGTGCTGCGTTTACGCATTTGCGGAGGAGGAAAGGCTGGCAAGGCAGTGAGCTGTCTGACTGCCGATCAGCACCACTCCCGATTGCCAACATCTAGTTCCACCTCGTGGGCACAAGAATGCAGGTGACAGCCGCGAGCTGAGCCGAGAGCAGAGTGAAGCGCCAGGCAAATATCCCCCCATCGCACGCCAAACCACGCTATCTTCTATATGCAAAATTGATACGTTCTCCGCACGGAATATATGCTTGTTGCGCCCGCCTGCCAAATTTGCTCGCTTGTTTATCGACGGAAATCTCATTTCCTCTTCTTTGTGCTTCGAAACTTTTTCAATCTGACTTTTCCACAAATAATTGGTCTGCGCCTTGTTTCTTGCATGACGAATATTAGCAAAATTGTTGTTGTTGGAACAAGACTGCACCGAAAAGATTAAAATATATTCAAATGAACATTGACTTGATTTTTTTACATTTTGAACCAAAATTATTTTCATGATGCGTACTGCAAATTCTGATACATAATTTTTACCTATAATATTCTTTAAAAATTTGTTACGAACTCAAATTTTTCTAGGTTTTGCCGTTTAAATTTGCGAGAAATCGGCTCAAACGTGCATAATATGATAATCAATTTGCAAGCACAGTCTATTTATTGAATGTCAGGATTTATTTTCGTTGGAAGGAAAATTACCTTAAAATTGGATCGTTCGCGATAAGAGGAATCGAAATCAACCGAAATATTTTCGGGAAAAAACCATTCAGTTTTTCGATAAATTAATTAAAATTTAGCTGTCAATTATTGCAAACTTTCTAAATGTTAACTCAAACTAACACTTTGTGGCCAATAATCTATAAAAATTTCATTCCACTTAAAAGAAGTTTCAAAAATTCACCATTTAACGGAGTTTCGAAAGCAATGCATAATTTTTACCTAGTCAAGTAATGCGATGAATTTAATTAATATCAATAAACATGAGTTTTTTATTACAAATATTCCATTGTCGCTTAAAACTTTCCTTGCGTGGCAGTTCTCTACATTATTTCATGGCAATATCAGTGTAGCAATAAAGCCTGCAAAGTATGCTCAAATCTAAATGCCAGAGAGTATTATTGCTGGCAAATAATTTCCGGCCGTCCGACGACTGCTAAACACAGCTCACGATTTAACAACTAACTGCAACATAATACTCTCTCTCGCACACTCACACACTATTTGTTGTGTGTTTCCGCGGCGGCGCAATCTCCACTCGACATCTGACGAGGGTTTACAGCGAGCGACACGACAAGGATGGAGCACATAAAGCCGGACTAATTGCACGAAATCAACAGCGCCATAACGATCAAGCAGGCCTCTTTTCGCTCCTAATTCGTTCGCACGTGTCGTGTGCACCCGCGTGCGAAAGCCGCAAATATCGATTGAGTAGCCAGAAGAGCTCGATTTTTGCCAGATGTATGAATATAAAAATTGCAAATTCCCGGCCGCGGCGGCATGTATATGTAAATGTATTATCTTTTTCGACTCTACCGCCACTTGCGGCACACTCTCATATATGCATTTGGTTAAAACTGTGTAAATGTATGCACTGCCGGCTGCACGATCGATCTTCGTCGTCAACCTCAAAATTAAAAACACACCGGCTATACACTGCCGTGTAAACAGACAATAACAATAAACCCGCCGCATTCTGTGCTGGCAAAGATGGCTGCCTGTGTGCGAGCCCTACTTTCCGATCACCCTCGGCCCTGGATTATGGGTTTGTTTATTTGCTACACAACAGTTGCTCTGGCCATTCAACTAATGGAGCCTCACATTTTCTCTGATAACCAGCTCTACCCAAAATCAATTAGAAAATATGCAATAATCTTACTTATTGTTAGCTCTCGTTCTAAAACAAATTTTTAGAAAATAGGCTTAATTGTTTTGGGCTGCTCTGCCACGATTCCAGTTTGATTTTTGGATTCTAGAGATCCTTGTATCCCTTGGTTATCAAGTTCAAAGATGAGATATTTTCATCAAATTTGTTTTAAGAATTTATTATTAATAAGGCTGCGTGTACATATATTTTAGACATTTTTAGAGTAATTTAATTTCTTTAGAATTTTTCAACGTGCAAATCAGATGGATTCTTACAGTGTCAGCCCGATTTTTTAGATTCAAAAGTAATTTTATTGCGGATCAGCAGAGCAACAATTTTACCAAAATATATACTTGTTTATTCTTGCAAAGTCAATTTGAGTAAATAGATGTGAAAACTGTTCAAAAAGCTAAATATTTTTCAGACAAAACGAGGCCTGCTCTGTGTAAACAAGTTCAAAATATCAAAGAACCTACCTTTGCATGTATCAAAATTGAACAACAATAATTTAAAAATAAAAAAATTGCGTTCTAATAATTTCCCTAAAATGGAAACGGCGAGGAAACTTCATTTACGCAGAGCAAAATTATGCTCTTTATCTATGGATTTTAGCAAATATAGACAGTTTAGATTGCTTTTAGGATTTTTAGACGCTTTAATATGTTATTAGCAGTTTTTTAAAAAGTTTTAGTATGCATTAAGTAAATTGATTATTCGTGCTCATTTGATGGCCCCACAACGATTAGAAGCTCGAAAAAGTAAATTACCTATAAATTTCACAGCTCTATTGATGATTCATTCAAATAAGGCGAATACTATAATACCATTGTAGCTGCTGAGAACATAAATGGACGTTTTATCTTGGAGAGGAATTTACTCAGCGTGCTGCGTTTCAAATGAGCAGTGTTTGAGTTGCTATAACGACAGATACATTAATAGAATTATTGGAACATGTGACAAGCAGTCTCCGGCTCGCTAAACTTGCTTAATCTGCACCTCTCCAGCAGTCGTGATCTGAATCCGTTGGGAACAGACGCCAAGCAAGATCGCTCAGTGGACTGAATGCAAACTCAAAGATCTTGAAACGTAGTTTAAATATTTCCAATTAATTTGACTTTGAAAGTCATTTGATGAGTTATGGATACTAAAATTAATATTTAGCAATATTTCGAATCAGTTATAGCCTAAATCGAGCTGTTTTGTGTTTAAAAAATTTTGTACTGGCAAGATGTCGAGCACGAGCCCAAACTATAATTATAATATAATAGCGATAGTAATAATAACTACATACATAATAATTATAGTATCCCACAGTAAATGTGACATTTTTAAAGGTAAATAATTTCCCCTCTTTTGCAATAGCTTTTTATAATATGAAGCAAAATCTTGGCCAAAAAGCACGGTGGTAATAACGGGGCGCGGCTGCGTGACGTGTGCGAGGCGAAAGGATGAGAGCGAGAGAAAAAAGGGGCCCTCAGGGCAGTGAAGGCGGCGGAAGAATGTAGGTCGCGGGATATTTCAGTCT
Organism: Cloeon dipterum; assembly: GCF_949628265.1. NCBI lineage: Eukaryota > Metazoa > Arthropoda > Insecta > Ephemeroptera > Baetidae > Cloeon > Cloeon dipterum. Next base: position 25,437,945 of record NC_088787.1, read on the forward strand.
CGCACAGTCAGCCCCCGAGGCTTGCTTTTCTCCCTGATTTGCCGCTGCTGCTGCTGATGCTCGTCTCGTCCGTCTGCCGCGCTATTCGCAATCAGCAAACAAGTTCAGGTGTGCGCGAACAGAAAATGATATTCGACTGGCAGAGGGATCGAAGGGAATCAGTTGGCGGCGGCCACTTTCGTCACCTCCGAGGCACAAATCAGGCAAATAATTTTCTTTGAAGCCACCGCCGTCGAGAGGATATTGGCCAGAAATATTAAAGAAGCGAAGCTTCTCTCGCTTGCTCGCTCGGCAAAGAAATCTCTTCGCCCTTTGGTAAACTTTGATTCACTATACTCGCACGGGAGAAATTCGTTCTTGAGCTTCGATTCGCGCGAGAGTTGATGAAGGAGGTGGAATGAAACCGGTGGCCACTTGCGCAGAAAATCTTACAGATAGCAAGATTCGAGCTAAATTTGCCAAAATCTCCACGCTGGAAATATCGAGCCTAAATATTATCTAGTTTCGAAAGCTAAATTGATTTTGAGGTCCCCTGGAGAGCATGATTTTTTATAATTATTTAATATTCATGATATTAAAACATCACAGTGGAAATATCAGAATTGAAAATTACATTAACAATGGCAGGAACTGCATAAAAATTAAATGAACGTTGTCATGCGTAATTTTCGAACAGAATTGTAAAGTGAATCGATACACGCTGACAATTTAAAATTATTTGAATTGTGGATGAAATATGCATTTGATCGATAAACTATTTGTTCTACAAGGTGCAACAATAAAAAAAGGACCTTGCTACAGTAAAAATTCAAATTTTCTCAAAAATTTATCCATAATTTACAGCACTTGACCACATTTTCTTGGCAGATTTCGATTCCTCTCGTCGAGATTGTCGAGAACTGTCCATCAGCGTTAGGGAAACTCTTTGTTGTGAAATAAAATAGGATTTCAAGAAAGGAGAAAAGCACCTATTTGAAAAGCACGCTAACTTTTCAGCCACCTTTCCAAAAAAAAATTACAGTGCTACCTAGGTAAGTTTTGGCTTCAACTGGGAATCCTAAGGGATGATTTCATGCATTGGCAACAAGCATTTCCCAGGATTTTGTAGTATCAAAATCCTCTTTAATATGAAAACAGCTTGAGTTCATCTGTCTTCACAATTGTTCGACTTACTACATTAAATTGTTGCACCCTTGAATTAATTTATTTCAATTTTGATTTTCATAATATTAGAAAAAAATAGAAAAAATTTGCACCTCAGTTGGCATCTCTAACTTATAAAAATAACAAGAGGCCTGCTTTGAAAAGAAAAAGATCTTAAGTTAAATATAGTTCCCCAGAATGCTTTTTATTCTTTTCCTAGAAAACAGTGAAAATATTAAACTTATTTTGTAAAATATCTTTTTGTCATGCGTCTCACGATTACTTAAAATCATTTAGCTCTTACTTGCAAGTGTTCTTGCGTGTCATAAATTACATAAGAAACGTGACATTGAGCAAGGCTAAACACGAGATTTAAGTACTAGATTAAAACACGGTTTTGCTAAACTGTTTTTGTCAGAACTATACTTGACTGCGCAATGAAAAATTAATGCTTAATAAAACGCAAAAGTTTTGTGCCAACCAACGTTTTCCTGCTGTAATCGTCTTAGAAATTCTATTCATGTGACCATTTATTATTTAACCATAATTTCTCTTGGTTAGGAGTTGTCTTGCCACGAAGTGATCCGTCAAGTTGAAAGGTGGTCGCACGTGAATTGTTAATCGGGCCTCATGTTTATTCTAAGAATTGCAACTTACTCGGCAGCCGGCGAGCAAAGAAGCTTTCGCGTGTCCGGAGTCGCGCTAGCGCGGGTGTTAATTAAAGCTGAAAGGCTTTCGGAAGCGGCGCGCATCACTAATTCAGCAGACATCCTTTTGCACTAAACTTTGCTCTCGCGCACAGATATCGTGTTTAATTTAGAAATAACCGTGCAATGCAACGTAAATTAACCTTGACTTGTGTTGTGCACTCTTTTCCAAATATTTTATACTTCGAGCAAACAACTAATGCGAATTGCATATTTATAGCACCTGTAAGCCTCGATTCTGCATCAATAATTGCTCTTTTGACAGTTAAATTGTTAAAACTTTAATAAAAAAAAAACATTTTTTTCGCTTAAGAGTCAATTAAAAATTTATTAAAAAGCATACTCTTTGTTAACGAATTGCTTTCAAGATGTTAAGCGCTGGATTTAAGGCCTAGAGTTTTTTTTTCTCAGCCCCTGCTCTAGTCAACTGAAATTGGAAGAGATCGACCCTTATTATCTGACAGACACATGTTCAAGAGACCCGCCTGTCAATAAGGTTCTATTATTTTATTTTTAGCAAAACGATCAATCATTCTAGCGCTATAAGAAGAACTGACATTGAGGGCAAGTTACTGAATTAAGTTACTTTCTCAACTATGATAATACCGAAATGAAAGTTTTACTCACAATCAAGCCACGAAAGTATACGCGAAGTGAATGTTGATCTTTATTAAAGTAAAATTATTATTGGACAATTTTTATAAAAACAAAATTAATATTTTAATTGATTCAAACAACCGTAGTAAAAAGGAGAGCAATTTTAAATTTGACTAGTTTTAATATTTGGCTCTTCGTAATGACTTATTTGGAATAAGAAATAAAATGCCCGGTTTGTTTTTCAACAAAAAGGAAAAAGTAACCTATTTACAATGGATAGGACATTTTACAATTCAATGGAACCTTTATTTACATTAAACTGGTTTTTATTTAAAAAAGCTAAATTTTTGTGAGCTGAATTTTGCGCAGAACTCTGGCCAATTTATGCGACGAATTTATCTATATAAAAGATATTTAGTTTCCTTTGACACGAGCAATATAAAAAGGACTAAATTTGATGAAAGCAGATCTAGAAAAATGTGAATCGTAAAAAGAGAGTTGCTTGAACTGAGTCTGTCAGTTTATAATAATTACAATTTCACTCGAGTGTTGCTCTACATAATAATGTCAGAGAGAGAGGAGCAATATAATAAGCAGAGTTCTTGTCCGCTACCGTGCACGTGCGCACTTAAATACAATGTCGGCAGCTGCGGATGAAATTGCTTTTCGCGCTGAGGAGTACATACATCTCAATATTTTCAATCTCGACAGCAATAAGGGAGAGAGCTTGATATCATATCTGCAACGCGATGAAAGAAAGAAAGTGAGAAGTTTCCCGTTGTGATTGGCTGGCACCGTTTTGAAGTTTTCTCTCGCCACCGACTCGTCGTTGTACAATAGAATACAAGACAAGGACAAGAAGAGAAGAACTCGGAATAATGAGAGAGCGAGAGGCTGCCGCCGTGTGTCGTTTGTTTGTTAACTACGCCTGTCTTTCTCAAGAGCAGCAGGCAAGCCCTGAGAAGCAAAGAAGAAGACGCGACACTAGAGGAGCAAAAGTCAAGTGGCCGCCACCGGAGTTTTTCCAGCTGCCACCCCTGCGCTTGTTTACCTCGCAAACTAACACACACACACACAACTCGGGGGCGTGTTTTTGTCGGTTAATTAGCGCCGAGCAACAGCAAGATACACACGCGTTTGCGGTCGAGCCCCGTTGCCGCCCGCTCACTCGAGGCCCATTCGCCAAATGGAGCCGTTCCGCAAACAAATTCGATCGTCAAACGGCAGCCACACTCCGCCTGATGGCCCGGAATAAGCAGCCGGTGTCGGTCGATCCGTTTTTTGCAATGACACTGCTCGCACTACTTTTTGTTTGCCTTCGGGGCCGCATTTTAGAGTTCGCTCTCGCCGCTTCGCTATCAGCAAATGACAAACTATAGTCATCGCTGCAAAAACACCGAGATAGCCGCATTTATAGGGTTTTTGCAGCTCCTTCTGAATCTAATATTTCTTTGGCACATACGTTTTGTCATCGTCAGAAGTGGTATTATGAACGGACTTGGTAATCTTGGTCGACAAACTTTTCTGAGTGCGAGCCTTGCAACCAAAACAAACTAATATCAAAAGGGGATTTGAAATTGGAAAATTTAAGACAGAGACAGGAAAATGGGATTTTCAAGAGATTTAACAAGTCATGAAAAGATTGAGACAAATTTATTTTTTTTTTTGCTATTTTTATCCCTGTCCTCTCGGACCGGGAAGGGCGCGCACTGCACTAGCACGAATGCTGAAACCCGGGTCCCAATAACACCGCGAACGGACAACATGGGCGCACCAGGCCGCACAGGGACCCAGCCAACTGAAGGGCCACTTGCCTCCGCACCGAGGACTGCATTGAAACGCTAGACATTCGTCCCGTGAAGCCAAATCATGCATGCTGGAAAGGTGCAAACCAGCAAGTGGCGAGTCGGCGCCGGTGCGCCTCCCAGCCCGTTGAGCAATTTGAGAATTTTGAGTTACTAAACTAACTACTTTTTGCCATCTCTGACATTGGGTAGCCAGTATTAGATCTCCGAACTGCTCAAATATCTCCTATTACTTTGACACTCCTGAGAGTGCCTTAACAATGCGAGCCAACGGGCTGGTAAATTTCCCCGCAATAATAAAAAATTGGGCAGTGTTTTCTGCACTCATGTTGATAAGACCTTGGTCTTGTTCCAAAAGGCAATAAATTCAAATATATTGGGGCAGCAAAAAATTTGATTGTAAGCGATTTACCAATAAAATTAAAAGGAAAAATGAACAAAACTGGCGTTGACTCGATTTCCCACACTTAACCGAAGAGCCAAAGTTTCACGTCAATTGATTAGAAATTTTAAAAATAACTTATTGTCTTGAACATTATTTTTTCAAATAAGTTCAGTTGGTAGAAAGGTTCAGAGCCAGGTTTGCTAATGAGGCCTGGGACTGACCGGAATCGCAATACAAATCAGTGCTTGATCAATTTTGTTATTATTCTCTATTAAAATTATTTCATAAATGGCCATACAATAATAATCTCATACGATGTAGAGGTATATTTCATTTTTAGAGTAAAAAATTATCAGTCTAATTATTATTCCATAAATTCCCTTGCTGAGAATTTTAAGCCCCGTCCTTTTTGACACCAGTGAAAAAATGAGAGACATTTTAATTCAACGAATACTTTAACACTTTCGGTGTTTTCATAAGTAGAAAACCCACGTAAAAATTAGCACTCGCAGAGAGCAGAAAATGAGATAAAATCTGACAACCAATTGTAGCCGCGCGGAACAATGGTGTTATTCGAGTTGATACACACGTTTGTATTTCACAACAGCCGTGTTGTGTCTTTATTTGCATAATCTCCTAACAACCAAGCCTCCCGGCTTTTAATTATTAACGCAGACGCAAAAGCTCCTAATTTATAGCTGCAAATTGTTACCTGCTTATTAAATTTCCTAATTAATTTACGCACCGGAGAGAACATCGATAAATTTCGTAAGCAGCTTTTAATGGAATCAGCCTCTTTAAAATCTACAATATTAACACTCAGTGCCAACTGCTTCGTTACAAAAATCAGGAAGTAAAAGTTTTAAGAGAATGATTGTGAGAGAATGTGTGTGAAAATCAATAAAAATTACAGCTTTGGTAATTTTTGTGCGAGAAAGTTGAAAACCCCTTTTGATCCATAGTGTGATGTATTGCCTCTAGAGGAAAGCTCATTAGCGGCATTTAAAATAGCTCATCCGGACGGAACAAAATTACAGAATGGGTCTTTCAAAATTTTTTACAAACCCGTCTCAGGACAAATTGAAATGAGAATTTAAATAAAGTGGGGAGCAAAATCAGTGGCCGGAAGAAGTCGATCAGGCGCGAAAAGTGGTTCCGAAAGCAACGCGAAAAAAGATCGATTGCTTCTGGATGGCCGGCTTCCCCGACGAGAGCGTTTGGCTCTCTAAAAATTGCGCGAATATGCCGAAAAAGGAAGACAAACGAGCCAGAGGCCGTGTGTGTCGGCTTCAGGAAACGTTTTCCTTTTTGATTGGCGTCCGCTCGCTTTCCCGGGGCCGCGTGCGCTGAACAAACACCGGAGAAAGTTGAGCTTTTTCCTACTTAATCAGCGGCGTGACAGAAATTGATTTTCGGCAGCTCACACACACAGGTCGCTCCGAAGGCAAATATTTCCGCTCTCGTAGCAGAGAAAAGCAAGGAAGGCAAGTAGTGTGAGATTGTGTCGCTTATGCAGCTTGTTGAGCAGATGTGCCGCACTTGCTGCATAAGTTATTTTGCATAAAAGCGGCCGGCGCACAGGGATTTAGCGCAAACTCCTCCGACGGACCGAGCAACGGACGACCGGACGGGTGCAAAACTTTTCACGTTTGCCCCGGCTTTTTCAAGACGTTGCCTTCAATGTAAATATGTACATGTTTACATGACGTAAAGAAGCGAACGGACGGAATATTTTGATGACGACTCTTCCGTCCGTCCATCTGCCCGAGGAGGAAATTGCTCGAAAGGGTTCAACTAGATGAGTTTCTTGAGCACACTTTGACGCTCGTTCGGCTGATAACTATTTATTTGACTTTCATTTAAGTTGCGAGGCCGGAAATTCTTGCATCTTCAGCAACTAAATGCCCAAGTGGAATGAGATCTTATTTCGCTACGCTTGAGAATTCTCTGATTTGCTTGAGTTATCTCTCTTCCAGTTTATTTTTTTATTTTTTGGTTTTATGGCTAAAACAATTAATCACATTGCTAATGACCAAAAATTGCGCCAGCAAATTTGGTAATTAATCATGGATAAAAACTCTTAGTACGAGTAGGAAGCTGTGGAATTTAGTATATTGATTTTTTGGCTTTCATTATTATTCTCTATATAGGAACTCCGAGTTGTGAAATTGTAGGCCGTTCATACCACATACAAATATAGTACAGATCTGAACCAAACCTTTTTACAAGTATTTTAAAGTATCTAAAAGTTTTTCAACTACTTCATTCATCGGAGAAACTGACAATTCACCTCTAACACTGTCCAAAATAGGATTAAATTTAATTTTCACGAGGCGCATAAAAATTATATTGAAGAATATTACATGGTTGATATGAGAAAATCGGACATTATGATTCCTCGTTGCCAAGAGCGAGCATCTGGGGATGATAAGCCGATACTATTCGGGAACTAATTTGACGCTCTCGAAAACGAGGAAACACAGTGTCCGGTTTTCATGTGTAAAGATTAAATTCCTGAAACAAATCTTAAAATATAAAACCATTAAAAAAGCTTAAATTTGGACCGATGACAGCAAAAATATTATTTTTATGCCCCGTCAAAACGACAAAGCAAAATTCACAACTCTTCAGATGAGATATGCTAATTTTGAGCTCCAAATAAAATTATGGTGCCTTTAGAACGTTCCTGCACCAATGTTTTCCATTCAATAAAAAAGAGTTGCTGCCATTTTATTCCATTCACGTAACGGGATGTCAATTATGTGCGAATGCGCGGCATTAGAATGAATAAAAAATGTCGAAAGCGTTGCCTCCACCAAGAGAGAACAGAACACGGGCGAACCCAAAAGGGAAATATGATGATGCAATTGTTTTGGTCGAGCGGGCGTTCCGTTAGCAGCAACAAGCCCCTCGACGGAAAAATGCTTTCAAGCCCGAATCTAATTTAACACGCGGAGCTACGCAAACAGGCAGCCCCGGCAGTGTGAGTTAGTACAACAATTCACCGACCCTCGGAAACAACCGCGGCTAACCGCGAGTTGTTTTATTCCAATATCTAGGACCTACTAGAACGCATGCCGCATCCATCATTATAAACTTTCTAATCTAAAAGGCGCTTTACCGACCCACATGTGCCAAGATAAACTAAAAGAGACGCCACATATATAAGCCATGAAATATCGCATAAAAGGCTTGGAGTGGCGTCGGCATGTTTAATGTATCGAGTCGTAAAATTGCCGCATTCGTGTGGATAGGACGACGCGGGCACGCTTGTTTTGTCCAAATAGAATTTGCCCCGAACGAAAATTTTATTTCCAGGAAAAACACGATGTCATGGTTCTCAGCAGTATTTTGCCTTCAAAAATAAAATTAATAACCACGCACAGTATTAGCTGCAGAGAATTCTGAATCAGCGATCGTCCAAAAAGGTCTGGCTTTATTCATTGCCGAGCAAAATCGAAAAGAGCAGACGAGTGATGAAATCTCGCTCTCTCTGCTATTTAGAAGTTTTCGGCGATCGCTGATTCAGTATTCTCTGCAGCTAATACTGTGGTTTTGAATTTTAATTTAGAGGTAGAGTACTGCTGACGAGGCCTGCGGGGCAGAAACAGCGTTAATTTTAAATTTTATCTAAAAAATAAAATCTTTTTATTTCTAGTCGATTTTTTGGACTGGAATAGTCGGTTCTTTCCGGATAAATTAACCGTTTAAGAGATGAAAAACAGTAATTTTATTATGTCTGAGGCCATTCATAGGTAAAAATATTTCTTGATAGATGCCAATGAAGGCAGAAGCACTTGAGGTTGTCATAATTGTCAAAAAAATTAAATGCAGCTTCCTCGGTGTGTAATGAGCGAGCTCTTTGTTTTTCCATGTTTCTACAAAGTTCCTGTTCCGTGAGCGACTGCATTTAAGTCTTCTGACAGGTAATAATATGTATACAAAATTAGTTAAAGCATTATTTTGCTCCATTTATTTTCGTAGTTAGTTTGTTTACTTGAAACTATAGAGAATTTTAAACATTCAGAGGACAAAACATTTCCTGGAGATGAAAGTGAGGAAATATTTTACTTCCAAGGGACCAAATTAATGGCAGCGTGAGAGGAAATCAAGATTATTGAATAACAATTATAGCTGATTAGATTAGCTGTTAGTTAAATTATTTTGGCGATTTTATTAGTTTTGGTTCGGAATTGTCAAATTGATAATTTTTCAAATCAGATTTTTATATTATTTATCTAGGTGTTTTTTATCAGTTCCCTCGAAAGATTATAATTTCCATTTTGCGGACGTTATAATTATTGCACTTTACTTGTTACAGGGATTTGACTCATAGTTTTACCACCGCAACGGTTGATTCTATCGCAGCACGAAATATGTTCAAGCAAAGATTTTGCAGAAAAATTTTTAGACTCAAAAAAAATAAATTTCGGCGAAAATACGGAGGTCCCCGCGCGATGCGGGTCTTTTTATCCTTTACCGCGTGCGTCTTGACCGGCGTGTGGTGCGCGTCTGCGGTGCCGGGGCCGGCCGCCTCGTGTCCCGCACTCGACATGGCCGCAGCATGCACTGCACAGGTGGGCACTCTTTTCCACACACACGCACACCGCCGCCGCCGTGACACTGCCCACCACCGACTGACTGACTGGACTGGACTGGCTGGCTGACTCGACTCGACGACTTGGTCCGCGCGCTCCTCACGCCGACGGCACACCAGGTACTCTAGCTGTGTCTCTCTAATTCACGCCAGAACGACGCGTGCGCCCCGAAAATTAACCCCCGCGTGTCTGCCTGGGGGCGTGTGGAGAATGCATTTCACTCCGACCGTTAATGTAAATTTATTCGGTGTTTTTTTCATCGCGGCTCGAGTAAAATGTAAATCACGCCGTCAGCATCGTGTAATGGGGCAATAAACATTTTTATCGTCGGCGCGGAAACTGACCAAGATTATTCGCATTTAGCTCCTGGTGTTTCTTCGACTCGATAGGAATAATGCATATCAAGCAAATACTCTGCAAAAGAGGTCAAAAAGTGCATCATAGTACAGATTTAAATTTAACAGCAAATTGCACAGCGTTTTATTAACGTGCAACTCCCATCAATTTCCTTCTGTTCTAAGGCTTAGATGCTTATCTGATGCTCATTAAGCTGGTGAATTATTCAAAACTACCACCACTGCTTTGTTTTTATTTCATAGCTCTCAATTCATAAAATTACATTGCTTAATTTGTATAGTTTATTGTTAATTCAAGGTTGAAGTGTCTACCATCGATGCCTATTTTCTTTTTTTACTATCTTTAAATATAGATACGATTTTGTGTAAACAATTAATTAATAATAAATAAATATTAAACAAATTTAAGTGACTGATTTGTTCTATAAAATAATTGTATATTATAATTAACTCAGTTGTTACAAATAGAATTATTATTTATATTTTAAATTAAAATACAAATTTATATATTGGCAATTTTTAAATTGAATAATTTAGTCGTGATGACATTTTCTAAATTTCAATGTAATTAATACTACTTATATAACGTATATCCCGTATATCAAAGCTTGAGATAAAAATTGAATTATTTAATATCTCAGCATCCTCAGCATTAATTGCGGTAAGTTATTATCATAAACATAATGAAGCAATGTTGTGAAGTTGACCAAAATGATTCATAAATAATTAAAATCCTTTGGTTAAAATTAGCCTTGATTACGAGTGAAAGCGAAAAGTCAAGTTTTGAATATCGTTGGATAATCCCTTTGCAAAATGAAAGCACATAAATGTGCACATATTTGGAAACAGAGCGTCGCACTAATTTTTATGAAATATAATAGTGATGCCCTGTTTTGGAGCAGTATACTGGATTCAATATGTAGAGCTATATAATTTTAATAAATAAATGACACTCGACAATTCCATAGAGATGAGCTTAAGAAATTCGGCGTTGGAACTACTCGTCACGTCCCCGGGGTGTGTGTGTCTGTTTGCCGAGAGCGGCTGTTTGCCTGCGCCAACACACATAACATAACGTGCGCCGAATGAGCGTTTTAATTTGCTTCGGGCGCGCGCCTGACGCTCCACCGAGCGCACTTTAAGCTCCAAATTGAGAAGCACATGCAAACACGGCCGTGCGAATGCATTTATGCTAAAACGTGCCGGCGATAGGGCGGGGGGAAGAGAAGACAGAGTGCGTGGGAATTCGGCTCCAGCTGCGTGCAGCCGTAATAACAAGTGAGCCGCAGGCAAATGCAGGCTGCGGCGCCGCGCCGCTCGGCCGCTCGTCAATTCTAATTGAGACGCGCGTGTGGTCAAAGGGCTGCGGCCGTTCAAGGTGTCCGTCCGACCATAATTGATGCTGATGGTACTTTGAGATGGGTCGCTCGCTTTCCTCTTATTACCTCGCAAATAATCAGCCTTTCGTGACGCCCGACGACAAGGGTTGTTTTTAAATATTTAAATATACGGTCAAGGCAGCCCGCGGGGACGAGGAAACAACATCTAAATTCGTTCGCTATCTAGAGACCAAGAAGTATAATTCAGTCTAGACTTAATCCAGATCGTTTCTGATTTGCATTTATTTTATTGCTTCAAAACATGTTCACATTAGAGTTTAAGGATTTATTTTACAACGAGGACGAAAAGGTGTATTGACATGCTATGAAATCTATTTTTGTTTCAGAATTACAATTGTTAAAGTATTGCTAATGATTCCAAATAGTCTGACCCGCATGAATTGGACATTTTAGGCGTGGTAAAAGATAGAAATAATAAGAAATTCAATACCCCGATGCAGTCGATAAGCGACAGATGAAATGGCTGGAATTCATTTAAGGATTTTTAGGGGTTGATCTCATGATTGTTAAAGCTATTCTTTCAATGCAACTATTGAAACGCCTTGGGTTTGAGAGAAAAATTCCATGTTCTAAACTTTATATTTTGCTGTTTTAACAATAATTATTTTGTTTATTTAAAACATTTTTGCTATTGTAGGGATGGAAAATAGTTTAATTTCTGATATTTTTCGAAAAATTCAACCTTTTAACACTTTTCCGTGCAAATTAGACGGTCTTTAAGCCAGTTAAGACGGTTTTTCGATATACAATAAAAACTGAAAATTGAGTGTTTTTATGGAAAAATCGTACGTTTTTTCCTAAGTTGAAGAAATTCATCAGTTTCTAAAGAAGAGAACTGAGCTTGTAATGAAATCTGTCTAAATATAGGTCTTATTACACACAAAAGAGTTTCACAGTTCACAGCCCTACTTAAATCACCAATACCGTTTTGCCCTTGAATAGTAATAAAACATTAACGCCACCCTCAATTAACAGTAATGGATGTCTAAAAAAAATTAACAAAAAGCATGCTGAGCAAAAATCTTACATGCAATAAGGGAGACCCATCTGAATTTCTGGAATTACAAAATCTGCTTTATATGGATCAAACAATCGTGTAATTTTTCCAGACCCTCGTTAAAGCGCACGTCCGTATCACTCGAGTGGAAAGTTTTGCAATGCCATACCCTCGAGTAAGCACATAGTTTGCAGCGGCCAAGTTAGGGGTTTTAATTTGCGGGCGGCGGCCGTTAAATGAGAGTACCTTCTGTTCTGTGCGCATACATACGTACCGTACACGTAGTTTTGTGTGCGGGCGGCCTTGCTTGCTCTCCTCATCCGCTTTTAAATAAACGCGCGCGGCTTTGACGAGCGGCCGTTTCAACGCAACTTTATGCCAGGCCAATTTCGACGGGCATGTTGTTGCGGATGATTTGCAGCCGCTTTACGGCTGCGTAGGGCTCGTAGCCTCCGCCGCAAACTGCTTTTAATTGCCGCCATCAAAATTCAGCAGATAAGACGCTAGTTAAGTGCGTTTTTCGGTTTAACACCGCACCAGACTCGAATTCAGCAGGCAAAACGACTCTTTCGTGATGTTGATGGCTTGCAAATGATGACGCGTTACACAATTCGCACGGCAGACACGCGTGATAGCGGCATTAAAAGAACTCTTAAATATTGGTTCCAGCGTGAACAGAGTCGCATCATGCATTTTCCAACAAATCCAGGAAATCGCAATGGAACGTGCTTTTTACTTCAGGGTGTGCATTGTGCAAATACTTCTGCGGCGGCAAACGACATAATATACCATCGGTTTTAACAGACTGCGACACTTAAAAATTTCCTGCATTTAAGAAATTGTTCCGTGTACGTGATGTGTTGCTGTCCTTCAAAAAAAAAATTAATTTGATAGAATATGATACTGATTTTCAAGAATCATGATGACGATCAGTCCAGTTTTGCTCCTTGCGTTTATGCAAATTCTACGTATTATTTCCATTTTTTGTATATTTATTCATCCAATAAATTACTCGTTGTAATGTAAGGTTTGGATGAATAATAAATAGTAAATTTTTCAGTTGAAACACTTTGATCGTTCCAGAAGCCTAGCTGTTTTGTAGATTAGATTATACTTAAATGTTTAAGCAGTCTAAAACACACCCTTAATGAAATGAGTGCGGATTGAAAAATTTCAAATTCCTTGGGCATTCCTTTTAACATAAATTATTTCAATGATTTTTACAGTATCTTTTTCTTAGGAATTGCAACTTACATAAGAGAATTTGACAATTATTTTTGGTAAACGTGAGCTGTCATCCAGCTTGCACTAGCTCACCCCTCGTTGAGTCCAGCGTCTCCATTTTACAAAATGTTTCCCATAAAAAGTCGCAGAACTATTGATGAGAAAATAACCAAACAAAAATAGTTTTTTGGCTAGAAATAAACAATCTAGGAAAAATTTAAGTTATAAATGGAAGGATTTGTTTCATAAAACTGATTTCTTTAGTGTTCTTTGATGCACAATAAAAATAGACTCAATTGACAATTATTGGAAAATTTCGAAAAACGTGCTCTAGAGATTGTTTCGAATTTTGCATATTTTTGGTGTGGTTCTCCAACCCTCAACTGCATTGTGGCATTTAATTCCTCCTACATAAATGTTTGAACAAGTATCACCCCTCTAAAAGCAAATTGGGGGGAATTCAAGTGGCTTTTTACCTTGAATCCAAAAATTCCAGTAGAAAAGAGATTCTCAAATAATTCCATTTGGAAAAATTGAAAAATTACAGCACAAAAAGCTTCAGTTGTTTTAGTTGTGAGTGATTAATTTTTGCAAAAAGGAAGTTAAGCCACATGCAGGAAATGGACAACTACTACAGGGTTTCACGAGATTTCGAAACTTGCGTCTCGTTTTCATTGAATAAATAAGTTTCATCGGTCGCGGTTATAAATATTAAAAATATTCTTCCGCAATTAATTCTGTGGTATGAATTATTTTGTTTTGTTAGAAAATATAAGCTGATAAGGCTCGAGGGGCCTAAATAGTACAGTGCGAGGACGTGCATGAGTTACAATTTTTCTCAAATTTCAAATTTTCACAACTGCAAATGTAGAGCCATTTCTTAGTTATCATTTCAAAATTATTCGGGTTATCTGAGAAAGTCTGATTTCAGCACTACTTTGACATAAATAAAATTCCAACAATCAATTCTAATTTTTACGCTTCCACTTCAATGTATGCCACAGCTTGTGGGCATTTTCCTCTTTTTTTTGCGAAAAAATCAACTGACGCAATGATCGGAGACAAAAGAGCGTTGATGAAGCCGTGTCAGCACTGCAGCCACTGCATTATAATTATCCAGTGCTGCTGCTGCTGCTGTGGGTCAGCAGGAAATTGATGTGGCCCGAGGCGCGCGCCTGAGCCGGGACAACGCGCGCGCGGATTTGCAAATTGCGTGTCCGACGGGAACATCGCTCTTGGTCGTGCGGCGGCTGCTATATTACTGTATGCTTGCGCCGGGGGATTACTCGCGCCAGTCTGTCGTCGTCATCGTCGTGTGTGCCGGCCGGCCGGATCGACAGACAGGCCGGGCTTTGCGCCGCGAATGTGCATGCAGATGTACATATTCGCGCGGACATTCAGTGCCCGTCCGCCGTATCGGGGCGAACGTGCGTCCAGCACCAGCACCAGCACCCGCCTGCCAACCCTCGATAACTAGCCGCGCAAAATGGAACGCTCTCGCCCCATATTTCATGTTGGAGAGCTCGCTGCAAAGCAGGACAACAGCTTTCGCCCGACCGCTGCCGCCGGCACGTGCACATTCGAGATCGTTTTTTAGGCTTTTTCATATTTTACATGCGTGATGTTTTTAAAAATTTACTGCGACTTTTAAGCTCCAAAACACGATACCACCAAACTGTTTTTATTAAAGAGAGATAGAAGCATGAAAGTTTACGAATTCCATTTTTGGATCAATTCATTTTTTATTGCTGTACATTCTAAATAATGAACCCTTTCTATAAAAAGAAATAATGTTGATACATGAGATGAGTGATTCGTATCGAATTTTCTTGGTTGACTGACGCGGGAACGGGAGAAGCCATTATTTTATTTACGAGAAAAAGAAATCGAGTCTATATATTGCGCCACACACGTGATATCTTGATACGTGTGTGTAAAATTAACGATTGAAGCGGTGCCATCGGTGCTTGGCTATAGCAATCGTCTCCGTAAAACTTACTCAAACTTGAAGCACAATTCAATTCGTGAAGACAAAGTACAGGTAGAGAATAAACTCATAATAAAATCATCGTGAAATGAGCTAAGGTAACAAAACGTTCAAGGGTAGAATATTTTTAATTTAGAATGTATTGATACCGCAATCCCAGAAAAAAAGCAAAAAATCGCCATTGTGTAAATAGGGGCCTTAAATATTTATTTAATATAATATGGTACACGTTTTGAAAAAAGAAGCAAAAAAAGTTGTGTGTCGCTCCAGTGACAAACACTGTCACCCTACAAGAAATTGTATTTTACTCTAGAAAAAAGAGTTTCACCGTAAAAGGCGCTTAAATAATTGAACAGGCTTCACTAAAACTAATTAAATTAAGCCATAAAAATATGGTGTAACAGGTCAAGCACATCAAATTTTACTGCACCTTAGTTCTCATTTGATTATATTGTAATTTGCGGTAATTTGTAGAACCTAAACCGTTCAAACGGTCAACTCTAATAACCGCTAAAAATATTTATAATTTTCAATTTTAGCCCTCTCTCAATCCGCTTTAAAGTGTACTAAAAGTTGTGGAAATCACTAATGTCTTTGCCTATATAATTTTCTAAATTTTGGAAAAGAGCTAACATTTCCCAGGTTGCTGTTTAAATTATGAGAAAATAGGTTTCAAAGTTTACAGCGGTGAGCACTGTCTCCTTGCTGAAAATCAGGATTTATTTCATCACAAGGGAAATTTTCCGCATTTGTATAGTTCGCGACGAGAGGAATCGAAATTAAGCGAAAAAATCACTGATAATAATTCTCTAAATTTTTCGATAAATATGGCAGGTTGTGCAATGTAACTGTTACCTGGTCCTAATTGGATTATTGCATAATTGTAGAGATTATTATTCAAACAGTAGCGGTTCCCACTCTCTTAACTTCAAATTTGATTGAATTATTCAAATTTATTAAAATTGTTTCCCTCCATAAATCTACTTTTAGGATTCACTAAATTTGCTCTCTCAACGGACTGCTCTTAATAAGTTTAGATTTTAATTGCTCTTGCATCATAAAATTAAATTACAATTTTTATCATGGTCTGTTTTTATGAGATACATCCAGCGTTTAACTTTTTTAGAGCTATAAATTTAAAAAAAAGACTTCACAAAATTTTTAGTGCTAAACAAAACTTCATAATTTAAATCAGCAACTTTTCTGTTATTCTTTAATTCGAAATTTCCCAGCGCGCTCATGTAGTTGGATGAAGTGCTGTCTCTTTCTAGGTCACTCCCGGGGTGCATTTTTTTTACAAAAGTTGGAAGGTCTGGAGGAAAATCGAAGCGCTCTCTCCTCCTAGCATTATTTGTGGCGCGCGGCAGTGAGAATAATCGCAGCGGCTGCTGCTCGCCGCCTGATGACGGAGTGCATTATTTATGGAGCGAATGCGAGCAGAATAAACACACACTCATGACTGGTGGTGCTCTTTGAGTCGCTTGCGCCTTCCTTTCTTCCGCGTTCAAGCGGCCAGCAGCGCAATCAAATATTCATTTTTAATTCCAACAACATTAGGCGACACACACACACACACACACAAAACCGACCGTATGTATGCTTTCTCATTTTTCCAGCGACGCTGATGTTTTTCGAGCGTAGCGCAGTAATTTTCCACTCCTTTGTTCGTTTGTTTCGCTATTTGCCTTTTCGACGGTCAGTCGCCTTTGTTTTGCATTCGTACTCGAGCACTCACCTTTGCAGGCTCGGCGTTGATGAGGTGCGAGGGGAAGTGCGACGGCGTGGCCGGCCCCTGCAAACCTGTGTACGACGAACCCCGCCGTCCCAGCACGATGGAGCGCCGACTGAATCTCTCCGACATGGCTGCAAACAGAAAAACGCATTCACTTACATACTCGCCAGATCAATCACAATGCGCGGGGACAGGTGCCTTCTAAGGCAGACCAAAATGCGAGGGAATCAAACTTGCCCGGCTGATTTATTCGCCAGCAGAGCCTCTCTGACAGGTGGAATCGCCCCCGCTAACTAATTAGACCTTCCATGGTCGCTTTTAGAGATAAAATGCTTACAAGCCCTAGTTAAGCAGTTAATGCAAGTTTGGTAG
The DNA here is from genome assembly GCF_949628265.1 of Cloeon dipterum. Lineage (NCBI taxonomy): Eukaryota > Metazoa > Arthropoda > Insecta > Ephemeroptera > Baetidae > Cloeon > Cloeon dipterum. The sequence continues at coordinate 25,455,248 of NC_088787.1, forward strand.
ACCTAGAGGCAGTTACCGTTTCCAAAATCTTTGTTCATTTTGTGCAAAAAATAGTAATTGTTTATTATTTACTTTTGAATTGATTGACACAACCCCATTTTTTATCGGTTCATCTCTTTCTTTTCTGATAACTCGCGAAAACTCAATAACGAGCCCAGTCTAGGAAGGGACCAGTTTGTGTTGCTACCCCAGCATCGATGTCTTTTATTGAAACACTAGACATTCATCCCGTCAAATTAATTCACTCATTCTGGAATGGTCAAACCAGCAAGTAGCAAGTTGGACTGTTGAAAGCGATCCCCCCAAATCGGAATAGATTCGTTATTGCAATTGCATTGAAAGAAAGTCTAACGTAGGGTGCAAATCAGCCCACACTTGACCTCCAAATATTAAAAAGGCACCAATCTTTGTGAACTAGAATGGTGACAACCTGTAGAACCAGAAAAGGGTAGGAAGAATGATTAAATTGTTTATTTCTTTAAATATCTCATGCGCTTTCGTACTGGACAGCAATAATTGTTTCAGCCCCTCAGGCTTTTTCAGCAATTTCAGTTCCTTACTTTAGTTTAATTTAATTCACAGAGTGTATTTTGTTCTATTTTCTGTTTTATGAACCTTCATTGTTGACAAGATGATTGCTAAATTACAGTCATTGACACTGAATGTATTTCATTCAAATGATATACAAATCAAAATAAATAAAATTGGCCAAAAATCATCAAATTCTCATCTGCTTTGATAACTAAAACGGTTGGTAGCCTTTTATAACTGCTAATAATAAAACGCATTCATGATGCACGCTCATCATCAGAGTTTTCTAATGAATATTTATTAAAAATTTGCTAATATTTAAGCGTGAAAAAGGACTGAATGGCTTTGCAAATCCTACTACGATTTTTTCATCATTTCAAATACTTTGATACACAAAATTAACTAAAACCATGAAAATGAATGCATTTGGAGTGAATATAAAACTTGAGCCGCTTTATTTGTTGTCTTGTATCAGACCAGAGAGGAAGCGTGAGTCAATTATAGTAAGTTTAAAATTGCTTCCCTAACTTAAAATCCGTTTTTTTTATTCAGAGAACACCTCCAAATGGAGTACTGAGAGAGAACTTCTTGCTTAATATAGAAATCCTGCTGACTCGTAGAACAGATAATCTGATCGAATGCATAATTGAGTGCCACTTGGAGTTCATCATTGTTCTCGACTTGAATTGCTCCCTCACCACTCCTATTACCATTAAAGGCTATTCAGTAAGTAATGATTGGCCAACGATCCAGATTCAGATGCATAAAAGAGCAATCTATAGTATGATTCCACCTGAACGCTAAAAAACAAATAAAATCCCGTCAAAGTATCTAAACGCATATCATGGGAAACACAGAATAAAAAACCATAGTGTTGCGGATGACGTAATGGATCTGCGTTATCGTTATCAAACACCCAGCGGCTGGATTCGGTTGCAAAACATTTCGCACTGCTGTGGAACAAGCATATGTCAGGCCTGATTCGAAATAAAGCCGCAACACGTGAAATTGGACGCAAAAGCCAATGCCGCGAACGCTTCCGGCACAGCGCGTGTTTAATTTTTTCCGAGGATTAGCTGAGAGTGCGAGCAGCGGCAGCGGCAGAATCAGCGGAAACAAATCATCGCCCTGGGAAACCGCACACAGGGGGCCGACGACGCGCAGGCCGATTAGCGTGAAAGAGCGAATGTGGGCAAAAAGCAAGCCGACGCCAATTACACACTGGAGAAAACACACAGCACACCACGCACCCACCCACCGGCGACGCATATTGCGTGAGAGACAGAGTTCTCTCTCTCTCTCGCAGGGTTGGCAATAATGACGTCGGTGGCGTGGAGGTCCAATTCGAACGCGCGCATATCATATTATCGTCCAAATCCGGTCGGCCGCGCCACAGCTTATACTAGAGACCGCAATAATCCTATTAGGAGATTGTGCTGGAAATGCTCTCTCGCTCTCCCTTGATACAGGCGCTCGTTGTTCGCTTTTGTAAATATGTACGCGGCCGCGCGGCAGCAATAATATTTATTTGCGCGAGTGGTTGCCGCGGATCGACTGTGAAATTATAGTCCAATATATGGCTCTCCCTACTGATCAGATGCATTCACATCGGTTATTTGAAACGTGTCATCGATATCGTTTAATTTTAAATAGGACTTTTCTTTATTACGTGATTCTTTCTTCAAGGAGGATCCTGAGACATAGAGAGATGCAAAGCAAGGTTACGTCTCTATATTTTTATTATTTAGCGACAATTGATTGCGACTCAAGAGTGTAAATTGACTTGAAATTTTCATTTGAGGGAGGCACTGACGTTGGTTTCATTTAAGACTTTTATTGCTCTCGACATGTTTCGGCCCCAACTGGCACCCTAGTAATAAGTGGGTGCCTCAGAGCCTACGTGTTAGGACCCCCTCATGGCTTGGGCGCCAGTTGGAGCCGAAACACGTCGAGAGCAATAAAAGTCTCAACAGAAACCAACGAGGACAAGTCAGTTTATTTCTTCATCGTCTGTATAAATAATTCATAGTTCATAGGATAACGATGTGCTAAATTTATTTTAATAGCTTTAATTTAAAAAAAAAAGAAAATATCTTCAAATGAATATCTTACAATGCAAAAATTTGAAATTCATTATGTTACAATTTTTACAGACAGTGTTACCGATTTAATAATATTCTGGCAACGTTACCGATTTAATAATATTCTGGCAACCGTGGCTGCGCAGACTATCAACTATGCGAAGGGAAGCGAACATCTACCGACGTTCGATTCCTGATCTATATCACTGATACTGCCACCACGAGACTAAATAAATAAGACGAGTTCACTACTAAAAGACGTATTTCTGTCACGGCTCCTCGACCCCACAATATGTAATGCAATAAATTTGTTTAGTAATTAAAAAACGTGTATCAAAAACAGATCAGTTTTGACTACTTCAATTTTTCATCATAACTCGGAGTAGAGCCAAATCTGCCTTTGAAAAAGTGGAAAAATCCAGAATAACCTGCTTCATTGTGTTTTTCCATCTGGATTTTACGCATAGAAAAACAGCATTTCGATCATTTGTACACATTTGAAATTTGGTGAACCCTAAAAACAGAAAAAGCTATCTTCGATTTTTGAAAAATATAGAGGGAAAATAGAAAAAAAAATAATTTTGAAAAGTATACACAGCTCTCCAGTACCATTACGTTACGTGCCATTGAAGAGAAAATTTCTGTTTTCATGTCCTTCAATGTCGTAACCGCGCATTATATTGTTAACGCTTCCGTTGTATAATTCAGATAACAATGCAGTTAGTTACACAAGATTGGCTGAATTCTATCGCGCACCGGCCCGTAATCAATTATTAAAGCGATCGGAGTGCTCCTCAGGGGCGCGTGCTGGCCGGATAGATGAATGCGAGCTTATGCAACCGGGGCGTCCCTCCCGTCGAGCGGGTTGCAAACTGTACACAACGCGATCCGACTGGCATGCTCGGCGGGGGCATTAAACATACATAACATGAAAGCACAGCAAGGTACGTCAGGCCAAGTTTTCGCTCGCAAATGAAGAATCACTGCTGCATTTTTATTCGGCTGGTCGGCGATGTTCATGGAGAGAGGCAGCCTCCGGTCTCCCCCCTCCCCCGACAATAGCGGGGGTGGGACGGGGGTGCCGCGGGCGAAATGCCAGCCAGCTAGAGCAACGTGTGTGTATGTGCTGCACTTTGACCTTTAGGTGTAAAAATGATATCACCGCAGCAGCCCCAGCAGAGAATTCATCCGTTGGCTGTGGCCGGCTCTCTCTCTCTCTCTCTCTCTCTCTCTCTCTCCATCCGAATGCACAGCACTCGCGCCTGGTTAATCCGCGAGCTCATTTGAAAACGGCTCTCTCTACTTATTAGAAAGCAGATTAGGTAAACAGGCGCGAGTGGAGATGTTTAAACTAAACAAACGCGAGCGCTGAGGAGATTTATCCACTCGTTAACCGGATTAAAAATCAGCTCCAACCGACTGCAATATTCATGAGCATGTAAATGAATCTCCGTTTCTCTGTCGTTTCGCTTCTCACTGCCTGCCTAATCCGAATTCAGCGTGCATTCCGGTGTATTTACACGGACTTTAAGCCGCAAACAAACACTAAACCAAAATCTTAAACACGCCACCAAGCATGGACCGCAGTTATTTCACCATTTCCTTTTTTTGTACAGCTCAGTTGGCTGGATCTTCTGAATAGAAATGCTGCACGGGTCGCATGAGAGCTCGCAAAGGACCACTTATTTATTGGAACATTCGTCCTGTGAAGGCGAAACTCGCTTGCTGCAAAGGTGCAAACCGGCAAAGACGCTCTCGCGTGCCTTCCAAATACCGAATGTGCCTGTGTTAGTCAAATTCCAATCGAATTCAGCACAAGCAAGGCAAGATATTGGCCTTTGCTTTATTCAGCTTCAGGAAATTTTAAAGATGAGGGATCCAGTCAAATCATAGAGTTTATGTTAAATCTAGACTATATTCATAAACTTGGCAGTTTTCCTTGCTGAGTGTTTTTCGTAGCCATATTTTTTATGGTTATGACCAGTTCAGATAGAGATTCACAGCTTTGATGAATAAGTCTGAAAATATCTAAAACAAAACATTAAGTAAGATCAATTTCTTTGATTTGTTCAAATAATCTACTTTAAAATAATGTGTTAGTGAAATCAATTTCTATCGTATTACAACATTTACGCATCCGGAAATTCTATCTGATGCACTGTTGTGCTAAATTTGAGAACTGCATAACGCGGTAAAGCTCAAAATGAACAATATTATATGACGTATGGTACACTAAATGAATCGAAATTAAAAGTCTTTCTTTAATATACAGTTTTGTGGTTTTATTTGTTAAATATTTTTCAAAAGTTGCGTGTATGCAAGTAGTTAAGATTGGTAGATTAGAGTTTTTCTGTTATAATCACGGTTTATGCAATTGGTTCGGTAAAACTACGAATTAAATAAATATGCTAAATGATTTGCCATTACTTTTCTAAAGAAATAAATAGATTGAACCAAGTTAGAGCACAATTTAACGGCAATTCTCATTCAAATTGCAGCTGCATCTTTAATGAAGACTGAAAGCGCGTAATGAAACAAAGTGCTGTTTAAAAATGCAAATTAGGTTTCTCATTTCCCAGCGTGGGAACTTTGGTGCATTAGAGATAATCCTCTTTGAGCCTTGTTGAACTTGGCCGATTAGTTTATAAGCAAGTTGCGCGACGCTTTCTTCAATTTGCGAGCGACCGAATTCAGTGGAGCGACGCCGGCGTGTTGACAAAGGCACGAGAGCATATTAGAGCAGGGAGGAGGCCCTCGTCTTCCAGAGGTCTAATCTAACTTGTTAACCGGATTAAAAATGAGCCCAGAATTGCTTAATCCTCTGGGCGGCCAGCGAGTGCATGGGTGGCGCTGGAAAAATATTCATGAGCATGCAAATGGTATTGGCGGAAGCATTTGCGGCCCGAAACCCTCTCGCACCGCGCACGCAAAATAATCCAGTCTCATTTCCGCTTTGCAAACAACTCGGCACATATGCATCCCCCGAGCACATAACACACGCATACACACACACGGAGCAGGGTGTGCGTTAAAAGGCGCGCGCCGGCCGAATCGATCGCGAATTAATCCCCGAGAAAGTAGCTCGTCCCGCGCAAATTAGGTCGCGAAATGTGTGCATGTCATCGTGCGGCTGCGTTTAAGACGAATTTGCGCCGGCGTCGGGTGCTGGCTGCCAGGCCAGCTGAAAAATTTATTAGGGCTCGAGGCATGTATGCGTGTGAGCGACAAATGACGCCGGTCACGGAACTTTTTTATTTTGAAAAATTGTTTCTTCTTATTAGGGGCCTGAGGCAAAGTGCGGTCGGAAGGACGACTGGGAAGACGGCAAAAATAAATAAACGGTGACAAACACAGAGACATTGCACGAAGAAATGTTTGGGTTTTTTCCTTCTACCGTTCAAAACAACAGCACCAACAAAATTGGCACATAAATTTTCAAGATTTCTCTCTAAATATGAATTTGGATTTCAAAAACATGTTTTACAATCATGCTTGAACCTTAGATCCACTGTTTTTAATATACTTGTTGCACTTCAACGAAAACGTTCAAGGCGTGATTTTTTTACGGTGAGAAGAAGTGCGAATTATTTCAATATTTAAAAAAATCACATCATTTTCTTTGCTGGAATTGAACCCATTTGGAAATGAAAACTATCTGAATAGGTGAAATTTATTTTTTTTTACCAAAATGAGAATATTTCTTTACAATAAAAAAGGTCTAGAAAAGCAACAAAAAACCTAAAGTAAAGCTTGTATTTTTTTACTCGACCCTGGAATATATTTTTACAGTTTTAGACTATATTTAGACGCATTTTTGACAGTTTTGGTAGTTTTAAACGTTGTTGTGGTTCGAACTGTGTAATTCGTGCTCATTTGATCGTTCCATGTCCCGCTACGATTGAAAACTAAGAAAAAAACTCACTCTCATGCCTTGGAGCTATGTAGAAGATAAAACAAAAACAGAATATAAAAAAACTGCACTAGGAACAAAAAGTGATGAAGAACTGTGGAGCCTTGATTTTTAATATTTCTTGCTGTCAACATTGACATAGGAGCAAAAATTGGCCTAATACGTATTTTCTGATCTTTATTTCACAATATCTACTTGAATAACGTGAACGCAGAAAACGTTCACGTTCTGGCCGCAAAGGAGCTCACCCGGCACTCCAAGAGGCCTCGCCGCCGCTCTGACGAATTTGATTGAAACATTCCTACCGTGAAGTTAAATCACGCGTGCTGGAAATAAGCTGGAAATGGAGACCGACAAGTAGCAGCAGCGCCATTTGATTCGCTTTCGCACACCTCCCAAATTCCGAACGGATATTATATGAAATGACGAACGGGCTGCATGAACTGCTCAGCTAATAATTTCCAAGCGGCACGGCGCGAGCGTTATCCGCATCCACGATGCTCCAAAGTTTGAATCATTTATCATAGAGATTCGCGCCACTCCGTGAAGCACTGTTTGTTCCTGTTATCTGTTGCTAAATCATTGCAATTTATCATTGGTATTGTTTCCAATTGAAAAACTGTAACAAGAACTAGCAAACTCTTTTACAAGAAAAAAACCATGGTTCGCAAGAAAGGTTCTAATAAAAATACTTCAAACCAGAAGGGTCTGAGTATTAGCTGCAACACGCTCAATCTTTTTAAACAAACCATCTAATTTCTTAGTCTTGCTAAAAATAAATATTTAAAGTGTATTTTTTTGCTACTTTTGTGAACAAAATATTTTTCTAGATCTCTCTCAAGAACACTTTATTTTAATTTTGAATTTCAAATCGCATTTCTAAAATGAAGATCATTTTGAGCGATTGCAAATTGTAATATCCACGTACCGTGAAAATTTCGTGACAATGTTACTTTCCGTTCTTGAGATATTTCAGGTCAAAAATTGTTGAGTCAAAAATTGAAATATACAGAGAAAGCGAGATCTCGGCTTTTACTGGTCAGAAATGCAAAAAATGAACGCCATTCAACTCGTGTCGATTCCCTCTGACGAATCAAAAAGGTTTCATATTGGTAAATCTCACCCTTTTTTATCCCCTTTTCCACCCCTCGTCTTAAAGGAATTATTTTATTTTTCTAGTGCTTTTTGCTTCAATAGCTGGCGCTCTCCTTAAAAATGATTTTACACATCCTCACTCGTCATCCCCCAAACTCCCCCTTCAAAAGATGCCGGGTGTCTGCAACAACAACGTCTGCTTTAAAAGTTTTTTAATGGTTACATCGACGTGCGCTTTGTACATCTTTGCAATGTAATGATTACATAAACTTTTATAACAAAAGCTGAAATATATTAATTAGTTTAAAATTAATGGAGATCAAGTGATCAGCAATAATCGTCAAAATTAAATTCTATATCCAGTCCAAATCTGAAAATAAATTATAACATTGACTTGAAAAAAATAAATTTCCCACCCACGAAAAAAGGCATTAAAGTGAATTGTCGTCATTGTCTTTTCTAATTTTAAAATCACCTTCTTCTCTTGAAATTAAAAAGAATGTCACATGAAAATGATGTTCCATCTGTATAAAATATAATTAGCAATAAAACGTTGATCAAAATCAATCAGTTACAAAGCATCAAGTGTGGATATTATTTTAATTATATAAGACATCAAAATTCTAGTCTGGATGGTTGACACCGAGCGGAAAGGCGCATTGTTGGGCCTGGCACGCGGTCCGGAATCAATCCATCCGCCTGGCAGGTTGCTCGGCCCGGTGATGGATGAGCACCCCCGTCGTGCGTGTATGACAATTCAGGGGGGAGGAATTCAAATTATTCACGAACCTGCAGGCAGGTGCGCCTAGCGGGTCCATGCCAGCGCGGCGTTGGCTGTGGAGGCGGCGGCGGCGGCGGCGGCGGTGGTAAGTGGCATCTCGCAGGTGTTGCGGTGGAGGCGGCGGCGAGCAGGCAGAGGCCCGACGAACGCCCCTCACGCCGGATCAAGCCCAACTGCTGGCCAGACGGCGTGGAGCCCTTGGGCCGCCGACGACAGCGCCGCCGCCGCCGCACGCCTCCCCCAGGCGCCCGCCCGCCCTTCCGCCGAGACCGCCTCCGGCGCGGGCTTGCTCTTTTTCGGGCCAAACCGCAGCCCCGGCCCCCCGTCCGCCGCCGCCGCCACCCTCGGGAGCACCTGCAAAAAGTTGTGTGTCGGTGTGATTTGCAGCCGCTGTTGCACTGCCGCGCTCACAGCACGTACACTCGCACGTATTTGAATAATGGAGTGCTTTTAGCACCACTAATCGAATGCTCTCTCTCTCTTTCTCTCTCTCTCTCTCTCTCTCGTTTTATGAGAGCCACTAAATGCACCAGAGATGAGTGCAGCCGTTCTTTATTATTGTCTCTCTCACTCTGTTGTGTTCATTAAACCAAATGCTCGGGTAGTTTGTAACTCGCGGTGACACGCAATTTTCGTTTAGGTGCAGCGTGGTAAACAATTGAAGTTGTTTTATTTTGCAGAAACTTTAATAAAAGGCTTGGAAAATTTAGAGTGTTTGATGTAATGTTTCCATTCTAATTTTCAAATGTGTTGCTAATAAAGGCATCTGCAAATAAAAACAGCGACTGAATTGACACAAAAAATCTCTGAAATCACATGCTTTAGGTGGAAAATAAAATGTTATTTGATAATGATACCGTTTCGAGAGGAAAACGGCTAACAGATTGTATCACAAAGAAACTGTTGGTTTTGGTTTCACACAATCCAAGCATCCAATCGACCCCCCCCCCCCCCCCACGCGTAATCATAGGTGCGGTTGACCAGCGGGCAACCGTCGATATAATGAACACACAAATCACATTCTACATTTTCCAGTTTCAGTCAAGCTAATGAGAATTAATTTTAAACTTAAACGATTTTTGCTCTCAATAATATAAACAGTTTCAGACTCAGTGACTCTCAGTTTATCTTAATTCTTTTATTATTAATGCTTTTGAGTATCTAAATTCATTTGGAAGAGGATATATACGATTGTTTTTGTATTAGATAACAAAACTGTTAAATTCTTCTTGAGCTACACAAAATTAATGGAGATCAAGTGATCAGCAATAATAGTCAAAATTACATTCTATGTCCAGTCAAAATCAGAAAATAAATTATTAGACTTGAAAAGAAATTCTCCCATTTAATTTTCAAAATTACAAATAAACTTCTGCTCCAATGTGTCGAGTATATATTGTCGGATCAAACTTTCGACATAGTTTTGCTGGCACCAAAAAGGTATTCACACTCAAATAAAATGAATCGGTTGACATTTAATTGAAGTAAATCTCATAATGGTACTGTCAGTATTTTTTAAAAGCCGCGTTTACTAACCCAGCGAAGTAATTATTTATATAAATCAATTCTATAGCTATAATATTGAAAGAGCCGCAGTAGCGGCTAAATGCAGAAAACCAGCACAATATGGTAGAGTACTCTCGGAAAAGTCGGTTATTTTTCCCTTCGCAATGCAAATATCAAGGTTGCTTACGCAAACAAACCTTGCAAAAATAGATGTGAGCAAACACTACAACATGCAAATAAACAACTCACTTGCGCATTTTCATCCAGCGCGTGTTTTTTGACGTTGTGTTCGCAATCAATACGCGAGCGTTTTTCAATTTAAAATCAGCAAAATTTTCTCCTATCAATCATCCAAACTGCGTACATTTGCAATCCATCGGAAATGTGATTTCATCCCATTTTATTTTCTGCTGGTTTTACTGATTGTGAGCATGAGGCACTAAGGATCAATTTTCGAAATGCACGTTAGCCTTCACTTATTCATTTTTTACCAGTTACACTTTTAATTTCAATTTAAAATTAAGAAAAATGCACATTACAAGTTTAAGTATCGAAAACTTTAAAAATTAAACAATTTATAAGCGTTCAAAACATCATAATAGCATTTGCACCCGCAGTGTATAACAGTTTAAAATTAATCATCAAATCTACAACAAAGAGAAAAATACAGACTGCAAAGAGAAATGTCTTGAGTCGATTGTTTTATCAGAACAGTAAGACTCCTTGAAGACATTAAAGAAATGAGTTTCGTCGGACCGAGGGAGAAAAAACTCTTGCATCAAAGAAGGCTTTTGTAATCGCACACCATTTGCAATCCAATTAAATTGCTTTTAAAGTGGTTGCAATGGGTGGCGCGGCCTGCACTCGGAGCGCGCTGTGAGGCCGAAAAACGACGGCGGGCCGCATCGATTGCGACTTCCCAAACGCGTTTCCCGCTTTAATAACGGCTCGGGATTACTCTCGCGCGCGCGGATTTGTGTCAGCAGGTGCAGCCTGCTTTCGAGAGTAGCGGAAACTTCACTCTCTCGCTCTCTCCCTTTCTTTTTCTCGCTTCTTTTCGCCGCGAACAATGAATAAAAATGCTCGTGTGCTCGCTGGCCCACCTGCTTTTCCCCCGACGCAGGAGGAAAAACGAGAGAATGAGCCGGCGTTGCTCTTCGTTTCGCAGCAAAAATGGGAAATGGATACAGACCCCGGCGCACCGGGGCTGGCACCGGGGGTAATCTCATTTCCTCTGTACTTAAAAACGCGACTTCCGCTTTTTCTGCCTTCATTTTTTCGCCTTGGGGCCACAAATGCGTGTGCTGTAGACAACCGCCATCCGATCTCTCTCATATCTGACGAGAAAATTGCAATTTGTCCGGGCTCTATCATACAGACTATTAACTTTTCTTTGCCTTTGTTCGCCAAAACCCAAACGTCTCTTCTTCCAGACTAACAATGAGGGGTTTCAGAGTATAGCTGCCACAATTTATCTGTACAAAAGAACCTACTGCTTTTACGCACGTAAATTTTCCAAATGGAAAAATATAATACAAATCGTCTTGAAGTGTCTCGAGATAAAAAAGGATCCCTAACTAAAAAGTTGGATTTAAAATTCATTTTGCGGCCGTAAAGACAAAGAGCTTATTATTTATAGTAATTAAATTACACGATTATCTTTTATTTGTTTTCAAGTCAAATCGATATTTAGTTAAAAGTTTTATTTAATTTAAAGGAAAATATTATTATTCTACATGGTTAATGGTTTTAGAAATATATCTCAATCCAGGAAAGGTCTTTTAAAAAGGTTGTGAGTATATTTACTTCATGTTGCAACACAAAGAAATAATATACATATATATCACATAGGAAACAAATTGCGACAATTGGCATTAAAGTCAATAAAGGACTGCTATAAAGTAAGCAAATTTGAAATACGTATGTAGCCGAGTTGGAAATAACGGTAAACCAATGCCGGATTTTCTAATTTTCCCCTTCTTCCTAGTCTTGCCAAATTTAGCCTAAGCATTGTATATTTAGATTTTGGCCAAGTTTTTATATTCATAAGATTAACTTCACCTTGGTGGCAACTTTTCTCTTTCACTTCCCCCTCTTCTCTTCATTTTCCTTTACTTTTTTAATTTCTTATATAAAATTTGTGAGTTCCCCAGCGGAACAAAATGATGGCAAGTTACGTAATTATAAGTACTGCACCTTCATATTTTGAAAATTTACGGAAAGTTACAAAATATTTACTGACATTTCTTATATCAATAACTCTCAGCAGGTATTTTTAATTTTTAAACTATTACAAAAACACTCCTTGCAATCTTCATAAGTTTAAAGAAAAAAAGCAAAGAGTCGATTCACCGCACTTTCTCGCCTCCGCTAAGCCCACGCAAAATAATTATGAATATTCAAAAGGGTGCGCATTCACGAAAACTTTTTAGGTATCCTATTAAGAATTCAGAATCTCTGAGGAAAAACTTTCAAAGGCCCGTCCTTCTTTTGAAGAATAGTTCCCATTCAGAAAAAAGGAGAATTCCTCATAAGGGCGGAGGGGCCCCGCTGTTATATTCCCGGCGGCATCATCAAACTAGTGGGCAAGAATGATGGCGCTCGCAGGCAAGGTGCGAGCGGGCGAAATCCCCGCTCATTTCCACTAGAGTGCAAAAGTTCGCGGGCGTTCTCATGAATAAATTCAGGCGGCACACGCGTTTCTCCATTTGCGTCGCGACGGCAAAAATTTGGGCGAAATTCAAGCCGCTCGGCATTTTGCACCACACGACAACAGCGAGCAATTTGAACAAGCAGCTCGTCCCGCATTATTATTTCGGCCCGTTGGAATTCATAATGGCATAAACGCACACACGCACGCACTCCGTCTCTTGACGCGGAAAATAAAAAGCCTGCGCGCTGCCGTTGCTGAAGTCAGCAGCGACGAACAGAAATAAAACGCAAACATGCACACACTTGCTGGCTTTTGTAGGAGAGAGAGAAAGAGCGGATTTCACAAGCAAAATTAAAATAAAAGAGAGGGCATGCTGGCAGAAAGGTGACTTGTCGCTGAATGAGCCTCTTTGTGCGCAGGCCGACCGTGAAAAACACAAAAAATTAAAAGAAGCAAAAGTGGAAGAATGAGGTTGTGCAATGTACACACACGCGAAACTAATTTGAAATTCATGACCCCATCTGAAATAAAAAAAGAGTGCAGAGAGAAAAGGAGTGGAAAAGAGTGTGAATAAAAAAGGAGTTGACGTGCCTATGCGAGCACGCCATCAATGCCACAGGAGGGCTGTGTCAAAAGGTCGCTCGCTGCAAAGGTTGAAAGTGGACAAAAACCGTGCTTGGCTAACTCGCACTTTATAAACAAGTCGTCGTGATTATTTCATGTAAAGTCAGCACCACCGCGGGCTGAAAAGCTGATTCATGCTCCCAGAGGCATAAAGAGAAACACGTATTGAGCTTAAGACCATCCCTTTTTTTAATTATTTAACTAACTAATATATTATACTTATGTAACTGTGTAGCTGGCATCTCGTGGCAAAAATATTTCGTTTTAGATCATAACTTAAAAAATAAGATTGATTAATAATTTAAACATCATTTTATACATTTTTTACTTTTATAAGTTCAAGTTTTTAATGAAAAAGTTTTTAAATTTGAAAAATTCCCAATATGGAATTGGAAATTTTCCATTTTGTTTGTACGATCAGGACGAGAAATTAAAAATTGTACATTACAAGGAGAATCAATTGGAGTACTGGGTTTGCTTAGCTCTTTCAGCTAATCCCAAGCGTGGTCAGCAAACCTGGCTATTGAAATACCCACCACCAGTGCACACAGACTGACCGTGAATATTTTCTAAGAGGCGAGCGTGGCTCATGCACACCCCCTGCCGATTGACTCTGTTTTTTCTCCTCTGCAACAATTAATGAATTTCACCCGCGCCATCCGATCTACTTTGACATTCTGATTCTGACCGTGTGGTAATGAAGACCGCTTGTCTGATTTCTATTTTACATTTTACAGTTCAAGTTACGGACTGTGGCTACTACGTCTGTCTGGCATTTCTCTTTCGCTCAAAAACCTGGCGGCTGGTGAGTGTATAAAAAAGGCTTCTCATCCAAAGATTTCTTATAATTGAATTTAAAGAGTTCCCCTGTTATAAAGTTCAGTGGATCATTTAGGCAAGGTACCACCCGTCGAGTAAGCTTCACCGCTCATGTTTATGCCTGAGAGCAACCTGAGGCCTTCTTCAATCTTTGAAATAAATATAGATTTTGCGAGGGAGAACATATAGTGAGTGAAATACAACAATTTTGGATATTACTTCCTTACGTGGTTTCACGCCGTCTTTTGGTGATCAGCTGTCCACCTGCAGAAAATACGTACATTGCTGACCATTCTTTGAAAAGTTATGACAAAGTACACAGAGCTTCGCAACAGGATGCGAATTCAAAGAGTTGAGAAGATGTCTCTGTGAGGAAATTATGTTGATGTTTTTCGTGCGCGCTTTGTGAATGGCGCAATAAGTGTGCGGAAGGAGCTGATTGTATAAGGACACAAAATTGCAAGGCGACTAGCGACCCATGCCGCGGGATCAGCGGACTCAGCATTGAGCGAAGAAGCGTTCAGCAGAAAAACGCTTAGTGGCCGGCACACTTAGTGGTTTTGGAAACAATTATGCTGTGAAAAGCTGATGTAATGGTGTCAGATGGAATTATGTTAGGCGTGGTGGCGTCCGTCGGAGAAAGAGAGAATGCGTAAAAAGTGGAGCGGAGAGAGATTCGGTGGTTCTTCAGGTTTCAGGGAGTGAAGCGAGAGGGAATAACAATCAGGGCAACCGTGTTGGTGTACGGTCCGAAACGGGCGAGTGGGTGTCGCAAGTGACAAACGGGACACTGATTTGGGACACAGTGAGGAGTTAGCGCAAGGTGGACACCCGGACAAGAATACTTTATAGCGAGTTCCTAAACAAATGGCTCGAAAATCTGCATATTTTATAGACGATTTGACAGAAATTTGGCGTGAAACTGCCACAAAAATTGTTGGAATCCGTCTTGACCTTGACGAGGTAGCCAAGAGAACTGAAGGTTAAAATATAAGTGGATCAGCCTATAACGAGCAGAAGTTTGCAGCACCCATAACGCACTTCCCCCGTGTTGAAAGAGGAAAGTTCCTACGGGACACTCCTTCAGTGCTATTCGAAGTGTCCCCTTGATGATTCACTTACAAAGAAAAGGAATAATAATTAAAGGGGAAAGGCGTCCGCGCGCGTGTAAAACAAAGGCGACGGACTGCACGTGCAAAGGGGACGAATAAATTTAGTATATTGCTACTCGGCAGTGGCTTTGAAGTTGAGAAAAGTGACCCACATCTCGAGAGCACCTGCCTTTCTTGTACATATCCGCGCGCGATTGGCTCCGAGACGCGAGACACGACACGGCAGCGAGATGACATATAAGTGATGACGCGGTCGTTTCTCTCCTCTCTTTTATGTGCCACAAACTGAAATTGATTTTCGTCAGACGGTGATCGCCAGCGAGAGATAACATTTTGCACTCATCGCGCCGCGGCCCGTGGATATCAATTTGCTCTCCCTTTAAACACGCGTAATTTGACGGTGTCGTCGACGGCGAAAGTGCGGCGGTCAGCAATTTCTGAAAAATCATTTTATTCCCTTTGCAGCGTAGCTTGGATGATGTTTATCTGCTATAAAAAGAATTTTCTGTGCCAACCAAATGTTTGTATTTGTATTTATTTGGAATTAAAACCAAAATAAAACAAAATTGTTTCAATTTTAATGAGTGATCTTTAGGCAGATTTTGTTTGTGTCATTCCTGAGTCAAGCTATAAACTGTTTCTAATTAAATCCGTTCATGCAAGAAGATTTTAAGTTGTTTTCAAACATATGTGTAAATGGTAAATAAATATTTGTAATTAAAATTTTATCAGCGCAACTCGTTAGGAACTAAACATGCAAATGGAAGTGACTTGAATAGTTTTAATGAAGGTCTTGACTTTTAGAAAATTTGATATCACTACGCCTGATCTAGTCTAGAGGGGTAAATTTTTAACTGTTGGATTTCACCAGAATGTGTTGGAATTCACCTTCACAGCAGCTTTAAAAACAACGGAATAAGGCCATCTTCAACAACGTTGCACCATCGTGCATAGAAAAATAACGAGCGAGAAATCGATTTGTTGAAGTACAAAAATATAACTTGCCACATTCCGCAGCACATGACGCAAAATATATGAAGTTTGCAAACGTGCATGTGTACTTGTGTGACACGGCAACTTGATTTTCGCACGGATCCTGCCTTTTTCAAGCTCACGCAACGTTTTGATAACGCGAAACGACAAGAGGCTCGGCCTGTCGACGAGCGTTATTATTTATTCGCTCACACGCAGAAAAGATCAAATTATTTTCCGCCCAGCAGTCCCCTTGTGCGCTTTTGTGCGAGTTCGGGGCTTTTCCGAGCCTACTCGCCGGAAGGTCAGAAAAAAGGAGAGTGACAGCCTTCACGACGTTTGACACGGGACATTTCGCTACTAAACTTGATATAAAAAAGAGTAAGGCCTTGGAAAAGACACATCACATTTTATTTTCTGGTGCCAAGGTATTAATGTTATGAGAAGGAGCAGAGTATTGTTTACAACTCATCTGCAGTCATTGCGGAAACAAAAAACTGAGTTGGTTGGCAATAAATCCTCTTCTTCCAAATTGACCAATGTATACGTGACGCCCATTCCAATCAATTCTGTGCCACCCTTAATTCTTATTGATGACGATACTTGATGGAATGAAAAAGGTGCCGCATAAGTTTGACCAGAATTGCTCCTATAAAACTACTGAGCACCTGAAGTTGATTTTTTTTTTGCAAATTTATATACCGATATCAGATAAAAGAGACCATACAAATCCCAAATCCACCCGAGAATTTGTAAAGAAGGATACAAAAACAATGCTCACTCAGTTAGAAAAATATCAATAATTGCTCCTCTCATGAGTCACGTTAAAGGCGAAAAATATTAAAAAAAATCCACAGCTCCAGCCAGATGTGATCTAACGCTCAGTCGGATTGTGTCAAACAAACATACAAGCAAAGTGCCGAGTCAGACGGACGCAGTTCAAAATCAGAACTCGCAGCACGTGCGAATGACGTGCGCGTTGCCCAACTCGCTTAACAAGTGGCGATCACACGAGCCAGAGCGCTCGAAAATAGAATAAACCCATTCGCAAAAATCTAACACGCGCAGCTGATATATCAGACGTTTTCTAAACCATGAATGACAACGGCAAGTGGCTGTGAAAGATAATAAATTAATACCGATAGCAGTCTAATTCCAGTCATTTTAATAGTGAGGGTTTACAAAATTCAAGATTGTTAAAGGGAATTAATTGGCAACTAAATATAGCAATTAAGTATTGAATAAGTGCAGCTATAGGCTTTGTGTAGTCGAATTTTCATACTGCAGGATGTCTCGCTTCGACTTTATTATAACAGTAAAAATCAATATAGCATGTCGTCCTTTATAGATCATTTAAAGAGGATCTTTTACAGGACAACAAAATGCAATATTTTACTATGTTGGCCCTTGCAAGAAGATGTCCATTTGTTGGTCCATTTAATGTAAAGACAATTTGTTAATGCAATTTAGCAGTAAAATCAGGAAAAGCAAAAATAAAAATCCAGACTTTGCCAATTTTTTTTTAAAAGGAACTAATTTTTTGCTCCATTTTGATTCAACACGTCGCAATCTATTCAAGATTCTAGGGTGTCGGGGCGGACAAGTAGACATTTTTCGCCGCTTGATATTAGTTCAATCTCTGGAGCTGATTTCCTCGGAAATTTACGTGGTTTTGCGTAAAGAAAGATTTAACTTGATTTTCCTGAACTGTGCAGTAAAGATCTAATTTCAAATTTTTGTCCTTAATATTATATAGTAATATTGTATGACAATCAATCATTTAGTGGTAGAAAATAGTAATAATATCATGAGCTGAATGGAATTCACGGTATCTTTGTGAGGCGAGAGGGAATTGGAATTAAAAATAAAGTTGATATTTTTATAAATTTACCAATAAAATAAAATAAAAACTGAGTACAGCAAGGCAGTATCCACTGCTTCATTTGTTCGTACAAACAGCAAGTATCGAAGGGAGCTCTTTGATTTGTGCTGACCAAAATCTAGACTGATTCGTATAGAAAAGGCGTCCTGACGTTGGTCGGTTTACGAAAGTGATCGTTGAATGCCGCTCAAGAGCTGTTAGTGAGCCCGTAGCTTGAGTCAATGTTCGCGGATCGGTGCTCCCGAAAATAAATTCAATCTCGGTTTCAGATCTCACTCCCCACAGCTTCCCTCTTTTACACATGCACACACACTCTTCTCGCAACTTTCCTGTTCTCGTCAGCTGCGAAGACGGAGCGAGTGAATTCAATTTTGTCAGCAGTCGACTTTGTAAAGGCGCTCGCATAACAAAGGGAGGCAATTTAAATATCTTGCCTCGCCATTGTTTTCGTCGCTTTGGAATCCGCTGCTGACAGGCTCGTCGGCTTTCATCGGAATTAAAATTTGACGAAAATTCCTCACAACTGCGTGCAAACACAATGCTTGCACCAAAGATATTGGCTGCGTTTATTGTATTAATCCTCCTCTTTCTGCGCATTGATTGGAAAATAAAGAAGGGTCGTCGGCGTCGACCACGTCCAGGTCCAGGTAATTTTGGAATTCGGTCAGTTCGGCGACACTCTCGCTCCTGGGCACGTACTCGAGGCGCTGGCTGCGAGGCAGGCGGCACGTTGGGCCTCGCTCCACTTGATTAGCTGCATCGCATTGCCCTCAATCTCCGTCGCGATGTCCATGCTCAAGTGCAGGAACGCATCGCCGCCGCTCGGACCACTGAACGACTGCCAGTGGAACTGCAGCTGCTCCAGCAGACTCTTCATCTGATGCACGGTCTCGACGATGCAGCTATAACCAAGCATCAAATGACAAAAATGAGTTAAAAAACACTTAAAAAGAAACTGTTAATTATTGTTAACTGATTCCAGGATACAATATTAGTCATGCATTGATACCCAGATAAAGGGCATTAATTCTTATAAAACAGCGTTTATGTATTGTGATTGATTCATCTGAAAATTGAATTTAAAAATTTATTATATACGCTTAAAAGGTATTCTTTCCCTTGTTCAGAGATGAATTAAAAATGAACTTGCCAGCATAATTTAAAAAAACGCCTCTGATCTTTCAAGTGTCACTTTAAGGCCCATTTTTCAAAAAATTTGGAAAATATTTCCACTCTCTAATAGAGCAGAACCCTAGTATATCTTGCTATCTCTTTGGCTTTTTCAGAGACACCTAGATGTGCAAGGAAACGCAATCCCTGATAATTTTAAAATGTGATGTTTGATTGCAATTATAGGAATCACGTTAACATCTTAAAAATGAAGAATTCGCATTTTGTTTATTTTTTACTTGCAATCATGGAATAGGTTTAGACAGTGCTGCAAATAAATAATATAACATCGCATCCCTTAAACATTATTTGAAATTTACTTCCAACTCCGCTCTAAATCTTCACCGTCCGCATTTCTGGATTACCCCTCCCTCACGCAAATATATTTCCTCCACGACACATTAGTAATTACACACGCATTCCCTAATGGTGCTGTTACAAATGCGAGAATAAATATGAGCAATATGTAATCCCCGTCTCTACCGACGTGCAACCCTTCTCGAGCTTGGCCTCCCTGCGGTCCATCAGCTCGATCATCTCTGTCGTCTGTGTCGCCTGGCTCTTGCGGCTGACGGTCTGGCCCTCGCGGTTGTTGCTGTCGCCGTAGGCCAGCAGCTGGGCGAACTTTTCGGCCGGAGCGTCCAGCGTGTCGTGGCCGACTGCCAACGCATGTTCCTCGCGCAGACTTCCCTCGAGCACGTGCACCAAGCCTTGGGCCACCTGCCGCTCTGACTCCAGTGCCTGCTCGGCGATCTCGTCCAGCAGACTGTCCACCATGTCCGGCGCCAGCCGACCAGTTTTCTCCTCCAGCTCGGCAACCTCGTCAGCGCTGAACGATCGCAACGACGAGTCCGAGGAATAATCATCGTCGTCGTCTGCCTTCGGGTGCCAAAGCAACCCGGAACCGAGATGACTGCTTCTGAATGATATTTTCATTCCGAAGTAAGGGCTTCCTTCCTCGTCCATGTTTTAAATCGATGATTCAACAACGGACAAAATTTGATTGCTGTAATATTGAATAATTGTTGCAAAAAGCTATGTAATTATTCAAATCCAGTTTATTTGGATGTTTGTTAGATTATTACATACTTGTTGGCGACGTGATAGTCCTGTGGCAGCGGATATTGCTATAGTATCTTTTCGGATTGTAGCAAAATTTGCGTGTTGCAAAAATTGCTCAACAATTTATGCAAAAATTTAAAATCACCTCTTTTGATGGGAATACTGGCATTATCCACTGGCACAGCGCTATGTACAATATCGACTTTATAAATAGCAAAAATAAAAATCTCAGCTAAATTAAGTGATTGTTTATGGTATACATAAGTCTAAACAGGTTATTATTTGCCTAGTTGCCAAAAAATATAAAAGAAAACTTATCTTTTTCGTTAACACGCGGCTAGTAGTTGAGCAAATGAGATTTTTGTTATTAGTTACGTAATTTATTTTTCGCCCACTAGCTTAATTTTATTTTCAGTTCCTCTCTGGTCGTTCAAGTTTACAAAACTACATGACTATTTTTTGGTTCAGATCCTTGTTTTTTATGGTGAACGACAAAATTAAAATGCGCGCATTTAAATTTGGAAAATTAATGATTGATTTTTTTAATATTTATACTGAATTAAGAAGTGGTACACATGAATTAATATTCTTGCTTTTCAATACAAGTGATTAAATATAGAAGAGTAGAGTTTGGTGAAGGCCTTGTAAACAAATATTCCGAACTAACATGCGCACGGTGTTTTAAATAGCTCCTAAATGTCAAAAATGTAGACGACGAAATTTGGAATATAATGACCACGATGATGCAGAAAGACCAGTAAGGATGAAGTTGTTCCAAGTCAACGGCGTCTTTCAGGTTGCGTTGAATATATTCAAGCTCGAGCTTACAATTTAATTTGAGTAACTGAAATTTTTGTTGCCGTCTATGACTTTTTGAACTTATTTAAGATCGGTTAATTTTCTTCCTTAAATTTTAACATCCAAGTAAGGAACGATATGCCACCCGCACTGATAAACTGCTCTGCGGCACAGTTTTCCACCTTTTGCAAGGTTTGATTCTTTGGTGATCATTTCTCACATAGTTTGATTTGATCTATCAAAATTCTGGAATATTATCGGGACTGGATCTCTAGTTTGCATTATTTTAGAATAATATATAAAATATATGCCCCTGAACACCAAATTTATTCCCCCAAAAACAAAGTAATAAGGATCGAAAAGGTACACGTCTTTGATAAAAAGCAAACAGACACAAGCCCGATTGAGGTGCACGTGAGGCAGAAAAATATGGATCCGGTTTCGATTTTAATGAGATTCCACCGTAATGCACTTTGGAAAACATGCCGCTGCTTCCACTCGAGTTCGCATTCATTTCAATTTCCGCGCGAGACCTCCAACCGAGCCGAGCTGCTAATTATTTTTCATTCTGGCGAGAGCAGTGGCGCGTGATCGAGGCAAAAATTGGTAGAAAAGGGCACACGTGCGCCAAAGGTGAGCGAGGGTTGCAATCAGGGGTGCGGCCGGGTTCGCGGGGCGCTCTGGAGATGGCGGCCGCCTTTAGTCAGGGGCGCGCAGCACGCGGCTGCCGACTTCGAGGCGCGAGGAGCCGGCTCAGTGTGGCTGCGAAGACGCCACCGAGTCTGACTCTGGCTGCGGACGGTCGCTGCTGATGCGAGAGCCAGTCTGCTTCGGCCAAACTCACTGCTAGCAACTAACCACTTTGGAGAGGCTGATCGGACGCCGACGAGGTGAGTGGGGAAAAGCAAGAGAAATAAATCTGTAACAAATCGTGTTAGTTATAGGAAAGCACAGTTGAGGGAAAAGTTTCATTTTTGCGTGAGTGTTGAATTTGAATTGGTTGAGAGTAGGTTGATGTATTTCATAGCAAATTGAGACCTTTTTTTAATAATATACACACGCAGGAAATCAATAGAAAGAATGAAATGAAATTGTACACGGATTTTCCTTGTAGTTTGTCCGTTTCTATTAAGGCAGCAGAGTAATCACTCTTTGAAAATAAACTTCGAGCAAAGAATGGAATTTTGGCTTAAGATATTTTAGGGAAGTTGACGAGTGGCGGGACTTTTAAAAGATTTTGTCACTTTGCTTTTCTTTTTGGCCTTGCTCAACAATGAGACCAATGAGATGAGTTAAGCGGTGTTGATTAAAAAATCACTGCAGCTATTTGGGTTCGCAATACGCTAATTTTCTTAAAAAAACTTTTCAGCTGGCTTTCCCGAAATTTTCCAAAACATACACGCTTGTGTATAGTATATCATAACTCTGGGCCCCGTTTGAGTGACCAAAATATAAATTTAAAAAATCATAATAAAATTATATAGTGCCAGCAATTCTGCAAATAATGGACTTTTAACATTTTTTCTAGCAAAAACATTTTTACTTGAGGATTGTTGCAAGATGAATAACAAGACCTAACCCTCGTTATTTTTTTTTAATTTTCATATTCGCAGTCTTATTTGCCGCAAATACGACCTTTTTGGTGTCAAAATTAGTATGTTGGGGATGACCCCTAAATCTGTGGGTTTTCCAGCTGTTTTTGGCGTGAATCCACAGTGATTAATTTTAGCGAACCCTTTGACAGGGCGATAATTTTTTTATTTCAGGTAAATTACTGCTAATTAAGCCTGAGGGTACGAAAAAGTCGCTGTCCAGTTTGAGAGCATGCGAGATATATTAATTTTTCAGATTTTCACTCACAGGCACCTGTCTTAAAATTAATTCTGCGCAGATCCATTTGTAATTTTCCTTTCTTTGAAAGAAAATTTCAAAGTTTGATAAATGCACTTATAGTTTAATACTTTTAAAATCGGGTTTCACAATTTATTTATATTAGAATTATATTTGTCTATTAACTTAAACATCACTTGGCAGAAACAAATTTTTGTCATCATTAATCAAAATCAACAATAAATAAAACTATTCAATAGCTGTCCAAGTAATTTTTTGTGGGGAAAATAATTTTAATTCATGTGCCGATACTTCCAGAATGAATCATCTGCAACAAATACTTTGCTTAGTCCTGGTGGCAGTTGCGACGCGCAGTTTTGTTTCCACGGCAGCAATCGAGAACGGTGAGTGCACTCGTGTATTTCACAAACATTAGTTTCTGCGATTACATGGCAGGGTCTGTTTGTACATGATTAATCAATAGCCGAGTTCCAATTTCACAGTCGAATGTACCATCGGCTTTTAATTTCATTTGTTTAGAGTTGTAAATAATGGTTTAAAAAAAACATAACCCCATCAAGAGCTTATTTCAATATTCCGTGTGCTAATTTCCTTGTGGAGCAACTTGTTGGTCACTCCCGTGCACTAATTGAAACCGCTTGCTTTATTTATTGCCGCCGATAAACGCTACGATAATCGAGTTAATGCGGACCGTCGACATGGCCATTAGCCAAAGTTCCCACCACCACAGAGACCCTTTCAACTAGCTGTGGAGGTGGAATAACACTCAGGCTAATTGATCGAGAAATGAGCTGCCGGTCGAACGGAAAGTTAGGGCCTGGAGGTCAAGTCGAGACTAAATTTAAGTAGCTTAGAGGCGAATTTTTCGAACTTTCAGACGAGGTCCTTTTAATGAAGCCGTAGTGAAACTTAGCAAGTCTTTTAACTAGTTCAGAATTTACGGAACAAACTTAAACTGGAAAAACTCGAGCGCTTGGTGCAGTTCACAGACAAGCGCAATTAACGATGTCGCGAGCTCAACGACGCAAATGGAAATTTCCACTTCTTGCGTCACATTTGTAGCTTCCTTGGCTGAAGTTAAGATTTGCATTCCATTTTCCACGCGCCCCAGTTAATCCGAAGTGAGGAAAGCCAGTCGATTTGAATTATGGACGAACATGAATACAAAATAAACTCATTCAGGCGACGAGAGCAGTGAATGAATATCGATGAGAGAGCAGCGCGCTGACGTGCGAAGCAAACGCTCCCTGTCCTACTAAATCTAAATAATATTGTGCTTTCCACAGACGTCCTCGGAGGATTTAATTTATTTCGAAACATGGCCTGCATTGAAAAATGTAGTCATTGAATCAAATTTTCGAACAAAAATGGTCCCCTCTTTATAAAATCTAATTAGAACTGTCGATTTTATAATGTCATCTATTTTTCTAAATTATTTAATCTTATCGTAATGAGCACGAATCATACAAATATGAACCATGCGCACCATACTTAAAACCGTCCTAAATCAGCTAAAAATCCAAGTAATAGTACACATTTTTAGGAAGTCACAAAAAATTATTTCCAATTTTTGAAAGTCCAGTTGAAATTGGATACATCGCATATTTAATCCTTTCTCTATGTGAAGGGTTGGAAAAGAAATAGCTGCGTTTAATCAGTTGGAAAGTTCTTACACTTTATTTTTGAACTTTGTAGCAGAGAATCTTCAATTTGAAAGATTTTTAATAAAAATTAACGTCAGTTTTAATAAATTACTAGTCTCCCGATTGCAAAAAAATAATATTGAATACTTCTAACCTCAATAAAAATAAATTCATAAATTAAACCTCTGAAACCGTTTTAAACCTACTTCCCTTGTCATTTTTAACAGTTTCTATTCTGCGCCAATGCGCCAAGAATTGCAATTTCTGGATCATATTTCTAGAGAACGTGGTCGAAAAACAAATCATCTTGGAGCCGAGCTCGATCTCCGCCTTGCTCAAACAAGACGACTTTAATTAGCTGAGACTTAGGGTTCTTATTAGTCTCCCACTCATTGTTTTGCGACGGGCTTTCCGTTTCTTTGTTTGGCAGCAGCTTACGCGAGTACAAGTTCGGACAAAGGCGCGCCTAATCTGCCGGCTGCCTCCAACAAAGCGTCAAATCGACGACTCTTGCACACGGTGAGCAGGGGAAACAAGAGTTGTTCTGTGCAGTACACCCACCCGCACTCGTGAATGGAGAGCGCGTGTTTGCTAAGTAAGCTGAAAGCAACTCGATGTGATCGAGGGTAAAGCAAGCAAGTCCGCTCTCTCCATTGAGCAGGCAACCCGATTCTCGCGCAGCTCCGGTTCGGCTGTTGCGAAAGGCCTTGTAGTTAGCTTCTCGCAACCTTCTCTCAATTGTTATGCAACACCAATAGCGTTTGCTTTGAAGTTTTGTTACATAATAATAATGTGCAGAGAATATTTATTTACACAGATCCCAAGCCATAGTGATTTTTTTTGTAATTATATAACAAAAATAGTAAACAGCCCCTTGGCTTGCATTGTAAAGGCATTCTCAGGAGTGTCAAAGCAGTGGAAGATATTTGAGCATTTCGGGGATCTAATACTGGCTGACCAATGTCAGAGATGGAAAAAGGTGGTTAGTTTAGTGACTTGAAATGCTAAAATAGCTCAACGGGCTGGGAGGCGCACCGGCACCAACTCGCTATTAACTGTATAACGATTTGTTTTTTTATTTCCGCACCTTTCAATCGGCTCTAGAGACAAATTTCTGGCGTTTCAATGAAAGACTTCGGTGCAGGGAGGCGAAAAGATGGCCACATTGGGCCCCAGCTCCTCTGCGGCCACTTATTATTATCCTCTCGGCGGTGTCATTGGGACCCAGTGAGCAGAGGTTCCAAAAAAGGCAGTAAAAATCGGTCAATTGCCTCTTAATTTTAGACAGTTATTTTGTTTTAAAAATGCATGTCTATATGTCAGGAAAAAGGAAATATTTTTAAATTTGATCCTTAACAATACTTAACACATAATAAAAAAATCAGGTTTGTTAAAAAATCCTTCCATTTCCAAAATGACGGCCTTATTGATTAAAATATATTTATATTTTCATCGGTAACGAGAAGCAAAACTCGATTAAGTGGATATCATTAGAGAATTTAATTTTAGGTCTATATACTCAAGCTTCTATTTTGATTATTAATTAAATTAATTAGTTCATTAATTCTATTTTAAACATTTTTATCCTCTTAACTTCAAGTCCCTTTTGCTCGAGCTGTTTTCAGGCCAAACATTCTTTTTCTTGCTGCAGCAATAACAATCTGTGCCGTTCTTGGGCTCGTTGTCAAGAAAATTTCCTTGTTCTCCCACAAGAAACGCTATTCGCCTAGAAGCGAACAATAAATTCGCCGTTAGAAAATCGCTTCGAGCAATAAACGTCATTTCAGAGCTTTTCTAATTGGCACAAAAGGCAGACATCTTAATTGCCCGCAATTTGTTCCGAATAAGTCGCGGCGTCTCTCGGCCTGTGCTGCGGGGGCGGAGATTGCGTTTTGGCAAGTGAGCCGACAGACGCGTATCGATTGGGACGGCACCCCACGTGGGCGGCAATAGTGTCCCGCCGGCCGCCGACATCGACATTTTAAGTGCCTTTGGAGTGTTTCCAAACGCCGGCCTTGCAGTCGACCACATTAGCAGACTGCACGCGCATTACGCTGTTGGGCACCGAGAGTGCAGATTTATTTATTCATTCCGCTTGTGTTTACAGTCGCGAGCGGCCCTCAGCTTATGCACGGTGTGCTTTTAACCAAATGGACGCAATGGAATATATGCTTGCACCTTCTATGGAGACGGTTATTCCGTTAAAAGGAGCCACAACTCAAATTAAGCTGCTCATGCGCACCAAATTTTTAATCTTAGTTAAAGAGGATTTAAATTTTCCTTTTGAAGTGGAGTTTTATAGACTAACAATAAAAGTTCAGAAACTTTTGCATTCTTGCCTATATAGCGTGGTTAATTTTGTAGAATTTAGAAAAAGGTTTTTCCACAACAACGTGAAAAATTAAATCAGGGCCGAAAAACTATTGTTCAATTTCAGATTATGCAAAACTACTCGAAAAATATCGACAGCAAATATTTTTTCGCATGATTTTGATTTCCACTTTCGTGATTATATCCAACGGTGAGGCAAATTTCCCTTCTAGTGAAATCAATCATGATTTTCTCTAGGGAGACAGTGTTTACCGCTGGCATGCAAACTTAAGAGCCGATTTTATTGCAACCTGGGAGACTTCGAGCTCTTTTCCAATTTTTAGAGAGTATAAAGGTAAAAAGGAACTATCCACAATTATATCATAAATCTTATACAGACTGTTTAATTTATTTTAGTAATAACATGACATTCATTTCGTGATATTTGATTCAGAATCCAGTATTCCAATTAAATTGAACCTGAAACAAAAAGTTTTGAAACTAGAGTGCCAGGCCAATAATTGCACAAAGCGTAAACCAAAGCACAACACAGAATCAAACATGCGTGAGAGTGCGTGCGTTGATGGCGCCGACAAAGCCACTATTTGCTGCGGCACGCGGGGCCGCGGACAATCTGCGCCAAAGTGTTTCGCTCTTGGGCCACTTTTCACCTGAGCGAATTCGAACGGCAATAGAGAGGTGAGGGTGATTAAACAAGGGCCGCGTGCGCAATTCGCCTCGATCAACTGTTAGCTGGAGAGAGCGGCGCGTTTGTTTGATTGCCTCGCAATCAGAGAAACGCCGTCGCTCTCTGACCTTTGTCGAGTCACGTTACGGAGTGGCAACAGCTGCTGTTGGCACTTTGGTTTTAATAATTCACGCTCGTGTGTAGATCACGGAATGGCTTAACGGAAAATGAAGACAAAAAATTTAATTAAACGTTCCAGCTGTTTCAAAGAAGATATTTTTAACACTTTTTGAAGCAAAGAAATGATAGATGAGGCTATTCCAATATCTAATCTAGGTTAAAACATGTTTTAACTGGCGATCCTTCAGACTTGCATTCAAATAATACATAACAATAAACAAATGTTCCATTTCCGCTATGGAATTGGAGCACGCGATACGAAAAAGCTTTTCATTGAGCCAGGGCATAAGGATCCCTTATCCACTTTAAAGTGGTGCGCAGCGAGTGAATACGTTTTGTTATACAATGATATTTGACTCGTCCCGCCTGCCGGCTGTGGCGCAGTTTATTAAGCACAGCTCAAACACAGTGTGCAAGCACCATGGGCTCAAAAGACGGCCTTGTTTTTGTTTGTTCCAGCCACCCCGTCAAGTGCAAACAAGGTGAACGCTCTGGCTGCCGTCGCGCCCCCGCAGCAACAGCAGCAGGTAAGTTTCAAACGTTTTTTACCATTCTTTTCTTCCTCCTTTGCAGCTCACTTGTGCGAGTCCGCGAGGCAGTCGCAAAAATGCGTGGGAATCCAAGAAAAAGATATGAACTCGCCAGTCTACTAAATGTTTCTCATGTAGCAATAAGCTCCATGGACGAAAAAAAAATACTTCGAAATTTTGAATTTAGTTTAGAATTGTTTTTGTTAGTTAATCTTCAAACTGATGACAATGCATAGTATTAGCAGAAACAACAATTAATGTCCAAAATAATCACGTTATATTTGTCTGCGAAAAATAACAAAAAAGGTGAGGATTACAAAAAGCACTTGCCACAGATGTTGTTTTTAACCTGCTGCTTTCCTTTCAGAGTTTAAAATAACAGTTCAGACTTAATTAGTGCCTTTAATAAACACTTTGTTGATTGCTGGTTTGAAATAAACATTGTCGACACCTTGTTGACATAGAACTTCAGATTTAAGACCGCCTGCCTATTTTGAAGGATCACTTGGTGCACGAAAATTGCACTAACCATTGGTGTTACGACCAAAGGGAGAGAGATACGATGAAATTAAGTCAATAATTGAGTTTCTCGTGGTTGATTTAATTAAAAAATTCCACCCCAGGGGAAGGGGGTTCATCCCCCGATTATGAGTTCTAATAGTCGAAATATATTATTTTTTACCCAACGTGGGTAAGAGCAGCTCGAATTCTGCACAAAGTTTCCCCATTTAAAAATTTTAACTTTCAGAGTGCAAAAACACTTTTTGCAACTTTGACCTTGATTTTTGAAAACAACAACTTATTTTTGACAAGTTCTTATAAATTGTATTGGCCGCGTTTTGGCTATTTAAGGTTTTCGAAATTTAATGTACTAGAGCATGCCAGACTTTTATTGCTCTGACTAATTACGACAACTAATTGGGCCTCAGACTTAAAAAAATAACTATATAAACAAAAAAATAATTAATTTTATGGGTTAAATCTCATAAAAATTCACGTATAGCAAAATCAGACCGAAGTCATGGTGATGGACCTTAGATTATTGAGACAGTCACAAAATCACTTTTTTGTTCATTTAATGCTGCTTGGGATGATTGCACAATAGAGCAGTTATTGAGCGCTGGCGGCAAATATCCTTTAATAAATTTGGCAACCCTGTAAGACAACTTGCGCTGGCCGGAAAACAGGAATTTGTTGTAAAATTAACCTCTTTCAAATTAAAATTTTATGGAACTTCCGGAGCCTAGTTAAATGTGCAAATACCGGCAACTTCACAGTTTTCTTTTTCAGCTAGCATTTTCAATGAGCAAACTCATTTTCACAAGCAAACAACAAAAGCTGGAATTGTAATTTATGCCATCACCTTGGAACAAATGGCTCAGTATGAATATTTCACGGTCAAAAGCGCGCGTGGGTGCTCACAAAAGCGCGGCCGTTCGCTTCGCTTGCTCGTTTTCGACAACAGCTGCAATCCGCTCGGCATCTTTGTCCTGCCAGTTGCCTACCCACTCCTTTCTGGCTCGCTGCCCTGCGCTGGCGAAATAACTTTTAGATGTTATTCACTCAAGCAAGATCTAAATGCGGAGCCAAATTTGCATGGGAAAAATATTAAAGGCCCCACAAAGAGGGAACGACTGCATTAGATTAGCATGTTAAAATTTAGGTCTGCTCCTCTTTACCATGAAAGTGCTTTTCGTACAGAGTCAGTGAGTTTTGTGCCTGTAAAGCTTCCAAAATTCGTCCCTAATCTTATTTTGATTCATAAGCGCATTTAAGTTCGCTAAATATGCGATTTTTTGTAGAAAATGATCAGCTATATCGTGTTTTTCGTTTTTTTTTCAATTCAAATAAAGAATATTTGTTGTAAAAGTCAAATTTTGATGGATTGTTTCGTTATCAAATTTGTTTTACGTCAGCATGTTCCCAAGTTTTGTGAATTCCACCTTGAAATTTAAAAATTAATGTTTATTTCTAGAAACGATAAGACTCAATATTATTTAAACAGTTTTCTGTTTCTAGGCCTCTTGGTTAAATGAACATAATAAGCTTTCCAAAACTGTAGAGTCACAAAAAAGAGCAGAATCTTCACGGTTTTTTACTATTTTGAGCATTTTTAGGTGTTTAAATACGGGCAGACTGTTTTAGGTACTTTTGGATGACTTGTACGGGTTTCTTGTTCATTTAATGCCAAAATTAGTCAGTCTAGTAAAAATTAGAATTTCAAGTCACATTCCCAGCAAAAAATCTGTTGTCCCTGTGCAATTACAACAAAATGAAATTAACTTTCACCGCCATCTGACGTCAATGGTGAATGGTGGGCGAGAATATTGAAAATCTGTGTGTTTGTGCGGCGCCAGATTATGATTGCGTAGATCGATCTAGCTAATTCGCCCTGACGAACGGGCAGGGCAAACAAATGTGGAGCAAATCGACCATTTCCAAATGTGAGATGTGAGCCTACTGTTTGCTCTCTCATCGTTCGCAGCGGCCCAGGTCAGGGAAGTTTTGATTGCCACCGTGCATTGTGCAGCAGACCGAAAATAAATATCTCAAAAGCTAGCTCCAAGAGCGAAATTCTCCAGCGGAAACGTGCGCAAATGAAAACAGACGAGAAGGCTCGACGACGTCGTCAGAAAATGTGGAAAAACTGTTGGAGGCAGTGCCACGTGCGGGGGCGAGAAAATACGTTTCAAAGACAAATTGAATGCTCACTTCGTGAAAAAGCAAATGGATTTATCTACGAATTTAAAAGTCAAACTCTCGGAGATTGTATCTCCGCGTGTTGTGTGATTCAGCCAACTCGTTTTTTCTTAGGAAAAGCACTCTCGTTCTTACACATCCCTCGGAATTCTTACATTAGAATTGCTCGGCCGTGCTTCCCCTGGGCAAACAGTCGGCAAACGTGTTTCCTACGGGGCTTGGCGTCTGCGGAGTCGGATAATTAACACTGTAGGTGCGACGAGCAACTCCTGTACCGCACAGTCAGCTCTGTCGTGCAAAGTTTTAAATGCCTGAGAAGATTTCCTTCTTACTAATAAATAAAAACAGTAAAATACAAATGAAATAATCTAACCGAGGAAGTGTTTTCTCAAATATTTATTCGTATTTTTTTATGTAATGTAATGTAATATTTAAAGCAGCAATTGATAAATCATTTTTCAGGATGACGTGGCCCAGTTGAAGAGCCTGAAGGATGCAACAAAGTTGACGCCAGCGAAACAATCTGGTGAGCAAAGATTGAAAATCATTAAAAATGACAATCAGAGCGCGAAGCTCATTATGAGCCGTCGCCCCTATTCTCCACTTTCGTCCGCCTCTCTCACTACACAATCTCTAAAATTCCACTCGGGTGGTTCGCTCAGTCCGCTATGATTGCTCTTACCTTTATCAGCGTTATCTGCGCTCGCCACCTGCATCTGCGACACAAAAGGAAGAATCGATGCCAGAGAAATTCCCCATCGGCGTCACGAGATGCTTTTATTCTCTGGAAATGAAAATGTGTTTGTTCATGAATAATTGGAGTGAATGATTGACAGAAAGATTCTACATTTTTCCCAGATTCATATTGAAAAAAAGCTTCACGTTATGGAAAGTGATGGGGTTTAGGCCCTAAAAAAATAAGTCTTAGGGTAAAATGGTTTTTAATTTTTATTATTATTAATGGTTTATTAAACGCAAAATATGCGTGCAACACTCTACATCTGAAGGTTACTCAATTTTTACACATTTTCGCTGCTCTTCTCTCAAAGTAAGTTTTCTTGCTGTACACTTTTGGATTTTTTCACACTTTTTTAATTTTTATAAATCATTATTTTTAATTATATTATAGCGGTTCGGTGGCAAGTTAAACATGCAAAAGGTATTTTAAAGCATTAAAAATTAATTTTGATGGATTATATGCCCCTAGCTACGATCTCGTTTTTGGCAAAGCAGTAGAAGCTTGTGTCAAACTAGTTTCGTTTTTATCACAGAAAGGAAATGAGAGAAATTAAATCTTCTTCCCACATGAAGGCTGAGATTCACAGAGAAAATCGGAAAAATCTTGTTCTTGCAAATCAGATAGTGAATCCATACAGTTCCTCGATTGAAAAACGAAAACAAACATAAGCGATAAAGCTTTATAATATTTTTGCGAAACCCAATTAAAGTGAGGATAAAAATATATTATTACGTGCAGTAATTCATTTTCACCATTTTTGTCCCCAAAGCCCAAACCTTGTAAAATCGATTTATTTCCTATTCCAATCATTTAAATTTATTGTTTTTTGATTATATGCATCATCTAAGAATTTTCTACAAAACCTACGAATCTAGTACAGTACAATTTCAAACTAAACAAGCTTTTTCTGCACCCACTACAAAAAATATTGTTTTGCTTTGGCCGAGGCAAGTTTTAAAGAGGCGTTCAGCGCGTTGAACGGTGAGAACGGTGTAATAAAGTGAGAGAGTAGGTGGCGTCGGCAGAAATGATGAGTTTTGGCAGAGCCACCGGCGACTTTGTAATTAATTTGGCCTGGGGCGCCGACGGAAGCGACGAGATGTACACTAGCTCACTCCTTAGTTGGATAAAGTCGGTTAGTCTCATTACGCGTTGCCGAGAGTGGCTCGCCCTGCCGTTTCTATCCCACGAAGCAAAAAGTCGATTTCACGACGCGCGACACGCTATGCTTGTCCTTTTTCAGCCGCAGCCGCCAAACTGCCTGCGGATCTGGTTGCCAAAAGACTAACGCACGCAGGCAAGTACATAAACCAAATCCGTGTGTCTTGGATTTCCACTATACTAGTAAAAGCGTAGCGCAGCCTGCTCGACTCGAGTGCTGCGCAAATTGCATACTCTCCAAGCAAATCCTCGTTTTTGCTTAATGCTGACAAACGTTTCAGCGTTCCCGAGTGCGTCGCAACCGCTAGTTGGACCCAGGTCTTTGGATGTCGTGGTGAGTTTTTTCGCATTTTTACTGTGCTCTGCGCATATCACGCTTCAATGCACTTCACTTGGAGTTTGACTGACAAAAGCGAGCCTTTGCTTTGCTCTCCCGTGCAGAACAGAAATAATCATTAAAGGGTCTGATGAGGTCAAAGTGATTTGTTATTGAAAAAATCAGTCAGATTTAACGGGTAGTTCAGAGACTGAACTAAAAACGAGATGTATCAAAATTTAAATATGGATGTATTTGTATTGTAAGTATTTTTCGGGTACAAATTTTAAGTCTGTCACCTTATTCTACAAGAAGAGCTCATTCGGCAGCAGAAATTATACTAGGAAAATAAATGAGAGCTTTGGAATTTAGACGATTACAAACAATTTTATTTTAATTCTCTTTCAATCGCTATTGGAACAACAAATGCAATGAGCACTAGGACATTGCAATTAAATCATTTAGCCCGTTTGAATTGAACTCGCCATAAGATATTTGCCCAGTTCGAAAAATTAACTTGCAATAATAACAAAATCGTGTTAAACGGCTACAACAATCTTCATTAATAAAACGCCACATGCAGATCTGCTAATTTCTTTAAAATAAGAGTGCTTTCTCTTTCCCAAAAAGTTAACCCAATCGGAACGTTTTTGCTAAAAATGTAGTAGCACTGTTTTAAAGAAGTGATTTTTACGAGTCATTCTTCATAAAAATGATAAAGTTTTCAATTTTATCCTTGTTAAAAATTAAAAACATACTTCATTCCTGTTGCTTAAAAAATTTCTTCTTGGATTTCTTATTCCGACCAGTTTTTCAGTACTGCCCTAACGAGAATGAAGTTTGTTTTTAATTTTCAAATGGAAAAACGACCATCAAGTGTCGGAATTTTAACGAAGAATAATTTTTAACTAAAAGGCTTTTAACCAACATGGCTCAGAGATAAACGAGCAAATACAATGGCAACGATGTTGTACGTTGAAGCTTTATATTTTCAATTCCGAAAGTTGAAATTTCAAATATGGCACAAAATCATAAAATATTCTAGACACACACACATTATTCTAAAATGTAGAACGTTGATGTAACCAGAATCATAATCAGTTACCCGCGTTCAATCAGTAGCTAATTAGCAACGCTACAAAACAACCGATTCGATCAAAATCATTTTACGGTTTTGCGTAACGTTCTAAATCGGTCTCTCTCGCAGCTGCGATAAATTTTCAATTTGCCTGGCTGTGTTGCGTCACTACAGGATACAATCCTTTTTCCCCACCGATCCAAACGCGCCATAACAGGAATTATGTGTAAGTTCTACTATAAAGCTTGCTTTCCATATCAGGCGGTTAAATAATTTCATCCACTCCAGCGGCTTCAAATCATTTTCATGGACCAGCTTAGTTCGAGAGCTCTATTTCATCCCTTTAATCTGGTGTCTTTCAGGCGCGCGAAATGGGAGTGACGCCGATGCAGCTGGCAGAATACGTTTTCTGGACAGGTGACGAGAGGGGTGTCTCGCTCGCCATACAAGAGTTTCTTCAGCAAGGCCTGGTGAGTATTCATCTAATTCAATTTCAATTCGTTTTTAACTCTCCAAATAACTCAAAATATTTTACAAACATTTAAAGTCAAGAAAATCACATTAGGAGAAATAAGGCATTATTTGTAGTGTTAGTGAACAACCCGCTAAAACTCGTGAATAAAATAGTAACAAAATTTACCTCTTATAAACACTCGCCACACTACAACCTATACTACATTAAATACTACACAACATTTGACATCACATATGTACAATTTACAGTATTTGGGAAACTGGGAACTCGGACACAATTTAATTTCGGACGGGAGGTAATTCCGCTGTTGCGCGATTCGGAAAGAAAACGAATTCAATCCGAGGTTAGTGCGCGTTCGAGGAGGATTAATTTTCAATTAGTTAAAAAAATTAATACAAAATTAACCAATCTCAAATTTTTAAATTCTTGTATTTATTTGTAAGAGAAAGTGGCATATTTATCAAATCAAGAGCCATTGGATTGTGCAGCGTTTACAATATTCTACGATTTAAATATGATACGCTCAAGTGATTTTCAAGCTCTACAAGTAGTGAAGCACTAAAATTATTTTCACTTTCCCTATGTAAGGAAAAGATTTCATTTCAATAAGAGGAACAACCTAATAGTTATTGAATAATAGCAAATCACGTTCTTTTCAAGGAAACTTTGTTGGAAGTTTTGTTGTTGTTGGGAGCCAATAAATTTGGAACAAAATAAATCAGGCTTATTTTTGCTACGATAAACTCAGCTTACATTTAGAGAAGGCAAACTTTTCCGCTTTAGTTCAGAGAAGTCTTACAAAAATACTTGAGATTTTCTTTTGTAAAATTTAAAAATCTGTATCGCAGAAATATAACAATTAATTTAGTTACTTTCACAAAAAATATGAGATGAAATAACTAACTTGTAACAACAAATTAATACTGAAGCAAAAATGCGTGCACTGCTCTGATAATATTCTATCTCTTTTGTGGAGAGGCGTCGTGCTATCAGTAATTGAGTTGTCGGTGCGGGGAAATTTTCAATTTGCAGGCGGCACGCGCGCGCTCCTTTGCGGGCTTGAAGGATGCATCCGCGCTGTCTTGGGTAAATCTAATAAGGAAACTTTGTGCTTTGCTCCTCGAACGTCACGCTGAAAATGTCCAGGTGAATTTCACTCTAAGGAGGATAAGGATTACTTCACCTCTAACGTGGCGTGAAATGCACTCCAAAATCTGATGCAAAAGCAAACAGAACCTGAACTGATTTCACCAAAATATGTTTTGATCTTCATTAGCTGCAGTTCTCTTGCATGCAGAGTTTTTTTATGCAAACAAAATCTATTTTGTCATTTCAAAACTAAAAATCTAAACAAATTTTAAATCCAGTACGAAATATAGTTAATAATATCAATAATGAGAATCTGGCTTTTTTCCGTTTCTTTTTTGCGGGTTTGAACCCACACAAGCGTTTCATTCAGTTTCCCCGTGTTTGTCACATTTAGAGAAGAAAAGCGGTGCTTGGTTTCATCTGCCAATTACAGTTGAAAGCGGAGCAGGCGGAACGCATTTGCAATCCTCTTACCGGCGCCCACTCGCTGCCTCATTATATTTCACCCTCGCCATTGTCTCTTTCCCTCACAGAAGAAGGGCAAACTTACTTTCGTCCCCATTCACCTGCTGCTCTCGCGAGCCAAAAATAAACTTCTTTGCTGGATTGAGTGAGTGCCTCCGAGGTGTTAAATAAACATCATTATTTGCAGACGCCGAGAACTGCTTCGTGCAAATCGATTCGATTTCGCCAACTGCTTTGCTGCTGCCTCAATGGAAAAAAAACTTGTTGGCCCTTCTCTGAAAAGGAAGGCAATTTATAATGTGATCTGGTTGATTAATTTTATACAATATACAGACAAG
Organism: Cloeon dipterum; assembly: GCF_949628265.1. NCBI lineage: Eukaryota > Metazoa > Arthropoda > Insecta > Ephemeroptera > Baetidae > Cloeon > Cloeon dipterum. The sequence continues at coordinate 25,491,807 of NC_088787.1, forward strand.
TTTGACATATTTTTAGAACCAATTTTTTAAAATGTAAAATTAATGAACTGGCTAAACTCTGCGTGGAATTCAGGATAATATGGGTTAGCTATTAGTGAAATTCTGAGAGTAACAATTGAATAACACTTTCACGCATTCCTTATCAGCAGTGCTTTACTTCTAAAACAAAATTCATAGCCGCAGTATTCAGTTTTAGCTGCGGAGAATTCTGAATCAACGAACGCCGAAAACGTATGGCTTATTTTTTATTTTTTGCTTTTTAATCCTGTCCGGGGACCGGGAAGGACATGCGCTGTACTAGTACGAATGCTGAAATTCACCCAATAACACCGCGAATGGATAACATGGGCGCACCAGGCCGCTCAGGAACCCAGCTCACCGAAGGACCACTTTGCCTCCGCACCGAGGACTGCATTGAAACGCTAGAAATTCGTCCCGTGAAGCCAAATCACGCATGCTGGAAAGGTGCAAACCAGCAAGTAACGAGTGGGCTTAGGGCTTTGCAGCTACAGAGAATTCTGAATCAACGAATGTCGAAAACGTATGGCTTATTACTCGTCAAAAGCGGAAAGAGGAACACAATTAGTGACGAAATCTTGCATGTCAACCCCGGCCCCCACCAATCACCTTCCTGTGATTTAACTTTACCTCACAAAAAATCACAAGCTAAAATAATTAAATGAAATTTTAAAATTCGTAAAGTACAAGAATTGAATAAACAAAATATCCTCAGATAAATACATACTAAAATGCTGGAGAGCAAGAGACGAACTCGAATTGTAGTCACAATTCCAGCGGATAAAATTTAATCCAAGCACGGTGCCACAAAAGGACTGGAAATTACTCGTCGGGAAGAAGAGAGCCCTTGTGCGTGTTATCATTCGCTCCCACGCGTTTTTGCGCCAGAGCTCAACGGGCAACATTACAATTTCCACCGCTCTTTCGCCACAGCCCGTTTGTTAAAAGCGGCTAATAAAAACCTGAAGCAAACAGCAACACACACCGGAGAAGAGAGAAAAAAACGTGTGCTGGAGGGATAAGTGGGCGGCCATTCACGAAACGAGCTTTTTATTCATAATATTTTGCACACGCATCTCGCGAGCTTTTTTATGGGCGGCGGCGGCGGCAGCCGAATGAAGTGTCGCGTGGGAGTATTCGCCATAGAAACGGCGCCGTTGCCAAGGCTTCCATTCATGATGAGCCGAGGCCCCCGCGCAAATTGCACCGCCGTTCTCTTCGGTGAATCGGCTTTCCCACTTTTTGGCCGCACGCACCCCTTTGGCAGCTAGACTCGGTTTACATCGGCAGAGTTAATACAAATTTGGTTTCGTATCCGAGAACTCACGATCCGATTCTGACACGCCATGTTTAATAAAGGGCAATCATGCTGATTGGGAGTGGGCGAGGAATTTACAGCAATTTTATATTTTCACTCATAAAACTTGTTACGTAATCGTAAGAGTTCAATTAAATTTTTAAAACCTTTTCGTAAACTTGGTAAAAAGATGCTTGAGATGTACAAATTTTTTGAATAAAAATGAAGATTTTTATAAGTAATTTAATTACCTACTTGATAAACTGTTTAGATTTCCCGAGAGGAGGCAGTGACGTTTTTGCGTGAGATCCGCCAGAGCATCAGCATCCTGCAAAATTATTACGCGGAGAGAAAGGCAGAGCAACAGGAGGTGGAGCAAGAAGCACTGGTGAGTTTATTTGTGCGCCGAGTCAAAAATAGGCTGGCGAAAAGTTTAATTAAACTCACTTCTGGTCATGATAAAATTCCGAATTCATTCTGATGAATGGGACATGATGAAAATATGAATATTTGCTCTTCCTGCTCTCTCTCATTTTCTCGATTTATTTGACGAGCAGGAAAGGGCGGCCGCCCTGCAGGAGGCACTGGCAATAAGTCGGCTGAGGCAAGAGCAGCAGAAGCAGCAACAATTACAGGAGAGCAAGGCCATGAACGAGGAGGAGTACTCGGACCTGCTGCAGCACCTCAAAGATTCTGACGCTCAATTCACCGAATTCTCGCTGGAGGAGGTCATTTACCAGCTGGCGAAAATGCTTTTCTCGCAAAATCTCGTCACAGGTAGAGAATAGCATATTTTTTTGCTAATATTTCAAGCGAAACATCAGCGTTTATTTTATTTTAAAAAATCCAACATAGCAAAATATCCCATCTTGATTGCCAGACAACGAACAAATTTGTTGATTTAAATTTATCATTATTAGAGGTCTCAGCCAGAGCCAGCCGCGCTACGTCGCCAGCCACCGGTCAAAAAGTTTGGAAAATTCAAAAGTGCTGGAGAAAAATTAACCTCTGTCAAGCACTCTAAAAAATTTAACTTTAAAAATTTGGGCAGCGGCGCCAGGCAACAGCAAAAATGCTCAGCTGCCGCTTCAAAATAACGCGGCTGACAATGAGACCTCAAACATTAACCAAAATATGAAAAATAAACTAGGAATCTAGGCAGGTTTAAATTAAACGGATTATCCAATCACCATCGCTGGATGCACTATCATTTTTAAAACAAGTTCATATCAAAACAGTGAAAAAAATATCCCGCCACAAATTGTTAATTTACACAAATTTGAATTTGGCATGGTTAACATATCCACACTTTTGCATTGTTTAAGTAAAAATTAATGGTCTGCTTTAATTTAGAAACATTTTTTTAAATGTGAATTTGTGGCTGAAAATCAGAAATTTAGCAATAATTATAATTATATAAAGACGTGGTTTGGCTATACCTCTTTAGTTTTTTGCTTTTCAGCTCTTCTTTATTTTCATTTACAAACTTATAATATGTTCCCATAAAAATAGATTCGTCTAATTACGTGCATTTTGTAGGAAATGGGCAGGCTGAGGCGCAGAAAGTAATGAAAAAATTTTCCTCGTTCTTGAAAGAGGAAAAATCTCAAATGCCACAACAGCTGCAGCGAAAGGTTTTCGGTGAGTTTAAGTTTCGCCCGAGCAAAGCCAATTAATGCAACATTATTTTTGCCCATGAATTTTTAGAAGTTTTGAGCGCGGCTCTGGTGGACGCGATGCGCGAGCAGCCCCTGACCGACGCAGCCGTCTCAACAGCCGCACCTGCCAAGAAGCCGAGTAGAAAAACCTAAAACCTCACTGACCCCGATCCTTCAACCCCCTCACTCAATCAATTACTGCGAAATTCGCAACATAATGCAATTTTTCTCATTTGAAAAAAGTAGGACCCTCACGGAGCGGACTGGACTCGTAACTCTCAGCTGAAATGCAAATATCATGTCCCGCGCGTGTAATAAGTTTGATATGCTGTGCGAAAACAAATAATCTGTATGTGAATTTTCCAGTCTGCTCTGTTTAAAAAAAATGCCACACCGAATTGTGTTGTTTCTATTCAATAAAAGAAAAAAGCGAATAATTAAATCGTTAGTGCAACATCTCCCATAATCAACGAAACATTTGCTTTACCAACCGGGTTAGACTTTATATATCTATTTATGTATCAAAACGCACTTCTTGCAAAATACGACTGAATTGGACTGCTTGCGAACTACTAAATTTAAGCAGATGAAAATGTAATTTACCTTCCATATGGCAAAAACGGGCTTGCGAAACTTGTAACCTCAACATACACCTCTGTAAACTAGTGGACTATTATTTCGAATTAAACCCTATTCACTGTCTATCCTCTGCTTGCAATTTAGAATGATGGTTGGAATTTGTGCGTCGGTATGTAGATGTTTATTTGCCAATAAAACCAGTCAGAACGTAATAAGACTCGACCAAAAGGTGTAAAAAAGAGGAAAGCGGATGTCTAACAAAACGTTCTGGCTCTTTCGCTTCAAGCTGTTGTTCCGGTGATGGCGAATTGCGACCGAAATTCGCATCAGCGGAAAGAAACGGCGAGCATGTATTGCGACATATTTTAGAGAAATCGATTAAACGTACATTACTGTACACCAGCTGTGATGTTCCCAGGTGTTTTATTTTGACCCCCACCGCAAAGAGAGGAGACTCGCTCTCGTGCGTGTTCAAGTGACCCGCGAGAGAGAATTATTTTAAATTCAAATTTACGGCCGCAATCCTCTTTATGTACACGAAAAGAGCCTTTTATTGAGTTGGCAATTGTGTGCTTTTTGCGGTAACCTTTCCAGCGGCAGATAATACATTCGATTTTGTCCGCGAGTGGTCACAATTCAAGAATAAAAATGCTTCCAGTCGCAGAGTAGAGAGGCGCGAATAACGTCATAAATGAGTCAACATTTTTATTCTTTTTATCTTAATGATTTTCGTTTGTGGTTTGCAATAATTGCTGTTGCTCTACTTGGAAATAACAAAAGTCAATTATTATTATTAAAAATTAAGGTTTTAAATACATTATCATGCACTGCTTGTTTCAAATTACTTAAGGTAAATGTGAAACATAAGATGGAGAAGAAAATTGCCACAAGAAGATAACTCCAGCAAGACTTCATTGAATAAAATTTGATTTCTTTCGAGTTAATTTGAGCAATAAACCTTTCTCGTAAACGACCTAGTTTGTGATCAGTGCGGTTTTTCGCCGTCTTTTTTTATTTTTTTGAAGCTGCTAAAAGGAAAATCTTAAAAAATTATCTTACATACTGGTCTAGGCTTATATTCCAAAATTGGAATTTTAAGATCATTTGATCTATCTTATTTTTTACCAAAAACAAATTATTTTACAAAATCGTCCAAAAACATCCACAAAATCCCATGCTATAGATTAAACTTTAAAAAGGAGATGCTTCTTATTTCTTCAAACAAGAAAAATTGAAGTCATGCTAAATATCATGATTTTTTTTTAAAAAAAAATAACGGAAGTTTCAGCTGTTTCCAATTAGAACTATTTCAAATCCACAGCAAAATTAAATAAACCATGCGAGGTAATTTATAATCAATTTTTGGAAATACTAAAAAAACTAGATCAATTTTGAGGCTTGAAGTGCGTCTTTGTTTAAAAATTAAATTAATTTATATCAAAGGACTGGAAAATTGATAATTTATTAGACACGCGCGCGCCTCTCGCCGATGTCGGGTCTCGAGCTTTTTGGCCGACCGACGACCAAGTCCTCTCCGCCCATATTAACTTTGAGGCCAGCCGGCTGACCTTGCCAGGGTCAAAGGTCCGAGCGCAAAACAAACTCCGCACGCTCGTGTCCAAATGGTTTTATTGTGACGCGACCAAATAAAAGTTATCTCGCTCCTCTATCTGCTGTTGCTGCTGCTGTGCTGCGAAATTTAAAATATATAGTGAGCCGCACGCGGCGGTGAATGTATATTTCGTGCCGTTAAAATTAAAATACACCGCCGCGCTGCCTTTTCCCTCTCGACATGCCCAGACAAAACTTTTTCGAGCGATGCGAAAATGTAGTTTTGCGTTTACAGGACAAAATGTACAAAAATTTGTATTTTTCAGATGTCTCAAATTAAAAGTTGCTTTTATAAATATAAAGGTCAACCAGACTTTAATATTTTCTCCAGAAATCGTTCATTAATAAATAAACGAATGAATATTTGGAGCAACAGGGTTTCCGTTAATTTATACAGATTTATTTTTGGTAAAGCTTTCGGATTATTTGACCATAAATCAAATGCTTGTTTTCATTTCATAAATCAACAAAAATTTACTTTGATTGAAACAATTATTTATGAGTTTCTTGGCACACTAACGAGAGAAAAAATATTCTTGAAACAAGATGCAGTTCAATAAAAATAAAAGTAAAGGTTATTGCATAATACTATTTTTTTTAATTTGTACACATTAATTGATAATTCTTATCGAAGAAATTTCTCATTAATACATATTCCCTCTCCCAAAGACATTGTTTTGCTCGCTGTGTAAATGTTCCTGTTAATTTTGTACCCATGCGTGCAGAAGAAAAGCTCTCAAAATGAAAACCGCGACTCTGCTCCATTCTGGTTCATCCCGGCGTGCAGAAAGCACTCTCATTTTCGCAAGGTGGTGTGGGCGTGGAAATCGGCACCTGTGGCGCGAAGACGACCGCAGACCCCTACCCTGGCCGAAGGTATAAAGCGACCTGACACTGCGCCAAAAGGATAGTTTGGCAACGAGATTTTCGCGAGCGTGACAATGAGTGGCCGCTGCATCCTGTTCGTGGCCGCCGTGGCTGCGGTGGTAGTGCTGGTGGCCGCCGTGTGCCCTTACCAATCTATTTCGGCCAGACACACCATTTGCACGTACAGGACGGCCGCCTGCCGAGGAAAAGCCATGCTCAGTAAGTTCTCACAAAACACTAATTTTCTTCAAACAAAAACACTTCATCACTAGGGCTGTGAATTGTAGACGATTGACTATTTTTTTCTACGCTTCAGATCATTTTGGGACTGTCAAATGAGCACGAATCATGCAATTTGAAGCTATTTAAACCACACTTAAAATCGTCTAAAACCGACTAAAACCCGTCTAAATAGTTAAGTTTGGCATGCATAATATTCCGAAAACATAATTTTCTTAAGCCGTGAAATATATTCATAACAAAATTCGAACTCTAATGGGTCAAAACCAAAACGCAGCGAAACCAAACCAAACTCGACACTTTCGGGCATTTTTCGCAATCTGACCATCAGGGCCATGTCAGGGTCAGAATCATCCTTTGGTGGTTCAATTTTGATCGCCACAGTGCGTTGAAGTAAACAGGACACGGAAAATTGATTTTTTAAATGATATGGGCACATTTTCTAATTAAAGATAATGCCCGGGAGAACGGATTCGCGCCGGTTTCAAAATTAAAGGGGGCTTCACCCTGAAAAATCGATTTCTCGGAAAAGGTCGCAAGATGTGATCTTTACTTTTGACCTACAACTTTTTCAGGGTAAGGAAAGTTTCAGGATGATATCTGAACGCAATCAAAAGGTGCAGTTTTGATTTTTAAGAACTTAATTTTTCTATATTTTTGGAATTCTGAAAAATATTTCTTTTGGGCCTTAAAATCTTGAATTTCTCTATTTTCTAACAAGTACTTGACTAAAATTTATAAAAAAATCCCTTCAAATTTTCAATGTCTTAAGATCCTGTCCAAATCGACCATTATTTTCTAATGAAACAGCTCGATTGAACTAAAAACTACCTGTGATTATATTTTTCAATTAATCGTCAATATAAATTTATTTGTAAATTCGCTCTGAAAAATTCAATTATATAATACACAATTTAAAAATGAATTTGTATGAAATATATAAAAAAATATGCGAAGGAAACAATTAAAAATCAAACCGTCTACAACCGTCTAAATTGACAAAAACCGTCTAAAACTTTTTGCTCTTAGAAAAAGTCTAAAAATAGCCGACTATTTTGGCCAAAAAATCGTCTAAAATTCACAGCCCTATTTATCAATAGTTTTTTTCGGATGCAGTTAATGATCATTGCATTTTATCCCAGCTTTGCGCAAGTAAATTTCAAAATACCTCTCTGATAAAATTCAATTTAATATTTTTAATTTTAAACTTTGAGTTAGATGAAGTCCATTCAAGTTTCTCTTATTTAATCCTTCTCAAAATTGTTCATTTGTTAATTAAATGTTTAAATTACCTTTACGAATTCATTGGAATTTAAATTATGATCGTTAAGTCGAGATTTTATGTCCAGAAGTTTAAATTAAAAATTAACTCAACTTTTGTGCAATATGTTAAAAATATAAAATTTAAACAATATTTATAAACAGATTTTTTATAAATATAAAAATTTACTATAAACAATTTAGAAAAGAATTAATAAATTTAAAATCTATAAAATAGTACGGTATAAATAATATTTTTAGAATATAACCAAATTTAAATTCTTAATTAAAATTTATAGTTTATTTAAAAATATCAATTGTTTGAAAACTGTATTGCTATTTTTTTAATGATGCAGGAAGTGGTGGTCTTGGCTGCACGGATAAACAAGTAATCCTGGATACACACAACCAGCTGCGTCAGAGCGTTGCTCTGGGCCACGTGGCCGGGCAGCCCCCCGCCGCTGGCATGCGCGAGATGGTGAGTCGTTAGGCACAACAACACCGACTTTGGTTTTGCGCATATCAGTTCAAAATTTGTTCTGGAAATGAAATTAGGACAAAAACCACACGTGAAATATGGGCAGTTTTTAATATAATTTCCCAAGACTTAATTTAATTTACTTGTGAAAATTTGCCCTCATTGACCTTTGACCAGTCGTTTCTGAACACTTTTTGCGTTCCTGACCCATCTTGTGGAAAATTGTGTTCATCTTCCCCTCCATCCACCCTAAATAATTTCCCGCCCTATTTCCCCAAAATTAAATACAGAGGAGATGTTTTTCAAGTCCGTTCATAGATGGCGGTTGTGAAACTAAGAATTGATCAAAGAGAATTTACTTTCTTTATAATAGAATTTTATAAAAATATAGATTTTCGTTTATAAGTAAACGTGTGAAAAATCCTAGTATATTTTTTTACCTAATAAAATTACATGAAACACGCATAAGTAATTAAATAGAGGCTCCTCAAAGTTTAATAGCTGTCGTAGTTGGCTTACATGCTGTAGAGCCACCCCCCACCCCCAACCAATCGATATCTAAGATCATACTTCACAGGATCATTTCTGTAGTATGTTTCGCCCGCATTGATTCTCTTCAATGCGCTCAAGACACCCACGAGGATGAGATATAACTGTGTTACCTGAGCGTGAGGAGGATGACACAACCCCTTGGGGTTGCGTCATCATCGATGATCGTTCACCAATCGCCCTAGGGTGGATGGGATGGTAACTCAGTTGTCTGAGTGGTGTTTTGAAATATTAAATTGAATATCAGCCCCTTCCCCTAGGTCCATTCTTATTCTTGCCTACCAGGCCAGGCATAGAAAGCAATGCCTGATGCTCCCTCCTCGCCTTGGCGCCCCCTGAAACTTATTCTTGCCCGTAAAATGGGTATGATAATGGTTGCACGTTGCACGATAGATGCTTATATCTGCTTAAGTAAAATCCTCAATTTTTCATGAGCGATAATTCTAGCACTCATTATGGATATCGTGCTTTTCTTAAAAAATAAATATTTTTCAAAGTTAAAATCCTAAATTCTATTCAAATTATCGCATTGAAAACATTTTTCTGAAGTCACCCTTCAGTTTTTTTCTAAATAAATAAACTAATAAAATGGTGGAGGGTCCCTGAAATATTAAGATGCAAATAAACACGTTTACGACCCAAAGCTCAAATGTTTGCTATTGGGCTGGAAACTTAATGGTTCGGAGCATAGATCGAGGATGAGATCAGCATCTCGTTTGACTTAACGACTGCAGGAATTAATTAACCCGACCAAGCAATTAATTAGAATTTGGTCGTTGAGCGCCAAGGCCTGCCGCCGAGTCGCTCTCGCTGACATTTATCTGGACCAGGGCTGCGCTCGTTAAAATTACTGCATTCCGCTCGCTTGCACCACACTCTTCTCTACCTTTTATTGCTGCTTGCCTCTATTTTGCCGCCGCTCTCAAGCTGGTCCCATTGTTCGCACTGGTCCAATAAATCCAGAGTGCCGCGCGAGCCAGACAAATTAATGACAGATGCTCTCGTGACATTCTCACGATCTCCAAAGAGAGGAACGTGGCATTGGACCGAAACAAAAATAAACACGCATTGTGACGGTAGCTGATGGCCGATGATACAAACAAATATATCAACTTTAAAAATTGGAAATTTAAAAATTCATACAGAGTTAATTAAATTATTAAAATTGATTTTATAATGGCTACTTCCACAGGCGAAAAACAAGGAATTAAAGGATTAAAATTATAAAACAAAAAATTATATCACACGCTCTCTTACTGTACACCAGCTGAAGACAATTTTGAATCAGCGATCGTTGCAAACGTCCGCCTGAACTTATCAGCGTAAACTCAAAGTGAAAACGAGAAACGAAAATCAACCTGGCAACTTTATAGCCTTCCATTCCTTGTTGTTAACCCATGGGAGTATAGCCATTGTAAAATCAATTTTAATAAAAGATGCCAACTAAATTTAGAGAAAGAAAAGCTGATGCCGTTAATTGTCATTTTTCTTTTCAATATTGTATGGACATAAATCAATTTCCATTAAATCGTGCGGTTAAGTAGTTTCTTCTTATCGCAGAGTTCCAACTTCTCACTTAGCATATAAACTTCTAACAGGCATCATAGTTGCTTGTTGAGGCACAAATGACTGAACGAGAACGGCAAAGGTTGTAGACACAGGGACGGAAGAGAGATAATTTAATTCTAGCGATTACTACGGCAGGCTGTCAATTAACATTTCAATGCAGACTTGCAGAGAGATGAAGATTGGTGTGTGCTAGCAGTATAAACTCGCATCTCCGCACCACGACTAATTGCATTCTCCGCATTCTTTCGAGACAAATCCCCTAACATGCCGCCTCTGGCTCTTAACCCTGTTTCCTGGTATTCTGCTCTTTGCTTGTCGGTGATTTCTATTCGAATATTCATCATTACTTCATTATATATCCTTCCAAAAGCGCATTTATGATTTAGTTTTAATTTTTAATGCAGCTAAATTGGAGAAGTTATAAATTTAATATACAGTAGAATAGAGCAGGTGCCATAGCGCGTATTTAAAATCATTTTGATGATTTTTTTCTATCATCTTGTACAATGATGGAATTAAAAATAGATAAAAATGAGGTCAGCAGCGTTTTCGGTTTTTCGCAATATAAATTAAAAACCAAATCGTGGTAATTAAAATGTATAATCTCTATCTCTTTTACCATTGAATTGCGCAGTCGTTGGAAACAAGCTGCAGCAGACTTTCATTCATTCGTCACAATTCATTTTAACTCAAAGTTTTGCTCATCCAAAAGTAAATTTGTTTTAACTCGGTTCCAAAACTTTTCGCCTTGTAACAAGAACACAAACTTTCAAACAAAATTTTGGCAGCTCTCTACGTAGACACGAAGCATACTTAAACAAGCAAGACATTTATAAAATTATTTACTTTTGCGAGAGCTAAGTGGCTGCACGAACTTTAAATCTTAATTTCTCTTACATTATCTTTAGAACAGTTGGGAAATAATTTGGCCGTTCGAGTATGTGCTTTTTGATTTATTGAGGCGCATGATTATTGTATTCGCATGAGAAGCAGCGTGCGAAAAAATTGGCATTTCGGCAACGGTGGCGCGGAAAACGATAAATCACGCGTGTGCCGCGCGGCGCAAATTAAAAGAGCGAGAGAGAGGCAGGCGAAAATGGCAACAATCAAGCCGCGGTTATTTACGGTTTAATTAGTCGACGCATGAATCATCGGCTCGTTGAAAGTTAGTTTGCGACTCAATAATACGGATCGCGGATCGTGGCACGGGCAGATGACGCGATGAGCGTTGCAAAATGAAATGTGATCAATGCGGAGGAGCCGCCTTGACTCTCAACCACGGCCGATATTAAATTGAATTAGCCCATAATTTAATTACAAGCCGAACGCTCTTCTTGCGTCTCAAGGCCGACAGCCCCATCTCTATTCGCCTCGGACCCGTGTTAAAGCGACAAATCAGCGCGGCCAAAGGTCGCTCCTCGCTGCCGGCAATGCAAATTCGCCTCCTTTTGCTCCTCGCAAATTGAATCAAAGCAGCCAACTCCTCTGCAAAATCAGTCTTAGAGGGGTTAATTCGAGCAGAACAAATGCGGATTTGCTTTTTTTTCATGGATTTGTATTAGAAGAAAAATCATCTGTATTGCCTGCTCTTCCCTTTTTATTTTTTCATTCGTCGTTTTCTTTTTTGCCGAGTGCCAAAGTGGAGAATTCGATCAGCTGCTCTCGTTCCACCTAAATTGCTTTATGTCTAGCTATAGCTACTGAGGCTTTGAATCTTCTTCCGATTGATCCCTTCGCAGACGCTTTGAAATGTGACAAAAAGAGTTATCCTGACTTTTCTTGTGGCTTCAAGAAGGCAATCGAGAAGTCGGATTCTAATAAGGACACATAAAAGCTTCAACGAATTTCATTTAAACTTTGAAATCCATTATAATTTGATATGAAATGAGAGTGATTTGAGATTTAACATTTTTGCACGAACATTAAGACGGTTAAACCGTTAAACTAATTGAACTCCGTTTGTCACAGTACAAAGCTAATTTTGGATTTGGATCACTTCTCAGGAGCACTAAATTAGGATTTTTTTATTTTAAATTTCGTTAATGACAAAAATAAATAATAAAATAATTAACTGTGTCAATTTAAGCATATGAAATGTTATAATTATTACATAGAGTTTAAGGAAATAAAAAACGAAAATATCATAATTATTGTAATTTATTGCAACCATATCTTGCTTCCTCTCGAATTTCATATCAGCCACGCTTTTTGCTCAGCAATGAATAAAACGCCAGCGTAGAGCATTATTGGGATCATGCATCTCTCTGCGAATTCCAAGTCAGCCTGTCAGCATTTTTAGAAGTAGAAACGGGTGAGATTGTGATCAGATATAGCCTCCCGTAAGTCTACGCCGAAGGTAATAATGCCACCTTACTGTCAAAAAGCAAAGTGAATTTCTGCAAAAAAATCTTTATAAACTCTTTTGTTTATTTGTTCATCCTGCTGATAAGCATGATTTAAAAGAGGAGCGAATATGTTAACAAAGGTTCTAAAATTTAATAAAATGAATGAATGAAAGAAAGGTTTATTAAATACTGAAAGTTTGCAACAGACAAGATGAATATATGGATATCACCGTTCACTGCTAGTTTTTGCTTTGGCGGTTCGAGGCAGGGTAATATTTTTCTTATCACAGTTGAGGAAATGGTAAAAGGTTGAATTAGTTTATCACAGAATTTGTACTCACAGCCCTCACTCGCGCAGGAGTAATAGGTCATTTTCTGAATAAAATCAATGAGGATGAATGTTTGATTGTTTTCAATGAGTCTATTTGATCCAATTCATCCTACTTGAATAATCATTCATTCAATTCTAATAGTGAGTGATTGGGCAGGAGGAAAAATTGGGGGCCGCCCTGTGCAAATTTACTGCACGCGCGAGGGCCTCGCGGGCGGCGGCGGCTGCGAGAAAAGAGAAAGAAGAGCGCCGCGCGAGTGGGTCACGGCTGCACCAAGTGCGCGCAGATCGGCGGCGGCTGATCTGACCGCGCTGCCCTATGACCTGCTCCGCCAATGCTAATTAAATCAAACTAGGAATTTCCACCATGCGGCATCACCGCTGCTTAAATAGCATTCAAGAGAAGCGTAAATATTTAGCCCAGTTTTATGAATATAGCGGCACATAAAATTTAGAATAAATGGACCCTGTTAATGAGATGCTATATAATTGGGTAACGCATTTAAAAAAAAAATGCGACAAATTGACAAGAGTGACAACTTAAGCAGCGTCAATGGATGGCAGAAAGGATGAAGACCTGTTTTTTCGCCAGAAAAATCGATGATCAGCGAGGCAACAGGTGTACTAATAAACTTTCCATGTCACTGCTCTGATATTCCTTACACTTGGTAGTGACACTTTAGATTTAAAAAAAAGAAAAATACGAACACAGGTAATTTATAAATTTAAAATTAATGAATGGCTAAACTCTGCAATTAATTCAGGATGGTTGGATTTTATTTATAAAAATAAAACACAAGACGCTGTTACTAAAAATTCCAACAAAGAAAAAAAGGTAAATTATTAAATCATAATTAATTTAAAGGCTCACTGTCAGTTTTTATCTCTTTAAACCTGTTCAAAGTTAATAAAGGAATATACATATTTTCATAGGGTTAAAGTGGAGCTAATAAATTATATATGTACTTTTTTTAGGAAAATGTTTGCTTTTAGGCTATTTTGAGCATGGTTAAAACAGAGACGAAATTGCTTTACTGTCATGCTCATTAGATGCTTTTTTGTAACGATGGGCAGTTTTAAAACAATTAATTAACTGTGTAATTTCACTAAATTTATAAAAATAATATCTCCTATAGAGTCGATCCCATATATTTTGTGTAGTTTAGCAATAATTTGCTATTTGGTTGCAGGTGTGGGACGAAGAGCTGGCGGCGATCGCCCAAAGGTGGGCCGACCAGTGCACGGTCGGGCACGACGCTGAGAGATCCACTGGTGAGATTCTCCATTCTTGAAACTCAATATCTGAAAATATTTATAATGCTGGGTATGAATGATGCAGCGTAAAAGCGGCACGGGGACCTCCCGCCGCGCTCACGGTACTAAATTAGCAAATTGAGGCAATAAATCAGCTAAAAGCATTCCTCCGATTGTGCCAATTAAGTCCCTTGGAAATAATTGTTTTTAGCCATAAACTTAATTGTCAAACAAGCCCAGCCTTCCGTTTTATAGCAGAGACACACGCAAGGCAATGTGACGAAATATAATATGCCAATGTTTAACAGGTCGATTCCCAGTCGGTCAGAACGTGGCTGCAACCTGGACCCACGGGACGCCGAGTCCTGCGGGTCCGACTCCGGACTTCCGCAAACAGATCGAAGACTGGTTCAGCGAGGTGATGCGCTGGGGCTTCCGCAGGTCCGATCTCGAGCACTTCCTCTTCAGCGAGCACACTGGCCACTACTCTCAAGTAAATAAGTCCTTTCAAAATTAGAAAAAATAATATTAATCTTAAGTCTATTAATTTTAATTTTTGTGCATTCAAATTTAAAAAAATTAGCTGATTAGTTAATTTTGGGTTAATACAGAATTAAAAAAATATGAATATAAAATGTATATCATAAGAAATTTAAAAATAATGCAAAACATCTTACATTTTTTCAATCAGAAATGAGCAATTCTAATTATCATCTTTTTGATCACGAAGAAAATATCCGATGTAAAAGTTACCAACATAAACTTCCTCAGGGTTTTAAAATATTCACTAATAATTCCTATTTGTGTAATTTTCTTGCTCCAGTTGGTCTGGAGCGATACTTATTTAGTCGGCTGCGGTTACTCGTACTTCAAGGACCCACAGAGAGGTTACACCAAGCTGTACGTGTGCAACTATGGCCCAGGGTTAGTATTTTTATCTTGGGCATTTCCCAATTGGTTTCCTTTTCTGTTTCACATTTGTTCTCCGCGCGTATCAGTCTGTGCTAAGTGACGTGGAGATTGAAACGAATTAAACGAGCAAGCGCAAGAGCGATTTTTCATTCTGTCTCTGCACTCGATCCCTCAGGGGCAACGTGCTCGGCGAGCACCTCTACCAGCCAGGACAGGCCGACTGCTCCGGCCCCGAGCTGACCCCCTCCAGGAGGTACGCCGGACTCTGTGGTCAGTCATTGAAATTTTCTTCTCAAAATCAAATCAATCTTGTCTGTGATTAATTGAATGGCAAAAATGAGCAGCCACCTCAGACTTGAAGGGAATTAAATTGATGTTGTTCAGGGTGGAATGGGTTATATGCTCAAGCAGCGGCGTTCCATATTATGCTGAATTTCGCAAAATATAATTAGAGGTTGGCTTAGTAGTGAATGAAAATAAAATAAATCGCCAATCAAAAACTTATCTGATTGAAAATTGTTTGAGAGTTTTAAAACAGTAGTTTTAACACTAATATCCTCAGTAAAATAATTTTCACCTCCTGAAAACATTACTTTGTATTTATTTTTTGATGTAACTTAAACAAAACAGAAAATAATGCCTGCGACCTATTAGATTTTTTCATCATTTATGTAATGGATAATTATTATGCCAATATTTTTTAGGGAAAGCATGAATCTATTGTTTTCATTCTTCAAATTATTCTGGTGGTTGATGCCATTTAATGCCAAATTATTAAGACAGTATTTTCTATTTAATCCATTTCTATTCATCTCAAGACGTTTTTTGGTTTTTACTTGTGCAAATTTTTAGAAGCCCGTGGTTCGAATCCCCCTGGTTTGTTCTGCTCGGCACATGACGCGCACCTGTTCACGGCACAGAGTCCGTACAGAGACCACCACCACGGTGCAGCTTCGCAACTGCACCCCGTGCACGTGGTGCCGAGTACTGTGATGCGACCACCGCCGGCGCCGGCCCAGGCCAACTTTCTGTCTGCCATCCTGCCAAGAACCCCTCATTACCACTTCTTCGGTTAATTCATTATACAACTTTGGGAACGATTATTTTGCCCTTGGAAAATTTGTAAATACAGCACAATGAATTATTTGTAAAAATATTATGTAAATAAAATTGCATTCAAAAATGTATAAAATTTATATTGAATTCCTTTCGTTTTATTTTCGAAATAATTTTTGGTATTGAGTGAATAATTATTTTAGAGTAACCAGGACAGTAAGAACATTATACAAAGAAAATGACACAACTTGATCAAATTAGATTCCTCTAGTAAACACAAATTGTAACCCAAAGAGTGATGAAATTTATCATCTTTGAAAGATTGAATAAAAAATATTTCTGCTTCATTGCTATAATGACTCGAGATAGGTTCTCCTCATAAAAAGTTATTTGCAATTGGAAAATCTATATATGAAATCTGGTAACATTGATAATGGTCTGATGAACAAAACAACAGTTTTGAACTTTGTTATTCAACTTTTATTATTTCTTGCTTACTCAGCAGCTCGTCTTGGTAAAAATACACATGACTCCAACCCAGCCACATGAAACAAACATTATTATTTTTCCGTCTATACTGATGGCATTCGCTCGAAAATAATTCAATAATATTAATTTTATAATTTACTGTTCAACAACTCTTCTTCACCATTTCTCGTAGTATATATATAGTCACACACCTTGCCATGACAAAAAAACCTGCTTGCAAAGCGATTCTCATCTTAAACACTATCTTAAAATCATTTTGTGGCAACAACAAAGCGTATTTTTGATTTGGGAAAATGAGATTTATTTACAACCAAATAAATAAATTACGTCATAGCAAGAAGGGCGACACAATGCTGAGAAATAAAGCAAGTAAAGAGCATCCTATCGTCTAAGCTACAAAAGTAAGGCAGGAAATAATCTGGCGAAGGTTGCCATTTTCCTGGAGATGATAACTCTTTCTCCAGCGAAAGAGTGAAATAATTTACGTCTCGGAGTTGAAGATAAGCCTGCGAGAAGTCTTCTCGTGTTAAGTGGCAACCGAAACCCCAGAAAACCAAGGCATTTGTTGCTGTGTGCTATGGGCAAGCGGACGAAATGCAAATGTTCATTGCATGGAAATGGCTAAGGATTTCGTTTGTTACGGGAAAAACCAGCAACAACGTGAAAGATAACAATAAGCGTCGAGCAAGAGACTGCTCGTCATGAAACGCTTTCAAAGCATTAAATATCCGGTTTGATGAAAATAAATTCGATTATCTCTAGTAATTTCACCAAACTGACACAGTATTTCGGCCTGCGTTGTGCAGAGGGTATCTAGAACGTGATTCAACTTTTAGCATTAAATAATGATTACAGCAGAAAATATTGCAACAGTGTCTTAGGACTTCTGAATCTCCAACTAACTAACACAAGATGGAGGAAACAAATTGCACTACATGACCTGCACGTTCCAAATTAACAAAGATCAAACCCACATTTTCGTGATTACTTACAGTCACAGAGACCGCAAAAGGTTTAAGTTAAAAGATTGAGAAGTTAAAACGACAGATTTGTGACGAGGCCACAAGCGTTCTGCTCCTACTTCCTTTTGCTTTTGGCAACCCGCACGAGTAGGTGATAAAAAATTATACGAACCAGCGGTCAAAACAAATGTAGAATCAACTCGTTTGGCAGCAGGAGAGAATCAACTCTTTGAGAGTTCACTCACTGTCCCTTCTATTTGTACAAGGCAATTTTTGTGTGTGTTTGTAAGTGAATTTTTAAAATCAGGGTCGAGCTACTTTTTAAAAATGTTCTCGTCGATTTGTGCGGGACGGGATGATGACGATGCCTTGCTTCCTTCCTCCCTCAAGATGTGTGTGTTTGTGTGGGTGTGATCGTTTCTGTTTTTCTCTGTGGCAACTAAAACTCCATTAGACAGACTATGCTCGCGATCGGTGAGGAGAGTAATACTGTAGGCTCAGCCCATCCGGAACTTGGGCAGACAAAGACCGAACTTTGTCTCGATGCCGGCGAGGATGGGCAGCGCCACTTGGTAGCCGCCGATGTGGTCTGGATTTGTTGAGCGCACCTCGTCAGCCAGGCTGCCTGTCGGCACTTGCAGCTCCGATCCAGTTGGACGTCTAAAATGATCAAAAATATTTTTATATGATGATTTAAATAAAATTAGAAACAATATCCGAAAGCGAAGAAACAAAATATTTTGATAATTGAAGCTACATCATGAATTTAAATATCTAGAATCTTTACCACATAACACAGTAAAAATCAAATTTTAATATTTTTGGAAACAGAAACACACAGTTGGTGCGCTGGACAATTTACTTTGCCTTCTACAAATTATTTGAAGGTGTTCTAATTTATACCACACTGCTTTCCACTTCAAATGTTGTTTAAAATCACAACAAAATTCAAAGCTTAAGAGAGTAGACAACTTACGTTCCACCAAAGTCGACATAGAACAAGCGCTGCAGGACTTCGTAGGTCACCAGGGTGACACCAAACTGCGGCGATGATCGGAACACTCGAGCTGAGAATATATAATTTAGTTAGAGAACGTTAACAGTATGGACAAAATAAACAGTTACTATTAACAAAGGTTCTGAAAATAAGAATTACATAAAGCCTTGACACCAGTAAAATTATTTAGTTGATTTTTCAACCATTCATAATTGTAAATAAAAACAATGCAACGAAACTATCGGATAATTTAAGCATTTTTATCTAACTTTAGAAAACAAGATCTTAAAACACTAATAATCCAAATTTCTGTCTTAAATATTGCTAGCTTATAACAATAGGGTGAATTCTAGTTTAAAATAACCAAATTACGAATCTGTCAGTAGTCTCAAACAAAGCAACGCGATTAAAGCGTGATTCAAACAAATGGAGAGTGAGGATCTGCAGTTGATGATGATTCATGGACGAAATAATACTAGAAGATCAAGTAACAAAAACTGGCGCTTTGTGAATGAGAGAGTAAAATGCGCGCGCGTCCATGAAGATGTTGAATGTAGCTGCTGTAACAGGCTGTTAATTTTGGTCTTGCCAAATACAGAACAAATCGGTCAACCAACTAACTGCAGTCCTTACTTACAGGGCAAGGGCGGAGCAAAGGGGGACAAAAGGCCAGGCAAAGGACGCGCGGCCGAGAAACAAGAACAAAGTCACAATTATTATTGTGCTAAACAATTTCCATTTCTTTCTGTAATATCTAACCTTTGCACCCGCCCTTGATCGAGTCTAACTAAGATAAAAATAGATAATACAGGGCGGCGGTTCTTGTTTCAGTAAAAGAAAATCGTTTGCACTTTCGCTTAGGTCGAGACAGGACTTTAAATCTTTACCTGTGGCTCCCTTCCAGAAAGCCTTCATGCCCTCCTCTACGTAGATCTTCTTGGCCGCGTCGATCACTCCATTGTATGTTGTTTGTCCTGCTCTAGCCACGACCTGAAGCAAATAATAACACTCATGTAAGTGTTACTTTAAGGTTTGAGCTACAATCACAAAAAATTGATCGAAACAGAAGCTGTGAATTTAACCTACCTTGAAAATGGAATAAAACAATTTTGATTAACTGTGGCAAAATATTTTAGGTTGATTTAGATTAGTCCAACAATTTACTTTCGCGATTCAAATTAGTACAATATCAACACCACTTAGTTCTTTTGAACTTCTCCGGAAATTTTTTAAAGCAAAAATGCAAGACAGACATAACTTTCTTATATCATACCATCACTTTCGACGCATGAGTTTTGGCGGTGCTGGATTAAAAACATCTTTCCAAAGCTTTTTTTTAAATATTTGTATGGTGGAGTATTAATGTACCTGTAACCTCGTTTTGATCACGTCAGCCGGAGTAACAAGGGAGGCGGCGGGCACGCCAGCAATAGCGCCGGCCGCCAACAGGGAGAGCGGGTGGTTGTAGCCATTTTCATCAGCCAGTTTGACCTTCATGTGAGCATAAGCCGGGAAATAAATAGCACTGAACGGAATATCACGCAGGAAACAAGCTTTGGCACCCTGCAATTGAGAAATTAGGTTCGATCTTAAATAATTATCGAGAAATTCGTACCTTGTACAAGCCAAAGAAGCCCAACTCCTTGACCACAGATAGAGCACTGATCTTGGAGGCCGTTGCTATTTCGCCTGCCACTTGAAGTCGGATTTTCACGATTTCCAGTGGGTTTGTGAAGATAACTTGAGAGCCGCCAGCCTGTGAAAGGCGTTAATGCGCAAATCCTAGCACAATGATTTAAATACTCACGCAGCCACCAGCAATGATTTCTCCATACAATGGAAGGTTGCCGTTTTTGTCCATGAATTTGTCGCGTACCAAGTCGTTCATCTAGAGAGCAAACAAATGCAATATAGATTGCTAAAGATTAAATTTAATTTCTCACCGTCAGCTTAATGGCCTTTTCTGGAGCGACACCCATCAGCTGTGGGACCAGACCTCTGTAGAGACCGAGGAAGCCCTCGTGACGGATGACCTTCTTGCAGCAATCAAAGCTGTTACGGTACATCAGCTCACCAATGAAGGAGCCAGCACGTTGGTTCTGCATTCTCGTTTTGACCAGATCTATCGGATAAACGGCCGTAGCACCAACAGCTGCAAAATTACACAAAAATAGTTACTCACTGTGGAACCAAAGATCTGAGCTTGAGAGTTCCTACGACAGAACAAAGAAAATCCTCTCTTATTTTCTCATTACTCTCCGCATTTCTGCAGAGGAATAAGGGTTTGAACAATAAAACATACAAAAATATTTATAACCAAGTGCATACCTCCACCGATGGAACCAAGGGTGAATCTGTACCCGCTCTCCAGAAACATGGTTACTAAACTTCTGTCTTCAGGCCTCTGTAATTCCATAGATCCAGAGTTAGATATTAATCCAATATTATATATGAATATTTCAAGTCTTAATCTCATGAAAAGGGGTTTATTTGAACGTCACGATAGGTGATAAAAATCAAATAAGCAACTCTACACAACCATATGGGGGAACAAAATCCAGTTGCTTACAGTTTGCAGAACTGGAGCGATTAATTGATTTGGATCGTGAATGGACTGTTATGTGGATGAGTGAAACGCATGCAAAAAAATCAGGTTGTTAAATGAAATGAAGTTGAATCCACTTGTAACTTACGTCAACGGCTTTGATTTCAGCGAGGCGCTTCGTAATTTGTTTGAAATATTGCTCGGGTGCGATGGCTTGCAAATCATTGTAAACGATGCGACTGCAAATCAAGAGTTTTTGAGCAATTAGAAACAGGTCATCTACAAAAAAGGAGGAAGGTTCAAAACCAATGTGAAAAGAAACAACGCTGCTTGTAAAGGCCTGAGAAGAGAAGCAAATGAGAGGAGTTTCGTTTCCTGATGTCCCTTATTAGTGAATGCATGCATATAAAGAGCAAGACATAAAACTACAAATTTAATAAATGAAAATCAGAGATAGAGATAAAGTGTACAAATGAGAAATGACCTAGTGTTAGTAAAAATAGATATTGAGTGCACCATTCCAAAATAAACAAAGTGCAATTGAAAAAAATTATTGAAATAAAAGCTTAGTTTTGGTTTAGATTTATGATTATTAAGAGCGTAAAGCCAAGTCAGAATGATCGTATTAGTATTCAGAAAACATCTGAACAAACTTTATCAGTGGTGACTTCAGAACAAGGTCTAAAAAAAGTCAACTTGGAAAACTGAATAACTCAAATTTCGTTCCTTTATTAACAGGAAGATGGGAGGAAAGTGGTCATGATATTCACCCGGAGCAAAATTTGTAGTTGGATCCTTCAAATTTTTCCATGATTACGCTATTAGGCAAAAGGACAATGATGAGAGTGAATTAATAGATTTTCGTGACTGGCATGACTAAAAACTCAAGAGGCACCAAAACAAACAGAAAGGAAACACCAACTCGACAAGCAACTCTGCCTACCCAGTCTGGTGGAGAAGGTCAATCAACAGGAAGAGAATGTCCACTTCTAACGGGGTGATTTGCGACATCATTTGAGCAGACTGGAGAAGCTCCTCTGTGAATCAAAATTGATTGTTAACAGTTCTCATAACTAAAGAGTGCATTAAATTTTATCATACCTTTTGTTACTTCGGCATTCCTATTTCCGTTGGTGGCATTAAGGTAAATTCTCTTGATGAGCTCCATGTTGTTCAAGAGCGAGTTGAAAGCCATGAAGAAAGGGAAACTAACGCGGTGCCCTCCAGAGCCTCCTCCAGCAGCCTGAAATACACAGGTTAACCTATTGACATTAATCTGAAATTAAATACTTACAGCAACCAAGTTTGCTCGCACTTCTTTCGTCAATAGGTGGCTCTTGATGCTGAGCATGATGTCTTGAAAGTCGAGAGCGGAAATAAAACCGGTTCCATCCTTATCGAACCTGCGGAAAGCCTCAACAGCATACTCCTCGTGAAAGTCCTGGAGAAGCCGAGGTTTGTTAATGCAATTTTAAAATAAATAAAAAACTTACATGCAGAAACTGGCTGAACTCAGCATAGCTGACCACTCGTTTCTTGTCTTTTCCAAAGTAGAGCTTGACAAAACCTCCATTCATGTCAAACGGAATTCGCCTCTGGAGATTTGTCTTTTTTATCACTTCAACAAACTCATCTTGAAAGGAAAAAGCAAGTTAGATTTTTAAGTGGACATCATCTCTTGATTCGCTTACCAAACGCAACCATTCCATTTCCGTTGGTGTCAAAGAGTTGGAAGGCAGTCTTATACAGCGCATCAGGTACACACAGCAACCCCTCGAAGGCGTGGAACTCAGGGAATGAAATGAGCCTGATTTAAAAAAAGATTACATTAAAACATGAATAGATGATCTCAATGGTAGATTAGTAATTAAAATCATTGTAGCCTATCAGTTTCCTCTCATTGAAAAGCTTTATACAGATTCAAGGAATTTTAATAGCAAAAATCATCTTTACATCCAACAAATAATTACCCAAATGGTGAGTTCTTAAGAAAAATTTAGTTTCATAATTTTAAGTCAGGACAAAATTTATTTACTATAACATTGTGCACTGAATATAAAAGCTTTTATAAGCAGCAGGAAAATATTTTAAAAATAATTTTCAACTGAAGGATCTATCTCCTGGTGGTTTTGATCAACATTACCCATCTTTGCTGGTGTCAATAATTCCACCGAGCAAGCCGACCGACTCCTCGTTGTAGTTGCTGTCAGGGAAGAGACCTAGGAACCCACGGATGAAATCCGTGGGGGTCATATATTTTTCGCCCTCCACCTCCTTGGACGCATACTGCAAGTTTTTTTTTTAGAATGCATTGTTCACCAAAGAGTTCGAATTAATTACCTTGTTGAAGATTTCATGAAGCTTCTCAGTGTTGGCTCGTTTCAGGAAACCACCGCCCTGAAATATTCATAATGACGCAGTTAGTACTTTAGCAAACTCACAAGGGGGTAAACACCGCAATCCCCCAATCCCAAGAGCACCAAAACGAATTTTCACTCCAATGAATTATGAGAGGAAAATTCCCTTCCATGCAGAAATTATTTTCCCGCAATTTGAAAATAAACCAAGCAACGTATTGATTTTGATGCCAAGTGTATTGGGGAAATACTTTGCTGCTAGAAGATTTATGGGCGAAGCGCAAAAAAATCAGGAGAATGCAGAGCTGAGAAGAAAATTGGCAAGAGAATTACTCATGGGCTGATAGAACACAAAGGCATGCGAAGAGTAACAAAAGGGGGATATGAGACAAAAACACACATCACTCTTCATTGTTAGGACAAAATGTCAGTACCATGAAAATGAGGCCTTTGGATGGATGGATGGATGAGCGGATAAATGGGCTCGGCATACACACAACACTCGTGTGCAAAGCAAACGAGGAAGCCGAGCGAGCTCAGCGAACGAAATGAATATTGTTTTGCATGCTCATTTGCACTCTTTTGTGTCTTGTCTGGACCATTGTGTGCGAAACCAGCGTAACCAAAACAAATTCCGGCTCTCGTTTGAAACGAGACAACAAGAAGAGGAGTAACGAGGAAAAAACGGAAAAGAGAACGGATTGGATTTTCAGCAAAGTGTCCTCTGCTGTTTGGGTATCGAATTTCTTCGTGTCTCAGAGCCGCCACCGCTACTTGCGGTTGACTTTCATTTCATTTGGGTTCTTTCTCTGCGGTTAAGCATCCGTTAGTATAGAACCTAATTATTTAAATTTCGCTCAAACGACTGGAAGGCATCTAGCATGAAATATCGTTCTTCACACCACAAGAAGTAGTTTAATTAATAGTAAGTGGAAAATATCTTATTTCACTTTTAAGTGTATCAAACAGTGCTGAAACATTGACAAAAATGTCATTATCTGCATTTTGACATTTCCCGCTTGTTTTGTATTTTTTTATTTTGACGCGCTTTATTTTAAAACATAAGCCTTATAATAATTTTTCTTCGGAATGACCAGGACTTAAACCTTTTTGATCAATAAATGTCCTCTTTTTATAGTGGTAAAAATATTATCGCCTACCCAAGGACGCTCATACAATATTCTTCGCTGTTAACTGACATCTGAAGAGCACTAATATTTATATGCAGCATCGAGCTCACTGACAGAATCCCATGAATATATTTATCCCATTTCAAGCTTCCACCTTCAACGCGCCACAGGCCCCGAAAGTTCCCGCGGCAGCAATTAAGAGCGTCAAAGGCGCTCGAAATGCAATTAGCGCGGGCCAGTAACGCGGGGTCCTCTCGGTCGCGGAGGGGCGCTTCGGGGGCGCGGGGGATCGATGGGGGTGAGTGCGTGGACGGCGTCACACAGTGAGCATGAGCACCGCCGCCCCGACGGCAGGTTCGCACCAACCCCCGAGGTGAGCCGGTCGGCAGGGGGCACGGGGGAAGGGGCGCGCGTGCGCCAGACACGGTAGCCACCGAAGCCGTCTTCCGCGGGGGCTGGAGTGGCTCTCCGACGGTTTGACGCCGACGAATTGCAAAACGTTCTTGGCACTGGATATTGTTATATTTGGATTTATTCATTTATTACATTTTTAACTATTTGTTTAATTTTCGCAAGGGCAAGTAATGCAGTTAATTTCTGAATTTTTTAAGTTACAAGCTTAAAGGTGAAATTTTAACTTTAAACAGTTGTATTTGGTTCAGCAATTTGAATTAGAGTTTTGAGAAATAAAACAGAAATGTGGTTCACAACTGTGTTTAAATTTTGGGCTTCCCTACAATCATAAACCGAAATCCAAGGCCAAAAAACACTTTTGTTTTGATACATTTAGCTATCTACCACATCCAGTTGAGACTAGGGCTAGGTATCTCCCAGGGAGTTTCCCAAACTTGCAGTGCTGTTTTTTTGCGGTATTTACCAGTTTTGTGCGGTTTTTTGCATCTCATGGTTATATTATAGAATAAATGCCCTATATGGAGAGGGAATAGTTTTTTGGTTTTTGTTGACTTTTTGAGTTTTTAAACATTTTTAATGAAATTTTTCATGAGCAAAAAAACGCAAAAAACCGGACACGGAAAAATTTGCTCAATACCCATGCCCAGCCCTGGTTAAGACCTATATTAGAGAAGGCCTTGGTTCTTGTTGTTTGGAGAAGGAGCGCAGAGCAGGCGGGCGAGAGAGCAGCGCGAGGGTGGCTGCCGCCGGCCGCCGACACTCGCTGATAGTAACATAGTAGTAACCATAGCAACTGTCTCTCTGCCCCGCTCGCCCATGGTGGACACCAGCCTCAACTCGTTGTACAGGCTGTTGGGCTGCTGCTGGTACTCGTGGCAGGGTAAGCGCCCTTCCCTAGCCCTGACCCCAGGTCGTGCTGGCCCCGCGGCGTCTGAACGAGGCCGTGATTCGCGGGGATTCGTGTTTTGAGGTGGAAACACCCTTAACTTTTGACATTTTAATCACGTTCGCGGGGAGAGAAGGGAACAAAATCTCCTCTCCAGATTTTTTCAGTCGCAGTTTTGATTCATTTCGGAGATCTTGCCGTCTAGCCAACCGGTGGAAAATTGTAATTCTTTGATCGATGCAGCTCGCCTTTAGAGTTCATTTCATCAAATTCATGACGGTGGCGTATTTTTTTACCTCCATAAATGAAGGGAGAAAGAGGCAGCAAGAAAAATGGGCGGCAGCCGAGAGAAAAAGCAATTCATTTTGTTACAAATTCACGACCGGTCGGATCCGTTTCGCCAGCAACCGAATTATTTATGAGAATAAAATTTCACCCCGTAGAGCATCTACGCCAAAGCCGTTAAAGGGGACGTTCCGAGGCGCTGTTTATTTTCTTGCGGCATCGTGTCAATTAATCAAACTACGTATGCAGCACGACGGACAAGTTTTGCAGTAAAATTAATTAGCTGCGACTGTTTCTGCGTGGGCCACGGAGAGATTAATCACGCGAAGACACCGTTTTCCGCACCACCGGCGGAAATATTCTTCCCTTCGATCTGCCGGCTTTCCATTTTGCTCTAAAAATAAAAATAGGCCCTTCATGAAGTCGACGGAGAAGTTATTTCGCTTTTGATCTCTCGAGATGTCGCACTGAGAGCCGCTTTTTATTGTTCGAGAGACGCCACTTGATTTACCGCCCCCGCCGCTGTTTGGAGGAATTCGAGAATTTTATTTGGCGGCGGTGCGAGGCAAAAAACAATAGTGTCATCAGATAGGATGAATCGATCTAATTCGAATTTCACGCTTGGAGAACCAGGTGTTAGGCAAAGCGAACGCGCAGATGACGCGCGGGTTGCATAAAACGCTCGTTCATGTGGAATATTGAGTTATTAAGCCAATGCTGCGGGGTTGTGATGGTCGCGATTAAAGCAGAGGCGTTATACTAAGCTTGCTTAATTTCGAAGACAAAATTGTACAAAGTCAGTTTATGTCACAAGGTGGCATTTTTTCATAATCATGCCGACGAGGGTGGCTTTTAGACGGAATTATCGCAAAAACCGAATGTTGTGCAGTATTTTTTCAAAGCGACTTCTAAGTCCTTTCATCTTGAAAGAGAGAAAATATTCCACAAAAGAACCGTCAAGAGCCTGCGGGATTCTCGACAGACCGAAAAACAAAAAGGAAGCTTCTTGTTCTCTCCGAGATTGAGAATAAAAAAAATGCGAAGCCTGCTCAATCAACTCCTTTAACATTTCGCTTTTGAATCCGGTGCAATTGGCATAGTTATGTCGCAAATTGAACATCGCGATGTGGACGGTGGGTAAACAAGACATTTACAGGGACTCGTCGTCATCGTCGCATTCCCCGCGATAAATCCATACTCTGCTCGTGCGGAGGCGCGTAATACATAAAATGCTCACTTGCGATGAAACGGGCATGCCAAACGAGAAAGAATGCCAAAAGTGCCGGCCGGGCACAGAGCGAGATCGATACAAGACGGATGCCGCCGAATTCACCCTCTCACTCACATCCAGTGTGTCGTCAAAGAGAGCGAGAGAGAGAGAAAGAGATAAACAGAGCACGAACGGGGTGCTGGAATTCGCGGCAGGGCGCGCAGGAATCTACTTGTTGGTTTTCTCCTGCCAACCCGCCAGACAATTGACCGACTTGCTTTCGCTAGCTGCAAAATCGATTCTCAAACTATTATTATTGCCATTATACGCTCGCCAACTCTTAAGCGAAAGAAAGACGGAAAGCGCTTTTGCAGACTGTATCGGGACGTGAATTGTGAATTTAAATCAAAATTTCTAACCCAAATGAGTAAGCGACGTGTGGGAAAACGCCAATGGAGTGGAACTGCGGGAAAGAGTTGATCTGATTAAAAGCGCGTTGAATACTCTTGCCTCCCGGCGGATGAAAAAGGGGGATTAAAAAAGTCGCATGGAACGCTAAAAGCTGAAATCCTGTCGAGTTATTTATAGCATTTTAATTTGTCGTTTTTTAATCGAATTTGCGGAAGCTTCACATTTAACAGCTGCTGTTATTTTCTGATAAATTAAAAACCGAATTGGATGGGCATTTCATCAACTCTGCTGTGGAGCAGCCTTATGGAGCGGGCTGAAAATAGAAAAATGAAGACGACGCCCTATTCGTTCGGACCGAATGACCTATTATGTGCTTCCAAAAGCTCCAGCTCCAACCAGCCTCTGGGTTCACGCGAAATTCGCTCTCTTAATCGTTCAGCGAGAGAGCATTGAAGGAGGCATCAAGTAGCGAGCGAGAAAGAGAGAAGAAAAGGCCGCGCGGAGAGCAAATTGCGGGAGGGCGGGTGGGTGGACTGGCGGGCGCAATACCTGAGCCCACGACTTGATCCTGCGGGTGTAACTGCTCATATTCCGATTGGCCTAGAGAACTGAGGCGGCTGACGACTCCGTGGCTAGCTCTATTACCACCGCAGACCGGCGCCCACACTCGGAACCAAGCGGCGACCGGCCAGAGAACCTAGCTTTACGCCAAAATCAATGAGCGCTCGGCTAAATTACACCTCGTCTCGTGTGTCGCGAGCGCGATAAAAAGCGCGACACGCTTCTTGATAAGATTATTATTCTTATAAGAGTGCTCGGCAGAGTGAAGACGCTTCGGCTTAATCACTTGTTAGCGGGAAATTTGGCACGCTATCAGATCGCAAACTCCAGAGCGGGTCATATTTCATTATAGATTTACTCAAAAATTGAAAACTACCCTCGTATTTGGAATATTTTCAACTGCTTTCTGTTTGAATAAATATTGAAAACGATATATGGATTCATTGATAAGGGTATTAATATTACAAAATGGTTATCAAGAGAAATAGACCGATTAGTTTCAAAACATGTATATAGAAGGCTGATATTGATTTTTTGGTCTTCGCACCCGTGATAATTATTATTTGCTTGATTGCTCAAAATAAAAAAAAATTTGCTTGTTCCCATGAAAACAATTTATGTGCGATTGTCAAGTCTATACGCATCGATAATTATAAAATTAATTAAGGTTTCCACCTTTGCAGGCCCGTGGTGGGTTGGCCGCCGCGGCGAGCCACGAGCAGACCCAGCAGGTGCCGAGGAGCAACTGATGGAGGCGACCCAGGTACCGGGGGTGCTATGCCGCGAGATCATGCCCGATTCGTGCACCGGAGCAGACAGCAGCCGGGCCAACCTCGAACAGCCGGTGAGCCGAAATAATTTATGCCGATGCCTGCACTATTACGCCGAGAGAGCCGCTCTCTGGGTGCTCATTCGTTCCACACGGCATCAAATCGACTTTTTTCGTCATAAAATCAAACCGTGATCGCGTTTTTATTTGGAAAGGGAAAACTGTTCACCCCCATGTAGCAGTGAAAACGCTAAAACTCTTGCAAAACCACATTTTGACTTTCAGCGGGTTTAAAAGTGAGTTAAAATTTCATTTTTTGCAGGTTCGGTACGAGCCGCTGGGCGAGGAGCATGGAGACGAGGTCATGCAGCTTTTGCTGCACTCGTTTTTCCGCGAGGAGCCGCTTGGAATAGCCGCCGGGGTGCGCACCCCTGAGGACGTGCATCACTGGCTGCCGGCCTTCGTGCGGCCCATCGCACGGGCCGGCCTCTCATCGGTGGCCGTCGAGGCCGAGAGTGGCCGGGTGGTGGGAGTCGCCTTGTGTCACCTCGTTGAAGGCCACTCACACGATTCACCCCTGATGGCCGCATTGCAGCCCCAACGAGACACCAAAGCGATGGCCGTCGCCCAGTTCCTCGCCGACCTTCACATTGGGCTTGATGTAAGTGATTTCCTATAAGGAAGTTTCAATCCCATTTTAAAATTTATCTCCCAGCCAATAAACATTTTCAATTTCGTCTCATAAATAACAATAATAACGCATACTAATAACGCAATAATTTAAGTATAGGGAGGAATACGAATACACTATTGCAGATAGCTGGACTCGAACTTTTTTCTTAAATCCATTGCTTTCACTAAATGAAGTTCTGTTAGCGTGTTCCATAGCACTAATGAAACACAGCTAACAGTCAGACGAAAGGGATATTTTTATGTCGCTTGCCTATGCTCGCGATTTTGGTCCACGACATAGAGAAACACATTCAAAAATTAATGGACGTTTGACGTCAATTAATTTAAATTGCAGAAATAACAAAACGAAAAACACGGTCATAGATACCCAAGGAAGTTCCATTAGTGTTATTTTTCCAGCATGTGGTCCACCTCACAAACAGTATTCATTAATGTGCAGCTTCTATGGCCACTGCAACGGTCGGCGCCGTGATTATGGCCAAACTTATAACAATACTCTCTCCCTGCACTCGTTACAGAGAAATTGAGAAAGCAATTTTCCTTCACAAAGAAAAATGACAAATAATACTGCTCCCTCTGGTAGCCCTAAATCAAATGTTTTCTTTTCCAACACGAACTCAGCTTTGAATTATTTTCCCACAAAATGTTTTTCATCTGTTATTGAAACTTCCGTGATATTTTTTATCAAGGGCTATCAACAATATTATTTTAAATAATAATATTTGGCTCTTTTCCAGTGAGATTCCTATAAATATTGAAGCAATCCATATTTTAAACCAATTGAAGCGTGTATAAAAAGTAATCAAGCAACTGTTGAACAGCCCTAAAAAAATTATATTTTTTTTTCTACCGGCTACCAATTTATATTGCAATTTATCTGTTTAATTTGTTAAATTTACAACTGTTTTAGGAGGACGCGGGTAGCCTCTCTCTCCTGGTGTTAAACGTGGAGCGGCACTTTTCAGGACGGGGCATCGCGGCCGAGCTAGTCCGCACCACGGAGGAACGTGCACGCCAACGCGGCCTGAAGGCCGTCACAGCCGACACGACCGGCGAGTTCAGCAAGAAGACGTTTGAGCGGCTCGGATTCCGCGTGCTGCGCGAGCTCAGGTACGAGGACTACTCGGGCTGCACCTTGAGACCAGGGCCGGTGCACACCACTGCCAGGGTAATGCTCAAGAATCTCTAAAAATCAGGGTAGCCGGTGCGTATTTGGTGTCTAATGTCTATCGATGTTTCGATGGCGGCCGCAAAGTGGCGCCAAAGTAAAAAACGAGAAACCGAGGAAAGGGGCACGGGCCTGAGGAGAGCAAATCAGGCACATCTGGGGATTTTCTCGATTTTCGGTTCTAAACTTTATTTAATAATTTGGAATGCTAAAATTGTACATGTCTTGAATTTGGCCAAAAAGCGAATTAAATGAACGAAAGGTCGTTTCCGTAGTTTCTGCAGTCTGCATTTCGTAAATAATTTGCCTGAAATTAAAATGTGATGCTTTCAGCTGTTGACGTTATTAATCGATTTTATATAAAACTATATCATCACATCTGATGGAAACACGGTTTGGTGTTAGCTTGTAGGCAAAATATGTTTGCTTAAGAGCACTTGTTAAAAACGCAAACGCTCGGTGTGCATTGTAAGAGAAACTTTATTTTTAAAGTAACCAACGCTCAGGCGCAAATTAATTAAGAAACGACTTTCATAATCGGCGCGGCAAACATGTTTGTCTAACTACAAAATTAGTCAAATTGGTCAAGTGCACAAAAGAGGCCAGACACGTGCATTTGCAATATGTTGGCTCGGCTGACATTTATTTTTAGTGTGCCAAAAGCTTCCAATGTTTGATGTCTTCGTCATTACGCGAGAAGGACTTTGTGTTTAGTACATAGATGATATTCCCAATGCATGTAAGTATATAACGAAAAAAATCGGTCGGTTACACGGTCGGTTTTTCATTATATTTTAAAAATTGATTATATGAATAGAAAAATGTTAATATTATTTTGTCATCAGAAAATTTGCTCCGTGGAAATAAAACATTACGTGAACTAACAATTAAATGTTTATTTTATCTATTCTCTTAAATCCTAGCTTTTTCCTTCTTTATAGTGCCAGAAAATTGCTAAGACAAAAAGGAGGTTCCTTTTTCAAGGTTAAGTACTCCAAATGAAGGTCAAGTCTATTTCGATGGAATTTGTTGGTAAAAAAACAAGATAATTGGAGGCAGTTCAAAAATCCACGCGAGAAAAACGAATGTGGTTTAGCAAACAAAAAATGTGGAACCCCCTATTATTTTTTTCTTAGATATCATGATTTGTTATAATGTGGAATGCACTAGGCCGTTTTTCTGCTTATCATAGGTTCCATGAAAATCCGAGATTAACTAAGCAATTATTATATAGTAGGAACTTGTGAGATTTCACAAGCAATCGAGTAAATTGTACTAAATTAGACCTCGTGAATTTCTTCCGTTTTTTAGCACAAAAAGGAATTTGCAAGAACTTTGATGAAAGATAAGACATTGTCACCAACAGCTAATAATCCCAAAAGTTAAAATAATTAAGTGATATACAAAAATAATTCAAATCCATAGTAATTTTCACCGTCACACTTTACATTATTTTTAATTTTCAAAAGTACAGTTTTTTTGGCCGAAAACTACAACCCAAACCCATGTTTATACGATTTTTTATTTCTGATCAGCAAAATACACTCCTATTTGGTCCCTGGTCAACAATTAACGCGTTAGGCTTCCGGTAAGCGGTCATTGATCAACAAGATATGGCAGCAACAGGTCAGCCAGTCGCAGCAAGGTCATCGACCGGCCTTGCACCGCACGTGCGAGTGCGGAATGTCAACGTAAGCAAAGCGATCGACGGATAATCCATCCGCGCGCGCAAACTGGAGTAAACAGTCAGAAACGGGGGCGCGTGGTGCGAGTGACGTAACCCTTTCTCTTTCCCTGGCGACCTTGATCTGCAGTCGGCGAGCCGATCACGTGTTCGGCGCCGTACGCACACACGCCGCGAGCACGTGCCACCTGCGTGCAGAGCGAGCAAATCCCGAGCGGAGCAGAGGATGCGTCACACGAGCTTTTTTAAGCAGATGAATTCGCTAATCATTAGGAGAAAACGACGGAATCACGGAAAGTGTCACCGAAGCCCTGGACCTGATTGATTGTTTTCTCAGTCTGAATTGCTGCTTTGACACATATTCTCCTTTGTGGTGGTGAACATTTTGAACTTTTGTATTAGTTTTTAAAAGAAAATTAGTAATTTAATGTTTTCTTATTATAGAATTTTTGATCAATTAATGTCTTCTGTTTTGAGGTGTAATGATATAAATATAATTTTTTGCGTTTAAAACACGTCTTTAAAAAGTTAATTGGAGGTGAAACATAATTTAAATGATTATTTCCAATTAAAAATAAATCCATAAATTCAATTATTTACTTAAAATAGTGAGATAAGTTCAAGTTTTCATTTCACACACCTGTTAATGATTCCTTTGTGAAAATTAAGGAAAATCCGAGTCCCTATATAAGGGGAAGAGCAACATTCTATTCATCTTTTTTCCACATAATGGACACGAGTATGTTTTTCGCTACAGAAAAACTATCGAGTGACGCTTGAAAACGAGATGCTTTGAGTGAAATTCAAATCAACGTCACAGCAGGCGAATGAATATTGAATGAAGTGCAGAGCGGATAAATTGACGAGAGGGAGGCTCGTGATTGTCCAATGACGTTGATTGTTATTCCCTTTCGTTGCAACATGGATCTGGTTGCATTGAAAGTGTTGACGAGGAAAAAGCAGAAGTGCAAACAGCCACTATAAGTAAGTGAGGTGAAGATGGAAGTAAATACAAAGAAATGAGGGGCGAAGGCAGCGGGGTGAGCTGATGAATACTCACTAAGATAAGGATATTATGCTTTCCCAGTCCAAAACAAATTGATGTTTGTCTAGGACCAGTGAGAAACAAGATAGACCAGGCAGAGGCACTTTTTATCGAGTTTGTTCTCGAACCAGCGGCCCAGTGTGAAGAACAGTCAACTTTTGAACGACTTTTCACAAAGCAAATAAAGCGATGAGATAGAGAATGATCGTGATACCAAAACCAAAGCAAACGAATCTTGTTTAACTGACCATTATTTAAATTCCAGACAAAATTCCCAGCGGTTTAGAATTCGAGATTATTTAGCTCAGGCTAAAATAATTAAAACTGCAGCTGAAAACAAAATTAAAATAACAGAGGAAAATTAAAATTGCATTAATCACACGGAAAAAACGAAAAAGAGGCATTATTTACGATCGATGAGATGGTCATTAATAAATACATAAGATTTGAGACGAAAAATAATACATATTATAGCTACTGATGCAACGGTGGAATATTAAAAATTGAATTGATTGCGGTACAAGAAGCACTGTACACGAAATCAAAATCAAGTGGATTGCTGCCAATTGTGCCAATGACTTCTTGAGGTCATTCAATAAGGTTAAACCAACGTGAAAAGGGGGCGGGCCGCCGAAAAATACCAGCGGGTGTTTATATATATAAAATTTCAGAGGGAAAATTGGCAATTGTACAGCCGGGAAAACTACTGCTACGGAGGCGAGAAAGACGAAATTTACCTCGGTACAAGTAGCTCGAAGAACCAGCAAATTGAATGGCCAATCTGTGAGCATTTGCAGGTTTTTCTCCTAGAATCGAGAGTGTGTGAGTGAATAGAGGAAGGTAATCTCCACGGTGTTGAGGCGTGTGAAATCTGTTTTCGCGGTCGTGTCTGTGCGGGCGGTTAGATTAATCGCGGAACACGTCCAACCACTGGCAATAAATGCGATCACACCGGAAAATTCAATCACTTGTGCGAGCAGCCGACGCCAATTACCGATTCAAAAGTAGTAGTCGCCGATTCTTCGCTGGAGGCGGCCATTCCTTGAAACCCGACTGGCTAGCTGCTAAATCGCGGCAGAAGGGATGCGAACGGTGATGGTGGGGGTTAACCGGCATCCCGCGAAAGTCAAAATTGCGCAGTGCTAAAGCTAGTGTTAAGAGGGAGCTCGCGGAGTTTTTATTCATCCCCTCTAACGCGTTCGTGTCACTCCTGCCGAGATAAGGCTCAGCTGGCCGAATGGCATCTCGCGGAGAGGGGAGGAAAAATCAGGCAGGAGGCGGGAATACACGTGAAAAGAGCTCTAATAATTCTTGGTCTTCATGGGTCTTCATCTTTACACTGTGATACGGTTAAGATCACACAAATTGGAAATATTATTTTTCATTCTTTTATTTTATCGACAAAGATGATAATGATTTAAACAATCATCCTCAGTATCAATCATGACATTTAGGAAAAGTGTTTAAATTTTATAACTGGCTGGAAGAATTCGAAAAATCCGAAAAATCAAATTTTAACGTATCTTTGTTAAAAATTTTTAGATCAGATTACACAAGGATTTTTAATGGCTTGATCAAATAATCTGTACGTTTACGATCCTTACTTAACATGAGGTATTATATTTATATTCACCATTATAGAATTATAAATAATAAACCAATTCTAGGTAGCGGAAAAATTGCGCATCTCTCGACAAAAACCTTAAGTTTTAATTGTTGAATTAATGGTTGACCTTTCTTTTCTTGCAATAAGGAAATTCGCATTTTTTGGTTGTTGAGCTGTGTGCAACTTTTTCACTACCACGACGATTAATTCAAATATATAAATATTTAAACATTGTTTTTTAGCCGTTTTAGCACATTTTTCTCTTTAGATTCAAATTTGGTTTATTACGGATCAGCAGGGCAACTCTTTAATTTGTATGAGATTTAGGATTCAAATCACTTAAAATTGATTCAGCATGGTGCGCTCACTTTTAAATCAAATTCGTTAAATTTGAACATCAAGGATGATGCCATTCAAACCACACGCATGACACGCACGACGCGATCGCAATCATAGAATGTAGAGGTGAGCATTAAAAATATCCTAATTCTCTTATTAGGTTCGAGAGTGACAATGTGATGATTTTCAAACATAGTGAATTTTAACACGGTAGCGTGGCCGAGCGGTCTAAGGCGCTGGTTTAAGGCACCAGTCTCTTCGGAGGCGTGGGTTCGAATCCCACCGCTGCCATAGTTTTTAAAGTGACAACCAATAAATGCATTTTTTTAATCCAAAATACGCCAAAATGGAACAATATGATGTTAATAGAATTGTAATAATTGCTCTATCCCAAATAAAAATATTCACTCAGGTATTTCATGCATGTGAGGCTGTGAACACGCAGACGAGAGTGCGGAGTAGGTAATAATTTAGTCTATCTCTGGCAGTCAAACAGCAGTTCATTCCTTTTTCCTACCCGGCCACCCCGCAACTATACTATACATTTTAGTAAAATGTACATATTAGTACCATGTCATATCAAATTAATTTTCATACTGATTGTGTTTAGTCAATCAAAGCTTTTTGTTAAGATTATATTATAGCTATATATTGCAATAAAAGGCTAAATTTGGTGAGTAAGATATTATTATTATGATAAAGAACACAAATATTTAACATGGTTATTTTAATTTTGCCAAAGAGTGTCAACACATTTCTTGGAAATGGAAAGTTATATAATGGACATTCAGCTACAGCGCATTAAATCCTATCAGTATAAAATTAACGGAGTTGACCCTATGTTGACTTTTAACGTTTTTCTTTGAGGTGGGGCACGGGGACCTCATTTCTCCAAGATCAAACGAGAGAAACACTCGCTTATTTTATCATAAACAAACATTCAGTGTGTTTCATTTCAAAACAGCCTTAAGTGGAACAAAAATGACGGGACTCGAGGGACTTGTGTGCGTCAAGGACTTCGAAGAAAGGGCTTTGCAAACTTTGGCGAAGCACCCACTTGATTATTACCAATCGGGCGCAGGACATGAACATTCGCTCCGCCTGGCAAAAGATGCTTATCTAAGGTAAAGCATTATTTATGCTTTTTATCATTTTTGAACTGATAAAAGGTACGTTAAGTAGTGCATTACACTAAAAATGATATGCGCTAAAGTCAGGTAACGAAAGTTTAAATGGAACCAGATGACCGAGAATGACCTCTATAAGATATCGTCAGGTAAAACCTAAAAGCTTTCAAAATGGAAAGGGAATATTTCGAATATTTATACTTTTTAAGTTTCATAATGACATTCCAATATTAGAGAGAAAAATATCGAAGAAAAATGAAAGTTTTTCGATTTTTTAAATAATTTGAAGTCAAAATCAACGATTTACAATATATTAATAGAAGCGTCTCTCTTACTCTTGAAATATAATTGTTCTAGAGAATTAATCAATAACGAAAATGTAATAGTTTTACTACGGATCTATTCTCCATACAATAAATTTATTCCCTCAGAACTTCCACTTTGACGTCTTAGAAAAAATCCTAACTATTTTTCAGATAACATTGCTGGAAAATTCCTGAAATGGTCACAAAGTCATCTCTAGCACAACAGCAATTATATTTGACTATTTATTTAATTTATGGCATAGTTATCCAAACACCATAAACCTATAATTGGCAGATAAATGTGAATTTATCAACCAAAATATTGAATTAAATTCAAATTTCAGAGTCAAATTGAAGCCCCGCGTGCTGCGAGACGTGTCCAACTGCTCATTGATGACAAGCGTGCTGGGTCGACCTGCCACCCTCCCCTTCGGAGTGGCACCGACCGCCCTGCAGAGGATGGCTCACCCTGAGGGCGAAAGTGCCAACGCCAGGGCGGCGCAGACGAGGGGCGCCGTCTTCATTCTGAGCACCCTGAGCACCACTCCTCTCGAGGACGTGGCCGTGGCTGCCTCGGACGCGCGAAAGTGGTTCCAGCTGTACATTTACAAGGACCGCGGCGTCACCAGGCAGCTTGTCCAGCGGGCCCAGGAAGCGGGCTTTGAGGCCATTGTGCTCACGGTCGATGCACCCATTTTTGGCATTCGTTATGCTGACACGCGCAACAAGTTTTCCCTCCCGCCTCACTTTGAGTAAGTCCCCCTGAGATTGACCTATCAGACATTAATAATTTAAAAATAAATTTATAGGGTGGCTAATTTCAAAGGTATAACGCGAAGTGATATGACCTCCAGTGGTACTGGCTCGGGGGTTAACGAATATGTGGCAGGCCTGCTCGATCGCAGTTTGACCTGGAAAGATGTAGCCTGGCTCAAATCGTAATAATGGATTTTTTACAAAAAGAATATATAAATGGGGCATCAAAAATTTTAGGATAACACAGCTGCCAGTGATTTTGAAAGGAATTTTGACCGTTGAAGATGCTGAGCTGGCCGTGAAACACGGTGCTGCTGGCATTATAGTGTCCAGTCATGGCGCGAGACAAGTCGACACCGTTCCAGCACCGGTATTTCTTTTGAATAATTACAACGGGTAAGAAAAATAGTTTTTTCCTCTCCGCAGCTGGAGGTTTTGCCTGGAATCGTGGACAAGCTCAAGGGAACCAGTTGCGAAGTGTATATTGATGGAGGAATTTCTACGGGGACTGATATATTCAAGGCGATTGCCATAGGGGCAAGAATGGCATTTGTTGGCAGACCTGCAGTATGGGGACTGGCCTGTGGTGGCCAGCAGGGGGTGGAGAAGGTTCTCGGCATCTTGGAAGATGAGCTAAGGATCACCATGATGCTCTCAGGTATCACTAAACATTTTACCAGCTGACTTAATGTAAATAAATTATGGAATGTTTTAGGTGTCAGTTCAATTGAAGAAATCAATCGGGATTATGTGGACATCCCAACAGTTTGGACAAGTGCTAGTAAACTTTGATTCTCTTGTGTGTCTTATTAAAATTTCTAACGCAGATGTAGTACGAAACTTATACAGTGCCGCATTTATTGAATTATATTGAAACAAAACAAACAACAAGTGTCTTTACGTAATTATATCACAGATCAGAAGCACTGATATCGTTTCTCCTAGAGAGAATCTCGCGCGCCTCTTGAGGATTCAGTCTGTGCACACCGATCTCCGCCAGAGCGTCTGTTGAGTCTTGGTCGTCCCTTAGCACCTCGGCAAGCAGTTTAGCCGAGCCTGACGCCAGAGTCAAAAGGATGCACGCTTCTTTCAGACTTCAGAAATATTGCAAAATGTAAAATTCAAACTCAAATTAAAGAGAGAAAATACTTACGGCTTGAAGAGATTGTCAGGCCTGGTAGTGAACTGTCCGAACAATGGAAACAGACCGTGAATAAGATCATATTGAAATTGAGAGCCACCACCTAAACTGAACCAGTTTTCAAACACCAGCTCCTCCATAAGAAACTGCGTGATAGTAAAATTAGTAAATTTTTTTAATTATTGAGTGAATTAATATTCTCACTTGAGACAAATACAACGCAAGCGAATGCCAGGCTTTGGCAAAAAGCGTCTCGGCTAACAATTCTTTCAGTTGCAGCAGTCTGGCTGAGAGTATCTGCATCATACCACACGCCGAGGGCGTCAAGCTATTTTCATCACTAGTCATGCAGAACCACCTTCAAACACATAGTGATTCACGATTGATGAATTAAAAATAAATATTTTGTATCTTTCCAGACGTGTCATAACTTTTGCAGTACTAAATAAATTGCTCACCATGAACGATTCATACCTGTCCTTTCGATATTCCCTGCTTTTGGCCTTGACGTCAAGCAGCACAGCTTCTGTCAGAGTGTCTAGCAACTCGGTGGAAAGGCTATCAAGCAGCTGCAGGGCGTCGTCAAACACGCAGCCTTGCACGTGACCCTGTCTGTACAGTTGCAGCTGCAGCAGCAAAGGTTTTTCAGCCCACTCTCGCAAAACGGCAGATACATAGCTCACAGAGTTGAGGATGGCAGGCAAGCGAGATGCCAGAGGCATTAGCCGCTCTTCACGCAGAATTTGCACCAAACGCAAGCGCCATTCTTCGATCAGCTCCAGTTGAAGTTCCACATACTGCAATCTGGGAAAGGTTATCATATTAATATTAAATATAAATTTTATCTTCTTCATGGTACGATGAATATTTAGTAAAATAAAAATTGAAATTATAGTATTTAACTAAAGACATTTGCCTTTGTGTATAGTATCCAATATGAAAGTTAAATCACGCATTCTTGATGTTTACCTATGTCCAGGCTGAGGCAAGTTTCTAAATCGATCAGTCATAGTCGCTAGGAGTGCAATAAATGCATCGGCGCATTCAGTTACCTTGAGCTGCTCTTCCTGAGAAGCAAGAGCTTGCCAAGCGGTCTCAGAGCTCAACATTCGGTCCATTCGCTCGCCAGCATCTGGAAATATTTAAAATAAAATACCTATGCCATGCTTTTATAGAGAGCTTACACTTCTTTTCCATGGCGATCCACTTTACGAAAACAGGCGCCTGCGTGAGAACACCAACAACGCCTGGCTGACCAGGCGGATATCCAAGCCCCACACGCAGTTCCTTGTCAAAAGCGAGAGTTTCATCAACAGCGTGAGCAAATAGGGCATCGTCCTGCTCCAGCAAAGGCAACTCTGAGTGCAACTTTTCTAATACAAATTGAACAAGGGCTCTAGCAAACTCAATCTGCAAATAAAATGAAATGAAGTTAACTTCTAAAAATATTTTATTGTCTTTTGTCTGCACCTGAGCTGAAGGGGCATCCTCTCCTTTCACTCTATCCAAAACAGGCTGCACTCGCTGAGACAAAAAGGCTACATGTTCTTTAATCCATGCAAGCACCTGAGCCATGAACCATTCCGGTTTGTCAAGTCTGTTGGTCTGTCTTGGTCCTGAAAAGTGGTACAGAAACCGTCTCCGAAGCGGTCTGACCATCAGCTGCAAAGGCAAAGGTGGGGGCAGGAAGTCCGAAAGTAGCGCTGACTGATTTCGCGCGACTTCTTGCTGTCCTTCGCTAAATAAGAAGTGTATTTTATTTCATTTCGTGAAATTTTTTATAAAAATTACGTGATTTCTAATAGAAGAAGTAATTCGACAAGAGTCTCAAAACGAGTTTCCACCTCTGCTG
Organism: Cloeon dipterum; assembly: GCF_949628265.1. Classification (NCBI taxonomy): domain Eukaryota; kingdom Metazoa; phylum Arthropoda; class Insecta; order Ephemeroptera; family Baetidae; genus Cloeon; species Cloeon dipterum. Next base: position 25,532,563 of record NC_088787.1, read on the forward strand.
AGGGCGTAAAGGTCACATCAGCTACAATGGGCCACTTGATTTCCTTCAGCACCTCATCAAATTCACTATGAAAGCGTGATTAAAAATTACGGTGATACAACAACTGGATTCCTACCTAGAAAGCTTTTCTTTGATCAGCGTGTGCCAGTAGCCCTGGGTTTCTGCATAGAAACTGGTTAGATGATGACAGTTGCTGCCAGCAAGAGCAGCTCCCATTTTTGCAAGCTGTCCCAGCAGTTCCATCACATGCCTCTCGTTATGGAAAGCCGCCTCCAGTTGGTTGCTCACGGCCTCCAGCTCTTGGATCCTCTTCAGGTAAGCAACTGCTGCTTCCAACTGACTGACCCTTTCAACCTATATGATACACAGTGGTATAAATAATGACGAACTGTTATTTAATTAAAAAGAAAATTGTGAATGCAAACCTGAGCTTGTAGCTGCTCTTCAAGTTGGCCTTTGCTGTGCACACTGAGGGTGTCGTACTGTCCAACAACCATCGCCACTTGCGAGGCAACAGCCTCGACCTCCTGCACGGCGGCCGACACCCGAGCGGCACTGCTAGCAACATCCAGCTAAATTGGAAAAATTCGATCAATTGTTAGAAAAGGAAATGCAACTTTTAGCGTGCTCACCATTTGCTCAATTTCATGTTTTTCTGCCACATATCGATCATACGCCTCTCGGGCCTTGTCCACGTCCGAACCGAGTTCTTCGTTCAACTCTCGAACAGCCTCAAGCATCAAAGTTTCCGTATCGTCAACCTCCATTAGACAGAAAATTTATTTTAATTTAAGATCTGGTATATTTTTGGTCAAACGTCAGATCGGACTTGTGGAGGAGGGCGTAGTCAACTTATTTATTTACTTTCTGCGATGTTGGCAGCCTTGAATCTTCAGCTGAATTTATTTTCCATTCGGACTGGTGTGACTTTGTGAACTGATCTGAACGTCCCTCACAATAGTTACAGTGATGATAGGCGGCCAACTGCGGCCGCTGGCTGCACGGGCCCTGGCCTCGGCCGTGAGGAGACGCATTACGAGTGGAGTTGCACCATCCGCCAGTAGCGAGGAGGAGCGACCGGCGGCGCGGAGGCCTCGCAGCAACCGCATGGTGGCGGCCGCTTTCTCCCAACTGGAGCCCACCATCGAGGAGAGAATCACGGCCGCCGGCACTTCAGTCGAGGAGCTGCTGGCCGTGGCCGCCGACAAAGGCGTGCAGCGGGATCACGCTCTGAAAATAGTAGCCTCCCTTGCGGAGCGAGCGGCCGCCGAAGGCCCCGCGGTGTCGGCTAAGTTTGAGAGTGATCCCCGATTCACACGGCTGTGCCGAATGCTCGGCCATCTGAACAACAGCACTAAGCTGGCGGCCGCCAAGCACGATTTGGCCACTTTGCTCGGAGTGCCAGACGCTGACGAGGCGGCCAAAAAGGCCCAGTCACTTACATTGGAACAGACAGTCAAGGTATGTATGATACCATGATACATAAACAACGCATTTCACTTTACACAAATTGATCCAAATGTACTCTTAAAAAAGTATTTTTCTCTTGAGGAAATAAAAAATAGGTGTTTTGTAATATAATAATATAATATATTATGATGCACGTGGTGCTTTTTCTTGTCCAAGTACATATAATTTTATGTGCTAAACTACAAGACAAGAATGAAAGCTGTTTATTTAATGGACGTGACATTAAAATTTGAACTCTTTTAGGTGATGACAGCCTTGGCGTCGAAAAAAAGCAGGACAGTTCCTATTTTGCAAGCTCTTTCCACTAACATATGTGAGATGCAGCAAAATTTATCAGTCAAACAGGCTTCTGACTTGCTGTACGCTTTAGCGCTGCTTAATTTTCCAGACGAGGTATTATTTTCCCACTTTTTATAAATTGTGATGAATATATTCGCTGCAATGCATGGTTAATTTCGCAGAGTTTGTTGGACAAAATTCAGCAAGGATTGCAAGAAAATTTAGCACAAAACAAACAGCCAGCACCAGTGGGCTCGGCGCTAACGAGTATAGGCATTTTGCGCTACAGAGATGCAGGTGAACAAAAATTTTCATATTGGGGTTATACAACCAGCATGGTATGCATGCGCAGCACAAAGCCTATGTGGTTCATGTACAAGTTTTTAATTTCTCTTTAATTGACAACGAGGATGAAGCCTGGTTTTAATTATATTCAACATACAAGTTTTTAGTTTGAGCAATATGTGCAAAGGGAAACCCTAAGCACCTTTTTAATTAGGGCAAACTGTGAGGCCGCAGACTGAGCACTTTAATTATATGAAAATTACGAAAATTATAATAAAATAGTTTTTCAATCCTGTTCAAATATTGGGTGGAATTAATCGTAAACATTTTTTCAGCCCTGCTAGATGCTCTTTCTGAATGGATGGTGGCGCACAGTGAGCAGTGCCGGCCGCAAGACCTGGTCTCTTTCCTGCTCACCCTGGCGTATACAGGTTACGAGCCCTCAAACCTTGACGCCGCACTGGAGGTGGTTTCAAAGAGACTGTCCATCATGAAGGATGCGCCATCAGCCACTTCGTGGCTGGAAACTGTGTGGGCGCTCACAGTGCTTGGCCGGTTGCAGGGAGCGCAGGCCGCCTCTGTGCTCAACGCAAACTTCCTTGAGCAGCTCAGAGCGAGCTCTGCTCTTGGACCGTCAGCTTGCCTCAAGCTTCTTAATATTGACGCCTCAGCTGGACTGGAAATCAAAGACTTCAAGGGACCTAGACTCGAGATGCAAATCCATAACCTTCTCACCAAACCAAAGAGAAAAGAAATTCTTGTGAGTAAACCTACATCTTGGAAGACTTAACATTTTTCCGCTTCATGTTCTTTGTCAATTTTATCTTATTGCAATTATATTATAATAATGTCTAACAGCACTAAATATTTTTAACAATTGTATCCTGTTGCTTTTTTTAATTGAAAAATTATTGATTTGCTATTTTTTAATACATAAACGGCTTTTATTTGTTGTAGGTGCGAAGTGTTTTGGACGCTCTGCAAAATTTATTCCCAAGCCCAGGCTTCTTGAACACGCAAATCGATTCTGGAATGGGTTTTCTAGTGGATGTTGAATGCCACGTGGACGCCAAAGGTAACGCTCTAGCGCTGGACAAACCTGCTCCAGCCAAAACGAAATCTTCTAGGTAACTAATTTCCTTATTAACACGTTAATCCATTACAATTTTCAATTTCGCAACCAGGATAGCAATTATGGTCTGGGAGTACGCGGATTTGTGTCGAAGAGTCAGTGAGCCGACAGGTCCAAACAAGCTGGCCGTGCGTCTTCTGCAAGCCCAGGGCGCGCGAGTGCTACAGGTTCCTCATTCAGAGTTCAGTCCAAATGAAAAACTCGTTCAAAGAGTGCAATATCTTGAAAAGAAAATTAAATCCCTGGCTAAAGAAAAGGTTGCTGTTAAGGAGAAGAAAAAATGACATAGGGCCAAAAGTGAGACTTCTAAATCCAAGTCTAAAGAATGATTGTAGGATTTCAATGAATAAATTGTTAACCGTAACTGTTAAATACGTAAATCTGGAGGTTTTTAATGCAGAAAAACACAGGTTAAATTCATTGTAAACATAACAGTTTATTATTTGAAAAGTTAAAAATGAGATCTTACAACATCAGTCTTCTTCGTTACGGTTCAGTCTTGAATTCGATGGATGACCAACCACTGGAGGTGTCACTGGAAGGTCACACCTCAGGGTGGTGTTCATCATTGTTGATACCCTGAGAATTGAAAATACTTGTATTAGAACATTAAAAATCGATCTTAATCCACTACATGCTTTCATTTGCGACCAAAGGTGGCACTTTCTTTATTAATCAAAAAATCGATTTGATACATTTTCAATCGCATTTGGCTGCCTAAGTCAGCAATTGCAAAGACGCTTTTTCAAGGCAAAGAGTCTGGCCAACGGCTCGTTTCCCTGTATTCGCATGCATTCAGTATTAATTCCTTTCTCGTTTTAGTCGTCCGGTTTTGATTTGATTTCATAGCAGTCGCAGTCATTTGCGCTTTAGAGCATATATTTCACCGAACTTCTTCCTTTTGCGGCGCACGCAATTCACTTTCAGTTGCCTTTCGTGGAAAGTCAGTTCTCATAATGGTGAACAACTTTACTTTGTCGGTTCACTTTACTGTCCATTTTCTTCGTCGTTTCTCGCAAAGACTTTTCTGGTCCAAAAACATTCATGTGTCGGCGTGAGTTTGCCTATTGCGCCAAGACTCTTTGCATCTATATTTTTTGCTATGCTATTGCGTTATTCAACATTGTTTCTCATAAATTTATATTCATCCTCCGCGGGATTCGATCACCGCTCATTTTTTCATGTGTGTTTGCTATTTATTGGTGCTTGCATACTTACACAAGTGATGAAATTCTGCCACATTTGATTTGTGGCCCATTCCTTTCGCAATTTTTCGCAATTTAGTTGCGCTTGCAACTGGGTGTCGCTCCACACGTGATATACGTGGGAATAGGGCGAGTTGTCCTTTGCTTTGCATTGGAAAGATTATTCATTTCAACAACAACAATATATACCAAAATTCCACAGGGAAAATTAATTATTGGAAAAGTACTCCACCAAAATGATTTCAAAGTTAATAAAAAATCCTTGCGACAGAAGCGAATGGAGAATTTCCTTTGTTTCTGCTGCAGAAAACTTTGCAGGCTGTCCAAGTGGATGGAATGACTAGCGAGATAAAGTGCTACATCAAGGAAAATTTGACTAATGTGATCCAAAACTACTGGCGACTTCGCTAAGAATCGTGTTAATCTGCATTTTTAACTTCTATGGTTTAATGTGATTATTTTTATTCCTCAATCACCTTATCTATGTAGCCATTAAATTGAAGTCGCCAGCGAAAATATTTAGTCCTATATAAAGAGGAATTTACTATGCATGAGATTTTTGTTTTCCAGAACTTAGTAAATTTAATGGTTTTTACCTGATAACTGATACCTGATTGTAAAGTTGACGCAATTTGTGTCAGCTCGCCGCATATTGTTTTCTTCGATTTTTCAAACGATTGTGGCTCAAGGAGTGTGGTTCATTTTTTTATCACGAATTCATGTTTATTTTATAAACAGTTTAATTATCTTATTTAAATGCCAAATAATTTTTTGCACCTTCCACGACTGTGCAAAAAGCTGTTCCCTCCCATAAAAATAAAGGAAAGGGATCAACAAAAATCAAATTACAAAAAGATGTAGGAATTTTTGTCAGTTTAATAACTGTACACTTGAAATCATGGATAACTTTTTTTCGTTAGACGTAGTTAGCAAGAGTTAGGTGTTTCTGCTTTAAAGACAAGACTCTGACGGTTTATTTTTTTCTGATCTAAAGATGCAACACGAGATGCAATTTTTTATTTCACTTTGCTTTGACTACACACGATCATAATAATTTTCAACCAACTCAACATTGCGAAGAGTGGAATTAAAAATAAAGCTAAGATTATTATTACACATAAGCTTGTTCCTTAAGAATAGAGAGATGGATTTACTACTAAAATGTCGCGTTCTCGCGGTTGTGATATATCATCATCAGGTTTTTAAATTAAAATAAAAAGATGGTTTTAGTGACTTGTGCACTAAATCGAGACTTAAGGTCGAGTTCAGAGTCTCTCTCAATATCTGCGATCCATGTCATAGTCGCGGCCTTGGCTGTAACCACCTCCTGCGCTCCCTCCTGCCACACAAACAGAATTTTCTTCGTCACCCGATCCCAAAATGCAAGAACAAACAGTCACCATTCCCTTGACCCTCTCTGGATCTATATGCCTTTTTCAATCGCTCTCACCACTTTCAGTAAATAGCTAAATTTGATGCTAGCTTTTGAGCTCAGGACCAATTTTGCTGTTAAAAATAATTCAAATTTTGAAAATATTTTGTCTTCAATTTTGATTTAGAAATGCGAATTTTTTTTCAAATCTTGAAGCCCCAATTGGCAGAAAAAACTTAAAGAGAAACATTAGGATCTAGTCCCCAGTGTTTAAACCTAATCAGAGGTGATATTGGGGCACTAAGTGATTGTATGCCTTAGATGCCCTCAGGTAATTGGTTTCATTTGGTTCGTTGCTTTTCTCCGCTTTTTCTCACTCAAAATTCGGCGGAATCATCCGAATTCTTCTAGTCCTCTCGTTTGAAAATCGTGAATTGCTGTTACGTGAGTATTTCGTTAATTTGTACTTCTTGCATATGATTTGATAATATAGATGTCAAATTGTCTCACGATTCACGGTTTTGATAATTGAACAAGAAGCTAGAAATCTGTGTTACACTAAATATACATTTTATGATATTCAAGACAAGTCTTCTTGCCTACTCGGAGCTAAATGATTTGTAATAAGTTTAAAACCTATCTAAACTTCTTCCATGCGTAAACTTTCGTAGTTTTGAATCCACTTGTTTCGCAAAATTAAAATCTCCTATTTACCCTTCACGATTCAAGTGATATAAACACCAAATTACTGATAGATCTTGCTTGTCTCAAATATCAAGCTGCTTTCTAGATCATCTTGTCCAACTGCACGTTGCCCTCAGCAAAGTGAGTATGTATTACGATCGGTTGATAATGGGGCATGAACGTGAATAAAATAGAAATTTGAATTAGCTTGCTTATGTTTATCTTTTTTCTGCCATTGCACATGTTTAAAATTTATTTTGAATTCATTCAATGACGTATAAGTAGAACACAAAATTTATGCAGTAAAACATGTTTCAACTCCAGACATTATTTTTCAAGCTAATTAGTGGCGGGGCATATAGATCCAAGGCGTTTCTCCCAATTTGTGACTAAATGGAAAAATGCAGCTGATCCAAAATTCGGCCTAGTACTTACCATAAGCGGGGGCTGGTGCGTTGTAATTTCGCCCGTTGTAGGCACCGGCCGACTGAGCGTAGCCTCCAGAGGAAGCGCCACCGTAGCCGGAACCGCTGTTGTACGGGTCAGAGCCCCACCGTTGGTCTGTTTGCTGGGCTGTAACATTTTTAGGTGTTCAAAGAAAATGTAGGTGTAATATTATCCGCTGTCCAAAAGTAAAATATTATATTTTTTATACTAAGTCCAGGAAAATTTTGTAGCCTTAACCCAGCTGTGCTTCCTGTAGGAATATTTATTTTAAACTACTTGAATCATTAAATTCGCCAGCAATAGCAAAGAGCCATAAAATATTAATGAAAAATAAAATATCACATTGCTACAGCTCACCTGGCATTTGATAAGAAGAATAAGGGTCAGCAGCTCCGTATGCAGGAGCGCTCTGGGCTGGTGCCATATAATCAGCCTGGGGCATTTCATTCTGTGAATAGCTGTAGTCAACCGTGTTGCCATTACTGTAGCTTCCACCAGATTGGCTCTGGTAGTTGTCGTAGCCGCCCTGCTGACCCTGTCTGTAATACCTGAGAACAGAAAACAATCATATTGATTCTAGGAACCAGGGCAAGTTCTAGAACGTTAACTCAAGAGGACAAATAAAAAGTTATACATGAGGTTTGTGCCCATTTAAGGAATATTCTAAGACATCATGAACATCATGGAACTTTTTTAAATCATTACAATGGTACTTTGAGAAATATTTTTTAACTTTCACTGTTTGACTGCCCCAGTTAGTTGAACCACCTAAATATCTTAATATTTTCACGAGCGACACAAAATTAAGATATAAATGTTATATATACTAAAATTGAATACAAATTATTGAAACAATATAACTAAAAAATTCTCAATGACAAATTGGTAAAGCTAAATTTAGTGGTCGCCTTTTTCCAAAATTTCTCAATTTAGCAGCTTAGAGACCAAAGTGCTGGTTTCATACCCTGACTGGTAGGGATCCTGCTGTTGGTCTTCAAATCTGCCCCTCTTGGGTGCAGATCCAGGCTGAGACATGCCCATTGGGGGCCTCTTCAGCCCCTCACCCTGTTGTTGATATCCTCCTCGATAGTCGTTCTGCTGCTGCCTGTACGGCGCTTGGTCTCCTGACGAAGAGTTGCGCTGCTGGAATCCCATTCCGGATCCTCTGCCTCGTGGAGCTCCACGATCTCCACCACGACCACGGTCAAATCCACCGCGACCTCTTGGCTGGAACAACAGGAAAAATTTAAAAAACACTCATCTTTTTTGTTGCTGGAAGAACCCTAATTCACAGGCTTTAACTTTTGAAGATTTTGAGAGTTTAAAGGTTTAACAACTATTAAATAATTAGTGGTTGCGACATCTTGAATCACTATTCAAATGGATTTATGTATTTTTGGACAGTTGTTATAAAATTATATCACCTTATCAGGCATTATCTCAATGAACATTGTCTTATCATAATAGCATTAAATTTATTGTTAGAGAAGCCACATGAGCGGGTTTCTGTTTCTCAAAGGATACATTAGAGGCAAGTTTCTAAAATATTATCATTCATTAACTTGGCATTTATCCGTTGCACCTTCTGAACACAGGAGACAGCTCGGCCACATGGTTTTTCAGTAAAAAAACGTTGCACCACTTTAAAAACACATTGGTTTGTCTTGTAAATTTGCCATATCACAATAATTATACCAGTTCATGTATCGGTTAATACCAAAACAAGTCTGTATGCTTTCAAGAACCGTCAACATGCTGAAAATTGCAATCTATGTCTTCAAGAGAATGAGTTTTTCAATGGAATAATAGTTTAAAATCTATGTCAATACATCCAGCTTGCCTTTGCAGTTATCATTTAGATATATCCGGATATATCTCTAACTAGAACTGGTCATTGATTCTAACATGCCAAAATATGGATTTAAAGATGTTGTTGGCGCTTTGTGGACCAGCAATTGGATGGTTAATTCAAGGTGCACAAGCGAAAATGTTACTCTCGACCTCAAATGATTTTTTAATTTTCAATCAACTCATTGAGGTGTTATCAATTAATTATACAACTCTTTTTATATTTAGGTTAATTTCAGCGATTTTTCGTTAGAGATTTTTATGCTTTTTATAAGTCGCTGCATTAGATGTCGTTTTTAAACTTAACGCAATTAGTTGATCACCAAGTTTTACCATGAATTTCAGCTTTATCTCATCTTGCTGACAGGTAGGTTTCTGCATTATGAATTTTAAATGTAAGTCATGCAATGATAAGAAATAAAAAACCAACCTGGTATCCACCCATTCCACCTCTGGGAGGCGCTGACCGCGAGTCGAAGCCACCGCCAGGAGCTCCTCGACCCCTGGGCACAAAGTCGCCTCGGCCTCTCATCTCACCGCCACGGCCACCTCTGGGGATGAAGGCGCCCTCTGGTCTGCCTCGGGGGATGAAGCCATCGATACGGCCTCTCATGCCGCCACCACGGCCTCCACGGTCCATGCCTCGCATTCCGCGACCTGGCCCTCCTCGCCCCCTCATGCCTCCTCCCATCATGCCGCGCGGCGGGTAGCTGCCTCGCGTGGGTATCCCTCTAGGGGCTCCCATTCCTCCACGTCCTCCGGTCGTGGGGATAGCTTCACCCTGCTGGGGGCTCGTCTGCTGCGGCTCCGCGGGCGCTCCCTCTGGCCTGGGAGCACCTCCGCCTCTGTTTGGAGGTCCACCGCGACCTCGCATACCACCACCACGCATCCCTCTGTTGAATTGAAAAGACATACTATGTCTATTGTGTAATAATATCAGTTAAGTGTTCATACACATAATGCCGTGAAATTAATTGCATGTGAGTACTATGTTCATTTCTACAAATTGGCAAGTCTTTGAAGCTTTTGAACTATATATTTATAAAAAGTTTTGCATTTTCTTACAAACTGAAAATTTTGTCCGTACATATCTATTATACACTTCAAAACTTTAAGCAAATATTGCAGAAATTTAAATCAGTTTCAATTTTAATTTACCTCATAGCTCCTCTGTCACCCATTCCTCGACCCCTTCCAGGGCCCCCACGACCGATCATGCCTCTTCCACGCCCAATTGGTCCACCTCGTTCGCCCATCCTGTAATATTCGGTAAAAGAAGATAAAAAATAGCGATATTTTGCAATTTTAACACACAAGTTTAAAATGCGGCTCTGTTCTGAATGTTATGTAGTACATACAAGCCGAAGCATCTATTCTATTTTATTCAATAGAATATTTTCATTTAGCACATAGTCACATATATCATCGTTTAAATAAAGTTGCCTACCTTTAAAGTAGATTATGCCTTAAACCGTATTGATAAAGTTAAAATCACTACACACGAGAGCGGTGTTTTTGTTTTAAAAATGGTGGCCAACAGATAGGGGGCAAGGTGAGGGAGTGACGCTGCCGGTTTCGGAAATACTACGCTAGTGGTTGTGGCTACTAAGCTGCTACTAAGTTCCCATCTGTTTCAAAATTAAATGAACATAAATTTGGCTACTTGGTTCTTTAAACAGCACAATAAATTTTAATGAATTTTTTACTGTGAATGTAATTAATTATAGAGTGAATGATTCTAAATTTTTTGTAAAACGACGACATCAGCATGATTTTCCCGCTGTTGCCTTTCAAAAATTAAATCAGGATGTACAGAAGTATTTCCAGATTGGACAATACTTCTTCTGCTATGTGCTTACTGATAAATTTTGACTCAAAAATCAATTATAATTTTTATGATCTGAGATCTTATAACTCAGAGCTAGTTTATTTAAATTATATACAGGAATAATAATTTTCATAATGTCCATTTTGAAGCCTCTTTGTTGATCCAGAGCACCTACCTGTCACTTGTCAGTGAATCGACCAATGGCAAGCAACCTGCTAGACATTCAAGCTCGTTTTTCATTGGCCTTCAGTATAGCCGGTATCACTGTTGATTGGCCAGCTTCACTGTGGTCTCCAAGCAACGCCTGTAACGGACAAATTTAAAAACATAGTTTAGCTGCTCGTTGCTCGTTCATCTACCGCCGTTTGTTGCATGCAATACTGTATTCTCGTGCGTCGATGGATAATAATTTTTTGAACACTTTGAGAAGGAATTAGCGCAAATATGACTTCCAAGCAGCCTGAGGTGTGCGATGTTCCAGATATCATCGTCGATCCCAGCACAACACCCAACGTGACTTACAAAAGGGGCCGTTTTTTCGGCAAAGTAAGTTTCGACCGTTATATTTTTCTTCATCGCGTGCAAATTGTGGAATTCTGACATAAGAATTTCATAGATGCCTTCCCTAACCTCGAGATTCCTTGTTTTAGGGTGGATTCGCCAAATGCTATGAAATAACAGACATTCGCACCAATGAAGTTTACGCGGGCAAGGTTATCCCCAAGAAATTGCTGCTCAAGCACAATGCTCGCGAGAAAGTTGTCCAGGAAATCAACATCCACAAGAGTCTCAAGCACCCAAATGTCGTGGGCTTCAGTGGTTTCTTCGAAAACAGCGGCAACGTCTACATTATTCTGGAGCTCTGCAAAAGACGAGTAATATTATGCTCACACTAATTAATTCATGCTAGATACATACATACATATATATTATGTAGCGTTACAACAACGTGGTCCTGCTTTTTGTTGGAAGCCAACAATTGTCGGCGGTTTGAATTATTGTAATTTTGCATTCTTGTTTAACAGCAGAAAGATGATTTTAAAATAAGAATCTCCCAAACATATTTGTTAGGAGTCATTGTAGATACCTTCTTCCTAAGACAGGATACTCACAACTAATGCAATTATTATTTCGTTACAGGCACTAAAAAGTGCTTAAATTTACTAATCTATACAGGTAACACGTCAATAAAAGTACACACATTATACTACTTAAAATTTATTCCGATCTATGTAATCAATTCTCTGAGATACCAGAAGAATATTTTTATGCGTTTAGATAAAATCAAATTCAAATTTATTAAATTGCTATTCTTGAATGTATCATATCTATCTTGATGACCTTTTGTTATTGAAATAAGTTTAATGTAGAGCAAGTTGCATTCATTAAAATCCCCAAGAACACGTGTTATATTATATACAATTTCAACTGTTACAGCCACTAATACAGCTTTTCTTATTTCAAGGATGTTCACTCAGTCAATTTTTTTCCTTCCAGTCCATGATGGAGCTACAGCGGAGACGCAAGAAGCTGACTGAGCCTGAGGCCAGATTTTACTTGCACCAGGTGCTGCTTGGCGTGCACTATCTTCACGAGCGCAACATCATACACAGAGACTTGAAACTAGGAAACCTGTTTCTCAATGACAATCTGCAGGTCAAGCTTGGAGATTTTGGACTTGCTACCGTTGTTGAGTTCAAAGGAGAAAGAAAGAAGTTAGCACATGTAGTATGATTACAAGTTCTTATTCAAACCCTTTGTTTTTGCTTCAGGACGTTGTGCGGCACTCCCAATTACATTGCTCCTGAGGTGTTGAACAAAGTGGGCCATAGCTTTGAGGTTGATGTCTGGTCAATTGGCTGCATCCTGTACACTCTGCTGGTCGGCCGGCCTCCTTTTGAGACCACATCTCTCAAGGAGACATACCAGCGCATCAGAAACTGCGAATACAGTCTGAGCAAGGCAGCTCTCTCGCCAGAGGCAGTCAACCTGATCCGCCGCATGCTGCAGTCAGAGCCAAAGGCCAGGCCCACAGTTAAACAGCTGCTCGACGACCCATTCTTTACCTCTGGTAATTGTTTCTATTTATGCATTTATTGTAATATTCCAGGGTGCGACATATTCCTGAATTATTGTGAGAAGTGCACTAGCTTGAAAGTTCTGGGGAATTTTTTGCCGGTTATGTGCTGATTTCTTTTATCCCAACTTTCAGTTCTCTTGACATTGCAAAAGTCTCACCAAAAAAATTAAGAGCAACTCTATTAAATTAGCTTATTTAAAATTTGACAAAAAGTGCGCAGCTCAGCAGGCAACAATACTTAATAATCCTTTCTAGGGTTGCAATACAATGGGGAAACATATTACAACCCAGCTGAATGATGCATCTTACACTGATCCCTGCTTGTGGTCGGTTTGAACTAGTTTGATTAAGGGTAAAGCCACTCTTATGCAACCATTTTGTCACTTGTACTTGTGCATGCTCTGCGACATCAAATGTTTTCCCCTGACATTGAAAGGTAGTTAATAGGGGATAAAAAAATCAAACAAATCTTGTTAGATCTTGATAATTCAAAATTTATATAATCGGCAGCTGCTGCTCAAAATAACCACTGCATTTTTCCATGATTGTGTATTTTGATACCTTGATAATGTTAATTGGTATGGAAATTATTTGTTACAACATCTGTTTTATCTTTTCAGGCTACATGCCAAAGGAGCTGCCAACCACCTGCCTCTCTGTGGAGCCTCGCTTTGACCCAGCCATTCTTGCCAAGCACAACCAGAGTGCTGTGTCTATAAAGCACCCCGCCAGCTACGCTCCAGCGGTTGGAACTGCGAGCAGACGGCCACTCACCCAGGTCAACCAAATCGACCATCGCGGTGACCACATCGAGGCCCAATCGCAGCCAGTTGGTCCCACTGTGATGGAGAACAGCTTCAAGCACATGCTCATGATCAAAGACCAGCTCACCAACTTGCTGGACAAACCCAATTTGGTGAAGCCCAACAATTCATTCCTTGGTATGAATTAATTTTTCAGATTTGAAATGACTGAAATTAGTATGGACTACATTCACTTTACACTTTGTTTAAAGACAAAATAGGAACAAATCAAAGTATTTCACATATAAATTTTGAAGTAGGCGGCCACTTGAGGTTGTTTTCATGTTGAGAAAAAATTAAACCAGGCTTCATCCTCGTTATTTCAATTTCGTCATTTAAATACTCTACCAGTTTGGACGTCATCAAGTACGTCCTATTCAAGAGGCAGCTGAGGCTTGCTTTTTATTTGGTTTTTTGAGTAAGTCTCAACTGCCTCATGAATAGGACGTACTTGATGACGTCAAAGCTGTTCGAGAATTTAAACGATGAAATTGAAATAACGAGTATGAAGCCTGGTTTAATTTTTTCTCAACATATTTCACATAGCTTAAAACCAATTGGCATCATAGCTATTTTATTTTAAAATATTAAACTATTGCTGTTGTTTTTATATATCTTTCATTGAATAGTTTATGCCACTTCCTTGGAGCAAAATATTACAATTATTGATCTCATACTTTTTCATATTGCTCTTGATTAATCGCGAATTCAGAATCAATTTTGCTCTCATTTTTATCATTTAGAAAAACGAAATTGCGTCAGCTTTTATAGGCCCACTTGTCTTGAAATTGTTTTCATTGGAAATTGAATCTATCCATGAAGAATGTTTATGTTAATTTTTGTATTAATTGCAGGAGAAGCTGAGGATCCTGCCGCCCAAGCTCTGTTCTGGATCTCCACCTGGGTGGACTACACAGACAAGTACGGCTTTGGCTATCAGCTTTGCGACGACAGCGTGGCTGTTGCGTACAACGACGGCACCAAGCTGATCTTGCTGGCAAATGAGACTGACCTTCAATACATTGAGCGAGACGGACAGGAGCACTACCACAAGATGTTGTCCTACCCAACCAGTCTGTCCAAGAAGATGAAGCTGCTTGACTATTTCCGCCGCTACATGGTTGAGCATTTGGTCAAGGCTGGTGGCCGCCGGTTGTCCAAGGAATCTGACTCAATGGCCAGGATGCCCTACCTCTGCCACTGGTTCCGCTCGAGAAACTGCGTCATCATGTTCTTAACCAATGGAACTCTGCAGGTTGGTTTCTTCATCTCTTCTGTTCTATAATTAGTCTTGAAGAAAATTTTATGTTGTATTGTTGAGTAAAATCATATTATAATAAAATTGCATGTGCGTGGATTGAATTGAGATGTAATAATTTAAGCACTAATATACTTGTCAAATTTTCATTACTGAAGTTAGGATTGAGAAAGCACTAAATTTTTAATTTTGATCCTTTCAGATCAACTTCTCAAACCACAACAAACTGATCATCTGTCCGTTGATGGAGGCTGTGACGCACATCACGTGTGACAATGTTCCCCACACATACCGCTTCTCCACCATTGAGCGCGAAGGTTGCTCCAGCGTGCTGCACAAAGGCCTAGAAACTGCCCTGGTGAAGGTCAAGGCTATGATCGCCACGACACAACCAACCAACGCTTGATTTTAAATTGCTGATTCTTGTATTTTTATCGATGGTCATGATAACGCATAATTTTTTTAACTACTTCATAAACGAAACAAACAATGTGTTTTGACAAAAGATATTGCTTGCCTTTGATACATATTATATGAATCCGTAGTTGATACAATTATCTTAACATTTGTAGGGTAAATACTGCCTAGATTTTAACTTTTGTAAATATTTCACTCAAAAAGTATCAGCATTTTACACACTGGATGTACTCTCAATAAAACGCTGCCAATTTGCAAGAGTCTAAAATTGAAAAATGGCTTTATTTAAACAACTAGTGCAATAGAGATATTTTTTCTTGAAGTATTGATAAGAGACTAGTTAAGTTATTGAAAAGAAACTAATGAAATGACATCTATAAACTCTACCTTTCACGTGTGACTTTTTTTTGAAGATTTTTGGTTTTATCCGTTGTTAACATTTCATTCCTTGTGCATTATTCTTGAAGCTCACATGCAAAAAAAATTAAATATAATTATTATATTTTAGCCCTAATTAAAATTTCCTTACGAGGGGAAAGCATCAAAGCTGGAGCTCTGTTTGTATTATTTATTTTGATACACTTGGCATTCATTGCTAGTTTAAACTAGAATTTATGGAACTTATCAACGGTTCTTGACTGATAAACCCAATGAGCTCTTTTTCAATAGAAAAAACGAATAATTCTGATTTTGGCCTGGCATATTTCGCGCCATTGTATTCTCAAAATTTAAAGTCCTTTGTTCCGAGTATTGTGTACAGGGCATGCGTCAGCGAATACAAATTCATCCAGCCAATCGGCTTTGGACAACTCAAGCGGTGCGCGCTGCGATTGGTAGATCGCCCTCGGCCAGCCACGTTCCGCCCGGTGTCGCTCTTCGTGTCAGTTCTTCAGCCCAACACCACTTTCGTGGACATTTTTCGACTTACCGGCCCTTCGCGATGGTGTGGAAGACCGCTCTGCTGCTCGCTTGCGCCTGGACAGTGTGCCAGGCCGGCGAAAAGGATGTCCTCGAGCTCACGGACGACGACTTCTCCACCAGAATCGCTGAACATGAAGTCGCCGTTGTCATGTTCTACGCACCCTGGTATGCGATACATATACGACCCTCATTATTTAGATTTTATCTGATAAATATCTCTGGGGTTTTGAAGTTTAAACGCTGTTACCCTAAATAGATTTAGTTTTTTTTTGACATTTTATGCGACAGGGTCGTTATTTTAACTCCTGAATTCCTTATCAAAAATGAGACACCTACTGCAGCTCAGGATGCGGGCTGTGTATGTACATACATATTACAGATTTTTACCTGATGTTACATAAATATGTATCTCGTCTCTTGAATAACATATATGTAGGTATTTTTCATATTTCCTCTTTCGTATGAGAACAATAAATAAACTAGGAAATTTGATACAATATGGCAAAGATTTGAAAAAGTTATAATGTATTGCATGAGCCCACATAGCCGCAGGAAGTTTGAATCCCAGTTTGTGCTAGATCTCGTCCCTCGCACCGGATATTCATTTTCCTATATCGGTGCAGTGTGTTGTGGCTCCGTGTAATTAACTCCCGGAATTTTCCGCAGGTGCGGCCATTGCAAGAGGATGAAGCCTGAGTACGAAAAGGCGGCGCCGACGTTGCGTGCAAACGACCCGCCCGTGACCCTGGCCAAGGTGGACTGCACAGAGGCCGGCAAAGAAACTTGCAGCAAGCACGGCGTCACTGGTTACCCCACCATCAAGATCTTCCGCAACGGAGAGGTGTCGCAAGACTACAGCGGGCCCCGAGAGGCCGACGGCATCGTTAAGTACATGAAGTCGCAGGTGGGCCCCAGCTCGAAGGAGCTCGCCAACGTCGCCGATTTCGATAAGTTCACCAGCAAGGAGGAAGTGGTCGTGGTCGGCTTCTTCAAGGAGGACTCTGACCTGAAGAAGGCCTTCCTCAAGCTGGCCGACGTCCTAAGGGAGAAGGTCACCTTTGGCAACTCCGCTGACGAGGCTGTCCTGAAAAAGGCTGACGTCAAGTATGTTGAAATGCAAGATGTATTTGTTATTGAGGTCTGATTTTATTTTCTCCCGCAGCGATGGCATTGTTTTGTTCCGTCCTAAGCACCTGGCTAACAAGTTCGAGCCCGCAACCGTCAAGTACGATGGAGCAGCCAATAAAGACGCCATTGAGAAGTGGATAAACAAAAACTAGTGAGTAATGCAACCTTGGGTAATGCTGATACTACTTACAAATTACATTTTTTTAGTGAAATAATACGCTGCTATAATTGCGTTTTGTTTTTAAATATATTGAAAGCATTTGGTTCTAGTGTTGTTTATTATTAAGGGCAGGCTGAACTACTCAACAATTTTTAATAAATGCCATTTTTAAAATTTAAAAACAACATTTTAAAATACGGGGATGCAAATCACGAGCAGCCTATAATGTATTTTGAATGCTGAAAGATGTAATTTTTCTGAAAAACTAATCAGTCCATGTCTGCCAAAAATTGATACAATTTAGAATTTCACTTAAAACTCTTGCAGTCATGGCCTGTGCGGCCACAGAACTCCTAACAGAGCCGACGAGTTTTCGATGCCCCTTGTGTTGGCCTATTTTGATATCGATTACAAACTCAACCCCAAAGGTTAGGCCCGTTTGGCGTGAATGCATGACTAACAGTTGTTTGTTTTGTTTGTGTTTGCTCCCTTTAGCCATGGTCTGGTTGGACACAGAACCAGAGACACCTCCAAGGACTTTGAGAACCCACTTATTGTCGCTTACTATGCTGTTGACTACACTAAGAACCCCAAAGGTATGGCGTTTTTGTTTGTTTGGTTGAACTTACCCCCTCACTGCACCTTTTTTGCTCTCACCCTTGTATAAGAGATGGGAAAAGTAACTGTGTTAAGTATTATTAAATCCAACTGGCCGAAACTTTGACTTGACAGCTGCTGTTGTTGAAAAATTTGAGAAGTATTTTTCTCTGAAAGCTAATCAAAGTGTTCATTCGCAATGTTTTCTTTTAATTTTAAGTCTTAGCTTGTTATAAGTCAACATCAGGTCAATACTACTACGAAAACTCTTTCTACAGGCACAAACTACTGGAGAAACCGCATCCTGAAGGTGGCCAAGGATCACACAGATTTCAACTTTGCAATCAGCGCTAAGGATGATTTCCAGCATGAGCTGAACGAGTTTGGAATCGACTTTGTGGCTGGAGACAAGCCTCTGGTGTTCGCTCGCGACGCTAAGAACCGCAAGTTTGCCATGAAGGACGAGTTCTCGTGAGTTATTAAACCCACACAACTATTGATGAAATTTAAATTTTATATTTTATGCAGCATCGAGAATTTTGAAACTTTCATTAAGGACCTGAAGGCTGACAAGCTGGACCCGTACCTCAAGTCTGAGCCCATCCCTGACGACAACGAGGGCCCTGTCGTGGTGGCCGTGGCCAAGAACTTTGATGAGGTGGTTACCAAGGTGGACAAGGACGTTTTGATTGAGTTCTACGCTCCCTGGTGCGGACACTGCAAGAAACTGGCCCCTACCTTTGACGAGCTTGGAGAGAAGGCAATTACATTATTTCCTTTGCTTGAGAATCGTCAATTTTTTTTATTTATTATTATTATTATTATTAATTTATTAAGCATGCAGTAATTTGGCTAAATTTGTCCACTTCTTTGTAATTTTATCCTTGGACGCTTTGAAAACGCCTGATATTTATTTGATCCAATTTAAATTTTACTAATCAAACAACCCAAAAGTATTATGCATCATGGAAATTCTATAATTATTTTTATGTTTTTTTTTTATTGGCCCACAGATGAAGGGTGAGGACGTGTCTATCGTGAAGATGGACGCCACCGCCAACGACGTGCCATCAACATATGACGTCCGCGGCTTCCCTACCCTGTACTGGGTGCCCAAAAACAACAAGGACAGCCCTGTCAGATACGAGGTACTTACTCCATCCTGAAATAAAATTACAAGTTCCTTAAACGATGACTGCTTTCTTTTGCAGAGCGGACGTGAGGTGAACGACTTTGTTGAGTATATCGCCAAGCATGCCACCAACGAGCTCAAGGGCTACGATCGCAAGGGCAAGGAAAAGAAGAAGGAGGAGTTGTAAAGCGGCCGCTAAGTGCCGAGAAAGACTCAAACTAATTGTTTTGTCCGCTCTGCATGATGAGATGAATACTGTCTTCTAACGACTCCTGCGAAAATTGTTGATTGTGTGCTGTTTGAATGATGGTTGAAGATACATTTGCGTTGTTCCATTCGAATTTCTTTAAAATCGCCTCGAGGAATTGCTCCATTCCAGTTTCTATTTATTTCCGCCAGACTAAGCCACTGCGCTTGGTGCTCTTTTGAAATTTCAAATATGCATTTTCTGTACGTCCTCGGATCCGGTGTGATTGTTACTTCTGTTTTTCTTTTATTGTCTGGCCGTGACTTTGACAAAGATCTGGTTGTGGGGATAATCATAAATAGCAATTGATTTTGATTAAAACTAGAGGTTTTTGATAATAAAATGAGAAAATCGTAATGTCTATCAGCGCAATCCAGAATTAAAAGTCTTTTGATAGAGTATTAAACTAGCGATGCTTTTATTTATCACCCCCACGCCTGTGTTGGAAATACACATGAAAAGAAGCCTGCCACAACAATTACCATCTGACATGTTAGTTACGCAGCAAATGAATCAGCCAAGCGGAACAGAAGGAATCATGGAAACTACCCCTAATTCATAGCAACCCCAGCATAAAGGGGAGACGAGCCGTCGTTTGTTTGGCACCATTCGGCAGTCCAGCGTGATTCCCCCTTGCCAGTCATTTACCGTGGTTAGACTTTTTGCATTTGGCACGATGACAAGCAGCAAAAAGGATGCCGGGTGCCGAAATGCTAAGGAGAAGCTAGCCAAGCTGAGGACCGAGGAGTCGGTGATCATGAGGAGCTGCAGGTCTTCGATAAACGCGATCAGAATGTGCGACCAGCGATTGGCCAACGATATCAACATCGTCACGAGAGAGCTCGAGGAGACTAGGTAAATTACATAATTATTCCAATTTTTTTGAACATAGGAGGGTACTATTATTCAATATTTTATCCTCTTGTATAGAAAGCATGAAAAGATGAAAATCAACCAGGATATTTCCGACATATTTGAAGAGCTGGTTGCAGTGCAAAACGTAATAAAAAAGGACGAAAGCTTACTTGATTTCAGTAAGTTTTTAGGGAAAAAAATTAGCACGCTCAATGCATAATTAACAATGCAAAATTTTTCAGATCCTAAATCTTGTAAAGAGAAGCTAATGCAGCTACAGAGTAGAATTCTTCAAACACGAGACTACCTGGAGAAGGAGTATTAAATCGATTTTAATTGTATTTCGTGTTTAAATCGCCAGTTCAATTATGCAGGATTTTCATTCTGAAGAATGAAGAGAAAACGTTATACGACGAGGTCTGTTTGGCGCAGCAGCGAATAGAAGACTACTCAAAATACGATTTATTACCCACAAGTCATTACAAATTTGTGAACGCCAAAGTCACTAAGCAGATCAAAAATTTCAACACCACTAAAGATGAGGTTTGCAAATTTTGATCGTTATTATTTTTTTTTTCGAATTATTCTGATACAATGTCTGTCCTTCAATTAGGATATTCAAAATTATGAGAAATTTGTGGAAATTCATGGACACTGCGGAGGCTGGGACGAGCAGGACCATTTGCTGTTCCTCAGGGCAAGAAAAAAGTTGACAAAGCAAAAGGACCACGAGAAACTTTATTCAATGCTGACGGCTCAGTTGCCTGGTAAACTCGGTCTTTTCCAAAAATAATAAATAAAATAAATTTGCTTCTGCAGATTTGACGTCGAAGAAAATCATGCAGCATGTGCAATGGTTCGAAGAATACGAGACATTAAGAGAGAAAAACAAGCTTGCGATTCAAAGGTGGAAAGAGTCCAAGTTGAAAGAAAAGGAAAGGCGACGATCAAGCGAGAGGAAGGGTTCAATTGGCTCGTTGGACACTAATGTCGAAAACGAGCTGAGGAAACAGGAAATCGCTTCGTGGAAGGTGATACTCCCGTGCTCATAAGGAATATGAAAATAATTGATAGGAAATTACAGAAGAAAAAAGAGCAAGAGAAGGAGGAACAGGAGAAGAGGCTGCAAGAAAAGAAGGAAGCCGAGCGGCTGCAGGAAAAATTGAAGAGGAACAAACACGTGAGTTTCACTGCTCTAAATTACAAAATTTGATTTATTTTAAAAGCAGGAAAAGGCGAGAGAAAAGATCGAGATTATGAAGCAGGAGAGGCAGAGGTGCGAGGAAAGCGCCAAAGCAGAGCAGAAACTGTTGGAGGCAGAGATCAGGAGGGAAAGGGCGGAAGAAGCTAGAAAAATGATAAGAACCTACAGGTTAAGGAGTTTTCGTATTTAATATTAAAAAACAATAAAATAATTTATCTGAAGCAAGAGATTTTGAAACTTGTTTTCATAATTTTCCCTTTATATACGTCATCCCAATCTACAGGAAAATGGACGAGATGCACATTGAAAAGCTCAAGTTGCTGCGACTGACAAGACAAGACAAACGTGAGCCGTTGCAGTTGCCAGCACCCCGCCTGTCCGCACCGCGCAACCCCGACCGACTGCTGCAGATGACGCAAGTGTGGCGAGCCAAGTGCAAAATCGACGAGATGGAAAGCAGGGGCAAATTTCCTCAACCAACTCTGCACGTCCGCAACATTCCACATTTGTAATAATCCACAATTTAACCTCTTCTCGAATAGTAATAATATATAATTTCTAGGAAAGTTCCAGAGTGGAGGAGAGGAATGAGTGTAACGTAGTTGTGAGTTTACCAATTTTTTTGGCTTTTATTTGATACGGCGCGTAAATCGCACAAAGCAGTTGATGGGCCTACAACATAGGGATCTGCTTCTTTGTAGAAAATTTGCCAGGAAGGCACTCGATCTAAAACTTCGTTTCCTCAACACAATAACAATCAAACAAAACTCAACAAACGCTAGTTTGATTTTCCTCTATATTTGAAAGAGATAAAACAATTAAATAACTGAGCACAGCGTGAATATGAAAAGAGACAGGAGTCGGTTTCTTGACTGGCGAAAGGCTTTGATGAATGCAATCACAAAATGGCACTAAACTTTGCTTGCAAGTCTCGCGAATGGAAAGTTTGTAGCATGTAATCATAAAATTTGGAAAGATTAGGAGGGAACGTGACAGGTGGGAAGAGGCAACCGACGGCCGACTTATCTGTTCACTGGACTTTGCTTTTTGCAGGAACGGACACGCGCGCCACCAGACCGTAGAAAAGGGAGAAGTTCTGCAAAGAGAGAAAAATGATAAGGAAAAGTGAAACATTTCACGTTTATTCAGCACTGACCTGTATACAAAGATAACTGAGGCCGAGGTAGGCGACAATGGCGAACGTGAGGAATAAGTCAAACACGGCCGGCTTGACACTGTAAACATTCACAGTGGCTTTGGTCACGTCATAAAAAGAAAAGTCTGGATCTCTCTTGTCCGGGACCAAATGCGAAACTTTCACGTCCTTTAAGTATCTGAAAAAAAAACAATATAAGATGAGGAGAAGAGGCAGAATTTGATCCGCACCTTGACAATACACCCTGCAAACTGGTGACTAGAGAATTTTGTTTGGTGGCTAGAACTTGAGCAGCTCTCGGCTGAGCAACAAGGAAGTCCATTACTCCTTCAATTGCAGTCTCATCAACTTTCTGCAATGATTTTTGAAAGACATATGAATTAATACTGATTAACTTGAAACAGAGCTTGTGGAATGAAGATCTTCAAAGTAATCGACAAGAGAATATTAGTAATAGTTTGTTATTAATAAAAAAACTCGCACTTCTACACACATACAAAAATATCACTTCATTTGTTAACATTTTTTTTGGTGAAATTTATTTTTTTAAGTTAAATCATGAAATTGTTCAACGTTGAACTTCTTATGGGATTATCCAAAATTAAAAGAAATTATTAAAGATCTAGAGCAACCATTCAGGCAATGAAATATTTTTTAAAAACGAGGAACAAACGTTATTGCTACCAGTACCTGACTACCCTGACTAAGTTTTAATTTACTTACATTTGAACACATGTCAGGGCAGTTAAAGTTCAAGTAAGTGCTATAAAACTTTAATGCGTCTACTCAGCTTTTTTATTAAATATCTCTAAGCTTAATATCACTAGTTGGGAGGCTACGCCAACTAATTAAAAATGAAGAATTATGTTTGACTTACCAGATTTTCCGTAAAAACGTCCTCAGCAGAGAGGTTGTAGATGTACCTAGCGAGCGCTTCTGACAAAATGCTCGCCTTTTGAGCGATGCTCTCGGTGTCAATGGTATTGTCCAAAATAGTGGCGCGTGAGTAGTCTTGATGGCTCTGTAAGAAAATATTTTACAAGTTGGTTGAATAGAAAACAGAGTTCCGATCACGAGGTCACTTGTCACTCACTTTCAGCGCAGACACAGTGAAGCCAGCCATTCTCTTCATGCTGAGCCGCTCATGCTCCCAGAACATGCGCTTGTCTGCCAGGTTGATCTTCTTGTGCATCAACTCAACCTTGACCTCAGGGTTCAGCTCTTTGGCCGCCTGCGTCAGCTCTTGGAAGAAGTTGGACGTGGCCGTGCCTTCCTTGGGTGGCTTCGAGTAGTGCACGTAAATGTCTTTTCCAGAGGACAACGCATCCAGGCAAATCACAAAATGAGCATTCTGCAAGATTAAATTCTTGTAATGAGTGCAACAATTATAAATTAAAAATACTATATAGTTCACACAAGTTAACCTCTTTACTGACAGTCGTAAAAAACCAGAATCTAATTTTGAATATTTTTAAATGATTGGTTTATTTCAAGGTTATTTTTTTCTAAAACAAAGGAGGCTGCAGCTAATACTGTGGTATGAATTCTGTCTTGGAGGTTAAGTACTGCTGATGAGGCCTGACAATGAGGGGCCCAAACATTCGCTAAACAATACAAGTGTACTGTTTTCCTTTCACAATTTCAGTATTAACTATACATTTGGAATTAATCTGAAAAGCTGAGCCAGCCATTCAAGGGTTTTAAGTTTCAGATTTTATTTCTTTTCACCAGATTTAAACAGGTTAAATATTTAACAAATTAAAAATATACTAAAATTATCAGTGTTTTTAATATTAAATCAAATAAAACTGTGTAGTTCATATTATTCTCGGCAAGAGTGTATTAAGTTAAATATATAACCAATCAAGAATGATTTACCTGCAGTGGTGAGCCGTCAATGCTGTCAATATGGTCCTCCAACCACTTCTTGGTGCCCTGGTAGTTGAGTTTGCCAGCACCAGACAACAGGAACATGAGGTTGAACTTTGCGTGCGTCCTCTGTGAGCTGTACAGTTGTGAGAAAATCCTGGCCAGCTCAATCAAGACGGCAACCCCTGATCCGTTTGAGTCAGCGCCAAAAGCCAAATCCTGAAGAAATTAAAACAAATGAGTCATAAAAATGACCATCGTTGATATATTCTCACAGGCGCTACGCCGAAGCTGTCATAGTGGGCAACAATGGCCACCGTCGGCAGTTTGTCTTCCATGCCGTGTCCTCCAAGCTTGCCCTGGATGTTAGCCACAGACACGTCAGTGCGCGTGTGCGACTGGTGAGTGTTTACCACGATCTGGTAGCCGTTTGCAGACACAGAATGCATCAGAGCTGCAAAATTGTTTTGATTAAAATTCTTCAAATTGATTTTATTCCAATGAGTTGGAGTTTATTGGATAAAATATCCATTAGACTTACAACTGGAGAAATAAAAAAAAATGAAAATAGCATTGCAAATTGAATCACAAATTTTTAGATGGTTGCAATTAAAAAATTGTTTACCCACTGTCTCTTAAAATGATTCCCCAGTGTTTGAAGCGAGTGAGTGGCTATTTGTTTTTAACCAATCGTGGAGGACTTTAGTCTGGAAATGGCAAAAGCCAAACTGAACAACTCAACAGCACATCATGTCACGCTTTTAAAATCCCAAACTCACTTTCCAAAGCAGACCCTCGAGCTGGCTGTGGTGTGGTAGGGATAGTAGTGCTCAGGTCGGTGAGCACATCGTCGATGGAGGGGTTCCAGTGGGTGAAGTAAACTGGGATGGACACCTCCCGCTCCATCATCAGGTCTTCCAGCTCAAGAATATTCTGCAAACCAGCGAAATCAGTTATTTTCATTTCTTACAGTTGTACTGTGTTTGTTTACCTGTCTGTCCTCAATGGAGAGAGCAGTCAGGTCAGAGGGCAGCACGACCACTAGGGCACCGGCCTTCTCAGAAATTTCCTTGAACCGCTCAATGCTCAGATCTTGAATCTTAGATATCACGCAGTGGCGAGAGCTGGTCCAGGTGCTCAGGGCTTTGGCCTCCATGTTGATAGGAGCGCTTCGGCAACCTAAACGAGGCATTTTTTAATATCGAAATAGTGTTTTAGGTTTTAACTTTGAGTCTGTGTCCTGATAAAATATTTATGAAACTTAAATCAGCTAGGTTCTGGGTGAAAAACAAAACAAATAATATTTTTGGTCTATGTGTGTTTCTCCAAACTTGTTTTCAATAAGATTAAAAATTCAAATGCATAATTTGATATATATCACGACTGAGGTAGGTATTAACTTTCCCAATTTAGCTCATAAATGGTGTAATAATCCAATTACTAAACACTTGAAAGGCATCCTTTATGTATTACTTCTTCCAACAAGTGCGGAGAGTGAAAAAATGGAATTTCATGCCGGACGAAGGGCTTCCGGGCTCCTCACACAATTGAAAAACGGGCCACCCTGACTATTTATAGGTTAAATATAATGCATGTTTATTTTACCATATTGAACGCCGTGGAGGTCAAATTGCTGCATTCGGTAAACGGGAAACTCGTGCGAGGCGGCCACAGGATTAGCCGGCGAAATGATGATGAAGATGGGCAGCGCGATGACCAAGTAGTAGGGCAGGTAGCCGCGGAACAGCTCCGCTATACTCTCCACCTCGTCGAACCACATTTTCCAGTTATCTCGGTCGGGAACAGCCCTCCTGGATTTCCTGTCGAAACTCCGTCGCTCGTGTTATTGTGAGAAGACGAAAGCGGAGGACCGAGTACCGAATGGAGAAGGAGAACTCGAAAATAAATTGGCTGACTGAGGTACACGCCCACCAAAGGACTTCTAATTCGTCGATTGCTGGCGAGAGGCGCTTTCATCGCCGTGCTTTGAGAAAGCGCGCGGGGGGAAAACTGGTGTAGTGGTATGTTGGTTAACCCGGTTAAACCAATCAATAATATGAATAATATACATAATTATTTTGCAAAATCAATAAAATTATTTGAAAATGAAATTAAGAACAGGAAAAATGATAATGGTGAATAGAAATGATGAAATGATTTTAAAATATTTATGTGTACTGAAAAGTGGTAAAATTTAAATTGAATGAAAGGAAAAAAATAAAAATTTCATATATCATTTTGCGTCATATTAAAAGTATTATTTTGTAGATTGTAGATCTATTGATTTTATTTCCTTCTTTACAGGCCAGATCCACATTATGAACACGATCTCGCATTGCAATAAATGGGATAGATAGACAAAAGGAAGTATAGAGGCTCATTTATCTTTAGACGCCCACGAATGCCCGGCATAAATGCAGCAATACATCATGGCAGCAGGATGTAAAATTTGATAGAGCAAAACTTATTGTAGGCAAGAAAAGGAATGAACAAAAGCATTGCACTGAGATGACTTCCCCCTTATGCATTACTTTGGCAGTTATCATAATAATAGTGATCTCTTCTGAGGTAAAAACGGTAAAAACAATCTTCTTGCCTGCCCCAAGTAAAGCAAGTAAGTGAATACATTAAATAATTCTATAAAATAAAATCAATCTCAACTGTAAAAGCGGAGAGCCATAGGAATCCCTTCACGAACAATGCCACTTCTACCCGAACTGTATCCGCCTGCAGCCTGCAATTCACTTTGAGCTACGGCTACAATCGCTTCCATCAGTGGAGCACGTTTGCAAAGAGCAGCAAGGCCACAGACGGTAGCATCTCAAGCTGGACCCTCAAGTTCAAAGTCAGGGCGGCTAGCGATGCTCACATTTTGCTCACAACAGATAGAAACACTACATTGAGTATGCCAGTTTATGAGGTAAATCAACTTTTTAGTGAATTTTAAAATAGAATTAGGCTCATATAATAGACAAAAAAAATTTAAAAAGATTTTGTGTAACTAACTGCTTAAAATTGGCCAGGACCCTAGAACGAGCTTTGATTTCTGATAATTTTCTCAATCGTGACATACATTTTATACTTTTCAACAAGTAAGTGCTATATATCTGAGTTGATGATGTTTGTAGTTTCAAAATATAAATTAGGATAGTATATTGACTGATTCTTGTCATATTTATGTGAGCTAAATTTAGATCATCTATAGCCATTCCAATAATCAATAATCTTGTTTAATCATTTTTAGCTCATCGTTAAAAAAGTTTCTACCCACACTCGTTCAATTTATTTACGCAGATCGTGTTAGGGGCAGGACGCAACTCGTTTTCAGACCTCCGGAGGATGCAGAGAACGGGCACCAGGTCAACATTGCCGACAGCCGACATTCTGTCCCCGTTGGAGTTGCGGGGATTTTGGATCCGCTTGTCTTCCGACGGCTTCATTGGGGTCGGCAAGGAAGGAGACGATGTTCCCTTCCTTGCGTGGCGCGACCCTGAGCCCCTGAAAATCCAGTATTTCTCGTTTTGCACGTGGAACGGAGTCTTCGGCAGATGGGAGTTCAACTGCCCGGAAAATGAGAACTCACAATCAGTCGTTTGCCCTGTTCAACCTACTGTCACAGAAGGTTAATAAAATGAAATTTCAAATTGTGGTAGTAGCCACACGCTACTTAAAATTCAACTTAAAAATGTGATGAAATTTTTGAAATTATTTTACAAAAAAAAACTTTAAAAAAATGGAATTTATTCGTTTAAAAAGCTTTTTAATTTGCAACTATCTGCATTGAATACTAACAAGCTCTAAATTTTTGCGTTTTATTAACAGTGGAAGAAGAAAATGATAACATTTTATCAGACGAATCGAGACTGCGGAAGCACCTTTTCACCAATTACGATCATTACTCGATTCCAAGCGCCAATAATACTGATGTCATCGATGTGAAAGTAATTTTTTTACCTCAACAGGCTCACCTGGTACGGCTTTATGAAAATTCCGAATAATATGCAATAATAACGTGTTGTTTTCAGTTCGAGCCAAAATATAGGTTAACGGTTGTTGGAACTCTCTCACTGGTAATGCGATAAACATTTCTCTGAACGACGACTGTTATGTGTTATGTGAATTTTCAACCCTCAGGTTTGGACAGATCAGAAGCTCAATTGGGACCCTGAACAATACGGTGGAATCAAAAGCATTGTCGCGCCAGCAGGAAAAGTCTGGGTTCCGGAATTGATCCTATACGAGTATGAAATTAATGTTATTGGTTATTAATTCATATTTCTGACTTTCTGGGTGGGAAATTTTAAACAAAACTTTATCCTTCACGGCAAAACACTCTGTCAGCAAGGGCGCCATCATTGTTGATCTTTTTCCGACCTATTCATATAGTTTTGTTCTTCGTGCAATATATTTTGCACTTTTGGCCCTGCATTGTGCTTGATCAGATGTTATTGTTACAGGCACTGGATTTGTGGAAATTTTGTCACTGTCTTTCTCTTCACGCATTTTTTCGTACCGATTTTCAACAGTTTACCTACTAAGTTGCGTAAATTGAAAAAAGGGCATTCAAATCAGATTGTGTCAATTTGAAACTTCCATCCAATTTGACGTATTTTAAAATGTTTAGTTGAGTAGTAATAATAAATCTGCATATTTTAGTGCTGCAAATGGAAGGGGCGACGAGCTGTCTAGCTCGTTGAACAAAATGTTCATCGACCACAACGGAACTGTTCAGTGGACGCACGTGTCACGCATGGAGGTCCTTTGCCCGTTGGATCTGCAATTTTGGCCTTTCGACACTCAAAACTGTCACTTTGTGCTCGGAGTGTGGGGTCTGTCGGACAGGGTCAGCATCTGGCCCCTGGAAACGGAATACGATCAGGTGGCTCTCGTACCAGATTTGCATTACAAGTGGATGACTTTGACCTTTTGCAGTCAGTAGCAGTTGAGCAACATGGTACCGAGTGGGACATCGTCAGTTTCCAAATGCATTCAGATATCGGTCTCCTTAACCATCCGTACTTTGAGGACAAATACTATAATTACGACGACGCCAACTCTGATGATTCTACTCCAACAACCAACCCAGCCATCGAGTTTTGGCTGACTTTGCGCAGACACAATGGACTTTACACGTGGACCTTGTTCGCCCCTTTGGATGGTATCATCTTTAAACCATTTCACCACCGAGAATAGTTCAATATTTTTAAATCTGGATATTCCATTGTTAGCTTTTCGTTTCAGTGGTGCATTTATTCATGTGTGCCTCATTTTGGGTCGAGACGCACCGACTGATAATCTGCCTCATGAATTTGCTCATCACAGTAGCTTTTATGATGAATATTTTCAAGATATTTCCCGGAGCAACGCAGAAAACGCCGGGGATCAGTATGGAAAATTACAGCAAATAAAACTTGATGTGTCCAGCAATATTTTTCAGTAACTGTTTACGCTGACACCATGATAATTGCTACGTTCACCATCCTGATTACGATTGCGGTGACCTTGATGCGGTCTAACACGTTTAAAGTCGCTCCACCAGTGCAGATATTAAAAGTGATCAGTATTCCAGGAGAAATTTTGAAGAGCATCTCCAAGGTAAATTTCGGGTGAAAGGATCATAAAAAATACTGTGAGTAACCTAATAGCAGGGAGTACTGCGTCGGAGGCCTATTTTCGTCGGAAGTGTCGGAACCAATCATAGTTTGCTGGACAACGATGCCCAACAAGAAAGCAATCATGAGAGTCCAGAGTCGCCACAGAGCCAATGGAACCGAGTGGCAGATGCCATTGACGTTTTTGCCTTTGTTGTAATTTCACTAATATGTGCTTTTGCAATTAGATATTGATGGCAATATTAGATAAACCTCAAACATGTACTACACATATTCCCTTAACATATTGAACTGAAGATTTGTCTTGTGCAAATAAAAACTGGAATTGATTCAATAGACTATGGCTTTCTCTTTAATTAAAAATAAAGGCTCACAATTTTCGTCCAAACGCCAGGTTTCTTCATGCAGTCTTCGTGACGGAGAGTCTGCAGAATCTTGAAACACAAAGCACTCACTGTCGAGGGAAGCTTTTCAGACTGAATAACTCTGTAGAGCCACTCCACTATCTATTTCAAACATACAAATTCAAAAATTTATAGTGATTAGTTTTTAATGTACAAGTATTTAGTTCCCCTCTGGTTTATTTATTTAATTTCAAAGATTAAAGTTCAGTAGTTCAATCAATCAAAAATATTAATTGAGAAAAATTCTTCAGAGGGTTACATTATTAAACCAGATCGGTGATTTTTTTGCAACCTGTGTGGGCTATGAGCTCACCAAGTCCCAATCCCTTGCACCAAAGTGTTTAATTGAAACACCAGACATTTGTCCCTTGAGCCGTTAGAAAGGTGCGAAAACCAGCAAGAGGCGAGTCAGCGCAAAAAATACAAATAGAATATAAAACTACTTATATGCTCACCTGAAGGCAAAGTCCTGTAAAGTTTGGATCCTGCACGAAGGCAAGAGTTGCTTGGGGCAAAAGGTCAAGCCTCGTTTCCCTGAATTGTACGACGTCACCATAAGCAACATGGCCAGACAGGGTGAGCACTGCGACACTCCAAACGTCAAACAGGTACAAGCTGCGGTCATTCTTCTGGGACATCAATGAGGCCTGAGTCTGGTTCATCAGTTGGAGCAGCCAATCTCTTGTAACCTCAGCAATCTTCCTGTTGTGTACCAGTGCAGGCATCAGGCGTTGAAACAGGAATCTGTGCTCACTGTGAAGGGTAAAATATTGTAGCTGCCTTTGGCCTTGGAAAATTATTAGAGGCAGAGGAAGTGTTTATAGAGCGCGTTTGGTCTTGTTTCATCCCCTCTATTTAATATTCCCATTGCCATTAATCACATCATGGCCAAATCAAAGTATGCTGTATAATAATTTAATTGATTAATATATATTATATATAATCAAATGAACAATTGAGCATTGATACTTAATACTTTATTCATTCAATCTAGCAATGCCAGCCTGCATATTTATTGTTGTCTTTAAAGTTAAAAAAAAATTAAGAAAACCCTTTTCCTTATTTATCGCTCTTTCCATTAGCAGGGAAGCCATTAATAAATATAACTGAGAGTATTACAAGCTAATACTCATAGTTGGCAAATTGATTTCCTAAAAAATATTACTCTGGCCTGCTGGCGCATGCTTCAATGCAATCGTTGACCCAGTTAAGCGCGGTCTCCTCGGAATTCGCAGCAATCCAGGTCCTGATGGCAATGGCATTTTCCCTTGCGTTGCTGTTTTGCATGCTCGTTGGCTTAGTCATTTCATTCAAAAATTTCGCATGCATCTGACTGACGCACTCATTGTATGGTACGAAAACCTGTTAAAATTGGCTCAGTGAAGTTATTAAGAATATAACATAATTAAAAATAAACCGACTTTATCATGCTTCCAGCTAAGCTCACTCATGAGATCCTCCAAGGTGAGGGCCAGCAGCTTCTGATTGATTTCTTTCACGTCATCATTCATAAGCGTGCACTTGATGTGACGAAAGATTTTGTGCAATGTTTCAAGTTGAGCTTCATTTGCTGTTGGAAATTGTTAAGAAAGCCTGAAGATGGTTTCAGAATTGCGAGGTTACCTAGTCCAAATTCAATTGCTGACCGCAGGTGGGCCTCAACAAAATTCCCCAATAAGTTTGGCTCAACAGTCTTGCCTAGCGTTACCAAAATTGAGAAGAGGTCGACTGTTTCTTCAATCTGTGCAAAAGTTTTCATTTTATTAAATACAATTTTGATAAGAGGTAACCACAAAAATGTCAAATAAAGTTAAAAATTAAGAAAAATACCCGATCTTGCGGTGCTGAAAGAATAATTGTACTTTTTGATGCACCTTTCTTCAAAATTATAACAACTAAATGTGTGTATTGCTGCACATACCTCTAGGTTCATAGCAGCTGCCTGTTTCAGCAGAGTCTCAGTGACTTCCAGGGCAGATGGTGACACGTGGGCCTGACTTGCCGCAACCTTCAAACTAGACACAAGCAGTTTGGCTCTTTGGTCGACCAATTTCAACAGAAAAGCCCAATTGCATGGTGGATATTGCTTCGGCATCGGTTCGGCCAGCACTTGGAGGATGTTGGTCACAACCTGCTCTTCTGGCGCGGCTTTCCGCAAACAACTCAGCAACCCCAGGAAGACGCTGTAGACGTTGAGGCGCGGAAGGTCTGGCTCAGCTTTTCCGGGCATGTGTTGCAGAGCACCACGCAGTGATGTTATCTCGTCGCGCAACAATTTTGCCACCAAGTGAGTTGAGTTGGGAAGTACAGCCAGCACTTGGGGCCAGCAAACGCCTAAACACGCAACGTTAACTTTTATTTAAAGATTCAGCATAAGGTTTACGCCTCACCTGGAATAAAATTCAACACATCTTCTGGCTTCTTCGACGAGTCTGCCGAGCTTTTGTTGAATTCTGGTGGGTAAGGCAGGTTTTTCTTGAAAGCGGCAGGCACCACTGCAAGGTACAGCTCTTCCAGGGTGAATTTAGACAACGCCCTTTTAAAATAGCGACGTTTAGGAGTTAAAACAGTATTGCAGAAATACGCACTTGAAAGCGGCTGCGGAAACTTCAGTGCTGAGCCCGCAGGCTGAGTAGTACCAAAGCCTTGTTTGGACGTCTGTGCACAACTTTGACTGCTCTGCATGACTGGACGGAAGCTCACTCATCAAACCCAAGACAGCACACAAACTGGAAGAAAAATAAATTTTAATCAAATTAGTCAAGACTCCCAATGGTATCCAAAATAGTTTCATGAATAAAATGTAATGATGTGATAATTCCAGGGTAATAATGGCTGATGAAGATCCCTTTTAGTACATGTATAGTCAAATGGTTCGGTCTTTCTGAAGAATCAAATTCGAAAAAAACTCCTGCCCACTTTTTAACGACTGGTTTTCGCATGTCTGGAGCGAGTCTAGGCGCCAAAACTTTCCAAGTGGAGGCGATGTCGATTACAGTGGCACCGCAGAGAGCGCTGATGGCTTCCAGCGCCAAAGAACAAGCTGTGGCGCCAGAGTCCCCAGTGCATCGGTTCAAAATTCCAGACAGAGTGCCGACCAAGTCTTTACCGTGCTGGCTAGGCCTGTGAAATAAATTTTTAATCAAACCTATTCACAGACTGACAAACAAAAATTACCTAATCAGGCAAATTTCCTTGATCGTGTGGGCTCTGGTGATGTCCCAATGATTTTGCAGTTCAGGCTTTCCCACAGATTCTATCAGAATCAACTTGTGCAGGTAGGGAAAGATACGCGGCTCCAGTTTCCACATGATCAGGTACAGATTGAGAACTAACGGCATCAGGGAAGTTTCTGATTTCAGACTCTCTAGCGTGTTGATTATTAGAGAAACATTTTCCTGTAAAATAAACCAATTTATAGATGACGTAAAATAATAGCGGTGCCGCACCGCGGCTCCGCCATTTGTGCATGATTGTTGCATTCTTTATTTTATTTGTTCCGTTTGCGCAAAAGGAGAGTAAATTTTTGATATTAATGAAACTTCATTTAGTTGAAGCCAAATTTTAAGCGATATATTTAGATCAATAAATAAATGTCTGGAAGTTGCAATAAGATACTTAAACACCAGGATATTTCAAAATTATCACTATCAATATTAATAAATTAAGCAAAGGCCTGATTTTTAATCACGAAAATATTTCATAAAACGATTTTCCATATTTTTTACCTTTTGTTTCCCAAGGCGAGGCAGGGCTTTCAGCAACGCCAGCTGGCTCTCAGGTCTTTTCTCCTGGCTCAGTCGGGTCAAGATCCAGGTGAGTACTGATGCAACAAGTTCCACCTTGCTTCTCGCAAGCTCGACCAAGATTTCCAGGCATACCGGCAGCGCAGGAGTCGAATTTTCAGCCGCGATCAAAAAAGCACCAAGTACAAAAGATTGGTCTAACTGGAATTTGAGCGGAGCCTTCTTCACCACGTTCAACCATTGCAACAGACTCTCCATATTCCAGTCTGCTCCTAGAATGTACGCTTGAACAGCAAGGTGGCCTAAGTGGAACGCATGCGAGCTCATGGGGGCAGGTTCAGCCTTGACCTTGACCGATTTGAGGTTTTCTAGAATGGCGTTCACTGTGTGCAGGGGCTCAGTGATCAGCAGGGAAGGACAGGCCATCAATGGAAGGACTGAAGCTGTGAAAACTTGACCAGCAAAGGCACAGCACTTGTTTTTTTCAATGATGATTTGGCATTTTGACAGCAAGGGTTGTAGGTAGTTTGGTGGAGCAATGGCGATGGCGTGAGACAATACAATCACGAGACAAGAGCCAAGAAAGACACTGCAATTTTCCAGGAGAGGAGTGAGAGCCACCAGAGCTGGCTGCGGGTTTCTCCCCTCTGACGTCATATTGAAAGCTATGCTGGCCATGGCGATGGCTAAATAATCAGAGGAGAGTCCATTCAAAGTTGACATGACTGCCGCTTGGAAGAATAAAGTTTGGTTAGTGAGTGACTGGACCTGGAATGAAAAATATGGTCAAGAGAAAAATCTCCTGTATCGCATTATTATTTAAATACCTGCAGCCAAGGCAGACACTCCGAGAGCAGTGTTTTGTCCTCCAGACCTAGCAATATGTTCCAAAGTGGTTGGAGGTAGGCAGGCGGATTGTCAGCCGTGGCGATCGGGTCACACATCATGCAAAGGACAACAGGTCTTAGCAAATCCGCGCCGTAGAATCGGACCCTACAAGAAATACCGATTTTCATTATGACTTGAAGTGATTACATGCTTCTTTGGCATACTCTTTGTCTTGGTGATTGCAAATACTGGATATCTGATTAACGATCTCATCACTGCAATTTGGATATCTCTTGAGGATCGTCAACAAAGGGTGCTGAGGGGAGTGCAAATTGAAAGGGTTCTTGTACGCAGGCCCAATCTGCAGGCGGAGCTTCAGGTCCAGGACCATCAGCTCTCCGACAGCACTGATAATACTGCCATGCACTCTGTTAATTGAAAACTATGATTAATAACGTCAACAAAATCAAGTTCCCACTCACTTCACGCTGGGTAATAAAGCTGTCAATGTTGACAGTGCCTTCGGCACAGGCAACCGTCCAGCCTGGACCAATTTGACAATACCCTGGCTGGCTGAATAGCTTGTAACGTAGTTGTCATCCTTGCATTTTTCTCTTAGAACCTGGAGCTCTGGAGGCTGAAAGGTTTGTGCTGTTAGAAATCATGTCAAAAGAACAAAACCCTGAGAGGAGACCTCTTGGTGTATTGCTGACTGTGATTGCGCTTCTTTTATTACTAAGGCACCGCTTACAGTTTTTCCAATACTCTGTAAAATTTTAAATCGATTACGGTGACTCTCTAAAAAATTAATTATGTACATATATGTACCAATAATAATTGTTTTTATTGGTATTTCACCAATTTTACTTACATAAATAAGTGAAGAGGAATGCATTTTGTCCAAGAGTAAAAATCTGACTTCAACACATAATAAAGGCAGTCGAAAATTTATTTCTGGGCCTGGACGTACCGTTTTATCAAAAAATACAATGAATCAGTTGTTGCTCTTTTCGATGATGAAATTCAAGGCACTTCGTAAGATGGTTCGGTGTGTCTTATTTCGTGCCGTTCGTAAATTCTATGTTTGTTATAAATTATTAACGCCGGCAAAGTATCGTAGTCAGCTGTTTTTGCGCTACCTCTCCTCTGCTTCTCACTACCAAGCACCCCTCCCCGCACGGCTAATTACGGACCTGCCCGATCAATGTTCGGATAATAGCCGAAGTTACAGTCGTTCCCATTCTTCCAGTTCGTTCCTCTATAACGTTGTCGCCCCACTGATTTGTTACTGCGGAAAAGCTTGCAATTTTGGAGTGTCGAGCTTTGCTTGAGATTCGGGTCGCTCACCTCAATCTACGATGACTCGTAAGTTAAAATCAACGATCGGCTTTACGTTCTGAAGGAATAAATTGGAAAAGTAATCATTAAAACGAGAAACTAGGGCCTTCTGTCGCAATGATGACACCCACGATATAAACTGAAAGCACTGTGGTGTGACGCACTTTCGCAATATGTGCTTAATTTTTATTTGCAGTGAAAGTATTATGATCATGCGGACCCTATATAATAGCCTAGCTTCTTGATTTTCATATCGATTTTTTTGTAGGAGGAAATCAGCGAGAGCTTGCCAGAGCGAAGAACCAGAAAAAGCTTCAAGATCAACAACGCAAGAAGGGCTCCAATGATAAGGACTCAAACAAGGGACTTACGCTCGAGCAGCGCAAGCAAAGGTATAATGCATATTTATGTGAAAACCTTGAAGCCATTATGGGTTATTATTAGATAAGTTTAGTATCTCTTACGTAACTTAAACATTTCATTTTAAGTATGATGTTTTGAAAAAATAAATTGCGGTGAATTGCAGTTCTATATAAAAGCATAATTAATGTTTGGACCTACAGAAAAACCCAAACTAATGTACAATTAGTGCTCGGATATTGTTATGCATTTTTTCTGACTCTATATTTTTTAACTGCATAACTTAGTTTTTCGGCACGGTTGTGTTGGTTTGCTTATAATGTATATTATTGCAAATATTTAAAATTTTAATGGTTGTGGAATTTATAACTCGCGGTCACTGTATTTATAGTATTACAACTCATCTACAGTTTGTGTATGCTAATGCTATTTATTGACTTTAAATTAAAACTTAATGCTGACAAATTTGGACATTTTTGTTATGCAACAAATTATCGATCATCCTTTGGCGATTAGAAGTTTAGATTAAGTGGTAACAAAAGCAATCTTCTGTTTAAGAGATGCTGACCTGATGAGAGAAAAGCAACAAAAGGCATTAGACAAGCCCGCAGGCAGTGCCAGCTAAAAGCTTCCAGCGTAACCCTTTCGCCCTTCTTTCAACGTTTCCATAAATTTGTATATTTTTTCAATTGGCATTTCAACTTAGCCATTGACCACTTTTTCAGTATGATGTGACGTTTAAGGTTATTTGTTTCTTCTGCCTTGGTTGATTGTTAACATGTCTGGTGGCACAATTAATAATTACCATGAAATGGCCGCGGTACGTTTGGTTTGCAAATAAATTTTAAACTCTTGATATAATAGGTATTTTATTTTAAATGAAACTCATTTACAATTTGCTTTTAAATTTTATTGCACCACTCCCATGATGAACAAGATTCAATTCAGTTTTTGCTCTAGCATTATGCTAAACTTTTGGTCTTCCATGCGGACGAACTGGTAAAATCAAATTGGTAACGCTTAATTTCCAAATCTTTATAACGTTGTGTGTGGCTTCAATATTGCTCAGAGAGGAATTTTAGCAAATATCACATGGACTATGCTACAATTATTCTTCAATGATTAGCTAAAAATTTGCTTGGGGAGCATTTCCAAACAGACACAATCGATTTGGCCGTTGATGCATGTTTGCGGCACATCTGCAGCAGTTAGTTAGTACTTCCATTTTGAATACAGATAATTTCATGAAAAATATTATGAATTGTTTTATGTTAAATTCCATCTTTCCAAAGCTAATATTTTTCAGAAGTGGTTACATAGAAATTAACATTACGGCAAATCGGGTCTGAATCGATTGAAAGAGCTGATTTTCGTTGTCTGATAGATTGGAGGGACTGCCCAAGGTTGGTGAACAGAACAAATCTGCGGTCGTATACATTTTTCGTAAGGCAGTGCCTTGGCACTCGAGTTTTCTAGCATCCTATGATTTCTCATAAACAGGGACAGCGAAATATAATTTTATCATTACCAGAGTATGCGAAGCGCGAATGGAGAGTCGCAAATACATTGAATTGTTAAGAGAACATCAAAGAGTAGTAGTATAGTAATAAAGTGGATCAACAACTGACTAACAAACTAACTCTTGGCTAACTAGTGTACCGGGCCTCTGACCAAATCGCTCGTTTGTCCGAGCCAACCAAACAGTGAGGTCAGAAATCGCAGGGAAGCAGAAGCCCGACTGGGAACCTTATGCTAATTATTATTTCCTTTCGTCATATATAGTGATATACATGCGATTTTCACATTTAAACCCACACATGAATTGCTAGACAACGAATACACGTGACGCTTATTGCATGATTTTGAATGCTAAAATCAAATCTGTGTGGATGTGAGCATTAACTCTCTGTTAAAGATTATTACTTAGCACTCACAATGATTAATATGATTACTTTTAAAACACCCATGAGCAAGTTATTTTCAAAATATGTGCGTGCGCGAGAAAGTTTTATAAATTGTAAAATAAAGTAGAACGGGAATCTTGAGTAAAAATGCAACATAATTAGTCGTAATAACAGAGACTGGAATGGGCGCGTGTTAGTTATTTTTTCCATCTTTTTGTGTTTGTATAGGATCAAAAAGAGAAAACAAGGAGGGCAGCATCTTGTGCGCAGGGAACTGAATTTCGAGATCCATATTCATCAGAAAGATCAAAAGTTTTAGGACTCTCTTTTCTATAAAAAGTAGTGGCACAAAACTGGCGCGAGAAACATAAAATAAATTACAAAAAAGCCTTTCTTTATAAATTATCGTAAACATATAGTAGCTCTCTTTCACTTTTACATCAATCAGTCATTTCACAATTCCGTTCGAGAAACAACAAACCTTTGGTTGAGGTGGCAAAACCAGTATTAGTACAACATTCGAGCGTGAAAAGAAACACAACAGTAGGAAGCGCACATGCGTTATTGATAAAAACTCTTCTATTATTGTTTTCTGTGTGTGGACATCAAGAGTTGGTGCAATGAAATCCCCCTGTTTCATCGATCTGTATCCATCGGGGACTTCTAAAATTGGGCCCGCTTTAAAAGGAAATTTGAAAGGGAATAGCAAAACTCAATGTTAAAAAACTGTTCCCTTACTCTCGGCAGATTTGTGTTTTATGAAGCCAGATCTTGGAACTTGTCAGACAAATATATAGGCAAAATGAAGTTTCAGAATTGATTGGAACGAATAGAATTCACTTCATTCCCTATCGAGTATATATTTTGACTTCAAGTACCCGAGATATCCTTTGTAAATTTTGCAGCAGCAGGAATGTGAAAAATTTTGCTTCAAGCTTCTAACATCAAGTCTGCGAAACACAAGATTTCTTTTAGTTTATAATTAAAACGTAATGCGTGCCATTTTTCACATTCAACTACACGACAGCATAAATGTTAAGACCCAGAAAGCAAATTCTAAATTTTCAATCCCTAGGAACCTTTGAAAAAGATGCTGGCTTTTTGGTTCAGTAGGCGAAGAATCTGCTAGATTCAGCCAGCTCAACTCTCAAATTCTGACACATGATAAGATCACAAAGCGCGATTAAATATACATTAACCGATTTGGACTCGCAAAACAATAACGAAACTAACCCCGGTACAGGTGAAAACCAGGTAGTAATTTTTCCCACGGGAAGACACTACAAATTTAGCAAAGTGCGACTTAAACCTTTTCCAACACTCTTATCAACCTATTTCGATTATGAAAGGGAGAAAAATAAATGTTTAAAACTTTAAAAGATGCAAACTAACAGCCGCGGATTAAAGCGAAGACTGGCTGAATCAGGGCAAAGAATGTCTCGCCATTGGCTGAGAAGCGGAAAGGCCGGGCGTTAGAGGTTGAGGGAGCATATGCTGCAGTTGGCCGGCTGGTTGCAAGGCTCGTCCTTGGAGTGGAGGGCGGCCGCGGCTGCTCCTTCAAGAAGGAACCGCCTGGGCGTTGGTGCGCCAGGCACAAACATTTCCGAGTAGATCGAATTGAGCGCCAGCCAGCCGTAGCCGGGGGCGGCGGCCGCGGTGGCCGGGGGCTCTGGCGGCGCGGCGGCGGCGGCCGCCAGCGGCTGGACCCGCACCCCTCGAGGGGCTGGGCCAGCGGCCGGCATACCACCGCGTCGCGGCCCCTCTGCTCACATCACCTGCAGGATCTGGCTGGCCTCGAAGGCCGTCCCTGGCAGCAGGATCACCGGGCTGCTCACGTGGCCTGACTCGACGCAAATCATGTTTGGGTACTCGTCGTCGCCAAAGTCAGGCGTCTCCTTCGCCTTCTCAATCCACGGGTTCCACACAACTGAAAAATATTTAACTTAATAACTTAACGCATCAAACAGGAGGCTTTGCTTAGGTTAATGACAAAATCGATTTAATTCAAAGTTTTTTTTAGAACTTCTGCACAGCACTTCCATGGGCTATGAGCTCACTGGGTCCCAGGCCCCAATAACACCGCTGAGCGGATAACAAGGTGCCTGAGTGGCCGCAAAGGAGCTTGGGCCCAATGTGGCCATCTTTTCGCCTCCCCGCACCGAGGTCTTTAATTGAAACGCCAGACATTTTTCCATAAAGCAGCTGGAAAGGTGCGCAAACCAGCAAGTGGCGAGTCGGCGCCGGTGCTCCTCCCAGCCCTTTGAGCAATTTGAGCATTTCGAGTCACTAAACTAACCACTTTTTGCCATCTCCGACATTGGGTAGCCAGTATTAGATCTCCGAACTGCTCAATCGAAAAATTTAGATAAAAAAGTAACTTAATAATAGTTTTTAAGAGCAGAAAGTGATGATCGAGAAACACACGCAGTTAATTTTATTCAATTTTTAAGTTATCTGATGACTAAGCTCTACGCGGATGTACTCAAGATGTGGATAGCTATTTGTGAAATATTGAAAGGAAAATTAACAATAAAATGTAAATGAAACGCTCGCCCTCCTGAATAAATCCTGAGTTTCCTTGAGAGTCAGCCAAAAATTTTAATTTCACATTAACGGTGTCTTGAGATTTGGGCTTAATACAGGAAAAAACTTGAGGTCCATTAAAACTGTACAGGCTAAAATTTCAGAACTTTAACAAAGCGCGAGTCTTTGAAACCTCGGAGTCACGAAAAATGCAACAAATTGAAAGTGTCGTACCTGTGTCTGGGAAATTGTATTTCTGTATCCGCATTTTGCGTCCTGAGACAACATTGGTGATAATGTGCTCCTGCGGAGTGTTCTGATAGATGCGGTCTGTCCATTCACCAATCGTGACAACATCCCGGGCTTCTTGAAACATTGCCCCGTCTCTTGTCTGCAATAATCAAATCAGAAAAAAGAAACAAAAATGGTCCTCATCTTCTGTACCTTGTCGATGAATGTGCAACCGTGGAGACCAGTTATCTGACACCGTCGGACGTCTGGAACCTTGAAATATGTGTGCAACAACAAATTGAAACTGAAGGTCAGGTCCTTGCTAGGGTTGTAGATTCCAATGTTAAAGTGCAGCTCTTTCTCTCGCAGGATCAGGCGGTAAGTCAACCGGAATCTAAAAATAGAGGAAAAGGACAATTTTATCAAATCAGCTTCAAGACGCATATAGCTAGAACGGCAAAATGTAGAGTTTTCAGAATATGCGTGCATATTCACCGCAATTTGACCCTTCGCGCGCTATAAGGATGCTCAGGAACGAGATTATTGGCACATCCAGGTGTGCAGATCAAACCAATACAGTGCCCGTTAGGCGTCAGAAAAGTGGTCACAAATGGGAATATAATGATATCGACCGCTTGAAGGCTACCCTGACGCCAGGGTTCGATTTTTACCTCTGCTGGCCAGGCATATTCCACAGGTTAAAATCAACCGATCACGCGACTTCGATTTTCTCACTATTATTCACCTGAACCCGAAAATATTTTTGGACTATGATATTCTTGTTTATTCTGCCTTGTCATAAATACATAAAATAATAGGACTATCCATATCTCGAAAACTAAGCAAAGCACCGTCTTTAAATTTTCTAAGCATGTTACACATACTTCGAGGAACATTTCATCCCATACTAAGAAAAATCTGAAAAGTGCAATATAATGATATGGTTTTCAAAATTGAATAATAAATTAATAATAAATCAAAAAGTTGTAGGCTATCTAAATGGGAATTTTTCAGCACAAAATTTAACATTTTGTTCTAGTTTCGTAGTTTCATTGGAACTCGAGACATTCTCAATTTTGTGAACACTGTAAATCCTGTTTCTCCAGTTTTCATCATAAAAACTGCATAAAATTTTTCCGGCAATTTTTTTCAACGCCCTAACAACATATTAAAAATCAGGATGGTGCT
This sequence comes from Cloeon dipterum, assembly GCF_949628265.1. Lineage (NCBI taxonomy): Eukaryota > Metazoa > Arthropoda > Insecta > Ephemeroptera > Baetidae > Cloeon > Cloeon dipterum. Next base: position 25,575,074 of record NC_088787.1, read on the forward strand.
TGAATAAAAATTTATAAATTGCAGACCAAATCAAATAATCTCGTGGAACCACCCGCAGACGAGACGAATTTTTCTTTTAAATGGTTGAAGTTGCACATAACAAGTCAACCGATCGAATAAATAAAATATTAAATTATAAAAAAAATAATTAAAAAAGCGTTTCGTTCTGAATCGCTTCTTATTCCTACACTAAGGGGTTGGCTAAGGAATTTCAATGAGTGGTGAGGTCTGAGGTAGCAATAGCAAAATTCTCAACACTTACGGGTACGACCACATTGAACGAGTAAACTCGTTGTCCATCAAGGAGAAAATGGCCTCGACGTCGCCGCTGGGCATTCGCTCTGGATTCTTCTCCAGGTGCCAACGGGTGATGCGGGCAAAGCCGTGCTGCGGCCCATAGTTCCATTCTCCGAATTGGGCTGTTGGAAAGGAATAGTGCGCGGTAAGAAATAACGATCGACCGTCAGGCTCAACAGCTGGCTACACTTACGGAAGACGAAAGGAATGCCACCCCTGATGGCCTTTTTGCCGTCAAACACGGCTTGCTTGCTGCGAACAACACAACAGGGGGATAAGTAATTAATGATCGAGACGATGCAGCGAAGGGGGTGCGAGCAAGGGGAGCCAGATGAGAATGAGACGGTTTTTTGCCACACCGACTACCATCAATTCATGTGTTCCGCTTAGGCAGCGGATGAGAGAGGAAAGAGCTTCGTTTCATCTGCTGAAACACTGTAAGCGAGCATCTGCCACGGAAAAATACTTCGAGAGCCTTTTTTAAATTCAAATTCGATTTTTTTCTCCAGTGTTGATTTAAAAATTTCTAAAAATTATCATGGAAAGTAATTAATTATTTAAATTTAATTTTAACAGGCATTTTTAGAGTGAATTCTGGATCGGTTATAGGCAGACGACATTAAGGTGTTTTTTAATGTCCCATTTATATCACTAATTGTTATTAGGTAAGTAGTGGTTCCAATTAATCTTTTTAATCAATACTGGAATCGTTGAACAATACTGCCCGCTCTGACATAAAATATATGAATTTCACCTCTTCGTTTCAGCGGGCTATAAAAAGAGGTCAGCGCGAATGTATTGGCTTCTCTCCCTTTGAGCGAGCAATCTTTTCGATCGTCGCGGTCTCCGCGCTCGGCATTGGCGGTGGACACAGACAGACAGACACGGATTGTGTAATGGGCATCAATCATGACGTTTGAGCGCTTTTTGCCTCCGTGTAAACCGCACACATTTCGGTCTGGGGCAACCATGGCAACTCGACCGCTTTTTTGCCCGCAAAAGCGCCTGTTTCCTGTCTCTCTTTTTCTTTCGCGTCCGCGCCTAGCGAATTCGCAGGCCGAGAGTTGAACAAACCGAGCCCCTGGTAAAAAAAGCGTAGCCAGACTTTGCTTCGTGGAATTCGGGTCCGGATTTCATCAGCACGCGCCGATAGACTGGACGCGCAATAATCGATTGAGGGTGAAGATGAACAGCACGCAGTTTGTGATAATGATAAATGATATTCCTGCAAAACTTTACTTTACTTTCCAGTTAGTAAAATCATTTTTCTTGACATCGATAATGTAGGCGATCGTCAAATCAAAAGTGGAATTTTCCAAGCTCGGTACAAAAATCCAATTCTGACACAATACAACTAAAACAATCGCAAAAAAGTGAACTTACAGCCAGCAGGTTCCGAATAGCATTCGCTATCAATTCAAGTGTGCACGAGCCCACACGCTTTTCTGGCCAGATTTAATAAAAGGAAAAATAAATACTTAACACAGTTAGCTACGTTTCAGCCAATATGCCAAAAATTTAAATAAACGATTAACTGTCATAAATTATTGATGCTTAAAATTATTTTGGTTTTGGTTGCAAGAAATTTTTTCAGTTTTTCAGATCCAATTTAAAAAAATCTTATTTCGACGACGGGCAGCCGATTCAAGAAAAATATGTTGAGATGAATTCAAAGGAATGATTTTTATCATCCTTCACAGTCTACATTTTTATCGCTAGAAATGAGTGTGCTTTTAGCTGTGCCTAAATGTAGCGTGTCATTCTCTCGTCAGCATGACTTGACGTTTGAGAGAAAATGGAAGCTGAAAGTAATGAATTTGTCAGCACTTAGAAAACTTGCTTTCAAATATGCAACTGATTTATATCATCGCACCGCACCACTGCAATTTTTTATTATAAAAATTGTATGACAAATCTGCACATTACTTTAGCTAAATATGTTAAGGTGATTTCTCTCTGAAGCTTTTATCTTGTTGATTTAGGATTTAAATTGTTGACTTTCCTCAAAGTCAACGGGTTAATGAATTTAAAATATTCACTGCATCACTGCGGAAAGTCCGATTAATTCATTAATTGAGATTAAAAAAAACTGACAGCCAAAGCTAGTGGATCGGGCAGAATTTAGCACGCTCTCTCCGGCCGCGGGGCCGTCGGAAAGGACAAAATGAGTGAAATGAGTCAGACGACGAGAACGAAAAAGCAGCCGAAAGACGACGAGCTTTGGTTGGCTCGCCAGACACGGGGCAAAAAACGCGCGTCTCGGTGGAGACGGGCCGCGCAAGGGCCGGCGCGGGCCGCCGGGGGCCGGCTCACCTGACGAACAGCTGCTCCTGGTTGTTGACGCGCCACGAGACGACGGTGGCACCTGCAAAATGCAAATCGCTAGGTCAAAATCGGCACGCGCTGTCAAAACACAAAAAACGCGAGCAGCGTTTTTATCGAAGTCGCGCAGCGGCGCCACGGCCGACGGGGCATGACTGGCGGCCCGTCGCGCTCGTTTCGCGGCCTGACGCGCGCCCCCGGCCCCCAACGGCCGCAGCTCGGGGCCCCGACAACGCCGGGGTCCCCTGCCGCCCCACGCAACCCCCGCAGCCCGGGCTCACCGTGCAGGTTGATGGTGCAGGTGGTGTTATTACCGCGGTCGAGCACCACAACACTCGTCGCCGCTGCCATGTTTGAACTGCAAGCCGCCCATTCCTGCTGTTTTTTTGGTAGGTCCACGCCAGCCACCGCCGTTTTACGACCGCAGCTGCGTTCACATCTCGCTTGAAACGTCATGCCCAAGCGGGAGATCTCGCAGACTCTGATTCTGATTATTAGTTTTGAAGTTTAAACAAAGAACCACAAGTAGTGTAAAATTAAAACCTAGATTGCACGAGGGCGAAAAATATAGAAAATTATATTATTTTAAATAACTTGTTTTATTGAAGCTAGCAAAAAATCATATCTATTTTACCCGTTCAAATGGCAATTTATGGAATCATGCCTACTGTTTCCTTATAGATATGGAAACGGAAATTTATTATTCGCTAGTAAAGAAATGAAAATAAAATTCGCAGAGATTCGAGAATAACGCATTATCATGTAATATAATTCCTAGATTGAACGGATTGAACACACTACGAATTTTGTTCAATTTGTTTTAATTTTTTAATAAATTAACCAATGAAATTAAAAAATAACTGTGTTTGATCTAGTTAGCAATCATAATTTAATGCTATTGCAGGCGGCGATCACATACAATTGCTTTGACATGTTAAACACAAATACCGATATCTAGGAATTTGTTAGAAATTTTGACATAGAATCAATCGTAAATATTTGTTAAACAATGTTAATAATTCAATCAAGAATTTGGGGAAAAATGTCACTGGGCTTCAGAAGGTGCAGTAAGGGTGCACTGCTTGTCGCACACCTTTGTACTGCCACCTGGCGATACAGGTTAAATGCAAAATAGTTATTTGGACAGTAGTGGCGAGAAGGCGCCACACTATTATGGTACAACCCTATTTATAGCTACTTAAATTGTATTGAATTAAAAAGTGGCCCTATGATACGGTAATTTGATAAATGAAGCAAATTCTTTAAATACAATTAAAAAATATTTTTGGTTTATCGGAAAATGTATAGAGTAAATAATTAAAAAAAAATTAACCACAAAAGCTATAGTTTGATTTGCAGGACTCTGTTTTAAAGTCTAACTCTGGCTGATAAATTATCTATAGCATCAAAAAAGCCGAAAATGTAAAAGTAAAAAACCTCCAGATTTTAAATTATTCCTTCAGAAACACCTGTATAAAAGAATATTTTGGGAAATTAAAAAAATTACGGAATGGCTCTAATCTGCTCGGTTATTGACTAAGGATGGATATTTTTTTTTTAAAGTATCAATTAAATTCTAGGACAAAGGATTTATTTTTCCAGAACTCATATGATCCTGATTTGATTGAAAAATAATCAATGTATTGCATACCCACATTTAATTGTAAACGTGAGCAGTGTTTTATTTAAATTAAATATTTAAGCCTGCAAATACCAAGATTCTTCTATGGTAATCAAAGGCGCGCACAAAATTTTTTTCATTTCATCGTCTACTGGTGATTCAAATTTTTTAAGCTTTTAACTCACTTTTCGTAGTAATATTTGGAAGTTGAAAATTGGGAAAATTAAAGATTTTTTATGTTGAACGGCGTTTTATATATATATTTTTAAATTTTTAGTTGCAGTAGAGATTTTAAGACTTGTTCTCTACAATTTTTATCAAAAGATTAAATAAAAAATATTCATTTCGTTGGTCTGCTGTTGAATTGATAACATACACGTTTGGTAATGATAATAGCCATTTTATAAGACGAAAACATGTAGGCTAGTTGGAAAATGTCGATTTTTTTAATACTCTTTTTTTTAATACGGGATCTTTAATATGTAGACGTGGATTTTTCAATCGACAAACGTTTTAATTCAATCTGTTTCATGCTACTTTTCCACGCTGATGATTGTGACTAATTGTAAGAGCACCGCGCGTTGAATTCCGTGCGTTGAGTAAAATTCTCATACTGGAGCTGCGAGCAGAACGAGGAACGAAGCGTGAGCAGCTCGACACGGGGATGGCCGGTTGTAGACTAAAGGCGCGATTAGCCGAGCTTAAGTTGAATTAGACGCGATTTCGGTGACACAGAACGCATTTGAGGCAGCCGAAACCCCAACGCCCTGACGGTGTTAGCCGTTGTCAGTGTCCAGATACCACGAGTCGGGTTTATTTTTTGGACGTGTGCGCGTTCCGCGTCCGGACGGTCCGGCGGCCCGAGTGGAACGCGGACCGGACGCGGACCGCAACGACGCCGTCGCCACTGTCGCAGCAGCAGCAGCAGGCGGAGGAGAAGCGAGCGAGACGAGAAGACGGCGGCGGCGACGGCCGAGTGTGTTGCCAGTGCCGGGACGCAGGAGGGGCCTTTGTTTTGACGCTCGGCTGTTGTTTGTGTCCGCTGGCTCAGCTGCATGTCCCAAAATGCTCAAGTTCGGTAACAAGGGCGAGGCCAGCATCACCTACAAGTGCACCGTCCGGCTGCTCGACGACTCCGAGGTGATCGAGTGCGATTTTCAGGTGAGTAATTTGCTAATTCAGTCGAGAGATGCAAAATTTGCAACCCTTTTTGCTTTTTCAAACGTATTATTAATCAAAATTGTTTGTTTAATTCATGCTAATTGATTTAAAAATACCAAACTTTAATTCGTGGGAATATCGGCAAAGCTATAGATAGAAAAAATAAGTTTATTTTGATATTAATTTAGTAAATTTCATTATGAAATTTTGTGCTCTATCTTTATTTTCTTTTCAAATTTTAGTTACTTCATTTTTAAGATTGGAATTTTTCGTAGGTTTAAGGTTTGTGTAATCATCTTTAGAATTGTCAGCTCTAATGTTTTATCGAGTCTTTCTCCTCCAAAACTGTTCTGGACGATTTGTATAGGCAATAGATTGCCACCCAGGACAAGCGTGTTGCATCTATTCGCATGTTTTAAAATTCCTTTATTGTTGATTGAAGCCACTTTTGTTTTGTTCAATGAGGGATATCCTTATCCTTTCTTTATTTTAACACAACCAGAGTATTGTCGCGCCTGTAAAATATTACAAATTAACAACTTTCTGCAGTATTTTGCTCGTCAATTTTTTATGGTTTATTAGAAATTTAACATTGAAATATGATCTGTAAAAAATTATAATTGTTTTTGGAGAAATAAACCGAATTGATTGGACTTGTAACCCGAAACAATGTGCCTATTAAACTTAGAGATAATTTACTCATTGCCACTTACGTACTAGTTCATTGAAAATTTTCGAAATAATTAGTGTTTATTCTCATGTTTTGACAGAATAAACGTTTTCCTTTACATATTAGCATTTTTGAGCTGTCAAAGGACACATGCCGCCGACGTTTGTCCATTGTTATTTTTAGATAAGAATAATCGATTGTGTGTGTGTGAGTAAGTCGTTTGGGACCTCGGGCAAGAAGTGCTCGCTGCTCCAGCCGATTTGCTTACTACAAAAGCATTCAATCCAATGCCTTTAGTCTGGGCTGAAATATTGCTCTCTTGAAAACTGTTATTTAATTAGCAATCGAAAATCCCAAGAATTACCGACTTAATCAGCAGCAGTTATAAGGAAACATGAACTCACACATTCCGTTGAAAATGTATGCAGTTTTTAACTGAATTCTTTCTTGCTTTATTATTCACATAGAACTGCCTTGGATAAATTATATTTAATTTCTTAGTGATGAATACGTCAGTTTATTCTTGAATATTTGAGGGATCCCTGATTTCTAAAGCTGCGGGAGCATTTCCATAAATTTGTCTGTCTGCACTGGAAGAGGACTTTGAGAAATGAAGACAGATTGACTCTTAAGAGTCAGGAATATTTGTCCGTGGGCGCTTGACGAAAAAGCCATCAGTAAACCGCAACTGTTGGCCACCCTTTGGTGTGCCAAATCAGCGGCAGACCACGGAATAGAATACACGCGGCTATAATTGGATGAGAATGCAAATATTTGGCGATCGGCGTCGAGCAATTTCCGCGCGCGATGATCTCATCGCGGAAAAGTGGCGAAAAAAACTTGAGAGTGACTTGCGACAAAGCGTATAACGGCGACTCATGTTGCCTGTCCGCCAAGTCAGTCAATCGCGTGTTACTTAAGCCCCGTGACTTACTCACCGACCAGCCAAATTAGCACCAAACTTTACTCGTTCTGCTCAACTTTGCTTATCCAGTCAGGGCGAATTCACCCGAATGAGTGAGCTTCACAGCAAGATTAAACGAGCTCTCTGTTAGAACATTCCAGCGGCACGTTTAGCTTTGACTACTCTGTCAATCACTTTTATTCTTGGAATTTTTAAATCAAATAAGTCCACGTCTTACTTTCAAAATTTATGACTACCTCACGTTTAATTTAAAGGCAATAATAATTGCCGTCCTGATAGGAAAAATAAATATTTTGAAGAGACGTTTTTTTTATTTAAATTAAACCACTGGTGGCCTGTTCAAATGGCTAAAAATGTTCAAAATATTCAGAGAGAGTTAAGGGGAAGAGAAAAGATGATATATTATATAATAATGAGGTTTACGGAAAGATTGATTTAACTTGCCAAAAAAGTCGTCAGATAAATGGTAGAGTCGGCTATATGCTTCACATTTTAAAACATCAACAAATGTACAGTTGAGCTAACTTGTCCCCATTTTATCATAATTTTAAAATATTTAGTTAGATAGGCATATAAATACCTGGGATTTTTTACTCACCACAAAAAAATATGGTTCACACTTTCGGTATTTTTAATTAAAAAATTAAAAAAGAGACGATTTAAATGTTAAATTTGTACTTCCATCCAAACAGTCCAAAGTCCAAATTAAACAAAAGCCTTTTTACTCTTTTACAAAAAAATGTGTACTGTCAGATCACAGATCAGTGCCATCCAATTCAAGTTGTATCTTATCTAGACAATTATGTCGCTTCCGTAAACAAATATAAGCAGCAACACCACTTTTTATTTTTTTTAACCAATACATAATATTTTAATTATCACATAATTAGTTAACATGTAATCTAGAGAAGAAAACCAATAGTTCTCTTAAAATAAATCTTGACTTCAAACCAACTTTGTCAGACTCGTTTCTCCTGATTAGAATTTCGAAGTTAATCACTACGCAGGAGTTGCGTGGAAATTAACCGTTAACAATAAAAATCGAAGTGTGTGCTAGCCATGTCGTGATTGTTGTGACCGAAAGGGCCTTGGGCTGGTGAATTAAGGGTTGCCAGGCCCTCGACCGCGAGCGGCGTGGGGTGCTTTTATTGATCAAGCTGCAGCCACATCCCTCCACTTGCCTGCTTGGCAGCGAGAGCCGGCCGGCCGGCGAGGCGAGAACGCCGCGTGTGTGTGTGTGTGTGTGTGTGTGTGTGTGTGTGCTCCTGCTCTCGGCTAAATGGGCCGCCGACTTGCTCTCGCTACCCAAAAACGACTCCTCCACTTTTCAGCCCCGACTGAAGAGTGAGGGAGCTGTGTTTGCATTATTCAGCACCGCATCTTTGACACACTCTTACTTAGCTGCGCCGCCGAGCCAGCCAGCCGAGACCAAATTGATTAAGGAGCCGCCGGCTGCCTCCGAGAGGCGCATAATTATTCTCTTTTGGCTCACAATAAGAAAAGAGTGATTCGACTAATTCGATTTGCAGAGATATTGATACCCTCCTTGACTGTCCCGCTATTCGACTTTGTGATCATTAAACGCTTTCACTTCAGTGGAAACTTGATAAATTATTATTTATACCCAATACAGCGATTGGTTGCTAGGGATTCGGGGCTGATATTCACAAAACTTGTGACGAAAGACTTCATTAAAATGGAGAAAAAATCATACGCTGGATGTGAACAATTTCGATTTGCTTGAATGGTCAGAGAGCGAAATTTAAATTTTACAAGGAGATCAATAACAGTTTCAATCAGTGCATTGGTTTTTTCATTGATCTGCTCGCACAATTTTACATTTCACTTTCTCACAGTTCAACCAAATATAAATTTTCCATTTGTTTTAATTTTTTGCATGAAAAACATTCTTAATACTCCTAGGCATCGTTCCTATTTCTCGCGCGAACTGGTAAAATTGGAATGAAACTTACATTACAAAAATCTAACTAATACTAGAAAATAAAACTTTTTTAATATTTCAGCAAAACGTAAACAAAAAATCCAATATCAAACAGTTATTTACCATTTAAAATTTACCGACTCTTAGAATTTAGGACAAAGTTGCGACCGCAATGGTTATGAAATCCAGATCAATAAGTTTCACTATTTAATCTGAAGATTGGGTAATTTCGCACCTGAGGGGGAATAGCAAGCGTACCCTTTACGACGCTTTTTATTGGTGACCATAAAACAGTAAAAAGAATAATATTCGCCAGTTTGTCGAGCGAGAAGTCATGTTGCACGCACATCGTTTTTGCCATACTGCTGCTGATCGGACTTTTTCCAACATGGATACCCAATCCACGAAAACGTGAGACAAAAAGCTTAATGACAGCTTGCACGCGGTCAGTTCCTGTCTTTCGGCCTCATACGAGTCGGGCTGCTATCGAAAAAAGTGCGGCTGACTCTGTTCCGGTGGAGAGGAAATCGAAAAGCACGCCCGATGGCTGCGAGGCAGCTGAAAAATTAAAGCTTATCGATATTGTTTTATCTGGGAGAACACACTGCGTGTCAACATTGGTCGCCATGCTCTGCACAACAGTTTAAAATAGAAATGATATGGGTGGAATTTGCATTGAATGGACATCTTTATCCAAATCATGCACATAATTTTTATTATATGTAATTTTTAATGCAGTTTAAGAGAGCAATAGTTGTGAATTTGCAACAGGAATTGCAGTTTCCCTAGATGTTTAATTTTGTAACTGTACTTCTCGTTACTCATTCTCAATCATGGAAATAGGAATGGAATGAAAATTGATACTCCCTCTTCCCTGATGATTTGTCAAGCCAGGAGCAGGGGAATAAGGAAAATTTTGTACCTGTTGACAACGCCTATACTTTTAAAAAAACACACTTTTAGACAAACTCGTAAAAAGCATCTACTCGCAGTGACGCTGGCCGCACAACAAAGTGTTTTATTAATATTTTACGTGCGCGCATATTCACTCTTTCGCCGCTGTGGCACCTGTGCGCCGCAGCTGGACGGCCAACCCTCTCCTTACCAATTTATAGCCGCCGTCGTTCATTTGCATAATTTTTAATGGCCGCGCTGTGTGACTGGCCTGATTTAATCACCTGCAACTGCACACTCCACGTTCTGGACATCCATGAAAACTGACGTGGATGGCTTTCATATGTACAAATCGAGGAAGTTCCCGAATTTTCAAAATAAAATGTATTGAGAATCTTTACGAATCACTAAATAATAACTCTTTGGTATTTATTCTAGTTCGCTCAATCAATGTGATTACCACCAAGTTTCACCTGTTTATTTATTTTAATTCAAACAAAAACATTATCACAGTCATGCTTTCTCTAACGTCACATGTGGATTAAAGCTTCCAAACGTTCAGAGAATTCAGCTATCAATTTTTTTTCTAACAACTTTGTAGTAACAAGCTAAACCCCGAGCTTGGCAATTCGCGCCGTCGAGTCCCAGTTTCGCTCTCAAATTAGACCAAAAGCATGCAGCGTAAAGTCACAATTAGCTAACGCTGCTCACGTCGACGCTTTTAGCTGGCAAATTATTGCCCTTTTGTGCCTTTTGCTGCCGGAGGACGCACACGCTGGCACATTTGTGCTTTATATAGCTGTAATTCCAAAGGTGGTGCTCTTTTTTTCGAAAACGAGTCTGAAACTTTGCTAACGATGATGGATCGACCCTGCTCGTTTAGTCCTCTCCGCAACTCGAGTCCCCTGGTGCATCGACTGCACATTTAAATTTTAAGAATACGTCAATCAATATTAATTGAAAGCAACGCCACGCCTCCTAATTTGCATGGAGAGCAGTTTGTTTGCCCGCTTGCATAATTCATTTTCATTAATTTATTGGTGACTCCAACCAATTCTAACCCACCGTGCGGGTGGTGGTATAAATTGATTTACATTTCATAGGTCGCCTTTGCAACTTCTCTCTTCTTTTATCGAATCGTAAAATGTTTGACTCAAAATTGCATATCAAAAGTAAAAAAAATTGCGTGGACATTTAAATAAAAATGCCACACACTGGATTTTTCGTAAAAATTGCCGACATTCATAAAAGTGTTTTTGCTTTAGTTTTTAACAAAATCCCTGATGGTGTGAATTGGCTAGTTTAGCACAAGAAAACAAATAGAACCGGCTGCTGTCTGAATTGTCTGAAAGGCTATTATAACAACTCACTTAAAAGCCAAAGTTGTTTCCATTGCCATTTTTGTCCACTGCTTTTATTTTTATGAATTGAGATAGGCGCAGTGCAGATGAAAAAGTCGCTTTTCTTTCTTGTGGGAAAAGATAGAGAGCGAGTTGCCTGCAGCGGCGGAAAAGTAGAGGGAACTTTCCATCCGTCTCTGGCACGGACGCTTTTCCGGGGCTTCTTTGGCGGCTTGCATGCGAAAGCAAGCTCGCAAACCGCCTAACCGTGATGCGTGTACTTTACGTTAGGATATACTTGTAAGTTGTCATAAAACCAACCAAACAGATGTATACGCAACTACGTACGCAGCAGTAAAAAGAGTCGTTAGCTGCTTTTCTTCTAAGTTCGCAGCTAACACGGAACGTCTGCTTTCTTTGTGGGATTTTCACAAGGAATGAATTTCCGTATTGATAATTTTTTATCTGATTTTTTATTCACTGGTTGTTTATTTTCTAAATTGTCAACCTTTTTTTAACATGTAAAGGCTGGAAATTCTTTTACCCTTTGAATCGCGCATAGTACGTGCAGCTCTGTCGTTCTACGTCCGCCAAGTGTCTAATACTTGAAATCTATTGATTTGTCCGCAGTCGCACCACAAAGGGAAATACCTGCTCGAGTATGTGTGCCGGCAGCTGAACCTCATCGAGAAAGATTACTTCGCGCTGCGATATGTCGACTCCAACAAGCAAAGGGTGAGCAACAACCTATCTTTCACATCTCAAATCTAAACCTGTACCAAAATTCCAACCCAATTAAATTAGCTATTAGAATTTCGTATTCTTAATGACATTAAATTTAAATGTCACAGTGCAATGGCGTCAGCGAGTAAATTAACCCTGTTCAGTTCTCTGACATGCGGGACGCCCTATTTTCAAACAGCGATCGAATTGCTATGTCACAGACTAATCACCATTTTTATTTTTCGTTTTATCGATTTGTCCGATTGTTTTTTGTTCTCGCTTTTGACACAGAAAAATACTTATCATATTAATGGGTAATGGCAAACCTTTTTTACAATTGTAAAGAGTTGATTATGTTAACTTTGGTGCACATCTCCGTGAAAAATTTTCAAGGTGATTCGAATGACTACTCCAATGCTCTCCAGCTGCATGCAGGTGTTGTGTGGGCGAGAATTTTACGTGTGCATAATTACCGATGCAATCTCTCTCGGTCAAAGCAGAAGGGGACTGAAAACAACAACAACAACAGGAAGTGTATCAGAGCAGCAACAAGGGGCATGAGAGTCTTTTCAAATTTATTTTACTGCCCTACAATCAATTCTCACTAGTAAAATTATATAATGAAGCTTAAACACGGTGAAAAATTAGATTTGCGGTTTATGCGCTGTTTATGCGCTTGTCTCACATTTGCTCGACCTCCAATTATTACAATATTGATATCAATCGCAAAGTGTATCAATTACGACCGCAAATCTCCAAGGGTGACTGGTTTACCATATATTAGGAGCGAAATTTCATATGGTCATTGCAGTGTTTGCATTTATCTTAGAAAACATTTTAGGCTTGGCCTAATAAGCCTGCATCCTGTCTTTCAAAGTAAAAAAAGTCTTAAATAAGCGTTTAAATCGATAAATTGGTTATCAATGAAATTAAAGAAAAGAAACCTAAAACAACTTTTCCTACGTTCGATCCAAGATATGTACCAATATTTTTCGTCGCTTTAAATGGATCAGGTGCGAATTTTGTAATTTGCAGCTCAGTCGGGTTGATGTATATCCGTGTGAAACAGGAGGCGGGTATGAATAGTGCGACAATGAATCACAATCTAGCAAACACGAGCTCAATGTGATAATGACAAATTGCTGGCAAACGACACAGGAGCGACCAACAAGTCGCCTCAACAGATAATAAACAACACGACCCTTTCATTATTTTGACGCGACAGAGAAGGATTGCGTTCGCAGGGCTGCTGCAAGAGCGGAGGACAAACTCGCACAACTGCACATTACATCGGGCTTATATTTCGCTAATCGGTAGGAAACTTGGCTCGCATGACCGAATTCCTGTATTTCCGCGCCGCTGAAATAGTTTTGTATCGTGCGCACAGCTGATAAGCTCAATAACGTCTTTTCATTTGAGGAATTTCGTTCATATGAGCCAATTCATAAATAATATATTATGCTTTATTTATCGTCATAACTAAATTACCTTAAGTGCCTGAAGTTTAGATTATGCTCCGCCCAGCAATTTGGCAAGTAAATCAGACGCAAAAATAGAGTTATATATGCATTAAAAATTGCATCAATTTGTAGTTTAACTCTTTTTTAACTTTACAGTCCTTGATTTCCAAAACTCATAACTATAAAGGCTTATCTCGGTGTGGAGAGCAATCTAGGAAATATTAACTATCTATTCGAGGAAAATTAGTGCAGGATTGAATGTTTATGATGGTATTTTTTTATGAGGGTTGCGTGTTCAGCTGCATCGGTGGTGTCTGGCAGGCGAGAAATGTAGAGTTGTAGATGCTGCATGCTTCCAACTTGTGTATCTATGTGGTTATTATTTCGCTGGAAGCAGCGAATGCCGAGACCAGTAGTGAGAGCCAACAGGAGAACAATAATAATTGTATCATTCCTCCTGCAGCGTGCACTCTGGCGCAGACACACAATGAACGAATCGTCTGGTCTGGGCGTTTTGTTTTCTTTCTGGGCGTAATAATTGTTCTGGAGTCTCTCAGGCGGCTCTCTGCCACATCGCGTTTTACAGGCAAAAACACATTAGGACGGCAAAACTGGGAGGCTTTTAAGTGCCAAAAAGCGTTCGCTTTTCGGTCTTTCGTCATATCTAGGAAAGAAAGCTTTTCTACACTCTTATTTGCAGCTAATAAAGGAATTTATGAATTATTTATTCTTTATCTCTTAAGAGTAATATAAAATACCGTTTCAGAAAACGAGTGGTTGATTGGCTTTCGAATTATTCTTGGAAAAAGTAGTATTTTTAACACTCTCTTTCCGTATTAACTTGCAGTTTGAAGGAAATCGCAGAGTCACGCCTCTTTTCGCGACTTTTCCTTTGCCGGCTACATGTGTACGCTCGCACGCCAAATGTATACTTAAAAAAGGCGAGCTGTGAATAAATGATGCATTGCAGTGACGCAAACAGGATCCGCTGGCGCTTGCATCCTGCAGACGAGGCGCTTTTCAAGCGAGCAGACCGTCGACACACTCGCTCTGATAAAAGGCAGAAAATCACGAAAATCACGGTGAACCAGCTCTTTTTCAGCTACGGAACAAACGCTGAGTGTGTCAGGGTAAATTTGGGGGAAATATCACATTTGAGAACATTTCATGGTGACATGCAAGGGAATAAATTTATTTAGCAAAGAAAGGAAAACTATATTTAATGCGTGAGTTTCAAGGACCCGTAAAAATTTTTAATATGAAAGTGAAAATTGAAAACTTTTCTTGACATACGGACGAAACTCTCTCTTTCTGCAGGGATCAAAACTTTCTGAGAATGTACAAATGTACATCCCCGCTTCCTCCAATTTAAAACATGTATAAGTTCCTCGCGTGCAAGTTTAATTCTTTTGATGCAAAATAATCCATTCAGAGACAATGTACTTTTCTTTCGCTCCGTCTCAAGCATGATTTGTGGTATGAATAAGAAACACACGGTACAAAAGAACCTTTTGTGCTGGCTGCGCGAAAAAGCAAGCGGCCCCCGACTCTAGTGGAAAAGTTGGCCTGTTTATGAGCTGCCTAACTCCATTTTCCACGCAGCGCTGACAACCCAAGCAAGTTTGTTTGCACAGAGTCGGTCCAGCGTGTCGCAGTCTTCTTTTCGGCGAAAATCAATTTGTTGGAGCGAGGCGGCGAAATATCTCCGCACCGCACGATGTTTTATATTTATTTGCGACGACCTCTCCTTCTGCATTCTTCGCCTCCACGTTGCAGAAAGATTATTCATCGAGCGCGCACCCAAGAAAGCAGCTCTCTTTCCGATGGATGCAAACGAGCGAGGTGAACGAACCGCCCGCCACTCTTCTCCTTGGACCGAGAAAAAACGTGCTTTTTCTTTCCTGCACTGCCGCGGTGACTGGTGCATCTTCCTCGCGCTTTGCCCGACGGCGCGGTTCGTGATTTTCACACAATTACCGTGCGCCGCAGCTTTTCTTAATAACCAACCACCAGCGTCTAAAGAACTAGTTCGTGTTTCCTTTTAGAAGTCATTTTCCTCGAAACAATTTCAAAATTATCTGTTCATTTGAAATCTTTCCAAATAAACGGAACAGCTCATTACAAAAATATGGAAAAATTGCATAATCCTGTTGCTATGAAACCTTTTTTACGGTCAAACGAACCTTGTTTTTAGTTAGCTGTGGTGCGTAATTCAATGACACCGTTTAAAGTTTGAACTCCAGCTGCGTCAAAAAAGCGATACGCTGGAATCAGATCGAACAACAGAAATGATGGAGACTAAAATAGCGGCGCATCTGTTATAATTAATGAAGATTCGCGGAGTTAATTAATGCTCACCATCTGTTGCGTGAGAATGTTGTTGCTGCTTAATGTGCGCCGCGCACCCTCTGTTTTTTCCTAATAAAATTTCGAGCAGCTGCTGTTTTTCGGCAGTTTACAATGAACGACGTCACGTGGAAAGTCGGTCGAAACTGCAATTTCGCGAGACAAAATAAGTTCAGTCGGCACTGTGCGACGCTAAATATACGCATATACCCGCTTGCAATGCCCTGCGCGTCGTTTGGCTTAACGGGTGGAGCTCTGTTAGCGACAAAAAGTAAAATAAAGCGCTGGAATTTGCATTTGAGCGAATGAATGAAACATGATGCTGAGATGCGAATTTAGGACGGGTTAAATGGTGTCCATTTCGATCAAATTACTCCTTTCTAAAAGAGGAATTGGGGAATTCCTGATTAATGTCTTTGCAGCACTCCTGAAATTTGTCTTTTCTAATTGGCACTCTCGTAATGTAAAAAAATGTTTCCCCGCTCCTAGGTTTCCTAGTTTCGTACAATTTGTAAGCATGATCTCTCTATTTAAAACGTTTGTCTGTTCAAAAGGATAAAATATTCTTGATTACTTTAAAATATATTTATAAATTTAATTATCAAAGAGCTTCACAAATCGTTGCGTTTACGGGAAAATGCTACTGCTTAAGCTACGAGCACCACACTTTTCTTGAGCAGGACATTTCTGTAGAGGTACAGAAAAATCTAAACACCGAGGAATCATAAATTAATTATGACTACCTCGTGTGCTTGTGCCTTCATTGGCATCCACCAGAAACCAGACTTTCGTGTTGCCAGTATTTAATAAAGTGTTCTAAATGAATCCCACGTGGATTTTTTTCTCTGTAGGAATTTTTCCTCACGTATTATCTTGGCGCTCACGAGTGATCCAGAGGAGCTTTGCTTTGCTCTTCGATGACACCTCCTGATAAGATAATCAATATTTTCACAAA
The DNA here is from genome assembly GCF_949628265.1 of Cloeon dipterum. Classification (NCBI taxonomy): domain Eukaryota; kingdom Metazoa; phylum Arthropoda; class Insecta; order Ephemeroptera; family Baetidae; genus Cloeon; species Cloeon dipterum. The sequence continues at coordinate 25,591,730 of NC_088787.1, forward strand.
AGATCTCTTTCTGCCGGCGCTGCTCTGATAAAACAAGCAGATTTCGCAAAGCGCTGCCATTGTCTGTGCCGGTACCTGTTCGGCAGCGGTCTCGCGAGACTGAGAGAGCAATAATAACAAAAGACATGCAAAAATGCAGTTGCAGAAGCGTGAGAGTGCCGGTGCTCCGGCTCGAGCGGCTCGACTATTGACCCCAGCTGGCGCGCCCGACCCGAAAGGGCTGCACCACCACCGCGCCAGCCACTCTGGCTGATCAAATTGCCAACCTGCATCAGCAGGCGCCAATTGACATATGAGCGAGACGCCACTTGCGCTCACACGTGTGCTCACCTCCTGTCCGGACAGACTTGTTGCTGGGCAAAAATTGTTTTATGGGTTCTTAATAGAGAATTAAAATATGAATGCCAAAAAGAGAATAATTAGTCTAATTGATTGATTGCTTTATCAATTCTTCAGCCTTCGTGGTCGTAAAATCAATCATTTGCAGAAACATATTGTAGAAAGGAGATATAAATTAGGTTATATTTTAAATGTTTTTTAACAATCATGGAAACTCTGTGTCTGAAAAGATTATTCAATAAAAACTATTAGAACCCCAATATTTATTTAATATTAATTTAAAATGCAAAAATGGTCTGTTGGAGCTCAAAATAGGAACAATTTAATGTAATTCAACTTCTTATGTTCACAGCACTGGTTGGATCCAGCAAAGACAGTCATCAAGCAGATCAAAGGTGAGAGTTAAATTAAATCCTCTTAAAAGGCGTAACGAGATAAAGAAATTACAGGAAAAATGGGGAAAACTACCCAACGTCGCCTCAGTTTCAGTAAAAAATTTCCTATAAATGGCGAGTGATGAATATAGCAAAATTTAAAAAATCATATCCAAACAATTTGTAATTTTTGTAAATTTTTCTAATAAATTCAATTTTGTCTGCAGAGATGGATCCGATTCTGTTCAGCTTCCGCGTCAAATTCTACCCCCCGGACCCTTTCAAGCTGAAGGAGGAAATCACCAGGTACCAATTGTATCTGCAGTTGCGGCGCGATCTGCTGCACGGCCGACTCTACTGCTCGGCACCAGAGGCGGCCCTACTCGGTGCCTACATTATTCAAGGTTCGTACGTACACACTCGCGCGCCTACCCTATCGATTTCCGCAGGAGTGCGCGATTTCGGCTCCTCGCCTTCCTTTTTCCTCGCTGCGACCAAAATGAATCTAATCACTACACTTCAAGCAATCAATCAAGCACCGTTCGCCACCTGCAAATGTTTAGTTAGCATTTGAAAATGTTAGCAAGGAAAATTTTCTGAATTTCAATCATTTCTACGTTTAGTTAGAGAAATCTAATTTTCTTCTAACTCCTACTGTTTGGTTTAATTTATTGTTCAATACGATTATACATTTTTAAATATTTAAACCAACTCATTACCCCTTAAATATTCAACATTACTAAAAATTAGTATTTTTGTTTTTCTTATCAAAGCAATTTTTTAAAATTAATCCATTTTTGTAAGCTATTTTAATTTTTGTATAACTAGAATCAAAATAAATTCAAGAGACTCGCACGCACTAGGAAATGAATTTTAAAGCAGCCCAAATCCATTTGAGAATATATTTTTAGAAGCATATATTTAAAAAAGATTTAACAAGAAAAACCCTCAATTTTTCCTCCGAGCAGCGGATTTAGGCGATTACGAACCAGAGGAGCACGAAGGCAATTACGTGGCGGAACAAAAGCTGCTGCTCAAGCAGACGATCAAGATCGAGGAAGACATCATTGAGCTGCATCAGACGCAAATGAGGGGCCAGTCCCCTGAGACCGCCGAGACCAACTTTCTGAGAAAAGCCTACCAGTTGGACACTTACGGTATCGACCCGCACCCTGTCAAGGTAGGAGGTGGACTTATCGCCGACTGCATAGAAGTAAATTTCGCACCAAACAGGACCACCGTGGCAATCCGCTGTACTTGGGAATCAATCACAGCGGAATTATCACACTGCAGGGCAGCAGGAAAACGAACCACTTCAAGTGGAACGAGGTGCAGAAAATTAACTACGAGGGAAAAATGTTCATCATTCATCTCGTCTTCAACGAAGATCCGAGAAATAAGGTTTCTGCCACGCTCCTAGTAGCAATTCAGCCGTTTTAACGAGATTGTTCCGCAGAAAAAACATACTGTTGGCTTCAAGTGTCCCTCGAGTGCAGCATGCAGACATGTATGGCGATGCGCAGTAGAGCAAATGCTGTTCTTCACGTAAGAATATCTACGTCTTTGTTTATTCTTGTTGCTTAAATTCATTTAATGAAGCATTGATTACAAAGGTTATCACTCGCTGCCCTTAACGATTTTTTAATTTTAGAATAGAGAAGATCTGGTATTTTTCTTGCTCTTTAAAATATGCTCCAAGGAAAGTTTGATTCTTACCGTCTTTTTTGTAATTTATTAATAAGATAAATTTGCTTTGAAAAAATATCTCGTGGCACTGTCAATAATCATTTCCCGGTTACGTTTATGCAATTAATTTCGTCTCACTCCTCATTGCAGTCGCATAATTTCAATGCATTATTCATTTCTGTCACAGTTTGCAGTCATCGTCAGAAGCACCAACTGTCGTGTCAGGTGGCGGCCTGTTCTCATGGGGAACGAAGCTGCGCTACTCAGGTCGCACCGAAAAAGAGATCCAGGAAGACATCGGCCCCCTGAGGCGGGAGGAGCCGCCCATCAAGCGCACTGGCAGCCTCCGCCGCAAGGCCTCCAGCGTACCAGCTACCCCATCAACCCCCGTTGGCACGGAACTTGGAGATATTCGTAATATTTTCCGTTGCATTTTCCTAAGTTAAATCAAAAGAAAATTTGTTGTTCGCTGCGCTCGTTTTATTTTTGGCTTACACGCTTCTTTAATTTCAAACAAACCGCAAGATTTTGGCGTTTCGCATTTATAAACGCTCTATTGAGGCTGGTCTGGTTTTGATTAAGAAATCCTAGACTTTTCGCAAAAATTTAAATTGCCAAAGCCTTGTTCCAAGACTTATTTTTATGAGGGGTTTTAATATATATTTTTTGATCTGGCTCCACTCTTTAGTCTAAAAATGAGATTATCATTTCCAGGTTATGGCAGTCTTCCAAGAGCCAACCACTCAGCCCCAGACACAAGACTGGACGGCTCGGGTCTGCTCAGCGGATCCGACCTGTCGTCTCCGTACAGCCCTGACGGAACTCTGCCCCTGCTCGAAACGGTGGCTGAAGACCAGGAGTTGTCCTCCAAGCCCAGAGGTAAGGCCAACAATTTTATTGATCGCTCAGCAGTAGTTTTTAATTTTTGTTTCCACTTTTCGTTTGCATGCCGTTGCAATTATTTTAAGTTTTGTTTATTGACAGGAAAAAATTGCGGTCCTATCACAACGGATTTTATTTCATCGCACCTTTCTTTTCCAACAAGGACTGATTTTATTTCAATTATTCAATATTTCATTTGACTTTAGCTGCCTTCCCTCTGTCATACGTGTGTATGTGTGTGTTTTAATTTCTCTGTGTCTCTCATCCCTCGTCGCCACAGACGACGATCAAGCGGCCACTGAACCCAAGCATGTTGTGCCTGAGCATGAACGTTCTGTTCCTTCGATCACCCCTGCCATTTTGATCTCGGCGGAGCCTTGTAACGAGGAGGTTGTTAACAATCATGCTAACACCGACGAGGTCAAAAATGAAACCAAATCTAACGGAGACGTTGTCGAAATTGCCAAAGGTAATTTTGATTCCTATATCATGAATCCTTACTTCCCAATCCCATCATTCTGTAGCCTTAGATGCGGATAATTTACTAGTTAGCTTTTCCTCGGCAGTCGTTAGATAAATTTCGTAGCCCAAAATGTGATATAGAAATTCGTCTGACTTAATCGTTAGTTTTAAACAAAATATGACATTCCTTTAAAAAAGAAATTAATGTGATTTCGGGACATAGGGAAAAAATGGCCAAGGTACTCTTCCATTATTTTTAATATAAATAATGCTACTTTAAAAATTGCCGATTGAGCTGAACTAGCATCTTATATTTGTTATTATATAGTAAAGTGAATAATTTTATGTGCACGGTAATGGTTTGCTAAATGAAAATAGGGAAACCTGTCTTTTCAATGTTACTCGTCTTTTACAAACGAGGTTGTTATGTTGTATATTTTCACATAGAAACGAACAAGTACCATTAAATGCGATTTCGTTACTTGTAATGTGCTAAAAATTGTTTCAAATCCAGGTTTGAAGTGTAGGGTACCTACATTCCGTCAAACAATAACCATTCTTCAACACACAAATTCACACAACAGACAAATCACATTGTTTGACGAGCTATTTTTACATTAAAATTAAATATTTTTCATGCCACAGAGAAATGTCGTTCTCAAACTGATAATGCTTAAAAAAGCTTTTTTAAAACTCCCTGCATTTTAATTAATGTCCGGCAAAAAATTATAAAAAACTGATAGGAAATGAAAAAATAAAAATTATCCAGAAGGATATACCCTACGCGAATTGAATAACGATGGATGGCTGATGGTGAAATCTTATAGAAAAATATTATAAAACTATCTAGTATGTTTGTAAAAAGAACGAAAACGAGACAATTTTTATCTTCAAAATTTTGCTGACAATGAAACACCAAATATCTTTCCGAAATTACAGTTTTTTTCATCAGACGTGTAGACTTTCATTAATTTTAAGAAAATAACCGATGAAAATAAGGTGACCTATTGAGCCAAACCTTATTATGGGATCTTAAAGGGATTTCCATGTTATTTTTTATCCAATATTTGTTAAGCTTGGTATGCAGACTCTCCTTGACGAAACAAACCGATTGATTTGTTAATTCTGACTATGATATTTAAAAAAAAAAATGTAAATCCGGGAAAAAACCTGTCTTCTCAACGGTGTGATTAAAAAAGGGAAGTGATTTTTAAGAGGCAAGGTATAATTTGGCCAATAGGCAAAAATTATAAAGTTTTTTTTTAATTAAATATTTCACTTTAGCGGCTATTTATTGCATAACTGAACAAAGTATGTATGAAAAATATAGAAAATTTTATAAGTTTTTATAAAATAATATTTTTAACTTTCTGGTTTTCCAGAAAGTAAAAAAAAGACTGACCCATCAATGAGAATGTATAATTATACCAAACGTCATGGCGAATGAGCGAAAATTTGGAGTTGGATTTTTAAATCAATATTTTTTAAGCATTTTACAAAACTCTGCCAAAGTCCATCACTTGAAAGCAAATTCTTGGTAGAAAAATTCATGTTTAAGTTTAAATCACAAAGGTGTACACGTTTGATGCAAAACAAATAAATATTAGGGGCGAAAGGACCGCGGGGTTTCTTTGCAGTATAACCATTTGTAAATTTTTTCTCTAAAATAGCTGAGCAGTTATTTGCGAGATTGGAGGTCGATTGGACGCGATTTTTCAGCGTTGAAATTTTTAGGTGGCAGTCATATTTGCTTAAAGTACTTGTTAATAGATGGTGAAATTCCAAATTTGAAGCTCGGGAATGGGGGCGTTCCCTATTTTTTCGGTATCTCAAAAATACCCAAAAAAGGAATTCTGTTAATGAACTCTAAACTGCAACTCTTGACTGCGTTGAGGCATCACGTTGAAATTTTCACTGCCCAACCTAGTTTTTAATCCTGAACAACTTTTGCATTTACAAAAAATTCGCAGGTCGAAGGTCAAGGTCACCTTTTGCGACCTTTTTTTGAAAATTCAAAATTAAGGGATGATAGCCCCCTACGATTTTTTTGGGGTTAAGGGCTGAAATGTAGCCCGTGAAATTATGCACAAGTACACCAAGTTTCATAGGTGCAATCGCGATACTTTTGCTGCAATTTGAATTTGAAGTTTGAAAACCTGCTCGAGGCCGCTTGACCGCGCATGCACTCAGAGCGGCGAGTTCGCCTCTCGTTCTTCAAGTTGAATTTTTTCGCATTTCACTTGCTTAGAAACACCAAGAGGGCCTAGGGTAGACCAAGGAAGGTCGAAATCGACCTTCAGGGTCTGTCCCTGACGTGACCCTGAGATACAAAATTTCGAAAATTTCCAATTTCATCGAACTTGGTGTCTTTTCATAGGTTTTCACTACTGTACAGCTCAAATATAGAGCCAAAATTGCCGAATTACAATCCTGAAACCGGTTCTTGAAGTAATTGTGGTAGCCATTCATCCAGACGTGATGTGCAAAATGGTCAAATTTTGAAATCTTTAATTTATGATATGATTCTTCTGTTTTGTACACACAAAGTTCATATTGAGTGTTAAAAATTAACGATTGTTTTTTAAAAAAAGTTAAAAAAATTTATTTAGAGCAAATAACAATTAAATTACATGTTTAATTTTTTTTATAAAAAGAAAGGAAACAAAAATATTTGGTTTTTAAAAGTAGCTTATTTGCCAGTGCATTTAATAACATTTTTTCATAAGTATTAAGCATAAGATCCTTTATTATCAACACATATTATGAACTTCATGTGTGCAAAATAGATAGAATTAAGAATTTAAAATTTTGACCATTTTGCACATCACGTCTGGATGAATGGCTACCACAATTACTTCAAGAACCGGTTTCAGGATTGTAATTCGGCAATTTTGGCTCTATATTTGAGCTGTACAGTGGTGAAAACCTATGAAAAGACACCAAGTTCGATGAAATTGGAAATTTTCGAAATTTTGTATCTCAGGGTCACGTCAGGGACAGACCCTGAAGGTCGATTTCGACCTTCCTTGGTCTACCCTAGGCCCTCTTGGTGTTTCTAAGCAAGTGAAATGCGAAAAAATTCAACTTGAAGAACGAGAGGCGAACTCGCCGCTCTGAGTGCATGCGCGGTCAAGCGGCCTCGAGCAGGTTTTCAAACTTCAAATTCAAATTGCAGCAAAAGTATCGCGATTGCACCTATGAAACTTGGTGTACTTGTGCATAATTTCACGGGCTACATTTCAGCCCTTAACCCCAAAAAAATCGTAGGGGGCTATCATCCCTTAATTTTGAATTTTCAAAAAAAGGTCGCAAAAGGTGACCTTGACCTTTGACCTGCGAATTTTTTGTAAATGCAAAAGTTGTTCAGGATTAAAAACTAGGTTGGGCAGTGAAAATTTCAACGTGATGCCTCAACGCAGTCAAGAGTTGCAGTTTAGAGTTCATTAACAGAATTCCTTTTTTGGGTATTTTTGAGATACCGAAAAAATAGGGAACGCCCCCATTCCCGAGCTTCAAATTTGGAATTTCACCATCTATTAACAAGTACTTTAAGCAAATATGACTGCCACCTAAAAATTTCAACGCTGAAAAATCGCGTCCAATCGACCTCCAATCTCGCAAATAACTGCTCAGCTATAATTCATCTCTGTAATTTTCTTAACTTACCAGGCTACTTTTGGCTGCTGCTGAAATTTCATTTTGAAAATTAAAAAAAAATGATAATAATTAGAATTGTTTCCGAGGCCCTTCTCTCATCTTTCTTCCGCTCATTCTTCACTGCCGATGGTTGCATCCAGTAAAACTAATTTTCACATCTGGTTCCTGCGCAGGAGTGGAGGAGGGTGGACATCCGCCGCTGGGCTACGGCGACTACTACTTCCGCGACTCATTTGAGATGAACGCGCCTGAGATGGAGGTGAAGAGCAGCCGCGGCGCCGGACTGGTGGCCAACCGCGAGGGCCTGGCGCTGCAGCCGCACCAGGGGGTGGTGCCGGCGGGGGAGACCGGCGTCACCTCAGGGGGCCGCCCCTTCAACCTGGTACGCGTGTTTGTGCCGTCGTTCTTGCTTGTGGCGCTCGCGCTGACTCTCGTGCTGGTGCTGGTGCTTGAGACGGACTCGGAGTTCTTCGGAGGTCTGCGCGGCCTCCCCGAGATCGTCATCTTGCGCCAGGAGTACTACGAGCCGGCCAAGCAGTACTTCCGCCAGAAGCTGGCCGCCGTCGTTTAATGGCCGCCAACCGCAAAATGCAACGAACCAAAAAGCTGTTGGACAACCGAAACTGCTGCTTTTATTGTCAGTCAACATCCACGCCAGTGAACCCCTTTTTCAGAGCATTCCTAGCATCTTGAGAACTAGCTTGAAAACGCAGTTCAAGTTTTAAACTATAGATTTGTGCATTCCTCATGCCAGTTAAACTATGAGAAGGTAAAAAAATTTCTTTATTACAATTTGATGCTTTAATAGCTAATGAGTTGCTTGATAGACATTCGCGATTAGAAAATTATTCGTGATCATTCCAGTCAGGGCAAATTGAATTTAAAAATGTAATAGGTTGCATACATGTAGAAATCTTCCACTGAATCAAATAAGAAACATAGCCACGCAGTTCAATATTTTGCCAATTGTGAACCGCAAATACATTTGCAAGGAACGACCACTGTAAAAATTAAACCAGTTTATCTCATTTTTCTCCAACGAAATTACTGCGTTTGGTATATTATCAAAGCTAACGAGGTTTGATAATTTTTCAAGTGTGATGATTGAAAATCGCAGTTATTAAGGAAAAATCAAAGCGATTAATCAAATCTATTTAAATTCGAAAATTGCCAACCTACTTCTATCCTGATCATGAACAAAATCGTCTGCACAATAATATTTTTACTATTTGTACACTCCACTCAAATTTAAAACAAGACTTTGAATTGTGACCATGCGTTGCCAGAAAACGTTATAATATATTTTGCTCTTTTGGTATTTTCAACACTTTCTGTTGAGCCAGCGCTTGTTGCATTTTGTGTGGCGACCATTAAAAGTGCCTCCTTTCGCCGGGGTGTCAGCTGCTCTTAATTTTGTCTCCATCTCGCCAGTTGTGTACATAACTATCGTAAGTGCGTGCGCGTTTCTCCTTTGCTCTCTGAGTATAACATAATTTTTTCCCTATCTATTTTTCCATGCGCTAAAATTCAGACTTTTCGACTATTTTACGAGGGAGAAACAAAGCACCAGTGAGAGAAAATTCCGCATTATTTTTTAGTTTATTTTTACCTCTTAACTTAAGCACTCTGATCACTCGATTGATTTGACTTTGGGCAAGCTTTAATTAGTTTTAAATATTTTTACTTTCAACCTTTTGATAGATTTTTGTAAATAAAAACGAGGATCGGTTGCACGAAAATACACAATATTGTAGATTTTCACCAAGAGGCTGGTACGGTTGTTGAAGGCCAAAAATTGTATTCGAGCTCAGCCAGTGACATTTCTTGTACGAACATTCCGCTTTATTTATTGCTATCAAGTACCTGAAACGGGAAATAATATTTTTAAAGCTTGTGAAATTGTTTCGGCCCAGTTTTCATCCTCAGCATCACTAGATTCTAGTCTTCATCTTATTACCCATCCAAATTTCTATTGTAAAATTGTATCTTCTGTTTCAATAATTTTTATCTTTTGTTTGTTTATTTTGTGAGTTTAGCGCTGTGACTGGTTTTGGAAAAGTTGAATTTATATTCTAATAATTTTGTTTTTCAATGTGTTGCCTGTGTGAGTTGTGTGTAAACAAAATCACCATAAACGTGTATGGACTATGGAGCCTGTCTTTTGCGATTTGCTGAATTATTTTGACTGGAGCTCTCGGAAAACGCATTCGAATCAAATCTCTTGATGGACCAGAAACGATGTATCAAAAGTCAGGGGCTCTTCCCCCGCTGGAAATACTCTTTTCAAATTCTCTTTTGGTAGCCAGAGCTTATTATAGCAGCAGCAATATGAGATTTGTAGGTTAAATGAAAATATATGAAAAGAATGCGCGCAATAACGATTGGTTTTTACGTGCATTTCCTATGGAATACATAATTAAATGCATTTTTGATTGATTTTCTCTCCTACCACCTTATAATTAAGAAAATGGCGTTGTCAATTAAAATCCATCTTTTAGCAATACAGGCCAAATGTACGAATTAGGAAAGTCTTGTTTGAAAGAAGAGGTGCTTTTTAAAAGATGTGAGAGAACATGACATCACTGGAAATAAAATTAACAAACTTTTACAGCTTATGAGTTGGTTTCAATTCTTCAGACCTTTCAATAAACAATTCATTGCTCATGCATGCATTTCAAAGAGCCCAACATCTCAAAATTTAATTTAATTCTAGAATGATTGTGACAAGCATTCACGGATAGAAAATATTTGCTATAATTGGCAACAAACAATACTGCTCTAAATGAGTTTTAAGAACGTTCGTCTGACAATGAGAGGTTAAATAAGAGGTTTGAGTAAGACACATTGATTTGATTGCTTACCAAGTAGAAGATTTTATCCGCAGGAGCACGTACACAAATCAAGCTTAAAGTTCAAGTAAAATTAAGTCTAGACTTTCCGCTTCTGGGTGCTGATATAGAGAACATTGTTGCCTCTGATGAAGGCGTCGCCGTACTTGTTCTTCAGCTGTCCATTTACGTACTCCTCCGTCTGTTCCAAGGCGATGTTCAGGTAGCCATCCAAGCAAGCCAAAACTCCTAAAATAACACATTGAAAAATAATTTAGTTCAGTGTGATTTTGAGAGGATGCACAGTTCCCGCTCACTTATACACACTTCTCGTTTTATCTCCAGTTATTAGGAGAGCCTTCGGCCGAGATTTAAGAGTCTTTCATGAATATAATTATGATACATTAAGTTCTTACTCCAACGTTAAATGAAACGTGAATTAAAATAGTACATATGATGTTAAAGTATATGTATATAATATTAAAATACAATAATATTATCTATACATAAGAGCGTGCCTATATGGAAAAGCTACAGTTTTCGCCGCCGAGTTACAGTTTTCGCCACCCCTACTTTAACATGGGATTCTCATAAGAACTGGCGAGATGTGTAACGCGGCAGAAACTGTAACTTTACCATATACAAAAATATTACATATCCTGGACCTGGAGTCTTAATAATGTGCCTCACCCCATAGATAATTACATACATACTCGCATGCAGGTCTTTTTGGAATGCATGATATGTATGTATTTAATAATTTCCCAAACGATTAAATTGGGAAGGGGTAATTTACAGGGTGATTGAACACTAACAAAAAATATGAATGTATAAGAAATTTTTAGAAAACATAAAATTTCCTTTAAATTTCACTATTTTTTACCTCGATAATCCACACCGCTGTTTAGCTTGACGACCACAGGTCTGCCATGAATCTGTTGGATAAACTGAGCAAGAGCTTCTTTCCTATTCATTTTTCAATTTGTTTTTATGAACAAGAAACTAATCTGCAGTTTGTAACAGAAGCGATATCAATCGAAACACTAGGTCCAAAGATTTTCTACCGGCTCGAATGTTTTGATTGCTGTGCTGTTAGTGTTTGTTTTCCTGATGTTTTGACCATGTATATCCAGAGAGCGCGCATGTCGCAGCCTGCTGTGGGGTAGAGAAAATTTTTAAAGCAAAGGGCGCGTGGGGATTTTCTTGCCACTTTCTATTTCCTACAATTTGATGGTTTGTGTGCTTACACCTAGTATTTTTTTTGTACATATTTTTACAATCATAGTTATAATGACGATATACCATCCCCATCATATTTGTTAATTTTAATTGGAAACCATAATTAAAAATGGTTCTCACTAGAGTATAATGTGACTGTGTAATATTTCGCATTATAAATTATTTTGTTAGGAAAAATTACAGTTTCCACCGGGATACACTTCTCACCAGTTCTTATGAGAATTTACATTTTTATAAAAGAATAGGTGGCGAAAGCTTAAAGTCACGGCGAAAAGTGTTATTTTTCCCATAAATTATCTCAATTATATAATCTAGCTCCGAAAATTAAAAAATATACCAGGTTAGGATAGAGGAGGTGACATAGATAGATCTTTAAACCTTTCCTTAAATCTCCTCTTATCCCAATAATTATTATTAAATTGCCAACAAAGGGTCACAAGAATTGTGATCTATAATTGTCACAAACTTGATAATTTGTTTGTTTAGAGAATTTTTAAACATCTCACGAAATCCATAGGAATTTCTGTTTCGCTCACTGATGTTTTCGAATGCATCTAAAAACGTAAACCGTCTCTTAGCAGCACGGGGCTCGGTGAGACTTCATTTTAAATCATTATTCTGCAAATTTATACTCTAAATTTTCTAGCTTCGATGCTCTCCAAGCCCAAGGTGGGTTAACAAAATCCACCGTGGACCCGAGTAGGACAATTTAATATAGCTCATCGAATAGTTTTTCTAATTAAACACTTCCAGGCCGTCGAAAAAGTCCGTGTCTGGTGTAGGCTTTGCTCTGGCTGGAGCAACCGTTGCCAGCGCCGCCCTTTACGCTCGCTCGGGCAAAACTCTATTCAGTCTGCCGTTCATCGGTATTTTGTTCGAGGAGAAGGAAAACCAAGACACGGAAGAATACGTCCACTTACCGGTGGAAGAGGTGAAAAAGTCAGTCGTGGAAGAGATTCTCGAGATGCGTCCGGTCGAGCGATTCGAAGCGGCCAACAAACTGCTCACAGAGTTGACCACCAACTTGGGTTTGAGTGTTTTTGCCGCTGTGTCGCTAAACAGTTTGGCCGCGAAGTCGATCAGAGGTAAAAACAGGCTTTACTGGCAGTTGTTAAAAAATATATTTCATCACCTGTGATTTTTCATAATTATTTTAGGTTTGGAATAATTTTTTTAATAATGGTTTCGCGGTCTCTGTTTTTTACTGAACAAATTAAATATCCAGAAATAAGTACATAGTAAAAATGAAATCTTTCACCTGTAATAGAGATTAATAAATAATTTCTACATAAACAGCGTTGGAAGACGACATGTCAATTTTCGCCAAAGACCTCAGCAACAGCACCTCTCACGACTCTGGCAGTGACGAAGCTGTGCTACGCCTGCTCATAAGCGACAAGGAACTGCAACTGACTCTGATCAAGGCTCAGAAAACCACGTTGGAGGCCAAGTAATGCTTAATATCAAACGAACCCTTTTTAGAGTGGATTTATTGAAATGCGCAGGGATCGTTTGGAGGCCCTGGAGGGCATTCTTCGCGAGCTGTGTTGCTCCAAGATCCCCCTGTCTGAGGAGGTAATCGAAAAGGCAGAAAACGGACTGAGCGAGGCGCGAACGGAGCTGAAGGAAGCTGAGGATTTCCTGGACCTTTCGATCAAAAGCACTGGCCCGCCAGAGGCACTGCTCAGCCGCGTCATCCGTTTGACCACCGACATGGAGGCAATTAAACTGCAGATTCCCTCTACTTGTTATTATTATTTTTTTTTTTAATTTGCCACAGGAGGACCTGGGTTTCTCGTTATCCGGCCTGTGCAGCACCGAGACCAGGGAACTGTACAACCGCGCTTTGGCTCTGCATTTGGAACAGACGCGACGCAGCACCGAGAGGCAGATGGTGGGTTATGCAACCGGCCCGACTGGTGTGTTAATGGCGGCTGCATATGTTTCAGGATGAGTTGGGCAGACGATCAAGCGAGCTGAGACAATTTGTTGGCGAGGGAGGCGAGAGGCGCCGGTTGGACGCACTTCTCAACAGCAAAGAGGAAGAGTTGCGCCGGAGCGTCCAAGAGCAGAACCACTTCCAAGTATTCTATTAAAAATAAAAATTGTTCAAAATTCAATTTGCTATCCTCGCAGTTAAACCAGCTGAAGAAAAAGCTGGAGCACCAGATCTTAGAGGAGAAGCAGGCCAGTATAAAGGGGGCCGCGCTGAAACATGAGTCCGTTCTCAGAGCCAGGAGTTTCACGTTTGACAGGGAGGTGAAGGATAAGGTGAAAAAAGCCAAGGAAGACCTTGATAAGTGGAAGCTGGAAATCAGTCAAGATCTCGCGGAGTTGGGTCCAAATATGAAAAGTATTGCAAACATTTTTAATCTAAAATTCAAAATTTGTATTTTTCACAAAATCGTATTGAAATCAGGAAAATTTATCTGAATTGTAAAATGAGACAAATTTAATGTCTGTGGTTATCTCATCACTCCTGTAAATGGAAATCGAAGTGAAGCCTTTCGCGGTGTTTTTTAAATTCGAAAATTTAGATTCAATTTATTTTAAAGGTGTAATAGGAAAATAAAATCTATAAAGTAAATTAGATTTTTCCTGGAAAAAATCTCATTTTATCTTGAGATTTTAATTTCCTTTTAAATATTGTGAAACCAGCCTATTCTTATATTGCTATTATTCTATATGCTACCTGCCATCTCATGTGGTAGAATCTGTCGCAAAATTTGTGTATGAATGTGAACCTATTTTTTTTAATTTTCCTTACGGAAATAACAACCGTTTAATATCAGTAATAATTTTAAATTTAATTACTCGATTAAGTAGGATTTGTAAATTTAACCGGAAAAAATTAATCAGGGCACGAGTTGAACTTGAAGAAGCTGAGCGACGCATTCACCTTCGCCAACGCTTGCTTCCGACTTGAGTCGGCACTGACGAGCGACCCGTTCCCACAGCTCGACTGGAAGCACCAGGTCCAGCCCATCAAGCACCACTTACAGCAGATGAGCGACAACGCCGAGGGCAAACGCGACTTTGTGCGCGCCGTCATCGACAGTGTGCCAGTGGCGGCCATCAACCGCGGCGTGTACACGCAGAACGCGCTGCGGCAGCGCTTCTTTGAGATGGAGCCGACCGCGCGCAAGGTGTCGCTGCTCAAGAAGAGAGACCACAACTCAACCATCCTCTATCTCATGTCCTACTTGCGCTCAATTCTGCTCGTGCGGCCCGTCGGCTGCATTTCCAACCTCGAGAAGACCAACCAGCCAGTCCAGATCGGCGACCTGACCAACGAAGAACTGCTTGATAGGGCTAGGTAAGCTATGCAATATCTCCCGCCCAGAAATTTTTCGCCCAAGAATATTCCCGGAATATACCAACTTTTACCGGGAACATTCTGAAAGAATATTTTTGTCATATGAGAATGTCACGCCTTTATTTCGCCCTGGCACATTCCTGCGAATATTCCGTCAAGAATATTTTGGGAATATTTCTGGAATATTCTTGGTGGGATTTTCAACATATCATCAAGTTAATATATTTTCAATTGTTTTTATAATGGCTTTTCCCACTAGGAAAACAAAAGAGGAATGGGATGATTTAAAATTGTAAAATAATGATGACTATGATAATCAATCATTAATTTCTTGAACGCTATAAGCGTGCAACACAAATTCTATAATTTCCATTATGATTAAATAATTGATATTTTTATATTTTTAAGCCACTCTTTCCTCGTTTGTTCACCTGTGAGTATTCATTTGAAAATTTATACAATAAAATTGTACATACCTTCTCAATAGGTTTCTTCTGTTCATTTTTTCAGATAATATTATTGTCATTTGTAAGAAGTATATTGTTTTGAAAACTTCAAGCTTTGTAACTGCAAAAAAGTTTTTGGAACCGAGCAAATTTAACATTTGGATTTTCAGGGTGGGCATAGTGGGAAACAGTGCCTGAAAAGTGAAAGGGCCCCCAGGTCCAACGGCTGTTGACCAATTATAGGTTAGTTATATCAACCAGTTGCACATAACTAAAAAGATCAGAATTCTCTCGGGACTTTCTGGCTATTCTAATCTCTTGTCTGAAGCTGCACTGGATGAGTTGACTTGGATAAATAGGCATAATTGCAAGTGATTGGGAAAGATCCAACCAAAAATTTTGCAATAATCAAATTGTCTATAATAAATAATAATTCTAAGCAAATCAAACGGTAGCGCGATTTTCTGTTCCTGGGTGCGTTCAAGTTAAATAAATTTATAATTTTAAATTTTAACTCAACATGCATGTTAAATTAATAGCTTACGTGAGGAATTATTTATAATATTTGAAATCCAATATTGCCTGCCAGGTACTTCATGGAACTAGGCGACCTGAGGCAGGCTGCATCCTACGTCAACATGCTGCAAGGAGTGGCGCAGCACGTGAGCAGTGGCTGGGCTGAGGAAGTGGTTTTGCACCTGACAGTGTCGCAGGCGGCGCACGCCCTCTCAGCAATTGCAGCCACGATCATGAACCAGTACAACCAGGGGGTGAAAACTGACGTGGATTAAATGCAATCTGTTTGGACTGAAAGCGTGGCGGATTTTAATTAATATAAATTTATTAATAGCCTATGCGGTATGACATCTGAAATCACCTCAAGTGCATTTGAATATTCCTCTCATGGATGTTAAAATTACAACTGATACCTGTACATTTAACGCTTTGTCTTGATTTTTATTTTATAATGAAAAGGCTTTTAAGCGAAGGACAAGTCCATATCCTCCGACAGGATTTGCGACCGAAACAATGAAATTTAGCTTGAAAGAAATTAGCTTCGGAATCAGCGTTCAGAATATCAGAACGGCTGGAAGCGCGGAAAACATAATTCACTCCTAAAACATATCTTTTTTGTGTCATCTTCTCTCCGCTCAACCAAGGGTAAAAAGTAGCAGTAGCGATACAATAGCGGGTCATCATGTCATTCTCAATCACAAGAACAGGCTGCAGTGTTTTTTGTTTGTTTTGTAACGTATATCGATGGAGAAGATGGAGAAATGATTGAACGAACGACCACTGGCTCAGTCACGAATCGCAGTTAACTTAAATGTGTGTTTTGTGTCCGCATCACTGGCACAGCGGCCACGACCCTTGCGGCTAGGCCATCTTGTTGGCCACCACCTGGTGCAGGCTGCCCAGCTGGCCGGTCCACTTGTCCAGCGCGGAGTACCTGTCAGCGCCCAGCGACTGCCTGTCCAGCTCCAGCACTTGGTTAACCTGGTCAATTCTTCCTCTAATCACACTGAAACACAGCGAAATTATCAAAGTTAGTCTCTTCAGTTCAGTGGCAACTAGCTGCTCATTTTTCATCCAGCCTAAACATGCCATATTTTTAATACAGTATCGAATTACGACGTTAAAAACAAATTACATAATAAGTTATTTCATAAAATGACTTCTTATGTTTTTCACAATAAGTATTTCTAAATCTTTTTCCCAATTTGTTATTCTACTAAAAAAATGAATTTTAAACATACTTGTCCAGAATGCATGAAACTAGGAGACTTTCGACCTCATTGGCATCAATGTTCAGCTCTTTCGAGATGAACGGGATGTGTATTCTAGTGTAAGGCTTGATGAGCTTGATCAGCACCTGAGTTCTGATGTTCCTCAAGAGATCTGTGTCAAAATAAATCAATTCAGAGCTCCATCTTGGAATAATGCGTTGAAATTAACCTTCAATGTGCTCCCGAATGAAGGGATCATACATAATATTTTTGCGATTCTCCTTGAGGATCTTCTCAAATTCATTGATGTCATTGTTTTGGTAGGCTGACACAAGGTTCGTCATCGCTAGGATTTCGGGGTCATTCTTGTAGGGTTTCGCTTCTTGCGAGTCAAACGGGTTGATGCCTGACTTCATTAACCTGCACGCCATTCATTCATTCATTGATTAAGAGAATGACGGTAAAACAAAGGATCATACATATTCGCAAGCACTAAGTATTTGAGGCAAGTCGTTCGTCTCGGGCTTCCTGACTCATCGTAATTCTTAAAAGCCTCAAAGAAGTCCGTATGCGCTTTCTCAAACTCTCCTTCTCTCAGGTGCATCTTTCCTCCGCACTCTGCATTTGCCAAAAAATATTGAAAACAATTTAAGACAACTGATGAATTATACCTCTAATGACGCCCATAATTAGGGGGTGAGGGATGGCCGATTTGATGTGCAGTGACTGCTCGTACAAAGTTTTGAGCTTCTTATTATTCTTCTGAGCTGTGTACATTTGAATCTCAAGGGCGTAAATTTCCAACAGCTGGGTGCCCTTTTTCAGGTCATCCTCTCCGTCGTCAGTCTGGATACAGAGTTGGTCTCAGATAACGCACATTTTAAGGTCCAAACAATTGTTACCTGGCATGATTGGTGAAGTTGCTTTAGAATCTTGGCTAGCTTTGTGTAGTCCTCCCTATCAAAATACAATTTCCCCAATTTAGTGTTTGTCTTAAACCATAATCTATCATTCTTGGCATCTTTCAATGCTTCTAGGGTGGTTTCATAAAAGTCCTGCAGCAATTCCATCTATTTAAAGAGCATTAGTATTTTGCAGATAATTAATTTCGCATCAACTTGTACATTTTTTGAAGTTGAGATGTAGTCCAGAATTGAATTGATTGATTTCTCGCTGTGATTTCTGGTTACCGCGCTCTTGATGTACGTCAACAACTGCTTGTATCTAACCATCATCTCTTTGTAGTTACTCTAAAGCGGTAAAACGTGAACATTTTCGTCAGAGACAAAAAAAATGATCAGTACCAGCTTGAAATTAATTTTGATCATCTGCTTGAGTGCCTTGAAACCCCATTCTCCCTTTTCGCCACCCTCTAGATCCAAAACCTTTTGGAAGGAAGCAAGTGCCGAGTTGGGATTATCTTCCTTCAGTGATTTCGAATTGTAGTATTGGTTCTCCAAGTCCACGTCAGGCTCAGAGTTGCTGTCCTCTGAATACTCCTGAAATGATCGAACAGAAAATCAATTCCATCCCGTGAAATTATTCACATGTCAGAGAAGCAGGAGCGACAAATATCTAAAAATATTGTCGTGCTGAATTGCTAATTACCGACGAACAAAGATAACGTTCATAATGACTTTGACAGCCATGCGGACAAACAGTCAGCATGTTTACACGAGGTTGTTTTTAATCGTAAATTTGGAGTGGTAAATAAGCAACAAAAATTATTCCCACGTTGATCAAATGGATTGTTGGCAAGAGGAAGGTCAGGGAATAACAATTTCGGGCAAGGGGCAACGTACCAATCCGTAATCTTCCTCGTCTTCGCACATGAAATCTTCTTCGGCGTCAGACATCTTGGACGTTGACTTCTCAGCTGCCGGTGAATTTCAACGAAAAATCAGGCGACAAACAAGCATAGCACGAAGTATGCTTGTCAAGTGCAAGCAATCGCCTCCGGTAAATTTACCGCACGCAGGTTCCGCGATAAATATTGCACAACTGCGTTAATTGTTCTCCAATTTTTCACCTCGATTGGATACCTGCATCAAGCGCGGAGTTTACTTGACGCTTCACGATCGTCACTTCTTTTCATTCCACACTACTTCCACACCGCTCGCCGGCCGGTGGCGCTGATATTCAAAAATAATTTTAGAAAAATGCTCATCACACGTGGAGACAGAATTTCGTCAGAATCCATTCCCACTGATCACTTTGATTTTAACCATCATCTCGAAATTTTTGGTTTGCAACCTCCTGATTTATTTATAAATTAAGAAAAATTTGCATTCGCGCGGTCAATGTTTAAAACATGAATAAGACAATGACGCAAAGGCGCACACACTTAGCACGTGGCGGCAAATTCAAATTCGCTCCAGAAAACGGGAAAGGAGCGGAGGCCATTTTGTGGGTGCTCTAGCTCGCTGTCGCTGTCCTGTTAAATTCGCCGAATCCGAGCGCGCAGAGGTGTCGACCCTTCTGCTTAACAGGTAATTCGACCGAGCATCCTTCGGGGCAAGCATTCGACACCGATCGGCAGTGTCCGAGATGCCGTAACGCGATAAACGCGACACACGCAGCGTGCCTGCCTGTTCGGCAGCTGCATGGGCCGACTCACGGCCGAATCGGCTGCGTGACCCCCGTTTGGCACCTCTACGACCACCGAACACACGCGACTCGAGCAGCCGAGCCCCGACAGCGCCGTATCATCTTATTGATAAGCCGAATCGGCCGACAGGAGCGTTTCCTTGACACACATTCGCTCGATTTGGCGTCAATATTTTGCATTCCTGTGCGCGTTAAATTTCACTCTTCTCGTTGGCTCTCTGCCAGGCGCCGAAATTTCGGCCGCGAGGAGCTGACATTGCGCTGAATCGGCATTATTTTGTGATCGGGGCTGAACTCTCATTTTTTCTGACACGATCACTTCCTCCTTCGGCGTTCGCATTTCCGCGACCAGCTTACTTAGTGTGCATGTAACCAACCTAATTATGCATCTCGGCAGGGAGTTGCACTTAGCTCGCAACCGTGCCTCGGACAACGAGGGCAATCCGCGTTCGATTTTGCGCCTGTCACTTTTCCTTTTCTCGGTGTCATTTTTCCGCTGACCTGCGTGACGCACGTTTTAGAGTTTAAATGCCCACGCACGCGACGCATCAGCATTAGGACCAAACACAGCTGCACTCAGGCGATGGTTACAAGACAAGTTTAGTATCAGTGTAACATGTTCGTAGCGTTTCACGCACTTTTTATTTGCGTCAAAAGCCAATAACGGCTTGGAAGGTCAAGGTCATTCACGTGCACTATCTGTTAGTTTGTCGGGGCTGTTAATGAAATAATAGCTAACTCGTTTTTAAAGTGCCTCCAGTGTGTTTGTGTCATTTCACCGCCCAGCGTAATATTTTTGTTTTAAATAATATTATCAGTCCTACAAGGAAGGAAAAAATAATTTATCTCGCTGCTCAAAGTAGGCAATATTTTTCCGTGTTACTGAAGTAGCCGTTGTTTTTTGGTTCAGCCGAAAATGCGGAGGAAAAAGTGTATTGATTGGCCCTCGTGACCTCGAGAGGGAGATAATGAGTGCGGATGCACAGTCAGCACACAAGTAGGCAAAGCAGGTGACGAGAATTGTGCAAAGACGATTCTTTCTGCTGAAACCCAAACCGGCGGCCTCTCCACCCGTCGTGTAGTGTCACTTTTCATTCATTCACCAGAGCGAGCCCGACCAACACGGCCATCGAGCTAAATAACACCGCTGTCAACATTTTGTTTCGTCGAGTAGTGTGTAGTGACCGTGTGTGCTCTCTCTGCCGGCAGATTTTGATCAGAAATGGCGCTTAAGCGGATCAACAAGGAGCTGCAGGACCTGGGCAGAGACCCTCCGGCCCAATGCTCAGCAGGCCCCGTCGGCGATGACCTCTTCCACTGGCAAGCCACCATCATGGGCCCCCCAGACAGCCCCTACCAGGGAGGCGTCTTTTTCCTCACCATCCACTTCCCCACAGACTACCCCTTCAAGCCGCCAAAGGTGGCCTTCACCACTAGGTAAACCCTTCGCATGTTATTTTCTCTAATTGTGTGTTTGCCCAAGAAGGGTTGCCAGATGGTGACAATATGTTTCAATTTCGCTCAGTTATTCCGTAAATTCAACTAGGGAAAGTCAATCTTTTCATTGTTATATTTAAGTTTGTCAGAAGATTTTATTTTGAAATAAAAGAGATAGTAAAAGAAATCATTTGAACTAGTTGTAACGCAAGGAAGCACTTAATCTATATGGTTAGACCTCTTTCCATCTAATCGACCAGCAAAGAGAAGGGGAAATTTAACAATTTCTGTGTAATTCTTAATTATTTTGTTGTTAGTTGTGAGATTAGCCGGTTACGGAAAGTCTTCGGAGCGTCTGGCAACTCCTCAGAATTTCCCAATCCGCAAAGTCTCCTGATATGAGTCATAGCCGTCGGTTTATCTGATTTATCTATATTTTTGTGCTCTCTGGCAAACACGCGTGCCAGTAGAAAACTTCTGGAAATATCAACTGCCCTTGCTTACATGACTTAATTTTGTCAGCCTTAAAATTAAACGTTTCTGTCCCACCAAAACATAAAATCATAAGGGCAAACTGCTGTTTTGTCATAGAAATGACAGAAATTTCCACACTGAAATGCCCTTACCACGCACCAATGAAACTTTTAAATTGAAACAACACGTGTTTCGCCCCGCCCCCACACAATATTAAATTAAATTCATCTGTGGTAAGGATGGTATATTTGAATCGACTTTCCAAAAGCTTAATTGTTGGATCCGATTGCTGTTCATTTGACTGTTTCGTATAATTAAGAAAGAAAATTGAAGAAAATTCTCTAATTGAGTATATAACTAGGATTCCAATCCTTTGACGTGCCCTGTGTCTACTATCCTTAATCTATGGCAGCAGATAAAAATAATTTGTGTTGTTGGCTTAAGCAAGCGTACCTTTCAGTTAAAATAGATTAGTGAATAATATTCTAAAAAATACTTTTTACTTTAATCTCAAATATATAGCGCTGGAAGTTAGAAAGGGTTAAAAATTTACCCAGGCTGCATTTTAAATTGGCAATTTTTGTCCGATCATTGTGAAATTAAGCATGCAGACTCTCGTTGACAAGACAAATATATCAATGTCATTATTTTTTAATATTTATTCTTTCTTGATTTTTTTGCGACCGGATTGAAATATTTAAAAATTCATAGTATTTTAAAAAGTGTCAAGTAATATTTAACCAGCTGAAAGAAAATAAATTACGCTAAATTCATTTTTTATTTCACAATCAATTTTATTTTTACGTACAAAATTTGGCAAAATTAATCAGCTTTTGGAATATATTTGTTTTCATGTAAAAAAATTATCATGTTAAATATAAGTCAGTGAACTCTGTAGAAATTAAGTGTTTTTTCAAAGAGTTGAAAACAACCCACTAGTAATAGATCTCGTCAAGGGGAATTTATATATACTAATCATCACCATGATAGAAGAATGTTATTATTGAATATTTATTTTGAAGTTTTTCAAAAAAAAAAAAAAAAAAAAATCCAGCCCGTAACTAAAAATAATATTAGCAAGAGAGTTTTGTATTACATCACGAAAGTATACTCGTTTGATGCGAAAAAAAGGATCGCCATATTTACTTGTTAGCTCAACTAACTCAAAGATTATTTAATTTAAGGGTTTGGTTTTAAGGTATTATCTTTTTATCTTGGAAGTCAACGATTTAGTCACCATCTATAATTTTATTTTTTAGCCATGTTGTCCCCTGTTGATGTGGCATTCACATTTAATTAGTCAAATCTAGTTTAAAATAATGTCTCCTTTTAGTAAAAAAATGGTTAATTTTGCATAAAATTAATCAAACCGGTGTTAGGTGACCAGTTAATTTTATTCTCAAATGAAACCCTAATCTACCATGTTTCTAATTGCCTATGCCGTTTGTTGCAGAATCTATCATCCAAACATCAACAGCAACGGCAGTATCTGCCTGGACATCTTGCGGTCGCAATGGTCGCCAGCGTTGACCATTAGCAAGGTGCTGCTGTCCATTTGCTCGCTGCTGTGCGACCCCAACCCCGACGACCCCCTCGTGCCCGAGATCGCCCGGATATACAAAATGGATCGCGAAAAGTACAGTGAACTGGCCCGCGAATGGACTCGCAAGTACGCCATGTGATCCCCCTCCTCTGCACGGCCGGACGCTTTCTTATTTCCTCATGCTCCTTACCACCGCTCGGTCCAGCCCGCAAACTGACTTGGCCGGCTGCGTCTTTGCCACGTCGAAATCGGACCTTAGACCCCACAAAACCCGCACCCACACCGCCTGCGGCGGCCAAAGCTGACGACTGGGGCAGCCTCTGGTCTTAGGGGGCTTTGGCCGCCGCTTTTAACTTATTCTTTATTTTTTTTATATGATGAGAAGCAACCTGGTCCCTGTAAATTACAATCGTGCTCATGAAATCGCGGTCCGATTTCCATTTGCCAAGGACGGCCGGAGCCTGAGTTTTTTCGGTCCTGAGTTCGGTGTGTCTCGTTTTTCCTCCACCCAAAGGCGGCAAAAATGTAATACGGAAAATAAAAAAATCAGATCGGCCCTCGTCCGGTCATGAAGGCCTCATAATGAAAATTTAAATTTCACACAAACACCAGTCTTGATTTTGTGCATTTTAAGTCAAAATCCGATAAAAGAGAAAAACCTGAAATCTTAACTAGCCTTATTTCGTCTCTGATGCTAACAAACGCTTCCGCCTACAAACGACTTTTTCCAACTCCGCAATTTAAAATTATTAAGTTCAGCTTGCAAGAAAAATTCAACAAATACATCGTGAAACCAGAAACTTTGTGAAAAGCCTCACTTGTAGACATCAAGGAATTATGAATGAGGATGATTAAATAAATTTGAGTTTTAAGTTAAAATTTGGTTTATTATCATCGACCGTCCCTCTCTCCACACTTATGTTTAAGATTTTTTAAAGGTTTGGAATTAGTATGGTGGTGGCTGGTGGTAGGGATTGTGCGGCTGCTGCTGCTGCTGTCCCATCTGGCCCTGAGGCATCTGCCGCTGCAACTGCGCCATCAGTGTAGGATTTTGTTGTTGCTGCTGCTGCGCCTGGCCTTGGCCCTGCTGCAATTCGTGAACAAACATGAAATTTGCGAAACCAAAGCAGGCGTAGTCATGCGCTTACCATGGACATCATTTGCTGGCGCATTCGCTGCTGCTGCTGTTGTTGCTGCTGCTGCTGCTGCTGGAACTGGTTTGGCATCTGCATGCCCCGATTGTATCCCTGCTGGGCCCCTTGGGCCTGCATTTGGGGCTGGGCCTGACCCATGGGGCCCATCGTGTTCATGGTCACGTTTGGGGCCTGCTGCTGCTTTGTAGAAGTAAGAGTTTAGATTTATATTGCTAACAAGGAAACTTAAGATTCGACGTTAAAGTTGTTGGCGAAACCATTGCATTCGTGAAGCCTCTCCTAATATGAAACTCTTACAGTGATGGAAAATTTTCTAGTCGACAATTTCAGCATTTTGGAGTTTAAAAAAAATTACCCAAGATTTCAAAATTGATTTAAAAATACAGTTAAGCTGAAATAATATTTATGGTTTGTAAGACAATGTTCAATGAGACATATCGATCAGTGGGTCATATTTTAAATCTGGAAAAAATTAAGATTTCCCACAAGGGTTAGTTTCTGGCTATGTAAATTTTTTATGGTTATTTGTAGAGAAAAAAAACTTTACACTGAAAACTGAAATTTTCTATTTTTACATGCCAACAAATTTTCTTGCATCATTTATATACCCTAAAAATGTGTTAATTTAAAATGTGACAGTTTATTGATTTGATTTTTTTTATAATTTTTAGATCGACAAAAATGGTGTTACATGACCTGGCGGTCAGCTCAGAAATTTTTGAAACATTATCTCAAACCCATAATGAGCCATTAGCCAATTTCCCGGCAAAAGTCTAAAATGTAGGGACTTCTCTGGAAAATCGAAAATGAGCCATTGATGGATTTGTCTGGTCAAGTAGAATCTACCTAAAAATATCACGGTTGAATGAGAGCTGGTTTTACAATTTGATTTTTAATATATCTGAGGTTAAATCCCAAAATAATTTTAAATCTTTGGAAAAACAAAAACTTGCAAACTGCAAACTCCGTCGAATAAGAAAATTTCCCCTGGTGAAACTTCTTCAATTATTTGGCCAAATAATACCAAAACGTCAAATCCTAACAATTTCCTTGTAAGATTATTTTCAATTTCAATTTTTTCAAACTCGAGGTAATTTTCAACACGGAGCATGGATATTAATGTTGCGTTAAGTTGTTTTTATCTGATTATTTTTAATATAATTTCAAGGGCATTGCGAGAATTCTGGGAAATTTTTAAAACTGCTTAACAGCTGTTCATAAGGTATGTTTTGTAATACATAGTTATCAATCTGGTCTTTATTTCAATCTAGTTTATTAAATTGAATTCATGTTTCTTGAGTGAAACATGACATTTTTGTAATAAATCGTTGCAATGAGTTAAAAATGAATTTACGAAATTTATCCAATGTAAAACTTTCACCAAAATGCTCGTATGACCTTTAAGGTCGTTTAATTTTTGCAGATCAAGTGTGCCATACCTGCATGTAGGGTTGCTGGGGTCTAACAGGGCCCATGGGCCGCTGCTGTTGCTGCTGCTGCTGCTGTTGTTGCTGCTGCTGCATGTACAGCTGCTCCTGCTGCTGCCGCGCCAACTGCTGTTGCTGTTGTTGCTGCTGTTGGTAGTTCTGGGGCTGCTGGGCTGCCTGGGGTCCAAAGCCCCCACCGCCCATCACTTGGCCCTGGCCCATGGCCTGCTGTTGGCCATAATAGGCACCCTGGGCCATACCTTGAAAAAGATCAGGTGTCAAGATATATTCTCACTAGGAATCGCCCCTGGGTTCATTTTTTTTGTGTGTTGGCAATTTCATGAGCGAAGGGGGCGAAGAAAGCCAAGCATAACCCCTAAGACCTTTTCATTCTTGGTCAAGGCAGAATTTTTAGTGCAGTTTATTATGTTGCCATGCCAAGAGGCGGAATGATAGCAAAACAGGCGGGCTTGTCTCACCTTGTGGTGGCATGTTAGGAGGGTATCCCTGGTTCATGTTCTGAGGCTGTTGTTGCTGATTGGGAAACATGCCTGGCTGCTGGCCCTGCTGCAGGGGGCCTTGGGCCATGCCGGGCCCCTGGGGCCGCATTTGCTGCCTAGAACCACACGAAACGACATGCTGCTTCAAACCACTCGGGACGACATCACAATCAAGTCACATGGAGAAGTCACAAAAAATAATGATCGGGGAGAAATGCACATCATTGTCTCGTTCCGGAAAACAGGAACAAAAAGTATAAATCGTGCGTGAGTTGCTTCTCTCGTTAAATAAAATTTCTTGTTATCATTTCTCACACTGGTTGGTCATTTTGTCCTGATTTATCGCTTCCCGTTAATTTCTATCCTCTAGGAATCTTATTTATTTTGGCATTTAATAGAAACTAAGATCATTAACAGGGAAAAAATTGATTCATGAAGGTGATTTTCTACCAAAAAATTTTTGATGACGTAAAATATTAGTAGATTACCCATTTCAATAATGAATGTGGGTTTGGAAGTTTTTTTTAAGTCGGAATTAAAAAAATGGTTAACTTGGAATATGAATTCAGTAGCAGAGATGTTTTAACGATTAAGAATATGTGACCTGGTAAATATTCACGAAATCAGGAATGTTTAATGTAAATAAAATTTTCGTTTGGAGATTTTAGAAGGAAGGATCATCGACTTGATTCCTAAGTCTGATTATCAGAGTGTTATTTGAAAACAGAAGAGAGAAATAGTGTGTGAGCTGGACGTGTCTCATGTGTCCCTCAGGAAACATACCTGACCAACTGTTGGCGCTGGATGGCCTGGTAGTTAGTGTTCTGGCCCATGAACTGGTTCTGCGGCTGCCGCATGCGTAGCATGTTGGACAACGCCTGCTTTGATGGCATGTTGGCGCGCTCAAAGTTGGCCCGCTGCGGCATCTGTTGTTGCTGCTGCTGGTTGAAATATTGCTGCTGCTGTTGCGACTGTTGTTGTTGTTGTTGCTGCTGCTGTTGACTGTACCACTGCTGCTGATGCTGCTGTTGCTGCACCTGCTGCTGCGGAGGAGGGTACATGCCACCCTGGTAACCCATTTGCTGACCCATGTTACCCTGTTCCAAATTAATTAAAATATGAGTTACTAGGCAAAGTCGGAAAAATATTAAAATTCAAAATTTGATCAATTTTGCAGTTTGTTTGTTTAACTCAAATTGCTTGGATGTTGTTCCAAGTTCCAACTCAATTTTTTAATTTAAGCTGTATTTATAGCAGCTCAAAATAACAGAAGCGACTAAAATGAACAAATATGAGCGAGTCACGAATATTTTAAAAATTTCCAGTTTAATTAAATTATATTCATCGCTCTCTAAATACACCATTAAATTTTCATTTTTGATCCTACCTGCATCTGGGGGATTCCCATCATGCCCTGTGTCTGCTGTTGGGGAACGCCGACTTGCTGAGCAGCCTGGGCTGCAACTTGTGCGGCAGCAGCTTGGGCGGCCATGGCTGGATGACCTGGTGGTGGCTTCTTATTTCTTCTTGGCCTCGCAGCCTTGCTCATACGCCGGCCCCTCGGCGATTGGTCCGTCGAGTTCGGTGTGTCCGCTTTCGTGTCTTTATTGCAGAGCACACATGGACAAATCTAAAAAAAATATTAGTTTGTGGCATTCAATAAATCTGCATTGTGCATTGTGAAACGAGAATTTAAAGATTTCATGACAAAATGACACTGCGAGAACTACTGTAGTGTCTGCTCTGGTCGATTTTGGAAAACGACTGAGAGCATTTTTAGTATGAATGCAATCAAAAAGGGCCCCAGGTTGCGAATTTCCTGAATCAAATAACGATACATAATTTCTAACTCTCTGAAATTAACGTTGACGAAGACTTAGTCTTCTTATTCGTTTTCCTGTCAAGGATATCAAACCCTCTCGGAGAAAAATCCATCACTCACAGAGATCCCATTCCACAAATTTATTAAAATAGAAACAAAAGTTTCATAAAAGGAGATTGTGTTACTTAAATAATGAGAGTTTTTGAGAAATTTATAATTTGCTGCGACGACATATACAATAATAAAATAAATATAAACACGGCCTCCTAATTTTCTTCTGCTAAATCAAGACATAAACAAAAGTATCTGATTTTAATTACATTGAACATAAACCAAAGTATTCAATGAGTTGGAAAATATTTGTTCGAGTTTTGGAGCATTAAAATAGAAATTTTACAAACTTGTTTTTTCAGGATAACTCAGCCCTTTGCTTCTTACGTACATAGCGAGAAGAGACAAGACAAATTTGAGCCATGAATTGTTTGGAAATATAAGTTTCTTATTCCATGTCATATTTTATTTGACACGAGATTGTTACCTTCTTTTCAGCAGGCGGCTCATCGATGAGATCCTCTGGGGGCAGCGGGGGCGGCTCAAGGTAGTAGGATGCGGGTTTTTGCAGTGAGTGCGTGTGGAAACGCAGCAAGCGGTGCGTGTCCTCGAACCAAAGCGGCTTCCTCTCAACGCGAACGCCTACGTACCAGGCCCAAGAGAGCGGTGCCGAGTTCTTTTGGCCCTCGAGCAGGTCCCACGGGCTGATGCGCTGCTTCTCCTGCACACGCATGCCCTGCTTCTTGTCTATTGAGTCAAAGCCCTGAATTTTGTTGCCCTTGGTGTCAGTGATGCAGCCGACGGGCTCGCAAGTGATCACTTCGCACATCGGCTTGGCCAGAGGCAGCAGCTGGCGCGCCTGGGTGATCGACTGCGAGTGTCTATCCCCAAGCTCCTGCGCCACATGATCATATTTAACACATTAGCGGCTACTCATTTTAAAAGGATTGTTAATGAAGATTTTCCAATGAGAATATCAGCAATTATATAGTTTTAGAGTAATGTTCATAAAAAATTGATAAATTGGGTTTCATTCTTGTGTTTTGAATGAATTTAATTCATTATGCTGAGAGTTGCTATTTTGAAAAAGGTAACCAACATTATTAATTTATTGGAAGTGAGATTTTATTGTGAGTTTTTAAGCCTCAGCTTTTTAGAAATTATGGGTACATGTAACATTACTAGTAAAAATTGTCATTGACTGATAAGGATAATCAACTTTCCATAAAGCTGCAAAGAAAACGCCAAGTGTGTGTTGATCCCCTTATTTTCCCCCGTCTGTTGTACACTTCAAACGTTTTTAATAAAATATTCATCGTATAAATTATGAAAATACCTTTTTAAGTTTCTTCATTAAGTTCTGATAGTGCTTCCGGTTTTCTTCTCCTTTCTCAGATTGAGCATCAGTGAAAAGAGTTGAGTGGACCAAAGTTGCAAGCATGTCCAAAACTGTGGTGAACAGCTCACTGTAACAAATCACAGACGCATTTCAAGACATTGCTGATTAAATTTAAAATTGAAATATAAATTTTTGTGGATCTCCATAATCGATCTCATTTTAGAAGCAAATTCAATACCTGTTGTTGTGCAGGTCGATAACTCCGTGAGCGATGAGCTGGAGCAGAAGCAGGGCCCAGTCAGTGGTGGAGCTGGTGCTGCGCTGGATGGTGTCGAACATGCCGCCAACCAGGCTGAACCTGAGCTGAAGGGCATCCTGCATGAGGGCCGCGTCGGCGCCCCTGGCGCCGCCCTCGCACCTGCTGCGGCCAGGCTCAGCATCACTGCTGGCTTGGCCACTCGTCTGACCGTCCTTGGAGGCAGCCCGCTCGTCCTTGGCGGCCATCAGGAACATGGTGAGCTGAGAGTGGAGCGATGCGAGAAGTCCCTCGCGCTGCTCGTCCTGTCCGTGAAGACATGTCAGCACAAGTGAGAGGAAGGGCTGGTGGCTCAGCAGGTGGCTGGCGCCAGACGGACGGCCGCGGCTGCGCGCCACGGCACTCCAGTTGATCTCCTCCAGCACAGCACCGGCTGCCTTCAGCACGCGTCCCTGCACCTGGCCCTGCAACTTCGACACCAAAGGCGCCACCAGCCAGATACTGCAGAGACAAAAGAAACAGAAATATTCATTTAATTTGAGGAATCTTAAAATCGTGTCTTCCGTTAATCAATTTTGAGAGTTCTTACTTGTTGCTGGGTTTTTCATGTCTGTGCTTGGACGGTTTTGCCTGGTGAGAAGACGTGCTGGACGATGATGACGAACTTGATGAGCAAGACGATGGGTGGTCGGTTGATTCTGGCCCGCCTGAAAGATGGAAAACTCCAATGGCTGCTTTGGCCACCGTGTCCAGCCAGGTGGACAATTCAGTGCTGTTGGACAGCTGTTTGTACATGAGCTCCAGGTCCAACCACGACATTCTCAAACGCCATTGATCCAAGTTCTAAACAAACATGTTCCAGTCAATAAATTATTGTATATTCCGCAAAGAGGCAGAAGGAAGAAAAGTGAAAAGAAGACAATCACCTCCAAGATTCTTGTGATGACCTGAGGCTGCTCTTGGTTGTCAGAGGCGGCAGCTGGGTTCTCAGGGTAGCAGATCATTCGCAGCAGTCTCTGCGCCTATTTGAAAGCAATATTCGAGAGAACTTTACGGCGACTTTATGCCAGAATAACCGACTTGTTTTGGAGTAAGCATGTTGTCAAGCAGCATCTCTGGGTTGCAGAGGTTTTCAGGATTTTGCAAACAGCGCACAAGCACCCACTCCTGGCTACAAATCTGTTGTAACACATGTTGTGCGTACTCTGAGAGACCGGCCTTCTCCAACCTTTGACCACTGAAATATGATGTATGAAAAAACAATTTACAAAGTAGACGTAGAATTTGTAATTGGATTTTGAAGGGTTTTTTCAGACTATAACTAATTGAAAATCTTGTTTAATATCTCTTAGTACATACCTAACGTCAAGTAGGGGATCGTCATTGGCACCAAGAAGGTCGCTGGTGCCCAAAATGTGACTGATGCTGAGTTCGCCAGAGCTGCCGACAGATACTGACTTGCTCACAGGGCCAACCGAGTCTTTCTTGCCCTTTGAATCCCTTGCAGTGGCGTCACCCATGACCAGAATGCCTTTGAGAACGGCTAACAGGGCTCCTATGTTGATGTTGTTGTGCGCAGCCGCCAGCAGGTGCCGGTCACAGCTCAGTCGAATGTTAAAATGCTGCAAAGTTGCAGCCATGGGATGAGGCGACGTACCTGATGAAGAATAAGGTTATTAGCAGAGTATGGGCTAGTTACAGAGATTTTACCAACCAACTGAGTATAACGCAGGTTGCGGTGTTTCATTGGTTTTAAACAGTCTCAAGAGCAAATGACATGTCAGCCTCGCCCCAGCTTCTACTTTTGAGTCTACTTTTTCTTTTCCTGTAGAGTTGAGGTGTGAAAATTGCATACCATTTTATTTATAAGGTTTTCACCTTGGCTGGCTGTCAGCAAAGAGGGAAGCGCAACATTCACCACAAAATCCTCCAGCGAAAAGCAGTGCCTCGCTGAATTAATAAAGAGTTAAAGCGGACATGTTAATAGGATAATTTTAAACAATACCAATTAAAATAGAGGTAAACACTGCCAGAGACGTGTGAATTGACAAGTCAGTAACATCCACCATCCTCTGCACATCTGGGTAGAAGGGAGTGTTGCTTGTCTCGTGAGGACAAAGCGATTTGAGCACACCTGTGATAGAATAAAACCATTCACCAATGGATTAAAAACAAATTGAACAGAAAACAACAAATCTTAAACAGCTTTAACTTTTCAAAGTCCAAATAAATCCCAAAAATATAATCAAATGCTAGGCAAGTAAATTTTATTTAATGAGAAAACACGAATTTACCCAGCCACTCAGGTCCAAGTGCATTGCAACAGGCAGTCAGTTCGGCACAGAGAACCGCCAGGTCGTTGAGTCTCTCGTTGTCCTTTTCCCTGCACGCAGCTATGACCGCGTTACACACAAAACTGTAGCGGTTAGCTGGACTTTCGGCCAACTGGCGCGCCCAGTGCGGTTCCAGGCGAACGGCGGGCGAGGCAGCAACTGAATTGGTCGCTCCGTTTTGGCTCGCGCGGCGTGGATTTGCGATGACATCACTCATGAATTGACTATTGAGAGGGTAGCTGGACGCGGCTGGGTTCAAGCGCACATACATGGCCTGCAAGAACATTTGACATTCAGACCTGGACTCTAATTTCTTTCAAGAATATGTTTAAAATGGTTCATCCAGTTAACTCATAACGAGCCTCAAGAAAATAAATCTATACAAACAAAAATTTTGATTGAATTTTTGTATAAATAACGATATTGCAACTTGTTTTAACGGTTCTCGTAAATCAAATTGTTAAGCAAGATTGTAAGTTATATAAGGACAAAATTCTTTTTCAAGTTTAGGAGAAATGTTAATGAGATTAAGCTACCTGTCTTATTTTTGGGTAAGCATTGCTGAAGGGCTCACAGTGCTTGGTTTTCAGGGGTGCGCAGCTTGAGTAGAGGTCAAATAAGTGTGCCAAAATGCACCTTTCAGCTGAGCTGCAGTCTCCAGGGTTGGAAACGTGCTTGACCACCTTGCACAAGCCCTCAAAAACTGATGAAACCTGCTCAGGGCTCACTAAAAACAGAAAATGTGAATGGCAATGATCTGCCATACAGGTCACAACAGCGCCCTACAAAGTAAGCAACAGTGATAGCGTCTCAAGACGCCGACCACGTAGAGACTGAGAGAAGTGGTGTAGCTGCGGACGAGGGTGGGACCTCGTAACTGCAGTTGAGCCTCCACGTCAGGCAACTCTTTGATTATCTGCAAAGTTGGTTATAATACAATATACTAAGTTTTGAAAACTCCAACGCGAACCTGTATGCAGATATCTATGAGGCCGTAAATGTTGAGGGAGAGCTCCATCAAGTCAAAAAGAAAGGCAACATGCTCCTGCACTGGCAGATAATTCGAAGAGCCAGAGGCAAAAGAGCTCAACATTTCAAGTACAGTGGTTGCACACTGCATGCTGATCACATGCTGGTCAAAATACGAAAGACCCTGCATCTTTTGGGTGACCGCCTAGACAGTAAAAATGCATTTTTTGCCAACTATTTAATTTAAAATTGTAACCTCAAAGTTAAATTCTCCCCTAGAATGCTTTTTAATTCGTCCGCCTTCGCCGACATCAATGCTGAACTTTTTGCTGAACAGCCTAGAAATCTCCTTGGCAGTTTTTTTCACAACATGCCTGGCATCATCCCTCATTTTTCCAACACCAAAAAGCAAAACATGTCGTTGGTTTGAATCATGACTGCTTGAATCGTCCTAGAGATTAAATTACTTCAATTCCATGAGCTGTTAAATGCACATACATATTTAAACCATTCTAACAAGAATTAGAAAAATTGCAGAATTATTAATAAAAAACGAACCGGAGGAAGTGGAAAGTGCGTAGTGTAAATCAAATGTCTGGACTGGCGACGTCCCTCCCTTCCATCGACCGTATCGTCCAGACCTCCAATTCCGCCAACAGTGGACAAAGACGGAGCAGGAACGTCATCCTTTGGAGAGTCAGGTGCGTCCTGAAAAGCAGCAACTGATGAGGACATTGCGGTTTGCATCGCGTGATAGACAAACAACAAAAATAGCAGCACTAGAGCCCAAGCGGATTCAAAATGAGCGAATAATAAAAATTTCAGGAGGAAAGAGTAGCGATAAAAATAAAACTCGGACTGGCAAAAGAAGGAGGTTTCTTTTCATTTTTTGTATCTTTTCGTTTTACCAGGCTGTTCTGCTGTTCCTCCTTGATGTGCTGCAGCAGCTTGTCAAGGTCGTCGTCGATCTTGGAGTCATCGTAGTCAGGAAGCGGGCCGCGCACCTGCACCAACAGACAGAACACACCACAAAAATCTAGCAGCTCTCGACAGTTTAGCCCAACACAATAAGCTAGCCTCTCAGTCATTAGCATACATCTAGCCAACTAGAGACACAGTCTTATTCTCGATTTCAAATTCATTTGAAACGCATGCTGTTTATTCCAAGTAGGTCGCAACTCTCAGCTTTATTAGTTAAATAATGTTCAGTGGTGGTGTAATTTCATCTTCAATATGATTTATTTTTTCCGTAAAACTGAGTAAAATTAATTATTTGCCAGAGTTACGATCTACTTCATGTAAAATTCCATTGAAACCACGATGAAAAAATGACAGAAACGCCTTGGGGGATAGGTGACGTAGCGCGATTTCCAAATGGACTAGGAGCTGACCTGAGCAGGCTTTATGTCTATGCCCGCAAACAGCGACGAGTCTTCATCTTCGCCGATGCCTTGGTTTTTGTTCTGGGCTGGTTGTTGGCCTGTCTGTGCCGCAGGTGGGCCTGTCAGCAGGTCACCGCGCGATATGAGCGTGCAGAGGTAAGCATCATGAGAAAATACATCATTGCGGATCAACTCGTAGAAAAGGTGAACCAGGTTGCCAAACATCACTTTGTTGGCTGCATTAGGATTATCTTCTGTGAA
Organism: Cloeon dipterum; assembly: GCF_949628265.1. Lineage (NCBI taxonomy): Eukaryota > Metazoa > Arthropoda > Insecta > Ephemeroptera > Baetidae > Cloeon > Cloeon dipterum. Next base: position 25,626,241 of record NC_088787.1, read on the forward strand.
CAAGGAATGTGTACTTAGCCTGAATGGCTTTTTATAGAAATTCTTTTAATAACATTTCACATTTAAAAATTACTACCCTTCTCAATAAGTATTAAAAAGGCAGTTAAACAAAAAAATAAGGGATAGTTGATTTTTTCTACGTCCTAGTTTTAATTAACTTCTTTTTCTATCTAGTAAGTTAGGTTAAAGATATTTTAGTCCTAAGTTTCACCAAGTAAATTCTGGCTGGTTTTGATTTTCTTTAGTAGACAATATTGAACAGTAGTGTGAAAAAAGGTAAAGAAGTTTGAAAAATTACCTAAAACTGGTGCTTCTGTGTCTAAAAAGTGCATCAGGAGGCCCTGGAAGATGGGTAAACCCTGTGGCGGGCCACCATTACTTGAGTCAACTGAGTCTTTCTCGTCAGGTACGTCTGCAGGCTCAGAGGCCTGAGCTAAGTCAGCTTGGCGCCTCTCTAAAAGCTTGGCCACAGCCATGGCACGGTGTTCACCCCACCGACATGTCGATACCGCCCATTCACACAAGAGCTGAACTATTGGTGCGTCCTGATTGACCGGCTGGATAGAATAAAATTGATTACTTATTTATTCCCAACAAGGATTGAGCTTATAAAAGCTATCCACTTGTTCGTTTATAAAAAAATCAAATTATCACAATAATAAAGTTTCAAATTGTCAAAGAATTTTGTTTTACACAAAATTAACAAGTGGAAAAATTATGTTAGCATGATAAGCTCAAATGGCAACTTTATCAAACGTGTATTTAAATGAAATTTCAACTCCTCTGAAAGATGAATTTTTTTCATGCACACCTGATAAAGCAAGTACATAACATGATGCTGAAAGAAACTAAAACTCACGTTTTCCTGCCTCTCTTTTTGCTCAGTCACAGACTGAGGCGCAACATTTGGAAAAACTTTAACGTAAAGGCTATCCAAGTTGCTTGTTTCCATTCGGTCAAAACTATACCGGTCCAGAGCATCCAAGGCCGCTAGAACCTTACTCATTGTGGTCCCTTGAGGTGATTGCATCGTAGAGTTCAACTCTTTAGTGCAAATACTGGCTTCACTACCTGCTTTGCTCTGTTGCCATTTGTCACATGACCATCGGCCTTCTGCCGCTCGGCTTCGGTTTCTTATAAAACCTTCGGCAACCTTAAGCTGGTTCCTGTGAAAGAGACAGAATTAAATTAGCAACTTTTCATGCATTCTATCCAAAGGTCAAACCTGATCGTAGGGTTATCTGGCCGAGGTGGCATTGGCAACAGAAAAAGTGGACAAGGCAGTAAGTCCAAAGGGGAGCCATTCAGGGCTGGTGGACACTTGTGCTCACCCAAATTGTTCCACACCAGAGCTGTGGGACACTCCAGGGCGACGGTCTAAACATGAGAGTAGAAAATCCAATTCATGTATAAAATGTATTTTAAATAAATAGCATTAACACACCTGTAGAATGGTAGAGAAGGTGAGGACTACACTGCGGTGGTGTTTACAACTGATATAATCCTTGAAGGCTGCATTGATCTGGCTGAGGGAGGGCTGCATGGAATTGGTCTGAGGGCTCGCTGGTCCCGTGGCTTCAGCCACCATTTGGCTCAATCGGCGGCACGCCAAATAACTCAATTTCCTGCGATGAATATTTTTTTTTTAATTTGATAGGTTGAAATTTTGAAAATTATTAGGACAAAATATTATACTGCCAATACTTCTACCTCCTGGTTTATTTATTTTGCTGAGTTAACCAAACAATATTTTACTCAAGGACTCAAATCAAATGATGCTTTAAATAGATAAATATAAATTAAATTGATTGAATGAGAATATAGGTGGGAAAAATTAAATTGCAGGTCTCAATGAGCAAAATTATAACGATTCAATTTAATTGTACATCAAAATGAACCTGTTTAATTCCCTATATACATATAGCATGTTTGTGTGGTGATTGCCACAAATTACTTGATTACATGGTGCTATAAACTTCCAGACGTTTCCCAATTAAGTTCCAGAATCTCAAGTTCAAGAACATACGATTCCAATATACTATTTCCAAATTTACTTTAATTAATTATTCTAAACAAGTGATAAATTACTTTTATAATTATTTGATGGAAATACACAGTAAATTCAGAAAAAAAGATAAACCCAATTTCATTCCTATTAATAGTACACAGCAATAAAACTAATTAAAAAAACTAAATTGCGACACAAAGTTCAAACGACAGATTTCAGGACTCCTTGTTGATTTTGTGAAATAAAATTTAGTTACTCGTCATATTTAGTTCATTCGAGACCTACTCCTACAAATTCTTTTCAGCACAAAAACACAGCGATGCAATTAAATTAAAGTAATACTTATAAAACTGGAGCTACATTCTTAAAAATGGGATCTTCAACTTTGAAGTTAGCTGCTTGATCTACTGACCTTGCGAGCAGCTCAGACTGGGCGAATTCGTTCAGATACTGCAGCGTGAGTGGCAGGACAAACTTGAGCATTCCTGCCTCGTGCGTGCCAGACTTCTCAACCGTCTCCAGCACCCAGGTGAGGAACTCTTGCCGCTCAAGCAGGCCTTCTTCGTACATGTGCTTGCACAGGTTGACGCAGTAGGCCCACTGTTTCTGTACTGCATTCTGATCGTCCAGCATCAATGGTAAGCTGGACGGTGAAGGGACGACGGCGGTGGTGCCGGAGGGCGTGTTTAGAGGGCCGTAAAGGTCGTGCAATTTGGTAAGTTGATCGCGCATGAATTTGGTCAAAATCTGAGTCCATTCTGAGGGAAGCGGAATAAATCAGTCAGTTATTTAAGACTAACCGTTATCAAACAACCTTGAGCTGGATCCGGGACCTGCCGCTTCTTCATCTTAGCCTCGGTGACTGCCACAGCATATGCAGAACTGAGCTTGATGAACCAGGTAGCTCGCACCAACGGAACTTTGAACTCGCACAGCAACCCGAAAATTTCTTCCCGCTTATTGAAATTTGGCGCCTGCAAGACAGAATTAAAGCAAGAAACCAGAATGAGACAGTAACCTGACCTTTTTTGAGAGATTGGACAAGGGTTTGCTGCCCGCCAGGTCTTTGAACCACGAATCAACCTGGGGCTTCACCCTCGGCGTGGCAGGCCAGAACGAGTCCTTGGTGTTCACTTGCGGCCGTCTCTTGGCTGTGTCAGGCAGTGTGTTCAGCTCTTCTTTCTTCGCTTGGATGCTGTTTAAGTAGGTGCCTATCTTAGAGGCACTTACAGTGCAGTTGCGCGCTGATCCAAACTCCTCGGTTAGCGTCAAAGACAGGCTGAAGCCATGTTTAACGTTGACTGCTGTCAACTCATCCTGAGAAGGCAAGGTTTTTACTAGTGAACAAGGGCTTTTTTAAGTTTTAACCTCTTTTTGTTTAGGATCCTGCGGGTACACGTCAGGTGGACCCAATCTGGGTCTTTTCAGAGACCGCTTTTCGAGAGAAAAGCTCAGCATTATGACGACTGTAAATCTGACGAAATTTCTGAAATATCAGCTATTGAATCAAAACGGACTAAATTATACTCAAAATATAATTAAATATGATACATAAAGCAAGCGTCAAACTTTTCAATTTAAATTTTTATACTCACTTCAGCTATACGCAGCTATTTGTAGCAAAATCTAATGAATAACTCTACTTAATCTTCATAGTCTTACAAAATAAAATTAAAACTGAGTCAAGAAAATCTTAAAATACATAAAATATTAAAAAGTGCATCGTCGAAGTCGGAGCGACTCACTCAAACGACTTTACTATACAGTAGACATGGCCAAATAAAAATCGATTTTTAATATCGATATTTTTTCTGACGATATTTATCGATTTTTATCGATGTTTTTTTGTGGCTTAACATAGGTTATATAGGACGATATTTTAACGTCGATATTTTTTCAGACGATATATATCGATTTATATCGATAGTCAAAAACATTTGGTGATGTCTACTATACAGCTGCGGCTGCTCGCTCGGGTCTGGGTCTCATTTTCATAGTAGGCGTGGCGAGTGACGTCGAATAAACAATGCAGTCAAAGCGCCCCAGCCCTTTCGTAGAGCGGGAAATATCCGCGAGATTTTCGCATTGCTCGCAAGCATATAATTATACTTTTTCCTGCACCTTTTTTTAACAATATTAACGGCACTGTTGGCATTTAATTCATTATTTACTCCACCTTTAAAAATCTATTTTAGATTTATTTGTAACATTTATCATTTTTTTAATTTTTCACAATACATGTACATAATCCCATTTATTTATTTTTTATTAAAAGAGCCATGATGATTCTTTTGATAATGGTTTGAATTGATTGGAATTAATGTTTATTCATTCTATAACGTTGTATTGATTAATTGGCATTTGACGAAATCAACACGTAAATTATTCAAACAGACGAGTGATTTATTTTAATTTTTGTAATTTTCTTTCTCTCTTACTATCTCCCTTTTTCTCAAATTGCGCCTGTCTTAATTTTATGTGAGTCGAACGACGATTTTCAAGTGATAAAAAAATCATTATCCGTATATTATGCTGAGGACCCCAAATAATTATTGCGATATTTTTGGGATACCTCGCAGGCGCATGAGGGGAGTGCAATATAATGCGTTGCACTCACGGTGATTTAATAGTCAGAATCCCGAAAACCACCAACAGGCATAGCACGCAAGCTGGTGTGCTATATTATGCCAACCAACGATCTTTGTTCGATCGGATTTTCTAACTTATTTTTTAATTATCAAACGTAAGCGAGTTTTTATTTGGGCTTCTACCTTTATGTGACTTATATGCGATATAATATTATAATTTTCATTAAATAAACGCGCGCGGGTGTTATTAATAAAACAAATTCAACACGCCGAACACGCGCGATTAGAAAAATCACAGTCTTGATGGAACCATAATCCGACTATCGCATTTTTCTTGCATAATATATGTTAAAATAAATTTATATTCATTTTGTTACATCAGCAGGTTTTTATTCATGAAATAAATGTATTTTTCCCATTGCAACCCATATTAGCTTTAGATTTTTTTAAGGAAAATTTGAAAAGCAATATTTTTTATGATTCTATTTAAATTCTAAAGCTTTTCTTGTAAATTACCTGACATTGAAGCATTTAGCATTTAGAAACAAAAAGTTAAGTCAAGTCGTACGCCAGAGGTTTTCCTTTAATTTGAGGTACTTTGAAAGCTCCTTTCCTAGCAACCCTTAGAAAGTGAAGTTCAGAGCCATCTCTCGAGGAAGGACGCACAATGAAAGATTAATCGCCCATTTCAGATCCGGCCAAAACAAAGAGTCGCTGGGGGATCGCCTGCATACATAGTTCTACATTTATATTAGTACATTCATTCCTTTCCTTCATTCAGCCCTCACTTTGTTTTACTTCGCCAGAGAACAATTCAGACGAGTAACTTTTTTTCATTTCGCGCAAATTGAATTAGCCCGTTCGGGTTTACTAGATACCTCCTTTTCGCGGTGGCTGCGATCTCGGTCTTTTTGTCACACCTCTGCAGCCATGTCCCAATTCGGCACCCAGGGCAACAACCCCCCATGGGCCCGGACGAACGGTTTGTTATACAGAATCCCACCAGTCGTCAAGTTGTAACAAGGAATAGTTTCTTTCTCAGGACAAAGTCTCCCGCCGCCGCTCGGACAGCCCGGACAGATGCAGGCGCCGCCAATCATGCAGCACACGCTGCTCAGTCCGCAGGTCAGCTTCCAGCAGCAACAGCAGCAGGTTTACCAGCAATCCATTCAGAACATGCAGCAGCAACAGCAACAGCAGCAGCAGCAGGTATACACTACTTTTTAAATTAGTTAAACACAAATTATGGAAGAAATTTTTACACCACAAAACATTAGATTATAAGTGATGCTTGGATCGTCTTATTTTAACCATTGTAGCCTGCGCCTGGACTTATTGGACAGCAGATCCAACTGAATGCCGATAAGTCCAAAGGCTATGCTCCACCTGGAATTCAGTGCTACCCCTTCCAGACGCCTCAGCTGGGAGGTTTGGGTGCAGCAGGCGGCCTCCAGCCCCTTCACTCTTTACAGGGCACAATCCCTTCAACGCCTCAGGTATGTAGTATTTTAATCGAGTTTAATGCAACTATACCCTACAAATTTTGACAATTTTATCATACTCCAGCAAGGGCCAATATCATATCCAGCGCCAAGAAGTATTCGAAACTTCACCAATCAGCCACCTCCCTTGACCAATGTCATCAATTCAACTCCACAACCAGTGCCCCAGCAAAATCAGATTACCCCAAAGAACAGGGTGTTCAATGGCGTGATAACCAAACTGCATGAAAACTTTGGCTTCATAGATGAAGAAGTCTTTTTCAACTTGAGGTGCTCTATTTTCCTAATTTAGATTCGCATGGAGGCTAATTTATTGTGCATTGCAGCGTCGTGGCCAAAGGGCATCCTCCGGTTGTGGGTGAGCGTGCTCTGGTCGAGGCATCTTTCAACCCAAGCATGCCCTTCAAGTGGAATGCGACCAAGGTGCAGGTTTTGCCCTCAGACAGGCAAAACTCTAATGGCAACGTGGGAGGCTTTGGCGGTGTGCCTCCGCCACAGTTTGGCGGTGTGGCTACAGGTGAATATCGAGCTTGGGCAGGGTTCGGAATTTACCAGACTTTCATTTTTTTACCAGCAGTATTTACCAGCTATTTTTTGCTGCGGGGGCACACTTTCTACTACTTCTTATTGTACTATGATAAAAATTTTCAGTCTGTGATTATAAGCGATTTTTTACATTTTTTCGGAGCTTAAAATGGATAAAAATTCAATGCAAAACGCATTGTACGTCTTCATGTGTATTTTTTAACATGATATTCATAACTTTTCTGGGAAATACCTTGTATAAACTTGGTGGTTATTGCCGTTAAATACTATGCTAGTAAAAAAATACCACTTGGTAAATACTTGCAAACCCTGGCTTGGGTTACATGTGCGGCAAATAAAGCTAATTTTTTATGTTGCAGGTGGGTCTTCTGGAGGAGGCAATGATACTTATGGGTCAAACGAACAAACGCGAAATAGACCTGCCGAGAGGCGCAGGGAGGTACTGCGAAGAGGAAGCAGAGAACGTGACAGGGATGCCGAGCGAGAGCGGGAGCGGGAAAGACGCAGGGACGACCGCCAAAAGTGAGTTTATCATTTTTATAATGATTTCAAGTACGTCATATATCACAAGTATTTTTCCAATCAGTCGTTAAAAATCCACTAGGCATTAACAGTTTTTATTTAAAAAAATATTTGTTCTTAAAATTTGAGCTTAAGAGTTTAATAAAAAAATATAAATTGGTCCAATTGAATCATATTTGAAACTGCGATGTGAATTATTCGGATTTTTAATTAGAGGTCTGAGCCACTTGTGCTACGCTGCGCCAGCACGATAATTTTTAGTCTCGTCACCAGCCGCAAGCCTCTGTGAATTTTGTCAATCAGTGCCAGCCTCGCCAGCTGCCTGTCTAAAAGCCTTTGGGCCGTTAAGCACTGTAAAACTTAGCTTTAAAATTTTGTCAGCCGCGCCAGCCACTGGGAAAAATATTAGGCTGCAGCCGGTTCAGCCACCCACCCGCCGCCTAAAATTACGTGGCTTAGATCTCCACGATTAATACACTACCACTAATTTAACAGAAATCTCTGAAAATTAATATCTCAAGTTACAAAATGATTGTTTTATAAATTAAATTGGTTTGGAAAATTCAATGAAACTTAGTTACAGAGAACCGTGGAGGGAAAGGATTGAAGAATTAATTTATAAAAATTTCTTATCTAGGGAACGAGAGAAAGAGAGAGAGAAAGAAAAGCGTTCTCGACTCAGCCGAAGTCCCTCGGAACCGTCAAGGAGGCGCAGCAGGAGCCCCAGGGCAACCCGCGTCGCCAGCCGCTCCCCACCGAGACGCAGGGCACGTGTCATGCCGCGATATGTTGTTCAGATACCAAAGATATCCTTAGAAATGTAAGTGAACCTAACAATATAACAAATATCCGTGAATCATGGCTTAACTGCAGCACTGAGGCCAACATGCCAGAGCTTAAGCGGCGGTACACGAATTTGTACCTGCCGTCCGACTTCTTTGTGTCCAATTTCCGCTGGGTCGACGCTTTTCCTGCCCATCGGCCTTTTGGCCTCAATAAATCTTGCGCGTTCCACGTCATGCACAAGGATGTGAACGAGATCATCACAAACGACGCAGTGTTGGAGCCGCAAGACGCGGACTACTCCTTCTCGGCAAAGGTACAGACATTCTGGCAATGAAAATTTTGGACTGAAAATATTTACGCCCCCACAGGTGATGTTAATCAGCATCCCAGTGCTGGAGGAGCTGTACAGAAAGTCCTGTGCCTTGGCTGAGGATGTTAAGGTATTTAAAAAAATTTAATTATATTTGTAGAACTATTCGAATTATTTGATCAAACCATGATGCAAATTCTAATTCACCTGTGACGCAAAATCTCACTTGAACATATATCCTCCCAATAATGATATCACTTACAAAGCAAAATGACATTAATTGAGGTGATTGATAATGTGTTTACAGGATGGTGAAGAGCGTGATGGCTATGTGCACCCGACACGGTTGATCAACTTCTTGGTTGGTGTGCGTGGCAAGACCAAAGAAACGATGGCCATTGGTGGCCCCTGGAGTCAGTCTCTGGACGGGCCAAATCCTGACAAGGACCCGTCGGTGCTGATCAAGACGGCGATCCGAACGTGCAAAGCGCTGACTGGGGTTGATCTCAGTCCGTGCACCCAGTGGTACGTTAGCAGCTCCTTTTTCACTCGCTGTTCTCTTCTAACTGCTCCTTCGGAGAATTGGTTTTCAAGGGTCACTTTTGTTGGAGTTTAAATCACGACTAATTAATTTGGGTGAAGGAAGAATTCGAAAGATTGGTTTTTTTAAAGAATGAAATTTGTTTCTTTGGAAATTATTGAGTTTTTAACTTGAAACACTTGTGACTCTGACTCTCTGGTAACTGGTTGGGTTTGTGTTTTCTTGCCTAAGGCCGCAGCCAATGGAAGAGACATACTGTTTATTTCGTAAATAATGCGCACAGACTCTTTTTTCCCCAACTTGCAGAAGCGGTTCTTTTGTTGGTTGTAACGAGATTTTGTGTAGTCGGAAAGCCTCCTCAAAGGCAATTTCAGTGCATGCGCGGTTGCAGGACGGCCGGCCGAGCTGATCCCAGGGCCAAACGAAAGAACGAACCGACCGACCAACCCACAGACACGCACATAAGAGCACAATCAATGAACTTTTGATTTATCCACCGCAGGTATCGGTTTGTGGAGATTTACTATCATCGCAGCGAGACCACACACAAGGGCAAGGTGATCCCGCCGCGTGTTGAAACTGTTGTCCTATTCCTACCAGATGTTTGGAGCTGTTTGCCCACGCGGCTCGAATGGGAGTCGATGCAGCTTGCCTACAAGAAGCAACTCTGCCGCAAACTCAAGGCCGACGAGGCGCCCGACGCCGCGGCGGCCGCAGAGCCAGCAGCAGCAGTGGCGGCGGCTACGCTCGCGGCTGAAGAGGCGCCGGAAAACCAAAAGGCATCTCCAAAGCAGATTTTAGTTTTATTTCCACACTTGTTTCTCTCTCTTTCTCTTTCCGTCTCTTTTTCTCTTTCTATCTCTCTTTCTCCGTTCTATATTTCTCTTGGTTTGCCCCAACACCAAAATCAGGCTGCGAGTGATGAGACACGCGCGTTGGCCGGCTCAGCTTCTCACTCTCTCAAAATCGCCGTCGGCTGCAGTGCTGAGCTGGCATTTTGAATCAAAATTCCTTATTATCTCTTATTTCATTCGATGAGTTTTGTTACACACCTGGAGTACATATTATATTATACCACCATATAATATTTAATTAATTCATTTGGGTTGAATGAGTAGCTTACTTTAGCTTGAGACCCAGTTTTGTTCCCAATGTGAGAGCAGCTTTCAGACAAAGACTTGCTTAGTCTCGTCAGAAATTTCAATCCAGACTCGAGAAGTGTGTTAGTTGAATGTTTTCCGCTCCATCATTCCATGCCCGTGGCTAATGCGTGTCGTCTGCTCCCCGCAGGAAGAAGAGAAAATGGAAACGGACAGCGAGAAGAAGCCGGAGCCGACCCACTTCTCTGAGCTTGACGTCAAAGTCATGAAGGTTGGCAGCCTTTTCACCTAAATTTTGACTTAATTTACATGTCGACTTGTAGCTTTTGTTTCAGGGTTTGATTTACAGAACGTTTGGTTTTTAAGCTAGATTTCTGTCTCATCAAACCTCAGATATTCATGTTTTATGGTTGGAAACCAATTTCACAACACAATAGTATTCCAGTATTATTTGTTGCATGAACTCACATTATTTCTCTTGTTTTAAGGAGAGATTTTTTTATGAAGAATGTTTGGTAATTTCTTTAATTTGTGCTACTTTTGAATTCAGGTTAATCTTTATACTATCCATCTTTTGTATTTAAATTTTTTGTCTCTGGTCTTTCCGTGAAAAAAAAACAGATGCTTTACAAAAAGCCTTGTTGTTTTTTAGCCTTAATTAATGTTGGGTGATGTTTAAATGCATGTCTGTGATCAGGTGTCGGAAATGAGGCTTGAGCTGGAGGCGCGAACTCTGAACTCGAAAGGACTTAAATCCCAGCTGGTGGCACGGCTGACTAAAGCCTTGAAAACCGAGCAAGAGCTGGAAGAAGCCGGCGCCAAGGCTGCTGAGCAGGCGGCTGTGGATAAGGCTGCTGAATCGGAAGAGACCTCAATGGACCTTCCGACAGAGTCAAGCTCCGAAAAAAAGGTTTTCGGAATTATTACACAAATAGAATTTGAGATGAGACGAGCTATTTATATCTTATTAAAAATTCTGCAGGGCTAAGTAATTTTAACTAACCCGGTTTTTATTTTGTCATTTGGTTAAGTGAAAATTCGAATTGGAAGTATTTAATTAAAATTAGTGGAATTAACAAATTATAGGCAATATATTCAGTTTGAATTTGTAATCACTTTGAAAAAAATCAAGGAGGACGGCGAAAGGAGCAAGAGCCATGAGGACAAGGAAAAGCAGGCGAGATATGAGAGGCGCTTTGTACTGCCTGAAAACTCCCACATCATTGTGCATCCCTCAAAAACAGCCAAGTCTGGCAAGTTTGACTGCACTTTGATGTCACTGTCGCTCCTTCTGGACTACAGACAAGAGGACACCAAGGTACTTGGGACTTCAATACTTAACCATCCAGATAAAGACGTTTTAATTTTGCTTTAGGAACATTCCTTTGAAGTGTCGCTCTTTGCAGAGCTCTTTAATGAAATGCTCAGAAGAGACTTTGGTTTCCGCATATACAAAGCGTTTGTGGACTTTCCTGAAAAGCCGAAAATTGAAGAGAAGGTGAGGGTGTTACTATTTAACTCCCATGAAAAAGTCCAAGCATTGTTTGATTAGGAAAAATCTTCTCTAAAGCATGAGAAGAAAGAGGACGAGGCCGAGAACCAAGACGGGAAATCTGAGGAAAAAGACGCTGCCGAAGAAGATGATGATGAAAAAGAGGTAATTTCAAACTGATTTTTTCAACTTCCTTCTAAACCTATGCAGCAGGATGGACAGAGCTGCTCAAGTTTTGGCAGCAAGAAAAAAGACGCTAAAGACTCAAAAGAAAAGGAGAGCAAAGAAAAGCCTGTGAAGAAGGTCAAGATGGTCACCATCGACCCTGGGCTTCTGCTTGCGTTTGTTTATTTCGACCAGTCGCACTGTGGCTATATACTGAACAAAGATTTAGAAGAAATCATTCACACACTTGGTCTCAATTTGTCTCGAGCTCAGGTTAGTGACACATGATTTGCCCACGACTTATAATACCCAATTGCTCTTTGCCAGGTAAAACGCCTCCTTTTGAGAGTAGTTACTAGAGACACTTTCAACTATCGCAAGTTGACCGACCGAAGCGAAGCAGAGCTGAGTATGGAAGCGGAGATAGTGGAAGATGACGATAAAACTAAACAATTGGCCCATGGAAATCATCGGTTGCTTCCGATTTTTGCATCAGAGGACCGCTTAAGGCAACAGGACGAAACAAGCGATAAGTCAGCTGCCAGTTCTGGTAAGTTAGCTAAGTAGCTAAAAGGGAGAGTGAAAATTTAAAATATTTGGCTACATACCTTCTATAGAAACTTAATAATACAATTCTATAATAATTCGTTTATTTTTGTATCAATTCTGAGACAGTTGGAGCCACTCAAAATTTCTATATTGCGGCCAAAATGGTTCTTTGAGAATGATTCGATGTTTTTTTTTTGTCAGTTGGTCACTGTCGATTGCACACCATAATTAATATTATAAAATCTTATTCCTCATTTTAACCATGATTAATTGTTTCAGGCGTCATTATTTACAACGGCTGCGCTGTGGATGTTGGGAAGCTTCTCCACCAGCTAGAAAGAAGTGAAAAATCGCGTGTTGACACTGAAGAGAAGATGGTGCAACTTGAGAAGCAATTGGGTAAGACAACATAGTCTATGTTTGGGCAATTTTTGAGTTCTCTCTTCCATCAGTTCAAGCAAAGGACACCTCCAAAGCGTCCTCAGAGAATGCTTCCAAGCTAGCTGATCAGTTGAAAGACTGCAAATCACGCTTGAGTGAAACTGAGGAGGGACTCAAAAAAGAGAAGGTATAGTAGTTATTCCTCTCTTTAAAGAGATAAATACTGATGAAATTTATCCTCAGGAAAACAACACCAGGTACCTGACAGCCATAAATAAAGTAAATGAAATCGTTTGCCCCCTGGTCATCACGAAGGAAGTGAAAAACTAACTGGCATTGTGTAAGTTTCTTGATATTTTATTCACAATCTTTGGTTGGAAAATTATCAGACGTCTTGCGCTGTATTTAAATTTACTTAATCAACTAAAAATGCTTCCTTGAAAAAACTTTGTAACTTGAATAAACCCTGTTGGTGTCAATTTAGAAGTTAAAATTGCTTATCATTTGAATGACATGTTGTGAGACATGATAAAATGGCTAGGATTTCTGCTCTTCATTGTCAGTGGATGACCTCTGTTCTCCTTTAGCAATCCAATTTTTTCCGCTGCCCCATTGCAGCCAGCTTTAATTTTAACAAAATCAGGGAATGGTTAAATATCTACCTACATTACTCACATGAAAAGAAAGGTCGGGGGAAGAGTGAAAATGGCCGAGAGCCAGAAGACCAGCTGCGGCACTGTGTCCAAAGTGGCTGCGTACACACTGTTGTAGAGCGGCTCGAAAACCAGCGGCACCACTGCCTCCACACAGCCAAACAAAGCGTGCACCTTTCCTTAAATGTTAAATATTCGGATTGTTGTAAATTAGGGAATTTTTTCATCATAACTCTAAATTATTTGATGGCTTTATCCAGATTTCTAAAATAATTGATCTCGTCCACTTTTCTCTAATAGTTGCAAGAAACGGGCATTTACATAATGAGAAAATAAATTCAGTACTAGCTTTGAGATTGAGATAATTCGTTAAAAAATCAATATAACTTCGTAATTGGTTCTTGATGTTATATCAGGGGAAAATACAAATTTATGTGCCTTGAGAAAATTACAAACATCTGATCGAATAATATAGAGGATTTGGACGAGCTGACACTAATTTCTGACTGGCCGTACATCCTCTTTCAATCGGAGCAAAAACTACCTTGTTCGTTGGACCCGGTCAACTTTGTCACCATTGCCCTGGGTATCACGACAACTTGTCCGTTTGCAATCTCGACCAGGGGAGCTGAAATTGAGTTATAACGCGTAATCCGCCTATACCACACTGCGAAAACTTACCGATGTACATACCCAAAGTTGACTTGGCAAAAGTGTAAAAGGTGCTCGAAAGAACTTGGCTAACGCACGACATGAGGCCAACCACTGCGTCCGAAAGTTTGAGTTTGTGGCTGAATATGGACATTGCTATCACGCTTCCTAATGCATTATAAATGTGTTTAATTTTATTGCGACACACGTCGCCAACGGACCTATCACTTCCATGAGCATCAGGAAAGTTCCGTAAAATCCATACTCTACTTCATCCCATTGAAACCGCAGCCGCGTGTACAGAAACATAATAGCTTGACGCCCTGCGTTGGGAAAATAAATGCGAAAATTAAGACGGAAGCCAAAAATATCCCTTGTGGCTAAAAAATTTAAAGTAAGGAGCTATTTTATGTTTTGTTTTCATTGGCAATGCTGCGTTTGCTCAACGGCAGGGGAGAGCATTAGAAAAGCGATGCTGTACCGCAACTGGCTCCAAAGGCGAGGAACATATTGAACAGCATGAGGAGAATTAGAATTCTGCCTTTGCCCGGTCGTTTCGCCACTGCCACTGAAATCGGCTCCAGAATTAGACCGCAATGAGTGGTCTGCTTTTTTTCTTGCATGTCGCCTTCCTCTTCAACTTCGGAAGACATCTCATTTTCTTCACTCAATTTTTTCATCTAAATGCGAAAAAGGAATTCTCTTCTTAAAAATTGTTATATAGGAACAATAAAACTTATGTTTCTTTGGAGAGGGGTTACAAAAATATCAAATACTCGCCACACGCTGACAAGGCAGGCAAGAATCTGCAATCCAAGCGCGGTGGTAAAAGCCAGCAGCTCTCCGCCCAGGCGGAGCAACAGCCCTGACATGAGAAGACCGAGGACGCTGCCCAGACACCAGCAGGCGTTCGCCAAGCCCAGCCGCACGGTCCTAATCTACAAGATTATTAAAATCAAATAATTGCAATTAGTTCTTTTGTCCATCAATAAAAAAAACCTTTTTGGCTGTCGTATCAGAAATGTAGCTGTATGCGGCCATGTCGACGGTCATGCTGGAGGCCGTGACGGCCACAGGAACGGCCAAACACAGGCCAGCCACCAGCAGTGACGGGGCAGAAGGCAAAAGGAGAAGTAAGATCACTAGAAGTAGCTGCGCGATTCTGTAATATATTTAATTTTAATATTTTGGGAAAGAATAATGGAAAGTCGGAATTCTGAGTTGTATTAATGCAATGAATTTTGAATTGTGAAAACAAATACAAATTTTCTTCTTTGGTTTCTGAAATCATTTGATTGCTACGAAGTAAAGCTGTAATGCAATTTTATTTCTCAATTGAATTTCATTTTTCTTTATGTATCTACATTCTTTTTTTAATTTGCAAATGCTGGTGGTTGGGAAAATGGATAGCGTGTGCATCAAGTATTGAGCCTTTTTTAAACGAATTACCTTCCAACGAGCGCGTAGAGAATGACAGGCAGGCGTCTGTTCTTTTCCGCATCACTCCAGGCGCCCAAGAAGGGCACGAGTACGAGCGGCAGCGAGAACTCAATGGCAGACCGCCAGGCCTGCCAAACAGAGAATCGCACACGAGAGCCCTCACTTTTGACACTCGTCATGCCTCACACCTCTTGTTCATTTCGTGCCGCGCATTCAACAGGCATTTTACTAACTGGGTACCACCGTCAAAGTCCAAACGGCTTTGAAAAAGCCGCTCTGTGTTCTGTGTTTGACCCCAATAATTCTTTATTCTTTTCTCGTGCGCCTTGTGTAGCCGGCAATACTGCACTGCGAGGCACCCGTGCAGAGCGGGTGGCATATTTATCGCTCTAGCGCTGACGCAAGATCGTAAAGAATGCCAAGTGAGAAGACTGATTATTTTACCAAAATTGGTTTCTAGACAATTTTGAATCACTATAATAATATGTGAAGTTAAATGTCATTAATATGAGTAGAGGGTGGGCGAGAAAAATTGCTATAAATTTCTAGACTATATCGGACTTTTTAAATTGAAACTAAATAGCTCATATTATGTCCTACATAATACCGTTTTTCCGGTTAAGATAATCATTTTAAAATATATTTAAAAATTGTTTTTATGGATTTTTGCAGACTTTAATTTCTTTAATTTCAAAAATAAACTTAGTTTTTAAATATATAAGGTGTCATTGTATTTTACTGACTGTTCCTCCAGATAACGTATTTATTGCTTTAAGAAATATTAATGTTTTTGCCGACGAAGAAATAAACGGACTTGTCCTCGTTAGTTTCTGTCGAAACTTTCATTGTTCTTAAAATGTTTCGGCGCCCTATTCGTGAGATTGTAATTTTCTATTAGAAAACATTGTCATAAAATATAGTCGAGGACAATTTTGTTTTTTCTTCATCGTCAGCATTACCTGAACTTCAGCCACCTTCCTCTGCAGTTCGACCTGCGTTTCTTGGAGGTTGCAGTTGACGGTGCAGGATTCGGGATGCGTCGCATTGCACTCGCTAGCCGTTAATTCCTCGCACGCCAGGCGCAGCAGCCAGCTTTGCGAGATTACCTTTTGAGGCAATCACAACACAAATAATAAGATTTGCGATGGCACTGTTGCGACACACACACCCACGAGATTGGAATGGAGAAAAACCCATCATCTCCCACGAGGATGTGAAGCGATAAGAAACGCAATACTCGCATGGATAATATAATATTGTTAATACATATATAACAAAGAAATTTATTTCATCCCTTGCGGATGCGAGACAAGACAAAGTTAACGCCGCAAAAAACAAGGTTGTGTAGGATCTAGAGTCTAGTAGTTATCACGCTGTTTTATCTATTTGCTTCGTCTTTAATTTGTTTCTGCGTCAGAAAAAGGAAAAGGCGTACCTGGACAATAGCGACCGTCATCATGCTGAGGACCAGAACCGGCTCTACGCTTGTAGATTTGACGATCCGCAGAGAGTTTTCATAAAAATTGTGCGGCTTTTGTTGCTCATCCTTCACTCCAGATTCAACGGCGATAAACGCGACGCTCGACTCGTCCTTTGGAGTGATTTCGTCTGGGTTGTCAAGAGATGCCATTTCTTTTATCCTTCGGAAGTTAAAATAATCTTATGATTCATATCTGAAAAAAGCCCACAGTATTTCACACACTTTATTCATCAAGTTGCCCTCTTAAAAGGATATTTATAATATGTACTCAGCAGAGATTTCGTAAGTGTCTACATTTTTTTTTCTTTAGGATTCAGGAACATTTGTTATTATCAGAGCTGTGCAATTTGGACGATCAAATATTTTTCTGAGCTGCCAATCGTTCCAGACCCATCAACTGAGCACGAATTACACGATTTTAAGCCATTTGAGTCATAATTAAAGTCGTCAAACCCGAATAAAATTCATCTAAAACAGTCTAAATCGATTATTATTCCATTAAAAATGCAAAATTTTGCTTCAAGCCATGACCTTTTTATCACAGTTTTTTTATTGGAAATTTTTAGAGAGAAAATAATTTTTTAAATAGGAAAACAATAAAATTTGAATTATTCTAGATATCCCGTACTTTTACTTTGGACTTGTTTCTTATTAAAATATTAGTTTACTCTGTCTTATCTAGTTAAGAGAGTAAATTTCAACCAAGTTGAAATTAAGTAACCAATTTAATTCAAAATATTTGCACAAATCTGTTTTTTTTGCTAAACAGATTTTTAACGCGCAAAAGAAATTAGGTTTCCGTTGCTTTTTAAATGTTATTTAAAAAAAATCAGTTACACCTGTTTAATTTCCATTTGGCTTAAAATCCCAGTGATGAACATTTTGTTGTTTTTGAATATTTTCAAATAATTATCACATGTTTCCAACACATTAAAAATTTCATTCATTGAAGTCCATTGATCGTTTTCGTGGTAGTGCTAGAAGTATCAATAATAAGGCATTGTTTTTAGTGGCCTTTACGATAAAAAATTGATCAAATCCAACTCACAAAGAAAGGGAAATCGTACCAATTTACCTTTGATTAAATTTTTAAGTTAAGTTGAAAAAATAATTATAATGTTTAATACATTAATGCAGATATTTAATTGGCTTTTAAAAATCGATTGATTGTATAGTGAGTAACTGAGGGCACATTTAGCTGAAAGGAAAATTCTGTCGTGTAAATTTGACACCTGCTTACTCAAAATTCCCAGCTAATCTTAGAGCGTTTTATGAACAAATTAAAATATTTCAAGTCCTTTTGCTAGCTTGAAATATCTTCCGACCATATGTCGAACGTAAACATTGCGATTCAATATCAATATCAGGTGTCAGTAGCAATCCACTTAAGCATTTGGCGTGGATAAATCTATTTTGGCATTTATTTGACATCCTCTTGGTCGTCAACAGAATGTGACGGGAAACAATAAAGCGATACGGGAACGAAGTAATCTGGCTGCTCAGTGGCGCCTGTCAAGCATGGAAACGAGTATCAAAACGTGTGTGCAGAGAGTGAATATATAGGTATGCGCGCATTGGGCGATGATAACAAGCATAGCAAGTGTTTGCACTAGATAAGCGCCGGCTAAATGAGCGAGCAGGGCGAGGCTGGCTTTTCACGATAATTCGATTAGTCTGATTACGACCCTTCGCCCGACCATGTGAAATATACCAGTCGCTTTATATCAGCTCCTAAATTCTCGTTTTCGGACCTGTTGAGATCAAGCAAGAAATAACTAATTAACGCTAAAATAAGTTTGCAAAAAATAACATATTTCTGTTGATCGATAGTTATTTAATTTCAAATTTAATTAAAATTCCCTAGACGCTAAATGCCTTATAGTTATTATATTTTAAAATCTGACCATCCAGTACGAAATTAATCTGTAGGATTTAATTAAATTACTTTAGGGTTTATAGTAAAAGATTAAACTGTATATTTCTTTCCATTTTCTTGACCGAAATTATATCTTAAGGACGCTCAAAAGTGAAATTTAAAATATGTTTTAACAAAATAAATTTGTAATTTGAAATGGATATAATCCACTTAAAGGCCTATGCGTGGGATCAAAGAAGAGACAGCCTATAATGATTTCCCCGTAATATTGAAATGCAAATCAGGCTGCGGTGTTTGATAATGGATTGATAAGTCACGTAAAAAGCAGCTCAATTGGCCTCTTACATCCTGCACACGTTGCGCTGCACCGAGCGCTGCTGACCAAGCCTTTTCTCGCGGACCGGCGCTGACAAAGATCGATCTGGTCGCCGCGCTACTTGCTTGCTTCTGGCCCGAGATGCACGTGACCGGCGGGTACAGCACTAATGAGCAGCTTCTTTCGTTCGCGGGCACAAAAGAAGGGGAATGAATGGGCCTCGTCCAACACGACACCCAATATCAAAGAGAAACTCGAAACCAATAGGGCGAATTCCGCGCTAATGCGAACCGCGAGTATTTCGTGTTCACTGCCAGCTTCTTATCTTTTATTTCAATAAAAAAGTATGTATTTGAGGGGAAAATTGGACAGAAATCCGATTCTGATTCGCATTGCATCACTACCATCCGCTAAAATATTCCAAAGTTGATAAAGAACAGATTAGCCATCTTTCTTGAGAGTTGCACTGATAGGAAATATAAACAATGACGGGATATTGCATATTTTATAAATATAGAACGTTAATGGTAACTCTTGTTACGATTTAACCAATTGATCCGTAGCGAAATTGGGAAAACACAATGACAGTTCGGAAAAGGATGTCAAGGCAACGTTATGGCTTTCCCTCCCCTCATAATCACACTGGAGGAAATTCCGATCAATGATTAAATTTTAGCCTAATTTTTGAAGCATTGATAATTACAGCAAACAATTGTGAGTGCGATCCTAGAAGTATGAAGGCCACTTTGCTCGCTAAAATAGGCAGACCAATGTTTCAGCTACAGATTCTCGTTTTCCTTAAATTAAACCTATGATCTGCTTTTTACTTAAATTATTTCAGTGCCAATCAGGTAAAATTCACGCTGGATACGTTGGATGCCAACAATCCCATGGTGAAAAATTAACTACCCACAAAATGGCACATGGCGGAACACCACCGCAACTCGAGCAATTTAATTTAATTATAAATGGATTTCCTAATTAGTCCTGCTGATTCCACAGGTGTTTGTTGTCGTGACACAACGAGTATGGCATGTAATAAGACATAAAGTTAATTACATTTTAAGTTTTGATGCCACACTTTCTCCGACTTTTCATGTATTATGTTCACCCATTCCTTTAAGGCCACGCTCCCTTTCTATTAATTTAATTTAATAAAAGAGAAGTCTTAAAACATAATTTTAAAATACTTCTTTCCAGTTCACAAAACCGATAAAAGAGAGCAAAGGTCAGAGACGGTGGCATTTTCATATTTTGAATAAACCCAACTACGGTGGTTGTCATAGTAAAATTGTAATTAAAATGTAGGTGCTTAGACACCGTTAAATACAGCATTTTTTTAGAATAAACCACATGGATCTTTTATGCGAGGAAATATGGAGGATATGGGCAACTGAATGTTTTTTCTTTCTTTCTTTCTTATATTTGTATCGATTTTCTGTGCGAGAACTTTCCTAATTTTATATCATTCAGGAAATTCAGATTGCTATATGTATTTAATTATTATAACTGCAACCTGCAAAGAAAAACGCAAAAATTGCTTTCTTCCTTGAAGTCACAAAAATTTAAGTACAGACAGTATGATTTTGAGCCAACATGATGAGTGAAATATTTGGTGATTTTTGCTCACTCGGCTCACTCAAACACATTACAGTAAAAAGTGCCGAACAAAGCCTTCAGAGAGGAGTAATTTATTAAAAAAAATTATTTTCTGTGGTAGTGATTTATAATTAAATTTTCCGGTAAGTTCATTTATATTTTTTAAATAGAATATGTTAGACTTTGGTGGATCTGACTGACAGTTCAATAACTAAACTCTCTCAAAAACTGTTTAAAGCCGCCAACCGATTACACACTGCTCGAGGGGATCAATAATTTCTGCTTATAAGTAGAGTCCCTAAATATAGGCCTCTATAACATAGCTCTTTTTCCAGCTAAAAATCAATCGAATTGAAAAAAGAATTGATGATAAAAACGAGAAAAAGGTGCCCTATTTTCGTTATGTCTCATGAATTTAAAAAAAACTTTTTCCCGTGTATTACTTTCAAGTTTCACAACAGCCACCATCTGAAATGATATGTAGAAAATGTTGGTAAAAAATTGTATTTGCAATGATCAAATGATTTTTTTGCTTTAAAGGCTTCACGGACACTTTAGATGGTTTAGATTGAACATGGTGGCATGGTTTTGGAATTTTTGATGGTTGATATAGTTTAAAGTTTGATTAGGAGAAGGATAAAAATTTGTACTCATTGAGTGCTAACAATAAGAAGTTAATCAAACGCACAGAAAAAAGCCGATCGTCTTAAGTTTCCAATCTCACTTGTTGGAGCCGGCATACGTGCGAATAATTACTGCGTGCATTTCTTGCAGCGATGGGTCATGTTTTTTAACATACCAATCAGACCAAACAAAAACGTCAAAAGGAAAAACAATGCTCCCGCCAGTTATCTATCTCGAATTGAAACGTAAACAGGCTCGTGTTTCAAAACGAGATTCCTTTCGGTTGGAGATATTGAAGCGGTCTCGACGCGAGCCAGCATCTTTTCGCGCCTCTGAAAGTGGACAGCGCGCCGCGCCGCGCGGGGCCGCGATGCATGACAACTTGAGCTTAAGGAGCGAGTGGTTGCCGCAAATCGAGACCGACAACACAGCACAACACTAAAAGGCTGCACACGCGGCCGGCGCGCAGCCCGAGAGTTAGTTGTTAGTTGTAGTGAATCGCGGAGCCTGCGCTTTGTCATTCGCGCCGTATTAATAGTGGAGTGGCCGCGGCAGTGGCAGTCGGCGGTGCAGCGCCAGCCAAGTAGCATTGTGCACCGACAAACCACGCGCGACAGTGTGCCTGCCTTCCCGGCCACTCGCGCGCACCTGACTGGACACTCAAGGTACCACCGGCGCTGAATGACTCCTGCTCTCCTCTCTTTCTTTCCTCCGAACCGGCGTCTGTCTGTACTTTCAACCTATTCTAATTTATTCTTCATTTCCGCGGTACATTCTATTACTATTATTATCATTATTTTATTATTCTTTTACTTTAAATCAAGACAAATATCTCAATTTCTGTAAGCAAATCAGTTGAGTTTATGACTGAAATCTGGTTAGAATAATAGCTATTGAAATTTAAGAAAAATCTGCAACGTTGTTAAAAGGGTGATTGAATTCGCTAATTTTGATCGCAGAAAAATATCTAAATCGCGCCAAAAAGAGAACTACGTGCTTTATGAAAAAAGTTCGCGTTTAAAAATTGATTATCAAACGCAATGAGTAGCAGATAACACGAAAAATGAAGTCAAACAAAATTTGTAAGGCGATTTAGTAATTTTCCTGTGCTCAAAATTAGCAAAATCAAATCACACTTTTTGAACGTGACAGCTAGATGATCTATAAGGATACCAATTTTGGTATATTGTCAATTTTGAAGTTTCTGTTTCAAAAAGCGAGTGGTTGGGGTACAGACAGAAGATAATGTCGTTTTCCCTCTTGAGTTTATTTTAAAAAATCTCTTACGAGGAAACTCTTAAGATTCTACGTCTTGACAAGAAGCAATCTTATTTATATTATATTACCTTTTGTGATGCGCAGCAAAAATTGTTTGATTCAACAGTTTTAGCGATTTAGAGAGCTCTAAAAAATTACCAAGTATTTAGTACATGATTTTAAAAACATTGTTAAATCTTTGTGAAATTCGATTTGTAGACGTTTTAGGAGAGTAAAAATGGGTCATTTTTAGCAAGAACTGCGTTCATTGTTGCATAACGAAAGTAGAAAGAATTTTCAAGTTTTTTTTTCATGCCAATCACAAATTTCGTGCGGGCTATTTGGAAAGAAAATGATTGAAAACTAAAATTTATAGGCAATTTCAAAATATATAATATTTTACGTTAACTTAGTTTTCTGCTAGGAGTTTTCTACATTTTTTTTGGAATTATCTTACAAACTGTTTGTAATTTTCCCAAATAAAATTCTAAAATCTACGGAATTTTCCTATTCAACAGCAAATATCTCATAGCAGAACACCACAGTTAGCGAGCACCAATGTGATCAGTGCGAAGTGCAATAAATTCATCAATCCAATGAGTCCTTGATAAAATGTTAATTTTGTGTCTGTTGTACGAAAACTTCAGTTAAAGCTTGAACAAATTGAAGTTACGTCTGATTTTAGACGAATTAGATTAAATCGAGGAAAAACATTGAAATATAGATGGGTTGATTAAGCTATGCAATTGTCCTCATTGTCAATTTATCGAGCATTAAGATCGTTTTGTTTGCCTGGAGTTTCTTTAACAAATTATTTTTATTTTAACTTCGAACGAAATGTGTGAGTGGCAAAACAGTCGACTGTCAACCTTGGGGCTCAATGGTCAATGTGTGCACCTGACGAGTTTTTCATTTTTTATCTCAATCTGTACCACAAGATTTATGGTACACCAATGAAGTGGGGTCGCACGAAGACATGCGTCCTAGACGTGTTAAATCGGAACTACACGCGAAAAGAAAAGACTGTGTTGAAACTTAAAAATAATCAACATATCAATTTTTGAAACGCGGCCGCTGACTTTTGCTAGAAAAATATTAAGGACAAACAGCTGGTGGGTTCCTGTGTGCATATTCTACACGGAAGCGAACCCCAGACAGAGCGCAGCTTACTATGAAGTAATTCGTTTTCTATCTTATCACATTTTTATTTACATTTGGTTTTGACGGTCCCATTTTATTGAACTCTTCGAGACTGTAGATTTACTCGTCAGACTAACTCAGATTAGCGGTTTGTAATGGTACAGGAGTAATACTTGTAATGGAATTAATGAGATTCTGTTGAAAATTAATTAATCTAAACGCGAGCTTCGCTTCTATTGCCAGCCAAAGAGGATGACAGCGTGTTTGAGTGTGTGCAGAACACTCGATCCGAGCGAGAGCATTATTTGTCACGTTTCTTTCCACTCTCTCCGATCTGCCGTTTAGCAGATGTAATTACGCCCTGTTTGTCAATCGAACAATCGCGGCCATGGTAATTAATCGTCACGGAGAAATTGCAAAAATCATCCATCACACTTCTCATGTGGCCAGAAAGCGAGTAGACGCAGCCAAGAGCCACTTTTCATGCAGTGATGCAAATATTCGCGGCACGTGGAGACTTCTGATGTGACGATGCGAATGGCCTCAACATTTGGCTTAATGAAAGTACTCGTTATCCTCGCAGAGTTGGAATTCGCATCCTTTATTACACTCCGCCGCATTCTCTTATCCTCATGATCTGGATGACCGGGTCATGAAAAAGCCCAGCTTATTTGACAATTAATTTGATGCACGAAGAGAAAATATTAATACCGGATTATTTTTTCCTAAAAACCGCATACCTGAGAAGAGGGGCGACAAAAGATGAGATTTTTCAAAGACAAGAGCGCTCACGCATAAATCTTGCTTGCGAATGTAAGTTTCGAGTAAACAATGACTTTCAAAAGCTGAAGCATGCTCAAGGTATAAAGAGATGGTTTTAATGAAATTCTTTTTCCTTGTCATCCTCCAAGTAAACATACGCATTATTACATAAAAAGACCTCTGCCAAAATACATCTTACCTACTATGTATGGCTATTGTACTGAGAAAATAATTCAAAACCCTTTTTCACAAAGTGCCAATAAAGGACCATGCAAGCAATTCGACGCGAGGCGCGTTTTTTTACTAATTATTCCAAATTAACTTCATTCTTGAACTAATTTCCTGCTTATAAAACGAATTTACAATATGAATCTGAAGTTTTTAAAAACTGCATGTCTTAAAATTCAGGTATGGACTTGTTTTTGGTCAAAATCGCTAGCAAGATTATTGAACCAAAAAAAAAATTTGAATTTTTTGCCGATGAGTGAATGCCAGAAAAATTTGAGTGGTTTAGCCCCCAAACAATCCAAATCCATATGACCAGCTGATATGTTTATAGGGTTTTTTGATTTCCTCATGGCTATCCACCTGGTACATTTCACTCATAAATTCTCATTCAACTCGTACAGCAAACAACCCAAATATTTGGTTACCGGGTGTCTGCACACACACACACACACAACTTGATTCCCCATGACCGTTCTCACCCAGTTCAGAATTCTGTGTAAGTTGTGTGCCAAGTTAGCTACAATCAAACTTGTTCGTCTGCTTTTAACTTCTTTCACTGTCAAAAGAGATTAATTTTTTTGTTATCCTTTTCAATTTTATTTAAATGAACCATTTCAGGCTATTTTTCATTTTCTTTTTAAATATTTCAAATGAATTGTTAGTTGATGCAAATCAAGGCAGCAGCACTCAATGAGAATCATAATGTTTCAGTTGAAATTAAATTTCCCGTATCTTTACAGTCAAATAAATAGCTTGCTATACAATAGGATCCGTTTTCTTGAGTACGTTTGAAAGTTCGAACGAAAACTTGTGTCATTTCAAAAATACAATTTACTGTCTATGGTAATTTTGGAATTTACATTTTTAATAGTTTATCACAGTTCAAAAATTCATCAATGATTGATTTACTCAATTTTTATTTTTCTGAAAATTAGGCATGACCTTAACTTAGATGCTTGATGGTTGTTGCTGCTAAAATCTTCAAATTTGATTAAAAGAAATAGTCAATTCTGCGTAAGGTAAGATGAATAATGAATAATTTCCCTCTTATTCCAAACTGGAAGCTGAAATTCAGCTCCTCATGAATCATTTTAAACTCCATTTTAAACGCTCACCCCTTAGAAAATATTCACGGTCAGATGTGCCGGGCAATGAGACCCAAATGTGTGAATTTTATCGTTTCTAGATGGAGAGTAAATTAAAATAGGTGCAAGCAAAGTGCTAATAATATAGCAGTCGATCATTCTTCCAAAACACCTGTCCTCTTGATTTTACGAGATAATCAGCATTTTGTGACGACTGTTATGCAGTGAGGCGAGCACGAGCGACGAGATGGATTGAAGCGCGAGCCCAGCGCGAGAATGCGGCCCGTGCCGGTGTGCGTGCTGCTGGTGTGCGCGGCGGTGTGCGGGCCGGTGGCGCTGGGGCGCGGCGTCGGCGTCAACGCTTCCGTGGCGTTCAGTTCGATGCAGTGCTCGAACGTGGAGCCGCAGTGCGCACGCCTCTGCAGCCGAAGCGACGGCCACCAGCGTCAGCTGCGCATCGGACTCGCCCTGCCCAAGGACAGCGACTCCTTCATGCCGGCCCTCAGCAGGTACGTCGCGATCTTTTGAAGTGAAATTTAACCGTGGAGTCAAAAATGTTGTGTTTTATAAAACTAGCAAAGTCTAAACTTCACCCAGATTATTAATATCAATTATCTGTTTATTTTTGTAAATGTTCTGAAGTTTTTAAATTATAATTTTTACTTTTATTGCGATCAACATGGTAACTTGACCCTATACATCCCACCTAAAAAAATACTAAAATAACGCAAATATCGTTTGGTATTTGAATGCACTAGCGTCCTCGTCCATACACAGATTTGGCGATCGATTGTCCTACAGACGCGGTATCACGTTTAGAAAATTTTAACCATTTAGGATTCGCCCTTTATCACATGCTTTAATTTTGACCTGAGATATATACTATACTATTGAGAAGATAAACATAACAAAATAACTCAAATCATCAACGACGTTTGGGGAAAATTGAATTGGGTGCGCGTCCCTGTCAATCCTTATCAATGACGTCATTGCCTGTGTTTTACGTCATAAAAAAACAAGATCTTCAACTTCGTGATAAACCTCAATTTTAATCAAATCACCCAGAAGGCAATTTTGTGAAATGTTTAGCATTAAATCTTAATCCTTTCTAGGATAAAAATCACCCAATAGTTAGCATAATTATAATAAATACTAAAATTCAATGACGCTGCTGTTGTTCTAGTGAACTGAAAAAAGGCGACAGTTTTACATAGATTGAATTATTGGCTTTAAAAAACGGTCTTCTGTCATGAGTGATGTTTGAACAGGTCAATTTCAAATTCTCTATATGCAGAGGTTTTATAATATTATGCACGAGATTAGTCCTCGTTAACAATAATTAAAAAAATCAAATTTTGGGAAGCAAAAGAGAACCTTTTCAGTCTCTTCGCAAAATATTCCTAGCGCTGCCTGGTTAAATTTTGGCATAAAATCGGTTCTTGTCCTCAAGGATTAGTTTGTGCTAAGGCAGCAATAATATTTCGGGGTTTATCTGTATACTCTTTAGTAACACGAGCTAGGATTAAAAATTTCAATGAAATATCCAAGGATTGTTATAATTTTTCGCAGATATTGAAAAGATTCTTTTAGCCAATCGCGCACACTGGCCTCAATATCAAGCTAAATCACAGAACAGTGGAATTCCCTCTCATTTGCGATTGATTTGTGGCGGTGTCCAAATTCCCAGTTTCCGGAATATTGTTATATTTTTATGACGTTTTATGTTGTGTTATATATGGACTGTTAGTGTGCCGTAATTCTAATTTTGTTTTACTCTTGATTTTCAGTGAGTTTTTCTTTTATGTATCATAATTTCATTCAAGGTACTATTTTTTTTATTTATGGTTACTTGTTTTGGAGTTGAATAAAGTGAATTGAGTAGAGGTGTATACAAATCCACTATTTAATGTTTCGTATCATTATTTGTCCATTTTAACGTGTCCAAACTAACAATCTGAATGGTTTAAATAGCCAATACGTATTAATCAATTTCAAAAGGATAACTTTATATGAAAAGCAAAAAAAAAATAAAATAGAAATAATGATTTAAAAAGACGTGTCTATCACGTTGTAGTTATACCTTCTTTTTCCTCTTAATATTCGTTTTTAGTCATGTCGTTATAGCACTTCATTCCTTTAAAAAAAATCGAGATTTACTTGAAACATCTTCTATAACCTATAGAGGACTGACTATGAATTTCCATAAACTTCGCTTGAACTTAAAAATGACAAACTTTATCTTTGTTTGCTCAGGGTGCGTCCTTGGGTTGAAAAAGCGTTGGAGGTGGCGCACCTGAAGAACTTGATCCCGCGCAGCGAGTTTGATGTGTGTGTGATCGAGGGCGACACGCGCTGCAGCATGGAGCACGGCCTCATCACCGCCGTCGACCTCATGGGCAGGTGCTGTCCACACGTCTTCGTCGGACCCACCTGCGAACTCAGTCTCTGTAAGTACACGATCACTTCCTATGTTCATATTTTAAAATCTAAATTAATACGTGCGGAATGGACTTGTTCCTGACATAAATTTATTTTTAAAATTAAAATTAAAAATTAAAATTAATGAAGTTTAAATTGTTTATCCATTAATCGAGGAATTGCAAATACTTTTGGTCTCAATCCCAAGCTAGACTTTCCACGGAAATGTCCAGTTGGAAAAATTCTACATCTTCATGCGCGATCCATCTAATTTTAATTAATCAAGCTACTGCAATAAAAAACACATAAATGACCACATATTTTAAAGATTTAGTGCTTAACTAGGAATATGCGAACCGGCGAAGTCTAAAAGCTGTTATTTTCAATGAATACTTTATGGACCAAATTATCGCAAGCAGCTCTTTACCTTTACATATGAATGGTCGGGCACTTTCGTTCCGCTCCAGTGAGTACTTGACTCGCATAAAACACAAAAGCATTTAGTCGCCTCATTATTCCACTCAACAGATTAGTGAAAAATGTAATTGAAAATCAATGGTCGTTTTTACGAGAAATCGTTGAAAAAGCAGTTTTTAAGCAAACTCAATTACTTATTAAAACACCAAAACAGCAACGGAAGTATAATAAAATCACATTCAAAGATTAGATAAGTAATCCAGAGGATAAATTAAATATGACAAAATACGTTTTGTTTATTCTTGCTCAAAGTCAATTGAGTGCAAAACAATGAAAAAATCTAGAAAATGTAGCAAAAAACTACAAAACCGATCAAAATAAGAACGAGAAATAATCTTGCCACGATTGTGCGTCTTAGGGAGTTGAGAAATATTGATATTTGTTTTTTCAATTTTCATGTAATATCAAGTGTGGTCGCGGTTTCACTCGAAATTAACTGCAAAATGAAATAGCAGGTACTTTGTGGTTTTTAATTTGCAGTTGTTCGTTGAAACAAATTTCAAAATAAGCATTAAATTGAGATGAAACAAAGAGTGAGCGGTCATAAGAAGTCGACGGGAGATTTTCGGAGTTGTGAAATAAAATTTTTGAAAGAGATATCTTTCAAAAATTTTAATTAAGTTATCGATAAATCTATTTAAGAAATATGGCCCTCTATCTCACTGCAGTTTGGTTGTTGATTCCACGCGGTTATGGAAAAATAACATTGCGGAGGGCTCAAGCTAAAAGAAAAACGTTATTTCTTATGAGTAAATTTTCATGGCGAAGCGCATTATTTTCTTGTTAAGTCAAGTTTGTGAATATGATATTGCTTTTGCAACAGTGGCATCGAAAATTATTTTGAAGCGAGTTAGGCAACTTCGCATCGTTCACGTTGAACAGGTTGCATACCGAAGCCATCGCTGTTTAAGTGGAGCACACGCGTTAATAATATAATCTGTAAAAAAATTTCTCGTTAAAAGGACAACTTTGCAAGCATGAAGGAGGAAAATTGCGTTTTAATCGAGCAGCTGGATGACGCCGCAGCCGCACATGCAAATAAAGCAATAATGATCGCTCACGCAGACAATCAATTTCAAACTGATCACCGTATTAGGTTAAAATGAGCGATTTACGGGCGTAATTGTTGCTCCATAAAATGATCACGATCGCTCGGCACGGCGGAAAAACTCATGCGGCGCGTAATTAGCGCCCTAGAGCAATCGGATTTTGCCGCACGCGAGCTCCCTTCGATGTTCTGAGCAGAAAATCGCGTTAGCTTCTTTTCCACGGCGATTTTTTTTATCCACCTGAATATATGGCGAGCCGCGTGCAGCCAGCCGTGTGTGCATGCGCTCGCTCACTCGCATGCAAATGGGCATCTAGTGTTTCCTGGCGGCCGAGGTCTGCTGCATTGTGCATGGCTCGCATATTATGCACTACATGCACCGTCGCCAGAGTGACTCACTCACGCTCCTCTGCTTGCCACTTTCTCTCTCTGGAGCAACGCAATACTGAGTGCATATGCCTCGCGGCTCTACAAACGCACTCACATGTGTGTTTTGCCATTTTTCCCACTACACTGCACTACGCTCGCTATAACGCAATTGATCTCGTGCATCAAAACCTGGCTAGAAGGATCAAATCAGTCTTGCGAATGGATTATATATTTTTGGACTGCTGCAAATAGGGCGCTTATTGCACTGAGATGGACAACTATAATCAAAGATGGGGAGTAAAAATATCAAATGATTATATTTTTCAGCGCATGACATTAATATTTATCATTTGTAAAAATGTGAGAGACGGAGTTAAATTTGTAACAACGCAGAATTTGTCCTTTACCCCAGATAATGGCTAGAGCGCTTTTAGATTCCAAATAAGAAACTAAATGCCAAAAATTGTATTATTCAATCTGTGAGTGAGATGTTATTAAAAGGAAAAATGTGTTCAAGCGAATTTGACGGTCAGAAAGGCAAAAAAGAAAATGAATTACCGGAACCCAGGCCAGAACTTTGTTGCTTTCAGAAATTTTAGCTCTTGCATAATGCATATGACGATAGACGGTGGTAATGCAGGATATAAATTCATTATTAATGCATGAGCATGAAATTGGAACAATCTTTAGCTTTGGTATGCTGAATAATACTTTTTTATTATTTCTTAAGAGTTAATAAGAATAAAAAAGATAGTAAAACATACAGCAAAAGAGATGAACAGAACTGCTGGAACAATAATTAATAATGCAAAAAAGCAATAAAAAATAATAAAGTCTGGATGTGACAATATCAAAGAGGCTATGAATGTAAAATTACAAATCGCTGCTTTGACTGAAAAATTGTATCAGCATACATAATTAAAAACTTACCGTATATTTTATATGAAACCAAATCATTTGGAACTCTCTCATGTACACTAATTTTGTGAAAAATTGACGACGAAATTTGTATCATTATTTTTGCTATGCTATACAGGAAATTTTGGTTTCAAATAATATTACATAAAACTACTCAGGCATTTTTGCTTTCTTACAAAAATATAAGTAAATAATCTTACAATTTTTCCACCTGGCACCTTTCCTTCTTCCTTTTTTCGCTTGTTTAAGGTTAGCTAACCCTTGATAACCTAACTACTATCAAATAGCAAAAACAATTTCCGCTTTTCCCTTTAAACTATCACATAGGTATTGATGTAAACAGATGGGCGAGCGAGATATCATATATTATATATATGACTTGAAACATCTCTAAAAGAAGGAAAAAGACTGTTTCCAATCAAATCGGCTCGTAATCTACACCATTATAAAGTACAGAAATATCTAAAAAAATGATAACAGCGAGCACAAGTGTCAAGCAATTAAATGTTAAAGTTATTTTGGTATTGTTCGTCTCAAGCTAATCTGTGTTCGATACGAACCAAAATACAAGCTATCAACAAGTTTGCTTGATTATCTGTGAACTGAAACTTCACGCACAAATATAATTTCGAAGAACTGGTATTATTTGCACGATTGACGAGTGACATGCGGCAAAGGAAATCTTTTGTGAAAGAAGAACAATATGACACTAAGTCATTGTATAATCGTGGCTACAACCAGAAAGGAATTTACGACTTTTCAGCCAATAATCTGCTCTTTTTTATCGGCAAAGAGGCCACAGCGCTTGTGTGGCATAAAAAAGTTTCAAAAGCAGAGGAGGCTCCGCTGTAAATATTTAAACCAAAAGTTTATTTTCACAAACGACTGGATGCAGCAGAGCCGCTTCATATCTGTTTGTAGAGCTTTCCACTCTGTAGCATATTTTTTTGAAACCAGAGAATATATTTGTCGAGTGGCGTAAACAATCGCACGCGTGTTTTGCCTTTTTAAAAGCGATGCAGCAGCGCGGCTTGTGGGTTTACAGGTTTTCGTTTTAATGGTGCATTCAATATGACGTTGAATACATTTTTGTGCCATTGAAGGCAGCGGTTGGAATTTGTGCGGCTTTTTATGCAGACATTGCACATATTGGTTGCAACGAGAGCACTTGTGCGAGCTCGCCGACAGCAAAACACCGAGTTCGTATTTTGATGCATCCATGAAGTAAAATAAAATGTTTTTAATTTAAAATTATTTTATAAAAACGATAAAAACTATTATAAATTATTCAACTAAAATTCTCTGGCAGTATTAATGGAAAATTTTACAAATTTCGCAAATTGATTTATGATTTATCAAAAAATCTCCAAATCGCAGAAAGATTTTGGTTAAAAAACATCTCAGCCCAGGAGAGGTATATAGGATTGATTGCAAGAGAATTCAAGATTTGGTTAGTTTTAACGTTTAAAACTTTAAATATTTAAACAGCCTTCGTCCCTGAACCAATTGTTGGTATTAATTTCCCATTAAAATAAATGTTTAATCGCATCTCGTTCAAAACGCTTTTAGGTTTTATAAAATGGGTTTTAGATTTGCCATCTGCCAAGGACATGCCCAGAATAATTTCTTTAAAGAAAACAAGGAAATGACTTAATAAATGTTGGCTTTGTTCCAGCCAGTGTGGCCAGGCTAGTCAAGCTGTGGCAGACACCGCTGATCACAGCTGGCGGGTTGGCGTCTGACTATACCGTGGACAGGACTAGCCCCGAGTCAGAGTACTTCCTCCTCGTCAGAGTTGGCTGGTCCTTCAGGGACATTGCCGCCGCCCTCGTTGCATTTATGGACAAGTAAGAAAGACAATTCGTTTTTGCAGTCTCAGTAGCTTTTAAAAAATTATCTGCCTATGATGACCTTGGAAATTTTGAAAATCGAATTTGCATAATTCATAACTCACACGACCGAAAATTTAATATTTTGGTTCAAAATTTATATAATTCTTATGGCCCTGAAAAATTTACTGAAATAATGTTAGCTAAAAATAAAGCTTTCAGTGAATAAAAATCAATTTTAAGTTATTGGTTTCTGTTTGAAATAGAGTTGAGGGTTTGGTGAAAATGTTGTCTTCCATGCTGGGTATATCTCTCGCAAATATTTTACTGTTTAATTTTATTAATATTGTTTTTGTAGACACAACTGGCGCAAAATCATGCTCATATACGACACGTTTGGGTACGCAACAGTGTCAGGCTTTCAAACGTGCTACCTGATGATGACGTCGCTGGTGAGCCTTCTGAAACAGAAGAACATAACCTACTCTGCTTACGACACTGACAAGAACAAGCAGAATTCCATCAAAGAGAATCTCATGCGCGAAATGGGAGTCACCTACAGCAGTGAGTACAGACAGCTTCCGTTTTGCAATATTTTTTTTAACTTTTCCTGCTCCTTCTCCACTTATCTCCCGCTTTTGTGTCTCCGTCGACAGCCTGATTGTGAGTAGAAAAGGTGAAGACTGGTACTGACAGTATTGTAGGTGATTTTTTCCTGAGCGAGACGATTTACATTCGTTTCCCTTATTGAATCTCTTTTTAGGTTAAACGAACAAAATTCTTATATCATGACATTCAGATGTCAAGGAAACATTTAAAACAAAAATATTCTAAGGTAGATCGACAATGATCAAAATCCACATTTGAAGGGGTTTCAATGATAATTACACCAATTATAAAAAAATACAAATTTCCAAAAAAAGTAGTATTTTATCTAAATTAAAGTTAAGGTGTAAAAATAAATTATTAGCGGATGATTTTCACGCATTATAAATCCTTAAAAATATACTGAAGGAGTTTTGGAAAACACAGAAAAAGTTTTTAAATTAATAAATGCAACTCTTTGCAGCTATAGATTTACAATTTAGGAAAGTTAAATTTTTTTATTTTACTTTCATAAATCAAAAGGATATCTATTATTACACTTTTTATTTTGGTTAATATTTCATTAAGATTCGGCACGTGACAACGTCGTTACAATTTTTTGGTTTCGGTCGGCTATGCAGTTCCTGCCTGTCACTTTTTGCCATTGCTCATGTACCTTTTAATTTAATCTGACCTCTGTAATGTACATGAATAAATAAATAGAGATGATAAGTCTCCTTTTTAATATGATTATCCCCGCGAGCTTTAACATCTTAGAGAATAGAGAGAACTTAAGCTTTTTCATTTCGATGCTGCCTGCAATAATTGGCGGAGGCGGAGGAGGCAAGATCAAAGAAGCGACGTGCGTAATTAATTATTGATGCGGTGCGGAATGCAAAAAGGCGTTCAGCAGACAGAATCTCATTAAGCAGTTTTTTGCGTCAAAAGCAAAGTCGATAATCCGCACTCGAGAAAGGCAGGCTTTTGTATCCATATCGTCAACGAATGAAAGAAAATGATTATTGTGCAAACAAAAGGTGGAACGCATTACGGCTTCGGCGTTGTGGTGGGTCAGTTTTCTTGTTCGCCTGCTGATTTATAACACTGGAGGGGAAATGAAACAAGAATTTGCAGACGGGTCACTGTAATTGGTCTTAAAAATTTGACGCATGAAAATATGGCATCAAATCTGACCAAATTTCACGGATATGAAAAGAGATGAAGTTTGTACGAAATTTGGTTTTGGACAACGAGCACGTTGCCAAACGAATAACATGGAACAGTAAAGGTCGTAAAGGCCAATCCCTGTGAAAGAACAAAGAACACTCTTGCCCTTACACCAGGGTCTTTGCAAAAAAACCCTTGGCATTTTCCCATTAAATTAATTCACGCTTGCTAGAAAGGTATAAAAACCAGCAAGTTGTGAGTCGCAGTACTTTCAAATAGACTGGCAATTATGTGTACAAGCCAAGAGTTAAAATCCAGTCCGCACAATATACTCAACACCCACACGCGTTTGAGAGCCTTTACTGTAATACCAGAGTATTATTCCTCAGAAAATTTAAAATTTATTATATTTTTTACTTTCTCTAATTGTTGAAAAACTCACATCCTTTTTAATTTAATTCTATTAGCATAGTTAAAGCCATTTATCGCACAATTCTCAAATTTTCGGCCAGTGCGTGCGCTCTTATTAGCGTCCTCAAACCCTGGAATGACCTGATGGTGACGCTAAAAGACTGTAAAACCACGTAGCATTTGCGGCAAGGATTTTAAAGTGTTTTGTGACGCTAAGATTATTTTTTAAGTGATTTTCAACTGGTGTATTGCGATGAATTGGGTCTAATTAATCGGTTTTCCACTAGAATTCTAGAGCTTTTCTTTTTATTTGAATAATCACTTTTTCTGAATATGTATACCACCATGCACTTTGACCTGGATGAGGATAAACAACGATTATGACCAAAATGATTTTACATTTTGACGTCTACCATAGGCGAACGACTATAGGAATGGAGGGCTAAAATTTAAAAAAAATGTTAATAGCACACTCTCTCGCATTATATACAGCAGCTATTTCGGTCTCACAGACCTCATCAGCAGCACTTTACCTTCAAAACAAAATTCGCAAAATTCATGACTACGGTTAAAGTTGCAGAGATTTTTTAATCGGCGATTGTTGAAAACATCCTCCAGCACTCATCTCTGATTGCAAGTGGAAAGGACACGAAGCTAATGAGGCCTGCGGGGCCGAAACAGCTGCTGCACTGTTCGAGAGCGTGTGGTATTATTTTCATTTTACAATTTTTTTCGAATTTTTCTTTAGCATACACTATTCTTATATAGTTGTTCACTTATGGCAGTAAGTTGCCAATGTAAAATCCGTAAAATCATTTGAATTTAAATCCCCCCCCCCCCCCCCCCCAGAGTTTTTTCCCTTTTCAACGATAATAGTGTTCAGACCAAAAACCAGGATCACTAAAAACCACTTATTTATTTTCGGACAAAGAATACGTGCCCTTCAGAGTAAGGTGATGGCGTTAAGGACACGAAGGGCTGCAAGTGTCGCCTGGCGGCTCGGCTAGATGGCACGGCATGTGTCGGTTCGGCTTGAACGTGGGCCGAGTTTGCGTGCTCCTGGGTTGGGAGCGGGAATCGACCTACCTCTCCTGGAGTCCCTTTCTTTCTTACTCGGCAGGCCGGCTGCCTACGCACCCTCCGGAGTGCGATCAGTGCCCGTTCACGTCGCGAGTAGCGCCGACTGACCGCGCGAGACACGCTCACCCGCGCGTGTAGCGTAATATATACCGGCCAATTTCGAGGTAACCTTTTGCAACTCTCTGTGTCCACTGTCAGCAGCCCGATTTCTGTAAATATGTAAATAATAAAACTCGAAGTATTACTTTGCAAGGTGTTCAGTGTGTTACACAACAAACCGCAACATGCCTGGGTCCCCTGTAATAAAGCATCTTTGCTATTTTAGGGTCTGACACGTTCCTCTCTTTATATATGAATGTTTCCCCCCGTGCCGATTGATAACCCGTTTTTCCGTCTCGTCAACAAGAACGCAGTCCCTGTTGATTTGATTGTGTCTGTAGACAATTGGCGTTAAGGAGCGAGAGCGTGAGCTGATGAAGCAAGTTGTAAGGGAGAAAGTTACCGCAATCATCTTCATTCACCCAACCCTAAATCTTAATACTTCTTGTCTCTGGCCTTATGATCGATAGGGAAGCCACTCAGACCGCAGTTTGCAAACGAGAACCTAATTAATTGCAAACACGGAGCATCTCGCCTCGCGAGTTTGCAAACCGTGGTCTGCCGCACAAGTCTGTTCTGCTGTTTGAGTTTCATTCCCCGCACATTCTATGTTCATTTACAAAGGGCTCTTAGATTTTCACTTAGGGTAAATCTCTGCACTCTGCTTAGCCCTTATTTGGTTTGCATTTCTTGAATTTACTGCGTTAATCTGTGTAGTATGGCACACCCGAGCGTTGTTTAAATAGTAGTAAAAATAGGAAAATGGATTTTATTATCGTTTTTAACTATTTTTCACGGCAATGACTGATATTTAGCCTTTGGATGTCATATGAGTTTGAATCAATCACGATTCAAACAGTATGAGTTCCATCCACAGGCTTAAACTAGTATACTTAGGATTTTCAATCGCTTTTTCGGCTTCAAGTCGTCTCTTTTAGTTGGTATTTTAGGTTGTAGGCCAAAGTACTCGGTATTTTGTTGAAAAATGCTCTCCAGATGAAATCGAAATTTAAATTCACATTTTAAAACAAATTTAGTTACGAGAAAAATTCGACCAACAATTCATATTTATGTATGCAATTGTTAAAGCTCTAAAATTAACTTCTAAAAATTTGTTTTTTTAATGATCTTTTTTGTTGGTAAGAAAATTTACAAATTACAAAATTTTTTGCGTGATTGGAAACTTTAATTGCCGCATTCAAGTATAAACGTCATTGTTTTAGGCAATTTGTAATTTTCGAATTTCATGCAGGGGTGTCCATTAGTTTTTTATTCAAAATAAATAGTTTAACCAAATTCAGACTAATACTCAGTTTTCAAACGCAATTTTTAAATAAAAATTTAAATATTCGTATAATAATGTGTTGTCAGTTGCCTCCGACACAGTTGATCGACCAAAATTTCCGATTCTTTTTGTCAACTGTTGGCGTTTTTCTATAAGCTATTTTTAGACTTCGAGATTGGTTTTAGGACAAAGAATTTGAGCAAAATGCAGGTACTTCTGCTGTTCGCAACTCTTTAATATAGCCAATAAACGAAATATTTTGCCTCTAAGCCTGAAATTTGCTATTCAAAATCTTTAAATATCAGAAAAATGTCTGAAATGGATGAAATGATTCGTTGCGTAAAAAAACATAGTCCAAAATAGTTCTGACAAGTGGAATATGGTTATTTTTAGTAACCTCTGAAAAAAATTCGCATTGTTTGATTAATGGAATAAAGGGAATTGAGAATAAATAATCGACGAGGCTGAAACTCCCAAGTTT
The DNA here is from genome assembly GCF_949628265.1 of Cloeon dipterum. Classification (NCBI taxonomy): domain Eukaryota; kingdom Metazoa; phylum Arthropoda; class Insecta; order Ephemeroptera; family Baetidae; genus Cloeon; species Cloeon dipterum. Next base: position 25,664,009 of record NC_088787.1, read on the forward strand.
TACTGCGGTGCAATGAAAAAGCTATAACAATAAACTCTATGTACATATCTAAACAATAATTTTATGAAGCATCCTATGTCCAGTATTGATCAACATGCATGCGACTGCCTACACTCTTTTCTTCCAGCAGTGAAATCGGCCCAGTCAATACGCAAAAGCTGGTCTCGCTTGCCTGCTCTTTTTTTGTTCCCCGTAAAAAGATCCTTCACGTCTGAGCCCCAGCACTCTCTCGTAAATAGCTATTTTCTCTCAGAAATCCACTAGAGCACGACTAAGGCACCCTTGGAATGGATTTATTCTGGCCAATTAACCCCGTCGCCGCCAATACATTTAAGAGCGTCAGCGGGGACCTACAGATTTTCGCAGGGGAGACAGGCGGACGCGCGTGCCGAGCTGAAAGTGAGAGCATTACGTACGTGTGTGTTTGTAGTCGGAGCGGAAGATGGGAAACACACGGGCAGGCTCCAGTTTGTACGGACAAATAAAAGTCATCATGTTTTGGCATGGCTGCTCGTTCACTCGCTCGCTTGCTTGCTCGCTCAACACGGTGTTCTTTTCGCTTCTTGCCTTTGTATGCAAAACACTGCCCTAGGGCGCGTCAAGTTTAATTTCCTCCGGCCCACGCACCTCCCCAATGCTGCTCCCCCGCGCTTTTGCAAAACATGCAGACGCTGTTTTTCGGAATCGGAATTCGCGGCGGCGTTGCACGCGTCTTCCGCCGACGCAAACCTCCCCTCGAGGCCAGCCGACTTGAAAAGGTATCAAGATCATCTTGTATTGAATTCGTAACACACAATTTCCCCCGTGAGACCTGCTTTGTGCCGCCAATTCCAGTAGAAGCCGTATTATATAGCGCTATAGTAAAACGCGCGCCTGCTCGCTCCCTGGAGACCCATAGGGCGCGCGGGTGGCGGTGGAGGCGGCTTTCAGCCTCACAGGCCTCGGCAGGAGCGCAATTTCGAAAACGAGAGGTGTCGAGTCGACTCAAGTCGGGCCTTTCGTCATCTGCATGTTGTTCGTTCAAGGAGCGAGCAAAATTTGAACGCGCTCAGCGGGGAACAGAAGGGCTTTGCGAAATTAACTCTTACCATAGGTTGGTGCCGCAGAGGTAAACAGACTTTGCAATTTACTCAAGTTTTTGCCTAAGCCATCAGATTAAAGTGGGGAAGGGGTTCAAAGTGTAAATTGTTTTTTGTGAATAAGGTTGTTTCGGTTATCTAGCTGTTTTGGATTCTATACAAGTGAAATTTCTGTGCAACGGAAAAATAACTATATTTTTTGAAGGTGAAATTTGATTAATGATCATTTTGTGAATAAATTTTTGCTCCAAATATTGCTATCTACTCAAAAATTTCGTTAGGAATTTTTAAATCAATTAAGTATAATTTTTAATTTTCCACAATATTCCGATGCTTATTTGCAGTGAAGAAAGCAGAAGGCACTGCCCAAAACTTTAAGAGTTCTAATGTTTATTTTTTATTTAAAACCATTCAAACTAATTGTAAGTTTACTCTGGATCAGCAGGAAAACTTAACTCCATGCATCCCCACATCTAAGAGAAATCACACAATAAAAATATCAATTATTGGAAACTTTTTTATAATTTAACCCTACACAGCACAATGAAATAATAAAATGTTCAACTTACCCGTCCCATAGAATACTCCCACGCGTACCATTTGTAAGCCAGCGAGTTGTGCAAATATTTTATAGAAAGAGTTCCGTCTGCTAAAATTCCCAGAATAACGATACAATTTCCGCAATTTAAACAAAAACGAAGTTTCCCTCGGAGAATTGGAAAAACATTGTTCACTCAGAGGAAAGAAGCTTTTACGAGCATTGAAGGCATTTAGTCAGGATTGAAAGACACAGAGGGAAAAATTGATTGGGTGAAATACCCAAGTGTAGAGCCAAGACGGATTTCCAAATCGCTTAATAATGACGAATCGAGGGAGCTGCTGGCGTGCTCTCTGCGCCAAATCGAACTTTTATTCCGCTTAAGTGCGGCGCAAAGCTCTCCCTCGGCCGAGTCCGCAATTGCTTGCTCTCTCATCCACACACAGGTAATTATGGGCGGCGCTACCCTCGTCCCTTTTTATTTCAGGAGCCGAGACTCTTTAGCGGTTAATTTATGGGAGCTCGGATGTCGTTTTGAAAACGGAATTTAGCTTTATCTTGGGCTGAGATGGACGGAAAAGATATTCTGTGAGGGATTGTCTGCACTTTAAATTTCTTTGTTTAACCATATGGATCATGGTTAATTTAAGAAGAGTCCAGTAATTGTTGCATCTTGCCCTTTTATTTTTTTTTGAAACAATATTAAGTGAAATAATTGATGTGTAAATAGTTAAAAACATGTATTTGGGCCAAACTTTTTGTGCGACATCGCAACGGGCTTAAATATTATTTTTAATTATTTGAATGTTGTATAAAATTGTCTCCTATATAAACCTTTATAATTCACAGCCGTTTGTAATAATGAAAATTGCATCTAAAATGGATTACGTTTAACTTTTGGCATATTTTTTCTTAAAAAATACCAATCTTTATAAAAAAGGGAAATAAAACATAAATTAGACGTATACATAAATCATAGAAATTTGCTGTAATCGCGGGTACAAATGTAGCTTTTTCCTCTGGGCACATTGCAGCGCTGGGATGCGGAGCTTTTTGCTGTGGACGCTGCTGGTGCTGTGCGAGTGCAGCGCCGAGGTGCAACGCAAGACGGTGCACCTGTGGGTGATTGCGCCCTCCGACCCCAACCACGAGCAGAGCCTGGTCAAGATCATGCCGGCCATCATGCTGGCGGTGCGCAGGGTGCGGGACACGCGTCTCCTGGACGCCGTGCACCTCGAGGTGCACCAACAGGACTCGCAGTGTTCCTCCACCTACGGCCCACTCGCCGCCTTCCACTTTTACACCCAGCTCAAATCAGGTCGCAATCACCTTCTTCGTTTCTCATTCCATGTCTTGAGGAAGACGAGGCTTCATCAATTTGTGTAGCATTTTCCGCGGGGTGGTGGTGGGGGCAAGGGGGCACAACCTATAGAGTATACTTCTGAAATTCCGAATGAAAAGAGTTTTTTTAATAATGGGAAATTCCCAGTGGAAATTTAACTGTACGATCACGATCCATTATCAATTTATCTCAAAAATTTTGCTACTGGTAGTTTGCACTGTTGCCTATTTGGCCTCTTAAAAGGAATTCATGATATTTTAAGAGACGCAAAAACATTTAAGCAACAAACCTCCTATTGTGTATGTGTGAATTTTGGAGATGAAAATATTCTCTTTGACGTGCTCGATGTGTTAAAAACAAATATCACCGGAGATAGAGAAACGACAGCAACGTTTTTTGTCTCGAAATGTTTCTTCCGCGATTGCGATATTTATTTACGCTGTACATATTAAAAAGTTGTCCCCATATGTATGGAATTGAATCTGAGATCTGAGCGGGAGTACCCGAAAATTGTAAATAATTGGTGGCTAGATCTGTTGGCGGCCTCAACATCAAACCGTTGGGAATTTTCCATAATATTTTATTTATTGCGCATTTTTCATTCTTCTAAATTCTTTTGCTAATTTGATTTGCATTCGACTTAGGATTAAATACATTTCTCTCATAAAACATGAAACCGGATAAACTATCACACAGTCCACAAACACGCATTGCTATCAGAGGATATTTTTCTCTAGAAACATTTATCTCTCATTCACTTGCAAAAAATTACTTCAATTTATGAAAGGAATAGATCCTCTTTGCAAGCACCGCAGAATTAAAATGTTTTCCATTCACTCTTTGAGCTCCAACAAGATTTTTTGTTAAAAAAAGGTTGAATATCATGTTTATTCAACTTCTGCTTCGCGTGCTACCGTGGGAATTCAACTGTCAGACAGCGAAAATTTGCATGGATCGAAAATTGTGCTGACAATGAATGTGGAGGATTTTGCCGTTCTCGGAATACTATATTTTGCGGAATTACAATGTTCCCCCATTCTGGTGTTTATTCTTGTCCAACTTGCTGCGAGGGATAATATGATGATGCTGTAGTTGCAAAATGCATATTTTTGGTGGAAAATTGCCATTTGCGGCACCGCCCCAGGCAAACAACGAGCTTGATCAAATAGTGGGAAATAGCCTTATACGCCCCGACTCGTTGTCGTAAGCGAGTTATTAAGAAAATAAAGGATGAAGACATTCGGGGCTGCTTTCATAGCACCGAAATGCCTCACATCACGATCACGCGTTATGAGTGCGATCAATCGATGGCGTCGGAAACACAAATTTATTAAGCCTCATCTTCTTCGCAGTGTGAAATTCCTCTGGCGCCTCGGGTGAAAGCAATTTGTCGGTGCGAAAATCCAATTTGACGGTTTTATGCGTCGGCGGTCGAAGTGAATTATGCGCGTCTTGATGGACCACTTGGCGCCCGCGGTTCGTTTGTGGCCGGATTAATACGCGATCTCCTTGCGGCGGATTTTCAATTAAAATGCTTTCCAACACCTCTCGCCGCGCGCGCGCTCGCTCGCGTCCATAAATCCGGTGTGTTTGCCGACAGAGAGAGCAGAAACTCATCAGCCGAGTTTGACACATTCTAAATTACGATGGGAAGAAGTGTAATATAGGAATCGATTGGATACGCGCCGGGCTGGGGCCGCGCCGTTGCGCATCCAAATAAGCGAAAATGCGGGCGGAAAAGGCGGGGGTCGTAACATGGCGTATAACAACAGGTTGCCAATAACAGGTTGTGCGGCAAGCGCGCACGGCGGAAGGCATACTTATTAGGGGATCTCTGCTCTCATTTTGCGGGCTTCCACCTCGGAATTTCCATTAAGAAACACTCCTTGTTAGCAGTCCCTTTCTCCTCGTTCGCATAGAGCGCGCGGATCCCTTAAGATAAACACTAGTCCCTGCCTAATTGGATTATATCGCGCGGTGAATCTGTTGGGTGGTGGTAAAAGCCGGATACAGCGGCACTCTCAAAGCAAAGCACCTTATTGCAAACGGGACAACGAATGTTTTGATTATCCTGAATCCTCTTCCTTTTTCCGAGACGTTCTAAAATGAATCAAAGTGTGCCGAGCAGGGTTTTATTACTTGCTTTGTGCCTTTATTTATATAGTAGATGCAGGACGTGATGGAACTCACAAAAGACCAGCTTATCAGCAAGCTAGAAATTGAAAAAAAGAATCCATTTCAACAAGGCTTTATCCGTCACAAAACGTGAGAGTTTTTTAGCGTCCTCAAAATCCCAAGTCGTTAAGGACAGGGACGTCGAAAATGATTGATTTTTTTTATTTTCTTAATTAGATGTTAAAGAGGAACATAAAATTTCAAGACGGAATGAGATATTTTTCGAAGATTTTACAGCCAGGAAATCGTAATACAACTAAAAATTTCCTAGCCGTACCATCATGTAAATATCTCATACCATCCTAAATATTTTGCTTCCTGCCTCGGCTTCTATTCCGTAAATTCCCTTGTGGGTGGAATTTGAAATTTAACATTACTTTAACATAAAAATGTTGAGTTAAAACGCCGTCGGAATTTTCAAAACACACTATTATAAATTACTGCTGGAAAAAGAGAGCAGCCAAGTATATAATCTGCTTTAATCTTTGCTAAGATATCGACACTCAATGTTGGTTTTTTCGTGTTTTAAGTTATAAAATAAAAACAGAGTTCATCCTCGTTGCTTGAAAATTTCCTACTCGAATTTCTCATTCCGACAAGAATTAGTTTTTATTGTTTAATATAATTGGGTGTATCTTAAAATAGGCCTCTACTTTGACGCCGGAACTTGTTGAAATGAGAAATTAAAGAGGGAAATTTTCAAGCAACGAGGATGAAGTTGTAATTCTATAAGAGACTAGGGTTTTTTTATATGCTATTACTATCATAGTAAATCATAGGCAATATATGCAAATTCATGGAATGCAAACGGTTTATCCTGATCTTTGCTATCCTTAGCGGTGTTTAAGCCACGCTTTCTATGTCCAACGCTAATTATTTCAAAGATACATTCCAACGATGTTTTAACTTTCAGAATTGTTTACTAAATCACAAAGAAATATAATTACAACGAGCAAGTCCCCAAAATTCAAGTTTTGGAAGTTTTTTTTATTAAAGTTTAATATATTTTCCTAAACCAAATCTAATGAAAATTATTTTGCTTTCAAAAATATTATAAATTAGTAAAAAACTACTCTAATCTAGTTTCTAAGCTATTTGGATGAAAGCAGGATATTATTTTAAAATTAGAGATGAGGTACGTGTTATGAAAATAAATATCAGACTCCAGTTATTTAACAATAAGATGAAAAACGTTTACCCCAACCGTCTTTCACACAGGAAAAACCTGCTCTTTATTAGATTACCGATTTATCTTATTGTCTTAAGGTGCAATCAATTTGCATTATCAGTATTATCACTAAACCTTATTAATCCATCAAAATTCCTGGTATACCCACATCCCCAAACTCAACATAATCAATTTGATATCAATCCTCTTGAGTAGAGGGGCGCACATATTTAACTAATCCAGTAATTATCAACAATCCGCAGGACCGAAATGCTTTGCACCGACGCTAAAATCGATTTTCTCATGCTCAAACCGACAAATTGACCGAAATTCGAGGAGCCTTTTTGCTAAAGATATATTTAACCTTGGTGTAAGCATATTTGAAGTGGTTGGTACGGACAGGTGTCTTCCTAGGCCCGGTTTGCGACTACGTGATCGCACCTGTGGCCAGGTACGCCGGCGTGTGGGGCGTGCCGGTGATCACGGCTGGCGGACAGGCCGACGCGTTCCAGCACAAGACGCAGGGTCAGTACCCCAGTCTGACCAGGATGACAGGCAGCTACTCGGCCATCGGACACGCCCTCAAGTCCATCCTCAAGCAGTTCGGATGGCACGTCGTCGGGCTGCTCTACCACAACCACGGAATCGGCAGCGGTGAGGTCTCCTGCAGGAGAATATCTTCCAAAATGTTATATGATTCAATGCGTTTTTTATTTATTTAGTAGTTATAATTTTTTCAGGACCCTCAACAGATAGTCAAAGTGAAATAATCAAAAAATCATTAAAAAATGGTATAAAAATCCTTTCATAAATTTAAATTAACATTGAAATCTGTAAAGTACAATTTTATACGTTTTGTGATTAAAGGGTCGTGTTTGAAATGGAAATTTCGTTTGACGGAAATATGGCTCGACGTTGGAGTGTGTGGGTTGGCGGGTATATGCGAAATGTCACGGCAGCTGTTGGCGAATTTCAATTTTCGATTCAGACCGAGCGGCGCTTTTCATATTTTTGAAGTTGGAAAGTACGCATTTCACGCGGAATTAAAGGGGAGCAAACGTAAGTCAAACCATCGGGGCACTTGAGCCGGCCGTTCAAGTGCGTTATATTTGAACAGGCAGTTCAAATACACAATAATGGGCCCAAAGAAATCGCTTGCAATGCAACGAAGCAGTTCTTTCATTCTGTAACCGATTTGTAAGGGGGAATTTGACAGTAATTTAAACCCGCTGAAAACTGAGATAAGTTTTGCTCTCCAGAATTGAAGAGAGATTTACGATCAATTGAGGCGAACTTTTAAAAACTTTATCGAACTTTGTTGAAGAAGTTTGGTAAAGAGACGAAAACAATTTGTTATTGCCTTTTTATGGGGCTAAGGATCTAAGACTTCTTACTATTGGTCGGAGTCTTGAAGTACACGCTGCATACCAAGATACTTTTTTAAAACAATAATTTACGTTAAATTTTTATTAGAAAAATGCATTTGTTTGAACAAGAGTGATTTTAAAATCATCAAATTTCTGCAATTTTTCTTGAACTAATTTTAAAAATCTATGTAACGTTTTGGAAAAAATGGTTAAATTTATTTCAATATAGCTTTTTGAATAGCATGTTCCTTTTTCAAAGTAAGATAACGTTCAACCATTCAAAATTTAAAAAATTGGGGGCCTTAACCAAGCTTCATCGTCGGCCCCTGAACATGACGTCAAACCATAGGTGTAAAAATGTTGTGCGCATTTTGCTGAGTAACATTATTAACGGGTCGTTATGAGTATTGACGTGGGTCGTTGAAACATGTTTCTGAATACTAACCAATGCAAGTACTCAACAGTCGGATCGTTTGGTTGATGTACTCGCTCTCCTTTAGTCAAAAGCTGCTCTTTTGCATGCATCTCATGGGAATCATTGCCTATATCACAGAGCAGAATCTAGAGTTGAGCGCAGGACAGGGTATTACTCCACAGCACAGCAGCCGCATGAGTGACTACGTGACGCGATTCTTTCTCATTTATTTGCCAGCAGCTCTTTGCAAACAGCAAATTCTATTCCTGCAGACTGAGACGCTGTCTATGAAATGAAAAGACTGCTGATCTCTCTCAGCAAAGATTGTGCAAGTTTACTTCCGCACTCTGGCAGGAAAGTGATCTGAATAGCCGGTCTTTTTGACAATGGGGCGCCCCGTTGCGTGAGCATAAAAGTCCGTTGGGCTGCAGCGGCGGCGGTCGAGTTGACAACGGATCCTCCTTGTGGTTGAAAACGAGAATAAAACGTGATTGGAGTGGCCGCGCTCAATCACATTAACTCGCTTCCATTAAAAGTCGCGCTCGCCTCGAGGACGGATCAGCCGCAGCACGCCCGAGCCGTCAATTACCAAAGCCTCCAAAGTTTTGCCCACACACTCATCCGTGAATATAAACGGCTTTCAAAAAGGTCTAAATGCACTTTCCGCTCTCGTCCGGGGATAAACTTTGCAGCCGGATGAGAAAGCTTCTCGAGCCAGATTATGCTGAAAGGGGATGAAATTGAAATTTGACTAATTTATGAGAGGAGGAAAAAGGCGCCGTGTATTTCGCCTGCTGACATACACACACGCAGAACATGAGCCTGACAAATATTTGCGCAAGAAAATGAGTTTGCGCCTACGTGCAGTTTGAGCCTGAGTTCATTTTCTGCGCGACAAGCCGGCCTAATTAACCCGAAGAGGAGGGTCGGCGGGGGCGGAAGTGTGTCAAAACTGGCTATTTTCAGCCAGCTTTTTCAACACTGACTCTCCGGTTTTCCCCCTAGAAAAATACCAACAAGTAATAGGTTTGATACATATTCAAGAATATTGAAAATTGATGTTTTACCGTGCTTTTTACGAGTTTCACTGAGTTGAAAATTAGGAGGCTTCTTAATTCATTATTCCATAAATAAACGCCTCCTTTCATCAATTTAATTCAACGACAAGGAAATAATTGCTCAATGAAGCCTGTAAAATAAATTCCACTACATCAGGTAACGATCATTAAATTTAATTAAAATGCCAAACGCGAATCAAACACGGTTCAACAGTAATCACTGCGACAGGAATAAAATGCCAGGCTCTCTTCATATTTAGCCAACAGATTGTTGCGCCGAATAAATTTTGGGGCTTCATTGTCTGGTGGGTATGTTTTGGTGACTTTGAATCTGACATTGACCCTTGAGTCGATCGATTTCATGTTTTTTAATTAGCTTTCAAATGGCGTTAGGTACGTCTGATTTTCTCATCAATAACCCTCTAATTTTTGAATCAGTAATTTTGGCAACTTTATAGAATTCATAAATAATTTGGATTAACAACCTATACCTATAGTCACTTCATCGAAATCTATCAACCCTTGTTAACTAACTGTTAGCTGAAAAGAGAGCAGGATAAACTCTTCTTTTTTATTAATTGAACTCGCTAGAGATTTTCAAAGCTATTATAGTTTTAGCTCTTTACTATCCGTCCTTATCAATAAATCGTAAGGAATGACCGCTATCATCTGAATTTTTTTTATTCGTACAGTTTCAAGACTTTATTTTCAATATTTGCGTGAAGAAAAAAAAATATTTTTCCTGTGATTGGAAACACATCTGGAAACAAACCCTTGCGAAAATGTCTTTTTGCCAAACGCTATTTTTCAGCTCGCGGCCACTCTTTGTGCCACTTCGCGCTGGCGGCCGTCTTCACGGCGCTCAACTCGACGCCGGCGCATCGCTCGTTCGACCAGGAGAAGACCACCTACCCTGACTACCTGAAACTGCTGCACACGGTGGCTGAGAGCGCGAGAAGTGAGTCGTGTCGCCATCGATGTTTGCTTTGTCGCCGCAGACTCGAAACAAATAAAGCAAACTGCGCAGGGAGAGCAATCACGCCGGGTCTCGCGGTTTCCGATTACCAACAGCCTCGGCCGGAATTAATGGGTTTTTGGTTTATTTTGGTTTCGCTATGCTGCCTGCGAGCAGAGTGGGAGGTCATTAGTCGTCCATTACAGTTTGTTTGCATTGTGCCGCTTATCCCATTTATCAACAGTCATTTGACAGTGTTGCAGCCGCCGGCTGTTTTTTCGCGCAAATCCGACCGCGCGTCATATTTCCCCCCGTGTTTTTCACAGATGAATTACTCCAAATTAAAAATCAACACGAGTCTAATCTGCTTCCAGTGTTGATCAACGAGTTATGGAAAGTGTTTGGTTTGAAATAAACATTGTCGACAATTTGTTGACATGGGTACTAGTGCGTTCTTTGGGAGCAAATTTTTCTCCCTGGGAGTCCCGCTCCCGAAAAAATGTTTCCTGTTACCGGAATTTCCTGATGCCCTGACCAAATATTTTTCCCGGGAATTCCCGCTCCCGACTCTTATTTCCCGATTCTTCCCGCTCCCGTTTTCCTAGTTCCCACCAAAAATTTTAAAATCGAAAGTAGACACCATGTGAGTTGATAACTTTATTCTTAGCCCGCATATTTAATACAAATACAAACTTACTATATGCTCTTTTATTTTTCCGTTGTGAAGTTAAAAATTATACTTTGGGTTGATATAAAAATTTACAGAGGAAATTTTTACTGGGCCACGTTAAATACTACGTTTTAAATACAATTCAATTTTAGTAGAAAAGCAGAGATTGCTAAAAACAAATCCTAAAAAACTGCATTTTATTTAGATCAAGAAATATCCTCCCGACTTTTTTAAGTTGCGAGAATCATCACACGTCAATGAAAGAAAATTTTGTTACTTTTTTAGTAATTAGTGAATGACAAAAAAGAAATATTATTATTAAACTCCGCAAATTGAAATTAGGACAGTTAATAAAGTTATCAAACCGTGAAAAATATCTAATAAAAAAATCATTCCTTAAATTTTTTTAAACATTCTAGGAAAATTAAAAGCGAGTGGTGAATATAACTAGGTCCCCGGGAATTCCCGCTCCCGGCAAAACTTTCCCGCTCCCGTCCCGACCGTGGCTCCCTTTTAAAAATTTGGCTCCTGGCGCCGGGAATTCCTGGAAGATTCCGGAAGTCCCGAGACATATCCGTCCCGGTGAACGCACTAATGGGTACTCATGAGTTTATTTGGACGAAATTTGCCACTCTAAAATATTGGACCAAAATTAAATAAAACTTCCTATTTTACAGGGGCTTAAAGTTTGCGATATTTATAGAAGATTTTTCAGAGATTGCCTGTTTTGCCTTGAAATATAGTCATATACTATTTTTTAATACTCAAATTTATTAATTGACACAAATATGTCTCCTTTATAAATTATGTTCGCAAAAAAATTTATCATAGAAGAAGTTATTACTTCAATTTTATTATATAATTTAGAGCTGATATTAAAACAGCGGCATTCAAATATTAACCACGTTTTTTGCAGAAATCGGTCTAAATCCCGATAAAATATTCAAGAAATATATTCAGCTTTCTTATCAAAAATTAAGTGCTATCAATCAAAATTGTGTATGTTTCTACACAATTTGATATGACAGTCGCCTCTAAACCTTTTCCAGTTATGTACAATTTTGTGCTAGAAATGTTGAACAATTTCAATGAATTCGCATGAAAAACATTATTACTGCTCTGTTTACTCAGTACCAACTTTGCCTGTGTTAAAACCTTTTAAGTCTCCGCTTTGCGAATACACTTCCACTTTCCTCTTCTCCTTCCTCTTTCTCCTTTTTATTTCAATTACACAACTCGCACATTGTACTCTTAAACCCGTGCTTTTAATCTCTCTTGCAGTCGTGGTGGTGTGCGCCAATCAGACAACCGTCAGGGAAATCCTGTTGGCCGCCGAGGAACTGAACATGGTCGGCAGCGGCGAGTATGTCTTCTTCAACATCGAACTCTACAGGTAAGTTTTACGCGCGCACACTTTTCGCGCGGGCGAGAAGTTTTTCCTTTATCTCACAGAAAAGCACAGCTGCGAGCGAGAAAACTTTTCAGAGACCAACTTTCCCTCCCCCCATTATCTCGCGTCTCTCTTTTTTGCGTGTCCCCCCGGCCGCTACGCGCTCTCGATTCGCGCGGTGCTCTTGACGCGAAAAACCAACATTGCTTCCAGATCTGTGCCTCCGCATAATGAAGTGCATGTGTCACTCACTCGCTCTCTCGTTCTCTTGTTCCATCCTGCTGCACAATGATGATCCCGGCCGCGTTTGCCGCGTGTATTTGTGTCATTTTTCCCCCGAGCGGCACTGCGAATCCGACCGAAAAATACAATTTCTATATCTAATAATAGGGGAAAGCATCTCGCGAGATCATTATATTACTTTTGTCGAGCAAGGCGAGAGTGGCCCGCAATATTTCGTGTATTTTTTCGTGCGCCGCAGTTCGGGGAACGCAAACAACAATAGCGCGATATGCTTCAACGGAAAGGCGGCGTTTTTGTTGATTACATTTTTTTGCGTTTTCAACAATAGCCGTGTGCAGGCTTGCGAAAATAAAGGTGCAGGGTGGTCAGAACGTGTTCGATTTGCCAAAGGAGGCCAAACTATAGAAAATTGCTCTCGTCGCCATCCTGGGAAATCACGTTGTGTTCCAACAATTTTTTGAGATAAGTACAAATAAACTGCATTTTGATACTCTCGTTTGAGAATGATCGTCAAATATTCGAAATAAAAAATTAAACCACCACTTCAAATACAACTTTAAAGGAAAATTTGTGAAAAATCCTATTTTTAATTCACTTGAAAAATGATCTAAAATTTGGAAAGAGCTAAAAGTTTTTCCAGTTGCCGTTTGAATTTTCGTGAAAATCGACTCCAAAGGTTTCATGCTAATCAAGGGCCAAGAATTTTCTCCCTATAGAAAGTCACGATGTATTGCGCAAGAAGAGAAATTTAGCTTATAATTCGCACATACCGTTCGCGACGAGTGAAATTGAAACCAAGCGAAAAAATACAGTCAAAAACTGTTTATTTTTTTTTAGATATTCGCAAAAATCTGGAGTTGAACTGTTATTCGGTCCTGATTTTATTTTTTGCATCTTACAGAGATAAACTGTTTGCCAAATTCCACTTTGACATGTACTATATGTGTATTATGACATGATGAGAATAAACAAGAATAATATTAATGAACCACTTGCATTTGCTATAGCCAACAATGCAAAATGTTCAAAATGTTTGGCCTTTAAGGCTCCACTTTAAAAGAAAATAAAGCATCAAAAACGTATAACAAATACAGATATTTGATTTTTTCTCTTTTGTATGTATTATTGGAAATGATTTGACAGGAAGTTCACCCCCTTGAAGATTTTATCCGGAGTATCCCAAAATATCATAATATGAGTTTTAAATAAAAATTGTACCTTTTTATTAAATCGCTCCCGAAGAAGTCAGATATATAAATATGATACACATTTGGGAGGAAGCATATAAGGGGACAAATCGATTTGAATCGTTCCTCTTCGTGTATGTATGTATGTATATTTGGTCTCTATAGCATCTCAATCAAAGTCTCCGGTCGGCTGGGCACCGCTGGGGCACGAGTGGTTAAGATACAAGGAAATGCTTACGTGCACTTCAGCTACAATATGTTTTTTCCCTATAGGTGAAAAGTCCGAGACGAAATATGAACAAATTGAAAATGAAAAACACACTGCGAGAGTAATCTTTATTGTACTTAACCGAACGGTTTCAGCGAAAGCTGAAATATGAGAGGATTTACGCAAAAGGTTGCGTTATAAAATGAAGTTGAAGCTAGCCGAGAATTTTATCAACGAGGAAAACTCAATTTCATGGAAATGAAACGTTGATGATGCTTTTATATTGTTTGTTTTTTGCTGAGTTTTACGGGCAAAAATGTTCCTTGGTACATTAAAAGTCTTTAAACGAGGGCTGCAACCATCATTATGCCGCGGAACAATTAGAGCGTGAAAATGAATACGCTGTAGGAATAAGCTCAAACTATCACCAGAGGGAGGTTGAGCTAAATTAATGAGATCAACTTCAAAGGCATCTCTCAGCACAAACAATGCCTGTATAACCGCCTGGAAAATTCTAATGACCTAACTGTGTTTTTGGATTGCTCGGCAGCGGGAACGCGGTGCAGCAGCCGTGGAACGTGTCCACAGACCCACCAGAGAGGAACGAGCGGGCCCGCAAGGCATACGAAGCGTTGCTGACGGTGACCGCGCGCACACCCAAAGACACCGAGTACGAGCAGTTCTCCAGCGAGATCGGCCAGCTCGCCAAAGACAGGTATCGAGCGACAAGCCGACCCCCGACTTGGTTTTTCCTGCCCGTTGAACGGCCCTTGGAATCCTTTAAAGCGCATCACTGCTTGGACCAATATGTATTCCTTGGCTGGCTCGTCATTCCACTCGCTCGATCCGAGAAAAGCCTGAAACCAAGCGTCTAATCATAAAACGCGCGCTTTTGTGCTTTTGTTCGCTTAAAGAGCCCGCCGCTGCTCCTAAAGCGGTTATATTCATAATTTTCCTCCTTTCATCGCAAACGTCTTCGCTCTTTACCTGCATTCGTGCTCACAGACCGAGCCTTTTCAAATGATATTTTCCCCAACTCGATTTCTACACGGACTCCACGAATTTCGGGTTTTTGCTCCGACAGGTACAATTTCACTTACGCATCCGAGGAGGGCGTCAGCACATTCGTCACGGCCTTCCACGATGCTGTCCTCCTCTACGCACACGCCCTCAGGGAAACTCTGGACAACAATGGCACCGAAAGGGATGGCGAGGACATTACTCGCAGAATGTGGAACAGGACCTTTACTGGTACAAATAATTTGAGTTTCCTCAGCAGAATTTATCCGCATTTACTTACTCTTTTATCAAGTTTGAAGATTTAAATGAGCATGAATCACACAGTTCTTAGATTTTGAGCTGGGTGTGTACATAAAACTGTAAAAACTAAAAAAGCCTTCTTATCTTCAGGATAGCAAAATACCACACAGAAAAGGCTGTATATTTTTTTTAGTAAAAATTTGTCTGCTGAAAATATGACTTCTCTTGGGCTACAGACGAAAATGGTCGTAAACCGAAGTTAAAGTAGGACTTAACTTTTGATTTTGGCGTGCAAATAAAGATTCCTTGACAAAAACACATCCCGTTGATTAATATCGATTCACAAAGTTCTAACTTGCTTTGGCGCATTGGCGATAAATCCCGTTTCCGCGGTACACTCAGCGCGACCGACGAATAAAATATTATCAACGTGTTGTGTTTACGCCTGGGAATCTTAATTTGCGCCCCAAAATCAAAAGTAAAGCACTATATACTTTAAATTAAAAACTAAATATCCTACAGGCTGGAGAAATTAGTTATGATGTGTTAAAAGCGGTTTATGATTGTAAAATGATTTATTCATTTCAATGAAAAACGTCCCTCATGCGTGTAATGACAAAAATTATAAAATTAAACTATATTTTTTAACTTTTTTATTTCGTCGGAACTAAGTTTACAGCTCACATGGTAGCTGCAAAAATTTAACGCGTCATTTTTTTAAATCAAATAACGAAGCCCGAATATAGGAAAATAACTAGGGAATATTGAAATGTCATTACATATATTCAATATTCGTTAAAAGTTCCGCATTAAATTGAAATCAGCTCACAACCAGTTGCAAAAAAAAACATGATAAAACTACATTCCCAGAGGGGGAAACAGTAAAATAATCACAGAAATCCTCTCTAGCAATTTGCAAGGCAATAAAGTAGAATTAAATCACAATATGAAATCGTACACAGGTTATTGCAGCGCTCGTGGTATGTAGAGAACAATGGGAGGGCTTAGTACTATGAAATTACCACCATAAATCACATTAAAGTGGACGGGTTCACACTGTTCACAGAAGGGAGTAGTCACCCTAAATCAACGCACGGACTGGGAATTTGCATTTATCAATTTAGCGAGTGGCGTATATTCTGAGTTTGTGTGTTTTGTTTTTCGATTTGCCCACAGGCATCGCTGGCGATGTCACCATAGACAGCAATGGAGACCGCGTCGCCGACTACTCGCTGCTCGACCTGGACCCAGAAACCAATTCTTTTCATGTAAGTGCAGAAAGTTTCAATAAAAGCAGTAGTCACACCAATCAAATAATCTCATCGCATTCCGCCCACCGTCGGATCCAATAAACTCTCATCGGCGTCCGATTGAAAGGGATTAGCAATTTTCCACCTTGTTTGCAACTTATTAAGCGAAAACATTAAAAGGGGGCCCGAATGCGCTCCCCTCGCATCTCGGCGTTGTAATTGAATTCCAACACTTTATCGATCAACTCGCAGAGATAGGTGCTTGGAAGTGTGCACCCCTTGGTCTCCTCTATGCCGAGCAATTAACTTAAAACGCGTGGTGCGCGGCTGGCTGATGCAGCCCACTCACGAGTCGCAACAAAAAATGAAAATTGGAACAAACGACCAGTGAAATTGCTTTTGTCGTGCGGCAGGTGGTGGCCAACTACGTGGGCCAGAACCGCAGCCTCGAGTTCGAGCCGGGCAAGAAAATCCACTGGGCGGGCGGCAGGACGAGCGCACCCCTCGACACCCCAGTTTGTGGATTCGACGGCAGCCTGTGCCCCGACAATTGTGAGCGTTATTATTTATACACACACACTCTTTCTCCCTTGCTTTTCCATATAGTCCGAGCGTGGATTCTATTGGGAAAACGGGAAAATCGATCTCGTGCTCGTCGGCGCGTTTTCCATTATTCGTTTTAATTTTTGTCGAGAAAATTTAACGAAGCAAACTCGTGATGTTTTGCAGCGTTGCCTGGATACGCGATTCTCAGCATCGTTTTGAGCTCTGTCGTCGTTGTGCTCTCGATCGTGTCATTTTTCATCTACAGGTTAGTACTCAATGTAACATTTTGAACTAATAAAGTGGATTTCTTTACTAACAAAAAGCATTTTCCTGCAATTTCAACTTGACACTTGAGAAAAAGGGCCAAATATAAGCCACTCGTAAAATCGTAATCAAGGACAAAATAAACTCTTAAATTATTCGGCAAAATCAAAATAAAAGGTAAAATTTAAATCTGTGCTGTCGGTGTTGGACAGGCACTACAAAATCGAGGCGGCAATCGCCTCAATGACCTGGAGGATCAGCTGGTCGGAAATCAACGTGATGGGCATGGAGGCGGCCAAACGGGGTGGTGGCAGCGTCCACAGCCTCGCCAAGAGCGTCAATGTGCGTGAGTTGTATAATTGCCGCTGAATTGTGGTGTTCTCCCAAGAGAGCGAATCCGATAGCAATAGCAGTGCGCAGCTTCGCTTTAGCACGGATTTTGCAAGCGGAACTAGAGGGAATTGCGCTCGTGGAACATTTGAACAAAGCAAAATGCCAGGGGTAATAACTCTGAAAGGTCATTTGATATTTGGACTAAAGTAACCGCTCTTTACACCATCAATAATTTCTAAATGTAAACACTCAAACACTCAAATGACCTTCAGCAGCTATAAAACCATATTAGGCTAACTTTTTTATGAGATATACGAGAAAAAATGTGGAAAATTGTATTTTGAGCATTTTTTTATTTGAAAATCAACAAGTTGACCATTATATTTAAGACAGAAGATTACGTCGTGTGATTCAAGTAAGTTTTTTTAAGAAATACACGATCCAAACCTTGGGTTAAAACAATTATTTTTAAGTCTTGGGTAATTTTAAAAGTTCGTTAGCGTCTGCAACTTTCACCATACTTGAATTTCCCAATTTAACGTCCAATTAATGCGGCTATTAAGCCTTTCGAATGTCGAGAGTGCACTCGCGAGATTTATTCGAACGCGCGCGTCTTCAGCCACTGTGCTGAGTCGGAGGCTGAAAATAACAAACGGGGCGCGGAATCGCCGCGCTGCTTTGTAAATTTTCTTGGTCGTAAAAATTCAAAGAAGCAATTCAACTTTCAGACCCTCTATTCTGAAGACGCGGCCAGCATCATCGAAAATAACCGGCAAATGTTTGTTCCTACTGCTGTGTACAAGGTGAGGGAGGAAATTTTATTTCACTGTTCTTTTACTCTGTGCGTGAAAAACAACTAGTTTCGCAATTTCACTGTGGTTGTGCAGTTTTGCTAAAAATTTCGTAAACCTTAATATGTTAGCTAACAAAAAACGATAGTTGCTAAATATATTCAATAAATTTAAAATTAAAAGAAAAATACACCTCATGATTTTTATGAAATTCTTGTCACATTTCCCACAGACAAATTGTTAAACAAGATATTCTGTTACCTATTTTGTATGCTAGACATTTTGATGCTTGTAAAAAGTGAATATCCTCGCAGGGCTCCAAAGTGGCAATAAAGATCATCTACAGAGACCGCGTGGATCTGGTGCGGCCGCTGCTGCTGGAGCTGAAAAAGGTACACTCAGAGAAAAAGTACTCAATTAGAGACACTTCCGAAGTGTCTCTAGCTGAGACGCGTAAGCAAGCGACTCAAATTGAGTCGCTTGGGCCGCAAGTGACTCTATTTGAGTCACTTGGCCGCAAGTGACTCAAATAGAGTCACTTGGGTGAGCGGGCCGATTTTTCCTAAGCTACATGTTAGTTGTACTTACCGGGTCGCATTTCATGTGTTTTCGATGCCGAAACCGGGCTTCTGCCGCCGAAATGTTGACAATTCGACACTAGGCTCCTCGAGGCACATTAATAACACCACTATAGCACTGATTTCACGCACACAACACAGTTGAAAAGACTGAAAAACGACGGAGAAAACGCATAATGAACATGACCACAGTATCATACGCGGGAAACTAAATGCATGCCAGCTGTGAATTGAGACTTTCAAGTGAAAACAATGGAACTGATTGGCCGATTTAAATTATTTTGACCAATCACGAGTGCTGCCGAATGCACCCAAATTTAATTTTAGCCACAGGCGGGAAAAGAATATTGCAAAAAAGCATGTTCAAATGAAGACAGATTTTATTGTTCTTTCAAAACAATGCTATAAGTTTGGGAAATTAATTTAAAAGCCAAATAAACTTTTAATTTGAATTAAAAAATAAATATTTATTAAATTTAAAAAATGAGTTTATTAAAAGTAAGTTAAATAATAATGATTAAATTAAAAAAAATCTAATTTATAAAATAACTTTTTATTAAATCTCGAGTGCTCTGCTGGAAATGATCAATATTGGTCGTTGAATGGTCTGGGTTTCTCTTTCCATTTATATTTTATTTTCAATTTTGACTTGTGTTTATTCACTACTACTTGATGCAAAGAAAAAAATTGTCTTATCTAAAGTATTTCACGAACGAACTCGTGCCGCAACAATTTTCTTTAAAAAGTAATCATGCTTCAAAGGATTTTTTTTTAAATATACAGTTGATGTCAAAGTATATCAAAATTTTATTTTATTTGCAAATTGTGCCTGACGAAAATTACATTTTTGGTGATCGACTTGTAACAATTGGTCGCGGTTGCTTCAAATTGAAGGTATGTTATTGTCTTCAAGAATATAGAGTTAAGAAATTGTAAATTTTGAATTTTAAATCTCGACAGCAATAAATTCATAGTTCAGCCATTAATTTGACAGTTTGTCCTGCGTGTCTTCTCTCGGCCGGCACAAGTCGTACGGTTTGTTTGTTCCTTGTTCCTTCCGCCGCATTTCGGAGAGTTCCCGCTTGCACATTCGCAAAAAAACAAAAAAAGGGTTTTTATAATTTTTTTTGAGCCCCAGATCTCGGGTTCTAACTGTCAGAATTTCAAAAACTGCATACCGCTTGACTCGTCTCGACGTCCCCAAGTGCATTAAAGGGATACGAGACCCACCAACCCCCAACCCCCTTTTTACCCCTCAATAACGGTAAATATAGCATTTTTTCGACCGTTTCAACACTTTGGCACGACGTTTACGAGTAATTGTCTTCTTCAAACTAATCCAGTTACTTAGTTCACCTCAAGACGAGTCAAACGGAACTTATTTTTTGTAAATAGGACCACCACAACCCGAGATTTGGGTGCACAAAGTTTTTCATCGAGGCGCGGGATTCAATAAAATGCTCGATTATCGACGAAATCTCGACTTCTAATCGTCTGATTTTGAAAAATCACATACCGGTTGACTCGTCTCGACGTCCCCAAGTGCATAAAAGGGTTACGAGACCCACCAACCCCCAACCCCCTTTTTACCCCTCAATAACGGTAATTAAAGCATTTTTTCGACCGTTTCAACACTTTGGCACGACGTTTACGAGTAATTGTCTTCTTAAAACTAATCCAATTACTTAGTTCACCTCAAGACGAGTCAAACGGAACTTATTTTTTGTAAATAGGACCACCACAACCCGAGATTTGGGTGCACAAAGTTTTTCATCGAGGCGCGGGATTCAATAAAATGCTCGATTATCGACGAAATCTCGACTTCTAATCGTCTGATTTTGAAAAATTACATACCGTTAGACTAGTGTTAACATCCCCAAGTGCATTAAAGGGGTATGACACCCACCAACCCCCTACCCCCTTTTAACCCCCTCAATAACGGGAAATTTAGCATTTTTCGTCTGTTTCAACACCTTAGCACGACGTTGAATGAGTAATTGTCTTCTTCAAACCAATTCAGTTACTTAGTTCACTCAAAGACGAGTCAAACGGAACTTATTTTTTGTAAATAGGACCACCACAACCCGAGATTTGGGTGCACAAAGTTTTTTTTATCGAGACGGATGCGATAAAATGCTTGATGAGCACCAAATCTCGAATTCTGCAGGTTGTGGTGGTTCTATTTACAAAAAATAAGTTTAGTTTGACTCGTGTTTGAGTGAACTAAGTAACTGAATTGGTTTGAAGAAGACAATAACTCGTAAACGTCGTGCAAAAGTGTTGAAACGGTCGAAAAAATGCTCTATTTCCCGTTATTGAGGGGATTAAAAGGGGGTTGGGGGTTGGTGGGTCTCGTACCCCTTTAGTGCACTTGGGGACGTCGAGACGAGTCAACCGGTATGTGATTTTTCAAAATCAGACGATTAGAAGTCGAGATTTCGTCGATAATCGAGCATTTTATTGAATCCCGCGCCTCGATGAAAAACTTTGTGCACCCAAATCTCGGGTTGTGGTGGTCCTATTTACAAAAAATAAGTTCCGTTTGACTCGTCTTGAGGTGAACTAAGTAATTGGATTAGTTTTAAGAAGACAATTACTCGTAAACGTCGTGCCAAAGTGTTGAAACGGTCGAAAAAATGCTTTAATTACCGTTATTGAGGGGTAAAAAGGGGGTTGGGGGTTGGTGGGTCTCGTAACCCTTTTATGCACTTGGGGACGTCGAGACGAGTCAACCGGTATGTGATTTTTCAAAATCAGACGATTAGAAGTCGAGATTTCGTCGATAATCGAGCATTTTATTGAATCCCGCGCCTCGATGAAAAACTTTGTGCACCCAAATCTCGGGTTGTGGTGGTCCTATTTACAAAAAATAAGTTCCGTTTGACTCGTCTTGAGGTGAACTAAGTAACTGGATTAGTTTGAAGAAGACAATTACTCGTAAACGTCGTGCCAAAGTGTTGAAACGGTCGAAAAAATGCTATATTTACCGTTATTGAGGGGTAAAAAGGGGGTTGGGGGTTGGTGGGTCTCGTATCCCTTTAATGCACTTGGGGACGTCGAGACGAGTCAAGCGGTATGCAGTTTTTGAAATTCTGACAGTTAGAACCCGAGATCTGGGGCTCAAAAAAAATTATAAAAACCCTTTTTTTGTTTTTTTGCGAATGTGCAAGCGGGAACTCTCCGAAATGCGGCGGAAGGAACAAGGAACAAACAAACCGTACGACTTGTGCCGGCCGAGAGAAGACACGCAGGACAAACTGTCAAATTAATGGCTGAACTATGAATTTATTGCTGTCGAGATTTAAAATTCAAAATTTACAATTTCTTAACTCTATATTCTTGAAGACAATAACATACCTTCAATTTGAAGCAACCGCGACCAATTGTTACAAGTCGATCACCAAAAATGTAATTTTCGTCAGGCACAATTTGCAAATAAAATAAAATTTTGATATACTTTGACATCAACTGTATATTTAAAAAAAAATCCTTTGAAGCATGATTACTTTTTAAAGAAAATTGTTGCGGCACGAGTTCGTTCGTGAAATACTTTAGATAAGACAATTTTTTTCTTTGCATCAAGTAGTAGTGAATAAACACAAGTCAAAATTGAAAATAAAATATAAATGGAAAGAGAAACCCAGACCATTCAACGACCAATATTGATCATTTCCAGCAGAGCACTCGAGATTTAATAAAAAGTTATTTTATAAATTAGATTTTTTTTAATTTAATCATTATTATTTAACTTACTTTTAATAAACTCATTTTTTAAATTTAATAAATATTTATTTTTTAATTCAAATTAAAAGTTTATTTGGCTTTTAAATTAATTTCCCAAACTTATAGCATTGTTTTGAAAGAACAATAAAATCTGTCTTCATTTGAACATGCTTTTTTGCAATATTCTTTTCCCGCCTGTGGCTAAAATTAAATTTGGGTGCATTCGGCAGCACTCGTGATTGGTCAAAATAATTTAAATCGGCCAATCAGTTCCATTGTTTTCACTTGAAAGTCTCAATTCACAGCTGGCATGCATTTAGTTTCCCGCGTATGATACTGTGGTCATGTTCATTATGCGTTTTCTCCGTCGTTTTTCAGTCTTTTCAACTGTGTTGTGTGCGTGAAATCAGTGCTATAGTGGTGTTATTAATGTGCCTCGAGGAGCCTAGTGTCGAATTGTCAACATTTCGGCGGCAGAAGCCCGGTTTCGGCATCGAAAACACATGAAATGCGACCCGGTAAGTACAACTAACATGTAGCTTAGGAAAAATCGGCCCGCTCACCCAAGTGACTCTATTTGAGTCACTTGCGGCCAAGTGACTCAAATAGAGTCACTTGCGGCCCAAGCGACTCAATTTGAGTCGCTTGCTTACGCGTCTCAGCTAGAGACACTTCGGAAGTGTCTCTAATTGAGTACTTTTTCTCTGAGTGTATCAAAGCTGCTCTCTCATTTATTTCTTTGGCTGCCTGATCGATCGGTCGGCCCCTTCATGTCAGACGCACGCGAGTGAACGAGAGAAGTTGAGTGTGTTTATTACATTGCGGGGGGAATGTGCGTGAATTTTGGCAGATGAAGGACATCCACCACCAGCACCTGGTGCGCTTCATCGGCGCGTGCATCGAGCCGCCGCACTGCTGCCTCCTCACCGAGTACTGCCCCCGCGGCAGCCTCCAGGACATCCTCGAGCACGAGCAGATCCAACTCGACCCCGTCTTCAGGTACAGCCTTATGCACGACGCCGTCAAGGTAATTTATAAAAATTTAATTATTTTTTACTATTAATTTTCTGCATTTTTTTTTTTAAATAAAAATTCGAAAGTATCTTATTCGATAATAGTCGCAACTTTATCATAATTCTCGTCGTTTCCTTATAATGAAGTACTTGAATCAAACTTGATTGGCAATGGATTAGGCATGGTAAATCATTCATAAATCTGAATTAAACAGATTCTGTTCCGTGAAACATTTTGTTTGCTTTTCTTATTAAACTTAAACTCAAATCTTCGTACGGGTTTTTTACCACCTTTTATTCAACCTAATTGACAAATTCATTAAAAAATAAAGCCAATAAAACCAAATCTTGAAAAAGATTGATATCAAAACGATAAAGGAACCACTAAAAATATATTATGTAAATTAATGGTGTTAAAAGACTAAATTGTTAGTTTATTTTTATTTATACAATGATTGTAAAATGTTGAAAATTGATTAGCTTAATAAAAAAAGATTTCTCCAGAAAATACGGTTGATTCATCATATTCACACCTTCTCAGGGTATGTGTTTTCTGCACGCGAGCGACATCCGCACTCACGGCAATCTGAAATCGTCCAACTGCGTGGTCGACTCGCGTTTCGTGCTCAAAATCGCTGATTTTGGCCTGCACAGTTTGCGCGGCTTGCACTCGTCGGTGGATCTGCCAAACACTGACGCCTATGCTTATTGGAAAAGTGAGCTTTGTTCTCTTACACGAAATAGAAGCCATATAATATTCATATAAAACAACCGGATTCTATGTTTAGCTTCATTTCGCCGAAAAATTCTTTTGTGTTTATGTTTAGGGCAACTGTGGACCGCACCGGAGTTGCTGAGGATGAAGTACGG
This sequence comes from Cloeon dipterum, assembly GCF_949628265.1. NCBI lineage: Eukaryota > Metazoa > Arthropoda > Insecta > Ephemeroptera > Baetidae > Cloeon > Cloeon dipterum. Next base: position 25,688,432 of record NC_088787.1, read on the forward strand.
TCCGCCGCTGGAAGGCACACAAAAGGGAGATGTCTACTCATTCGGAATTATTATGCACGAAATCCTTTCGCGTCAGGGAGCTTTCTACCTCCCCGAGCACGCTGAATACAGTCCTAGAGGTAATTTTCCCATAAAGGCACTCAAAACATGCAACATACTTGGAGCGTACCGATGATTAACTCAGTTATGAGTAAATGTAATATAATTACAAGAACTGAAGTTAAATTAGATTCTTGTAAGACTTAATTTTTACTAAACGCTTTAAGCGAACTTCATACACTCAAGCGTAGGAAGAAAATAAATCAATAACGAGAAACCTTTCAAGCTCATTTTAGCACTTTAAAAAATGCAAAGGAATTTTGTATTTTAATCTTAGCTAGCCCCATACAAAACTAAATTACACAATTTGAGAATCAAGGCAAGCTTAATGTCATGACAGCACGTTTTAGTTTTGTAAAGATAGAAGAGCACACGAATAACTTTGATCAGTAAAATGAATTTCGAAAGTACCCTTCGAAAATGATTTTAATATTGTTTGTTTACGTCAGAAAGAGGGATGAATTGTGAAACAAATGAAGGTTTCTACGCGTTTTTTCTGCAATTAATTCTTACAGTAAAGTGGCACTTCTAGCAGAGTGAGTTTATTAATTTCCTTCCGATGAAGCTTTTCGTTCCAAACACAAGAAAAAAATAGCAGCTCATCATTTTCACTAATCTTAATTGATTGAATGTTGTAAGATGACATGAGGTTGTCATAATGTTTTAGTTGAAATTAAATGCAGCTTCCTCGGTGCATTTATTTTACCGTATTTCTACAGAAATTGAGCAGGACCATTCTGTATGGAATTACGGGAAAATAAACAGCTAACTGAAAACCGAGAATACTGCCTTTGATTTCAATTCAATAATAAATTTTTTAATTTTTATTAATTTTTATTTTTGCACCAGCTCAATCAATTTGGGATTGCGATTGTATTACAGAAATAGTGGAGGCTGTGAAGGCAGGCGTGCGGCCTCTGATGCGGCCATCGTTGAGCGGGTTGCAGTGCGAGCCACAGGTGGTGCAGCTGATGACCAGTTGCTGGGCGGAGGATCCGATCGAGAGGCCAGACTTTTCCTACCTCAAGTCCGCCATCAGAAGGCTCAACAGGCTGGTTACGAAGCGTGCTGAAAATTCCCGGCTAACTCTTGAAATTTCAGCGGCCACGAGAGCAGCAACATCCTGGACAATCTGCTGCGGCGGATGGAGCAGTACGCCAACAATCTGGAGACCTTGGTCGAGGAGCGCACTACTGACTACCTTGAAGAAAAGCGCAAATGCGAGGAGCTGCTCTACCAGCTGCTTCCCAAGTGCGTAATTTTTTTCTCTTTGCGGAACTGGATGTTTGGTTTATGCACATCTTGCGCAGATCCGTGGCCAGCCAACTTATTTTGGGCAACAGCGTGATCGCCGAGACCTATGACAACGTGACCATCTACTTCTCGGATATAGTCGGCTTCACGTCTCTCTCGGCCGAGAGCACACCTCTGCAGGTTGGTTTTGCCTCATTACGATTTCCCGTTTTGTTTTTTCTCTCTCTCTCTGTCAAAGAGAAACCGGAGCAGTCCTTACGCAACTGCAAAAAATAATTCTCGTGTAATTTGAGTCTGTCTTTTTATACAATTAGATCAAATAATGTAACCCGCGCGACATTTGTGGTTTTTCGCAGGTGGTCGACTTGCTGAATGATCTGTACACGTGCTTTGATTCCATCATTGAAAACTTTGACGTGTACAAGGTAAGCCGCACAAATAGAAGTAAGACGATTCCATTGAAAAGAGCGTAGCCGCACTTTTGAGGCCAACGTCATAAATATTGAACGATGATCCGCCGCCGCTGCTGCCTATATATATTATAGCTGCCAACGTGTGTGTTCCGAGTGCATACCAATGCGCCGCGCGCCGCTCAGTAGTGCGTGTTATGCACTCTTGTGTTTTATTAAAGCGCTCTCGCTCTCCGTCTTATTTGAAGCGTAATAGAAATTCTCCACCCAACAGCTGCGGTAAATTGATTGCATTGACAGATCTTCAATTGAAGTTTCAATCCATCTCAAAAGGGAAACATACAATAATAGCTCCTTTGAGGCGACGATCATTAACATCGCCTGTAATTGAGTCGCTTTCATTGCTGGGACAACAAATACTAATATGGAAATTATTAAGAAGCAACGTGCAGAATTAAAATAATGAATTTATTCAAAACACTTCTGTTGTTTAGTTAGGAATGTTCTTGTACTTGAGTTTAGATGATTAAATGTAAACAATTATGGTTATAGTCTGATCTTTTTACCGCATCATTTGATTTAGAATGAGACTTCGCACACGTCTTTTTTGAGGAACAAATATTTCAAAAATCTAGGTCAAGGAAGGAGAGAGTAAAAAATGAGTAAACAAGACAATTGAAATAAGTTTTGAAACACTGCTCAAATGAAAAATCATGCTTTTAACACTTCTATTCCCGATAAATGGCAAAAGGGAGAATTATTAAATTGGAAAATCATATCGCAGATTCTTGTGCTATGGGCTATAGCTGTTTGGGGTTTGGGCCCTTAAGGCCTTGGATCAGCAGGGTAGTTTTTCTAAAGTACACTGTCGATATTTGAAGGAGTTTTTGAGATATACAAGCAGAAAAAAGAGGCACTCCGCCACCAAAGCGTGTAATTTATTTTCACTAATATAAGTGTTGCACTAATGACATAAACACCTAGATCAAAATGAATTTAAAGAGATTTTCGGGAAATTTTTAAACGTTTATTTAAGAGTTATATTGCTGTGGCAAAGGCGGTGCGCGTAATAACTGATTTCAATGAAACGCAAATTTTGGTGTTGAAAATATCGCTCAATAATCCCTGTGCGGCCTGGTGCGCCCATGTTGTCCGTTCGCGGTGTTATTGGGACCCGGGTTTCAGCATTCGTGCTAGTGCAGTGCGCGCCCTTCCCGGTCCGAGAGGACAGGGATACAAAGAGCAAAAAAAAAAAAGAATTAAAATTCAACTCTTTGTCGGAGGTTACTGGCAATCGTCGCTGCCATGCGGTACACGGCACACATGACATTGACGGTTCCAATTTTTTAGCTACTTAAATTATCATTCATCGTTTGTGAGCCAAAAGTAATCATGTATTATTCTTTAACAAAGTGTCAGAAAGGCGGATCATTTTCAAATGATTTTTTTGCGAAATCGGGTTATTTCACGATGCTAAAATTGCATTGTCTCATCGAGCAAGCGTTAGAAGCTTGCACTGATTAAAAATATCACCTTTCCTTTTTGCGGTTAAGGTGGAGACGATTGGTGACGCGTACATGGTAGTGTCGGGCTTACCGGTGCGCAACGGTGACAACCACGCGCGAGAAATTGCACGCATGGCGCTAGCCATGCTGAACACGGTGCTGGGCTTCAAAATCCGGCACCGGCCCGACCAGCGCCTCAAGCTTCGCATTGGCCTGCACTCGGGCCCGTGCGTGGCCGGCGTCGTCGGCCTCAAGATGCCCAGGTACTGCCTCTTCGGCGACACCGTCAACACTGCCTCCAGGATGGAATCCAACGGCCTTGGTAATTGTTTTTTCTTAATTCGTTTTCCATCCAAGTAACAACCTAAATAGCCTGCATAGTGCTGCTTATAGAGATAAGAAATCTTATTATTATTATAAATACTCACTTTCGCTGTCATCCCTAAAAAATTATTAAAAAAATCAAAATAAATTTGATTTCACTACTAAATTCACTATATTACATAGGTGAATGCGTCTGCACCAAAGTCTAGCTGATTCGGGGTCAATTCCCAAAATAGTACACGAACGTATTCAAAAATCTCACCTGTAAATATTTCAGATTAATAAGGAGCAACCAATATTTTGAATTAGAATTCAATTGAGTCTGTTGATGTTGAAGGAAGATTTATTTTTACGGTTTAATCGAATGGCTGCAGAATATTATGATTTAGAAATATTACATTTTATTCTAGATTTTCATAGATCTTATGATTTCTTGTGTAGTAAGTGGGAATAAATTCAAATTTATTTTGATGCTTTTTTTAAATCCATTTTTCGAAAATATTTTGTTTTTCAATCTAAATAAAAAATTCGCTAGAATTTTTTTAAGGAATTCAAGATGTTAAATTTTTATAGAGTACTTTTTAATTTGATTTCAGCACTGAAAATTCACGTCAGTTCGGCAACGAAAGCAGTTCTAGATATTTTCAAAACGTTCCATCTGGAGCTCAGGGGAGAAGTGGAAATGAAGGTAAATACATTTGCAATATCAAGTTACAAAGTTTTCTTTTGCTTTCAGTGAATGTCTTTTTCTTGCAAGAACTTTTTAATCACGAGAAAACTTTTAATTACGTTTATGTAATGTCAAAGTAATGAAACTTTTTTCGCTTGGTAAGGAAACAAAAGGAATTCAATATTCTTGTCACTTTGCAATTCTTTCACAGTCGTTCTTGCCTAACATCATTACATATTTTTTGTTACCTTGTTAGTGCTCTGATGAATGGTATGCGTGCAAATGTTTTTCTATCGCATGCCTGCGCAAGGAATTTTTTAATCAGCTAAAAGACGTATATTTCAAAGCAATTAAAAAATCCAAACAATTTCAAAGAGAATAAATGAGAAGAAAATCCGTTAGTGTAATTTGAAGTTCATAATATTAATTTACTCCTACAAGCCTACATTTTATAAACTTTATTTCACTGTTTATTTTTCTTCTACAATTACCAACTGAAATCATCCTAAATATGTACGTCTCAGGGTAAAGGCAAGCAAACGACATACTGGCTGGTGGGGGAAAACGCACCCGCGAAGGCAGCGAGCGCCCCTAAGACACCAAACCTTGCCGTCTGCCCCGCATTTCCAGGCGTCGGGGAGCCCTTGGGTCCGAACGGGGCGCTCACTGAGGAGCCAACCTCGTCCACACCCCTGCTGGCCAGCACGCACACCGCCGACGCAACGGCGCTCAGCGACTCCAGGCTGTGATTACAGAGCACTACTTTTCGTTTCAAGTACTATAATTATGTATTAATTAACTGTTAAGATGAAGTAAAATATCGCCTCAGACACGCCAGCATTTTATGTATGTGTATCAGCGAAAAATCGTCTGCTTCAAGAGACTGTCGTTCAAACGGGCAGAAAAAGTATGTCAAGATGGTTGCTGTGTTAAATTGCATTTCTGAAGAATACTATTGTTGTACTGTATGACTATATTACTTATTTATAAATGTGTTGAAAGCAGACGAGTCCGCATTTTTCTTTCCTTTCTGGAAAAAACGCACTCAAGTTTATATCATTTGAATAAGCCTTTGGGGCCCAACTTTATTAATCACACAGCAGAAACAAAGTGACCAATGCGATAACAGGCGATACACTTCTTATGTGCAGTGGTAATTATTATTATTATTATAATTCACTTTGGCCTAGGTTTTGGCTTAAAGCTTAGCGCACAGGAGGTACATAATTTAAATATAAACTTAACTGAGTAAATAACGCGTAACAAAAATGAGCATGCCACTAACTGGCGACGTTCCTGAGTATGCCGACGGACGTGAGCACTTCCTGGAAGGTGGACAGACTCTTGCGAAGCGTGATGCAGAAGCCCTTTGAAGCAGGGATCAATGGAAACTCAGGCAGCGGCGTGGTTGCACTTGACGCCACTGGAAACAAAATTACAGTTTAAAATTGACACGCGTTAACTGAGCTATGATTGCTGTTCATAAATATTATTTTCATATAAAAAATGCAGAAGCTTTTATCAAAATAGTATCACCAGCCCAGTGCAAAAATTGAACTCACAAACGCCATGAGCTTCCCTGAAAGTCGTCGGAGTAACTGGCGAAAGCGGGTGCGAGTCATTGTGCATCTCAGAAATCTTGAGCCACCCTTCCAGTCTGTCGATCAAGCTGTAAACAATTTTTGCTTTAGGGGAAAATTATGTATGTGAACAACACTTACAAATAAGCTTGATGCTTGAAATGGTACAAAACTTCCTCTTTGAAGACACTCGGTGGCTGGAGCAACATTTTGGTCAGGGCCTGCACCTGCTTCAGAACCACCATTTCGTTGTACATTCGAGAATTTTCTCTTCCCTGAAATTTGAATCAATAATGAAAAATACGAAAGTAAAATCATATTGCCCCCGTTAAAGGTGATTTACATTTTTTAAACATGGTTCCTTAGATTAAAATTTGAAATTTCAAGCGATATCTTACCTGCTGTGAGCCTTTTTGCTTTTCGTATCCAGCCTCGTTAAAGTATGGTTCACTGACTAGAATCAGGCCTGCAAAATTTAACATCAATGATAAAACTGAAACTTATTGATTTCAACTCTTCTCTACCTTGGATCGAGACAATGACTTGGAGCAGGGTCGAATTGGCGGTCCACACCTCTGTGCCTTTTCCGCTCCATGTGCCAAGCAAACTGACACACACTTTGCCGTCTTCGTAGAGATTCGGGTTGAGTCTGTCGCTGCAGTAGCTGATGTAGTGGCAAATTGGCGGCGCCTTTGGGTAATTCACCGACAGCTGGAAGTCAAAAAAGAAGACGCCGTCCTCGTATGGCGTCTTGGCTGGGCCTTTTATCATCACCGAGTACAGATCCTAGAAATAAATCCATTTTAAGCTACAAAATTTGTATGCTATTCTATTTAAATATGTTGTATTTTAGGAGCTTGACTTAAAGAAAAAAATTATTCAGATAATTTTAACATATAAAAAGAGACCAATCAATACCATTCTGTCCTCGTAGGCTTTTACACAGACACCATCCGGCAGAGAGGTTCTAAGTAGATTGTGCTCTTTGTTGATAGTTTGAAAGAATACTTTGGGCTCGGTAGGTTGAAAAGTGGTCAGTTTGAACTTGTGGTTGTTCGGAGAAGACTCTTCTACAAAGAATCCTGAAACCAGAGGAGAATTAGCATCAATCTCATTGCTCCATCGCAGTAAGAACTCACCTTCCCCGAATACACTTTTTTTCTCGCAGCATCCGTTTGGCACCGTTGACTCCTCGACCTCAGTGTCTTTTTCGCAATTTTGAGCTGCCTCTGCTGGTGAGGGTGGCGAAACCTGCAGGTCTGGTAGACTAAGCGAGATCTGGCCGCCATATTTGGCCGTCACTTCCTCGAGAGCACTCAGCAGCTGGCACTTTATCAGGTTACACAGTTTGACACACACGTTGACCGTATTTGAGTCCTCTGAAGTCTTCTTACCGCTACCATCCTGCCCAGATTGGCTGACTGTGGCTGAAACGTCGCCAGGCACAGCTGCAGCCTAAGGATAATTGACATTAAATTTATTTAAGGATGCTGCGTAACACTAAAGGGTTTTGTTTAATGAGAAAAAATCAGTATTTAATTCAGGAAAAAGGAAAATTGATTATTTCCTCAAGATTGTATCTTAAGTGTTTTCCTTATATGACAAATGCTCTTTGTTGCTTTTAAGACACGACAAAAATTAAAAGTTAATCACAAAAATGATTGTGTAATTTAATTAGCTTTTTAAATCCACAACAATTTTAAGGATTTCTACCTCTTTAAATTTCTATGTTAAAATTCCAATTTTACCCGCAAAGAAATTTCTGGAATATAGACCAGACAGGTAGTATAGTTAAGATATTCATTAGAAAAATAAAAACTCTGGGTGGAATGATAATTTTTCTAAGATTGTACAGTAAGCACAGAAATTTTATTTGGATAGATTTTATTTTCCAATTTTACACTTTAAAAATTAAATTTATATATTTTTCACTCATTTTATGGTTAATTTTCAAACTTCTACAATTCACACGCTTAATAAATTAAAGGTAAGAATTTAAAAAAAATGGTTAATATCCTTACCTGTCGTTTGTGGAGATTGGGATCGCACACAAGAAACTCTTCTGATGTAAGCGAGTCGCTGGGACTACTGTTTCCGGCCTCCTTGCTGGTGGACATACATCCTGAATCGTCTGAAGCACGCGTGCTGTCGCTTGAGAGCGTTGTCTGGTCGACGCTCTCGCCTGAGCAGAAGAGTCGGGTCACCTGGTCGGCCATCCGCTGCGCCAGATTGCTTCGGCCGCGTTCACGCACCCGCTCCAACAAGCCCTGGAAGTGGCTCTCGTGGAAAAAAGACGTGCACATCAGTTTATCTAGATATCTGAAAACAAAACAGTTAAAAATATATATATTTTAAATATGTTGGGCATTGAACACAATTTCAAATATTGTTCTACTAATTTTAATTTCAAAAAATGGCTAAAATTGGATAAAAAAAAGACTTCTCATGATTTAAAAGAGCATCTTGGTCTTTAATACCCATGCTTATAAAATGCACTAGAATAGATAATGGAATTAGTAACTAACCGGCAGTCCTTGTAAATATCTAGCAGTTGCTTCATGACGCCACTCGTCTGCAGGTTGGGGTTGTGAGTGAAGATCTCCTCCAGTCTTGACATCGCGATCCTTGCCTTCTCGATACTAGCGTCCAACTTAGGTTTCAGCGATTCCTCGTCGATCCCTTCATTGGAACAACTAAAAAAGGGCTCACAAAGTCAGTTGTCACGCTCAGTGGCAGCACTGAATGAGACGCACCTATCATCTGCGATGTGGCAGTCTTCAGATTCAGTCTCCCAAGAGGCGTCACTAGCGGCCGTGTCCCACAGTTCGCCGTCGTCGCTGTCGTACTCACCCACTCGGTACAGGTCCTGCGGCCAGCACATGGACACATGCTCGTCCACCCACCACACTTGCACCTGTTCACCAAAGCACACATTGCGTTAGATTTATCATTAATGGGTAAACAAAAGGAAAAAAGATAAGCTTGAAATTTGATTTCCTACAAGAACAGCATTTATTTAAATGATGTTTTGTTGCGATGAGCATTTTTTAGATTTATGGAAACATTGTCACATTAAACTAACCTTTCCTTCTGGATAGTTGTCCAGCACCTGTCCAGCAGTGCAAGAGGCATCCTCACCCTCAAAGTTGGCCACTCTGATTACCACAGTGCCTGGTCGGTACTGAAAGTCAGGGTGATCTTTCAGGTCGTACACGCTCACCTCGCTCTCATCCAGCAGAGATGGCCTAAAACCAGATGGCCCGTACAACATGAGCAACCTGCTTATATTAATTCCTACTAGTTTCCTTAATTGTGTCTATAGCTTCTGACAATAAATGAATTATTTCAGATTTATTGAGGGAAAAACAAATTATGATAAGGCTTAAAACATTAATTAAGGTATTCAAGAATGGAGAATTTGGAGAAGGTAGTTCTTGGTTGGACCAAATTACACTCTAAAATTGTGCAATTTACAAAAAATTTTAAACACTACCAGCTTTGATAAAAGCAACAATTTAAATATACACTTAATTTTCCTTACATAGGGTTGTCGCTGGAGGAATAGGTCTTGAACCACTTGACCTTGGAGGTGCGGCCAGCGTGATCAACACTCTGGACGACGCCGTAGACTTGCATGAAAGCGTCTTCCTTATTTTCGACAACGAAGTCTCCTGGGAAGAACTCTTTATCATCGAGATGGTGGATTGGATAAAGTTGCGTCGATGGGATGCGCCGCTCGATCTGTCCGTCCTGCCACACGACATCGGCCAGCGAGCTCGTGGACAGCGTCTCCACCACAACACGATCTCCAGGGCCCATGTTGAAAATCTTTTCTTGGTTTTTCCTGGCTCTGCGTAGCTTTTTCGTCTTCAGTACTCGCGTCATCAACGCAGGGCCCTTCTTTTTCTTGCCTAATGGAAACAAGTTTCACGTCATTTTAACTACTAAATATGTATGGTAATTAATATGAATAATAAACATACTGTCTAATAAGGGGAGCGTTTTATAACCTTCTTGTACAGCAGGACCTGGGATCGCAAAATCGGTTTATTATTGGTTGATATTTGTAGTTACATGGATGATAATATCAATAGGCATGGGATTAGTTTGAACAAAGTTATTTGAAGTAGTAAAATGAGTTGATATAATATATATTCTTGTTTATTCTGCCTTGTCACTGAGAATTTCTGCCAACTAGCAATATTTTTAATTTTAGTAAACTTCAGTTAATGATAATTTGAGCTAAAAATTTAGTTTGTAATACGCGATTTGGTATGAAAATCAATTGATAACAATCCACTGCACTGGTGTAAATTTATATTAATGTATTTTAGTGCAGTCCCTCAGAAATGGTAGTAAAAAGCTAATTTTTAATTTGTTTAAGTCTCTTTACCTTGAGACGAGTTGCTGCAGTTGCTGCTGAGAGAAGCCGTGTCTGAGAAGCTGCCTGTCTCATCAGTATCCCAGTCGTCGGCATCGGCTTTGCGCACTTGGTGGAATGCAGGGTTCGAATGGGTTGAGTGAGTCGGCGACGAATTGGTTGAACTGCTTTGAGGAGGCGGTGCCAGAGTGCTATCTTCCTCTTTCTTTTTCTTCACGAACACCTTGCTCTTGCCTTTGAAAACCGCGGGAAAAATCTCCTTCTGCGAACGGCGCCAGTTGTCTTTGGTAACGATCACGTCTCCTGACTCGATAGTGTAATAATTGCGGTCGCCAATTTGAAGGGAGCATGGCTCGAAAATGTTTATCATCTTCAACCTGTTAATAATTAAAAATTGGTAGAGTGATTAAATCTTTTATTTTTAATTTATGGCATTCTTGGGTCAGTATCTGTAGTTCAATTTTCCGATATTTTAGGTAATTTGATTATTATGGTACTCTTAAAGTATATATTTGAAACGTTAAATATTAACTTATTTTTTCCTGCTTGGTCAATACACACTATAAATAAATAAATAAACAATCAACACTATCCCCCTATATTAAGGCTGCTTATGAAAATTTTAAATTAAAAAAAAATTAAAAATTAAAAAAAATTAATTTAAATTTTTTTTTTTACTCTCTCTGTCTAGCAAATTAAGAAGTCTGACATAAGAGTTGATTTTTGTTGAGTCGTTGGTTTAAATAAATAAATATGTCCTTTCCAATTGTTACGTGGAAATCCAATAATTCTTTCTTAATCAAATTTCTATTTAATAAGAAATAAATTTTACCTTTTAAGTTGATCGCCTTCAACTAGGTGCGTTGGCTGCTCCTTTTCACCTGACTCGCTAGCCTTTGAGTACGCCTTACATTGCCAGTGCACATTGAGAGAATCCACTTGTACTTTTTCCACGCAGACATTGGCAGTTTTCCCGGGCACAGCGTTGCGTAGACTTGCTTTTAGCTCTTTGCTAATGTTGAGCCAGTTGGCCTTAGAAAGCGATATTAGCGGACTGACCAGCATTTGCCCAGGGTAATAGTCTGCGTGGTAAAACTCACCGTCCTGCAAAAAAAGCGTTCGCTGCTGAATGAGATAAAACCTTTGTTGGATTTTATTACCCTGCGTGATTTTTCATCTGCGTCTTCGAAGCTGCAGTTCTCAAGATTGCTGACGACGCATTTGGAGCCGTCAGAGAATTTGAGATGCAGACTCATGTTTACCTGTCTGATTGCACCGATCCACGAGTCAAGGCACACCAAGATGTCAGGGGAATATTCCTGAAAGAAATTTATTTTATTTGACGATTAAGCTTCAAATTAAAGTTAGAAGAAAAACATTGTCATAGAGCTAAAATAATTTGTTCTGAATAGACTATATAATATTTGAAACAATTGTTTATTATTTTGGTTAACTATTGTGAGAAAATGTAATTTAAGTGTGAAATTAACTGCTTAACGTTAAAATGAAAGTATACTCTCTAGTATTGAAGAGATCAACTTCATGAGCCGTGCTCTTTGGCAGATAAAAAAAGAGATTGTTACAGCTTACCTCAAGAGGCACGAGTTTGGAGCTCTTGACACTGGTAATCACCATGTTGGTGCCGATGATCTGCACACTGGCGTTCATGTCGATGGTTCTGCAGTAGCCTCGTTGGCTACCCTTGCTCCTAACCATCTTTTGCACAACGTCACCAGGCATTAGCGATCGGTCAGCCAGACCAACCTTCGGAAAAAAAAATCGAAATTGTAATGATTATATGCTTTCAACTAAAACTCGCGACGACAAAAGCCTTCCCAGACGCTGACAGGACAAGCGCCCATGAATAAAATATCTCTAGCGAAAATCAATCGAATAATATTGGTTGGCACGCACCCTCTTTTGCTGGATGACCTCTTCGGAGCCCTTGGGGTGCCATGCGACGCGCACGAAGCCAGTCTTGAGACGCGGTCCGCCGTTGTCGCTGTCCGAGTTGTCATCGTCGCTGCTGTACATCTCCGAGTTTTCCAGCACCAGGCCATACTGGATGTTGCCCTTCTTGTTGTAGCGGTAGACGACGTCCTCGTTGAACACGTCCTCCGTCAGCTGGCTCTCGGACGAAGTAGCCATTCTTGACCTTGTCAATCAACTCCGCCAGCTTTACAAATTCGTCGACCCAGCAAATTTCTGTACATGCAGAGAAATGAGGGACGTGGAATAAAATATTGCACAGTTGGCCAAATTTGGGACTTGCGTTTCTCGTTCGTGATTTCAAGAGAATCTTCAACTAACAGATAGAAATCGATTACCAGAATGTTCTAGCATCGGATTAGACTTTGATGAAAATTAACAGATTAGATTTTGATGCATTTGTGTAAAATGTTTTTGGTCAATCGATACGCATCAGCGGGACGTAAAAAATTCGGCAATGGTTTTATAAGCCGATTGTCACTTTAAAACCCCTCACACTGCCTAGGAAACGTTCGAGCAATTGCTCAAATATATCAGTTGCACTAAGAAAACAAATTACGCCAGTGCACTCCTATGTCCCTATTAAAAGTGGCCAAATACCTACCAAGAAATCATGTAACCAAAAAGACTTCCACGGCCAACAGCCTGCAGCTTGCCAATTCAGCTCGCTCTGCTGACGGGTGGGGTGGTGCGCTGAGAGGCGAAGCAGACACGATGCGGAGCTTACGGCACAATCTACGTTCCATCCAGGCGAGCAGCTGATTGGTTCATTCAAAGATTCCACCAATGGGAATAGATTACTCTCTTAACTCCCGCGTCAACTAGCCACCAGATATGGGAGCAGTGGCAGAAGAATGAAGCTTTACCTAAAAATATTTTAGGACTCTTGAAACTAGTTCTTATTTGTGCCGCATATGATCCAAGCAGCAGCTTCTAGCCTACATTTCCTATCTAATAGCTGAACTGGCATCGAAAGCGCAGTCTGACAGCCAAAACACAAACTTAAGAGCTCTCTACCTCTAGGGAATTGAGTGAGCCGTGCGGTGATGAGAAGAGAGCGGTGTGGTTCTACTCTGTTATCAATCGCTCTTCGGTCCTCCCATCCCATTTGGTAGCTGAAGAACTGTGCATGCGTGATCACTTTTGTCTATGTGGACCGTCACGGAAAACTCACGCCGGTGAACAATTGGGCAGACAGGCAGATATGGAAACATCAGCAGGCAAGGATAAACGGACTTTGAAGATGATATTAGAGCGGAATTCGGCGAGCCGCGGAAACAGGTGGATGTATCGCATCGTTGTGGCCGTCGCGGTTGTGCTGTTGGTGCTGCTGTCCGCCAGGCCTTGTGACGGGCACGACCACCTGGAGCCGCCGTCCTTTCGCTATTCGAAGGAGGCCAACATCAAACAAGAGCACCATGGCCATTCGCACGGCGCCGGTGGCCACCACGGCCATTCGCACGGCGCTGGAGGCCACCACGGCCATTCACACGGAGACGCTGGACACCACGAACACGAGCAAGAACATGAACATGCTCACGGTGACCACGGACAATCGCACGGCCACCACGCACAAGAGAAGGAGCAGGGTACTAGGCCGCCCAGGGACGCACAGGTGTGGCTTGAGGCGATCGGTGCCACCGTGCTAATCAGCGCGGCGCCCTTCTTCATCCTCTTCCTGGTGCCGCTGGACAATAGCAAGGAGCGAGAGCCGCTGCTAAAAGTTCACATTTTGTTCTCCCATCATTCATAGTCGTTAATTTATATTTTTTCATAGGTTTTGCTGGCGTTTGCATCCGGCGGCCTGCTGGGTGACGCTTTCCTCCACCTGATCCCGCACGCCCTTATGGCGCAGAGCGAGATTGAAGGTACCGCCAGTCACTCACATTCGCACAGCCACGGCGGCGAAGGTGAGAGCGACATTCATGGTCATGACATGAGCGTCGGCCTATGGGTGCTCTTTGGCATCATCACCTTTTTGATGGTTGAGAAGCTGGTCCGCCTTCTAAAGGACGGCGACGACCACGGCCACTCGCATGGGCCGAAACAGCCTGAAAAGAAGGAGAAGGAGTCTGACGACGAGTCTGAGAAGAAGGATAGCGCTGACAAAAAGAAGAAAAAGGCTGGCAAAAAGGAGAAGAAAGAAGATAAACCTGGTTAGAACAAATCTGTCAAATTATTTTTAAAAGAAGACACTGTCCAAATATTTACCAAGTGGTATTTACCAGCATGATATTTAACGTTAAAAAACAAAGTTTTTACCAGCTATATTGGTATTTACCAGAAAAGTGACATTTTTATGGTAGTACAATAAGTAGTAGTTGAAAGTTTGCCCCACAGCAAAAAAAAATGGTAAATGTCGGTAATTACCGCTTTTAAATACCACCTGTTATGGTAAAAATATAAAATTCTGGTAAATTCCGAACTCTAAGACACAGACAGTTACTTGCAAAAGCATTGCCATTGAAATCCTCCCAAATATTTGCTTAGCATGTTTAAGTTTGACTGTAACTATTTAATATTTTGTTAGTCTGGATGAAAAACATTACAAACTAAATTTGTTTACAGCCTGTTAAAATTCTGATAGCAACCTTAAAAACCTTGTTTCAGCTGATGATATCAAAGTAGCTGGATATTTGAACCTTGCCGCTGATTTCACGCACAACTTCACGGATGGACTAGCTATCGGTGCCTCTTTTCTGGCTGGCCGGAGCATCGGAGCTGTCACCACAGCAACCATTCTGTTACACGAAGTGCCACATGAAATTGGAGACTTTGCCATCCTCATCCAATCAGGGTGCAGCCGGAAGAAGGTAAAGAGACTTTTTTATGCAAAAAGTACCATTTATTTTAAAGCAAAAACTAAATTCATGCAATCACTACAGATCAAAACATCCTTTAATTCTGCCATGTTTTTTTATGAAACAACATAAAGGAAATTAAAATATTTTGCCACAATTTTTCAATAGGCAATCTTTCTGCAACTGTCCACCGCTGTTGGAGCTCTGACTGGCACATTGGTCTCCCTGCTTGCCGACGGAATAGGTAATAACGGACACTCATTGTGCTGAACGTAGCTGATTGAAAGCTAAATTTGTTCATCAGGTGGAGCGGCCACCAACTGGATTCTGCCCTTTACCGCCGGCGGCTTTATCTACATCGCCACCGTGTCTGTGATCCCGGAGCTGCTGGTGAACACACGCTTCGGACAATCGGTGAAGGAGATCATTGCCCTCCTGGTGGGAGTCTACATGATGGTTCTCATTGCGGATTATGAGTGATAGAAACGCTCGCGTTTGGCGGTTGTGACGTTTCACCGCACCAGCGAACAAGTCTCAGCCATTTATTTATGTGACTGCAGTTCAAAACTAATATTTAATTAGTTGCTTTCTAACTACAAGTCCAGAGTATAGCAGATTTCCATATATTTTACTGAAAGATATATTTAAAAATAAATCGTGTAAGGTTAAATTTTCGATGAGGCTTTGTTACGTTGTGATTAAAATTGCTGCATTTTCCCATGTTCAATTTTTTATTATTTACAATAACTTGCGAGAAAATCAACAGCTGAATTTTTAATTAATGAAATTATCACTACTTCTCAACGTGGATTCTTTAGACAAACTTGAACAACCTGTCCCTGTAGGAAACCTGGCCAGTTCTGAATCGATGCTCCTTCTCGGACTAGAGACAAAATTGCAATTACTCACATGCAATTCATTATTTGAATATATTATGAATTACCCTTTCTTTGTGGAGGAAATAGCCATAAACTAGCATGGGGAAGATGACAACACCAAAAGCGCCCAGGCCGTTTCTCCATGTCGGCTTGAAACGCTCATAGCCTCCAGCTCTCAGCGCCTGGTACCTGGCTACGGCAGGATCGAACTAGGAAGAAAGGTTTTTTTAAAATCATCCGCATCTATCCTGTGCTTAAAGATCAACAATCATTAAGACTTGATAACTTACAACGAAGCCTCCTTCCCCAGATGCATGTCTGTAAGGGTTATGGACTTGCTTGAGGTACTGCTGCTTCAGTTCAGCCGTGCGCTGAATTTTCTGCTTCAGCAAAGCCATTTCCTTGGCTGAAAGGTCCGGGATGTCCGCCATGGCTGGAACGGACAAAATTTAGGCTGTAAGGGCTATAAGTTGGAAATCGAAGACGTTGTTTTGGATCTGGATCGTCTTTCCGCTTTCCGAAACCAGCTGCTTGCAGAGAAGACAGGAGCGCATGCGTTTGGTACAATAATTTTCTTTCGGTAGATGGCGAAAAGAAAACGTGGACTGTGGAAGTCAGTCTAGGAGCTTATTTAGTGTCATTAAATGTCAATAGATGGAGTTTCAATGTTCGATGCTTATTTAATTGACCATTCATTTACAAATCGTGAAGAGTATTTAAAACAAAGCTATACATACAAAACCGATTTTTTTAAGTTTAATTTAACTAATAAAAATAAGAACATATTTGTAAAAAGGTTTATGATTTTTACATTAAATATTAGACTGAAAAATCGAATTTTACATTGAATGATAAAAGTTATACGCTTGATGCTTCAATCTCCGATTCCTACACCCCTGACACGGCTGACACAGCTGTTCAACGTTCAACAACAACACAAACACAGTTAAAAACTGATCAAAGAGGCTAACTTGATTTTCTGCAAATCTGCATTAGCTTTCCGTTTCAAAATCTGCTGACTATCTATTTAAACAGTCAAAATGGCAGATCCAGTATTTTTCGAGCTGCTACACGCGCAAATTGTAAAATATGTTGAGGAGCGACAGACTAAAGATACTGACCTGTCTTCTTTGGACACGATTGGGTTTACTTGTGGCTACAAAATTATCGAAAGGTAAACTTAAAACTATGCCAACGTGAAGTTTTAGTGGTTAATATGTTATTTTGGGATTCTTTTTCCTGTCCAGGCTAACGAGAGATTGGCCTAAATTCAAAGATGAATTGGAAATCGTCAAATTCATCTGCACTGATTTCTGGATGGCAGTTTATGGAAAACAGATCGATAATTTGCGAACCAATAATCAAGGACTGTACGTCCTGCAGGACAACATGTTCAGATGTCTCAACAAAATTGCAATCGGCAAGGAGCACCTGCAAGTGGCGCCTTTGGTAAGACGCGGATTCTTATCAGTAAATATCGGTCATGTATATTGATCATAATCAATGTGTTCCAGTATTACACCTTTACGTGCGGTCTAGTCCGTGGCTCACTCGCGAACTTGGGCGTGCACTGTGTCGTGAATGCTGAAGTTCAGAACATGCCTTCAGTGAAATTCCATATTCAAGTGAACCGACTTTGATAATATTTACGACTGTTAAGACCATATTATATAGTGACTTGATATGACTTTAAAAATGTGTTAAAATTTAAGATTTTGTACTATAATTTGTGTTAAATGAATTCCTTTAAATACAAATAAGATGATCTGCTTTGATTTAAACTGATTTTTTTATCTATATGTATAATTACACTGTTAAAAGTAATTTGTTGACAAACAAAGAGTTTGAATGAACTGATCGATTTATCATAGATTTGAAATATTGAAAGATCATTGAATATTAAAATTAAGGAATTTTCATGGTGTTCCATTATCAGGCTTTAAGGCTCGTTTTAATATATCAAAATAAATGTTTCATTGCTGAAATCACGATTATGACAGGTCTAACTAATCAGCAAAAAATTAATACAGACTAAAGCTACACAAAATTGCTAAATTAAACTTCATTTCTACATTGGTTGAGTAAAAAATACAAATTTTATTAAGCAGCATAATGAGAATATAAAAACTTAAAACCTAATGTTGGGTTGCCTCGCATTGTTAAGGCATTCTCAGGAGTGTCAAAACTGTCAAAGCAACGGAAGATATTTGAGCCGTTCGGTGATCTAATACTAGTTGCCTAATGTCAGAGATGGCACAAGGTGGTTAGTTAAGTGTCTCAACATACTGAAAGAGCTCAACGGGCAGGAGGCGCACTGGCGGCGACTTGCAACTTGCTTATTTTCGCACCTTTCCAGCGGCTTTAGGGACGTTTCAATCAAAGACCTCGATGCGGGGAGGCGAAAAAATGGGCACATTGGGCCCATGCTCCTGTGCGGCAACTCGGGCCCCTAGATTATCCTCTCATGGGTGTTATTGGGACCCCGCTGAGCTCGTAGCCCAAGGGATGTGCTGAGCAGAGGTTAAAAAATGACACATATAAAATAATTGCCTTGTGCCCCTTGTGCGAAAATTTCAGGGTTCCGAAAAACCAGAGTTTTTTACATTTTGCCCGACCCACCTGGGTTTTATTGGGGGGGGGGGGGTGTAATATGGGTTTTACTGGTTTTTTTCGGATTTGCTACTCACCGATTTTTTTTAAGATACGAAGAAATTTAATCCCCATACACCAGGGCTCGCCAATTTTTCAATGCGAAAAAATTGCAGCACTACCTTATTAGCGTTAAAAACAACTGCAAAAAACGCATTTTTTTATTTTCCTGCATTTTTTTTATTTTTGATACAGGAAATATTGTTTTTTTTAGCGTGGTTAAAACTGAAAAACCGGGTGGGGAAAATTTGAAACCCTGGATAATTTCCGTGAAGAAAAGTAAACGCATATATGTATAATTTGAAGTCGCACTGTTTAAATACATTATACAAAGTAAAGAAATTTTGGTTAGTTAATATATTTAGCCACTCAAGCTGCACATTACACAGTTTGGAATTTGTTTTGCAAACTCAACGACCGTACAAGCAACAAGAAGGCAAATTGCAATGATTGCTTTGAAAACGCAGGCACAGCAGCAGGAAAACAAATGAATTGTGGTTGATGTTTGCGTGCGCGAGTTTATGTGTGTTATGTGAGGCGTTCTGTGTTTTGAAAAGCGCTGAGCACAAATTGAAGCACGTTCGTCGCCGGTGTAGCGAAGGACGCCTCATGATAAATGGCCTGGGAACAGAAAACAAATGCCCGCCGCGCGCAGCCATTCAACAAAGTGAGTTTCGCTGGCTGCCTTGTGTTTTATGTCACTTTCTCAGTGACCTCATCAC
Organism: Cloeon dipterum; assembly: GCF_949628265.1. NCBI lineage: Eukaryota > Metazoa > Arthropoda > Insecta > Ephemeroptera > Baetidae > Cloeon > Cloeon dipterum. The sequence continues at coordinate 25,707,694 of NC_088787.1, forward strand.
GTCTTGTTGAAAGCGTGCAACTCTCGTCTTTGAGAAGGCGGCGAAATAAGAGCAAAAGCAGCTCGCGAGAAAGCCAAATCACCATCATTATCCTCTTGCAAAGAAAACAAACAATCGCCCTCTGTGTTTTGAAAGCATTAAAATTTGAGCATCGCAAGCAATTTTAATACCTTCAGTTTTCAGCTAGGCGCTTTATTTGTTATTGTTGGAATTTTCGACCATTAATATTCCAATGAAATGTGATCATATTCGCATATCGTTCGTGCCGCGGGAATACGGCCCATCTCCATCTCGCATTTTGTAAAGAATGGTCCTGCGTCACCACCGCAAAACTCTTCTTTTTTCAATTCATCTCGTGAGTATTGTTTGCTTGTTTTGAAGCAATCTGGAGTATAAATTTAGGTACAAATCACCATGGACATTGTACAATTATTACTTATTACTGATTTCGATTAGTAATTGTTTGAAATAAACGTACTCGACGCAATGGATGGTATAGACACATATTCACATATTGATACGAAATCAACTTGTATCCTATAGTTACTCGCAATTTGCGAACAGTAGCAAAGGGACAGTAGGATCCAGGTCGATTTCGTATCCTGTGCCTACCATCCATAATATAGTCAACACCCTTTTGGCATGGGTGCTCAGATTTGGAAGACATTTGCTAGAGGGCTTAGAAGTAATATGCACGCGTATATATAGCACCCTAAATTATTGCTGGTCCCATATTCCTAAAATTGCTTATTTTACAGGGGCTCAAAGCGTGTGATTTTTTAAAAAGGTGATATTTACCCAGAGAATATATAACTTTTGGCAAGATATTTTGGTAAGTAAAAAAACTGGTGCTATAGATATATTGTTGTACTTTTTCCGTTTAAACAAGACGCTTTATAAGATGTGGTTTTGGAAGTTTATTTAGACGATTTTAAATGCTTCAAATAGCTCAATGAAATAATATTCGTGCTCATTGGTCTCTTGACGATTGGAAGCCCAGAAAAAATAGTTGATCGTCTAAATTTCAAACTTTTAAATATAGTAATAAAATATCACACTGTTATATTAGGAAAGGTGCGTGCCAAGCAGAAAATTTGATTCTGAGAATCATGAAACAGATTTATTTTTAATTCCGCCAAGTAAAATCGATTACATTAAACATTTTAGTTTTTAAAGCAAAATAAGTTTGCTATCTCTAAACTTTGGATATCTTGGATTTTAAAAGATGTTGAGGCACCAATAAATAATATTAGCAACTTTAATTCAAATACACGGTTGTATAATATAATACATAATATTATACAGTTCATAAAAAGTCTTCAAATTCTCCCCTTTACTTTTAAATGTATTTTGTTGACAAATTACTAGATTGAGAAATTATGTGCCTTTCATACGTCATCGCGCACAACCATTTTACAAATGTCGCATATTTAGGCTTGCACAAACAAGTTTAACCCGCGCGGGCGCTATTAATGCGTTCGCATGTTAATTTTCGGCGATAATTTATCGGCGGGCAGCTATACGAGAGGGAAGAGAAGAGGCCTTTTTGTGTCGGCTCGGAGGAAATTTACGTGGCGGGCGCGACTCAAAGACAGCTCGGCGGACGAATTCCCAGCGCGGCTGCCGCTGCTCTCTGTCACATAAAACGCGCACGCTCATATATTAAAATATACACGTCAGCACACATACTAATGTGTACGCTTGCCTGCGAGCTCATCAAGCCATATATTTTGTTACACGAGAACGCATGTTCGCCTGCCGCCGCAGTAATGTAGCATGGGCGTGTTGTACAAATAATTTTGGCTGTCTGCCGAGAGCGCGCGCGAGAGAGAGAGCGACCACTCTAGATAAATTTCCTGCCCTCTTCATCTGCCTCCGAGATTCTCTTTAAGAGCCGCGCAGAGGCAACGGCAGCCCTTTATTTCTCATCTTAAAAGCGGCAGCACCAGTGTGTCAACATCAATAAATAAAGTCGGCTGCACGAGCAAATTAATTCCGAGGATTTACCGCGAACATGTGAGTTTTCGGATGCTAATGGAGTTAATTTTCCCTTCCTGAAGACTAATGATTCTAATGCCGGCACTCCTCATTCGCAGCCAATTATGTTTGTGTACAAATTTACGCGCGCTCTGCATAAATAACCCATTCGTCTCTTAAGCATCCTGCACCCACGCTAAATATTATAAAACATACTCGAGCACAGGCTATTATTAATCGTTTTTGCTTCACACCGTTCTCCACAATGCCGAACAATTAAGTTCTACTTTTGATATTAAATAGTTAAAGTAGTGTGATATTGATAGGTCAGAAAGATGATTTGTTATTTACGAAATTAGTTGTTTATTTACTGGAGGTTGTTAAATTTAAAATCATAAAAAATTTGCTGTTTGTGAGAATTAAGGTGGTTTTCTAATTTCTTCACATGACTTAATTAATATGATGCATTTATTTTTTTCCACCTTCGGAAGTATACAATTAAGAAAGATTAGTTTGCCATTTTTCACCCAAAATATATATTAGAAACGGATATAACGCAGTCTTTTTGACTATATAGTTAAATTGATGTTTTGTTAAAGGTTATATATTATATATTTATACTGCCTTGTCTTGGAGTTTAAGGGGCCGCAATATAGCGCTGCATGCTGTCCATTTCAAAACCTTTACAATTAAGATAATTCGTTTTAAAATGATATTGAAATTTCAATTTAACCCGCAAGGAAATTTTGGAAGAGAAGCTATGTAGTAAAATTATTTTTAAGATGTTGCTGCTGGGAATAATTTGGCTGTTGGTCTCTCATTTCCGGTAAATTTTTAATTGTATTTAAATTTCTTAGCATTACAATCTCGGAAAGAATATTTCATTACATCTTGAGGTTTATTTTCTTTAAAACATTTAAAAAAATTTACTCTCAGTTTACCAGAACTTTTAAATCAATTTCGAAAAATCGTTAACTTCAAACTGTCTAAGATTAATGAAACAATTTCAATACTATAAACACACAAGTTTCCGCTAAAAAGAAAAAAGTGGTCAATCAAATTTGTTTCTAATTCCTTAAAGCAATATCGGCAAGGCAGGAAATTATAAAAGTAACGTTGTCAAGTTGAGTAATACAGGTGTTAGTTGCACCAGACAATCATTTAGAAAGTTCAAAATTGCTACAAATAAAGTTCCAATAACTCTTAAGAATTAAAAATCATTTGCCTCCATAAGGAATTTGTAATTTGAACCATTTTGAACTAAAATTTAATAGTTGGTTATACAACAACTAAAACCACAACAACGAGGATATGTCTTTAAAGAAGTTTCCTTTAGAAAAACGGAAAAATATGCTACTCGCTATGCACGGAGGATGATGCATTTTGTATATCAATACTGAAACACTAAAATTTAACTTGATTAAACTACAAATTGTCAGCTACACACTATCTTTGTTTATTATAGATACCTTATTATATTATTATTAATTATACCTTTAAAATTAATTTAATAAATATGAATAAAGTTATTTTTAAATTCAGTAAAATGCTTCATTTATTATCTATGATTATCAATTTTCATGCTGATATCTGCAATAAAAATGCTTTCGAATATAAAACAAAGCCAAATCGATATTTTTATCCTCAAATTAATATAATTAACATGCCAATTTAGCATTGAGAAAACTCACGCATTTTTGGGCTTCGTCTATTTCAGAATCCATTTTAGTGATTAAAATTTGGACGATTTTTATTATCGTCTTGACGCCGCGGCAGGCTGCCTGATTTTACTACATGAAAATGCGCGCATCGCACGCGTCATCCACCGCACACTTTATCCTGCTGCCTTGGAGTGCTGCCATGTAACCGCGGTCTCGAGCACAATTTTTTAATTAAATTGGATTTGACAACGCATGGTGGACGGAGGAACCGGTCCGCAGCGCGCGCCTCTGAAAAGTGAGAAACGGGCCCACTGCGGCTGTTGATTTACAACACCCCGCAACACCCATAATATACCAGGTGAAATGCGGATAGGCAACCTGGATAGTAGGATTGTTCCACAGGTTGCATACATTGGAATCTGCAGAGAATAGCGCTATAGTAAAAAATAAAACATTTTTCCGGCGGAAGTTTTTCTGCTCTAGCGAGTAAATTTAATTTGTCAAGTAAATTAGTAATATTTTTGAATATGAGTGGATAACCATCGCATAGCATATTTTTATGGGGCTTTTGGCCGAATTTCCTTAAAATCATAGATCGTTGTTGCCAAAAACCATGTACAAATTTTCAACATTTTTAAGCAGGAATGACCAATAAATTATTATTGTGCTCGTATTTCTTGCGTCACCTGATGCTCCGAGCTGAAGCAGTCCATTTAGCGCGTTTTATCTCGTTGCACACTGTCTTTTGCGTGTTTTTGATTAACGTTGTTTTTAAAAGCCGATAAAGAGCGAATGTTTCTCAATATTAACATTAACCTGAACGTGCACAAATGCCGTGTTTTTGTAAACAAAGCTAAAATGATCTCTAGGGAAACTATTGAACCGCGTCTCGCAAATCATTGTTATGCTTTTGCATAACCAGCAGAAATCTTCAACAAGCACTGCAATATTAAGGTGTCGCAATGCTGCGGTCTGCTTTTCAGTCAAATTCCGTTCCGGTGAGCGAGGGTGCGAAGATCTCTCGCACGAGGCCGAGGCCCGAGGCGCAACAACTTTGTGTTTTAGCTCTCGCATCTTTGTAAGCGCGCGCGTGTGTGTGCCGCGGTGATATTTTTATTTGCCGGCACTGCGAGGGCAGCAGACTTTTAATTTGGTGAACGAGAATGGAAGTGCGTTAAATGTTGCGTTGCGAGGCGCTCGCGTTCGTGATGAGTCGGCCTATTTATTGCATTAATCGAGTGTCGGAATGCTGGGCGCAAAGCACGCGTGACTGGCAGCCATCATGTTTCTATTTCTCGGCCGGCTTGGCGCTCCGCCTGCGGCGGCGCGGCATTGGCCGGCCACTACCCCCACCATCGCGGTGCGCGGGCGGAAGGGGTGTGCGCGCCGGAGGCAGCCAGCCTCAGCGGGCGAACCGAAGCGACAAGCGCCAACGGCACGCCTGATTTGCGCCGATTCCAGTCGAGTTGCGCTGCCAATATTATTATTAGCTGCCTGCCGATTGTCCGACCGCGTCCATCCGTCCGCTCATCCGCACGTCCGACCGACCGTCCGTCCGACGCACCAGCGGCCGCCAGCGCGCCGTCATGGACACAGGTAATTAGCGCCGATTCTTCTTTTCGCCCCGAGACACACACGCCGACAGTCTCTATACCACGACTCACTAACGTTCCTCTCGGTGCGTGCGACCGTGCAAACCAAATATCTGCGCCTTCTAACCTGAGACTTGTGCTTGCCGTCCGACAAACCAACCGACCGACCGACCGGCTGTCTGCGAGTGTGCGACACGCACCGCAGTGCGTGTGAGTCAGTGCTTTTTAATTGCTTTCGCTCTTGCTGTGTGAATATTCGCAACCGCCTTAAGCCCGAGGGACATGCTGAAGTTTTGTTTTCCACGCGGTCAACACTTTTAGTGCAAGTATGTTTCCTGTTTCCGGGTAATTGATATTTCTGATAAAAAGTGATCCAGCGGGTGAAAAAGAAACGTTCAAAGTTGGAGCAAAATTCATAAATGATAATTTTAGTTTTTTAAGATAAAATTTTTAGCTCTCTTCAAATTTAGCAGTATAGAATGAAATAATTAATCATATCAGTAATAAGCCTTATTAGGCCATAATACCCTTTAATTGGAAAAATTAAAGGATAAAAATTAATTGCTTGTATTTATTAATTGTTTTATCTATATAAAAATAAACTTTTATATTCTTAGTATTGCGCGCCTTGCGCGTTTAAAAAATTGTCTATTCCATTTATTGTTGCAAAAGCACGCTTTAACAAGTTGTTCAAATGCGCACGAAAACACATGATTTTATTCCTATAATATAATTCAAAAGGCAAAATTGATTATGTACACAGTACACAGGCCCCAGAAATTTTTGAATTCCTTTGAAAAGAGAAAAAAACAGTTTTGACCTGTAGTGATTTTAAAACTAGTGAAGAAAATTTCATTCAGTTGTAGGTGGTATTTTTCAATTCGCTTTCACTTTCCTCTGTCCGTGTGCAGCGTACAAAGCAAAATAGAGAAATTCCATTGCATTCAAATTGATAAATAATGTATAATTTGAACTTTAAAGAAATATGTAAATTTTCACTATTATTCCCCCATAAACTTTTCGTTCTATATTCTGCGTACAGTTTTTATCAGAAAAGACCTGGGTTGGAATAGTTATGACGATCGGCTATATTTATTGCATCATCTTTAGAGCCGTTTAGAGCCTAAATGAGCACAATAATATATGTATACCACGTAATATTCAGACTTTTGAACAATATTCTTTGAGTCATCCAACACGATCTGGAGTGCCTTAAACTGTCTAAAACCGTCTAAATCACTTGTTATTGGTCAATATAAAAAGCTGCACGTGTATATATTTTAATCTTAATTATTTTTGCCATATACCAGGGTATCTAATTTTGGGTTCGCTTTCAACGCATAAATCCAACCCTATAAATTTCATCAAAGTAAAGGCAAAATAAAAAAATAGCTTGATGGAATGATTTTATGATCTGACAATTTTTGCAATGAATTTAATTGTATTGCCTTTTGCTGAAAGCCAATATTCACTCTGTCGGTGGTGCGGATAAGGAGTGTCTCGTCATTTTAACAATTCAAATAACACATCACTGGCGGCCGAGCGTGTACTTGGCAGTGTTTGCCGAATGCTCCAAAGCCAAATTGCCTGCGCGATGCGCCTGATTGCCTGCTTTTCTCGGCGGTGCCATAATACTTGCGATGATTCTTGAACGACTGCTTGTGAGATGTTGACGAAATACACTTCAGATAATAGTCTGTCAGCACTTCCAAGTTACGCGCGCCCAAATCTGGCCCTTATTATATTCGTGCTATCGCGGTGTTTGCGTCTGTGATGCTGTGTGTGTACAGCTCATTTAATTTTGAGAGCAAAAACACACAAAACCGAGGCTACCGCACTGGCCACTCAATCCTATTAGCTGAGCAGCCGCGAGACTTTAATATAACTTTCTGTTTGACCGAATGACAAAGCTAATTCTTCTCGCTGATGCTGCTGAAGCCTTCCGATGAGAAAGAACTCCTTGTTGTGTGTATTGAGGATCGTGTTCCTCTTGCCGTTCTGCTCCAAAACCATCGCGGGTTCGTGGAGGCAACTATACAGGGTCAAAAACCTTAGACATAATATATATGCTCGCACGCTAAAAACCATTGAAGAGTACATTTTAAATTTGAATGTTAAATAGTAAAACGTTTTCCCACGACTATATCACTTTGGTTTGTAGAAAAATTAAGAGCAGCTTTAAAAAGTTTTTAATATTATATAATGTCGCAAAATAATTTTGCGTTTTATGTTTACGTGCATACACGCCTCTTATTTGTTACAAAAGCCGTGGGATGGAAAAACTTATCTCGGAAAATGTTAAAATTTGAGAAATTTAAATTGAAATTATTTTTGCTGTTTGATGAGTTACTCAAAATATAACTGATCAATAAAACAATTCATAAAACGGTATCATCTCTTCACATTTATTATATTTAGTTATTATAATTTCGTACAAGCGATTACGGCTGGAAAACTTTTTGTGGAGGTATGCAACCATTGCAGTACACATGCAACGAAGTTGCATAGCTAAAAATCCTTGTGCGTTTTGTGCTGCATGCTCTACTTTTATTTAACCTTTGCTCAGCATATCCCGTGGGCGATAAGCTCACCATAGGTTCCAATAAGCGTCCACTGAGCGGATAACATGGGCCGCAGATGGGCTTTTGGGCCCAATGTGGCCATCTTTTCGCCTCCCCGCACCGAGTTCTCTGATTGAAACGTCCCTAAAGCCGCTGGAAAGGTGCGAAAACCAGCATGTTGCAAGTCGGCGCCAGTGCGCTTCCCAGTTCCAGAGACTGTTGAGCTATTTAAGCATTTCGAGTCACTTTTGCCATCTCTGACATTCAGTGATATATAAAAGATCCCAGAAATGCTCAAATATTTCCCACTGCTTTGGCAGTTTTGGCACTCCCACTAGCATCATATATAGCTGAAAAATTACAGAATTTTTTACTCCCCTATCTATATCAATAGATATACAATTGATTGTGAGTAACGAGAATTTAGATCCTTACAAAATGTTCAATCCTTATATATTTTTTTTTCGACAGGACAGGAGTAATTAAATGCAGCAGGGGGCAGGACGTGAATAACCAAAATCGCAGCTTTTCAATTCGTTTCGTTTAGCTCAAGTAAATCAGGAGAATAGAGAAAAACTGGAGTTTGTTTTATTATTTATGTAAAAACAAAATAATGCACAATAGACATGCATTTTTTATTGGTTCACCTCTTTCGAGATGGCGAACAACTCGCGAAAACTCCGCGTCCCAAAAACATCGCGAAAGAATATAACTTGGTCGCACGGGCCTCACTAGAGGATGCCCAACACATAAAATTTCGAGCTCAAGTTACTGCCCCTGCACTGCACCGGGTCCTTTTTTTGAAACGCTTGGCATTTGTCCCGTGAAATTGGTTCACGCTTTTGCTATGGAAAGATGCAAACCATAGCAAGAAGTACTGCTGCAATCCACCCCAATCTGAATGGACTCGCCATTGCAATGCAGAATCAAATAATGTGTAGGCACAAATCAGCCCTCACTCGACCCACAACATCGCTCAGATTCTCACATTGCAAGTGCACGGTTCAACAAAGCGAGTCAACGGCTTGGGGTTGAAAATACTTAGCAGGAAGCAGGATGTGAAAAATACAGCTATTTAAGTTTTGAATTTTATTTAGATCGAGTATTTTAATTCAGAAGAACAGGGATAAAATAGAGCGTATTTTATTTTGTGAAAATAAACAACTATATAAATCTATAACTTTAGACACGGATGGTTCAGTATTTTGAGAATTTTCGATGAGCAAAACTGATTACTTTTTTAACGCTCTTAAAATTCTTAAATTTATTTTTATAGCCTGAGAAAAACATTGTTTTTAAATATATTCGTTTGATCGCAGTTTCGGATCATAATCTAGCAGGGTATTCGATAAAAATTGCAGTTATTTTTCCGCACTTAAATTAATGATTTATTTATTGGCACAAGAAAGTCATTTGTTTTGCGTAGCGGCTTAAAAATGTTTAGTACACACACCGACACGACACGTTTTTTGCACACTGATGTTACAGTTACATATGTGTGAGCGACCCCGCGAAATTTGACTTCTTGGTCGGCCGTCATCGTTGCCGACAGCTGAGAGCATCCCCTGCCAGAAAGGAGAGACGAGATGAAGCATCGCGCGGGTGACAGGCCCGGCGGAGCTGTGCAAGCGCGTCTTTCCCTCTATCTCTTGCTCTTTCGTGACAAATCGCCTCTTCGTCATGTGCACGGACGCTGAAAAAGAAACCTCGAGACACGAGAATATCCATCCGCACCGTCGCTCTTGAACGGTGAAAAGCAGTCGCAGCCTCCTACTTATTTTATACATCTGCTGTGAATTTATTCGCTCAAATTTGGTTGCCAATCATCGGCTAAATGTTTCCAGACCAATTTTTTCATAGGCGAAAGAGATTTATTTCAAGTAAATATCTTGCGCAAGAAACATTTTGGGATGTCTTTAATGATTCAGAATCATTTAAAATACTTCACTGTCTGAGACGTTATGAGCAAAAATAATTGCTTATTCATATGAAATAAATCAATAGTTACTTAACAAACTTTCGTGCCTTTTAAGCGTTGTACTTATCACAATCGTACATTGCGCTTGCCAAAGCTGTTTTTAAACTGTGTCATTTCCCTTCTTTAAACAATAACTGTAACTGCTATATTTATCGTCTCGGGAAATTAAAAACAATTTTTTTTACACGCAATATTGCCAAAATCATGTTGAAAATTAAATGCTTCCAAGAATTGCAACTTATTGTGACGCACGTGGGTAGACTAATAGGAATTAATGCTTAATTTGAATCAAATTACTAAGCAAAACTGAAGGGGAAAGCTGACAATATTGGTAAAAATTTAATAGTCCGTCATAAATAGCATTTGATATTTTAGGCCTGTTGTTTCTTTACAACTAATTGTCTGAGTGCGGGTGGAATAAATTAACGAATGCTATTAATGCTGTCTGTCAGCTACGAGGGGTTTGAATAATTTACCATCCACGAGTCAGATGCTTCGAAAAATTTAGCTGCGGTCGGTGTGTGCACATTTCGGTCGCGCTTGTTTTACACATAATTATATATACTCTGATTCTCAGCGTCCGTCTCATTAGATGGCATGTTTTCGTTTTGATATTGGGCCACTTTGTCCGCTCAATGGTCCGCATTGTGCTGAGCATGGGCGCAACAATGCGTCGGGGCTGTTTTCGGGCGGAACAAGAAGACGCGTTTCTTCCACTGCCCGACGCACAAACGCCTCGCATGCTTCTCTCATAGTCAGCAGCCGGCCCATATAATATCCTTTGTCCGCTGGGCGCGCAACCCGAGAAACTGCAGGCAGAGCTTCGGTGTCAATGCTATTCCTGTCCTTTCTCAATAAAGATGTGTGCAAGCCCTGTTAATGAGCAGCACGTGTGCCCCCGGCGCGGGTGCTCTTTGCCCCTCACCCGCCCGCCGCAGCCCGACCGAATTTGTTTATTGTAACAGAGACTGTATTATGAGAAAACGCTGGCTCAAAACACACACGCACACATCCGAGCCAGTCTTAATATGCCTTGTGCAATCCACTTGGTTGGAGGCAAAACAAAAGCGATTTTGCAGTGCCATGTAAGAATACGAAAACTTTGTTTTATTTGGGAAAAAAACTTTTAACATGTGTTTTACACGAAAAAAATATGCATGTACTTCTCTTCTGATATTTACTGGCGTTAAACAATCATCTCTTGGACTCACACACGAGCCGAAAAAGTTATCTCATTATATTTATTCTCAGCTTGAAGGTCTCATTCTCAATGACCCGTACAAGACTTCAACGCGTGCACTTTGTTGAAAAAAATGTAGAAGGTCGCGATGGTTTTCCGCCTTTTCTCGTGGGTCAAAATTCTCAATTTGTCATACACAAAGGCTCATTATGCATTTGCCTAATTTGCGAACATACGCTATGGTTGCCTTGATTTAAACATGCAACACAAAATATTGGATCGACACCAAATTTCCTTTCCATTTCTTAATTTGTTGGTGATTTTAGTGGATCAATAGTCGAATTAATTTTCTTATCGAAGCTAAAAGTGAATACAATTCAGGAATAATGATAGCTGAAATACAATAATTTGTGGCAAAATTTCAAGCAGAAAAATAAGAAGTTGACTTTGTTACATGGACTATATGAAATTGATTTTTTTAAATTAAAATTTGAAAAGCTATATACTAGTTTTTTTAGTAAATTGCTTCACACGCTTTCCAACAACCATTTACAATTAATCAATATATCATTATAACATTCTTTTTGTGTAAATCGTATGTATTCGCCCCCCCCCCCCCCACACTGGTCTCTTAAAATCAGTCGTTATATCAATTGCTGTGGTATAGCCACCCTAGTAGCCCCCCCCCCCCCCCCCCCCCGATAGATTTTAAGATAAGATTATAAGCTAAAAAGGAGACGTACATTTTTATGACTCGCTTGATTGTGTTTAGAAAAATTTACTCAATTTCTGCCTCCCATTGTTGCAGATTCGCAGTTACAACAATATGGCGAAGTTAACCAACTTGGCGGCGTGTTCGTGAACGGGCGTCCACTGCCCAACGCAGTGCGCTTGCGCATCGTCGAGCTTGCGCAGTTGGGCATCCGACCATGCGACATTTCGCGGCAGCTGCGCGTGTCGCACGGCTGCGTTTCCAAGATCCTGGCGCGCTACCACGAAACCGGCTCCATACTGCCGGGGGCAATCGGGGGCAGCAAGCCACGCGTCACCACCCCCAGGGTGGTCACCTACATCCGCGAGCTCAAGGTCAAGGACCCCGGCATCTTTGCGTGGGAGATCCGCGACCGGCTGCTCGCCGACGGCGTGTGCGACAAGTTCAACGTGCCGTCGGTCAGCTCCATCAGCCGCATTCTGCGCAACAAGGTGGCCCCCGGCACGGGGTCACCGCAGTCTCCGCCGGGGCCACCGTCACCCCACCCGCCGCCGCCACCACACCACCAAACCGCAGCCCTTTACTCGAGTTTCTTCCCTGCAGCGGCGGCGTCGGCGCCATTCGGCGCACCAAAGATGCCGCCTCAGGTCGTCTGCCCCACGGGCCCTCGGGGCCACTGTTGGCCCAGTTCGCACTCGGTTTCGGACATCTTGCGCCTGTCGCAGCAGCAGCCCCAGTCGGCCAGCAACTACTACATGTATTTGCAAGGGTGCAGTTCCGTGGTCGGTCACCAGCCGGGCGGCCTGGCTCACCACCAGACCACCTCCCTCTGACCGCCACACGTTGGCCCCCCTTCGCGTTGTGGAGTTCACCTCTGAAGCGCTTAGACTGTATCCCTTCGATGCCGTTTCGCAGCAACCGGTGGTTTTAGGAGTGACCACTGCGTCAGGCGCCACTGGATATCAAGGAGTCTGAATTTTTAATTTTTAAGTTGCTCACGTTGGTACCAAACGCCAGGGGACGATTTCTCCTTAACACACTAATGTTTTAACTGTATTTTGCCGATTACAAACCATTGCATTCAAATAAATTTAGGCCAGTCAATTAAAAATTTAATATGGCGTATATGAGTGATAATTCAAATTTTAAAATTTAAAAAGATGATGGTCTGAATTGAAGTCTTTCAATTTGGTTTAATTTCTTTGATTGACAGGTAAACAGTGCCCCAGGCCTATCCAAATCGTACATACGAAATATGTTTAACTCTATTGTTAATCCTGAATGAGCTATCTTCACTCGAGATAGATATTTCCATTGAAACTGTACCCTCGTAGCTTATTAGTCATAATATTTTTCTACCAGTTTCGGTTTCACAGTAAAGCAATCTATATATATTTCATAAATAAGAAAACTCAACCAATGGTTTAAGATGACTAATAAGCATCGAGGATGAGGTCTGGTTTGCAATTTTTAATACGTCAAAATGTTCAAAACCATGAGGAGAAATATATTTCAATATTTAAATTATTGTTTTTAAAAATAAAATTTTAGCTGTCTTTATGTCCTCTGGTGTCAGCTTCGGACCTTTAAAACGTTTTATTAATTATGAGAATTTAAACGGTTTTACACCGTGGCGTTACGTCTGCTGGTCACTCGCAGAAAATCGGTTCGCGAGAGCAAAAGCAAAACGTTCACTGCTTTGGCGAGTGAAAATGTTGTGATAAAAACAAAGATTCGCAGCGTGCCAGTGAAGTCAAACAAGTCGACTGCGTGTTGTGACATGAACGATTTTTTCCCTCTGAGCGAGACGAAAACTAAAGAACTAATTAACATTCTTATGTGTGTTCAAGTATGTGTCGGCGTTGCTTGTGGTCGTTTTAATTGTGTATCAAAATTGAGGCATTTTTTACAAGTTAATTTTAGCTTAATACGCCCGCCCCAGCTGAGAAATCAGCACGTGGGCTTACGAAGTCATATATATATACATACGAATATTGTACACACGCACAGTCTTAATAATTATTTAACGATTTACTAAACATTTCTTGGAACTTCTGGAGGATAAATCACGGGTCGCTTCCCTGGAATTCGGCGATACAACGTTCAACCACCCAGCAGTTTTAATCTTCCTTTCCTGTGACTTTTCCTATTTTGAAGAGTAATTTTATTTATATATGAATGATATTTAATTAAATAAAAACGAAACAAACTATATCCAACGCTCTTCTTCCTTTATTTCTCCAGCAGCATACAGTTAGTTGCATTATTCGATAATAGTTTGAAAAAATTATGTTGGGCGCGCAGATGCTGTGAAACAAAGCACAAGCTGCTCTCGTGTGTGAGTGTGTATTAGCCTTGCCGACTGACTTTTCCAATTACAGCAGAGAATGAGACGCGAGTGAGACTAGAGCGCCGAGTCTGAGTCTCGAGTTTCAGCTTCAGATGCGCCTTCCCTTATTAAAAATGCCGAGTAAAAAAGATATGCGCTCTCTTCGGCCTTAAAAGTATCAAATATCAATTAACTAAATCAAATGCAGAAGGTTTCAAAATCTGCAGTCAAAAAGAGGAAATTGTGGACAGGTTCGAAATTTGTAACCTCTAGGTTCTAATTCTGACACAAAATCTTGAAAGCTAAAAATGACAACTTTTGTGTTCACTAGATTTTCAACTTTAGACTGAAAGTAATTTAAAAAGAAATATAAATATTTATTTGAAAGTTTCATATAATTTAACAACAGAAAGTTACAAAATCCGAATTTATTTATAAGATAATTTTAGTTAAATCTGGGTTAATCTTAGTTAAAACAGTGGTAAAGTGAGTTTTATTATTAAAGGTGAGTAACTTAAGTAGTCACTTTCTTGGATTTACAAAAAGTCACGAGTTAGATTCCCGTATCAAGTAATTTTTTGCTTATAAAATAAATGTCACCTAGTTTCATTAATTTATGTTCGCAGAGGAAGTTTTCTGAATTTAAAAAAAAAATCCGAAATAAAAATTTGGGCCACCTCTTGAACGATTTCAAGCAAAAAGGGGCAACCTTTCAACTTCTTTGCGAGATTGACTTCAAACGAGCTCGAGGATGCAGATTCAAGAATTTATTTTAACTTTAAGGGTTTATGAGAGAGCACGAGAGGATAGGAGCCTAATATACCATTATTTCTGAATCTGGGGGAAACGCGAGGGCGGCGGCGAGGAAGTGATCTTCTTTTCTTCTGACAGAACTCGAAGAAACTTTATTCCGTCCATTTGCTTTTAATTTCCGTGCAAGACTAAAACAGAGACAGAGACACACAAGTGCGCGCGTCTAAAAATATATCATGTTACACGCACCGCGCGACGTTTAGACAGTGTGGGTGATGAAGGAAGCAACAGCATGTTGTCCCCGCGTCGTTTAACCATTTCAAAGGGGCCGCGCTGTTAATTAAGTTTGCCATTTAAGACCTCGCTCCTTGATTTACGAGCCGGGCCGCTTTTCCTCCATCGCGCAACGCGCAGGGGCGGGTCGCTGCTTAACTGGCCTTGTAATCGCTGGAAATTAGGCAAAAGTGGCCGCAAAATTTGCTACTCTTTCACCCAGAACGCACTCGAACGGCCAATTCTATTAGATGCAATTGGGGGAGCCGAAACTTCGCTGTTTGAATCACGACGATCAGCATTTCTTTTCAAATTTTTGTCACTGATGTACATGGTATTAAATCTACATCTTTTTTTAATTAGTGTAAGATAAATACTAATAAATGAGGTTCATTGCAAGTCGAAAAGTGCTCAATGAGTCTCCAAATAAATTTTGATGTTAATTTTCAATCTTTCTGATCTACTCAATTGTTCCTCTCCACTTTTTGTTTCTTTTGAATTTGTTTTAATATTATTATCACTTGGGCGAAAATAAATTGAACTAAACTAGCCAAAATAGTATTACATATGATAGTTTATTTAATTGAATGAAGTTAAATAAAAATTCGTAGAGCTCTTTTTTCTGGCACAATTTTACTTTCGCAATATACGGCGAAAACATTTTTGGTTTAGGCGGGGATGATTTTCCAGAAGGCTGAGAAGAGCCAGGCGAGTAGGCAGCTGGTGCCGACTGCGGTAAAGCCGGCTGAGACCGTCGACGCGACGCTGGCCGAGCGCACACCGCACCACGCCAGGGCTGCCTCGGACAGTGCTTGGAAAATGTGCTGGCCATCAAAGCCGTAGCACGGTAACAGGTTCAGCAAGGCGAGGCCGGCCGAAAGTGCCGCCAGGTAACTGCTCAGGCAAGGAAAACTCTAATTACGATCCAAGGAAGGAAACATTTTTTCCTAAGTCGAAACAATCCCAATGAAAGATAATATCAAAAAATATAGTTGAACAGTACTCAATTAAGAGGCAGCACCTTTTAGAACATATCGCTAAATTTTTCTTTGGCAAATTAATAAATTTCAATCAAATGAGTAGCTAGATAAAATTTAACCGTTATTTTTCAAGTTATGACGCGCGTTTCAAACTTAAATTTAATATAACAAGTAGACTCACCAATAAAATCAGCAGACGGTTTTTTTTCAATTTTTATGTGAATTTGAACTTATTTTTTGGACTTTTATAAAATGCCAAGTCATCAATTACAAACACATTTTTATAATTTAGAGATCTCCTAGCATGGTTCTCACCTGAAACAGTTGTATAGCATTTCTGGGCAGTGAGGAGAAAGGTAGGGCACCGATGGCACCCAGTTCGAGATCTCGACAGTCTGGTAGAGCTCGGCAGGCGTGCCGAGGAACAAGACTGGTGGCCGTTGCGAGTTGGACCGCTGGATAACGACGAGACGCGTGCCGTTGACGGCCGCCTCACCAATCTGTGGCCGCACCGACACCAGGCCGGCCTGACAGAGCGAGTCAGACGTCTTCTGCTTGGACGCTTCAACGACGTCACGTGCGCGTAAGCACCACCTGTAACAGAGGGAAAAAATATTCATGGACTTAAAACCAATGCAAGGTCTAAAATTATAATTTTAGATCTTTACTCAAATGATATAAATTTAGATTTAAAATTTTAATCACTGAAAATGTCAGCCTATCAGTCCAACACAACACATTGTTAGATTTTTCAAACTAAATTATGAAACTGAAGAAAATTTCCCAAAATTTCTAAATATTGATCTTTACCTGCAAAATTTGAGCTATTGTGCAAGCTATAGTTTCCAATTGAACGATGACATAATTTTTCCATAAGAGAGCTTATAATACACCCAGATCATAGAGCCAACTCAAATCAAGCCTTCGTAATCAAACATTGAATTTGATATAACTTCATAGTAATGAGAAACAATTAAGAGTAATTCGGACCTGCTGTCATTTTCTGATAAAAAGCAGAGGTGGTTGCTGAGATCAGGCGAGCAGCAGGACTTGTCAATGTCACGCTTCTCTTTGAGAATCGAAGAAGGAACACAAAAGTCTATCTGCGGCTGCTTTGCAATTCGGTGCAGACAGCTGCGAAAGCTGCTCTTGTCGTGGACAGTGCAATAGTTGACCCCTGTTATGTGATCACCGTAGCTCAAACCAGCTGGTCCAGCCACGCCTGAATTCTGGAAAGAGGCGATGAGAACAGTTATTAGTACATTTAGCAGTCTTATTTTTAGTTTGTGATACTAAATGCCTCCTTTCATCTGCGATAATTTAGGAAAAATAAATATTTTTAACAGATTTGTCACAGTAATTAAAATATTGTTAACAACAATTTTAAACCCCGTTAGCAGAGTACTTAGTGAATTCTGATTTTCCTCTCCCCTCAAATTTGAACAAATTTGAATTTTTTTATGCTTCTTCAGATTAGCAAATATAACTTTAAATTAAGTCAGCAAATTGGGATAATTGAAGATCAGAGGAGTTTACTCAAAAAGTGATAGTTACAAAAATTTCACAAAACTGAATTTGATTTATTTTAGCTGCGAAAAAGAAAAAATATTCATTTATGAATGTTCATTTTCCTCCTATGAATTTGATAAAAATTGACAAGTTGAAAACAGGTCTCAATTCACTGGCAGAAAAAAAAGAGCGATGAAAAGATCGCAACCCTAATGGACTCTTTAACTAAAAATAATTCAAAACAATTGGCTCCATTGATCTATAATGTATAAATGGAAAAGAACAGACAAAAATTAATTTTGCTTGTCTTAAAAAAAAGTATGAATTCAATGAGAGGATGATTACCGGGTCGACTTTGGTCACTGCAACGCCCTCGTCAAGTCTGTAAAGGTGCGAATGGGACAGGGCGTAGAGGATGAGTAGCGCCAACAGGGAGAGGACCACGTTGTGCCACACGCCAGCACACAGGATACGCAGCCGACGCCACGTGGCCAGCGAGTTTAGTCGCTGCGTGCTGATCTCAACAGCCGCCACTGGCACCACTAGAATCAGGTGTGCTCTGCACCCAAGCACTGATACCCCTTCCCTGTGGACAATGATATGAGCTGTGAGAGTGAATTTTGGATTATAAAAATAATCAGTAAGATTAAGAATTAAATGGACTGCTTTACAAGGTGAGATCATTGTTTGTAACCAGAAAGGGTAGAAAGTTGGTTAGTATACTGGAAAAAACACAGCATGAACAACAAAAGGACTGCGATATCAAATTTCAATATTAATATTAATGTATCATATAAGCTATTAAATTCACTAAAGCTTATTTATTTATTTTGATTGAAACTGTGTACATTTATATTTTTAATTGTATTATATTACATCTTTGCTTTTTTGAGAGTGTTGTAATTGTTTTTCATTCTTTTCTTTTGTAAAGCTGTTTTTGCAATTTGTCAAGGCAGGAGAATAGATAAATGAATATAAATAAAGCAGCATTCTCAGATCTCGAGTAAATTGCTGAAAATTTGACCAAATTGATTATTTGATTTTTCAGTATTTATTATATAATCCTGAACTTGAAATTCAACAATGAGTGAGTTTTACAAGTACAGCCCTTATAAATCAATTTACCTTCCAGCAGCCAGGGCATGACCAAACTCATGCAGAACTCCACCAATCGCCAGAGCGGCCATGTAATTGCCCACCTGACTCAAAGGCAGGTTGACTCCAGGCACCTGGGAAATCATGCCGTATGTTAGTAGTGAAAGCGCCAATCCAAAAAAGTAAGCGAAAAGACAGAAAGGGGGAAGATAACTACATATTAGGGGTGCCAGACTTCCAAAGCTAAAACCCGGAGATTTTGGACTCCAAAAACCCGGAGATCCCGCCGTGTTAAATTTTCAGTCCCAAACCCGGAGATCTCTGGTCGAAACCCGGAGAGTGGCAGCCCTACTACATATACTAGATGTGAGTCTTACTACAGGTTCCAGGACGAGTCCTGAAGGTTGGTCTGGCGAGCCCTCCTTGTGTGGTCCCTGGCCGAAGAGGCCCCTGAGCACGAGGAAGGCGGCCACGGGCATCAGCAGCAGCGACACTATCACACCAACGCTGAACCAGACGGCCAGCATCTGCGGCCGCCAGTTGGACATTTGCTGGAAGACGCGGTTCAGCGCGGTCGTGTGCCACTGCAGCCGGAGGAAACTCACTTCGAGGCCAGTGCCCTGCATGAAGTAGATGTACGGCAGGTGGCAACAACTCTGCAAAGTTCAGCAAATAAACTCGGATACGTATATCTCGGACGCCGGACTACCTTAAAAATGAGGTCCAGGAAAAAGAGGACGCAGTGCAGAATGAAGATTACCAAAAGAAGATAAGTTCCGTCCATCGTGTTTTTGTTTCTTCCAGTCGATAACAACGAAAACAGCTAATGCATGGTCTGCTCGCACAGGGTCAGAGTTCGGACATTCTCCGAGGATTAAGACTTTTCTCTTTTCTATACGAAAATCGATCAGATCTCTACTGTCACATTTTCGCCTCGAAAGTGGTTAACATCAGCACCGTAACATCATCTGACACTCCAGACCAGAACGTATGTAAACAAATAATATCTTCTGTTCTGTCCACGACTGGTGAGTAGTCGACTCGACCAATCATATTGCTGCATTTGAAACGCCCGCGAAACACATCACAGAGCACAGAGGAGTGTGTGCCATGAAATATAATATAATCTCGTATATATTCGATAAATTCAATTGATTTATTTGATTTCCTTACAGTTTTGACATGAAGTTTTGTGACGTTAAGAAATAAATAGATAATAAAATCTTTTTCTCGCCGCATAGAGCAGCTTTTTTACTTTTTTGAGTTTTCACACAACTGTCTGCTTAAGTTTATATTGTTGAGCTCTTTAGTTTATACAGTTTTAGTCACCAAAACAATTTTTGCCCCACCCAAATAAAAATATATATATTTTTGTCAATTTGGCGTAAAAACCACTGGAGTGAATATCGGAAATCCACTAATTCTTCAAAAATTGCATGAAAAGGTGATTATTTGAAATATATATTTTTTGCTCTTTTTATCCCTGCCCGAGGACCGGAGGACCGGGAAGGGCGCGCACTGTACTAGCACGAATGCTGAAACCCGGGTCCCAATAACACCGCGAACGGATAACATGGGCGCACCAGGCCGCACAGGGACCCAGCCCACTGAACGGCCACTTGCCTCCGCACCGAGGACTGCATTGAAACGCTAGACATTTGTCCCGTGAAGCCAAATCACGCACGATGGAAAGGTGCAAACCAGCAAGTAGCGAGTCGGCGCCGGTGCGCCTCCCAGCCCGTTGAGCAATTTGAGCATTTCGAGTCACTAAACTAACCACTTTTTGCCATATCTCTGACATTGGGTAGCCAGTATTAGATCTCTGAACTGCTCAAATACCTCCCATTGCTTTGACACTCCTGAGAATGCCTTAACAATGCGGGCCAACGGCGGGCTTTTATTGAAGTACGAACTATATTGATCAGGCTGTCAATAATTGATATAAATAAAAAATAACGTTGTTTCAGAGTCGTGTCACTGTATATGGATACGGCTCTGGAACGTGTTAATAATTACATGCACAAAAACCTGTCTGTAGAGATAATATAGTTCGACTCGTCTAGACCTTCCCCCTAGATTGTCGAAAAGTGATCAACTACTGAACTACCACCTTTACCCTTCATCAGTTTAAAGTTTTACCCTTCAGTTTAAAGTTAAAAAATCTAAAGATCACAACCAGAATTTTCATCGCATTTTTTACAACGGAGGTAGAAAAGAAGCAAAAATTGGGGTTGGTGGTAATAGTTTTGCGCTTTAATTTTTCCCTCTCTTGACATTTAATTACAAATTGTTCAAAATTTCAATTTTTCACAATTTCAAAAAAATGGAAAGATATTTTGTTATATCGTAAGTATTCACGCAGATATTTCATGAATGTGTGCACGCAGAGAATGCGGAGTATGAAATAAATTTAGTCTATCGCTTAATTTACATAGCAGCCAAACTGAGCAGTACTTTCTTTTCCCTACCCGTGCGGCCACCCCGTATTTACTACATTTCAGTGATCAACCCCAAAACCCATCGGCTACCTAGGGGAGATCTAGACGAGTCGAACGGTGTTCAGGTTTTGCAATTCTGACTAGCAGAACCTGAAATTAGGCCTCGGCAATATTTGTAAAAAATTTAAACTTGAATTTTTGCCAACATTGGGATCACCAAATCTCGGGTTTGAGCCATCAGAATTGCGAAAACTGCACACCGTCCGACTCGTCTCAAACTCCCCTAGGTAGCCGATGGGTTTTGGGGGTGATCACGTACCTACCCCACCAACCCCAATTTTGTTTTTTTCTTCTTCAGATGTAAAAAAGCATACGTTGATAATTTTTTTCGCAGGTTTTTTATTTACCTATTATGTAAACGAAATTTTTGACAGATTATCATAGTTCCCGGTTTTACACATAATTATTAAATTTCTAGGCTCTCGTTGGTTGAAAATCAACGATGCCTGCATTCCTTAAGTACATCACCATGGACAACTTCAAGTCCTACAGGGGCTCCCAGAAAATCGGTCCTTTGAAGCCGTTCACGGCTGTCATCGGCCCCAATGGCTCCGGTATATATTTTGCATTTGTTTTTAAATTTGATGATATTGACATAATTTTTAACTTTTGCAGGCAAGTCTAATTTCATGGACGCCATCAGTTTCGTTATGGGAGAAAAAACATCGTGTCTGCGAGTGAAAAGACTGAGCGAGTTAATCCACGGCGCCTCCGTTGGCAAACCAGTCTCTAGATCGGCATCCGTGACCGCAATTTTCGAGCTGGAGGATGGCACGGAGAAGAGTTTCTCCAGGGTCGTCCTCGGCTCCTCATCTGAGAACCGCATCAATGAAGAAGTGCGTGATATTTTTTGAATTATAAGCAGGACATTAATAAAAATTATTTTCACAGACCGTCAGCAGCCAGCAGTATCTGTCAGAGCTGGAGATGCTGGGAATCAACACAAAGGCCAAGAATTTCCTTGTCTTCCAGGGCGCGGTCGAGTCGATCGCCCTGAAGAATCCGAAGGAGAGAACTGCCCTGTTTGAGGAAATCAGCAGGTATTAAACTGGTTTTAAATTTAAAATGTATAATTTTGCATCGTTCGGCACAAATTTCAATGTTCCATCATGATTAAAACTCAAGATATTCTCATTTTTACAATCATAAAATTTGAGAAGCCCGTTTCTCCAGATTTTTCACGAAAATTAATTTATATTTTTATTCTAAGATCTGGTACTCTGAAGGAAGAGTACGACCGGCTAAAGGTGGAGGTGTCACAGGCGGAGGCGGACACGCAACACACTTACAACAAGAAGCGCAACATCGCCCTGGAGAGGAAGGAGGCGAAAATGGAGAATGAGGAGGCCGAGAAGTACCAACGGCTGAAGGACGAGCTTGCCGAAAAGCAGGTTGAGTTAGCGCTTTTCCGACTCTACCACAACGAGAAGGACATCGAGGTGATCACCGACGAGCTGCAGACGCAGCAGCAGGTCGTGCAGCGCATAGAGCAGTCCAAGGAGGGCAAAGAGGAGGAGCTGAAGGAGAAAAAGAAGGAGCAGGGTAAGATTGGCCGAGAGATGGCCAAGACTGAGCAGGAGATCAGAGAAATTGTGAGTATTGTTTTAGTGCTATAAAAGCTACGGGATTTTTTAGTATGATTATTCTGCGTTTGGGAGTTTAAGTCTATGGATAATTTTGTGTGCTTTTAAACACTTAATGAACACAAATCACGCAATTTTAAGACTCCTGGGCCACAGTGAAATATATCTCAGGAGAAAAATTGAAGCTGCAAAATCTCGTATAAATCGATTGTACAGCAAAAATTAAGGTTAAGGTACTTTTATGCGGCGCATAAAACGATTTCTGGGCTTCTTTAAAAAAGACAAAGTTCTCTTAAAACTTTTAGTTCTGTATGATTAGAAAAACATTTTTTAAATGTAAAAATTTTATATTTCTGCCGTGTTTTGTCTTCAATTCAAAATATTCACTAGATTCATCACTTTCTCAAAACCGTTTGGTCACTGTACCGTCACCTCAATCTTAAGTTTGTGCTCTTTGCTCAACAAAAAAAAATTATTCAAATATTTCACTCCCAGAGCGTTCAGGTGGGTCAGAGGATTCAGAATCACTTCTTAACAAACAAACTCGCATTCCTTTTCTTGTTGCAAGAAAGGGGCAGCACGTGCTCGGTTCGATAATAAAAATCTTGGTATTTTTGTTGAGCACTGCGAAATTTCTCGACTATTTATTTAGACTGTTTATATCAAAGTCATTGGAGCCATCAAATTAGCCGATTGAATACCTTTTTGGGAGCTAAAACCGCGAAATAAATCTTTTATATTTTGAAAATGTGAAATTATTTTGGCAATTAAATCGCCCATAGGAACTGAGAAAATATAAATTTTAGGCCAAGGACTAGGATATTTTATCCATTTTTAAAATATTCTTTTTTGCCTCTAGGAAACGGAGATTAACAAGAAGCGGCCTATGTTTATCAAGGCCAAGGAGAAAGTGGCCCATCATCAGAAGAAACTGGAAACGGCCAAGAATTTGATGGCTCAGTCCAAAAAGGCGTATGACGCCCACATGGAAGACATTGCCGAGCTGGAACGCGAACTGGCCGAAGTTGAAAAGAAGAGAATGGATTATGAGGAAACCATTGCTGGAGAATCACAGCAACAAGGTATATACGTCCTAAAAATTAACAGTGATATTTATCTTGTGGTTTACCGAAAGCAAAATTTTGCACTAAAATTTACTTCAAAGAGAGTCTAATGCAATTTTTTCCAACTATCAATTTTTCAAGTTTGTAGACTGCTCATAGCCAAACATTTCGAATTAATCAGCTCTTTTGGTCCAGAAAACCAACTAAATCGGCAAAGTGTGAACATAGTTCAGCGACAATTTGCTTTGAAATCTTAAAATTTTCTCTTAAGCAGCCAATATTTCCGCTCCAAAAAAAATAGAATCTTATAAATTGAACTTTTTAAGTGTTGGCGGCTTCGAACACTAAAAGTTTATACAACTAGTCAATTAGTTCTGTCTTCTAAAAAAATACCTAAAATAATTAAATTCTTTAACCAATTTAAATTTAATTCGAAAAAGATATGAAAAATTAATAAGAAAATTTTATTTTCAGGCAAAGAACTTAACCTGGAAGAAGATCAGATGAACCAGTACCACCGTCTGAAGGAGGAGGCGGGCCGTCAGTCAGCACTCCACCTGCAGGAGCTAGACTCAGTAAACCGCGAGCAGAAATCGGACCAGGACCGCCTGGACAACGAGTACCGCCGCAAAACCGAGATAGAGAACCGACTGAAGCAGAAAGGTCACGAAATAGACGAGGCCGAGAAGCGAATCAAGAAACTGGGCGAGCACATCCGCTCAAGCGAGTCTGCTTTGGAAGAGCAGCGGCGGCTGCGGCGCGAGTTAGAGAGCGACGTCGGCTCAAGCAAGCACAAAGTGACCGATTTGCAGAGGGATTTGGAAAATGTGGCCGAGCAGCTTGACGAAGCCCACGTGGATAAACATGAAGAAGCCAGACGCAAGAAGAAGCAGGAGATTGTCGAGAACTTCAAACGGCTCTACCCTGGAGTGGTGAGTTGTAATACTTTGATTTTTTTTATTTATTTATTTTTTGAGTGAATTTAATACATAAGAAATAATCACGATTGCATTTGCTTACCACCTGGTTTTTTCACCACTCAATTTTTACCAATTTCTTGAGCAAGAAATGCAGGAAATAAATTTTTCCATTTTTACCCTGTGAAAATCTAAAATTTGATTAATTTGGTTAATTTTAGTATATATAATGTTCTAATTTTTTTAGTTCGATCGGATGATCAACATGTGCCAGCCAATCCACAAGCGGTACAATATGTGCGTGACAAAGGTTCTGGGCAAGTTCATGGAGGCGATCGTGGTGGACACGGAGAACACGGCCAGGCAGTGCATCCAGTACCTGAAGGAGCAGATGCTTGAGCCGGAAACCTTCCTGCCGCTTGACTACATCCAGGCCAAGAACTTGAAAGAGAGGCTCAGGTAAAATTTATGAAATATTCGTATGCCTGGTACGAAAATGAAAATTTATTTGTTTATTAGGAACATCCAAGAGCCGAAAAACGTCAAATTGCTGTACGACGTGTTGCAGTACGATCCTTCAGACATCAAAAGAGTCGTTCTTTTCGCTACAAACAATGCTTTGGTTTGCGAATCACCTGATGATGCCATGAAGGTAAAGCTAAATTTAAAAAATAAAAGGTTCATATTTTTTAATCTCAATTAAAATTATGTTTTTACGAAATTCCGACTTTTTTAAGCCGCAGAAAATTGAATTGCGTTTAAACATCACAATTAAATTTAAAAATTGTAGAAAATAATATAAATTTTTGAATATCAGTTGTCAGTTAAATACTTATATTAACTATTAAATGAAGTTCAAGAAGAGTAACTATTTGATTTTTGAGCCTCTTTTTGTTATTTAACTTAGTGTTTTTTTATTATACAATTAAATTTATGAAATTTTTTTCTTATTTAGGTGGCGTACGAGATGCAAGACGGCCAGCGTTACGACGCCGTGGCGTTGGATGGCACGTACTACCAGAAGTCTGGCATGATAAGCGGCGGCTCTCTTGATTTGGCGCGCAAGGCAAAGCGCTGGGACGAAAAACACTTGTCTAACCTCAAGTCGGAGAAAGAGCGGCTGATCAAGGAGCTGCGCCAGACCATGAAGAAGTCGCGTAAAGAGAGTGAATTGACCACGGTCGAGTCGCAGATCAAGGGGCTGGAGACGAGGCTTAAGTACTCGAAGAACGATCTTGAAAACACCAGCTGCCAGATCCAGGTCATCCAACAGGAGATTAAGCAGCTCAAGCAGAATCTCAATTGTTTTGAGGTAGGATGCAAATTAATTTGCTGAGTATTAAATTAAAATATTTACTAAAATAAATTGATCCTATAACTGTAAAAACTACTCTTCCAGCCCAACATCACGATCATCGAGAACAAAATGCGCAAGAGGAACGTGGAGATCGAGAAAATCAAGGAAAACATGAACAATGTCGAGGACATAGTGTTCAGGGAGTTCTGCGTGCAGATCGGCGTGAAGAACATCCGCCAGTACGAAGAGCGAGAGCTCAGGTACTAATTAAATAAAATATTTGCCTAAAGCAGAGTGAAAAATAAGTGAATTTTAAACCAGAACACAGCAAGAGCGGGCCAAGAAACGCCTCGAGTTTGAAAACCAGAAGAACCGAATCCAGAATCAGCTTGCCTTTGAAAAAACCAGGGATACTGAAAGTGAGTTGTATATTAATTCTGTGTATATTTATTATTTTAAAAATAAATTGATTTATTAATAAAGACCAGGTGCTAAAAACTCAGGAAATGATTAAATGTGAAATATTTATAGAACAGTGCGAAATTAAATAGTTTTCAGGCTTTAGCAACAGTTTCCCACTGGCACTAATAATTAATTTTCCATGTATTTCCTCACAGAATTTCGTTCATTCCTAAATTTGTTTTTTTTTTTAAATTGCCACCTTTTTTATGTGAAACATCGAACAATTTATAATTTCTTTGTATCTCAGGTAACATGAGGCGGTGGGAGAGAGCTGTGCAGGATGACGAGGACGCGTTGGAGAAGGCGCGGCAGGCAGAGGGTGTGCAGCTGGCGGTAATAGACAAGGACATGAAGGATATGGACAAGCTGAAGAACGAGCGGCTGAACAAGAAGGTCGACTACGACCGACTCGAGGAGGACATTGGCAAGATGCGGCGTGAGGTCGGGGTAGTCGCCAAGGAAATACTGACCGCGCAGAGGCAGGCGTCCATTCTTGAGTCAAAGATCGAGCAGAAAAAGGGCGAAAGACACAGTATCCTCACCCAGTGCAAGGTCAGGAGTTTCTCTTTTTTAATATTTACGGAAGGTTTGTTGTTTATTTTCGGCTTGAATAATATTTCGTTGAAATAAAAAAATTTGCATGATTTTTTGGTTAAAAGGAAGTTTTTTTTTTAAAAAAAAGCATGATTTGTAGTTAGGAAATCCTTTATTGCAAATTTTTAACGCTGCTGCAAAGATGTAATTATGAAGTTTGAGAAAATAAATCCTCAAAAATTATCACAAAAAATAAAAGTGAAGATTTGATGGTTTTTACTTGTAAATCTAGATGGAAGATATTCCCATACCAATGCTGAGAGGCAACATGGAGGACATAGGAGGTCCTGAAGCTAACAGGTAAATTATTAAATTATGTCTCAGGTTTATTAATTAATTTATGGAAAAACTTTGAAACTTTCCCTCCAGAAAAATCGAATTTGTCTTTAAATTTTCCAAATTTTCAACAGGATGCTATAAGTGACGCTATTCTGTTTAATAGGGAATTTTTAAATTATATATAATGTTCAAATCAATTTTTAAAATTCCACATTTTTTTTAGTGTATATATTCCTAATATTTCCAGATAAATTAGCTGAATCTCATGATGTTAAAAAATTAATTGCAGAATAAAGATCGACTACGGTGCCCTTCGGTCTCAGTACAAAGACCTGGTTGACCCTGACGACAAGAAGAAAATGGAGAACAGTCTGGGCAAGAAGCTGAACGAGTGCATCGCCAACATTCAGAAGATCAACGCGCCCAACCTCAAAGTAAACATCAACTTTTAATTACAATATAAATAATTTCTAACCTTGAATTAATGTCTCAGGCGATGCAAAAGCTGGACATGGCCAGGGAGAAGCTGCAAGAGACGGACAAGGAATTTGAAAACGTGCGCAAGAAGGCGCGCAAGACAAAGCAGGCGTTCGAGCGAGTCAAGGCTGAGCGCTACAAACACTTCATGGACTGCTTCCAGCTCGTCTCAGACAGAATCGATGGCATTTACAAAGTAATTACTCAATTAAATGGCGTTGAAACGTGTATTTATTTCGAATTTCCGCAGAGCCTCGCGCAGAACCAGTCGGCGCAGGCCTTTTTGGGTCCGGAAAACCCAGAAGAGCCATACTTGGATGGAATCAACTTCAATTGCGTCGCCCCAGGAAAGCGGTTCCAGCCCATGTCCAACCTTAGTGGAGGAGAGAAGACAGTTGCTGCCCTTGCCCTGCTTTTCGCCATTCACAGGTATGAAAATTCCTGAAAAATTCAAATAATTGTCCCAAAGACAAGGAATTTATCAAGGAAAAATAATGTATTACTATTTTAATTTTTAGAGAAAGTTTTGGGTATATTTATTGCATTTACAAGAGGTCAAATTTGGGATAAAGTGTGTTTTGAAATTTTCTGGTCAAGCCTGATCGATTAAACACCAAATTTGGTCAAAGTTTAAGGTCAAATGTGCATTATTTCTGTGAGTTATGTTGCTCAAACTATCAAATCAGCACGAATCAAGAGTTTTTAAGCATTTTTCGGACACATTTTCAAAGTGGATATTGGTACAGCTACCAGCCAGCGCCGTTCTTCGTGCTCGATGAGATCGACGCTGCCCTGGACAACACCAACATTTCCAAAGTGGCCTCGTACATCGTGGAAAAGACCAACTCGCTCCAAACCATTGTCATCTCCCTGAAAGAGGAATTCTACTCTCACGCCAATGCTTTGATTGGAATCTGCCCCAACGTAATAAAATTTACACGATTTAAATACGAATCTCAATATTTCATTACAGATTGACCAAGGAGTGCTGGTGAGTCAGGTGCTAACCCTGGACCTGATGGAGTACTATGAGCACAAATAGGTATGAACTCATCATCTTTATTTGCTGCTCTTGAATTTTACCTTTTCGTCTACTTGTTGTAAATAATTAATATCATTTTCGTGTATGTGACTACTAACTATTATATATAGTATAGAAATAAAAACGGCGGTCATTGTCAATTAAATGTGTTTCAATTTATTATTTAATAAACGGAGCCAAAATTAAAAAGTTGGATTACGGCCTGCAATACTTGTGTGTACAAATTACACATCTGAATAATATAATTTATTTCTTCTGCTCCTGCACCGCCAACCACGAATGAGAAGCTCCTTGGTGAACTGGGGTTTTTCTCTTGGCAGCAAAGCTGGCTTGTGAAACAGAAACAGGAGGAGGGGAAGGACGTCGCGCTCTTGCGGTGCCAAAGCGGAAGCATTATTCGCAAATTCAATTTGCAGATCTTATAAACGGCACAACGGCAGCGAGGAAAACTTACAGGGAGCGATAATTTGTTGTTTGGTAACG
Organism: Cloeon dipterum; assembly: GCF_949628265.1. Lineage (NCBI taxonomy): Eukaryota > Metazoa > Arthropoda > Insecta > Ephemeroptera > Baetidae > Cloeon > Cloeon dipterum. Next base: position 25,736,990 of record NC_088787.1, read on the forward strand.
CACTTATTGTTACGCGTTGGACATAATAACTTAGGTTCTCTTTGAATTGAGACCATAAAAGTAACCAAATCTAATAATGAAAATTTACTCTTCACTAATAAGATTTAAAAATAGGGCTGCCCATCAGATTATTAAATACATGACAAAGCTTTAGAGGATTTAAAATTAAAATCGGTAATAAAAGATCAGAACTAGATTATAATAGAAGAGACTCTTTTATTATACATGGATAAAGTAGACCCGAGCACTGAAAAAAGACAAGATTACCAATACATATTCAACTTGAGTAGAAAGGTTTGCAGTTGAAAAAGAAAAACACAGAACTCAGGCTTACGATACCATTCAGATTGGCTAATATATTTTAGCATATTCGTTTGTTCCCTTTAACTCATATCCGTAGTTACAGCAAATTTATGTGGACTGATTATATAAAATATTGAAAATATAACAAAACAGAATCTCATTTTCATAACCCAATCATTGTTATTTTTGTTCCACATAGCTGGCAGTCCACCTCAAACATTTCCAGGTCTCGGGTCTGCGAAATTTAACAATAGTGCATCATAATATGAATAAATTTCTTGATTAAGATTAGCATCATCCTATTTTCAACTACAAATTCAAAGAACTCACTTTGCATTCAGAATTTCAAACGTCAGCAAGACTGCAAGATAGTATAAATTTAATCATAGATGAGAACAAGCATAAAATGACTGACTTCACGAAAGAAGGGCAATACAAAATTGCGAAAACGGCCCAAGTAAAAAATCACAATGGAGAGCCAATTTAAGAGTATCTGTAATTTCAACTCAGCAGGGCGTTGTATCAGAAATTTAGGTGTAGGATTACATTTCGCCTTCAAAAAATATTCAAACCCAATTTGGTTTGCTGGAAAAAGGAATGCTGCACAACGATAGTGTGTTTTCTCACAATTGCACTCAAACTTCGGGTACAGATACCCTAGGTGTTCCTGATCTTCCCTGGAACGTAGTTTTTGTCAATAACGGGATCTTGCAAGAACATGTGGAGGCAGCGTTCATTCTGAGCCAAGGGATGACCAGCAATCCTGAAAAGGTTCGCCAACATTTAGCACAACAACGACAATGAGCTGCTGAAACGCAGCTTTTTTCTAGTCATAGGTCAAGAAGAACGCTGCTTTGAACTTTGAAGCTACATTAATTGACAAGAAAGAACGTCTAATCGATGAATCAGCGGAAAAACTAATCTCGTGCTTTCCTTACTTGTTGACAAACTGTTCCAGTCCTTTCCTTCTCTCCTCGATGAAGTCTTCCTCGAAAATGCCGTCGTCACCCCGGAAGGGCAACTGTCTTTTCCACGCTTTGCCTGGCAGAGGAGGCACCACAATCTGATTTAAATAAACAAGTAAATAATCAGTAATTACGGGTTCTCGGGCACGCCCCCACGTACAATTATTTTCCCAATAAACTGTTAAAATTAAGTAACCTCAAAAGAAAATTAATAACATGGGTTCATGACTCACTTTGCTGTCGCGCTCAAGCTCACTACGCAGCCACTCAAAGTCGCTGTAGCGGCGCCGCACACTCGACTCTTTCGTCTTAAAGACAGGAAGGTTGGTCTGCAAAAATGGCGTTAGCAGTTGAAAAGTCTGCCCACCGGCACACTCAAAGGTCAACCATACCTTCATGCGGACCTCGTAGTCCGAGTACCGCTTCTTGCCGACGCCGTGCGTGATCGGGTTGACGACGTCGATTTCCAGAAAGTTTGCTGGCGCCGCATACGCGTCGTCCAGCGTCTGCTTCTTAACGTTGAGCCGTCGCGTCGCGTCCGCCGTCGTCTCGGCCGCCATCGTTTCTATGTACTTCGTCTGTGTGTCCGACTTCTAGTGGCCGACCGACTCCAACTAATACACCCCTTCAAGCCCCGTGATTTCCTACGCAGCGTCACTCGGTTGTCTCGCAATTATATCATCCGACGGGAGGACGGAGAAAACCAAAACAGCGGCGACCGACTACGGCTGGTGACTCCTCCTTGTGGGCAACAGCGGATGTGGTGCTAGGTAGGAGAGAAGGGAACGGAGAGGGGTATGGAACTTTGAAACTTAAGCTTTATAAGGCATTACCCAACAATGATCACCAAATTATCATAAAATTATGTATATGTGTGCATAAAATAAATATTTTCTTATTTGAGCAGCAATGTTCGTCATTTTCTATCCTTAATTTGAAGTATTTCTTCTTGCTCCTTTTTTATTCTGATTTGCCTTTATTAATACAAGGGTGGGGGTAATCAGTGGCGCGCGCGAATGGAAAAAATGATGTGGAACCAGGCAATGCAAAAATTGCAAGTCCCTTGATTAAGGTATTATTCGTAGTTTATTACCTATTTGGTGAAACAAATAATTATTAGCTTGAAACATTAACTGTCATTAAGATAATGTAAAGTAACGTGTTGTTCAAAAGCTATTTGGCCATTATGTCCTCAACCCACTTTAACGCTCATTTTCTCTATAATTTAATGTTTTTGTTGTTTATTCCTTGGTGAAAATTAAAATAATATGAAAAAACTCAAGTTTGCTGTCGGAAAATCAGTTATGGACTATGGGTGATTTAAAGTCGAATCGAAACAAAACGTGTTATAAAACGTTTTAAACAACTTCATAAATTATTTCTTTAGCACTAGAAAAATGTGTAAATTTGGTAAATTTAATGCTTTGAATACACATGACTGTTAATAAAGTGTTTATTATTACAATTTCAATTTCAAATTTCACCCGCAAGGAATTTTTGGAACCTAGGTGGGGACAATTTCTAAGACGTTTGAGATGTCCGCTTTGTGTTTTCTCGTAATTATGGTTCATGAATCCCAACTGCTAGAAATTGTCAAGTTACAAATTAATATGAGCAATCTATAGACATATTAAAATAGGAAAACGTGCCTAATTCATTCTTCAGATTTTATTTTCCTGTTTAACAGCTTCAAGACATTACATAATGAGGGTTTGATGCGTATTTAATATTTACGCGTCGATCATCATAAAAAATAAATGAATAATATATCAAGATAATTAAGACACAAATTGCCGTGGTCACACGCAAAGCTGACAGCACGGAGCGTTTAATATAAATAAAACTTATTTTAAAAAACGCACGATGTGATTGGAAATATTAACTGGATTTAATCTTGAACGATCTGTCATTTATGATCATAACTGAATATTTTAACTCTTCCATGTCTTAAAACTAAATATTAATTATTATGTAGATAGTGAGCATAAACTGCATTCATGCTGCTGGAGTAACAACATTGGCCTGTACGTAAAAACCAATAGCGAACAACCCCTACAGCGCAGTAGAGCTAAACCTGTTGAAAGTCCGAAGCACATCATTTGATTTTTTATCATTGAATAAATATTTTTGCTTATCCTAAATATGATAAATAATTGCACTTCTTGGAAAGCTGACAGGTTTGTGGTTCCATTCCTATTTAAAATGAGTACGAGTTATTTGGTTGATTGATTTATTTACGTTTTATAATAAATTATATTCATTTTCTTTCTGGTAAATGCTCATGAAGTAAAATTCAAATTTCAAACATTAAAGCGAATTATTTACTTCTTTCAACGACCAAAGCATTAGAAATGCTGTTTCTCTCTCTTTTCTTCTTTTACGCAAAATGACACATCAAAAGATCACGTTATATACTTTTATTTAGAAGCAGATGAGTTACGGTATAATATAGAGCTCATGCTCGAACAATGGGGTGAGCGTACTCAGGTCTGCTGTCGGAAACCTCCTGTCTGAGACCTAGAGGAAATAGTACTAGTGTACATTTGAAATATGGGCAAATACCCGCGTGTGCATGCAATACGATCTCCTCTTGGCGAGTTTCCATGGCAACTTTGACAGTGTTACTTGACGCCCTTAGCATATTTCATGCACCTCTCTCGTTGCTGGTGAAAGGTGGTTGTTGGCTCGTATCAATTTTATTGTCACCCTCTGCTCTTGGTGGCGCAAACGATGGCGAAATCAGGAAAGTCGCTTAAGTCGACGGGCTCGAGTCGGCTTCTGCTGCTGAAAGGCGCTCAAGAAAAAGGAGAAAACTTGGATAGCGAGCGCAACGACAATTTGATGGCAAATGACTACGACGCGCCGCTCAAACTCACTGAACTGGTATACTTGCGGCACGCATAAGAATGATTCGAAGGCGTACTAAAATGAAATTGGCATCACAGGAATTGCGAGAGGAAATCGTTCGAACTCTCACCACGTTTGATCCCAACGCCCCCAAATACCCCGTGGAGTTTTGTTTCAAAACGCAGGGTTTCGTCCCGAAAGAAAGTTACAATCACTTTTTAGTGCATCTCAATGTCGCATCGACCTGTCTGCATAGAGATTCCGAAGCTGCTCAAGAACAACTAGCAAGAATGCAAGATCCAGGTTCTCCAGAATCGGGTAAAAATATTCCTGAGAAATTAACTTCTCTTTTAAAGCATCTTGTTAATTGTGCAAAGTACTCTGTAGGGCAATTATTATTTATAAGTATTCCAGTTGCATAAAAAAATCAGCAGATATGTTATTAGAAGTGAAAAAGACTAAAATATAAAGAACATACATATTTTAGGAGCCAAAAGCAAGGCGCCTAAAATTGGCACAAGTACCTCTGAAGAAAAAGTAGAGGAGGAAGAAGATGTGGAGGCTGAGGGCGGTGCGCCTGCTGAAGAACCAGGTTCAGAAAAGCCGGACGAGGCTGCCGCGGAGGCAGAAATAACTCCAGATCCCGTGGTGGTGGCACCGGCACCGACGCCAGTTCCGGTTTCGGTCCTGCCGCAGAAAAAGCTGACGAACCAGTTTAATTTTTGCGAAAGAGGCTCGTTGACGGTGAACAACCCCTCAAGGGTGAGATTTACGGCCGTGCTAAAATTTGCTTTTGACAGTCATTCTCATGCCCCGCTTTATTCCTTAACGGACTCTTGAATCACAGGAGATTTTCACGCAAACAAACCCACCGCCGCGAGTGACTTTTTCGGCAAACGTCACTCAATGGGGAATTTACGACGCATACATGGAGGAGCATGCTGAGCAGCAGGAGAAGGAAAAGGAGAAAAAAGAGAAGGAAAAGGCAACCCTTGCACCGCAGAAGAAGGAGGAAACCAAGAAGGTCGAGGTTGTTCAGGTTAAAAATGCCTCCTGCGCTCCAGAGGGGGCAGCTAAGATTTTAGAGAGAATGACCAACCAAAATACGTACGATGAAATCATACAAGGTGCATCCTTAGGATTTTTAATTTAACTAGATATCTTAGAAAAATTAATTTAATGCAGATTTCAAATACTGGGAGGATCCTTCCGACGAGTTTAAAGATGAAGAGGGTACTCTTTTACCACTTTGGAAATTCAGTTGTGATCGGGCGCAAAACTACACTGTTACTAGCATTTGTTGGAACGAAAACTGCCCTGACATGTTCATCGCTGGCTATGGTTCATGTAAGTCATTCATTGAAATTCAAACAGAAGGGCTTGTGCTTGTACACAAGGTTTTTTCAAGAACAACTAATTTCTAATATGAAAGAATTCGGCTTTAAAAGATTTTATCGCATTATACGGCTTATTGCAAGTTATCGAGTACCTCTCAGAAACTTTATCAGTCATAAATTCTACAGTCGACTTCAAAAGGCGCAAGGCTGGACTGATGTGCGTGTACACGCTGAAAAACCCATCCTATCCCGAGCACCTGGTGTTCGTTGAGTCGGAAGTGCTGGCAGTGGACATCCACCAGAGCCAATCAAGCATGATTGTTCTGGGTCTTTTGGATGGTAATATAGAGGTTTATGATCTGACGAAGAGCAGCGAGATTCCACTGCATAGCAGCAATTCGGTAAACAATAAACACACTGCGGCCGTTTGGCAGGTAATTGAATGTAAAAAAGAGGCGCAAAATATAAATGAACGATTCAGGTGAGATGGAGCAAAGAATCAAATCAGAGTGAGATGACTATCTACTCAATATCAGCCGATGGCCAAGTTCTGAGCTGGTCCCTCATGCAAAACGAAATGATCAAAATGACGCTGATTTCTCTCACATTTCCGACCGAACCGATTAATTCAGACGGCACTGCTTGCCCTCTGATCGGTAAAAGTACTGGAGGGAAAATTTTCTTTTTTTTTCGATTACTGGGATTTTCAGGCTGTGGCAGTGCCTTGGCGTTTCACCCTACGGAAAATAATATATTCTTAGTTGGAACGGAAGAGGGTCGGATCTACAAATGCAGCACAGCATACACTTCAATTTTCCTATCTGAATCAGAAGCACACTACATGCCAGTGCAGCAGGTCGATTTCAACCGCTACAATCCCTCCGTCTACGCTTCCTCCAGTGGCGATTGGAGGGTGAAAATTTGGGAGGACGATAGAAAGTGAGATGGTCTTCAAATTTATTTTTCAAAATAATTATTGAACAGATGAAGGATTATGTAATTGAATTTTCTCTCAAACGTGGAGAAATAGTCTATTTAAAAAATAAGTGAAAACCGTAAAAAATTTGGCATATTAAATATTTTAAAAAATTATGCCATGATTTCAGGGAGCCACTCTTCGAATTTGACCTTGGTTCACCTGTGGAAGACGTAGCCTGGGCGCCATACTCAAGCACCGTTTTGGCAGCAGTTACGGCGGACGGACGGATTCATGTGTTTGACTTGAATGTTAACAAATATCGGCCACTTTGTCAGCAGGCAGTGACTCAGAAAAAGAAGTGCAAGCTGACTAAAGTTTCCTTTAACCCAAAACACTTGATATTAGTCGTTGGGGACAGTTTGTGAGTTATATTATGAAATTTGATGGAGCACAGATCATCGAAAATTTTTTAGTGGCTGCATATCCAGCATGAAATTGTCACCCAACTTGCGGAAGAAACAGAAGCCACCAAAGAAGGGAATGGTTGTTGATCACGACACGCTGGAAAAACTAAAATTGGATAAGCTTCTGAGCTTGGTGCGCGAACCAAACAAACCCATCATGGTTTTGGATACAGAGAGCGCGGCTAATTGAATTAGGAATAAAGTGGTAATCAAAGTCTGTGTGCAACTTATATTGGTAAATGCTTCAATTACAATTTTTATTTTTTGAAGACTTAAAAACTTTTACAAGAACGAGAGGTTTACTTGATGAATCTGTTATTATGCCTGGGTTAAATATCTGATACTTTCATGCTAATTAGCAAACAAGTGTGAGTTCTTGCCTCCAGTGAGCTATCACAAGTCATTATTTTATACACAAGTCACTTATGTACAAACAAATAATCACAGATTTTTAATATTTAAAAATCGAAATACTTAGCTGCTGAAAAATATGGCAGGGTTGGGTATATATTCCTCATAATATATGGCACAAAAATGGCAACAAATGTCTTTTTTTCATCTATAGATTACTAAATTTTTTAGTGAAGAAATATAATCCTTCCTAGTAATTAATATGGCTGCGGAGCCTTGTTACTAATATCTTCCAGTGAGAGTACATAATCGTAGTTATTTTCAAAAGCTAAGGGTGATCTAGCCGAAGCACTTTTTAAAAGGTACATATTGCGTTGTTTTCAAGTCGAGAGAGCATAAATTTACTCATTGGATTGGAGATTCAGTCTACTCATTCGTTCAACTTCATTAAATGCGGGTTCGGATACTGGGGGTTTTCGATGGCACCCTTTCCGAATTTGAGTTCCAAGAAGTCACGCACGTTGTTTGGCGCTGAAACCTTCCTACCTGCAAAGCTGATGGATGAGATCGGGTGCAGGAAGTGCTCGGGAAACTCGCAGTCTTGCGGGTGGGTTGGGAACCAGAAGTCCTTAGTCATCTTGCCGTCCGGGGTCGAGCGGAAAGGGAAGATGTCCACGTGCAGTCTGTTAGACTGACTGTAGTGCACCCGGAAGAACGCACCCTCCGAAGGCTGAGCTTTCTCCCACAGGAAGCCTTTATCATCCACCTAAAATTATTTTGGGATTTTCATTTACTTTAATTTCATATCAAGCATTTCTGTGTCAATATTTTAAATTAAAATCAGTACTTTAGCTGCAGAGCATGTATTAAAACGGTCATTGTTAGAGAAAAGGTTAAAATAATTAAAAAAGGCAAAATAATGGATTTTTTTTTAAAAATTCCTCAATCAACTTTTGATGAACTTTCCATTAATTTGACAGGTAATACTGTAACTTATGCTAGGAAAGATGATTTTAGGAAGTTAAATAATTAATAAATTGAGAGTATAACGTTGTATCATCCTTCTGTTAGAATAATTTTCGTGTCAGTCCAGTCTAAAGCCAATCAACAAATGCAATGTTATAAGCTGAAGAATATTTAAATGACTGTTGACAAAAAATAATAAATTTTAAAAACTAAAATAATTGACTATGTGGACTATGAAAATGATTTGTTTTTGGCGTAAGAATAAGAAATCAATAGAAATAGGCAAAAAAGTAGAAATCAGCAGTAGTATTAAAATACAGTCGTTAACCCTCTTTGAAAATAAATATTTCTCTGGTTTAAAGTTCAAAAGATGGGTGTATGATGTTTACCACTGCTCTGGTGGATGCCCGTGTCAGCCAAGTAGACCTCGAGATGTCATCTTCATAGATGCCAATGTCCACGTCGTAATCCCAAGGGATAATGTCGTTGTGTCGCATAGCACCGAGCAAACTGCCCCCTTCTAGCCAGTACCTGACGCCGGCCTCCTCCAGGGCTGAAAACACATGCCTAGCGGTCTTTCTCAGGGCCTCCAAGCAGCATGGAGGAGTCCAACGACCAGACATCAAGTATTCAGGAGTGTCATCGACCACCTAAGAATTAAAAAAATTTAATATGTGATGGTTTTCACCAGTGCACTGATTACCGTTCCAAAGCACCTTTGACTCTTCTTGCTGCAGCCATACCACTCAACCTTTCCATTTTCCCTGATGACCTTTTTGATTCCTAGCTCTTTAAATGCCTTTATCCGCCTCTTGTTGTCGGCGCTCTCTGCTTTCCACTGCAGATGGCCAGTGTTGTAAAGAACTCGGCCATCTGGGAAAGCTTTTTCTTTCACCAGTCTAACCTTCAATAAAAATCAAATTAACCGTCATATTATCAGCAAATAATATCACTGATGATAAAATTACTTTTTCTCCTCTAATGGACATCTGGAGAAAGAAAATTTCTGGGAAAGGCCGCATGAAGGGATCGGGAAGTTTTCTCAAGGTCTCGGTTCTGAGCAGAAGGGCGTGCTTGCCCAGCACAGAATCACACAAGGCACCATGCTCAGCTTTCTTCAGGTGAACGGTCCACTCCTTGACGTTGAACTCCTGACTCAAGCACAGCGGTGCCTCTGAGTAGCCCTCTAAAGGCACTGCCAGGGTGTACTTGTCTTCTTTCTCAGCCTCGTCAAGCAAGCCCTGCAGGAAGTCCTGTGAGGGCAGTCGGACCGAGTCAGGGAGAAACAGGACGAATTTTGTCTTGACATAGGCCAAGGGGTTTCTCTCCTCAAAGGACGAATTAAGGTTGATGTTTAGGGCGATTTGGCGCAGACTTTGGATCGGGGTTTCAGCAGGAAAGCGCAAGGGCGGGTACACAGGGGCGTCGCTCACCACCAGGACGTTTGGAGGGGGCTGGATCTAAAAAACAAACAACAAAATTATGTAATTGATAGAGGTTCACAGAAAAAGTCACTTTTACCTGCGACAGAAAACTATCAACACTTTTAACGAGGTCGTTGTCAAAAGGCTCGAATTGCCGGAAAATCAGGGTGACCGTGTGGTGCACAGGAGAGGGTATTGGCTTCTGTTCGGCGACCTTGCTGGCCGACGAGTTTAGGGGCGAAACGAGCCTGTAAATGTTGTAGAAAAGCAGCAGGTTCAAGACGACCAGGGCCACCTTTGTCACTCGAAATCGCATTGTGATTCAGGGTCGGCTCCTCTCCTCGTCCATGTCAACGAATTTGGCCTTGTCGACGCCGAAAATGTGGATGCAAACCGGCCCAAGGGCAGGTTTTGTTGTGCTCAGCTGCCTGGGTTGGTCGGCAGGGGTTGCGACGGCCACAGATGATTGCCGAAACGCCGCCGCCGGCAAGCGCGCGAGTTTCGTTCATGCGGCTGCCTAGTGCCTAGTGCCTGGTGCATGCTGCCTGCCTGCCTGCCTGCCTGGCGACTGCGAATACCGACCACACCCCCCTCTAAAAGCCTGCATGGGAATGATTATTGTTACTGCCTTCTGGTTTTGTTCGCCACCTCATCTCAACTTTCAAGTTTGATTTCACAAAAACACATCGGCAGATCGTGGTGAGTCTCTTTGTTACTAACTCTCGAATAATCTATAATGATATTGGTGCTATTTTCTCGCGGAATCATATCGTAATTAAGTTGTAAATTGAAAGACGTTTCCGCAGTGTGGCATTATATTTTTAAGTGTGCTTTTGTGCTATTATTAAATGGTGTCGCATTGTGTGCAATAGTTTTTTGTGCTTGCCCTTACACTTTTGCACTGTTGCACCATTATGATATTTGCGTCTGCAATCTTGATACATATAGCAAGCGCGTGACTACGCCGTGGGCTTTTTATCTGCTTTTTCAAACATTAACGTCCATCATACTACGATATTGTATGCTTTTTAGGTATGATATTACACACCTTCCAATGCCTTCTGGACGATAGTCTAGATTTTTTAAATGCAACAAACTTTTGGAATTCAAGTTTTTTCCACTTAAGAAAATAATTATTTTCTCAGCGCCTCGAGCAGCCTGTAGTTGCACCGGTCTGTTATCATTTTCCATTTTTTCCATAATTTATCTTTTAACGAAAATTGGCAAAAAAAGGCAAAAATCCCTAATTGACCCAATATGAAATTTATGGAATAAGACTAGACCAATAAAATTGTTAAGAAGTTTAAAAAGGAAAAATACATAATAATCTTGTTTGGAATATTTATGATATATTTACCAAGATTATACTACCGCAGTATTGAATTATAATTTATTTTATTTTTTCTGGCAGATTTTTTTAATAACTTCAATAATGGCCGTAAAGTCTTGGAAACATTCTTAAGAAATTGCGGTTTTCCCAATATGATTCTGAATCGCATCTAATCAGCATAAAAGGAGTGCTCTCGGCCTATCCCTGCTTTAGATTTTTCGAACATGCATTATTCTACCATAAATAGTAGAATAATTCGTGTTTGGTTGATTGAGTTGCCAAGCTTGTGCATCAATTTAAATTAATTAAAAAAGGCTTTAGTGGCTTTTTTGCAATTTCTTTATCTGGTTTCTGGTCGGCAAATAATGGAGCTCAAATTCCACCCATGTGGTTGCAGCGCATTGGGCTGTGTGACGACAGTTAGACATCATTATTCTTAATTAATCTTTGGAAGCTGTAGAATTTTTTAATCAATGTTATGCTTTGAAAACAAATTATCATTACCAAAGTGTTTTTACACTAAACAATGCACTGACATGGTATCGGCCGACCAAATCTAAGCCACGGCTGGCGGCTGCTAGCTAAATGAGCGACAAACAGCTAGCTCCGGCTGCCGGCGGCCAGCTTAGAAATAACACGGCGGAGTTAGCCGTGGACGCACTTGCCTACCTGCCGCCAGCCAAAGAATTTAATGTAGATAAACCTTAAGAACAGTAATAAAGTGGGTCTGTGGGAGATTAAAAACAAACTCTCGCTCTAAAATTGAAACTTTGCTGTTCAATTATTTGGGTTGACGTGATCACGATCACAAACAATTTATTCATGTCTGATGGCATTTCAGGATCTTCTGCTGACTAATTTTGAGTTGCAAATAAACAATGAGTGGGGAATATTCAAGTATAAATTCAAATAGATCGGGAAATAAATTCACTAAAATTTCAATGTAGTAGTCGCCGAGTGTTGTTAATAATACGACAATATTATTATGCAACCAGCTCGGCATCAAGGCTAAGCAGGTTGACTATTTCGCTGCACACATGAAGATTAAAATGAAGAGGCTGAAATAAAATTTATCAGTGAAAATTTGGCCACCTTTATCCCGCAAGCCGTTTTGTTTTTAAGTTATCAAAGTATTCAAAGTTTTTGGTATATACGTAACAAAAACATTTCTTGATTGAATCAAAATTCGAATCCATTAAATTATAAATCACAATTAATAGTGAGCAAATCAAAATAATTATGGAAACGATTTATTGCTTTACTACGGATTTTTTTTATTTGAAATTGAAGCAATTTTCATATCAAAAAAGAAGTTTAATTTAGGCTTGAGTCGATTAAAGGTCAAACATGAAGCCCACTGTGATTGACGGCGGCTTTGGGACGCAATTAGCCAGCTATTTGGGTTCGTGTGTGGATGAAGACCCTCTTTGGAGCGCCAGGATGCTGTCCACCCACGCAGATTTGGTCATGAAGGTGCACTTGGACTTTTTGAAAGGTCAGCGGTGAAACACGCTTAACTGCTGCGTGCGGTTTTCATTGCGCTTTGTGGCCAACAAAGTTTTGCACTTTGTGTTTTGTTCTCAGCTGGCGCTCAACTGATTCGCACAAACAGCTATCAAGCATCGGTCGGTGGATTTGTAGAGCACTTAGGCCTGAGTGAGGTGGAAAGTCTCGAACTCATCAAGAAGTCTGTCCAGTTGGCACAAACTGCTGTTCAGAAATACAAAGAAGAGAATGACGCAGGTAAATTGGCCACACAAATCATTTTCAAAGTGGTACATTGGGCGACTAAATTCATTGCTGTTATTTGGTAATATCACTGAAAAAGAAAATGGTTTTGCTTGATAATTTTTGAACCTCTGACCCTTAATTTTTAATTAAAAACAATGAACATATTTTGGTGACCCTGGGTCCTTGACAATTCATACTTTTTTGCTTGATAAAGTTTTCAGTAAAAAATTGAAATGACTTGTTTGAACTCACATGGTAATATAAATATGTTTGTGTACGAGGAAAATTCTAACAAGCATATATATAATTATGCTTGTGAAATCAAAATTATATGTAACATATTGCTTTCAATAATTTTATCTATATATGAATTGCTCTGCATTGCAATATTGTTGTTATTTTTCGAGGGAGTAGAGGGTGCTGTGACCTTGGATAAGAACATTTTTTCTTAATTATATTTACTGCAGAGTAAAAGCTATTGTTCTCTCTCGTCTTTAATAGAAGGCGTTGAAATAAAATCGAGAAAAAATCGCGTGGCCTCCATTTCCTTGTGCGAGCGAGCCACCACATCGGGGAATTGTCACGCGCGTTTAACCTATGACCTAAAGCGAGGCTGCATAATCCGCGACTAAATCACCGCGTGTCGCTTTGCAGTAATAATAATAGGCCATAAAACATAATCATCATTTGTATTCGTGTCGCAGCGCCCGCTGACATCCCGATCTTGGGATCGGTGGGTCCGTACGGAGCCTGCCTGCACGACGGCTCCGAGTACTTTGGCTATGAAGGGATGCAGCTGACCCTGGAGCAGTTGATCGACTGGCACCGACCCAGAATTCAAGCCCTCGACGAGGCCGGGCTCAAAGTGTTGGCGGTCGAGACGATCCCTTCCCTGCTGGAGGCGCGAGCTGTTTCGCACCTTCTCAAAGAGGAGTTTCCTCATCTCCGGTTTTGGCTTTCTTTCTCATGCAAGGTAAGGAAATATTTTTTCATTCTAAGCTTGAAACGGAATGTGTTGGGAAATCATCGATTCAAATTAATAGATACCTATATATGGCCAAAAGAAAATTAACAGAATGTTATAGGTTTTTTGCGAAATTTGATATCCACATGGAGTAGTAAAATTTAAAATCCAGTTAAATACTTCAACATTAAATTTTTGTTACTGAAAAACAAATGTTATAGAAATAATTACATAATTGAAAGAATTGAGAATAAGAAATCTAAGTAAGGGAACTATTGAATTCACTGGTGCTAAATATTAGAAGGGTGTCAAATGTTTTTGAGGTTTGGTGACACTTGTCTGCAGGGTTGATTGACCCTAGGAGGAGAACGCGTTGACCGCAAAAGTGGTATGTCGACGCCGGCTTGCAGCTCTCAGTGCGGATTTGCTCGCGCTCTCGTGCGTCGCAATCTGTCACACAACTTTCGCACTTTTCCAAAAAGGCAAGACGTCACGTCTCAACTCAACTGTCGTCGGCTGGAAGACGCAGCTTTTTAGAAATGAATTTTGGTGTTTCTCTTAATATTTTATTGTTTTTGTTAAATTTTTCAATTCATACACCTGATCTTTTATATTGTAAAACTATAAATATTTAGTTTGAAATAAGTTGATTTGAATTTTTAACTCGTAGAGGAAGGCATTGCTGATGATGGAGAAATATTCGGACTTGTCCTCGTTGGTAGAATTTGTACCTGAGAACCTAACCCATGATTATTGGATAGAAAATTATATTTATTTTTTCTTATGCAGTACGTGTTTCAACAATTAACTTATTAAAATATAATAAAGTGCAATATCCATTTCATTTTTTTTTTAAATTAGCAATTAAATTTACAGTCATATAACGTGACAGTGCTTTTTTAAATAGAAATGTATAATCTCATGAACAGAGTGCCAGTTGGAGCTGAAACACGTTGAGAAAAATAAATATATTAACTTCAAACAAAGAGGACAAGTCTAATTATTTATCAAAAGCGATTTTTTCCATCCAATTCTCCAGAGCTCTACCATGAAAGCAACATCTAATTTTCATCCCGCTCCCACAAATTATGCGTGTGATTTCCCTGTATTAACTGCTGATTGCCCTACATACCAAATTACAATGGCATTCCTTTTTCAAGTAGACACTGGACGCGAGAGCATTCCGTTGCATTCCATTGTTTGTAATCGTAAATTTAATGTAACTCACTTCAATACGGGCTCACTGTGCATTGACGGTTAATTGTGTTATATGGTACAAAGATTGCCTAGCGCGTAGCTGGCAGCTCGCGAAACAAGGCGGTGAATCAAATCTTAATTAAGCTTTAATTGCTTTCATTTCACGTTGCTCGACAGGACGGCGAAAGAATATCTGAAGGCACCTTAATTAAAGATGCAGCAGCCGAGTGCTGGCAAATTGCCTGTGCGCAGCTGGAAGCAATCGGCGTGAACTGTGTGCATCCTGCTTACGTTTCATCCCTGCTGAAATCAATTAAAGAAGCTAATTCCAGCATACCTCTGGTTGCCTACCCCAACAGCGGAGAGCAGTACATCGCTGGAAAAGGGTGAGCAGTTTAATTTGTCCATTTTTCATTATGCTTGAAGCCCCGGCCTCGTCGTTTTAATTATAAAGCGAGAGCGTGCTCTTTTGTAATTTAAACTAATTGCTAGGAGAACGTTGAGTAATTTTATTTGGCCAAAAATTTATGTCGCGATGACGGATTTCTTTCGGCGAAACCGCCAGAGGGAAAGCTAAAATGGCATGCTTCACTGTAGCACGATCCTTGTGAAATTTGAGTCTGTTGAAAGTTCTTGTGCTGCCTTAACTGGGGATTTTGAAAATATTGATGTTGAGTAAAGCCTGAATTCTTGGCTTTTTGCTTTTAAGAGTTTGAACCAACATTTTTCATCTACAAAATTTCATTTTGAACAATAAAAAAGTAGCCCGGACTGCATTTGTTGACGTTGTTGACAAAGAACGATAAGCAGTGCTTTCTTTTTGTGTTAATAGCACAGTAATTTTATCACCGTATTATTGCGTTTCGTTCAAATTGCGTTGTTTGACAGAGCAAATGAAATTTTCCATAATATATTCCTTTCATATGAAAATGTTTTGTGTTTCTTAGAATGCCTTATTTTGCAAATTTGTATAAATTTAAATTTATTTTGATGCTATTATTCTTGCAATTTTTTTCATGTTTCCTGCTTATTTTTTATATTTAGAATGAAAAATAAATTATTGATTACATGATCTTGGTGCGCTATTGGTTTTTCAAGCATTATCGCAATGGAAAAGAGTTTATATATAGAGCCAAAAATAAGACTATTTTTCACATCCTAAAGCCTGTGTATTATTTAAAGATGAGAATAGAATATATATCTTCCTCACTCTCTGCTCCCGGTTCGCCTTTCCCCAAAGCAAAACAAATACTGCGGATTTTTGTCCAATATATGCGCATTGACAAAAGAAAAGTTCGCGGACTGAAAAAGGAGGAAAAACAGCCCCTAATCCCGCTATATATTCTTCTGGAATCAGGAGCAATGCGTCCCCCCAGCTCCCGCCAAGCGTGGCATCCCTCTTATTCTCTCTCTTGGAAAAAAGTGGGAAAGCAGAGAAGGAAACGATACACACGTGTGTGGCAGTGCATGCAGACAGTCAAATTACGTTAGAATGCAGTCGGCGCGAAAATTTAACACAACCAGAGTGTCTCACGGCGATACGAGGTACCAAAGAGACTTCCCGGACTTTTTGTTTCCCTCGAGTGATGGTAATGATAATTTCGTTTCATCTTTGAGCAGCCGAGCGACCTCTCAGGCCTCGCGTAGCACGCCCTGCAAACCAAATGACTCTCTTGCCAGTCTTGGTCACCAGTCGGAATTGCAAGCGCGCGTGTTGAACGTGCTGCCATCAACAAAGAGCAGCCACAACATATATTTCAAATGCTGAATGCAACCACCTCATTCATAATTTGGTACGCTCCGGAAAATATTTGAAGAATCCAGTGAGCTGTTTAAGTTAAGAAAAACAATTTTTTTGAACAGTTTCTACATTTTAAAGAACAATTTGGTCAACACTAATTTTTCGTTAAATGAAGAAATATTTTCGCACTGTTATATTATTTTCTTACTGGCGCGAAAATTGTATATTATATTTTGCATTTTGGGATTATAAGAGGAAAATTTGGCTTTATCTCGGTTTGTTTTTGACAATTTCATAACTCAAACGTTCTCTGTTGGCTCTCTTTTTTACTGCAACGTTATTTTCACTTTTCCTGAAAATATCTGCAAACCGGACACGGGAGTTCAGCATCGTTAATGAGTCTAAAAAACTCTATTGAATTAAAATGGTTCCAACTGCAAAAACAGTAACATCCCTTTTCACTGAGGGCTAAGCCGATTTTAATAAGGCGTCAGTTCAAATATACAGTGATGAATAATATATGGTTTAAAGTGACAAAGAAAATTTTTCCGTAAATCCTACTATATTCACTTTGAGGCGATTTTGTTACGTGTCCGCCCACGCATCTCGCTCTGTTGGACAAATACAAAGAGCATTATTATTCAACATATATCTAAAACGTTTTAAAACGGTCGACGCGTAAGAGGTCCGTTGCAAAGTTTGCCGTGCTGCGTGAAGTGCAAATGGCGGCGGAAAAGAAGCAAGGGAGCAAAACGAGCAAAATGAAACCAAAATATATATCCCCTGATAAAATGGGCGCACGCAATATTATTCCACTCGCGACATTTCCATCACATAAAAGGAAAATTAAGAAAGTTCTCACTGCGAAGGGCCTATATTTTAAATGGGCTATATCGCACACTACACTCGCTTTCGCTCTCTCGCATTTTTGTGCGAGGGTGCAGAGAGGAAAATTGTTAATTCCACGCGCCTGCTGCCGACGCGAGCAGTGCGGATTTTGTTACACACGCACGCAGCCCAGCAAAAACAAGCCTTGTTAATGAGAAAGAGAGCGGCGGATGGAATTTTCAGCTGAAATGGCATGCACAGCTCTGGGCGCGCCAATGGCTCAATTCATTATTGTTTCAGCTGGCAGGAGAACGGGGAGAAAGTGTCACAATTTGTGCAGGAGTGGCTGCCCCTGGGAACTCGATTTGTAGGAGGCTGCTGTCGCACCTACCCGAGGGACATTGAAGAAATATTGTCGCAAGTCGGAAAAATCTCAGCAGCGGATCCGTGAACTCACTTTCAGCGCGGCACCAGCGGTCGTGGGCGGAATCGGGGAGGATCTATGTGCATCAAATATTAAAATATTTTTATGCTTCAAATGCGTGTGATTCCTTACAGGGTTGATACTTTGCAATAGAAATTAGTAAATAAGACGCTCGATTTATAGTTTAAGATGTCAATACTTAAATCTTAACAAGTAATATTATTTTAGTTTGGAGAAGCATACATTTAACTTTTGTTGTAATTTAATGTTGAAAAAACGCGTTAAAACCACCTTTTTCTGTTAAATAAAAATTACTGTTGTAGACCTATTTATTTTATTTCCATTTCTTTTTAGCTCTAGATATCTACAAAGTGTGAAACCAACACATTTTCGCAACTCTAGAATAGTCGTGTCTTAGAAACTGCGCGCAAAACGTGGCCTTATCCTATTCTCCCTGTCTTTATCTTTGTGATGCATGCTAATATATTGAGCGGTGATCTTCGCCTGCTCCGTCGCTGCACCTAACTGGTTTTTTATTCAGACGAGTGAGTACACACACTTAAAAACTTTCCTCCCTCCTCTTGGCCAAGGGGAAGAACTTTAAACAGCTTCTCCGTAATTTAAGAATGTTATCTTTGCAAAAGGAATAGTCCCTGCAGAAGAAGGAGGAACGCATCTTTCTCTCGCCTGCCCGCACACTCGAGAGAAAAATGCGAGCGGGGACCGGGAGAAAGTTTTGTTGGTTTGAACTCGCAAAGTGAAAAAAGAAATCTTGTGACACCGCCAATCTTGAATTCCGAACTTCCTAGCAACTTTCTCGGAATGGGAAATGGC
The DNA here is from genome assembly GCF_949628265.1 of Cloeon dipterum. Classification (NCBI taxonomy): domain Eukaryota; kingdom Metazoa; phylum Arthropoda; class Insecta; order Ephemeroptera; family Baetidae; genus Cloeon; species Cloeon dipterum. Next base: position 25,755,615 of record NC_088787.1, read on the forward strand.
AATTATTATCTTGTGTGAAAGTTGCACGAATAGTGTTCTTGTACGCCGGTAGTTTTTCTCGCAGCTGGAATGTATCTGATGAAAATAAATTTTGAGAAAAGAAACGTAAAGAGTTTTGAGACTTTCATTTTTAAAATGCAAACCGGAGGGAAGGAGCATATAGACTACCTGCTCTACAAAGGTGTTAACAGTGTTGCATATCTTTGCTTCACATCACGTGAACGCAACACTAGAAAATTATAAGAGTGTCTTACGCTGAGAAGGAAGAAAATTTCTATCGCACAATAAATCCGTCCCTTACCTTGTGTAATTCCTTTGGATATTTTGAAAGAAAAAAAGTAATAAAGTTTAAGGAAAATTGCGCTTTAATTCATTATTTTATATTACAATACCTCTTAAAAATCTTCATAAAAATAATTATTTGAAGTCAATTGCTTGAAGCAAATATATAAATTAAGAGCACTGATTTATATGTATTTCATTTAATAACTGTTAATAATGAACATCTATAAGACATAATTTGAAGGATACATAATTATTTATGATATATAATGGATTTTATAATGCTCAGAGTTAAAAAAATTTAAATTTTCTAAGAAATGTATAGTTTTTACGATTTCAAAGATCAATTTAATTGAGAATCCTCATCAAAAAACAAATTTGTAGCTGCTGCCTTTACATAGCCAATAGGGAATTCAAAAATAATTAAATTATTAAATAACCAATGCGCCGTAATTTTTTTCTTCCCATTGCTAGAAGCTTTCCATTACTTACACAGGTTTACATTTGAATACAGAAAAATGATTCGCAACTTGAGTGCTCTCGGCATCTCCCTACACTTTACCGCACTTTTCAACTTTTTCTGCGTGGGAAGCGACAGACAATTCATGAAAGCGAAATGAGGCAATTGGCATCGAAGACGGAGACGCTATCCACACAGTAGGAATGGAGAATTTAAAATTATGTCAATTGCCAAAGAAAGCAAACCCCTTTGCTTTGTTCACCGCTGGCCTTGCTCCTATAAAGAAGTCTTATTAAAAGTTGCCGTCATCAGAGAGAAAGGCTCTAAATCATCTCCTTTTCAGAGCAGAATTTCAAAGCGCCCTGCTCTTGTTATTAGCTAGCTAGAAAGTAATCAAGAAACAAAAGTTTGACACTCCTTTATTTGTCGTATTTTTGCCACCCTTTATTCCGATTCAACGATTCATTTTGGCCACAAGCCTCTTTTTTATTATATTTCCTCGCAAATTTTCGACGAAAACAAGTTTTTTGCTCAGCCAACGTGAGTGAGTATAAATAAAAAAGGCTTGGACTCTGAGCGCATTAAAAAGACCGCACGGAGAGACTGAGTGACCACCGCGGTCCACGCGGGCATCACGTGGCGGCGCGCGGGACTTTTACTCGGTGGTCGCAGGCAGCATCTCGTCATCGCACACACATTATCATCTTTGATCCCGGCCGAGTCCGTCGCAGGCATGCATCATCATAACAGCGTGAATTATTGTTAGTGTTGGTGCACCGCTGGAATATTAAACACCACTATTCACACGTCGGGATTATTTGCAGCCGCGATAATTGCGGGCGAGCGAGCGAGGTGAGTTGGTCCACAGATGGAATGGATGGTCACACACACTGCTGTCACTGCAGTACTCCTCTCCCTGCGCACCCACTCTGTATGTAGAATTGCACGAATACATGCGAGCGAGCGAAATGGTTTCGGGATCAAATGCTCTCTTGCTCGATTAGTTGTCTCGCGAGCGCTTTGACACTCCATTTGAGCAAATTAATGCCCTTGGAGTTGGCACCGCGTGTGCGTTGTTTGTGCGCCTTTTTAAATCTGCTGCCTGCAGCTCGGCTTAACGCGGAATATCGCTTAGCTTGGTTGTTGTTGTTGTTGCTGCTGCTGGTTGACGTGTTCCTCGGGCACAAACCGATTTGCTCAGGATCACCTGCGGAAATTTAGTGCTCTATGCAAGGAATTTGTTTTAAGCCACCTGTCTGCGGCATGCTAGCGCTCTTGAATTTCGCAGAAGGAATTACGCGCGTGGGTCGTTCTTGCACAAATGGATTTCTCAATTTACTCGAGTGGAGCATTACAATTCGGGGCTTGTGAAACAGTACAAGGGTTTTGGAGAGGCGCAGCAACATGATACTGGGAGGTGTTTTTTGTCCTTGTTGATTTTCTAGACCACCCATGATGAGACTGATTGAGAAATGAAAACAAACGCTGATGGCGCAATATTTTTCTTTGACTTTATAAACCGGGAAAGTTGGCTGTTTATAAGCAATATCTGAATAGTGTTCTTTCTTTCTTTAAATGATGTTTTTATATTTTAGCACTATTTAAGGTATGACAAGTTTCCATCTATGTTAAAAAAACTTGATTTTTTTATGTATCGATCATCTATATGCTAGTTTCCCATGGAATTTACTTTCTTAGATTTTAGTATAAGCTAAGTAACAATTGTACTCGATTGAACCGAAAAAAAATCCATTTTTGCTTTTTAAGATCTTTCGTCACCTGTTCTTGAACGCGTACATGCCTCTGAAATATCGCGTTATTGGCAAAGCAAGCAAGAAGTGCTGTTTTAGTCTCAAGAGGGCTCGGCTTACACTTTACCCGAGGCGGCAAATTGGAAAATTCGCCAGCAATCTGTGAGACAAAAAATCTCTGGGAGGCTTCACAGAATTTCATTATTCGTCCTCAGGGAGGAAACTTGAATTAGATTGCTGGTGAGAGTTGCTTACATTTAGCGACAAAAAATTATCGGATCGTATGTGTGTGTGTGTTTGATCTAGATATGTTTGTACCTAAGCAGTGCATTAGTCGAATCATATTGTCCATGCACGTCTCACAGTTTTTCCCCAATGTCCCTGATTCTAGCAGCGCGATAATTTTATGGGTCAAAAGTTCGAGCAACTCAATGCGCCGATATCAGCCTCTTATTTATTATGAGAGTTCCACTTTTTATGGTTGTTTTCACACAAATAAAAGAATTTTCTGGCAAGTCTGACAACGACGACAAAGTCCCTCGACAACAAAAAGTCCCCTGGGGGGAGAAATGCGGAGTTCGTAGACAGCGAGATTAACGAAGGCAGCACAACTGAGACTGAGCAAGGTCTAATTTGGACCACTTTTGCTAAAAACGCATTAGGCGCGTGCTTGTTGTTCTGTTGCTTCGGCTGCGGTCCGCTCTGATGAGGAGGTTTAGTTTCGCATGTCAACCCAAAGCAAATTGACTGTCTGCCTCGTCTTTGCTGCTCGAATCCCCATTGATGATGGCTCGATCTCTGCTTGAATAGAGAAATGGAGAAGGGTGTGGTTGTCAGTTTATTTATAGTCCGACTGATGAGAATGTTCGATTTTCCAAAATATCAATGACAATCCATATATTTTTAACGAGGATACCAACGGAAAAAGAGGCAAATTGATCAATTTTTATTCAGATTACTAAAACAACTCATTTGTTTGTATACATTTTGCCTTTGCTCATGTTATTTCAATTGATGTTATTCTTTGGCAGTAATTATTTCCATATGAACAGTAAAAATATTAATATATAGCCAATAATTGTAAACCCGACGGGTCCGATTTGAATTGTTACTGAGTGAGGATTATTGGGAGCTTACAACCAAAAATGATTAAATAATGAAAATTTGCCATCCAGGGTAACCGCTCCAATTGACATGTATTAATATTGAATAATCATTGATTTTTCGCTTCTGCTGACATGAAACTTCCACAAAAGAGCATTTCACCACGGTACGATGATTTGTAATTTGACTTTTGGCAGTTCCAGGAGCCATTCTAATAACAAGCGGGCCATCGACGAGGAGAAACGAGCCGACAAGCAATAATAGTCTCGGCGGCTTATTGCTTGGTGGAAATGCTGGCTGGAGCCTGCAACGACAGCATCTAGGCCTTGGCGGTGCAGTGGCAGAGATATAGCAAAAGGGAGAGATGGAGGCGCCGGGAATGCCTTGGGAGGAACGGCCCTCGGAGCTGCCCATCGAGATGCAGTTCAACGACGGCCACGTCGTCGCAATCGTTGGCTTCTCCATTCTCTTCGTAATATCGGCGATTGGCAACATCTACGTCCTCTACAGCATTTACAAGTCCGTGTGTCCCCCTGCGCTTGATTTCCCTCCATCCACCTTTATCGCCGATTTTCTTCTTGCAGGAGTCCGACCAAGAGACACATGAACTTGATGCTATCGCACTTGGCTGTGGCCGATTTGATGGTCACATTCCTCATGATGCCCATGGAGGTAATTGATTTATCTGCCTCGCTTTTTGCACTGGCAGTCTGCTCCGCTCGGACTTAATGATGGATGGTTCCTTTTTCCGCCTCCGTTCCCCCTCGCCCCAATAACCGGCAGCCTCTCTCTCGCCGTTGGTCCGGCCGGTGTGTGTGTGTGAGCAGGCCGCGATATTTTTACAATGCTGCCATAAAAGAATAATGATTACCTTTCGACACACAGCTTAAGATTGCGCAGCCGAGTGAAAAATATTTCTTGCCCACTCCGGTGCATTGGAAGCGGTAATATCTCTATTCAGCCGTTTTTTATGGCATCGCTGAGGCATTAAACGCCCCCGTTTTCGAGCGTATCGCTCACGTGCACCAAATGCTACAAAAGAGTCCAAAGTAGGAAACACGCGTTCTCGCTTGTCGTTTTTGCTTTAAAAGAGATTGCTGCGAAAATTTGCTTTGTGCTGAGGCCGCATTTTTATTAAACCATGCTTGATTGCTTCTTTTCTTAAATATAAATACGATAAACTTGATCGATTAAATATTTTGCGTTGCTACAAAATAACCAAACAGCATACTCCCAGAGAGGTCATGAATTTTAATTTGACTTATCCACTTTTTTAGATCGGCTGGGCGATGACGGTGGCATGGAAAGGCGGTGACCTGCTGTGCCGACTCATGTCCTTTTTCCGCACCTTCGGTCTCTTCCTCTCGGGATTCATGGTCATGTGCATCAGCCTGGACCGCTACTTCGCAGTGCTGCACCCGCTGGCGATGTGCGACGGAAACCACAGGGGACGCCTCATGATCGCAACAGCCTGGCTGGCCAGCGCCGTCTTCAGCCTCCCGCAGGTGCTTTTTTGCTTCTCCGACCAGCCTACATATAAACCTCTTTGCCTCCGTTGAAAAGCCGTATTAAGCCCCTTCCTTGATGCTTTTCTTCGTTCATGGCCCTTACTCTCCTGGGGAGACTTATGCTATGAAAAATTCATAAATGCACAGCCCGCTTTTGAAGTCCCTGAAATTAATTAGAATTGTTTACGAGAGATCCTTGCGAAAATCCTCCTTTGTTTGCACTCAAATTTTATTTAGGCTGCAGGAGAGGTGCCCAAATTTGGAGGTCGTCTCGTAATTTAAGCTGACGTGCTGCTTCGAGATGCGGCAAGCTGGTCCAATCGACTGACACGCGCGTTCTATGAGCAGCATCCCTTATGTATTTATTGATCTGGCCAAACGACATGAAAAATATTTTACCGCAATTTCCTTTTCGCATATAACAAGCCATTTTCAGAGAACTCAACTCGTGTGATAGGAAGCTCGTTTAGCTGCAGCGCAGGGAAATGTGCGTCAGTTTGCTTTCAATAATTCAACCTTGATGAGCTTAGCTCACGTCACAAGAAGAAGAGACAGATGCAGATGCTGAAGGCTGAACTTTATTTTACTTTATTTGTGATTCTTGCATAACATATAGTAAAATTAATATTTCAGCTCCCTTCCTTTTTAGCCAAAGTGAAAAGCAAAAAGCGTCAAAATAAAATAAAAGCCCTCAGAGCCACCGCTATTGTACGAGTATTTATTCCATTCCTCTGGAGCAGAGCGCGCAAATTCCTCGGTGATAAATGCACCGAAAATCGCGAGCTCCAACCTCTCTTTCTGCCGGGCCGCTTCCAGTCCATTAACGCAAAAGAGCGGCGCAAAAAATATAAACGGAGGAAAAAGCGTGTCGAGGCTGAAAGCAGCAGCAGCAAACAGCCATCGTCGCGGCCGTCCCCCTGTCTTCGCGTAGCATGCATGTCACCGCGGGAGATTTATCATTTTCACTTTTTCCTTGCTTCCCCAGAAAGACTGCTCATGAGGTGAAGCGTCTTGTTGGCAGGTGTTTGTATTTTCCGAGATGCGGCATCCCGAGCACCCGTGGTACACGCAGTGCGTGACGTTCCGGGTGCTGCCCACCCACGGCCAGCAAGTGGTCTATTCGGTGATCGGTGTCGTCACCATGTACATTGCGCCCCTGGTCACCATCATCTTCTGCTACTCGGCGATCATCCTTGAGATCTGCAAGCGGGTAGTCGACACAGGTATGTTCCACTCGAGTGATCTAGTAGACCTCTCAGCCAGTCAAAATTCTTGCTGAATAATTTTTACTAAACTGACAGGACTGGGAAGAAAAGTCAATGGGCCATTTTAATTTACGTCAACGATAATAATTATGAAAGCTACCAACAGGTGGCGTCACCGAATATTTCCAATGTTTAGGTTTCTATTGCTCTAAATATCAATCCTGTTACTGTGAATTTTGGCAGTCGAAAGTTTTAATTAGTTAATTGATTTAATTAGTTCACCAAAATCGTGGTAGATCAGTTGAGAAATTTAAAAAAAAGAAAAATCTTTGTTGTCTCTCTCACATTTACACCACTGATTTTTCTTTCAGCAAGTTTTACTAAATATGCATTTTCACGTCTAGAATGCACACTTGCAGGATTGAAATCAAAGTTTCAAATTATCAGTGGCATCGTCTGTTGGTGGATTCAAAAGTACTAAGGATTTAAGCAAATGACCAGTTTAGAGCCTGAAATCTGTCAGGAGTCCTCCTCTGTTTTAGGGGTATTTCTTGAAAGTATGATATGGTAACACACGTAGCAACTAAACTTATATTTTATCTTACGTCTCTTTTAGATCAAATTCATTAAGTTTAAGGGAAATAAGGGAAAAAGAATTATCAAACCACTACATTTTAAATGAAAATGAATTTCAAAGTAGTCATTTGTTGAAGGGAACCATGCATAGAAATAATTACTTTGAGCTATTATAGCAGCCACTTCAATAACACATTGTACCATTATAAATCAAGGGAAAGCCACTCTCGAGTACTAAACATCAAATGATGGCTCCAGGCGAGAAGGACACACAAACAGCAAAGGTTTTATTAGCCCTCTGACCAACCCCGGTCCACAACTGCAAATGAGAGGATGCTTTATGGTAGCCTAGGGATCTAGCCTAAAGTCGTTTTCCCTTTAGCTGGCGAGTGAGTTGTCTCTGACGCTCTTTTTCTCTTATCTGCTCGCTCGGTAGTCTATTTTCCTAAGCTCACATGCACGCCAGATAATAATGGTGTGCGAATGAGACGGCAAAACAAACAAAACAGCGAAAGGTTCGTCTGACACGCCGTGGTGGTAGTGGTGGCGGCGGCACTTCTTTTTACCCTCTCACTTTCAGGCACAAACATACACACCACACTCGTTGTGTCCTACTATTTTTCTGCACCTGCTCGCCGAGTAATTGCCTTTTTCTTCTCCTTCCCCGCTCCTTCCGCTGCAGATGTAAGCAAATGAGAGTCGGTCGCCGGAATTGGATTTCGGCTGGCCTGCTCGCGAGGAATTAAATTCGAGGGTATGCAACCGGCACACCGCGCGTGCACAGCAGGTTGAGGGTGCATTCGAAATTAAGCAATCAAGTTGTGCGTCGGGGAGTGAGAGGGTGGAAACGAACGTATTTATTAGCTTAAATTACCTGGGACGCTGTTTTCTCCGCGTGCTTTGTTTCGGGCGGGGGAACCTTTATCGTCTCGAGAGCGGCGGCGGTAGTTCCCGAGCAACTGAAAACAGCGCCTGAATTCAATGGCTGCTATTATAGCGTGGTTTATTGCTATAATCATAAATGTTTAATGTTTACAAGATTATTGTCTACGGCTCTGTTGTTCTTTTAAGCTTGGAGAGCTTATTGCAGCTTCAAAAGTTTGCCCGAGAGTCTTGTTAAAAGCTTTAATGGTTTTGGATTTACTTCAATTTCTTTTGGATTAATTTTTAACATAACGTTAGCCAATAAATACTATAAAAATTAAGCACGTATAACACAAATTTGATCATTTAATTATAAAACTGATGGGGAAAAAATAAAAAATTGAAAAAATGATGATTTTTGATAGCATCAAAATTGATGAGAAATGAAAGAATTATAATGCGTATCCACTGGTTGTCGTTTATCATTTCAGTTTGTTCGTATTCTCTGATAATAAAAAAACCAAGGCCTATTAATAAGCAACTTTAAATAAAATGACCATTTTTGTGACTGTTGCCCTCAGGTTCAAAGTTGCGACGCTCCAACTCGGCGAACTTGTACAGAGCGAAAATCCACACTCTGAAAATGACGGTGGCCATCGTGACGATGTTCATCGTTTGCTGGACTCCGTACAACATCATGCTACTCTGGTGAGTGCGATCAATCCGCTGCCGGCGGGGAGGATGGGGATTTATTGAATAAACAAACTCGCAAACACATTTCGATTTCATCTGGAATATCAGAAATTTTAATCAAACAGCAGCGATAAAACTTCCTCTTCACTCACAATTGAAAATTGTTTTTGGGCGGAAATGTCAACGGCAAATTGGCTGATGCATTGTTTGCTGACAGGTACTGGATTGACCGGAGTGGTGCATCAGCCGTCGACCAAAAGGTTCAGAAGCTATTGTTCCTGTTCGGCGCCACCAACTCGAGCTTCAACCCGCTTGTGTATGGAATTTTCAGCATCAAAAGACCAAGCTCGGCGGGCCTCGCGCCCCCGAGCACAGCCAAAATTACTACCATATCGAGGCTGAAAAGGCCAAATTCGAGTGAGGCCACGCCGGAAATGCCGCAGAAAATGATGCAAGTCTAGACACGCGCGTGCCTCGAGCTTCAGACCCCGTGGGCCGCAATTTTGTCGAAAACAAACCACAAACTAGTCAGCGAATTCGGAAAAATTGGATGTAATCAGACCTATGCAGTACCAAGATTGATTTCGAATATCCTCATATTTTAGCATTTTGGCCATTGCAGATGGGGGTTCATATTTTGCGGCAACAACAATTTTTCTCTAAAAACGTGAATGCTCTAACCTCAAACTTAAATGACTTGATATATCCCATGAAGTCATAATTAATATATTTTATATTTATTTTGTTTAAAAATATTCATAAAAGGCAAACCACTGCTTAAAAATATTAATTTATTTTAAGATTGGTCAGATAGGTACCATTTATTTTCACTCGAGAATAAGATTTTTGGTCTCTCCCTGAACGTGCAAAAATGTTCAATTAATAAAAAAGCACTTTCCTTTTCCTTCTGCGGTTTTGATAAAACGCGTGATTGTAGTGAGATTTTTTTAATAATAATAATAATCTGAAAATAATAATAATAATAATCTGATCTGAAAAGATTTTCAGAAATCCAATTGATCTTAAAAATATCCTCAACTGTTTTAATTTCATTAAAGAAAGTCTATAAATAATAATAATTTATATTGTGAGATGAAAAATATGCTTTGATGAACGTGCTAAATTATACACTTCTACATTTACCACAGATTTAAATTAGGCCACACGTGATTAAAAACGAAGCTAACTCAATAAAATTTAATTTCCTTTGCACTCTCGATGTAGGCTGTTGACTCGCTTGTTTGTGCACGCGTTCTGCGCTGCAGATAAACAAGTTTTCAAGAAAAACCTTGTTCCCTCCGTGACCCCAGTGGTGTGATAAACCAGTGCCAAAACCACCTTTTGTAATTGGCCTTTCACCTTTGCACGAGTTGCGCAAGCTTGTCGATGATGCAATCGCTAGCGGTGAGTAATCCCTCGCTTGATCGGAATCAAAGTTTAATATTCCAATCTGGTAAATAAGTCGTAAATAATGCGAGACGGATGTGTACGAGAGATGATAGGATACGCTACTCTTACTTTTTTGCTTTTTGCTCATCTTGTTCGAGCGACAGCTGCCTTTGGCCTTTAAAGTTCTCTCCGGCACGTTTCATGCATAAATATATTTTGTATTTTTACATAATGTACCTATGCACACACTCAAGTTTTTTTCTGATGCTTGCTCTTTTTACATTCAAAGTCACATGTCGGCTCGAGTGCCGATCGCCGAGTGAAAAGGTCAATAGCACACGCACACTTATGCACGTCGCGGGCTGTGTCTGTGTATTAGGACCCTCACTCACTGGCTGGCAGGCGACCTCTTCGCCGACCCTCAACAGTTGATCTCTTTTATCATCTTTTATTCGCAATCCACATGATGAACCGGCAGCCAGCCAGCCAAAAGAGATATTACCGCGCACACAACGCAGCAGCAGCGTGTCTGCTCTGCTCGGGCTGCGTAATAAATGTTTGCATGCACACACCCTTTTCAAAACTCTTGGCCCTCCGGGGTGCCGTAAATTTTTCTTGCGGGCAGCACACCTTTGTCTTCTCCAAATCTGCAGAGAAATGCGTTCTCTGCTCTCCAGCGCCGTTAAAATATACTACGGCTCGCGGCTCCCCCATGCCCCCCGAATGTTCTCTCAGTTATTTTTACCTCAACGCACACGTTTCCGCCGATTTAAACGGCTTAATTTATATTTACATACACGAGCTCACTCTCTCATAAGTGCAGAATGAATTGTATGTACTTTATGTGTAGTTCTCGTTCATTGCATTATACGAACATGTATGCGTTGCGAACGAATGAATATACACGCACGGCTCTAAAATATATGTATATGTACTCTGCATATTTTTATTACGCGAGGAAGGAATAAAAATTCAAATGTGAAAATGCATTCATGTGTGTGAATAATACAAAAAATGCATCCAGCTATCCCTTTTGTCCTTGCGAAGACGATTTTCCAGCTTCTTGAGCCATGCTCTCTGCTTCCTGGGACGAAAAATCCGCAGCGTTGATCAAGGCTGCGCGCTCTGCGTGGAGAAAGGGCGAAGGACGGAAGTAGGGAAAGCTGCTCTCGCAGCCGGCATTTCGCTGTAAACTGTTTTGCAATTAAATTTGGAAGTCCCAATTTATAGAAGGGGCACACATTATGTGATTTGCATTGCGTAATGGCACGCCTGATAAAATTTGCATAGTTATTTCTGATTCGGCAACTGCGGGGAGGAATAAATCAGCCATTAAGGGAGATTAATAATCAATTGATGCTAATGCCTTATGGAAGACTTTCTTCAAAATATAAAAATGGCAGAGTTAACTAGCACAACAATTTCCAGCACGTTTATTGACTAATTGCAAAAAAACTTGAACGTTCGTGAAGTTTCTAATTAAAAAATACAGCTTCATCGTGTTTATTCATCTCTGATTCTCAACTAAATTCATGAATGATGAACTTAAAACAACAAATAAAAGCTATTGAAACTCGCATTCACATTATTCTAAGGAGTTGAAAATAAGAGTAAAGATGTAATAATAATAATTGATGACGCAAAACGCAAACCAAATCAACTTCAATTCTTATTCAGTATGTAAATTGTTTTTAATTGCTTCAAAGTTCGAATATAAATAATCTACACCTCTTGAATTATTTAGATTCGATGAGAATCCATCATTTAGTGCATGCTTATGTTTGCATGATGTTAACTAACATGATCAAAGTTATTGGAAACCTTCACTGCTTGATGAAAAATTGATGTTCAAGAGACAGAAAGATAAATTTAATTTTTTTTAATATAATTATACCGGGAGAAGCAGAAAAATAATCAATCAACGCAACAAAAACCTTTGTTGAGCCTACAGTACTTGCGTTGGGAAGTTTGTTTGCGCAGAGGGATTAATATTCAACAAATGGAACTTGCAGCACGCCAGCCAAAGAGATCAAAACATAAATAATTGTAGCGACTTGTTGTCTCCTGCGTCCAAACTTGCTCAAAGTTTCCGCAACTCAAGCTTTGATCCTCTTCAGCAGATTACAGGACGGATGCCGAGCAGCTGCCACTATAAGAAATTAAGACGACTGACACACAAAAGCAGAAACAGAGTATTCTGCAGAGATTTTTTATATTCGCCCATAAAAAGGCAGACTTTTTTATTATCTTCCTGCCTGCATAAACGGACCTTTTAAGTAAAGAGCAGAATGATTCGCAGAAACGAAACAGGCTAATGAAAAAATGCGCCGCTCCAAGAAGATGATATGGCAGTTTTATTGGAATTCCCTCTCGGTGAAATCGCGGCTCGGTGGCTGGAATGTTCGTTGCCGAGGGAGGCAACATGGCTCACCCCCCCTTCGCCACTGAGTCCTTTGCATTTAAGGGCGAGCCACCCGCCGCCGTCGCCGCAATTTGCCGAAAACAGGCAATCTCTTTGCTCGTGCAAACAGAAGTAGGCAGGAGCAGAGTTCGGCGAGGCTGTTGTGTTGTTGCCGCACGACTGATTTTGAAGTGGGTAGTTAATGAAATGAGGTTTCAATTAAAACTTGCCTGGTGTAAGACACTTATTCAGTGATATTTACAAGGGCGTGGTTTGTGCAGCGGCAACTATTCTCGCTAAAGAGCAGCTTGTGGTTTTGCAGCGGCGGCCGATGAAGAAATTTAATGCGCACCCAGCACGCCGCCGGAGGAGCGGAGGCACAGGCTGAATTTCGTCTTTGAAGATCGGCCCTGAATATTATGCAAATTTCAGCGAGCCACCGAGAAGCGAGCGTGGCTGGATGCCGCAAAAAGGACAAAGGGGAGGCTAGGCAGTTGGCTTTTGTTTTGCGCAAAGGCGAGTAATTACACAAAAAGCCGGCCGGTGGGTGCTCGGACGTATACACCAAACATACTCGAACACTGACTGGAGAGTGCGCACATTACACGGAGATGCGCCGACATGGATTCTCTCACGCTCCGACAACGATTATTATTTGAAACTTAGCAGCCGCTTAACTCTGCATAAATCAAAAGAAATTCCATTCGTAGAAATCAGCCTCGTGGAACGTCGGAGTGAATGCCTGCACGGCTGCACAAGGGGTATGAGCGCACCAGCAAGGGTGCTGATGCTGACTGAGATCCATCCGCAAAATGCAGCATTAATATTCCTCGGATCACACGAGATATCCGCCAGTACTATAATTGATAACTACTTTAGTAGAAACTGACGGATTATTTTGGTGAACAACAACAAAAAATTCTCTGTAACACGTAATTTACGTTATATATTTGCATGTCGCGCCTCTCCATTTCGGAGCTGATGAGAGTAGGGAGGAGAATCTCACTTTTTGCGGTTGCAATAAATGATCTCATGAAACATGTACGTCGTCGGACCGGGGAGCAATAATTACGCGGCTAATTCATCAAATGCGGACTGCATGGCCAGCGGGTAATCATCGGCTTTTATTCTTTCGTCGAACAATTAAACGCTCGAGTGACTCATCAGTAAATCATGTTTGAGTAATTAAAATTCATGCCAACTGGGTCCGAAATAATTGGAATCGCAGGGCGGAATAATTGATAGGTTGGGTCGATTGAAAGGCGCCGGGTTTCAATATTTCCTCTTTATTAGCAACACCATGACGTTATTAAAATACAACAATTGGACAATTGATAAAATCAGACATTTGATCAACCCTTATATTTTGGAGTCTAATTCAGAGAGAAGGTGGCGATTTGGAAGCGGAAATTAAATTTCGACGGACACATAAATCAAGCGTGAAGAGATAGAGAGAGCAAGAGAAAGGGATGTTTGCGAGTATGGCGGGCGAGCGGGGCTATTAGTATTCAGGGTAGTGCGTTGACCGATAGATGCTTTCCGTTTTGAGCAAGTGGATTCCAACCGGAACCAGGGTTTGGCGCCAAAGAGCTGTTCTGGGTGAAAAATGAGAATCGCGGCACAATTTGCAAGTAAGAAGGATTTTAATTCGTTTTAATAGTATATCACATACATTTAAAATTTACCACGACATAGTTTAAAGGTTCAAAAAACAGTTTTGAGATTTATTTATTCTTCTTTGGTGGTGATGGAACGTCCGAAATGTACAATATTATAACTGGTGAACAACAGGGTCTCTTGACAAATGGATGCAAATCAAAGAACTGCGTGACATTTTCTCATGACGTATTTAAATTCGTACTGCTCATGAGCATAGCGATCGTGACACCCAGAGCGATCCTGACAACTTTAAGTATAATATATATTGAAATTTCTGATGTCGCTGTCGATGCTCAAAGATTACACAGAACGTGACAGATCGGCCACACATGACAATTCAAAATAACACATCAGGGTTCACTGTGGCTCGACTCCCTGGCATTAAATTCGGCCGAGCTGGTTAACCAATGCGCACCTGAAACTTTTCATTTCATTAGTCACCTGCTCTCAGGCCGATCCGAAGCTCTCTGGCTCCGCCAAACCGTGGTCGACTCTAATGTAGTTGAATAAGACCGCGCGCGCACATTATTAAGAGGTTAGAGTGCATTATTCCGTTGCCGGTGGCATTCCTCCGTGGTTTCGAATTAATCGTTAACTTTGGCGTCGGTCGGGCAAAATGAGTAGAGAGACAGAAGCAACAAAGATTCCCCAAGTGGATTCACATGTAGGCTGGATATTTCAGCGGAAGGGTGGGGTGTACATACGTAAATGATTGGTAGACAAAAACACAGGATCGCGCTCGAATGCAAATTTCACATGACAGAAAGTTGGTTGTAGAGCGTGACAGATGCTGTAAATAAATAATGAGAAAACGCTGGAGCTGCCTTCGGTGCCTCCTCGCGTCGGAGGGAACACAGACGTACGTGTATCCTCGCGAAAATTCACAATGAAGCAGGTTGCACAAGAAATGTGCGTCGCTTTGCTCACTGTTCTCCAGCGCACCGACAGGGCAAAGAAAATTCCCGCGACACGCGAGGGCACACGCGAAACAGCCAGCGGCAATCTTGCATCGAGATTATTTCGTTTGCTTTGTCGCGTGTGTGAGGAGATGTTACGTTAAATTTCGGCATAGGATTATATTATTCAGTTATGTATTTTTATACACTGAGGAAAGAATGTTGTTTTTACTCTTTTGGTCTATTACATTGCACTTTGAATTATTTTTAACGTCACTATATTGATTATTCCTTGAAGTATTTTTCGTGATTTTTCTTTTTTTTTATTTACAATTTTACCGGTTTAGTTGTTGAAGTTGCATTTTCTCTCTCGCGCTAGCAGAATTCGACAGCGTCGCCGCGCCGGAGTGAGTCAGGGCCGGCGGCGGCGACTCAAGAGTCTCGAGTTTCTTGCCACGCACTGTAGTATATATATCCACGTATTCTCACGCACAGCTTCCAACATAACGAACTGTTCTCTCGCAGCACTCACAGAAATCACACAGTATGACATAAAAAATATAAAATCAGCATTTTCAATAGAACAATATCGCTGCACGGCGAGGTGTGGCGGACGAAGGGAAAAATGAGACGCTGCATGCCCCGGCCGAGTGCATATAAGCACACAGCAGGTGCAGCGACCTCGATTTGCAGAATGCATGTATGCACACACGTCTCGAGCTGCTGGCTGCCAAGGTTGCCTGCAGCATCAGGGGGTGAATCGACTGCGGTGTGAATCGCAAAAGGAACGTGCAAAGTGTGCGAAATGGGAAAACGGGTATGAATAAACTGACTCAATTTGCTAGCGGTGAAAAAAGGGAAGGCTGCTGGTTGACATGATTTCCTTCCTGCACTTGTTATGCGCGCATGTATAGGTAGTGATGTGTGTGTGTGTGTGTGTGTGCCAAAGCTACCTCCACAGATGGCAAAGGCAGTTGATAAAATAGGGCTCTCGGCATCGGCTTTTAAAGTCTCGCAGAGGGTCTGGCGCGGAAACCTTTTCAAGCTAGCACCATGATATTTTTAATCGATTTCCACTCAGACCTCGAGGACCTTAGTTTTGAGAGGTGCCGTCGTCGCCTTCAAAGCCAATTATCAGCAGAGATTTAAACCAAAATCTGACGAAATAATTAAATGAAAAAAGCTCACTCTGTGGCTTTACTTTGTGTGCATTCATCTCGCACATGTTCGTACCGCACAACAGCTGTTTTCGGTTCCTCATTGTCAGGAATTACTGCAAAAGAAAAATCCAGGCCCACAGAATTAACCCCGGCCGTTGAGAACAACCAACTGAACTCGTTGCTGAACTCAATCAGAAGGAAAGATGAAATGATACGTGTGAAACCCGTCTCTTCCCTCCCTGCGAAAGAACTTCCTCTTGAAAAATCAGCAAGCTCTAAATTCCATCCTTTACTGGGGATTCTGGTTTTTAAAACAGTAAAAACCAAGAAGGAAAAATTATATGTGCTATAAAATGAAATTAACATCCCGATTGCACCACACCGCGGTTGCAACCAATTGCGCCCTTCGCGCTCCGCTAACACCATTCGCCGTGCGAGAATATATATCCGATAGCGCATCTCTAAAATCTATACATCGTACCTTTCGTGTTGCTTGTGTGTGATTGTGTATGTGTATAGTAATTACATATTCGCCGAATGATGAATCTGACGAGAGAAACGATTCTTACAAAATGGCAACATGGACAGTCGTAAAATCTTCGCGGTCACTCGCAGCAGCCTCATTCGTACCGTGTGTACACCAACAAATCGCATTGTCTCTGTTGCTTAACTGGATTTCCATTCATTTACACACAGACATGCATGAATACAAGTTTTCTTGTTTGCTCGTTGATTGTGCTGAGGATTCCTTTTGTGATTCTCGGTGTGTGTGAGTGAGTGAGTGTGTGTGTTCCCCGATGGCCTCTCGCAGAATAAATTTCATTCACAGTTGGGCTGTCGCGCAGGGAGTTACGGGGGGGGGGGGGGGGGGCAAACGACGGGACAGACTAGATTTTACACTCTTGCATCGAGAGCTTGCCAATCGCTGGGGGCGGGTGGAGGGTACTGGGGGATGAGTTTTATCGTTCGTTAGTTAAACATCAGTCCGCTCGATTGATGACGGGGGTCGAATCCTCAGGCAGGCCGTTCAATGAGTGCAGCAGCAGCAGCAGCTGAGCCGAGGCGGGCGCCGCCAATTATGTGCCCGCCCAGCCCAATAGGTGTCCGGCCACCCCGAGCGCCAGCAGGGTTGCCAGGGCGGCCCTGGGGGTTGAACAGCAGGCGAATAGCACCAGTCCTGCCGACAGGTGGCTCCACGAGCACGGCGCGGCACTGTTCTTGCCCCGCTGCATCGCTGCCGGGTGCTCGCCTGCAAAAAGTCACACAAAAACGAACGCTGCGTTAGTTACTCGTCACAAATGTCTATCCGCCTCATGAATTTCATATTATTATCGGCGCCTGCTGTATATAAATTCTTATTACGCGCGAGCACCGCCGGCTTTGTGCGTGTGTATGTGTGCCACGCCACGCGCCACGCTGGTGCTGCTGGACGGAGTGTAATGAAAATCAAGGTGATTTATGGTCGCGCGCAATTCGCCGAGTCTTTCTCACACCCGAATTCCCTACGTGTGGAAATGTCAAAATGCGGCTGAGCGCTGCGATAAATCGTTTAAAAGAGAATTAACTGTGAATTATGAAATTTTAGCTCAAGTTGTGCACCAAGGCAACAAACTATATATAATATACGAATATAAAGCGAGCAATTCCAACAACCTGCAATGCTTATATGCTTTTAAACGTGCCAGGTGCGTTTGAAACACAATTGCAAAATCTGCAGAACCTGACAGCATCTGAATACTCAGTTTTATGGCAAACACAGCTACCATAAAACGCAATGTGTGTTAAATATTTTGTATAGTACATTTAGAATTACGTAAGAATCTTCCGAAATTTCTCAATTTTCTATTTATAAATATTTAAGTATTACGATTTCGGGCTGGCTTCATTGTTTTTTTAAATAAATCTGACAAAGACTCATTAGTGTGTGTTACTTAAATTTTCAGTCCACAAAATTGCCTCTTGGAAAAAAGTTATTATTTTTGTTTAACTTTTAAATTAGTTAGTCCCTGCAAGTAAAAATACGAAATTTAATTTTAAATTAGTTAAAATTGTCTAGGTGTTAACTATTTTATTTTATTTAGTGGTTGCCAGTTGCACGTTTAAATTGGTTCTCACTGGTCACATCCAAGATTTCGTCAAAATGTCGTTAGCTTCAAGCTCTATTTTTGCCTTCTGTTAGAGTGTCAATTCATGTAGTCAAAATTATTTCTCAATTTTGTCGAAATCTCGCGTCTTTACCAGTTATTCATTTGCTCGTTTCAAAGCGCCGTACTCCAGCCCACGCCATCCTTGTATGTCGATTTTAACATGGTGCGCCCATTATTAGTTAAAATATACAAAATAATTATTTTCTGGTAATTATATATTTACTCAGAGTTTATATTTATGATGTTTATCTAATCATGAATATTGAATTACATTTACAGCATTCAAAATCAAATAAAGTCGTCAGTCTCAGCAAAATCATCACGATATCTCTCCACTATATTGAAATAAACTGTCATTATATGAAATAAATTTTAAACCTAATATCTAAAATACAAGATCTTTAAAAAGAGCGGAATTAGTGCTGTGACGCTGAAGATAGCAAAAATGAATTGACTCAGAAGCACCGAGTTTTGAATTTTTAAATGAATATTTTTAGGGTTCTCTTTACTGAAGCGTTCTTAAAGCCATTTTATATTTTTTACTTTCTACGTCAGTATTCCAAAATGCAGAAAATTAACAGAAGCAAGATTGTACTTGGTTTCAATATTTAAGCTAAACACCTCTCCGGCGAGTTCTAAATCACAAAGATGAAAAAGCATCTTGCCTAAAAATTTCCGGTCCACGCGCGAACAATATTAATAAGCGGCATTGTTTGTCTATTTCCCTTAAACACACAACAGGCACCACGAGGGGGCACATTGCGCGCAAATTATTCGAGAGGTCATTTGCAGCACCGGCATTGTTCACTCGCTAGAGTTGTTTTAACGGGGGCGAAGGGTTGAAACTATCATTTTGGCATCTACACACTCAACTCGACCCTTGCGCGGCCCACGCAGAGGTATGTTTACCATCCATTACACACTCTCTCGCTTTCACTCTTGGATTTTGCAAGAAACCGACGCACCAGCAGCGCAGACCCTCGAAAATGTTTGGCCCGATTCGCCCTGTCACTCTCCAAGGAGTGCGAGGATGCCGCAGGCCCGCAAAATAGCGTTTTAAGTTGGGCACTGAAGCACGTGCAGCCTTTCTCTGGCAGAAATTTGCAACTCACAAACTTCTTCGCTCGCCGGAAGTAATATTTTCACGACTTGCTGCGTGACATTGCGGTGCACTTGACCCTTTCCTCCATTTTGGAAAAAAAATATTGAAGGGAAAATTGTGGAGAGAGGAACTTTTTTAATAAAGGGACGTCGCTTGAATAAACAAATGAAGTGACGATTAATACCATTTAGTTATTATTTCAACGGGTAAATTAAAAAATATGGTTTAAGAGGGTTGATCAAAATTCCAAAAAAATATTAAGAGTAAATGAGGGGAAATATAAAGGTGACAGGCCTTAGACAAGAAAAAATTTGACAGTTCAAGTGTCGAGTTATCTGGGCGTTTGGAAATATTGGGAAATCACTCCTGAAAATAATTCTTCTTCAAATCATCAGCCTGTTAGCTCAGTCCAAATGATGAAGCCTGGAATTGAATGAAATCTAGGCCCAGGACAATATAATGTTAACGAAAATATCAAATTTTGACCAGGACGATCAAGTCGGCTCTAATTAAAAATTGAAGGTTATTTGCTGATAGGAAATGTGCATCACAGACAACTCGATAATTTTTCCATCAAATTTATACACTTTCATCTTCTGTCACTTCATCCTTGAGGAAAATCTCCTTTTAAAAATATATTTTTAAATAATGAAAATTTTAGAAAAAAAGTGAATGTTTCTATATTCTATTGTAATTCATCTCTGTAGATCGCCACAATACACTAATATTTTGAGGGCAGAAATTTTCTCCGAGCTTTCGTAAAACGAAAGTCTGTTTTCAAAAGATTTACTAATTTCGCGGATTATAACTGGAAGTGCAAAACCACTCAAATCCGCTTGCTTTCCCTCGAGTTTTGGCCTGCCCGTGAGTGATAAAATGCTTTCGCTGTACACTTACACGTCTGTCAAATAAACTAGAAACGTGGGATTATACGCGAAAGGCCCTTAAAACGTTTTCAACCGAAATGTCTGGGCGTAAGCAACACGTAGTGTTTTGCACATATACCTGCGTGAGCACAATGTCCGTGTGCGACGATAAATTTTAGGCCAAACATTATTATTTAGTTAGCTGCCCATCAAGCTCATTAACTATTCAAACAAACTATTTGTTCCACCATTTGCGGTCGTAACATTAGAGGCTTGCTGAAAAGGTTTACGCTAATTTTGCCAGTTTTATGCAACACATTGTGCCACTAAACTAGTGTGTGCGTTTCCGATCCGGAGCGTTTTCAGCCGGCTAAATCCCCCGTCGGGCTAGCAGAGGTAAAATTTTATCGGTCGCTACTAATGGAACGACGTGGAGTTATTGTTATGTACTCGCCGGCGAATTCCTTCTCCATAAACTACGCTCTCCTCTCTCTTGGCGGCTTTGTGCGCATTTTAAATTAAAAGCGGCTGCCTCGCTCGGGCGCGATACACTCTGCTCCTGTGCTGTGTGAGCGAGTGAGCACAAAGAAAAAGCAGGCAACTCGTGCGCACGCCGTGGTGCCATCTCGTAATTCGAAATAAAAATTCAGTTCATGTCTCTGGGTCTAGGAATTCATTATTTCGCACGCCGCGCTTCCTTCCTAGGCATTATAAAAGACTTGTGACCCGTTTCTCCAGCCCAGATCTAGGTGATTATAAAATTCACAGGAAATAACCGCTTTACGTGCGCGCGTGTAAATTCAAAGGCGAGACAAACAACAACGTATTGCAACGCGGACGCTGCTGCACTAGTATTTCTAATTGCAACCTGCCCCGGGGAATGTAAGCAGGCACGTGGAGAAACTATTGCTTCAGCTGGTGCATCCACTGATAAACGCAGTGCTCGACTTGATTGCTCAAGCTTATCGCAAATTCTGGTTGGCTAAATGTCGCTGCAGCACAGAAAGAAATGACACCCCGTCTCTTTTTTTACGGAAAATATGATTTTCGATTGAAGAGGAACATTGATTAAAAACAGAAAAATTGCAATTTCATACCCAATGCCTCATGCTGGAGTTTTGCAAATCGATTACGATGTAATGTTTGTCGGATTGTAGCAATTATAAATTTTGACTAGCTCTTTGACCAACAGCCGATATTATCATGAAAAATTGAACATTTAAAAATTAAAAAATTATCATTAAAAGTTTATTTATTTTATAGGGAAGTTCTTTTACGCAACACAAACCATGTCTGGAGAAATTTTCATCAATTAGTTAGCAAAAATAGAAAATCGAAATCAAAATGCGCGTTTTATCGATCAAAGAATTTTGCGATTAGAACTTTACCCTTTTGGAAGCTTTGACGACAATGGCGAAGGTGTCAAATTTATATTTCAACTACTTCACCTGTAGCACCGTCCAGCGTTATCTGATTTCAAACTAAAAGCGTTTGACTGAGTGAGCAAAAAGGCCATTTCGGCAGTTACCATTAAGCAGAGAAAAACAACCGCGATAGGCAACCTGCATGGCATCTCTGCCAAACTAGTTGCCTGTCTCTCTTTTTCTGCTCTGAAACTCCAGACCGAATGGATATAGGTCTTTTGGAAGTTCAAACGAATAAAGCTATCCCAGGCCGTGAAATAAATTGATTTGAGCTCTTACACAAACAGATTGCAATTGCTTTCCCACCCAAAAGAGCTCACTTCGAAACCGACAAAACCGCGACAGGACGAGCGTAACCAGATAATCTGCAAAAATGACAAAATGACGGTGTGGCTGGATTTTAATCGTGCCTGTCCCTCTGAGAATCGATTCTGCGAGCGAGGAGAGAAGAGCTACGCCAAAAATCGTCCCGCTCGCTCCGTCCAGCTAAATTGGCTCGTTTCCTGTGGCCCTTTTTGCCGACTGCCTCACTCGCTTTCACTTTCACTCCGGCGTAATTACGCCCGAAACTTTTCGGATCGTGCGTGCGGCCACTTAATTGGAACTGCGGCGCTCATTTCGCTATCAGAAACGCTCGGGCCGCGTGTGACTTTGGCTTCCAGTAATTGTCTTAATTGAAGTTAAAAAACCGCTTTTTCACCGTCAGCAGTTTGCTTTTTAAAGTGACCTGGTTTGCATTCTCTCGTGCGCACAGCAACACGGACGATGGAAAAGGCAGACGATTCCCACCGATAATCGCGCAGAGAAATCTGGAGAACAAAACGAACGTGACTTGACTTTTTGCCAGGGCGTAATTATTCTATTTACCCGGCCTGGAAAATGAATACGTGACGCACCGGCTCCACATCTCTGGGCGCGAGGCCTTATTTTATTAACGTCTTCGAGACGCTCGCGGGCCGCCGGGAGTTACCGACGAAATTATTTCAGCTTTGTGTCTGCCACTGTCATGTTTAGACACGATGAGCAGGGAAAAGAAGAAGTTTGTCGGCACGAGCGCTCGCGTCGCGTCGTGAGGATAAATATAAAAAGGGAGGCGGCCTTTTTCTCCCTCTCGTCAGCACTCGCCGGCCGCTAGCTGTTGTACACGTAGGGATTCCAATTAACAAGCCTTATCCCTTAACCCTTTACATCAAAGTTTGCCTCGCTCTGTGACTTTAATTGCTCCTTAAAGCTGCCGTCACCGCCATCAACGAGAGCAACGACGACAAGCAACTTCTATTAATGTTACCTCACACTTGTTTACAAGATATTATAATTATGGTTCACGGAGAATCTTGCATTGCGTAACTAAGTTGAAGCAAATAAATGAAAAAGTTGCCTTGCGGATATAACGAGGCAAAATGCTAATTAGCACAGAGCTAGACATTTATTCTTAGAACTCTGGAGTTTTCACAGGTTTTAAATAAGGGTTTATGCTGTTTTACTAATTTAATTGAATATCATTACGCTCTGGAGGTTAAAAATATACACCGTATATCGGGTCTATTTTAGAGTCTCTTTTCTAAAAAAATAAATGTAAAATACGTTAGTTAGCAAAAATTTAAACAAGTTATCGCGTTATAGTTGCCAAATAATATTAAGATCCTCATGATTGAACAAAATCCGATTTAAAATAAATTTGCTCTTTAAAAAAATAGCCCGTGGTCTTAATTTAGATCATTGCACGAATTAAATTAATGCACAAATAATTGTAAAACGTAACATACAAAGAGTTTCCTTTCTAGATAAAAGCACCAGAAATGTGACGAGCAGGGATCAGCAAGTAATGGAGAGATAACGCACGGAAAAGTGGGCGAAGTCAACAGTGTGTGTAGCGCGAGAAGAAGCGTGCACAATGAAACTTTACCGTTCAACACGTGTAGCAGCACGCTGGCCGAGTCGAGGTTGGATGGGGCGCAGGTGTAGTTGCCCGAGTCCTCGCGGCGGCCACTGTAGATGATGAGGGTGCCGATGGTGGTGTCCTTGTCGACCCTCTCCACCTTGATCTCCTTTTGTGTCTTGTCGTAATTGAGAACTCTCTCGTTGTCGTGGTACCAAAAGATGTAGGCTGGCTCTTCAAGACTCTGCGTGATGACACATTTGAGATTCACCGTGCTGCCCGTTTTCACGTAGATGTCCGTCTCGCCCATGATCTCGATCCGAGGCACTGCAACAGTAAGGAGGGCACGTTTGGTTAGTAAGGCGTGAGTCGCTCTTGCCGTCTGGGCGTGTTTGAACAGGCCGACTAGAGCAGATTTAATTAATTAAGACGTTGCTTCTCACTCTGCTCGATGGCATTATCATCTTTTCACACGGATTGTGCAATTCAAAGAGCTAATAATGTTTCTCCCTGATTGCACAAAATTAGCTCAATACGGATGAGAAAGATTTTTACTATCACTTAATGATTGAG
The DNA here is from genome assembly GCF_949628265.1 of Cloeon dipterum. Lineage (NCBI taxonomy): Eukaryota > Metazoa > Arthropoda > Insecta > Ephemeroptera > Baetidae > Cloeon > Cloeon dipterum. The sequence continues at coordinate 25,779,554 of NC_088787.1, forward strand.
CTAGCAGGAATTTGATGAGATTTTAGTTTCATTAGATGAGGAGGGAAATTTAGAAGGTCGATCCCCACCAAGAAATTGGACAGGTTGGGCCGAGTCAGACGAGTCGAGTCAAGTTGGACCAGTTGTGGACGGTTCCAATCCGGTAATAAAACTCGCGTACTTGTCCTGTCCTTCATAAGGACGAGTCAAGTCGAGACGAGTGTAGGACATTTGAAAACATTGATGGTTTTAATTCAAGATTTTTGTAATTTGAGGGTGGCAAAGTGGTCCTTTTGAATAGTAGTTTAAATTTCAACTATTGAAAAGGTGGATATCCTTAAACTTAAAAGTGGTTGGGACGAACGCGTCGAGTCGAGTCAAGTCCAGTTTAGGACATTTTGAGCGATACCACTTTGGGACGAGTCAAGTCGAGACCAGTTTTAGACATTTCAAAAAAATTAATGGTTTTAATTCAAGATTTTTTAATTTGAGGGTGGCAAAGTGGTCCTTTTGAGTAGTAGTTTAAATTTCAACTATTGAAAAGGTGGATATCCTTAAACTTAAAAGTGGTTGGGACGAACGCGTCGAGTCGAGTCAAGTCCAGTTTAGGACATTTTGAGCGATACCACTTCGGGACGAGTCAAGTCGAGACCAGTTTCAGACATTTCAAAAATTTAGTGGTTTAAAATTTAAAATTTTAAAATCTGAGGGTAACAATGTGGTCCTTATTATTTTTACTTTAAATACTGCGTTTGACATTGAAATATGAATTATATTTTGGTAACTTTCCCTTGTTTTCAAACTGGTTCATATATTTTATAACTTTATTGACGAAAGGACAAATCCCTTTATTGACAATAATCGACATATTTTAAACTACCAAGCTTTAAAGATGAATGGTTGTGAATTTCCCCGGAAAATCCATTAACCCTTTAATCGATTTTCAGCAGTTCGGTACGCGGACGGCGGTCGCGCGGGCGCCGTTTTGCGACCTCCTGCGTCGAGCGCCGACCCTCGCAACCATCCGCGACCCCTCGGGGGTTGTTTACATGTGCGCCAGGATGCTTGCGAAGGTAATCAGCGCCGCACCGTAGCGTCGTGCGACGCGCACGCGGTGCCCGAAGTGGCGTGCGCGCGTCGTTATAGTGCGGCACTTGTTAAAATTTTGAACCGTGTGCCGCGGTCGCGCGCACGCACTTTCGTGACCTCCTGCGTCGAGCGCCGACCCTCGCAACCACCCGCGACACCTTGAGGGTTATTAACATGTGTGCCAGGATGCTTGCGGAGGTAATCAGCGCCGCACCGTAGCGTCGTGCGACGCGCACGCGGTGCCCGAAGTGGCGTGCGCTCGTCGTTATAGTGCGGCACTTGAAAAAATTTCGATCCGTGTGCCGCGGTCGCGCGCACGCACTTTCTCGGCCTCGTGCGTCGAGCGCCGACCCTCTCATCCCCCCGCCACCCCATAGGGGTAGTTCACCAGAGTACCCAGATGATTGCGGACGCGGTCGGCGCCGCACCGAAGCGTCGTGCGACACTCACGCGGCGCCCGAAGTGGCGAGCGCGCGTCGCATCGGTGAGGCACAAACAATTTCGAGCCGTGTGCCGCGGTCGCGCGCACGCACTTTCGCGACCTCCTGCGTCGAGCGTCGACCCTTGCAACCACCCGCGACCCCTCGGGGGTGGTTCACATGTGTGCCAGGATGATTGCGGACGCGGTCGGCGCCGCACCGAAGCGTCGTGCGACGCGCACGCGGTGCCCGAAGTGGCGTGCGCGCGTCGTTATAGTGCGGCACTTAATAAATTTCGAGCTGCATCTTCGCATTGGGCCCATGGCAAAAGGTCGTCTCACGCGGTTATTGTTATTAAATTTTCAAAATAAATTCACGCATGGAACCTTCAGTAATTTTAGATCTAACAATATCGTGCTCGCAAATAATATTCCTTGATTAATTCCATGAATTTAATTAAGAGCTATTGAAACCAAACAAATTGTTTACTATACAACTAAAAACCTTTTTTGCTTTTTAAAGACGCCCCAGAATTAAACGGTATAGAATTAATTCCAACAAATTCAATTTAATATCATAATTACTTATAACAAAATATAAATTGTTTAGTCCTATTTTATCCTATCGAGAAACGGGCCAATTTGTAAAAGGTCTGGTTATAAAGGACAAAAAGGGGCTATAAATAGGATTTTTAGGAATTTTCAGCCTGCTCGCGGTTGCGGCGGCTGCACACCATGCACAAGCATGCACGTGCTTGCATGGTATGCCTGCAGTGTGCTGCTGCCTGCCTCTGTTATGGAGCGGGGGAGAGGGCGGCAGGCAGCAACCCAACGGCCAACGGCAGGACTGGCGAAGAATTCCTTCATCGCCTTACGCGTCAACGGCCGTTCGACCGTTCAAAGTTTAATCAATTAGTAATGGACAACGGACGCCGCAACTCGAGAGGACAGTGGACAAAGTCAAGGATAAGGACAAACGCCAAACGGACGTCCCGTGGTTCGAACGGATTGTCTGGATCCTGCGATCAATTGGGTAAGTGTTGTTCATGTTTGTTAATTATCTATCTACATAAAATAGATTATCGTCAAAAGAAATCCAACAAGATTATGCGCTATTGCTTATGAAAGAATAATTTTATTACAGTTTCCGCCGCGTTGCACACATTATTATCTATGTAGCCCGTTCTAATGAGAATCCCATTAATATGATTACATAATATAAAAATATGGCTGGCGAAAACTGTGCAAGTCGCAGCGAAAAGTGTATGTACGTCTTCCACATCCTTTTAGCCCTTATAGTATATTATGCTGACGAGAATTTTTTGTATGTAGTACATTCTTAAATAATTATATTGCACAGTTATTATTATTTGCTCGCGTTTACGTACACAATGTATGTATGTATGGCAAAGTTACAGTTTCTGCCGGGTTCCAAATCTCGCCAGTTCTTATGAAAATCCAATTAGATATTATACATAATATAATTAGGAGTGACGAAAACTGTAACTCGGCGGTTGGAAACTAATTTTTCCATACATACAAAACCTTTTTCTGATTTCACACTCACTCCTTCATACATATTCATAAAATAAAAATTTAATGATCGATTGTTGTTTGTTGTATCATGCAACTTCATTAAATAAAATGAAAATTGAACAGGGTTGCATTTTGCATTTGCTTACCACCTTTAATTTGAGTTTTTTTTCAGGAATGTAAAATTGCAGTCAAAATGTATGCTCCTCCAATTCTTTGTAATTGCTCACATTCTCTATTACGAATTGACACCATTTTAAATAAATGTTTTCCAGTTAAACTCAACCCTATTGATTTATTTATCGATACTTTTCCATTTTTCAGTTGTCTAATAACCATGATGATGAGGAGCAGCAACCTGTTGCGGTAGCTGGACACTTAGGAATTGTGCTTGGCCTTCAGGAAGCTGACCAAATCGCTCAAAACCAGACGCACAGAATATCTCAACGTAATCAACAAGGTGATCACCCTCATCCCTCATCAAAGACTAAGCTTCAAGAAGTGAAGTGAGTGCGACGCTGATGTGAGTTCCAATTAGAGCGTTCATCGTATGTATTTGGGAAATATTCGGTTCCCCGGGAATTCCCGGGAAATTAATTTAATCAATGCCATTGGAAGAACTTTACATAAGGAATTTAAGGTGTTATTAGGAGGACCATTTAAGCCTGGGTTAACATTACTATTTGTAATTTTATTTTTATATAATGTAGTGTTAAATAATTTTTGAGATTTCCTTCTATTTTCACAAGTACTAGTCTTTTAAGTTTTACCTGAAGTCTATATCTTTACCTTCATGATTGATAAGCTTTAATATTTTATGGCTGAATGAATAATACTCAACATATATTCCTCCATTTCGTGCCTCAGGGCACTTTGGGAGTGCTTATACCATTTATGGTTTGTATTGAAACAATAATTAGTAATGTAATTCGACCAGGAACCTTGGCTGTTCAGTTTTCTGCTAATATAATTGCAGGCCATTTTTATTGATAATTTAAATCCGTAACACAGGTCTTATAAGTTTAATAGTATCTCTTTTGATTTTGGGTCAAATTTGTTTATTCGGGAAATTCGGATCTCGAGCTGAAGTATAAGCGGTTATATGAGAACCGGGCCGGGCTCAGGTATTTTTTTCGGGACAGGAATCCCGATGAGCAGCTTCAGGGCCTAAGCAAAGCCGCCATGGTTATTAGGGCTATACAATCACAAACATATCCATGAATATATGCGGGTTCGATCTCCAAATTTTGGATGTCGATTTGAGGGGATTTTTTGGCATTGAAATTTTAAGGTGACACTTATGTTTGCGTAAAAGTGTTTGTTAAATAGGTCGAGAAATTCCAGGTTTGGAACTCAGGAATGGGGGACGCAGTCTAAGAGTTACAGTCCACCTTTCATTCACAGATTACTCTATTTTCGGGGATTTTAGAAATAACGAATAAATAGGGAACCGAGCTTCAAACCTGGAATTTCACCATCTTTATAAACAATCAGTTTTTTCCAATTTATTAAGCAACTATAAGTGGCATGAAAAATTCCCCCGCCAATAAATAAACAATCAAATTGTCTTGCTTCCCTCCCCTGGTGCATGTTATCAATTTTAGCCATCTGCAGGCAGTTTCAAGAGAATTTTGAAATTTGGACGGGATTTTCGGCGTGGAAATTTTTTCTTGCCACTTACAGTTGCTTAATAAATTGGAAAAAAAACCTGATTGTTTATAAAGATGGTGAAATTTCAGGTTTGATGCTCGGGAATCCCTGTTTATTCGTTATTTAAAAATCCCCGGAAATCGAGTTATCTGTGAATGAAAGGTGGACTGTAACTCTTAGACTGCGTCCCCCATTCCTGAGTTTCAAACCTGGAACATGGTTCCGAATTTTCCCCACCCCTGGAATTTCTCGATCCATTTTATAAGTACTTTTAAGCAAATCATCCTTAATATTTCGATGCCAAAATATCCCGTCCAATCGACAATAAAAATTTGAAGTTCGAATTCACCTGCTCATCGGGATTCCTGTCCCGAAAAAAATACCCGATCCTATCCCGATTCTCATATAACTGCTTAATATTTCTGCTCAGGATCCAAAATTCCTGGGAATTCCCGGATTAACAAAAATTTCTCGATCTCAATGGACGCTCTATTAAGTGTCATACAATAGAATGTTACCCCTGGCGCCAGTGTATTGCCGGCGTCGAATTCTATGGACTGATGAATTTAAACCCGTTTTAAAATGAATGAGGAATTAAAAAGAATTGTTTTAAGAATAATCCAGTGATGATATGCGATGACACATGATAACTTAATATATAAATAATATTTATGTAAGGGTGTGGTATGAATCTGCTGATGGGTCTTTGAAAACAGTAAGAAATAAAAATGATGAAATTTCAGTAATACTAATGAGCTCATTTCATTTTGCTATTTTACCTAATTTTTTTCTAGGTTGGGCGAAATTTGTGCAAGGACCAAGCTTAAGAAAGGCATTTCTGGCTAGGGTCTTTGGACAAGTTACGTCTGTTCCCAGATAAGAGCCTAAAATAGGCCTAGCAGGGCTGCAAGGCCCAGCTGGGCCGCGGGGGGCCGTGCGGTCCCAAGTGGTGTAAAACCCGTCCCACTCGTCTCGACCAAATTCCGTCCCACTCGTCTCGACCAAATCCCGTCCCACTCGTCTCGGCCAAAACTTGACTCGTCCGTCTCGACGGTAATAAAAGACGTCATAAAAGCGGTCAGAATAGAAGTCTCCAGGACCAGTGGACGAGTCACGTCTATGACGTCCAAAGGACGTCTCTTTTCTTGGTGGGTCATTTCCCGTGATTTTCATTAAGGTTCCAAACGAGCACAAATCACGCAACTTTTGAGACACACTAAAATCGTCTTCTTAGCCTCAAATTGTCTTAAATGACCTTCAATAAATCCTCCAAAATTCACACAAAATGTTAAGAATTGCTTATGCTTTTGGAGCTACAATTTTTAAATTGTATATGCCAAAAAACTTATACAGGTAATTTAAATCACCGTTCATTCTAAAAACATTCAAAAAATTATCTTTATTTAGTTTTGAGATTTAAATACCAAAAATGTAGAGATAACTCTTGTATATTTCTATGAAGTTCTTTCCCGAAATTGTTATTGTAGATTTATCGGAAGTTTAATATAAAAAAGTTGATAATACAAGAGAATTTTTGTAATTTAATTCAGTTCTTAATAGTCCCGTTGACCTGCATAGTCAGTTGTAGAATTGGACAGAGCTTCAGGGGCTTTAGAGGAAACATTTTGTGGACGCATATTTCCTAGCATGAGACATTCGAAATAAGTCAATAAATTAATTAAAGCGAATTTGACTTAAAACATATTTTTTGTCGACCAAAGTCTGTTGAACATAAGTTTTCCGAGAAAATGTGTAATAAATGTTAAAAAAAAATTGTCTTTATAACAGGTGCCCAAATCATCATTTTTATTGAAACCCTATTTATAAATACCAACCCTAGTCTTCAGCACAATTTTTCTTCAATAATAGTTTGTTTTAATACTTTTCCCTTCCGGAAATTTGTTCACTAATCGACCAAAAACTTGCGTAGAAATTCTCTAAAAACTGTAACCGCAACAGGGCGTTTATGCCGAGGTTGTAATGAAATTTGCGGAATTTTAAACGCAAATGACACTCTATTTCCGTGCTGTCAGCAAAAGCTGAGTCGGCAATTTGAAACTACCTCCAAGGTTTAACATCCTTACCCGGTGTATTACAAAAGTTATCCACTAGCAGCGACGCAAAAGACCCATGATACTTTAGTACGTAATTATGAAACATGGCGATTAAGCGTGTGTACAAGTGGCTGTATTATTAAATAAAAGACTGCAATCAAAGTGCACAATGGCGGACGAGAGAGGTCGTCTCGCAAGGATTAAATAAAAAGAAAGAGAGAAGGAGGATTCATCGCACGTACCGTACTTCTGTATAAAGGGTGAGCAACTCTCTTGGAAATAACATTTCCCGGCAGCAACGAGTTTATACTTTTGCAACAACTGCCGCCGCCACTGCCGCGGATGATTTACGTTCCGGTCGTAATGATATAAAAATGGATCCAGGGCTTTTGCTTATAATCTTCGATGCGCTGGGAGTTAATTTCGCTGCTGCAGCGGCAGCACCGCCATCACCGAAGGCACCACCAGCAGCACGACAGAAAATTAATCCTGCTCTACTTATGGCGGAGAATTAGCTCTAGTGGGGATACTTTTACATTATGCCATGTACGCCGGATTAAGTACATAAGGACGAACGAACGAACGGACGGACGGACGCACGCCGTTGATTTCTCGGTAATGAAAATCCAACACGCTCCGGCTGCGAATTTCCATCAGAGTGCAAAAAACAGACGGCGAGCTCTCGACGCCGAGTTTTAATTGGAGCCAGTCGGCTGCTTTCGCACGGTGGAAAGGAATTTCGCGAAATTACAAAGTTTTCCCGCGATATTTGCTCGTGTTCATTAGCGCACTCACGCACGTGTTCGACCGAGCGTACCGACCTAATTACCGATAGTTCCTTGGAAGCTAATAAGTGTTAGATATTGCGCGTTATTTATCGACACTAGATTTCTTAGATAGAGCCCAAGTTTCACGTATAATAAAATTCAAGTTGGAAAAAAATTAGCCGAGCGTAGTTATTCCTTAGTTTGACGGGAACAGATTGATTCAGTTATTTCATACTTTTGCTCTTACTGGCTAACCAACTATTTAACTAAATCTCACAACTTGATTGCTACAACTTGGATGGGCAGAGTTGCAGACAAATTTTAAATGAGAAAATTAGGTATTTTGTTCAGAGTTTTCACACAGGATTGAATGTTAAAATAAATCATATTCTTTGAAGGAAAAAGTGAATAATCTGTATGGTCCAAGCATAGCTTCGTGAATGATTTTCAACAAATTTCATACTATTCAATACAGAAAAATTCGCTCAGGACGATAGCTTAAAAAATAATGTTATGCAGTGGCACATGACAGTGTCGACTCATTTTTTATTGTTTCGCGCGGTCATGCAGTTTCTTGCATTTTTTCATGTTAATTTTCAATAAAAATATTTCCTGTGACAGTAATTCTTTAATCATGAACAATACATATACATAAAAAATCCATTCAAATTTAATACCCCCCCCCCCTCTAAATATTAGTAGACCATGAATGGGGCCGGTCATGAGTGAAATTCTGAGAGGAAAATTCAAATTCCACGTTAATGTTAAGTGGCCTCTCAGACAGTATCAGCACTACTCTCTACAATCAACACAAAATTTATAAAAGTGTTTTCTTATTTTCGTTATTCAAATTAAATGTAAGTCACAGTACAATGGAGTCAGGTCCATGTATTGTTTGTCTCTCAAGATTTTAATTTAGGAAGTGTGCCGGGCACCCATTTTAGGATACTATTATATGGCAGACTAACACATATAATCAATTATATTTTGTTTGTAACTCAATACTTTATATTCGAAATAATTTACTCGAATGGAAAAATCGGAAAAATGGAAGTTTTAATCGGTTAGAAAACAAACTAAAATCAGAAGGTTCGCAAGTTTTTTCATCGGCATGGTGTTGATTTCCACTTTGGCAGCCCACTCGACTAATAGCCGGAGGCTGGCGAGCGGCGGCAGCAGCGGATCTTGCACTCGTCGCGAGCCAGTACGCTGCTGTAAAAACAAAATCTCATTTCGGCAGTGACACACCCGGCGAGAAAGGGTTAAGGACACTTATCAGAGAGAAAGAGAAATATTCGTTTCGAGTGAGAAAAGAGAGCTTCTCTACTTTTCTTTACCGTCTTCTAAATGATTTGCCATCTCGCCGCATTAAGGGTCGACTGCTCTGCTCTCTCCAAGCTGTTCTCTTCTTGCAATCAGCCCACCAACTCCTACGCAACTTTGGAGGTTTTCACCTGATCGCTTGATTTTTTCCTCCTTTCTATAGAGGCTGGAAGAAATTTGGCGAACTGCGGAAAAAGGTTCCGGCTGCCTTACAATGATAAGCTGCAAGAGCATTTTTGATAAAACCTTCTTTTCGTCTCTCACGAGAGTAAAAATCCGTCAAATATCGGCTTATCCATTCAAATTTCCCTCCGCCCCAAATGGGTAAAAGTAAAAAAGAATTTTCGGCATCGGCGAGACGTAAAAGGAATTTAAAATGAGGTAATGAAGCAGTGTTGCGAAATTCCTCTTTGCTGACCAAATGGCGTGAAATTAAAATTTAGGTCCTTCCTGTTTACCAGTGTTGTTTTTCACATGAAACAAATCCGACCGGCGGCAATATAGTGCGCACGCGGCAAGAAAATTGACTAAATTTAGATTTATTGCGCAAAAGTTTGCGCCGTCGCGTTCGCTCACTTGCTCGCCGGCTTGCTGTCATAAATAAAGGCAAAAACTCCAATTTACGGAATTAGGCGCGCGCCACGCTTCCGGCAAGACAGCGCCAGATGAAACTCGTTCGTTCGCGTTCCTTCAGGTGACAGCATCCGCACGCGGAATTAATTTGACGCGACACAACTTGGCGAATTTCGGGAAAATGCGAACAAGTTTTGACGACGCCACAAATTTCGCCAAGGGCGCTACCACCTCAATACTTCATCAATTAGTTAAGTATGCGTCTGTGCGAAGGGAAAGTTGGTCGTGTAAGCGTCAAGAATCCAACCCTAATGAGTTGTAATCTTCCCGTTGAGACTTTTGACGCCCAAACAAAGGCCGACACTGATTATTATTCAATTACTGTCAGCATCGGCATGGCTTTGTAACGAAAAATGAGCCGCTTAGGATTGTTCAATATACAGTTTAAAAAATTCAAATCACTTTAAAATTGCATTAAATTAAAGGAAGGTCAAGCATCTGCTAAATCATCCGCAAAAACGCGCTTTGGTGATTGCATCAGTTCTTGAGCAGGCATGTCACCGTTTTTGGAAGAAGTCATTTGATTTTGTCAGTGATTTATTTCACTGTATCATAAGAATCAAAGAAGTGAAAACATATTTCACTTAACACATAGGTATCATTCTCAGATAAAAAATACGTTTGATTTTGTAAAGAATATTGATTTTGAATGATGATACAAGTATTGGAAAATTCACCTTTTACATTCTCATGATGCCTAATTGTAAGGGGCCAAAAGAAATAAATTCTGTGTCGTGAAATCTGAACATTTTTTAAACTAATATACAACGAAATGGCTCTACTGTTAAATTGAATATTCCAATTTTATTAGTTCACGCGGGAATTGATGGAATGATGCCTGGATTGATTAAGAATGTCGTTAAAAAAATAAAGAGAATTCCAAAGATGGAACTGGATATTTTCAACTCCTGATGGTACAAGCAAATGTAGAACATTTCCAATTCCAAAATACAGGATTTTTCTCGATTTGTTTTTTTAACGTCACTATGCATTGCTCGCTGAACTCTGGAAAAGTTGCTTTTGAGGTCATGAGTCTGAAACTAATTGATTTCCTCATGGATTTCTGTTGCAAAAATTGTTGATTCTTATTTGATTTACCAATAAATATGCCGAAGTACCAGAGGCGTAAGTCGGAAATAATGATGGCATTTCAAACAAGCCAGAGATAGATTTATTGAAAAATCTCAATGATTGTACTACTTAGACCGTCCCAAGGAAAGGTAAGTGTGCTTTCATTGAAATTCTCTTTTCTATTATATTTCACAATCTATCTCATTTTATTTCACAACGCACATAGCACACAGTGCCGAGATGCTGCTGCCTCTTTACTCTTTATCTTGACACAGGTTTCAATTTATCTGCCATATTTGCTCTATTCCTAGATCCAATATAGGTCGCGTTGCTTGTTCTATTCCCAAAAATAACCCACGTAGTTGTTAGCGAAAAGGTTTCCACGTCACGGCCTTTTCCAAGAACAACACGAAAATTGAGATGCTTGTGTAACACGTGGCGGCGGCGGAGGTGGTGGCGGCGCATCGGCAAAACTCATTTTTGCACTTGGCGAGTTCTAATTTTCTGCTTGATTAAATGCGCTCCGACCAGACTGCCGCTGTTTACATATATATTGACGGTTTACACTTTTTGCGGTGGGTGAGGGAAAATTGGCCTGTGCTGCTCACGATGGGGGAAAATATTGTATCAAACCACCTTTTTACCACCGCTGTGAAATATGTTATTGATTATACGTGCACATTTTTACTTTGTTAGATTTGAATGTTGGACGGCAGTGAAATATTCGAAAACATTGCGGTCGGGTTTTCCCTCTGAATTAATAAACAAAAATCCAATCCGTGAAATAGTCGCGCGCCACATTAATGGCATAAATCACTGAAAAGTTCACGCTGTGCATTTTGTGCGCTGCGATATGGCGATATGCGGCAATTTGTAACTTAATCAATTTCATCGGCCAGAGTTAAATGCTGCGTTACTGCGAAAATTAAAGTGTTATTGTCTCAACTTACTGGCGAACACAACAGAAATATTGTTTTTCAAATTGATTTTACTGAGCATAAATCTTATTTCGACGCTGTTTCATTCCATGTGATATATTGCAAAGGAAATTGGAGTACTAAATTACCAAAAGAATTGAAAGGGATGATTCTGATTTTAAATTGTTTTAAAATAGGATGGATTAATTTTTGTGAATTCTCCATCTGCGCGTTTCGGCTAACATTGTTAAGACATATTGCTAGCAGTGCCAAAGCAAAGGGAGATATTACAGCAATATGGGGATCAATTATTACTGCAGACTACCCAATGTCAGAGATGGCAATAGGAGATTTTAATTAAGCGACTCAGAATGCTCAAATAGCTCAACGGGCTGGGAGGACACTCACCACTTACTGGTTTTCGCACCTTTCCAGAGGCTTTAAGCAAAACTATCTGGCTTTCAAATCAAAGACCTCGGTTCACGGAGGCGAAAAGATGGCCAAATTTGGACCAAGCTCCTCTGCGGCCACTTCGGGCCCCATGTTTACCGCCCGGCGGTCTTATTGGGACCCGGTAAGCTCACAGGATGTGCTGAGCAGAGGAAAAAAATAGAAAAAGATCATCAAAAGGATCTGTATCCGGAAATTCTGCCTTGTGATTTCCTTGATAAGGCCAATGGTCAATGGTGTTGTTGTCTGTTTCCCCTTTAGTGGGAGAGAACCTAAAATAACTTCCCAGCAAACGATCACGACCTATACCATTCCAAAGGTCAGCTTTAATTGACAGAAAGCTCAGCAAGACAAGCATTCCTTTTCCCTACCCACACCAATTCCAATCAAAGCATCTAAAATTGGACAGTGCCTTTTGCCTCACAATAGAATGAGAGGAACTGTAACCGGTGAATATCTATTTTCATTAATTGAATCACACGTCTAAAAACTAACTGCATTAATTGGTTAATTCAATTGCACGTGGGTCCAGTCAAAATTTGAAAGTGGCTAAGGCGAGGCCAATAAAATCGGGCACCGAAAACGCCTACCAGCAAACAAAGAGCAACAAAAACCGGGACTACGGACCCGGAAGAGGCGATCTGGTGGAGCATCAAATTTTAACGCACAGCCAGCCTCCTTTTGTGCTGAAGCGAGCCACGCGCAGAGGGGCAAAGGCACTCATTAAATTCGAAATCGAGTTCGGACAAAGTGTTTTGGGGCTCTTTCAAGCGCTCCGTCTGAGCGAACAGGCGGGCGGGCGAATGAGTCAAGTACAAAAGATCCGCGGGGGCATTGTGCGCGCGCGATTTGTGTGCGCGAGTGATCCGCCGCTGCCGCCGTATATGCATTAACACTGCGGTGAATACGTTTGCCGTGGCGGTGGGTGGTTGCTGCTGCTGCTTCTGGTGCCGACGAGAGAGGGCTGGCACGCATATCGATTGCATGGTGGGTGCAGAGAACATAGCCTGGAGACTACACTCGCCCGCCGCCCGCCACCCGCTTTTCTTCCTCATGTGTAGCTCGCCGACTCTGCAGCCCGAAAAGCAACCGTTACATAGCCAGCCGAACGGCTTGCACTCAGGGTTGCCACCATTTTCTTGTCTTATTCAAATATTCCTGATGAGCCTCGAGACTTTTTCAAATTAAAACCAGAGTTGGTTTTTTTATAATAAAGTCCTCGCGAGATTGATTCTTTATATTGTGGGTTACGATCGAGGAGCCCATAATGGAAAAACGTCTTTTGATTCCACTTATCTTTTTAATTCACGTCTAAGTTTAGTAGTAGTAGTAGTAGTAGTATACAGGACTGTAATAAATATAATTCACAATTACAAATATTGCACATTAAATAAATAATTGTTCACAACGAAAAAGAGTTATCACAATGAATATCTTACCCCGATCGAATGCGGGTCAGTTATAATAATCTTGTTGCTTCTTCAAAATATTTCCTCGCACGGAATTTCCTATTCGGAGTGAGCGGTTGACATGACCATCGTCGTGCGAGGTGGAAGGGTCAGTGCAGGTAACGCGCTTATCGCACAATTACACTGCCCTCTACCGATTTGGGAGAATATAAGTTTAACTTGCGCCAGTAAGTGGCGGGAACTGCCACAATATTATGGAAGGTAAAGTATCCGATTATTTTTTATTTCAAGTAAAATAACAGTTTTCTTAAGCATATTTTTTTGGATAAAGTCTTCTGGTTTTTTTGGGAAAGCTGTTTTTATCAGAAATTTTTGCTCGGCTCGCAATTTTGACCGACGGCTATCGACACGACACTCACGAAAGAGGGAATTTGGCAGTGCTCGTCAGCCCGAAGGGATCCGCAACCCACTTTTCTCTTGCCCTTTTCCCTTCTATCTAGGCTTGACGACTGACCACGTGACCCAGAATTTTCCAGCTGGCTGAGCGCTCTCTCTTGAATTTTGCAGGCAGGCGCTGTTTAAAATCTTAACAGCAAAGGGTGTGGGCTTGTCACGAGAGGCTAAATCTTTTTCCTTTTCCAGCAGCTTAAAACAGGAAAAACCACCGCAATCTCTTTAGTCTAATTTACAGTGATGAAGGGATTTCGCTATGATGAGGTCGTCTATAACATTTTCGAGCAAAGTGAGTTTACAACGAAAAGAAAGTATGCATATAGTTTAATTAATATTAATTACAAGAACTGTATAATTTAGTACTTGAACTGAGCATAAATAAAATTAAATACTTACAGTTTTTCCTGTGCAAGAAAAACAGAAAGATATGCTAATTGCACGGTGAAAGCCAATATTATTAGTGCCAATGACTATAGTCTCTAAAAGTGCTTCAAAATCATGAAGACAAAATATTTTTTTTTAGAATTGGTACAGATTGTTGAGGGAAGATAAAAATATATTATTTTTTGTTTTAGTTAATAACATTAGCAAATAATGCTAAACATTCTCTATGGAGAACTGTCCATCAGGCTAGAAAACGATAATTTGTCAACTGGCAACCCTATAGAGGAGCCTGGCAGACAGAAAGGCGGATTGACAGTTCTCGCCCCCCCCCCCCTCCTCGTCCCCCAAGTGGCCCTGAATTTCCATTTGCATAATTCGGGCGAATCGGTCGGAAAGTTGGCCCCTATCTGATAAATATGTATGCATTGGCAGCCGCGAATTCGTCGGTCCGTTTCTTCTCTCGCCTTTTATTTATTCCGCCGTCTGCTTTTGCCACCGCAGCTTACATAGCACGCCGCCGCTGCCGGGCGGGAAAAATCGGTGGAAACACGCACGCGGACCGTCGGACGGACAAAGATTGAGCTTCTACAAATTCACCGCCGACGCCGGGCAGTTACTCTTTTTGTGGGTGCGCAAATTATTTTCCTCCGTGTCGGAAAGCATAAAGAGCTGCGCGCGGTGATTTGTCCGGTCGTGTTGCCGCGCCGCCGAGCCCAGGGAAAAATGGAAAGGTGCCACTGGGGTTGTTTGCCCTCGCAGCGAAAGCTAATATTTATTTTCCCAGTGCACGCACTGGCCGCACCGGTGTGATGAATATGTAATTCACTTCGGATTTGGGAATTTTTCCGTGTGCGGAAAAAATCTAATTTTCTGCGCCAACGTAGAGCAGAGCAAGCCAGCGATGAGCATGGTTTCCAGCGAGTCCGCTTATTTCGCCGAGTGCTGAAGAGCTATTGATTTTTGGCTGCGAATAATGACTGTTTGTGATGGTTTGAGAGCTTGATTTTGTGTTTGGTGAATAAACTCCGACACGCTTGCAACCTATTCTCGCCCAGGGCCAACGAGCGGCTGATGGCAATTGCTTTATTTATTTTTTTACTGAGAATCGACAACTGTCCGAATTAGTCTCATAACGCAAAGAGTGTCAAAAACATATAACTACCTCAAATGAATGTCCTGATTGTGATTTTTTATTCAAAAGTACCAAAAGTACAACATGCTATTTATTGATATGGCATAGTCCTGACGAAATTAGATCTATTGTTTATAGTTTTATTTTGAAAATAAAATTCGAATTTTTGAGGTCGTATATTTTGTAAGAATGTGCAAAAGAAAATTTTCATCATCTGCATTCACTATAATTGAACTCGGCAACTGACAATGAGTGCCATCAATCGTTTTCCATGGCAGGTAGGGCAAAATCCTAAGAAGGTTCTTGCAGTTTTGAT
The DNA here is from genome assembly GCF_949628265.1 of Cloeon dipterum. Classification (NCBI taxonomy): domain Eukaryota; kingdom Metazoa; phylum Arthropoda; class Insecta; order Ephemeroptera; family Baetidae; genus Cloeon; species Cloeon dipterum. The sequence goes on from NC_088787.1 coordinate 25,795,132, forward strand.
TTTAATTTGCATCAGGGAACCTGTGCGGAGAACATGCGAGACAATCTAATATTAAATCTTATTTTATTCACTTATGACGATCATCCAGGATTTAAAATATTTCGTTTCAGTTCAAATCCAATCCAACGCATCTGAGTGAGGGCGAGTAACTTCTTAATAAGGACCGTTTTCATTGTGGTTCTCGAAAACTAAAAAATGCGGAATTCCACGAGCGAAGCAAATTTCTAGTGTGAACAGAGGTTGCAGCGGCAACCGCCTCGCTCAACTGTGATCGAATTAGCCTGCTGCGAACTCAAAACCTGCTGCACGGTTTCTATCAGACTGCGCGTGAGCAAACTTTTAACCCTTCTGAGAGAGCAGCACATCCCTCAAGCGCGGCGAATTTGACGGAAACTTTAATTAAATTCAGGTTCAAGAATCGAGCGGCGAGACGGCGCACGCAGACCAAGTTGCGAGTTCAAGATTAAAAAATAAAACGGGAAACGTGACGCCGGGGTGCGGAGACGCAGCGCGGACGGCGATTTAATTTTATAGGACATTCCTCTGCTACCGTTTTTGCCTTCAGCTGGATGTTCCGAATCAATTTTATAACTAATAAAACGACGTTATCGTTATCGTATAACCACCAATAAAAATGTCCGGGCCGCCAGCGAACCACTGCGCGGATCTAAATTAAATCTTTTCAACAACTTTGCCGAGGTCGCGGCCTTAATTTGTTACAGCTCAGCAGTACCAATATGTGTGTATGATATCTGATTCAAATAATAAACATCGCCACACGGTAGAATCAACTGCACGAAAGCCAAATTTTACTCTTCAACGTTCACTTGAATGAGCAGAAATATTATATTAATTATTTTTTGGTTTAGAACTTAAAACTATTAAGTATATTTATAAAAAAACAAATAGGTTCTCTTTCAGCGTTCTAGGCCAGAATACATTCCAAAAAAATGTATTGTGAAATATTCATTAAATGACTACCCTTGCAAATATACATTATTTATTTAAAAATAACTACGCTTTCTATGTAGATTACTCTCCTTATCATTATTTAAATAATCAATTGTCACACAAATCTTATTTTATTTTAATATTTTTTGCAAGTGCTCAAATTTAGAAGATGAAATCATATCAATTCTCCTTTGACTACTGATCGAGAACTTAAAAAACGGCTCATTAAACCTAAGCTTCTTTAGGTATTGTTCAATGTATATGAAAATATTTACGGCAGCAAATTTGAGCTCCTTAGGGGCTTACGTTAAAATGTTGGTGTTGTATATATACTTGGTTTCACCAAAGATTTTTTAATACCTATTAACAAATATAAGTTCCCGGTATTTCAAATTAAGCTCCTTCTAGACATTAAATCGACGCAGCAGGGTTTCCATCGGAAACTATTTCTGGTCATTTAATTAAAAGAGAAAAGCGATTTCGTCCTGATCCAGTTAAATATTAAGCTTCTTGTTCTTTAGCGCCGGTTGTAATTATTGCTGAAAAGCACGCAGCAAGCAAACCTTGACAGATTACAAGGTGAGCGGCTTAAACACAGAGAAATAATAACGACAAGGGTAAAACGAAAAAAAGGAATGAGCCGCCGCGACAGAAAGCATGAAAAATTTTTACTCTCGCGTGTAATTCCTAGAGCCGCGTTTGCTCGTGTCAGCGCTTTTCGTGTGTTATTTCAAGAGGCGCTTTATCTCTCTCTGAAGCCCTTTATCTCGCTCGTGATTTTGTTTACCCAAAGAGAAGAGAAAAGGACGGAGAAGAATCCATCCAGTCGGGCGAATTTAATTCTATTAGAAGGGCTGTGTTTACATAAGAAAGCCTTTTTGTGCATGCTTTGCCCGAAAAATTTTCCGCCATGCCCGAGGTAATTAGGGCGTGAACAAGTCTCTCTGTTTTTTGTTCTGCTTGTCAGTGTGCACCACCGTTTGTTACACTTTTGTTCGAGTTGGCCCGCAAGCTGCCTTCTGATTTAGAAAGTTCAAAGCGAGCCACCATATTTGATATGTGGAACGAAAGAGCAGATTATTTTTGCAGATGCCATGTAATGTGTGAAGTGTTTGAGCACGTAACAAAAATAGCCGATCAAAGGGTCGGGAAACACACCTCTGGCGCTATGAAGACGTTTTTAAATAGACATGCGAGACGGTTATTTAGGTCTCGCGTATTTTGGCAAGGAACAAGCTTAATGTGCAAAACACGTGCTCTATTGACAGAAGGCGAAGCAAACACGCTTTTTCCATTTTTCTCTGGTGACAGTTTCTAAAGCTGTCAATTTATACTTTCCGCTCTTGTGCCACACACCTCATCCTTCATCCCCGTTTTTCCCATGGCAAAATGCCTCTTTGCTCGGAAAAAACATTTTTAGAAGTCAGTGTGTCGCGTGCATCAAATATTGGATTTTCATTCTAAGACAGACGTCATCTTCTCATCACAGCCATCAAATTTACAATATAATTTCATTATATTTTTTCAAATTTTAATTTAAAAAAATGATTTTAATATACGCAGCATACATGAGGTTTCGCCACCACTGCATAGTTTCAGCGTACTTCTCTAGAAAAATGTTTTTTAATGAAATTTTTACCGCAAATGAAGCACCAGTACAGGCTCTATTATATTGCAAATTCTTCTTTCCCTCACCTCGTTGTGCTGCTAAATTATCTTACTGAATTTGAAATGACTGCATTACAAAGAGCCTGCCAAGGAAATATGATTATAAAATGTCCCTTTGAAAGCACGCAGATGCATCTTTTCAATTGAGTCCAAGTTTCTCGGCAAGATGGAATAGAAGTTGGCTGCAAAGAATCCTCATGAATAGAAAATAATTTTAATTAAAGGCATAACCGTGAGCATTGTCTGGCTGCTGAGAGCGAACGTAATGCAACTAATGAAGAGGCGCTTTAATCCGCCATTCCACTCCATTTTCTGAGGGAGAGCAGCGTTGGGTTAGCAGCTCGTCTTCGCTCGCATCCACACTGAGCAAGCGCCAGATGACTCCCCCACACACGGAACCTTACACCGCCGTGCACAATTAATACAGTTGTAGACCGCAACATCAGAATTCCACACCCTCAGGGTTAATATTTCTCATATTTTGTCACCGCCTCTAGTCCCGCCATATTTGCTTTTGCTGTCGCCTCAGAAAGGTTTCGTTCAGGAGCCTGTTTAGAGTGTGTGGCATGTCTTGTCCCTTGTCACCAAAAACCATTCCCCTTTCCAGAAGTAAATATCTTTACAGTTAGTAAATTGTGTAGCTATTATTTTAATAATTCAATTAACAAAAATACGTATCTTTCAATTTTCTACGAAAAAAGTACAAATTATAAAGATTTGTTAAAATTCAGTAAAATTATATAAAAACTAAATTTTTTCAAAATTTTAAAACGTATCTATTTAGGCATACAACGTTGCATACTTTTTGAAATGTATGTTTTTGTTAAAATATATTCTTTTATTAACTAAATTATTAATTAAAGCTCATGGTAGATGCCCATTAAGGCAGATGCGCTCGAGAATTTCATAAATTCAGCTGCTAAAATGTATTTTCTAATGCTTAAAATATTAAAGGCGATCAAAAGATTTAAAGGTGTAAAAGTAAATCTGACTCAAGCAAGCAATGCCCCCATGAATATAGTGATAGTAATTGTTTGCTTCATAATGGTATATGCTCTTCAATATATATACATTTTTTAGTCACGAAGGGTGACATTTCTTGCGAACAGCTCAATCAAGGCACATCGCCTTAAGAATCGAGAAACCTTTCGGAAAATTAGCTCAAATTTTAAAGCCCACAACGTAAAAGCAGAACAAAAATTGCTTTTTCTTTTGTCTGCGTAGAAAGTGAAAGGAACCAGCAGTGACAATGCTTCAGCTTATTGCGGCGGACGAATAATGTAATCCTGCCGGCAGGGGTTCGGGGCTTGTTCACCACGCAATTAATTAAAAAGCCAAATATTCTGGTATTTAACGTCAGTTGGTCGCGAGTTGACAGGCGTGGCAGCGGCAGCAGAGCTCCTCGACGTCAAAATATTTAAACAAAACCCAATAAAGGTCAAGACGGAGTGACAGTAGTGCGCCCCTGTCAAATCAGATAACACAAGCGCGCACGCGGGACTTTATCACAAGGCACATCTACCTACACGACAGCCGCCGTTCCGCCTTTCCATCCCGTCCTGCTGTTCCGTTTATATAGGAGCACACACACGTCATATTTCCCTTTTCCCCAGCTTTTCGGCTCATTCTTTAAGACGCGCGCGTCGTTTCTTAAATTTGGGCCAGCTCGCGGGGCGCGCTGCCAGACTAATGATGAATGGGCTGGCTGCTTTTTATGCACGCTGCAGGCTCTCGCAGCTCGCGCTTGATGTAGGTGACTGAGGCGAACTTAATGCGGCCGCCAGGGGGCTATTCGAAAAAGAGCCAACATTCGGACTGCGCCGCACGCATAAATTTCCACCACCAGATAAGTAGATGCGTGAGCACTTGCAAATGGCAACGCCTCATCCCTTTCCCTTCTGACACATTATTTGGACATCGTTTTTAGCCAAGATGGAAATTTGTGCGCGGAGAATGAGGGGATCGTGTCTGCTAAATGCGTATCAAATTGCTCTTTTAATGCGTTTTTAAGTGGGCTTAAAATATCGTGAAAGTACTTCTTGAGACGGTGCCTCAAAATGTAAATTTCATTTTGAATCTTTCACTTCGAAATACGTTCAATATTGTTCCTTCCCATCTGAGCATTTTAACTGGGATTTTCACACTCAGGAGATCATGATACTTTCAGTTTAATTAGAGGGAATGAACTCTCAGGAAAATATTCGTTGAAAATTCGTTGGAATTTTCAGAATTTTCCCGGCGTTCGTGTTCTTTAATTATCAACATCATAAAGCCATCCTAATTATTTCTGATATATATGTGAATACTGGTTCTTTCTCCTCAGCCGCTGAAACGTAAACATTTAACTTGAAATAAAAGTAACCATCTGCAATATCTTTTATGCTAAACTTTACAATTAAATAGAACCAAAATAATATATTTCCAGTCTTCACCGAAAGGTGAGAAATCAGGGCAATTTAGCTATGTTTCAATTGCAGCATAATATTTTTATTGCACTGCAAACTGAAAATACGGCGTTCTGCTTTTATAACTGCACCATCAATGACTTTAATGGCTCTCTCTTTACTCACACGTTCATATTGCATACCTGTTGTAGTGAAAAGGTCAAATTCCCACTGCCCACCTACATATCGCAGCCCCATGTGGCGCAAACAACGAGAAGGATCCGTCTTTACACCGTGCAAAATGTTTTTTTCGCCCACAATTACACTTAATCGTCCAATTAGTCATGTCATTTTATCCGAGGCTGAGCGCACCGTTTTTCTCGCACCGTCCGCAGCCAAAAACGCCCGGTGGCCGACATGCAATAACAAGATTATCGCCGTCCTGATTGGGCCTTGTTTTATTGTCTGCCTCTCTTTTTTAACAGCTCGCCTCTTTGCAAGGCAAATCAGTGAGGCACAAGCAAAAGGCTCTTTCCATCTAGGATGGCCATCTTCCCCTTTTTTCAAACCCACACGCGAGCAATTGAATTACTGAAATTATCATACAGGTAACAAAAAATAAATAAATAAATAAATAAATAAGTCGCAAAATTAGATAGGAACTCAAAGTCGGTCGGTTGTCTTTCACCAAACAAATTGGAACCTTAAATTCGAAATTTCATGACATGTGATTTCAATAAATTGTTTTTTTAAACTTCTTCACTTCTTTGTCACAAATTATTCTGATAAACAAATATTTCAATTCTTCACTTTTATTAAACAGAAGATTTTAATAAATTAACCTACAAATGATATTGAACGCGGTAACCCTATTCACCAGTCGCCGTGCGGGCTGGCGGGTTGGCGAGGAAAAGTATGCAAATCACCGTCTGCGGTGCGGCGAGGGGAAAAACAAAGATAGAAAACTAAAAGAATGGCGAAGTAACCGTTTCGAATAGCCCGCCGCCATTGTGGGCAAATGATTGAGAGCGGCGGGCGAATGTGTTGCGCGCTGCAGATAAAAGGTCACAACCGCAGCAGCGCAGTGCCCTTTGACCTTCCGGCCACCAGAATTCCTGTACCTTCCGGTCAATGCGGAGATGATTTGCAGCGTCAGCACCTCACCCTTTGTGTCAAACAAGCAGCAATTCCTTTATATTTTTCTTTTTGAAGAAGAGCCGTAGCTTTTAGCTGCGGCTGAAACTAAAGGGCAAAATCTGCTGATTCGGAAAGAGAGGTGTCCAGAGTTGCTTTTTATTTCGAAAAGAATTGCTAACTCTCGACAAATACGAGGCTGTAGACGTGTGAAGCAAAAAGAATTTCAATTAAATGGATATATGATGCCGAAAGAGCATATACGTTGGATTTCCAAGCTTGCTTAGATTTCCATTTTTTATTTTATTTTTTTGACGTGACATATAATAGATTTAAGGACTCGACAAAACTGTGAAGCACTTAATATGAGACATGTGAACATTTTTACTATATCACAATGGCATATTATCAAAAAATATAAAACAAAATGCATTATTTGGAATCCCCCTACTATTGCACTTTAAAAATTCCAAGGATTTTGGCAACAACACAAATAATCTCATTTTTATTTGAGGAGGAAACTTAAAAATAAAAATACGAGAGCGCGAAACTCGAGGCAAGCATTGTGGAAATATTTGGATTTGTGTGCGCAGATTTGTCGACAACGTCGGTGCCTTTATTGATTCGCGGGCGAGTGATGCGGCGCGGGCCGGATTCTCATATAATGCATACACAGCGGCAAAGCGAGTGAGCGAGCCACTTCATTTTTGTTGTTTGTTGCTCACTTTTCGCCACACCATCCAGCCGGCAAGGCAGCGAGAGCGAGTGCATGTATGTATGTAAAATTGCGAACAAAAAGCCATTACTTTAATACTCGCGAAAACGGTCGGGCGGCGAGGAAATTTCGGCTATCACTTTCTGGCACGGCACCACCACCACCACCACCAACGCCTCTCCGAGAATGGAGTTACGGGCTCACTGCAGAATTGCCACGGATATGGAAAAATCGGCGCCGACGGAAATCCAGCGAGCTGCTTTTTATGTGTCGGAACAGAGTGTGTTCGATTGATTTCGCGTTTGCTACCAAATTGACATTGTGTGTCGTCGGCCTGCTTTTTGCGAAACAATTGCCGCTGCAGCTTGCAGTCGTCCGTGCGGCGATATTGGCTGCGCGTTTATGTTCTCTATTCTGCTGACCCGATATAAATGTACGATTTCTGATCCTAAAGGGAGATGCACACTGGATGGCTAAGTGTGAATATATTTAAGGTGTGATCATAAAGCCAGTATTTGGATCATGCAAGCAAACTGCTATGGGTTGCAGGAGATTAAATCGAGTTATAAATTGTAGATAGAGAATGAGTTTAACATTGGTGCATTTGTCATGATTACGATATTGTTTGATTCTAGAAATTAGATTTGAAGAACAAGCTCAAACAAAAGTAAGTGATTTGATGAAGGCAGAACAAAACAGTACATCTAGTTGAGCTTCATCAAATTGTGATAAATGCTTTATAAAAACAATGGAGTTGAAAAGTATGCATGACATCTCTTGTCTCGCACTCAAACAAAATTTGAACTCTTTTTCAAAGAATTTTAAACATAACGTAGATGGAATACAATTATCTAAATTTTTGGTGAAAATAAAGTAGACAATTTTCCATTTCAGCTGGGAATTCATTTTCCCTGTTTTAACATCCAACACTTTAACTCTACCTTTCTGGATGTAACTCCATTCACTCCGTTTCAAATTAAAATTGGGATTGTTAACTTTATTTTATAGACTTATTTAAAAAAGGAAATAACATAATTTATTTGAGCAGCTGATTGAACTTGAAACATATCATTAAACATAGAATTCCCTTTTGAAAAGGCTTTAGAGCTCTTTTGCCACTTGCACCCACTGTAAAGTCACATTTTTCTGAACTGGTGACCTAAATTCTAGGTGTGCGGTAATTACAAAGTCATGTGATGGAACAAAAGAGGCAGAATGTTTTTAATGAAAGATCAAAGGGTCACACCTTTTTGATTCCACGAATCTCGCGCATCTCTCTCTCTTTGTCGACTCGAGTGCACTATAGCAGGAACTTGATATCGGCGGCTGAATTATGGAAATTGGCTGTTGCGCGATCCATTCCGCCCAGTTGCCTCTGCAGAGAGGGGGCGTTGCGTTGCAGTGCAATTAATTCCAGTTGCGCTCGCTCGTTCCAGCACTCGCCACCGTTCTGATCAATCAGTCCCACTAATGTTTGACTCGCTAATTGAATAGATTTGCAGCGGTGATTTTTACATGGTGTATAACGACTCTCGCATTTGATTTTGCTGAAGCACTGCGTTTTTCCGGTAAATTAATCTTGGAGCACCACTTCACCATCTATTTCCAAGTTAGTTGGGTTAAAAAACACAGAAGCTATGCAGCCAGTTGCTTTGTTGCCTGATGCTGGATGCAATTAATTAATTATTTGAATTGGTAGTTCAAAACAGTTGAAATGCATAATAGTAGATTGTTCTGCGAATTCCGCATAAGCCTCTCATTAGAGCGGATGGATTATTATTCTCGACTCTCAGTTTACAACAGATGACGTTTTTTTCTTTAATCAATAGATGAAAGTTTTGTTGAGCTGCTGCCATGCAACCAAGTAGCGTACAGATCATATGAAAATAATAGCGTAGATCCGAGAAGCAAAATGAGGCTTGTAATTGCTTTTCTAATTAATTATGTCATAAGCCTATTAGTTATGCAATGCAACACGCGCAGTCCTTTAAACCGTGCTAGAAACTTTCCTCTCCAGCCACCGCTGATAGTTAATGCTGGAAAACGAGGTACCTAATCCACATCAACCGCCTCGATACACAAATCAAACACACACGCCGCCCGCAGCGAGCGGAGCGTCGTCGTCACAATTGAGAGCACCCAAATTGGCGGTGCCTATGATCGTTCACGAGTGAGAGAGTGTGTGTATATTCGCAAAGCTCTTGCACACACATCGTCACCAGTTCGAAGGCTGCCCATCATTGTCCTAAGAATATTTTGTTTAGTCCTTAAGTGTGATTTAAAATAAATATCATAGTAATATTTATGCTGCATGAATAGGGCTCGAGATTCAAACGGTCAATTATTTTCTGTAATCCTTAAGATACCAAATGCGCACGTTTTACACTGTTTTGTGAATTTTTAGCTATACTTAAGACCATCTAAATTGCCTGTAAAAATTCTAATTACGTCCAAAAACGCGAAATAATTTTGGTGATTTTTCTCTATGCAGAGTTAAAGGTAAAAAAATTGAATTTAAAATCCCTTAGCCTAAATTAATTTATTTGCTTTTTAATCTGACTGAATTTCACCTGAAAGCTCTTATTTAAATCAAAAAGATTGACACAATTGAACCCCCTAAAAATGTGCATATTTATTTAGAAGGAAATCGCCTTAGTTGGCTTCAAACATCTAAATTGAGCCCAAAATAACATTATCAGCAGATACGATAATCAACTCAAAATCGAACCCTAACTAGCAAAACATATTGTTAGGTAATTTTATTGCATAAAGCTAATAAATAATACTAATTATCGTGAAAGGCTTAAGAAGAAGTTAGTAGTAGTTGGCTACAACAAGTATTGCCAGATCGACTTTGGATCGGATAGGGAGACCCGGCTTTAACCAAATATGGATATGTGCAGGGAAGACGCGTCTCAAATATCAAAGTTTGCACTATAGCACCATATATCCGGCCCGTTGCCGAGAGAAGAGATAGAGAGACCGGAGAGCAAACAGGCAAACAAACAGATGAATTCCTGCTGCGCTGTGCTGGAGACAAAACAAACGCCATTCGGTCGGTCAAAAAGCACCCTCTACCGCACTCTCAGGTGTTCTGTCTGGACCCGCGTTTGTTTCGAGGGGGTTGTTCACGTTCGTGGCAGAGTCAACTCTGCTTTCGACGCATGAAACTACTCACCTACGACGTTGAGGGTAATGAAGTGGCTCATTTTGGGCTCGGTGCTGATTTGACACTCGTACTGGCCCGCGTCTCGCGCCTGCACGTATTTGATCTGCAGGGTCCAAGTGTCCATCGACTCGGCGTGGAACGCCTGGAACCGCTCGTCAGCGATGAACGTGTACCGGTCCACGGCTAGAATGTGCGCGTCTCGCCTTCGTATCCACGACACCTGTGAATCAAAACGGGCCGGATGAGTAAAACACAAATTGATGTCGAAACCGAATTTATAGCGGAGTGTAGCATTACAATTGTTTCGTCGAAATTAGCTACTAAACACAAGTTTAGCGAAGCACGTGAAATTAGTTTAATTAAATTGGGCATTATCTCGGAAGTATAATATGCATTTTTATATTCTAGCAATTTGCTCACCGAGGAGGAGGAAAGTCCACGTAATACTGTTTAGCACCAGCCGTGTGTGGGTAAATATTTAGAGTAAAAGCTGGAGCAGGTTTAAATATTCAGGCTTACAGATGTGTAAGAGCGGGCGCGAGTGTGTGTGTGTGGTGCTAGTCAGAGTAGATGTGGGCTCAGCCACTGCAAGCCCGTCATGTTAATTTTTTTCGGGAGGGGGGAACTTTGCGATGGGTTCCAGTTTAGGTTTAATATTGGGTATGTGGTGGGAGCGAGTATGTAGATAGATCGTCAAAGACGGGTGCGGGTTTTCTCAAAATCCACTCGTGCATGCCTCTAGTATCAAAAGACTAACAAATTAACTTAATAACTTCAATAACAATGAGGAAAATTGATTTTGTTTGACTAAGACTTATGTCAATAGTTTCAATAAAACATGTCTACTGCAGATGATGTGGTTTGATTGGAAATTTATGATTTTTTCCGTCAGAAAATATAAGATGAATTCGCATTCTAAATAATATATTTAACTTCCAGAAGACACATAAATTCAGCGGAAGAGAAGAAATTGCGACACAATATTCATCTCTTGGAAATTAACGGCAGTAAATCCCAAACTTTTAAATGCAATCACGCTACAGTATGTCATCGGCAGACCGCATTATAGAAAGTTTCAATGCCGACATAAACCTAAATCATTTCTCGTCGGGTGTGCGCAAAGCAAATTCCGAACTCCATCGCAGCAGCAGCAGCAGCAGCAGCAAAAGCAGCCTCGACGAGGGATAACCGTCTTCGTTCAACAGCTCGAGCAAGCGAGCGAGCGCCGCGAGCAGAAAGGATAAGAGCAAAAATCAAGAGCTCAACACGCCGCCGTGTGATGCTAACAGCTATAAAACTTATGCAACCGTTTGAGCTCTAATGCTCTGCGGGTTTGCATTTTCGCCTGGGAGGAGAGACACCGACGAGGCGGGCAAGGCAACGTCTTTATCCCAGCAGGTGGGCAGTTCCGGCTGGAAAAAAATCTTAGCCGGGCAGCACCCGCAGCAGCGGCGGCAGCAGCTGTCCGTGTTCTTTACGGCCACACGGTTTTGATCTTTAAATCACCTCTGCTCGTAATTCTTGCTGCGCTAGGGACGTGCTGGATGGTCCATTTTCGGCCAAAATAGCTGCTTTTAAGAACGCTAGCTGAATTGGCACTCCAGCTTCGTGCTCCCCATTTTCCCATACCGCGAGTGTTAATATTTTATGGTTGTCAATCCCTAAATACGTTTTATGTTTTTTCCCTAGGGCCTGCGGATTTTCTTTCTAACAATTTTTCGTAAAATGGAAGATTTCCTTTGAGAAGTGCGACACTCACTGAGAGTTCTGAGAATTCCGCCACATCAATCTCTCATGCCGTGGGATGTATTTGGTAGAATATTTTCATTCGTATTCAAGAGCTACATGAAGGAAAAAATGTTCGCTGCAAAGTGATTTTGCTCTCAGAGAACTTATGGCGTAGCTCTCAACATTCTAAACGCATGGATTGTTGTTTATTTATCAAGCAGTATCACATACAATAGCACCAGAATATTAGAAGTACGAAAATTTGCACAAAATTTTCCTGCTTGTTTGGCGAGATGCTCAAATTTAACCTACAAATTCTGTCAGTGGGGAAGAAAGGGAAGAGGATTGTTAGAAGACGAGCTGCATGGCATTCTCTTTTCAATTCGTTTTGTTTGCCTTCCTGTTCGCTGACAGTATACGAGCTGCTTTTTGATTTAACCAATTTTTCACGCCCCTTGTTCTCACCCCAAAGTGAAATCTTTTTAGTAGCAGTGACGCAACAACCAATGAGCGAGCGCGACACAATTCGGCCGGGTTGACCTTTCCCACGCCATAAATTATGGTGCAAAGAGTATTGATCGGCCGTCCGCCGCCGCCGACTTCCGCCAAAAATGCCGCCGAAAATTTACAAATGCACGTATGTGTACATGTACGCGTGCATGCATGAATTCATGCGTGTGTGCGCAATTGGCCGCCGCAAAACTGTCATGAATTTTTATCGCGCGTTAATCCGTCAGTCAGCTTTGCGTATTTAATTTCCACCTTGCTGCACGTGTTTTATTTGCCAAGTCGCTGAAAGGGAATGTTATTTCGGCAGGCTTACGTCCGTTTTTTTTCATTTTCGGATGTCTGCCAGGTTTAATACTCTGACGACTGCTCTATTTGGTGTATTTCCCAGGAAATAATGTTGTAAATAATGAACTTCACTGTACAAAAATAAATACGCTAAAGTGCTACAGTTTTTTAAACAGAAAGAAGAATTATAGCACAATAATTATTATGGCAAAAGCTAATTCATACAGCATTCATTTTCAAGTATTTTTTTGTTAAGTGTTAAAAATTCTAATTAAGACCGGCAATTTTCTCTCGAATTCAGAGATTATGTCAAAATCAACCAAAATATTTTTTTACAGGTTGCCATGCAATGGTAAATAATGTGGAAATAGGAGATCGTTGCCAGTTACATGATTTAGTGATAAAATATTTTTTTTATCATCGGTCCACATTGCAGAATTGTAAATGTTTTAAACTAAAAATAGAATAAATTGTTATCAGGGTGTAGCAATTGCACTTAAAACAGAATGGCTTTCTGATGAAATGCGTTGAATGTTTTAGAGTTAAAATGGTAATAACCGTGCACTTTATGACGACTTTCTAATGATTCAGTCATTATCCGATACGTCAAATTTAAAAAAAAATTATCTACAATTGGCACTAAATAATCAACGTAAAGTGACATATATTTTTATAATTCAAATTAAGCTGAAATTTTATAATATCGAAGACAGCAAAAGCGAGAAACAAATTATAAGAGCAATTTTAAACATTTTAATTTGGATTAAAGTGAGATTACTAAAACGTCTCTCTCATGTGCAAATCCTTTCTCCTCGCAGTGATTCTAGAGGGCAGCAACTCTCTGCAATTATTCCACGCACAAATTGTTATTTCGCCGGTGTAGCGTTTTTTGTCTTGGTGGGCGAAATTTTCCAGCGAAAAGGTCAGGTCGTGCGAGCTTGGGCCTCCCGACGCATTCAAGCCTTTCTGCGATACACTCGGCCTGAATCAATAAAATCGTGTCCCAAACATTCCCAGGGGTCTCGGCCGCCACCTTTCGTGGATTCAATTCCTTGTTTCGTAATTCAGCGCTTGCAGTAATCAGCGGCTTTCGTCGCCGGGCGAGGACGTCATTTTCATTCCACCGATTTCCGACGCGGCGCGGCCCGAGCAAGGGAAAAGGGTCCAAATCGAGTCATCAGAATAATGTCGGGGTGCGTGTGTCGGCCGGGGTAAAAAGTGGAGAGGAACGATAACACCTTGGATGCAAAGTGTCTCGAGTTGAGAAGGTTTGGGGCTTTTTTGCCGTCCGTGTGGGAAGTGCTTTAGAAGCTTAATTCTCCCAGGGAAACGAGAACGCAATTTCTTTTTTAGCGAAAGATCCACAAAAGGAAAGAATAAGAAGACGGAGTAGAGTTGGGGAAAAAACTTTTCTTTGGACGCCGCGCTCCTTAAGGCTGATTTCGTTTGTCCCTTTGTACACGGTGTGTGTCTTGAGGATCGGGCAAAAATGTCAAAAGAGACGCACAGCCGGAGAAAGACGAAAACTGCGTGATATAATTAACTGAGAAGGAGAGAGTGGGAATGTTCCTCTGGCATCCGTCGCAAACCCAGCTACTTTTATTCGTGTATCAAAAGTACTGCGCATGGTTGAAATTCCCAGTAATCGAGGAAAGTTTTTTAGGTGCCACGTTTTTGTTTCCTCAGTGAGCCAAACTGCTCTAATTAGACCTGTTTATGTGTGGTAATAAAAGAGTCATAAACCGAGTGCTGCAACGATACATGAATTTTTAACGTCTGTGCTGGGAATTCGTGTGTAAGGACCATTAAGCCTTCAAGAATGTAAAGGAGATTGAGATTAGATGGCGCAATGAATGGAAACACCACTAATTATTTTGCGACTTCCAGTCCGTAAAGCGAAAGGAGTCGTGACAGTAAATATTATTTATCTGTGCCTCCCCATCTGTGATTAGGCGTGGAACGTCGGCGCACCGGAAGCTGCGGCAATGAATTTTTGCACTTCAGGGGGACGCTGCTGATTAATTCAGTGAAACGCTCTTTTCCGGAGACCACACACGGCTCGGTTTCCTCGCGCATCCAACCGCTCGTAACAATTGAACGGAGAGAAACACACGCATTACATTTATTATACGACCCTCGGTTCAAGTGTCTGTCTCGGCAGCAGGCTCGTATATAAAATTCAAGTGACGCGCCGACTGTTTGCCGAGAAAATAAATAAATCGATAAGCACTTTGCTCGCGCGTCGTCGGGGACAAGTAAGGGGTCGTCCGGCTGACCTGCCTGAGAGAAGGGCCGTTTTTTACACGTGTATTACAATCCTTCTGGGTGCCCTAATCGCCGGACGGACCACTCGCAGCGCTCACTAATTTTATGGCTCATCCGCTGGAATTTATTTGGCCATGGCCATTAAGTGCGGCAGCAGGTGCCGCCGACTTACTTATTCGAGCGGCCAGCCGGCAGGAAGGCACAAATCTGCAGTAAAAGCACAAGGGGAGCTCGACCGACATATTTGCAAAACGTCTGCAGGTCGACGAGTTCAAAAAGGGAGTGTAGGTGGAAGAGACCTCTCTTTATCCTCTGGTGACAGTGTAGTCCAACTTGGTGAAAATTACCTCAAAAGTGCTTGGTTATTTCAAGCGCGGTTACTATGATTTACTATAGTTACTGATTCCAATAAAAAATCTATAGAATCGAAATGGAACTTTCTAAACTTTCCAGAGCTTTGACGTATTTAGATAACTTGCCTTTAACAGTGAAGATCAGAGTTCGCAAGAGACACACAGGATTGGATTTCCTCTAAAGTTTCTAGTTATATTTGAAGAAGCATTGATTTTTTTAAACTTTCAGTGCTATGAAGATATTGTTGAAGCAAGATCAGGACGCGAATATCATTCTGTGCTAACAGTAATTTTAAATTGCGTCTCTTTTAATTTAGTTTTAATTTAAATATTTTTTATGAACGTGTCTGGCTATCTAATTATTGATTTTTTTAAGTAAAATATCAGTTCAGTTTTACTTATGGAGGGAAACTTCTTACATATTACCTTAAATTTATAACTTTGATGATACTAAAAGAAAATATTTCATGGCACTATGCCTCAAAGATGCCTCACAGAATCTTTATTTCCTTTCCCTCTACATTTTTTGCGTCACAAGAAGAAGAGTTTCACTTAGTATAATATTGCTGTTTATTCTCACAGTTAGTCAATACATTCATTTTATATGGTATAATCAATAAAATTTATAAAAGGCAACACTCCTGGCAAACAGCTTACGATAACTCGTTGAAAGAGCTTATAATAATTGTGATTTTTTAAAGGGCGAGTTTTAACGCGCTGTGGTGTTGCATTATGCTTAGTCCGCGCAGAGCAACACCACTTGTAATTTCCATCATTTTTTTAATTCTTCTCTTTTTCTTTGTTCGTTGGATGAATGTTTTTCACTATCATTCAGCTAAATTATTATTTCACAACTGATTTGTGACTAGGATCAAGTTTCGTGTGGCGACAAATAACCCGCCAGGGGAAACCAGGACCCTTCTTTGTTGCTCGCGGAGACGCTCACGAGTCATTGCACAAAAGACTAATTAACTGGTTAAGCCTGCGGATTACGGCGTTCACAGCGAAAGGTGGCCGAGAATTGGATTTACGGGCTGCGAGAAGGAGCGATATCTTGGAGGATGAGCTGCGTGCATAAATTGGCCGCCGCTGCTGCTATGCTGCTGCCGCTACCGGCTGCTCGCTCTCTCAAAACCTATAGAGGCGGCGGCGACACGAAAGTTAGCCGAGCGTTAATTTATTATCGGAGGGCTGCTTCTTGTACAGAGCGGGACGGAATTCCCAATTTGATTTGCTCGTAGACCGCCAAGAGAGCAGCAAGAAGGATGCTTCAACTCCGTGTTCTGGGAACCAAACTGCAGATTGGTTAATGAAATTTGCCGACTGGCAAATTTCGACTCTGCTTTTCCGTGCGGCCAGGAAAATCGCGAGAAAGGACAACTCAATTCGGCTATGGATTTTGTTGTTACAAGACTTTTGTAAGATTTTTGGAATTACCTTATAAAACTTATTTCCCTGCTGCTAGACTTAGACTTGTACTGTATAATTTAATATCAAGAAATCTGAGGTTATAGCTCTAAACGTGCAAACGTATACTTACATGGAGCTAAAAATACACACATTTCCAATAAACCGCATCACACGCCTATCAATTTTCACACGCCAGGAATGCGGTGATCAAATGCGATGTAATAATACCGCAGGTTCATGTCTTCTAGCCACGAAGCAATAGATCGAATTCCTCCTTGGCATTTCCTTCACCGGATCTCTTTGATCTTTCAATAATTTTCAATTTACACGAGGTGTTTGCTAAGGCGGTAAAGGCTGCGAGTTGTATTGCTGCCGGTGTGTTATCAGCAGGAAAATCAGCAATTCATACATACAGCACGTGCAATCTGCGGTACCGCGGCGTGCACGCAAGTGGAGCAGAAAGCATGTACAATACAAATAAAAGGGCGCTGAGTCAGCAAAACGGCGGACCCCTGCCGTTTCGCGAACGACTGCCCAATATTTCCCGCCGCTACACACACGTGTAACCATATCGAATTGTGAATGTAAGCTTCTCATATACCATACACATACGCATCCGCACCTATATTATGGAAAATGCGAGCGAAACATGGCTTGCTGCGTATTATATAAACTCGGAGCCCAGCACGAGCCGAAAAAACACTTGAGGCCATTCCGTGACCCATTCCGTCTTCCACAGTGGCTTCGCAAAGGAGTTTGGCACACGTGGCGGAGCAGTTAACTAGCTACTTTGTGGCTATCTTGATTTCAAATGTTGTGAAATTCGAATGGATGGTCCAAGGCTTTAACAAAATTTCCAGCAGGAGCGGGTTATTTCATGGTTAAAAATGATGAAATCAATATCAAAAGAAAAGCAATTACTAGTGAGTTGATAAAACATTTCACCTCTCAAGATATTTTTGTTTAAATTAGGATAGTATTTAAAAGCTCTGCGATGTACTGCAGAATTAACTATGAAAGTCACTCTTTTAATTTGAATTAGAAATTAGAGTTCATTTTCACGTACTGCGCAGCTGTGACTGCTGACAGGGAATTGAGTGACTATTTTCCTGTTTGACGCAACAATCATACTTGTAAATTTGCACCCTAGTTTTGATATATATTTCAAGTTTCATAAATGTAAACAATTTTCTTCAGTAACAATTAATAAACTACTAGCCGCAACACCAAGACAGTCGTCATCCTGACAGTGACCGAACGGCAGAACAGAAACACAGGCAGTGGATCAATGGTTTAATCTGCTCAGTTTCCTAACACGAAAAATTTGAGAGCCAGCCTCTCTGGCGGAGAGGAGTAAATTGTAAAAACGCAGCTTCCCCCTCATTAAAAAAGCGAGGCATTTACAGCCCCTGGCTTTCACTTTCTGCAATTGTCGAGCATCCCTGCTCTCATCCGCCCTTGAGCGCAAAACAAACTTTCACTGCGAATATTATGTTCATCCCCCGCGTGCGTGTGCAGAAAATGAAAGTTGGCGGCGATATTTGCTTTCGCCCCGCTGCTGCGACTAATGAAAATGGCGGTGCTTCAGCTCCGACCGACATTCCGGCAGTTTCAGGTGAAAATTGCCCACACTTTGCACGACGAGAAGTGAGCGAGGTATCATGTGTGTGGAATTTGGTCGGCTCGCTCCTCACCACTCGGTGCATATCATTAATCCCAAAGTGCGAGAACGAGCATATCATTCCGCCCACACCGGTCGAAAAACATAAATTACATACATATTAGCCGGCCCGCGGGAATTCCATCTTGGTTTCCCCCTAAGTCAGCAGGCAAGGCTTTGAAAAACGGGCTGCTTGCTCCAACTCTAAGCTGGTACAAATAAGCCCCTGCTGTTACACGCGTTAATAATTTATAACGTTTGAAAGGGATGTGGAAGACGGAAAATGATGAAGCGAATGCATCAATTATTTTCTGTGATTAAAAGGTGGGTGGAAATTTCTGAGCTTCAATAAAAATCGTTCCACCTCTGCAGTAAAATTATGAGATTTTTCTAACAAAAAATATCGCGGATTTTCACCCTTTTACGTTGAAAAGTAGTATTTAAATAACATTTAATTTATTTTATCCGCTTGTTTTGTCACCGAATCGTAAAAATAGCCGACCCTGTCTTAGGGCCGATTTCAACTGATTCATCTTCTTCAAGGGCACACTTCACTGCCCTGGAAAGGCGAGGAAAGCGAGTCCTAACCCTCAGCGTTCTTGCTGGAATAATAATGGGGGCGCGCGCTGGCGCTAATTATTCATCAAATCAGTCAGATTTTCCGGCACCAGGACAAATGTGGCGCGAACTCCGGGCAGGGCTGCAGCGTGTAGGTGACAGGCCGATAATGGCGAGTAACTTAATCCGCCGCTTCAACTGCGAAACGTGCCTGGCGCCGTATTTATTTAGAATTTTGATCCGCCTGAGAGAAGCTAGAAGAAAGCGAGCAGCTTTTTGAAAAATGACTCCACGGGTGCGATTATTTCGAAGAAGCAAATCCTCTGCGCGAAATGAATTTCAAGGGTGGAGTGAGTGCAGCAGTGCGGG
The DNA here is from genome assembly GCF_949628265.1 of Cloeon dipterum. Lineage (NCBI taxonomy): Eukaryota > Metazoa > Arthropoda > Insecta > Ephemeroptera > Baetidae > Cloeon > Cloeon dipterum. The sequence continues at coordinate 25,814,291 of NC_088787.1, forward strand.
TGCGCGCGGTTCTTTCTCTCTTTCCTCGTACGTCCAACTAACGTAGAAAATGAGCAGGCGTCACGTGAGATTTTCTTTGTAAATCTTTGAAAAGCCGAAAAGTTACACAGCGCGTGTCGCCTTTGCCGCCCGCTTGCTTTTCGGCGGCCCCGAAAGGATGAGGGCATGAAAAAGGTCGTTTGTGGCGGGCGTTTGTCAAAAAAGCCAGCCAGCCAGCCAGCCAGCCAGCCAGCATCACATTCAATGTTGGCGTTGCTGCAGCGGGGCCGTTGTTGCGGTTCTCATCCCCAAAATCCGCGCCGAGTGTATAATTGTCCCTAATTGTGCACGTGCGCGCTTTATGAAATCCGACATCAAACAAAACACCAAACTTTCGGCGCGCGCCGCGAAAAAGACCCAAGTTTCTTTTTTTGCCCGCCTGCCAGCCAGCTAGCTTTCCAGCCCATTACTTTTTGTGCGCCATGCAAATTTAATAACAGCAGTGGCTCGCCGCCGCGACCGATATCTTGTTTTCCTTCTGCTCTTGAACCCTCGCAGGCGAGTTCAAAGACGGAAAGGATCAAATTATCTTTATTTTTACATGCACAAAAGCAGCAGACCACTTCAAAAGCAAAAGTTTGAATTAATTTGATCACAAAAACCAATTTCCAACTGAAAATAAGTTTATGCTTTGGGATCAGGGCCACCACGAAGACAAATCGAGTAAAAAACGTCCCTGCTGCTCGTGGCGTTTTGTGTTTTTAACGCGGTGCAAATCTGCTCGTCCACAGTTCATTAGCTGTATTCGTTATTGTGTCTGGCGGCGTTTGAGTTTTATTATTATTATGTGCGCCACCCCTCGAAAGGCGACACCCGCCGCCAAAGGACATGGCTCGCCATTTTGGCTGACCTTTGTTTGATCGTTACACTGACAACGCCTGTGTGTGCCTTGTTTTTCCAGCCCGCATCTCGCAGTAGCAGCAGCCGCCGCCGCCGCCAAGTTTTGACGCCGCCCGCCGCCGTCGCCGCGATCAACAACGCAGTCTTTCGCGCGTCAAAAGTAGAGTGACAGCTACGGTTATTTCCTGTCTGCCAAGCAATTTAAATGACGGATTGCAGCACTTTTTCTACCTTTTTGCACACCACCGCGGCGCACTGATCAATATCACCGACCAGGAAATTTGAATCCTAATTGAATTTTTTTGCCTCCATTCTGTGTTTATAGACCCGGGCTTTGCAGGTTAAATTGTGTTTGAATTTCCTCCAACTTTTAGCAGCGTATCGGGAATCTGTCTGGCATTTTTTATGGATTACAAGTAAAATAATGTAACTTTGCCTTGCATATCTACTTCGAATTCTCTCTAAATCCCAATTTAAGCACAAAAGATTGGTTTTCAATATTGCATGGAGAGGCATCATAATGTTGATAACATCAAACCCAAATATTGGCAAAGCCTCACCTTCTAGTCAATCTCACAAGCGAGCGACTAAGAGATTTGTCGAAGTGTGCATGCCTCTAAAAATATTCGTAGGTGAATTTAATTGGATTTCATGCGTCAACAGCGAAAGAGTGGGCCGTATTTGTTGAGGTGAGATGTCGTTTGTATGCCAACAATGTGGAACCCCTTCAGCTTCGGATGTTTGAATCTAGAAAATCGTCCATGTGCAAGAACTTCATATAAAAAATGTTCCTCGGCGGAAAAGGTCAGTGAAGATCTGCTTTCATTTCACACCAAAGTGGATATCTCGAAAGCATTTTTCACAAAAAGGCACACTGTTTTATGGAAACCGAAATTAAGAGAAACTTTTCGCCAGTCCAAGCACTCGTCGTAAAAGGAGCAAGCGAGCAGCATGGCAATTCCACGGGTTCAGGTTGACGGGAAAGCGCACCTAGACGACGACTTGGTAATTACTCGCAAATTACGGCGGCCAATTTGCGTGCCTGGGATTTTTCATCTAAAAGTCGTCGCCACTTGCAGCGAATTCAGCAAGCACAAGCACACGCAGAGTAAAAAATGGCTGCTTTCGCGAATTTCGCATGCCGGTGCTGAACCCGCCCAGGCAGCAGCCACTAAAGGCAACGGCGGAATTCGACTTTTTTTCCGCTTAAAAATGGTGCGTGTGCGGCAGCCTGGCGCGGCGTATGCGCTGGCGGCGCGAAAAATATTTCTCGGGCTGATGGGATTGCCGGTTGTTTCATATATATCGCGCGGGTGCCAATGTCTTCCATTTATCACCTCGCAGCAATCCTGTGTCACCCGCGTAATCCGGCGAAAAAGAGAGAAGCAGCGGCAGCGTCGCAGCAAGGAGAAGGAAATTTACATTGATTCACAGCGCGGATTCCAATTCCCAGGCACGCCGGCAGCGTTGCGTCCTGGCGACAAGCAGCTAGCTCTCTTTGAAATTTCTATTTGCCTGCCTGCCTGCCGTGGAAAGCAGGAAAAAGAAGTGCGGGACCTTGCAGCGTCAGAATGATATGTGCACTAAATGGAGTTGATGCTCTGCTGCCAACCGTCGCTGCGCAGGATTTGGGCGAGAATGTCGCGCACGCTTTGCATGCGTCTGCTCTGCTCGCACACATATGCATGTACGACGCAGGCAAAGCCTCTTTTTAAAGGCAAATTTCACGGAAGTCTAGTGTAAAAAAACAGGTTTTCGCCGTGTTTCGGTTGGCTCCGCGCACCATACTGCTCTTAACACACACGCACGCAGCACACGTGAGCATGCGGCGGCGGCAGCGGAATACAGTCGAGCGTGTACACGGGCAAGCTGCTGGAAAATGCGGGGCGAAATGTGTTTTTGATCTTGCCGATGCCTGACAGGCAGAAAGCCGCTGAATTCCAAATTGAAAAGCGCCAGTGAAAGTGCCTCGTTTTGACATGCTAAATTCACGTGTGAGAGTTGTAAAGGTGAGGGACGACGAGTGCTGTGGTGAGGTTCATTTTTCGGTTCATCAGGTAGAAGCTTATTAGTTCCGGCACTTCACAAATAATAGGTCTAGTGATTATTCAGTAGAGAGTATGTAGTGATATTTATATGTGTGGATTCCACATCTGAACGTGCAAATGAAAGGTAAAATAAAAACTAGAGAAACATACAAAGCAATAAAATATTTCCGTTTTTAGTTTAAATTAATTAGAGTTATAGTATTTCCAACTATGAACAGAATTAAAAAATTTGGAAAGTACTGGACCTGAGGATTGCACTTTAAGCAGCAAGATAGCTTACCTTCATATTTTTTTAACATATTATTCTTTCGTTTAACAATTTGTGTAGATAGATAACAATGATATAGTTGGCAACTAGATCGGAGCATATCAAATTAGAAAATTATGTGTATTTATTTTGCCGAAATTCAGTTTATATAAAACATATATAGATTTAAAAAGACGAGAAAGAGTGGAATGATAAGCCACCCGCACTGAACGTTTCTATTCGGCGACAAAGTTTCCTTTCCTCTTCAAGGCGTGTGTGACAACAAGAATTTGGTGAGTGATTTTAGCGATGTCTATTATTTTAACTTGTCTGTGATTACTTTGGCTTTGCCCTCAAGGACAGCGTCTTAGCAACTTGCGTTTGACAGAAGTGTCACCGCCTTGCTTTTGTATGTTTTGAAATCGATACATTGGATACATGATTTATTGTGTGAAAAACAACATCTATACAGAAAGGAAAATTGATACCATGAATGTTCGACACATTCTCGTGAAATGAAACAAAAACAATGAATTAATCCAGAACAATTTCTTTCCACAAGGAAATTTGGTCCATTCGTATCATAGCTGGCACAAAAAAATCGTTTAAAATATAATGTTTTCTATCGTGAAAATCTGCGTGCACTCCGTACAGCAAATCTATCTGAATGAAATGCCCCGTTTAGCGACATAATAAAAGAGCTAATACTGGTGGATATATAGAAATGCGTGACGTTGCATTGTAAGCCTCTGTCGTCTCTTGCGGCTTTGGCTTAATCAACTTCGCTTCGGATTATAATGCGGGCATGTTTATATGCGAAATTAACCCGTTGCCTCGAGCGTTACACTCGGATGCGAGCGAAGCCGCTCGCTAATTTTAAAATCCCAAGGCAAAACTTTGCAGCGGCAGCAGCAGCTCGGGGAGGCTGCTCCGGCCGCACGCATACACGCAAAAATTCAAATTGGAAAATAATCGGCGTGTTCGCTCGGTCGGCTTAACTCAACAAGTAGCATGATTTATTATTAAAACGGGGTCGATCACAATGTGTGCATCTAACACATGCGTCATTTTGCCGGCGGCAGTTGAAATAAGTCATTGAAAATTTATGGCCGAAACAGGGTTGAAAGCAGCCGAGAGAGCATCAGCACAATGAAATATTCAGCCGGTGTAATGATATGCGAGCAAATTGAATTGGCTGCTGGCTTGTGGAGTGCGCCAAAATAAAAAAGTATAAAAGGTTGGGCGGAGGAGGGTGGCCGGGGGCTGCGACCGAGCAACTTTCGTGGCGAATCAATTGAAAAGAACGAGCACAAGAATAAAAAGCGCCACACGACTCGTCAGCCCAGGTGAATTTTGAATACACGTGGAACGGGGAGCGGTCTAATTGAAATAGGGTTGCCAGATGATCATACAACATAGGCACAGTCTGCATTGGAGTGCAAGAATTCGATTTCAGTAGAGTTTATTTTGAACACTCGTTTTCTATTTTTGGAGAACGAAATTACTCCCCCACTTTCCTTCTTTAACAGGGGGAAAATAGAGGGAGACTTGCACTAAGGGTGCACCAACCAGCCAACGAAAAATGAATCTCTGTCGAGATATGGGAAAAAGAATACAATATGCCGTCTGCAATCCACACTAAACAGAAATAGCTGGTATTCAACAGCGGCAAAAGGAACCTACAAGAAATGGAGAGTATTTTTGTATATTCCATAAAAATAGGATGGTGAACATATGTCTCTTTCAACCAAGCCACTGAATAATTTCAAATTTATGTTATTCCTGAATGCATTGGCGTCAAAAGTCAGTATATTCTTTTTAATGCTTGTGTTAGTGTTGCAATTGAATTCGTATTTTTTCGATTAGTGGAAAACCGAACGAGCGCCAGTTGGGGAAGCGTATTGTGGAAATAATACAGAGTTGATGAGGGATAAATTTATGGGTTTACGAATTTGCCGCTTGAATCATACATATGAGCATCACCATATGTTTCCAAAATTTAATTTCCACGAGTGTTTCACCAGCGTATAAAGCGGTTTACCCAAATAAAATTATCCCGCCTGGCACATGAAACGCCATCTCACCCGCTCCGAATTCGGCTTTTCGCGAACAAAACAAACACGCGCGCGCACTCGTCATTTGCAATGCCATATCATAAATTTAGTCATTTTCCCGCGTGGAGGGATAAAAGCGAACACAGCCCCGGTGTTTTTCCGTCACTTTTAAACGAGTAAAAACTTTTTACAGCAAGAAAACGGCCAACCTCGGTATGGAAGCAGATTTAAAGGGCTGCAATCGATCCGTTGAATAAGCCATGACACTGACGACAGGCCCGACTGATTTGATTTCATGTGACTCTAAACGTTCTGCCCAACGCGAATAGATTTCAGGCCGATTGAGATATACTGGCAACCCTAATCGAAATCTGGGCGCACGATGAATATGCAGGAAGAGCAACTCGGCGGCGAAGCCGCTCGCCGGGCACGTTCCTATAATTTGCGATAATAAAATTAACGAATACCAGTTCTGCCTGGAGCGCCCGGCGGCAGCGGCAGAATGCACAAATGGACTGTGAGATGTGACACTTATGTACAAAACGCCGAATTGAAATTCATACGACGTCACCTGCAATTGTCATAATTTATATCCTAAGAACGAGCGAGCGGACGAGCGAACAGGAAGGATCCGGTGGCTCTCTCTTCTCTTTCTCTCCTGGATATATCCTCGCCAAAACGGTACCGAAGAGAGAGCGGGAGAGAGAGAGAGCCTGGGACATGTAGCAAAAGAGGTGGTGTGCTCTTGAAAGTCGAAATGGAAAACCGGTTGTGCGCAGAATAGCTAACCAGATTGCCCATCCACCCTTTGCATAAGCTATGCGAAACGCGCCCTGAGGCTGCCTGGATGCCAAATTTGACCCCCTTACCTCGCCACCGCTCTCTGCAAGCACGCCGTGCTCCAAATGTATCGCGCACAATAAATATCGGCAATAAAAGCAGCCGATATCTTATTATTTCGTTCTCCAGAATTGTGATTGTAAAAATGCGCGCGATCGTGTGAGAAAGCGAGGTGCTGCAGCAAAAGCGCGTGGCTCAGCATCCCTCCTACAGGCTAGCCCAAAATGATATTTCTTCTGAAATCTATTGAACTTCACAAATGTATCTCTTATCGCAGAGGAATATTAAATTGAATTTTTACTTCTGCATTTTAAGGAAAATGTCCTAAGGAATTCCATTACCTAAATTGTATTTTTGGTTGAAAAGAACATTAATATCGGCCTGGCTGGGGACCGGATCAGTAAAACGATGGAAATTAAATTGGAACTGGAACACCAAAAATTTCTGATAATATCGGAGTTCCTTTGTCTGCATACGCCTCTTGGGACAGCCTGTAAGCCAAGAAAGCGACGTCGATGTTCGCTGCGTGAGTAATAATAATAATAATTGCAGTAGAAGTCGAACAGATATTGGGAATGGATCGTAAAAATTGTTTTAACAGACACGCTTATTTGACAAACGAGCCGTTTTATTGCGGCACGCACCTCGTTTCCTCGCTGCAAAGGCCGCACTTGGGAGCTGTGGGTGCTTAGGGGCCGAAGCACGGTGTGGAGCAAAAGCGCGGCAAATGTCGACACGAATAAAAGTCACAGCCAGGACGTCGCACTTATTTTTGTTTATGAATACATATCCACTCAGTCGTGCTCTGCAACCAGTGTTTTCGGACCGCCTGCCGCGCTGCCAACTTTTTTGCATGCCGTTTGTTTTCCTTGTGTCATTCACTCGTAAACAAACTCGTTCCGTTCGTTATTATTGGTCGTATTCGGGTCAACGAGGCTGTTATTCAAACGTGAGCATGCGTACTCTTTTATCATTTTTCGGCTCACTTTGGTAGAACATTTTTTTCTGACGCTCCTGGTTTGGAAAATACACATTTTGTCACTGCGATGAATTTGCAAATTCTCATTCAGGTTAATCCTGCTCTTTAGCCCACGCTGAACGTGGGTGTAGGCCTAAATGTGGCCTGGTTAATCCGATGAGCGTTTTGAACAATGGCGCGAGAAATGTACTCTCTGGCGAAACAAATAGCACACGAAAACGCTTCTCCAATTTTCCGCTTGGATAATAATATAATGCATAAATGCGATGTTATATTTAATAGGTGGCGTGTGTTGTCACTTTGTGAATGATGGAAAAATAGTTTTTGTAATAATCATGCCTGTCCAGTTTTAGCCACAATATATTTCAATTTTGATCACCAGCAGTAGAAATTGCTGCGATTGAAATTTTAAATCCAAATACTCACTTCATTGGATTTGGAGGAACATTTGATGATTTTCGGTGAGTCTTTTTTGTCTGTGCCTACTTAATGTCTCTGTGCTGTCAGCTGTGTCACATGCTAAAAAATGTTTTATATTATGAATGAAAGAATTATGTTAATTAATTTTTAATTTAAAAAAACTTCAACAAAAGTTAAAAATTTGAGAGAGAGAGAGAGAGAGAGAGAGAGAGAGAGAGAGAGAGAGAGAGACATGGCTGTTCATACTGTCGTTCGTGCATCAGTTCCTTTCTCTGTTCTCATTTCTATTGCTTCTGAGCAAGAGCATGATGTAACTTTATTCCACAGTCGCAGCGTCGCAGACATTTTTGATAAGAAAATGTCTAAGAAAAATCTTGTCGCATATAAAATGGGGAAAATTCTTATCCTGGATAGATGAACTCTGGCATTAAGTGCATCAGCTGCACATTTCTCAAGATTTTATATTGTGTTGGAACACCAGCTTACACATTATACATATTTTTTTTTAAGTAAAAATGCAGCTAGAATTCTATGGCACTGCTAGAAAATATGTGACTGTTCCAACATTTCCTTTCAAGAAAATTAAAAAAATAACATATATTTGTATAACGGTCTGCGTTTAATAAAATTATTATTATTTGTGTAAGCATACAGAAACATTGCAAACAGCAAGGTACATTTTGCAGTCAGCAGTGGAAAAATGAATGAGAACCTTTTAATTACAAGCGAATCTAAATTTAGACTCGTATATCAATTATGCACTAGTGTGGCTGAAATGAACGATACGCGATATCCAATTACGAGGGCACGATTTGGTTTCATAAACACGTCTGCTATATTGTAAAATAAAATGCCTCAGGGTCAATTACGGCGCGCAGGATGAGCTCGTGCCTATTTGCGAGAGCACCCTCCAAATTGAAGCATTTTTCATTTCCAACGCCGGATTAATTATTTATTCGCGTGTGCAGCGGCGAGCGCACGAGCAGCCAGAATGGATTCGCTTACGAAAAATTCCATTACAAGGCACAAATTCGGCAGCGAGGGCCATTGTCGCTGCCGGCTGCAAACTTGAGCAGGCATAAAAATCCAGCAGCGTGCCTTCCAGTTGGGCGAGGTATAAAAATGAGCCGGTGGATAAAGTGAGGAGCAGTTGGAGGAGTTGAATCCAATTTTAGATGCATCATTGGATCCCTCTGAGAGACGGAGACGCAAGAGCAGGACGCACACATGCGTTTGCTAATATTTTCAATAAGGAAGGAGACAAGAGGAAACGAGGGTCTTGTGTCCTTGACAGGAGATGCGAGTCTGCACACGGCGGCTCACTCATCCCATTTTTAATTTGTTTGTTTGGTTTTGCGTTGGGGGAGGATGCTTGCGGTTGAGTTTTGAATTTAATCGTCTGGAAACAGGTGGATTTGCTGTTATATACGCTAAGCTAATATGAAATTTTCTTGCAACAAGGAAAATTGAGTTTGGTTGTTGATTGTGAGCTATGCGAATTTTTACCGGCAGCAGGACGGATTCGAGAAACTTATTTGAATTGAGTTAAGATTAAGATATGGGCAAAATTGGAAAAATATTAGTTTGTAACTGCCCACAATTCACTGACAAGCCAGTTTAAATTTATAAATAGATCATTTAGATATATTTTCTATTTGTGACGGTCAGAATGATTATTATGCTCGCTATAAACAAATATACAAACACGCAGTAATAATAAATTTACAAATTGGAACCATTGAATGAAAATAGCAAGGATTCAAGCGAGTTGCGAGTGAGCCAAGACAATAGCCGACGTCTTGAAAATATTGCGGACCTCCTCCCAAGGTATGTGAAAGGGACCGACTCGGGCAGACGCGTCTCTCTTTCGCTCTGTATCATCTAGCAGAAAATAACTATTTGGCCTGAGAAAAAAAACGACGAATAAAACGCTTTGCAAGGTCTCAGGCTAACTCGAGGAAATATCAAATTTTTCCTGCTGCGTGAACTCGTCGCTTTTCCGCCGTTCCTCTTTTTTCTTTCTCTCTGGGATGCTGGTATAAAAATTATTGTTATATTTTTTGCATCACGTTGGAGACCGACCGGCCCACCGACCGACGGATGATAAGGCGGCAGAAAGAGCTAGCAACAGTTTCGAGCCGCTGGAATCATCTTAATAAACTGCTTTTCTCGTTGGGAGGCACGAAAGAGAAGAGGAAAGGAAGAGGAAAAAAGAAGGAGTCTTATTTGGACGCGCAGTGGTAACTTTTTATGCACACCCTCCGGGGATTTGGACAACGGAGCGCGCGCAGACAATGCTCGCCTCACTGGCTCGCCTCGCCAACTTTCTCTGCCTAGTTAGGAGTAATTTCACGCAAAATAATTGAGCGAATCCTCTCTGGCGGCTGCGAGGGAAAGAGCTAGAAAACGGTAAACACTGAAAGCATTTTTTATGCACACACTCTTGCACTCCTGGGGCTTGCGAATATAAATTTGAAAACGCAACTACAAGCCTTCGAAATTAGGAACCGCAACTGCATAGCTGCTGCCCTCCAAATAAACCTGCATTTTAATCGAAGCTGATGTTGTAACATTTAATTCGTTAAAAGAATTTAAGTTAACACAATCAACTTAATTACTATTTTTTATTTCAAATTTGAAAAATATGGAAAAAACGGCTACCCTAAATATACACCGAGGAAGCTGTATTTAATATTAATTGAAAAAATAATCACAATTATGGTAACTTTGTGTGCTTCATCTGCTTTCATTAGAATTAATCAACAATTAATTAATTAAGTTTCCTACTTTTTCAAATGCGATATTCGAATGGAATCATTAGAAAAGTTCGTAATTTAAGCGAGGCAAAGTTTGTCATCAAACTTAACTACATTCACAACTCACTTGATGCTTTTGGTGGCCGTAAACGCACGAGAGACAAATTTCGACACTGACATATCATTTTTATTTTAATTTTCCGCGCGGCATGAATTGATTTGTCAGACAGCTCTTCAGGCGGCGAGCGTGTGGTCGTTTTTTACCGCTCCCGCTATTCAAAGGAGAAAGAGCACTTTGCCTCGCATTTGATTGCCCCGTCATAAAGTGAAAAACGCGAAACGGCGCCGTTTGATTTTAAAAATTCCCCGGTCTGAAAGAGCGGTTCCATTTCCTAGGCACGCGAACCGCGAATGTATGCAGTCGAGCGATATATGGATGGTATGGTACAGAGGCATTCTACGGCGAGAGTGGGAGCGAGAGAGAGAGCCAGTCGCGCTTCTTCGATTGTTGCCAGCGAACGAAACTTGTCAATTGCATGATATAAAATAGATAGGTCGCGGTGCGGTTGACGGCAGTAATAAAAGACGGTGGTGGCACTTGCAAAGCGGCCGCAATTGGCTCGACCCAGTTCCAGCGGCGGATGCCAGGCAAAAACTTTCCGAATTCGCCCTCGACAGCAGCAGCCGCAGCAGGTCCGAAATGAAAACTAATTCGCCCGGCCGTCGGAAAGTAATGCCCATTACGAGTCATTCATTGGACGTCGGAAGCAAAAGCTGCCGAGCGAAGTAATTCCGTGTTGATGCCGAGCAAAAACAATGGGGTCTGATCCACTAGTCGGGCCAAATGAAACTTCACACCACTGGGAAACCTTGCAAACTCCGAACGAAAGTCGAGGGTAAAAACATTTAGCTGAGCTGATGCTTCTTGGAATGAGGGTAGGAACGTGCGGAGTTGCTGGAAAATTATTGTTTGATTTCTCGAGGTTCGAAAAAAGGAAAATATGGAAATTATGATAAAAATGAGTTTTTTTAATTTAATATTTTGCAATTTTAATTAATTTTTTAATGTTTTGGAATTTTAGATAGTAAATTATGTTTGTAAAAATTGATTAATTAAGATGTTCTAATTAGTAAATTTATAATTAATGCACGTGCGAGGAATTATTATTTCCAGGAAATCGCAAGCCTGATAGAGATCGACAAAATCAAGAGCCCTCCCCCATCACCAAATGGAAAATCTTTGATTTCATTTCTCAGAATCAAAGCTCAAAATCCGCTTTCATGAGGTTTAGCTGAACCATAAAAACAATCATGTTCCATTTAAGCCAGAATTCCGCTGATTTCAGGGCAGCATTATTTCCCTCGTCCCACGTATTCGATTATGAGTTCTTTGAGAGCATGCACGGCGACCCACGCAGCAGTCAGGCGCTGCTCTCCTGGCAGCCCCGTTTTTCTTCATTCGAGAGGGAACGATCAAATTACACACACAAAACTGGCCAACTTGTTCGAAACAATACATCTTCAGCGCCGACTGCAGCCAGGCGGGCGGGCGGGCAGGCGAGAGAGTGAGAGTGAGAAAGCTAACTTTGAAATTTAGAAGGAAAATTTCGCGCTCGCAGCCCATTAATTCCGCTCGGCTCTGATTATTCATGTGTCAGGGCCAGAGAGAAGGCGAACAAAAAGCCCGGCTGCCTCGCCAGAGAGGGCGAACGACACGCAGCGTTGATTCAGGGCCCGATTCTCCAGAGGTGTGTGTGTGCCGCCCTACGTAATTATGCGTGCAGTTTGTGTGTGTGTGTGTGTGTTTAGTGCAGCAGGCAAAAGTCGGCAGCAACCACTGGCTGCGCTCGGCCCTCGTGACACGCAACCCACTTTCTCACAAATATATTTCAATTAAGCCGCCAGCCGCCTACTGAGCGTAAAAATATACACTTTTACGGATCTAATCGACATCCGTATCGAAATTTGCCAGAGAAAATCGTCAAGAGGCTGAAGGGTGAGCGTGAGTTTCGTGAATGAAAAAGAAAAATTTTTATTGTTGACCTTGTTGCTGAGCAATTAGTGCCAATCAATGGTGTTGTAGGGGGACTTTCATATAAAATCATACAATTTAGCAAAACAGGGAATTCTATTCATAATAATTTTAATTGTGAGATTTCAAATAAATATTTCACGTTATTTGCTAAATTTTAATCTAGCATTATTTGATTTAATTTATTTCTGTTGAGTTTCGATATATAGAAAAGGAGGCAGAGGGATAAAAGATATTGCAAGGGAGACGAGGCATGACTATGTTTAGTTGGCATTCCATTATGACTTCTTGCTATCTGGACGAAGAATGGAGAAACCCTATACAAGATCAAAATGAGATTCCAAGTGAGCTTTCATTTATGGCGATATGAGGAGATAATAAGGCGCGCAGAGGTCCCGTCGCATGAGTGAAGGCCGGGGACCATTTCATGCACCACTACTCATTACAACTTTGACTAAGTTGCCGCGTTGTGTGTGAGAGTGTGTCCCTCACTCCGCTGGTGCTCTGCTCACTCTCCCTTCGTCCATTCTGAGAGTCAGCCAGTGCACGTCTCACGCCAAACAGACCTTTGCTCGCATTTTTGCGGCCGCAGTTCCTTTTGATTCTCTTTGGCACCCGGCACCATCATGGATTTTCATTACAAAGGACAAAACACAGCCACGCTCCTATGAGCATTATCTCATGTGCACGTTCCGCCAAAAGTGGCGATAAACTATTCAAACAGCGAGTTAAAAGTGGGCGTAAATTACTGAGAGCGAGAGAGACGGAGCCAGTCGAGAGCCAGCAGTGTATGGCCAAGGAAATGGAATTGGAATAATCTGTAATGTGCGAGCGTCGTCCTCTGCCCCACTAATGGCACATAAGCCGCCCAGAGATATGGGCATGTGTGTGCGCGAGAGCTTAGACTGCTGACAATCGGGACAGGAAAGAGGTTCTGAGCCTTTTGTTTCGCTTTTTGAAATATTCATGAGTGGGCAGCAAAAGCAAAGGCGTATGGATGAGTGAACTTATTTTCCATACTCGGTCTCTCTGACAGTTATTGAGCAGCGCTGCGGCAGTTTGTTTCACCGATTGAAACGCGTATGCACAGCGATTTCTTTGAAACTTATTTTTATTTGTTTGGACTTTGAAGAGAGGTCACGTTTTGGCACAGCATTAAAAATTTCATCACCAACCTGTTTCTTGTTTACTTGTTGAAATTATGTTTTATGCCCCTCTCTATTTAAATAAACAATTTTCCCGCATTTCATAATGTGTATTTTACACTCGAACAGTTTAATTGAGTGGAAAATTTGATCGCCTGTAGGCTCCCCGTTTGTACCGTAACTCTAATCCAAATATTTAAAGGGACGATTTATTGATGAAAGGAATCTGATTTGATTGAACATCACACAAATTCTACTCATCAGCTTGCCAATTTGGCGGACAATGTTTGCGCACACGTCAACTCGAAACACGTGGCTTTGATTCATCCCTTTGAATAAATAGCAGGGAGAGGAGTCGAATTACTAATCGATTTCGCACTCTTGCTGCTGCGAGCGGACCGAACAATAATTTAATCATATCTCCCTTGGTTGAAAGTTACGCGAGTTTGGCCCAAAAAAGGTCGGGCCCCCAGACTGCGGCAATAAATTCATTTGCGAAGGAGCCGGGAGTGAGTTAAACGCGGCGAAAAATCCAGCGACACCCGGCTGTATTTTAAAGTTAAGCCGCGGAAGAAAATTTTATTCCCACGACCATATCTCATGTTGAGGGGCAATTTCAGTTATTTTTTTATATATATGAACGCCCATTTAAAATACTTTAGGGGGAGGCCATCCCTCTCGCAGAGTCTTTTTTATTGTACAGGTTGGCATAAATCAGCGAGACGCATTCGTGGGAGAGAAAGAGAGCAGAAGAAAGAAAAATCTGCGCGAACGGGCGAATTAATTTTGTTCGTGGGGCTCGTTTGCATAATTTGGCTCGGCGGCAGGCACTTGGCAAGTAAGTGTTCCTCTCCAGGGGCTGATTTCTGCTTTGCGGTACAAGGAGCAGTTCGTTCGGCCCGGCCCGGCGTGGCGCGGCGCAGCGCGACGCGGGTGGGCGGAGGTGGCTCACTCTCTCGCCTCTCTACACGCGCCTACACACACATACATATTAAGTAATTTGATTACGAACGCTCGCCGCAGGGCAAACAATATTAACAATAAGCACGTACTGTTTATTTACGCCACGCAAAGACGTGAGCTGGCCAATTTACGGTTCGCGACGCGTCTGCCATAAAGTGCCCGTGCAATTTCCACAAATGGTACAGGCCGACCCGGGCCGAAAAACGCGATTTCACACGTCTGTACCGTATTCTGCTTGCAGTAATCAGCACATGTGCAGTACGCTGACCTTGCCTGTATTATTAATACTTGTCATGGGAAAATTTTTTCAACTTAGGCTAAATAATTATCAGGACATGCTGTTAATTCACTGCCTTGAAGGATTCAACTTCCTGAGTGTTCTTTGAAATGCTCAATTAACAGTTTGTAATTTTTTAGTTACCCGGAATAAATGCTATAAGTCAGTAATTCATGCTGAACATTTGAAATGTCTAATTGTAAGGCCCAGGAGGAAAAGCCGTTGTTGACCCAGTTACTGATTGTATGTAATATTAGCAAATTGAGGAAGTCGTGCAATCTGTCATAGATATTTCAGGACAAACTATTGATTGCACCTGTTTCCTTCCCTGGTGTGAGCATAATTTTACTATGTGAACATACCGCATATTTACACAATATACCGCAGGGAATGTGTATTCGTTGATGGGCTCAATACATCTATATTCAAACAAGGATGACATTCCAGGATATACGTGCCACATTGAATAACCTTTTACAAAATAGTATTATTCAACTGATTAAATTATGAAGATTGTAAGATTTTAAAATTTGAAAAATTCCCAAGATTGAAGTGGAAATTTCTCATTTGCTTGTACGTACGATCAGTATTCAATTCTGTTTATTTCTCAGTACGAGATATTAAAAATTTTGCAATGAAATTCTTAATAAATCAAGCCACAATTCCAGAACCTCCTTCCTGAACGAGTAAAACTTGTTTATTCTTACTTGTCATTGCAAAAATATAATTTTAAGTAAAAATAAAAGCAAGAAAAGGCAATAATGGAAGCAAATAATATGCTAAAACGATAAATTACAAAGGAAATTTTTTACATAAATTCAACTTGATCAAATTATATTGTGAATTCTAGTTAGTCCACAATAACGTTAGAGGCAGGGGAATAAAATAACCCTTTGCAGCTTCCCAACGGAAAAAATTTTCGTCAACACGCACAACAGTTTAGAAGAGATCCGAAATTTCCTGAAAGTTCTGACACTCGTATCCGATAGACTGACTGGAATTTCAAGCACTAAACTTACATCAAAAGGGAAATTCGACAAAGTTGTTTGCGATTGTGGACAAACTTTCCCAGTGGCACACCTCGCTGCATTTTTCACCTGCCACAATCGATTTGGCAGCTAGCTGGTCAGAGCGGGTGCGTTGGTCCTGCCTGTACGTTCGGAGGGATTGGAGCCAGCTGGGCATTAGGAATTCCGGCCACTGCTGCCTTTCGTTCTAATGAATTTGTTTATGTACCGCGCCTGAGAATTACTCGGGCGAGGGCGTGGAGACCACCAATTGCGGTCCAAAACTTTGACTCCGGAGAGTCCGGAGGCGCAGGCTGAAGGATGAAACTTATCGCAGCACTCGTCACACAAGTTGGCGTGCGTGCGAGAATGAATTCATATAAAATTTCCTAAACGAGCCAACTTTAGAAACATTAATTTCCCTAATGATAACTGTTTTTGATTAATTTTCTCAGCGCACAGGAAAAAGGAAGACGGAGTAGCGACCTCCCGCTGCGTTACCATGAGAGCGACTTTAATTTGCGGGATGAAAGCGTTGCGGCTGCTTTTTTTCTCGCTTACCGAGAGTTAATTTGCAATTAGAGTGCTTTGAAAAGAGCCTCGTGTGATTTTGGCATGTTTATTTCTGCACGACAAAATTGGGCTTTAAGAAATTGAGGCAAACAACGGGACCTCGTCGATCTCGCACTGCAGTCAAGGGATATTTTTAATTAAAAAGTTGGATGAGCTGTTTGAATTTACAACTCAAACGAAATATGATGAAAAAGTACTTAAAACTTAGTTGCTGGCAATTTACGAGAGTTAGGCTTTTTGCTTAGCATGGATACTGTGCAGGTTGCATAACGCAATACAGAACAATGGAAAATTGGCTTGCGGATTCTATCATTGAAAAATTTGTTCTATTTGATTTTAATTAAAATACACGAATTCCACGTCGGTGAAAGAGCTGAGCAAAAATATTTTTCTGCATTTAGAATCTTAGGAATTAAGTGTCACATGATACATATAATCAGTCTTCGTTTGAAATTAAAACTCTATTCCTGTTTCATCACATTCCAAACGCCCCTTTTTGGTGAAAACTCATTAAATCGGAATGTTTCAGCAAAACTCACATCGATTTGCAACTGGCATCAGAGAGAAGTACTTCGATAGTCCTCTGATAAAAATTTCAATAAAGAAACTGATGATCTACCTCGTTTTTGTCTCTCTGTGTGTGACAAGCGCAATTTCAATCCTCTCTCTATATCCATTCCAACACACGCCCTTTGAGCGGCGCTCATTTTCGCGAAACGAGAAACATTTGTATAAAATAGAGCGCAAACACAGAGCAAATAAAACAATCGGCCGGCTGCGCAGCGAGCATCATGCCCGGGCCGAATAAATTACACTCCATCAATTACTATCAGACCTGCAAGCAAGCAGGCAGGCGTGCATTCAGTCCCAGAGTGGAGCGATCATTGTGGCCGCATATTTATCATTTTCAAAGGGGCATTTTGATTAATTCTCAATCCGCCACGCGCATGTTTTAGTCAATCAAATATAACCGTGGCTGGGTAATTAAAACGCCGCCGGTCGACCTAGATATCTGCTGTTTCATCTAAAGCAAAACCCACTCAGATCTATTATTACCTTTTAAGTGGCATGATTTATTTTGCGCTACTACCAAAGCCATCACCAGAGAAAAGTTGCAGCGAGGGAAAATCGTAATAGTAATGGAAAAAAAACATTTTTTGATTTCAAAATATTCGTTTAAACAAATTTAATGAGCTAAAATTATCTGTGCGCCATGGTGATTCTCCCCTCTATCGAGCAATAGAAATTTCCAGAAATATCCAAGTAAGTTGATTCCACAACTGTGTTAGTCCCAGAGCATTCGATGTGAAACTTGCTTTCTACAAAACCACTTTGGTCAATTAGAGCAGTTGACTGCTCCATAAATAACTCATGAACTAGGAACTTAGAAAGGAACAATAGAAAGTAAAAAAATCAATCTGTTGATTTTACGTTATATCGAATAGTTCGGTTACTTCAGTAATCTGAATTCACTACCAACTGACCTGCACATCAAACTGATTTCTCAGAATGAATTCACAGGAATCATATGTACTTTATGAATTTATTGCGACGTAATTGTCAGATGTTTTGAGCTTTCAGAGAAGGATTTAGGTGAAAGGGAAGAGCATTAGTAATTCCTCTCACAATTAAGTAGATTTCCGAGATATATTTGAATATTCAGTTTAATATCATTTTTTTCGTGGGCAAAGGTTTTAGATTTGAAATTTACTCGAATCGTTCAATGTTGTGTGGGACCAAAAGTTTCATTTTGGGCTTTGCTCTTTGACATGCTGAACAGTTTCACATTACAAATCGCTATCTATCACAATGTAAAACATCCGACACAAGAGGCGCAATGCAATCCACTCATATGGTTGAATGGCTTTTCAATCTAAATCGGAATTGTAAATTTATTTAAAAAAGGAAAATTGATTACGTAAATGACCTCTCCTCATTAATCAACGAATAATTGTGCTTTTTATCGATGTTCAAAGCAAAATATTGAGATAAATGTTACGTCAAAAGCTGAGAAGATAAAACACGAATAAAAAAGTGGCGCGACTTTCCAGTACAATAAAGAAGACTTTTTTATTCATTTGAGCAACATGTAATTTTCTCTGATCCTTGCACAGCTTGACTGATAATTTATTCTTGCATAGTTCTCCACCAGTAAAATACGTGGTACGTAATACATCCAAGTGAAAGGTTTTTGCTCCAAGTTGCTTTTCAATAACAAGTTTCCAGATTAAATTGGTTCTACCTCGCCCCCACCATATTGAATTTAAATAGAACAAAAATGTGTTGTGTTCTTCAAGGAATACATAGCGTCACTTATCGCAGATCGGAGATTGTATTACAAAAGGGCAATCCTGGTGTACGGTATTCCACGTGCGCCATGTGTTTTCATCCATTTAAAGTATGGAAATTTGATGGATGAAAGTAAAAAAGGCGTCCATCAGGTTGCACTACTTTGGCCGAAGAGCAACAAATTGCTGCCTGGGTATCCGGTCTGCGCGGCTGAATATTTCATTGCGCAATCAGACAATGATCTGCTCCTTGCCGGAGGAAAATGAGCTGCGCAAACACATGCAGCTGACGTGCACGACCGACTTTGCGAGAGCTGCACCTGATGTGCCGCCCGCCCGTTTGCCCAGAGAGTGCCAGCCAGCTTCCTCTTCACGGTACTCTCTCGCTCGCTGTGCATTATTTGTCGAGCCCGGCAGAGATGCAAATGTAATTACTCTTTCAGGCGTGTTTCAGTTGGAAAGTACTTGCGCCCCGCCGTCTCTACATTCGCCGCCACGCGCGAGTATGGCGGGTTCACGCCAGCCCGCCATCTGTTTGAGGCGATAATTGGCGCTTTAATTGTTGTCGGTTCTTCTCGCACTTTGCATTGCGAGCGAGCGGCTAGGATTCGCCCCGTCAGCGCCGGTTTTCTCGCAGAAACGGCTTTTCAGCGATATCAACGCCGCAATTTACAACTTGAATGTTATTATATTACACCGCAGTCCCAGAACGAAAGCGCGCGCGCGTGTGGTGTGTGCCGACTCGGCGTTTTCAAGTCGAGCTGCGCCGAGTAATTGCGTTTTTCTATTTCTCTGCGGTGGAAATTTATTTTACTTCACCACTTAATGTCATCAAAGCTAGCTTCGCTGCTTTTATTGGAACTGTTAAAAGGAGTGAAACTAGTTCTGTATGCTAATACTGGCATTTTTCTTTGTTTATAAATCAAGTATGCTGGCAAGGGAAATCTTTGGAATTTATAATAATCAAGTTCTATATTTCATTTGTTTTTAACATAATTAAATCCAAACCACTGCATAAATTCGACTAAGAAGAGTTTTCCCATCAATAAGAACCGAAGTAATATTCTATGTTTTGCCAACAAAAATTACGCATAAAGCATAAACGTAATCTTATGAATTATTTACGGAATATTATAACATATAACTCTTCCAATGTTGTGCATTTTACTAAAAAACGGTCTGGATTTCCCTTTGAGAAAAATAACTATTTAATTAAGATTGCGGGGTACACGCACTTAATATTTTAGGGGATGAGACATTGCACTTGGATGTTCGATTTTCTCTTCTTTAATATTACAAGTTGATCACAATGAACTTTAACAAAATGGAATTCCCATCAGAACGAATACTCTGAACATCTAAATTTGCCATTCAAAAATTAATAGCCAGTGTTTGTTGAGAGATGTTTAAACCATTTTTCATTTTGTGGTCAATTAGGCAGATGGCAGAATTTTTAGTTCCAATATATGCATTTTAATATCCAGTGATTTATTGAGAGTGAAGTGTGTACCTGTAGTTAGAAGTTACATACATTTACAGGAAAATCCCAGCGGTAATTGCAATAACTGACAAGAGAAAATGGCAATACGTGAAAATCGCCTTGTATGTAGCAACTAAAAATGACGCTGCAGACAAACAAGCACTTGTATTTTCTCTCCACCGCCGTTTGTTTTCATTTTGTGTTGCTGTGCTCTTTCCAAATTCGACCACTTCAGCGTCATTTCATGAGATCCAGTACCTTTTCGAGCTCTCTGTGCTGCCGTCGCCGGAAGCAACTCGGCTAAAATCGATTTTCGTACCAAACCCAGAGCTCCGATTGTTAATATTTGATACACACATTTCGCCTAAACATTCCCATTCCACCAAATATTTGACGCAACGAGGAAAATACGAACACACAGCCCACCCTCCGCCTCGTTTCCCGTAATCAATTTTCTGGGAACTTTTTCGCCGAGTAAACTTTCATCGACGATCAAAATTCGATCGCACATAAGCGTCCGACCGAACTAATCCTGCCGCAAATCCAATCACTCAATAACCGTCGTTGGTGCTAATCTTCATCAATCAAACAAAATATCCGCTGTCTTTCTACCAACTGGTGCCTCGAATCGATTTAATCCTAAATGCTGCATGGACTTAAAAACCTTTTCTCTTTCTCATATTATCTTAGCCTTCAGTGTGAGATTTCATGTACTTTTATTGGTAATGTAAGTAAAAATCATAAAAAATCACGTTCGCTGAAGAGCGTCGCGATCAATAAAGGAAGTTTATTGCTAAGTTCAGCGGTTTGAGGCAAGTTCTTTACAGTTGACAGGATATAAGAAAGTTCTTCATCTTAATTACAGGAATAAAAAATAGTTGGATGTTTCTGTCCTATCTGAAATCGTTTCGGAATATTTCCTGTCGAATACGAGGGTGAGAGAAATTGGAACTGTTTTCCAATAGCGAACGATAGCTCTTATCGCGGCCGAACACATTCGCATAATTGGCTTCCTTCCACTCTCGCCAAAAATTCCGGGTGAGTGTTTAGAATAGAGACGTCTCGCTCGCTCGTGCTGCCTTTTGTGCGTTTTCTATCAGGTCCAAATTGAGCACTCATCTCGCTCGTCCGCTGCGGCTGCGATTGTGAGAGCCAACCAACTCGCGGGGAATAAAGAAGGATGCCATTTTCCATTACAAGCACCTGGTATAGGCAGGTAATTTCGATCCCTCTCGCGCCGGTATATCTCGGTAGGTGGTGCAGACACACACGGCTCTATCTACACGGCCGCAGCGCGAACGCGCGTTTCCCAACAAGGCATCAGTGGCGTTCAGTGCCATTTCGCAATTTAGGTCTGGCTGGGTTTTCCGCGAAATACTATTAGCTGTTCTCGCCCACTCGTAAACTTAGCGAAAATGGGCAATTTTCACATTGTTTACCATGCGAGACTGCAAAAACAGTAGGAATGGGCGAAAGCAGAATCATATTGGGTTGATAGTTTTTGCTCGGAACGCCACTGTTTTTGCTCGATACACTCCTGTGCCCGTTGCTACTCATCCCGGCTCCAGGCTCACTCGCACACACTCCTTAACATCTCAGATTTCATCCACAAGACAAGCCCCTCAAGTTTCGTATTTTTGACGGCCACATGAAAATATTTTCTTCGTTACCAGCGCTCTTCATAAAAAAGACCTTACCACGCTGTGGCGGAGGCAGTTCATTTCATTTCCTCTTGCTTGCAAGCACGTGAATTAAGAATCGGAAAAGCGATGGCGAAATTATAGAAACGGTGGCAGCTGGGCCTCAGTCTTGTGTGGGCGGATTTTTAATATGATACACGTCCTCTGCGTGCGCTGGGAGGATGTCTTTATGCTGCCGGATTAAATTTCTTCTTTCAGAAAATGCGGCTTGTATGCAAAATAAGCTTAAAGGAAACTCTTGATTAATATTTGGCATTTACGGGTTTCAATGTAAATCGCAAAATTCCACATTCATACATTTATTTAACCAAGCTTCAGAGAGAGAATTGAGGATTTAAGCCGGAAACTTCCGCAAATATTTTAGGTGAGTAAGCTTTACACGAAGACGTTATCAAAAGCTATTGTAACAATTTTCCAGTGGGAAACATTCTTTTGAGCATTTTCCGAGTTTATAAAAGAAAAAAATCTTTATTGTGTTGCCTATTATTTTGAACTTTTTGCAAAGGCATAACTGACTTTGTGAGCATGCGATTTTTTATAAGAATACCGACCTTCTTTTCCTCGTTATTTTACAATGTAAGTCGCAGTTAAAAAATCTTCTATGGCTTTGATGGTAAAGAGAAACAATTTCATGAATGTATTTTTATGATTTCTCTTTTGTTACACGTAGAAAACTGTCAAATTTGCCGAAACAATCAAATGAAGGCAACAAGGGGAACCAGTAAATAGATTCTGAAATGCTCTCCGGGCGAAAAGCAAAAAGAGACACTGATGCTCTATTCACGGTGCTTAATGTCTCGCTGTAAACGGTCTACTACAATTTATTGTAGGCTCACGGTTCGCATTATGGATGTTTGCGCGCCAAAAAAGGCGATCGATTTTCGCTTTATGGATAAAATCCGGCTGATTCACGAGCGTTCTTTTCCCCTTGCAAGGACATTTTTGCGCGGCGCGCGGGCAAAAACACAAGCACGGCGAAAATAAACTAGCAAGTCTGCCGGCTATTTACGGCAGTCGGGAAGTGTTTTGAACTCGGGCTGGGCATAAACTTGCTTCTTTTACCGGGAAAAGAGCACATACAGCGCGGTGACTATCGGTCTGCGCGAATCTCAACAGGCCCGGACTGTCTATATAGCTCAGCATCTAACCAAACAGATATTCACTTGAGCACTTTTGCTAGGGTCCACACATTTATCTGAACGAGCCACAGCAAGAGTTTTGTAAAAAGAAAAGCAACGATAAAATCAGTCTGCGAGAAGATCTGTGGAGACTTCGTGAGGTATCATTACGGTCAAGTTCAACCTGCAATAAGTACATACTCGAATTCAAACCAAATTGCTAGAAAGGATTAAATTTTCGAATGAGAAAATGAATTGTGAGTAACAGTGACCGACCATACAAAAATTTTAGTTTTCATTCGAGGACAAATTCGCCTGGTAGATTAGTCGAATACAAGGGTGTTTCTAAAACTTCGACCTCGACTTCACCTTGGCAAGCCTGCGGCCTTCCTGCTAAGAATTTGAGTCCGGTGGTGCCGACATGAGCGAAACATGCATGCTTCCTTCCTCGCCGGCAAACAAGCGAAATGCCAAAGCGCGAGCCTAATTGGGGATGAGCGGAATTTCGCGGGCTCGCACACACGACGGCTCTGCATAGACGAATCTTGCCTCGAGCGGCGGCTGCACAAGTGAAATTTATCCACGAGACGCCAGATATGAAATTCCCCGGCGGCAATTGTGCTCAAGAAGGAGAGAGCGTATTAAGCACCACTCATCGTCGGTCGGGGGGGGGGGGGGGTAGAGACCATCAATGGAGAGACGCGTAATCGACATTCGGTGCACGCAAAATGTCTTTCTTCCTTTTGCTCGGATTGTAATTGATTTCGTTGGGCTATAAGTCCAGAAAAAATATAACAAAGTTATAATATACCCCAACTTTAGAAAATGGGATGAAAACAGTGAAAACATTTATGTTAATTTAATTTTTTTATTAATTAATTATTAAATATTTTCTGCAAGCACCTAACCTAACCTAAGGAAGTCCGTTTTAGATGGTGATTTTCGTTTTCAGGAAGTTACATATTATAGTTTTTTAAAACCCGAGCACGACTGATTTCGTATTAAGTTTTGCAAACGATTCAAATTGATTATTGATTATTGCTATTTGAAATGTTAATTATAATCTCATTAAGCATTTTTTAAGCTTCGCGGATCTCAGTCAAAGGCCTGACGGAGGCTGGGGTGGCGTCAAGAGGGTGGTATGGCGGGTTGCGGGCGCAAGGGGTGCTCGCGAGACTAAGTCATTATCAATTAGCGCGTTTTGCAAGTCGCCGTCGACAACTATAGACGGCGGCGGAGCAGTGGATCAAAGTTTGAGAGGATAATACTCACCGACTTATTGCCTAGCTGCTTGACTTTGCAGGGAAGAAACGCGTGGGTGCCGAGCTGAGCTGTGATGTTAGTGGCTATGGACGTGTCGAAGTAGGGCCCTGTGTATAATCCGCTAAACCTCTTGACGTGCTGGTGCAGCAGAGAGTTGCCCACCGCCGATGCTGACGACGACCCAGACGACGCACCCTCGTGGTCCACCGAGTTGTCGGTGAAAACCGCCGCCGCGATCGCTGCAACACGCAAGCACAAGGGGGTGAAATTAGTGGTAATTGTCGACGGAGCCGTTATACGCGCGCTCAGCTTAGCGTTCGCTTCAAATCACGGCCCTCCACGGGTATAATTAGACCCGATTACGGCCTGATCAGACTCGGGCACATCATTATTTATTGAAATATTGCGCGGTGGGGGCTGAGCTCACGTGCTCGGCGTTGTAAATGCGTAATCACGGCGTATGGCGTGATGGTTCGATTTAGGCGCGAGCTAGTTTGATAATTGAAACAGGACTTATGCTCTTGCTACCCTAAAGAGCCGCTTTAAATGCAAAGTAGCGAGATCTCGCTCCTCCCAGAAAGTTTATTTTCATAACGCGCTCGGAGTATTAAGACTTGGCCCCGAACCCTAATTCCGAGGCTCCACATAATTCTAGCGGTAATCAAAAACAGGAAGCGCTGTGTGTGTATGTGTGTGTGTGAGCTCCTTCTTTCTCTCGCATTCCTCCGCAGCAGCTCTCGCTCTCTGCGCCAGAATATAAAACACTTTCCGCGGAGGCGTCCATTGTTCGTTTCGTTCCTTTCCGACCGACGTCTGAGCAGCAATTCCGAGGATTTCGCCATAGTTCTCACTCAGCTCTCTCTGATTATCTTATCGACCGATGCAGCTGCTGTGGCAAAAATACACACACACACAGCACGCGCGCGAATTCCCTCCAGAAAACGCTGCTCGGCCGGCCAGCCCGGCAGCTCGAGTGAGCACAAAAGAAATTTCTCGTGCGCGGCCCCAAATCCATTGTGAAAGCGTCCGTTTGTCGCCTCTCGCTGCTTACTCGTTGGTGTTGACATACGTGACGTCACCACCGGGGATGGATGGATGGACGGACGGATTCTTCGGCCTCGGTTTGTTTTGCCAGCTAGGCCACTCCACATGAATAAGCCTTTCGGCTTCTTTAACAAATACACAGGAAACGCTGCTGCGCTTTTAACTGCAGAGCACGGAATTTATAAATTTCACTCGGGCAAAGAGAGAAAGCAAGGCAGCCAGTTTGCTGTGCTGTGCTGTGCTGCGCTGCGGCCGCTTGCTTTTTCCGCCTTTGTGCCCCGGGTAGAGATAGCGCGCCGTCGTTTCTCATGCTACACTGCTGCAGCAATCGAAAAATGCATTTATTTCCAGAGCGTGCTGCTGTTTTTATTTTGGTGCGCGACGTGTGTATCAACCCCCGCCTGCAGCTCCGGACGGCTACGAGCTGAGCTGCACATATGGCACTTGCAATCTTGCCCCGCATGAAATGTAGTGCCACGTTCCGCGTGCCATAAATTTAAGTGGAGCGTTGTGCGAGAGTTTGATCTAGGGACGCGAGAAAGAGCAAATGCAATTGTTTCTAACTCGCAGCGCAACTGCAGAACAGGTTGGAAACGCTTGAATCGCATAATGAAAAATAAACATTGCTCGTCTCTTTTCCCGTGTATGGAAATTGTTTTTTGCGAATGTAAATTAACTTCAAATTGCATTTGGAAGGGAGAAGTCTCAGGGGTAAAAAGAAGCAAGGGCCTAGAGTAAAATGATTTGGCTGTTTTAATAGGTCACTTGTGTAATGGGTTGTAGTATGGCGGGTGGTTAGAACAGTAGTAAATTTTGCTTTTATTTTAATAATTTGGCCGGAGAAACTGATTAAACCTTGTAGACAGACAGCCAAGACTGAAGACAGTCTTGGTCTCTCTGAAATATAGTTTATATAAGTTGGTGAATTGTTATGCATTTATCTTTTTTTTTAATTTACTATGCACTGACTTACTAAAGAGACAAACCAATGGATCAAATGCAAAAAACCACTTCTTTTAATTTTGAAAAAATTATTTTCGTGTGATTTCTAAATTGTTTGTTATTATTTAAATGGCCTCCCTCAAACAGAGCTGCAAGATTACCACAAAAAATAATAACCGAATCATGCTGAAATCGTTTTTTATAATTTTTTTGCATACTCATTGAATTTTCAGCAATCTATACCCATTTCGTTTTCTAAAAATTAGTTTAATTGGCATTTTAACATGAAATCATAAACAATTTGGGGGTTATTAGGGAAGTATTAACAAGATTAGTAGAAAAATTTTCAGAAAGTCACAAAAAAAATCAAACAATTTAATGTAATCATTGCATTGTGGAAGAAGCTGGTGTGAATCGGCTAGTAATAATTGGTAATAAAAGTACATCATTTCCCAAATTTGTCTAATAATTCCATCTGAGGTATGTTAAATTTTCAATCGATTCATCTTTGTCATCAGTCTGACAAATGAACGGAATAGTAAGGGGGATCTGAAGTTTTCCTTCATCTGCAAAAAAAATAAAGCTCTTCGACGTGACGCGCGTGGCGCTCCCCCCGCGTCGTTAAAATCGGGTGCATCGATTTTTAGCGGCGGCGCGCTCGTGAACTCATTGCCATTCTGCCAGCGCTGATTACAATCACCTTTGCTCTTCACGCTTCCTGAAACTGGCTAATGATTTGTCGGGAGAAATAAATTTACATTTTATATCATTTCTTTCAGCGCAGGGGAGGCGGGCGAATCGAGCGGATCGGGGCCACGCTCGCCTTGCCGCCCGCCCATGCTCGCGCGCCGCTCGTGCGTTCGAGCACGACTGTTTATGCAGATACACTCGCACACCGACCGACTTTCCCTTTTCATTTTTCATTCACGCAGCCCTGAATAACGCGCGTAGTCTCTGCCTGCCTGGGGAAGCCTGTTATTTTTTTCTTTTGGGAAACCCAGATTGAATTTGATGCGGACAAAAAACTGGTTGCTCAAAAAAGCTTCGGAGGATTTTCGCTCGACGGCTTCTTTACGTGTTTAAATTTATGCAAATCTACCCGATGCGTCCTGAAATGGGTTCCTAAAATTCAATAAAGAAGACAAGTCTGCCAAAATTGTGCGAATAAGGATGATATTATAGAAGTGTTAAAACATATATTGCAACACGCGCTCCGAGGGTGCGCAATCCATAATTGAAAGCAAGAGAGAGAGAGAGAGAGAGAGAGAGAGAGAGAGAGAGAGAGAGTTCGCCGGCCGAAATTCGAAACGTGATACCCTGGCGCCGCTCGACTGCCTCCGTTTGGCATGCAAGATTAAAAAAGTCTTTCGACCCCATCTGTTAGCGATAGGATAAGGGTTGTTAGAGCATTTTTCTGCGAGCTCTGGGATCATCTATCATTTGGCGGGGTGCACTTGGAATGCTCGCGGCGAGGCAGGTGAACTCGGAGAAAAGATGTGAAGCACTACACTCCATTCGCGCAACTTTTGCTCCGTGAAAGGGCAAACTTTTGCAGCGACCATTCTTTCCTTCCGATCGGAATGCTTTTGCATGAAAAAGTCAACTTGCTCTCGCCGCGTCTGACAGAGGGAACTAAAGTAGTGGCTGCCTGGCTTCAGTTATGAAAGATGAGACTGATTGTTGGTTCGAATAGAAATCTAATAAAAGCAAGCGTAAATACGAGCGCTTGGCAAACGTGTGTGTGTGTGAGTGTGCACCCGGAGGCAAAGTTTCTCGAGCTCTAGCTCATGAACAATGTGCCGAAGCCGAATAAACTTGCTGCTGTCGGTGGCTTTGCACCGCTTTTTGCACTCCCTGCACTGAATGTGCTCCTTTCGCAAAAAGGTTTCGTGTCCGTACGCAAATATTTTCCGCTAGTGTCGCTTTTGAAAAGACTGCTCTTGTGAAAATGCGCAAAAAGAGCCTTTGTGGAACTCACTTTGATTAATGATTTTTTGCAGTTCACTGCGCCACAAATCAAACGTAGGCGCACACAAGACCCGTTTCAATGTCAACATTTCATTCAAACATTTGCAAATTTAGCGGAATCATGCGAGGCGCTCGAGGGATTTATCTGATCCGAGCACGAGATGACAAAACCTGACTTGTTGAAAGAGGCACTGCGTAATTTTCAGTACAGTCATTAAATGGCAATTCCCACTGCAAAAGAAAATAGCTACATAAAAATGCAATTCATCACGTGTAAAATTATATTCTGCATGAAGCAGTTTCAATTGAAATGAAATACGGCTGTAAACACACAGACTATTAGCCCAACAGAATTTCAAAGCTGAGAGCACAAACGTAATATCTCTCTCGACTCGCAGTAAGGCAGCCCCATATTTTTCCGATCTCAAGCCAAAAAGACGAGTAATTTATAGTCTCTTCCGGCGCGTGTGCAGCAGAGAAAAGAAAGCGCGCACGGGGGATGAAAAAAGAACACGAGCGGGCGCGTTTTTTGCTCATAATACTCGGCTAACCGGCAATCAAAAGAAAAGAAATGAACATAAAATAGCGAGCAGAAACAATGGAGTGAGCCGGTCTGGCCTGCTCCGCCTCCGCAGGCCGCGCACCGCACACGCAGTTGTTGTTGTAGTATCTTTCTTTTTTGTTTATAGTCTGCCTCGCTTCAACAAATACTCCCCATAGACGATATTAAGGCAGAATCTGGGTGGCATTGAGGTTCAAAACTTCATAAAGATAACGGCCCCGCACACTCACTTGTGCAAGAGAGCATCTGCGGGCGGCTCCAATCTCCTCCCTTGGCATAGTGGCAGCAGCAGGCTCAAACTCTCGAGTTAGGTAGGAGGCGTGTACGACGGCTCTTCAAATTCTCAAAGTCGGTGTGCGCGTTGTGTTTCTCGAAATCATCACGTCTCTCATTATTAACTACAACACAGCAGCCAGAACCTCCGACTCGCACACAAAGTACACACCCGTACGACCACGCGCGGTTCCTCAGACTCCTACACTACAAACACGCGCCGAGAACAATTTTCAGAACTACAGCTTTCATCCTAATCTCTCTGTGCTGATAATTTTGAGATTCGAGTGACACAAACGAGAGAGATTTATCTTCTCCGTTTTATACATTTTTTCATAACTGTTTATTGCTTATGGTAAACATATACATATGTATTTAAATTATTGAAATTCATGAACAATGGCTAAAAATGACAAGCAGTATCTGCATAAACGCCCGAAGCAAAAATTGACACGTGTCGTTAGTCAGTAAATTAAACGCTCACAAACACTTTAAAAAAATTAAAAAAGTCTGCTTGTAATCTTTACCCTTTCTAGTCTTGTATTTCAATTTTATTTTTTATTAGAGTTAAATTTATTGAGAGGAAAAAAGCACCTTTTTATTTTTTCAGGAAAATGTCTTTTTGCATTACCGCAAAAAGTACGGCATTTCTGCCTTAAGAAAGGAATAAATAAATATTTTACTTGTTGAAGAATAAAAAAGCTATCAAAATTACTAATTTGGCGTTTCCAGTTTGATGATAATAAGCACAGGCAGTTAGAAAGTTGACAGACTGTACATTCCAAAATGAAAATTCAATCACCACAGCACCGTTTTCATTACGTTTAACTCGTGGAACTTGAGACAAAGAGAGGTGGCCCAAAAGGTTTAATTGTCATACCAACGTGGAGCGGCGTGCGGCTTTTGAATGAACCCCCAGACTCAGCAGGGAACGAGCGGCTCTCTCTCTCTCGACAGTTGCCAAATTACGCGTCTCCATGTTGCACGCGGCGGAAACTTTGCACGCACACAACTATAGTACGAGTGACTCGCGGCTAAATTGACCCCGTTGTTCGCTCTCGACCCGATTAGTGGCGCGCGTGGAAATGGGCCAAATACGCCGTGTT
The DNA here is from genome assembly GCF_949628265.1 of Cloeon dipterum. NCBI lineage: Eukaryota > Metazoa > Arthropoda > Insecta > Ephemeroptera > Baetidae > Cloeon > Cloeon dipterum. The sequence goes on from NC_088787.1 coordinate 25,844,255, forward strand.
GGTCGATATACACCGATTCCACCAATTTTGTGGAGGATTAGGCAGCACACAGGAGCACTCCTGAATGCTAATGCCCATTGATTTGGTTCTTTTCAGGCGTCAATTGTAAACCAAACAGCATGAAATCAGAATTAACGCTGCTCGCTTCATGCTCACACCAGCACCACTAAAATACATTTGAGTGAAATCCACAGCAGATTAACGTGCTCATGTACGTGTTCACCGTGGTGAATAAAAATTATTTTCAACAATCACACTATTTTACTACCTCTGACCAGATTGGTACGCGTGATTTCTGATTAAAATCCCCAAAAGACAACAAATCCATTCAACTCGTTTTGTGTCATATTTCATAATTTATTTGCCAAATTCAGCGTTTAAAATATTTTTTCAAACAGTTCTGAAGCATTGTGATTGAAAAAAGATGGATGTACAGCTAACACGTGTAAAAGTAATATAATTTTGAAAACAACTTATTTCACTGGAACAAAGCTAAAATTTTTTCTCCTCTTTAACAATTTTTAACTTTCAACCTTGTTTCCCAGGACTTTTTCTCTGCAATTTAAAAATAAATAATAACAAACAAGCCATGGGATTCATATATTCATACAGAAAATGTAATGAACGCGATCAACTGTGACAGTGAACTCAACCGTAGAAACGATAATTTCCATAATAATGCCTTTGACGGAACTGTCGTTCCTTTCACTCGAACTCGTACACGTTTTGATGAAATACTTCATCATCTCCCGAAACTCTAAAATTGAACGTTTATCTAAAACGTTCCTGAGTCGCATTTGAAATAAACGCGTATTCGCTCCATAAACAAGTAATTTAGAGGCTGGTGGTTATTGGTTATTTACCCACTCGATTCCAAGCTACACGTGTGTGGGAATGTAACGCGCGGCTATCATTATGTACAAGCTTTCCATCATTATTATTGCGGTGTTCGAATCGCGCGGTCGCGGCTCGGCTCGCTGGGCACATGATGTTTGCACACGTGAGGCAAAAATGCGCTCGTGCAAATTAATGCTGTGCAGCGGCAATGAATGCCTAGATGATAGTTTCGCACACAGCGCCGCGGTCGACAATGGGGCTGGCGGTAATTGCGCGCCGAGGCGGCGGCTGTTGCTGTTGTAGTTGTTGCGTTTTGTTCCGTCTTGACGCCGTAAATTGTGCACCAGCTTTAAGACTTCTGGCGACGAAAAGCGGCGGTGACGTTTCGCATCGTGCCACTTCTTGCTCGCGAACAGAACGAGCCGACGTCGTTTTGCCGCAAACAGCACCCAGCAAATTATTGCCTTTAAACGCGACCGCAGAAACCGAATTTAATTCAGAGTTATGCAGCGCGCGTCACGCTTGTGCTAAGCGGATTGCATATCTACGAAGTTCCAGGCACTCCCCGCTGCAATGTTGTCGTTACGAAGAAAGAAAGGTGTTCTTTGATTAGTTCTCCGTAGCTTAAGTTTGAAAATAAATTATGTATCTACAATTTAATTTACGTGTGTCACTAATTAGATTAAATAGAATTCCAAGAAATGTTAATTATTTTTTTATTTTTATTGTTTGACAGGCATTCCAGGAATGAAATATTCCCGTAATTTCTGATGGATATGCCTTATGGAAAATAATCATTTCTGCTTTCATGCTTTTTCCCCTCAGCTCAACGCACGGTTGGCGACTGTTTGCAGGCGTGATGAAAAATAGAGTTGTGTAATGTGGCTTATGAAAGCCTTTTTAACACATCAAAAGTTCAAAGCGCGCACTCACAAAGTAGGAGTAGTATTTTTCGGTGCGTTTTATGTTTTTTTCCGCCGGAGCGATAATTGCTAATCAAAATAAAAATCATTATTACGAAACGAGTTGACATATTTTTACAATTGAAATTCTAAAGTTGGCAACAAAATTTTTTTCCCCGTTTATAGCGTTCAGGCTCCGCAGCTCGGAATATTTCATTACACAACGGCAACTTGGAAACCCTTTTCCTTCTACCGTTTTATATATAGTTTGCGGTTGGAGAGTCCCGTAGTTTGGATCATCCACTCCATATCCGTGCAATCTGCATTTTAGCAAAAAAATCAGCAAGCGTTCTCGCGGGTACACCACCATTTCCCAACACACACGAGAGCGATATCCTCGTGCTCTTTTTTGTGTTGCTCCTCTCTCGCACTTTTGCTTCACTTGTAATGCCGGGCAGAAACACGCATTCGGTGCCATTTTTAAGCGCTGGATCCACGCAAAAAGGTGACCTCGCAATATTGATCGCTTGCCACCTCGCCAAATGTACAGCCGCTGAAATTCACCGGCATACTTTTGTGGGACTGACATGTTCACTTTTTTACTGGAAAGCTTCAAGTTTCACTCTCCCATTGCTATGTTTATTTTCAGCTTTTGGTGCACAGCAAGCGGTCTCTTTTGAATTGAATCGAGTTCACTATTTTTAGTTTACTTGTCAGCACTGATTGCTAAACTTCTGAAACTTCGATAGTCTTGATTTACCACTTAATGAAATCGCGTTGCAGTGAACGTGACAGACCGCGTGCAGTTTTGAAACTAATGAGCATGTTTTGCAACTAATTAAGAGAATGCTAACAACAGGAACGACACGTTCGACGAAGTCAATTGAATAAATCACATTAGTCGTTAGGGTACTCCCACTTAAATTCGCAATTAAATGACGGAGGAACTCAACAAGCTATTAAAATGAAAAATCTCAGCGGGCCTTAATTAAATTCTCTGGGTGACTGCCTCACATGGCCTGATGCTCGACCTGATTCAGCAACATGAAAATTCAAAAGAAATTCGATACGACCGAGAGCCTGACTTGCCGTTGCAGGCAAAAAAGTTAACCGCAACCCTCAAAGTGACTGCGTGACTCTGTAATTTTGTTAGCCATTATCCGTGCTGCCGGCCGGAGAGCCACCTTCGCTTAAAAGCGAGAAGAGAGCAATTTTTCGGCGAAACAACAGATTAATGCCTGAACACATGTACCACGCCCCGTGATGGAAATTTACAACGGAATTAGAATATTCCAGCGCACAGCAGCAGCAGCGCAAGTTTCTTGCTCGCTTAAGTAAAAATTTTAATATCAAAGTTTTCTCATCTCTCGCGCCCTCTACGCCACGAGCTGACTAGCGGCGCCGGAGCCAGCACCGAGCGGGGGTGATTTTTTCAAACTTTTCGCCCGAAAGCTAATTTCACGCAGCCAGCTGTAGCATCGCGCGCGCCACGACAACTTTTGCCCGACTTCTTCAAGAGGCGGGTGCGATTTATGCAATAAATTAGCCAGCCGATCCGTAATCTCGCCACTTTGAAGTGGCGCGCGCTGCATATTTATTGGCTCACGTCGAACGCACGCTGCCTGCCGTGTATTTTTCATTAATTATTGCTTTTATTTATGATGTCAACGGAATTAAGGCCGAGGAGCGCCGCCCTAGCAGCACGACAACGCACGCTATAAATTTTGTGTTGTTCTCCTTCATTATGTCTTACAACATGCTTTTGTAACAGCGCCGTGTTGAGGATCATTTACTTATTTATATCTAAGGCGATAAACACTATGTAAATTCAATCTGCTTTTTGTGCAAGTCTTCTTGTGTTTCTAGCAGCCACCAGATGGTGTCACTTTTCAATTCACAATTTTCTTAGCGTCGGTTTCAGGGCAAGTTTTTACAGATATACTCAACGAGACTTGGAAAAACTGAATTTAACAATTTTTTATCATATAAGGAGCTACTGCAACACAACTGACGTAATCTCGTTTTTTTTTATAGCTTCCTCATCATTATAATATGACAAGTAATGTACCTTCGCTGACCCTTCCACATTGCACAATAATTGTCAAGTAAAAACACACTTTCAGATTCAGAAATTTCAGGGGAAAAATCCAGTTCATGATTCTAATTGTTAACGCCGAAAACTAAGGAAAAATATCTAAATACTCTCTACGGGATATGCATCAGTAAAATTAGTAATTGCTAGTAAATTTGAAACTCGCCATTAATGGTATTAAAAAATCTTTCCTTATTTGTTAACCATAAATTTTTCATATGAGTTTTTTTGCGAAGCATATTTTTACTGACATACATATTTTTCAGCTTGAAGCGCTTTAAATATGTGAGGAGTTCACAAAAAGAATGAATCATGATTTGCTCACAAAAACATGTTCTGCAAAAATGTTTGGAATAATTGCCAAGTTGAGATAGACATCATCAAATAGCTCAAAGCTATGAAATCATTTGAGCAGTTGCTTGGCTATATATCTTTCGCTGCTGTGCAAATTGCAAAAAATTTGAAACTCCAATTTAAAAGCCAGTTGGAAGCTCTCTCGTGCTCACGTTTGATGTCGGCTAAATTTAATTTAATTTATTTTTCCTAATTTGATATCCAGCATGCGCGCACACCAGCACACAGCAGCGAGCGATATCGCACATTTCAAGGACTCATCGTCGCGGCGGCAATTTTAATTTTCATACCCGACCGGCGAGCTTGGTGTCCTTGGTGTAAAAAGCAGAATGGCAAAGCGAGCTACTCGCAAGAAAGATGAGCTGTAGCTGCGCTGCTCACTTTTGTGTTTGCGCTTTTTAATTAGCGCAAATAATTAGACAGACCTTGTGCTCGCCGGCAGCAGCAGCAGAAGCAGCAGCAACCCTCACGGCCTGTTTGGTATTTAATTATAAAGCTGGAAGCGATTGCGGAAAGCTAGCGCGAAATTTTTGGAATTTATGATATTAATTTCCAGCCTTAACACGTTTCAAGAGTGTGCGCATTTTTCAATCCGACGTCTCGACGGAAGCAGCGCCTGAGTTTAATCTTTATTGGGTGCTCTGTTGCTGGATTTGCAGAGGCTCGCAGCAAAAAAGGCGCACACAAAATCGACACACGCGGAAAAGAGGCTTTTTGGCAATCAGGCCCGTGCGTGCCAGCAGCGCCGCCGGGGATGTGAAAAATAGTCGATGCTGGTTCAGAAAAACCAACCGATTTTTTTGCCAAAAGATTAGAGGAGCAGTAGTTGCCAGCTCACTGGATATAGAAGCGAGAAAAGATTTTGTATTAAAAGTGTCGCTGTTAGGGGTTTTAAACTTTATTTCTGCTCATGCGTATTTGAGGCTAATATCATGATTAATATTTCAAAAGTTCAGAATCATTGGATGATATTTCAGGTAATGTTGACCAAACAACTTTTCATTTTTGCTTGCGAAAAATACATATAATTTCGCCTCTATTAAAAATTTACATTTTAGTACGGTTGATTAAAATTTAATTTGGTTTAATTTGGTAAATAAAATATCAAACTGTTTCGTCCTAATTATTATTTCTGCAGAAAAAGCGATGGCAGAGTGGAACATAAAAATCCATTACGAGCTGACGCACAAACGAGATGAGTCACGCTTTTGCTGATTAACAATGCACTTTTTTCATTTAGCTCAACAAGAACACAAGTCAGTATTTTTTCCTGTTCAACTTGCTATAGCAATTAGAATTGTGAAAGAGGATTCCAAGGCACGCACGACGCATTCTGCCTATTGATTGACTGTTTTTCACATCCCAAAGCACCAGCAAAGGATAAAACAGGCGGAGTTCCATCTCATTTTGAAAAAAATTTCCAGCCCTTTTCGCTGGCTGCCTTTTTCACTTTAATAAGAGTTGATGAAAAATCCTCTGCGCGACGTCAAAAGTGATTATGAATTATATAAAAAGCCGAGTCTTATTTGTCTTGACAAAGAGCCTTCTCGGAAGTTTCGCCTCTCTTTCTGTCGGGCGGGCGCGGGCGCGGCAGCCAACACCCACATCGCCGGCCCTCCTGCTCGCCCGCCAGACCCCCAAAGAAAACAAAACGCCTTTTGTGAACTCGCGTGTACTTCGATTTTTATTCGCGCTGCTGTATAGCCCGGCTGCGGGACACAGAAAACCATTTATTTTCGAATCAACAAAGCGAGAGCAGGCACTTTGGAATCCGCTGACGCCGCCGCCGCCGCCGCCTCCACCACCGAAAAGGGCTAAAAAGCAGCCTGCCGTTTGGATAAACTGAAAACCTAAGCAGGGCTGTGCTCCCAAAAGCGCACAAATATATATTTATGGACGCGTAAGTAGTCCTTTCACGCAGTGCGCACGGAAAGCGCCGGCTCCATGGCGTGAGCCGACAAGAGAAACGACTGCGAAAAAGCGAGGAATTAATTAGTCAGAAAGTAATTCAGTTTTAATTGCGTGCCAAACAAAGATTTGCAGCACTCGCGGAATCTGGACAAAGGCTGTGTGAGCATGCCTGGCTGAATAAAATGCACATGAGAGCGTGTGTGTGCGTTCGGCGGAGGAATTTGATAACGCTTCGCGCATCATGCTGTGCAAATCATATTTTGCCGTTGACGAGCTTCTCCGAACATTCCTCGAACGTGCCAAAGTAATTATCAACGTAGCGTGCTCTATGGCTTGTCGGTGCGAGCAAAATCACAGGCGCGAATTAATTACTCAACGGAAATTTACATTCTCCCATCAGTGCTACAAACAGGTCTCATCTAATATTTTTTTTGTTTTCTTCCTTGTACCCAATATCACCCAGAACTCTGGCCTTCAGCTGTTGTTACATTATTATTTGGTAAATTTACGTAATAGATTTTATATTGGCTACGAATTAGGTGGCTTTAAGTGGATTAAGTGCATAGAAATTAATGTCACGCGTCTTTGTACTGTACAGCTCGCTGTTTTGACCCCAACAAGCCTCATCCCTTCAATTTTAGTTTGTTTTTTAATTATAATTATTTTTGTTTATTTAATATTAATCAGAGAAGTTGTAATATCTTATCTTTATTCATATCATATGATATTTTTTAACATAATTATCAACCTCCAGTGTTTGTCATACAAACTGCGCAGAAAGATTAATGGATGAGTTCTGAGAAATTGATGCTACCTGATAGTCATGTATACACGTGGCATTAACTTTTTCCTCTCTATAATTACATCCAGAGGCCAATCAGATAAATGTTGCACTTCATGTGGAATGCTCTAGTTAGCTTACAATTAGTTAAATATCACCTTTCATACTTTACAAAACATTTTCAATTCCTCTATATTAACTAAATCTGCTTCTGCTGCAAAACGTGCATGTCTCTTGAACTGGCGTGATTGATATTAAAAGCAAATTTCTTCAGTTCAAAGCAGTCGACCGAGAGAGCAAAGTTGCACTTCACCCCTTACTACGCAGATCTTAAACGGACAAGGGCAGCACGATTCCCCAGCCTGACATCAAACAACTCGCAAGAAATTTCAATTTCCATCGGTCCGTTGGCCGGAATCAATAATCCGCCTAAAAGCCTCCTTGCAGAGACGTTTTATTACAATCAGGAGCTGCAAGACGCGCGCGTCCCTAGCTCAGGGCAATAAAATAAATTACGAGGAACCATCCATCCCTTCGGTTTAATTAAACTTTTACAACTCGTTGCGTAAAACTCGAGTGCATGCGGCCCGGCCCGGGATGAATGATTTAAGACGTGCAAAAGAAAGCGTGGTTTCTGCCACCGCGGGAAATGTCTGCGGGTGCCGGGATCAAATTTCTGGCTACGAGAACGGGCGATAAATTCGAAAACCTCATTAAAACAGGGAAAAGTGGCGCTCGTGCCATATTGGCTCATAATTTTTTACGACGCCCCCGCTTGCCCGGCGCTGCATCTTTCACCCAAACAAACATTCATTCGTCGTCGGCGGCGGCGGCAGTGGCGGCAGTGGCGGCGGCGGCAGCGGTGGTGGTTGCTGCGCTGCTTCTGTTGGAAGGGTTGTGATCCTCACGGCAAACACGACGAGCCGGCGAAATTATGGAGGCGGACGAGAAATATTGCCGCAGGTATACACTAGTCTGCGGTTTTTTCGAAAGTACCCCGCCGGCGAGACAGACCTGCCGCGCGCGTTAGGGGTTGCATCTCCTCAGGGGTTGCCACCCCGACGACAGGCTCGCCACCAGCTCTTTTCCCACTGTGCATGTGTATGTATGAGAGAGAGAGAGAGAGAGAGAGAGAGAGAGAGAGAGAGTCGTCCATCTTTCCTCCCGCTTTTTTGGCCCAGTTTTTTATTTCACATTATATGCACCATGCCCTTTGAATTCGTGCCAAATGTCGTCGCGAGCGCTGAATGCTTCGAATGCAAATTATAGCAAAATATTTGGCGAATTTATCGTCGGCTGGGAAATCTGTCATCATCATAAGTCACTCGACCCTTTTTTCGCCCCGGCCTCGCATTGTTATTAGCACTCGAGATTTGTGTGAAAATCGAATCAGACAGCCTGCGAAAGGCGCACAAGAAACAGACAAACGTCTCCAGAATGAATGGAAAGCTGTCGATTTTTATTCAATAGACCGGATAGGGTTCACTTGATTTTGGAAAGGGGCCAATTTGAATATTGCATTCACTGGTGGCATATGGACAGGAAAGCTTAAAATTAGAAAAGGGTCACTGCCATGCATCGATCCACATTGATTTTCGGATGTTGTTTGTTTACGGTATAGAATTTTTAAATTGGCTGAATGAGAGAGACTTGCTTTGTTCGTTCCAACGTTAAGGCGCGTGTAGTGTTTTAAATGGCATTTGCCGCCGCTGAGGAGGCTAGGAACTTGCCAACAATGGCAGCAGGAGGGGCAACCATTAAAATTTGTGAAGCAAGAAAAATTCTTGGGAGGGAAATTCTTTTCGTCTGCAAATTGAATTTGCGCCGGCGAGCCAGCCGGGGTCGGCCGCCCGCGTGGCCTCTTGTTATTCCCGCGCAGCGAGCTTTCATTCGCCATTGTTCTGGAATCTCGCCGCCGCGCTTGTATAAATCTTCTGAATAATGAACAAAGCGTTTCGCCGGCTTAAAGCAATCAAAAATGGTCGAAACTTTTGAAATTTATCGTCTCCTGGCGGCGCACAAAGAGCAGCCGGCGTGTGTTTCCCGAAGAGCACCTGTCATGCCATATCGGATTGCGAATTCATGCAAAGTTTGCAGCTCTCCCCGACGCCGACTTTTTCGAGTGCTTGTTTTTCTCACCCGCATCTTATTAAATATTCCGCCACCACAGCAGCCGCCTTTTTGAGCCGCACCGCCCTGCTCATAATCTACTTTAATATTTATATTCCCTCTTGCTCTCGAGTACAAAAATTCTTATTTCGACGGAGTAAAAAGTTGCTGGCATATATACAAGCGTGCGGTCTGTAGAGACTTGTGGCCCTAAGCAACGGTTTTTGCTCATTCAAACAGGCAACGAGACTTGTCTTGCCTCTTCACTGACATTAATTTTCTCATTAAAACTCTGATATATTCTGGCTCATTGACTTACTCAAAAGCAAAAGAATAATATTTTATTTGCTCAGGTTTAATAAAAAAAATTGGTATCATGACCCATAAAATAACAGTTAATTTCACATTTGCGTGAGGGAGAAAAGCCCAAAAATAATGTGTGCGTTACCTTCTCCAAAAGCTGTCACAACTCGTTCCGACAGATGGTTTGAGCTGTCGCAATTAAATTCACATCGGTGGTGGAGTAACGGTAGGATTAAAAGTCCTCGCGCTCCTTAATGAAGCAGTAGGAGCGAATTGCAAAGGCAATAATTGAATTCCTTGCAATTGGACCGCACAAATAATTGATTAACAAGCTGTAATTCAATTGCTCCACTCGTCTGCGCGCGGGCGGCCAGTTCGCCTCGCCTCCCTGCCGAGTTGACAATAAATTTTAATCAGCACAAGCTCGCCGGCCGCTTCGTTGGCAATCGTGAAAAACTAACTAGCAGAGAGAACAGCAGCTCCGTGGGGTGGTTCCCCAGGGGATGCGGCGGAAAGCGGAGCTCACAGCCTGAATTTTTGACATGTCCGCCAGTCAGCCAACTTAATTACACCATGCGACCGACGCAGAAATCTTGAGAATGACGACCCGGTCAAAAAGGTGGGTGGGTTGATGAATTTAGGCGTTCGATGCAGGGGTTTTCAAAAGGATGGACAGTAATAAAAGATAGATTACCAAAATACACATTGAGTGCCCCTTCGAATCCGTAAAATGTTTGGATTGCGTCTTTTCATGACTTGATCATTAAATAATTTTCTTGTCCTATTGATAATAAATGATTCCTTTCCATATTATATTTGCATTTTTTATGTGATATTTTATATTATTTGCGTTGATTAAAAAAACATGCGTCTGGAAAAGATGGAATTTTACTCTGTCCCGGCAGTGGCAAAAAAACGGACCGATATCATCTATCATCGCCTTGGACATTTATAGTAAATATTTTACTCAAGTTTCTTTTCTAACGGTACTTTAGTTTAGGGACTATGCTAATTGATGCAAACCTTTTTCTGTTAATTTACCAATTATTGCTCTTGAAAAAGTTTTTTCATTCGTCAAAGCTGAGAAGCTTCAAGTTGACGTCAAATTATGTGGGTTCGTTCTCTGGGTGGTCGATTTTAATTTTCATTACTCACATCTTCAGCAACGGAATGACATTTTACCCGAGGGTCTGAGACATTTTGTTGAAAATCTAAACATTGCTTTGTAATAGAAGGCTGCTCTGTCCTGATAGAGTGCATAATTTTGTACTCTATTTTTCTTTTTCAGTATACGCTGACACATCATGCGGTGTGATTGATGAGCCAGCACGCTGACACCTCAACATTTCGCTCGAAAAGCAAACTGATCGAATTTCCAGCAAATTTCTTGCTTCCTTCCCCACCCCAAACAAACAAGGTGAATCTTTTGTTAAGAGAATTGAAAATTTGGAGTAAGAAATGATTATCTACTCTCTTGACAAAATTGCGTTCACAATTCGCAACCCTGCGTCTAATCCGAGCACGAAGGTGATCTTTGGTGGTTCCGCCGGGTCAAATGGGTGATAAGCTCGAGTCGAGAAGCAGCTCGGAATAGCAGCCAGTCCACCTGGCGTGCACCGCTGCCCGGCCGGTTGCATAACTCTCCTCCGACCGACGTGGTTAATCGTTTGTGCTGGCCGAAGCGGCTGCATGCATCACGAACGCTAGGTGATCCGTTTGATTATTGTTTCTCTTGTCGTGCACGCGGGCACGCTTGCTTGTCCGCCGTTTATGCATGTGAATTTCAATTAGGGCTTGTAGCGTGATAATAGGTCAGACGATTGGCCGCATGGACCGTTTGTGTACACATATACGCGGAATTATTACCACACAGAAATTTCAACCGCAGAATGAAGACGTAGCTCTAGTGAGAAGCCACACTAATGTATGCCCTGGTTCAAGTGCATAATTATGCGGAGATCATGTGTGTTAAGGGAGAACTAATTAAATATTTATATTTATTACCTAATTATTTATGCAATTCACACTCATTTTGTGACAGATAAATGTTAGAATTTCAAACTACATGGCTATGGTCAAAAAATTGTTTTTAATTACAACAAGTCTCATTGGAAGTTGAACAATATTGCTCTGCAAAGACTTAGTTAAATTCAAAAAAAACTAATTTGCTGGGTTCCAAATTAACAACAATTTTTATTAAAAACTCACGTTTTATCAGCGTTTTGATGACAGCAAAAAAATAATTTTGGTAGTGAATTTCAACCCTTCAGGAATGTTATTCTACTTGTATTTCAAATTGTACTGTTTTGGTATATTGCTGGGTTAGCTGCAGAAACTCAGTTCTCGTATCACGTGAATCGACGGTGCCACAAGAGGCAACGAGGCGAGAAAGCCAGGCGAGAAGTCGTAACCCGTAAAGCATACACGGCCGACAAAATCTCGGCACAGATGTCGCACGGGTTGCATAACTCGCAAAACGCCCATAAAAGGCAATGAATGGCCTCTGGAGGCAATTTCGACCTCTCCCCGAGGCACTGCACACGAATTTTTCGGCGCGCATCGGTGGTCGAGGTATCGGAATGACGACACAACGCGGCTGGATCGCCTCCTGGATAGCCGAGAGGCAACACACGAAATCGACTCTTTTGTTACTCTTGCGCCAGGCAGCGATCTCGTAAGTGGAACCGAAGGGCGGTTGGCATAAAATTGCTTTTTCACCGTAAAGTGCTTTAAGGGTTTGAAATGCTCAAGCGCTTCACTTGACCTGAGAAGTCGGATGGCGTCCCAGAAAGGCAGATGGCCGAGCAAGACCAAGATACTCAGAGGATTGCAACAACACGCGGAGAGCACTGGAATGTAAAAGAAGTAAACCCTGCATGGAAAAATAAATTGCAACGTGGTCACGCCATACCAGTAGGCAAAATTTCTTTTGCAAAAACAATCTAGCGATAACTTATTATCAATCCAAATTTTTTAATAAAATTCATTGTAATTCGCGAAACATATTTATACAAAAATTTTATGTTGAATGGAAATAAATTAAATAACATAGACTACATCTTTTTCACTTTAAAAAAATTGATAATATTACAATACACTTTTAATTAAAATCACAATGAAAATTCCTCGGCGTGCACGCGTGAGCAGAGACTTACGTTGGAACAAGCATGCTGATATAGCTCGCGGCAAGGCGGCGAATGTGCTCTCCTTCGCTGCCCGCAACCTTTACGGCTGCACTCCACGAGTCAAGAGGTTGGCCTACCTGACGATGGTCAAGCCGTTGATGCTCTACGGCACCCCTGCGTGGCACCCGTCTACCCAAAGCAACGTCAACAAGTTTGAGCGAGAGCAAAATCGAATTCTTCGGTTCGTGCATGGGCGGCACGTGTCCAAAAATGCAAGAAAAGAGCTGCTGTCTGTCCACCACCAGCTTAGACTTAACGACATGACTTTCTTTAGGGAATGTCTCGACGGAGAAACTGACAAGGACGTAATGGAGCGAATCATGGTGGGCAGAACAATGAGAAATGCGGACGGCGAGCACAGATTGATTCCTCCTCGAACGGGCACTGACCTCGGATTGAACTAGTTTTCTTTCCGAATCGCGCAACAGTGGAATACCCTCCCGTCCGAAATTAAATTGTGTCCAAGTTCCCAGTTTCCCAAGTATTGTAGATTGTATGTGATGCCAAAAAATGTTGTTTAGATTTAATGTAGCATAGGCTGTAGTGTGGCGAGTGTTTAAAGTAGTGGTAAATTTTGCTACTATTTTATTCACGAGTTTTAGCAGTTTGTTCGAATAAAATAGCTTACACTAAAATGCCTTATTTCTTCTAATATGATTTTCTTGACTTTGAATGTTTGTAAAATAATGTGACTTGTTTGGAGGAGGAAATAAAAACGAATTGAATTGTATATATATAATTTTGTAATTTATTTTTACAAGGTACTTTTGTATCTTGATTTAGTTAGAAAATTAAATTAATAAATATTCTAGCTAACCAACTGTGCCAAGGCTAGAGTGGTGGCGATGCTTGTATTGTTAGATTATGCTCAATCAGTATGAATTCCAGCCTTGTTGGCTTTCCAATAAGCCTAGCTGGGAGGAGGAATAATTCCGACTAGCCACTTGCAAACCGGGAAATGCGGAGCAATCTGCATCGACTCACCACCGGCAGGTTTCCACATTTCCTGAGACCCCCAGGCAGCGAGGCATTCTCACAATTGACGATCTTGCAAATAGGTGCAACGCAGAGAGGGGAAACGCGCGATTTGCGATCTTCTGTATCGCACAATCAAATATTCTGCGTAACAAGAAACGCAAGAACCTTCTCATGTTTTTAATAATTAATTATAACAACTTCTGCAAAGTTATTAGAGAGTTATTATTGATGATAACATAGGAAGAGAAAATCTCCAGTTGTGCACCAGGAAAGATGCATTAATTTCGCTCATTTTTCAAGTGCATCCATATTTTATTGCATTTAATTCGTGGAACGAATCCAGATTACATATTTGTTATTTTATTTCAAAAGTAAACAGCTCAGTATATTAGCTGCGGAAAAGCAGTGCATTTGCATATCAAATAAATGGAAAACTACCTGTTTACACAATTTCTCTTCTGTATCACCTCGACCAGAATAAATTTGCAGCTGCACATTTTTGCCACAAATTAATATTCTCGGAATGACCCGGTCGGTTATTAAAGTGTCATCTGCAGTTGTTGGTAATCAGTTTGAGCTACGTTAGTTATGCACGACCTGTAAGCATGAAAGCGGAGTGCACAAGCAAGCACACGGTGATAACCTCCTTTGCAAATAGGGTAACTAGCGCAATAATTGAGCCGTTTACGTGGCCGCGCACAAAACGCTCGCTCGCGTTCTCCGCTCTTCCCCATCCGTCGGCGAGAAAGAAGCAGGGAATCTGGGCGCGCGAAACTCGTTCTGACACACAAGACGAAATTGAATTTCGCCGCGGCGGTGGTGGTGGCGCGCAATATTAAACTGTTGTGCTTCACGCAATTCCGCCCGTCTGTTAATTTCCATTTTTATTGACATCAGTGTAATAAGCCGGAGCAGCGCGCTTGCCTGCCGTTCTAATAACCGGTGATTTATTACCTCGGCAAACGGTAATAATAAACGGAGGGCGATAATTCCTCTCCTGTTTAGAAGGCGACGCGCGTCGCGTGGCGCGCAGTAATTATTGGAAATTCTAGTGTGTGTCGGAATCTAGCTAGCTGTGGAAACCTTCCAGCTGCCTGTTATCGCTGATTGATTTCGCCTCAACAAACGGGCAGGTCACGGCCGGGAATCGGTCGCAGGCGTGCACACAATGCTGGCGCCCAAACAGCAGTCAGAGCCTCGTTGGCGTGAAGGGTGCTCCAAAAGTTGATAAGCAGAAGTAATCAGTTCTGGCGGTACAAAAATGGCGTCGCTTGGCGTCCATTGTGTCAAGAGGGGGGAGGGGCACAATGCTGCTAATAAACTATACGAATGGGTTTGATTTTTATTTGTCAACCCAAGAACGGTGGAATAGCACCCTTGATTCTCATATCATAACCACAAGCTAGAGTACAACTTTTGTGGTTTAAAAATAATGTTTTATGATTTATTTTGTTACAAGTAAGTCCTTTCTAAAACAGGTACATAAACAAGAGAAAAAAAATGCAATTTTGCAATACAAAATAACAATAATAAAAATATATATGTATTACTTTACCTAATTGCAACAAGCATTAAAAAGTCAACTTTCTTAAAAATATTGAGCTTAATAATTTGGTTCAATCAGCTGTTTGCTGTAGATGTTTATAGATCAATCATTATCATTAATAGTTGTAGAGTCAGTCATTTAAACTGTAATAGATCATGAAATCAAATGTAATAATCAGTTGAATGATTATTTGGATTAAATTAGAGATACAAGCTACGCAATTATCCCATGAGAATCCCGCGCCGCATTGCTCTAGGTTTTCTGCGAAACGCTAACAAGCGAACACTATCAAAGGAAGCAGGTAAACGCTGTTGGAGCAATGAATCGAGCATTTGATGTCAAGTGGTCAACCAGGCGGTGGCAGATGGAATTTCCGCGGCATTTTTCCTCTGACTCGTTTATTACACTCGACGAAACTGAATGCATAATGAGCTGGGTGCGCGTCGGCGGATGAAACAAATTTATGAGCCGAATGCAGATGCATGAATGCAAAATTAAATTCATCAGCTGCGCCGTTTCGGAATTATTCATCCGGTGGGTCAGAAAAAGTGGCTTTTACACGGAGCAAATCTGCTGTGGTACCGCTGCAAGCGTGTGCGGCTTGTTTCGCTGAGAGCGAAATCATTTCACAAAAGCGCATCTAGCAAAACGAGAGCGAGCTTTTCAATCTGTGAAAGCTCGACAGCGGTGGCGGGCGGCAGCACCACTGGCTGCTCGCTTTGCAGTCGCAGCTAGCTAGGGCTGTGTGCATTTGACGTCGAATATCGGATATTGGTTTTTTTATTGCACACGGTTGAGCTTCCGAAGCGGCGAACACCAGTGAAAATCATTCCTACTCTAGTTTATTTTTTCATTACGCTTGTCAACGTTTAAAAACTCTTTATTCTGCTCCCGTTCGTTAATCTTCAATCAACAACTTTTGATGGTGAACTCCTATAAATCGAGTACAAACATGATTAGGGTACTTTCTTTCTGAGCTCACCCCCCCCCCCCCCGAATGCACCTGTTAATCAACGTCTGCCAGTAATTTTTTCTGATTCCTTCAGCAGGCATTGCGTCGGATTGGAACAAATTGTCGTGAGGGTTTTCATTGGAAACACACCATAATGTCTGCGTGACGGCCAGCCACACATTATGGATACGGGTGTTCATTCGTGTTCAGGGCTTCAGGATTTAATCTCGAGCATTGCATTTTCCAGCTTCCAGGTGAAACGAGAAGTATGGGTGTGGCAACTACTTGAAATTTAGAAACTACGTTGCCACTGCCAAGTTTTTTTGACATAATGGTGACCAGAAAATAAGCTAAACACCATGAAAACCTTCCTATTTTAGTCAATCATAATGTCTGAGAAATTAAAGTTCTCATAATAATGTCGGATAGGCTCTTGTGTCTCCGCTCTACTAAATTGTGCCAAACAAAGATGCTTGTAAACAGGCACAAAAAATCAACAAACATAATATCAAATTCCAAAGCACAATAAAAATTATTTAGACGCAATTTTCTGCTTCTTGGAGTTTGTCAGGGCTGGATGATAAATTTCACGGCATTTTTACCTATCAAAGCACACTTTTTAAGAAGCAACTTTAGTTTGTGATGGCTGCGCTGCACATTTATAGAGGAAATTTAAGTTTACGTACTAATCACAAACGAGTACCACCGAAATTTAATTTTAATCTTGATTGAATATATATGGTAATGAAGGACACAATTGAAGTCAGGTAAAGACGAGAGATGAAAAAGGAGAACGTGTGAACGGACCGCCAGCATCCGTCACAAACACTTACGCATTATATGACTATTGGCGATCACTACAAAAAGGTCCTCAGCGCAGAGAGGCAAATTGGCTCGTCTGACAGTTTGGGCTTTCATATACGTGGCCTGAAGGGGTACTTGACGGAGGGTTGCATGTTACAGGACCCGGTCCGGCGATCTTCAGATCTCCTCCCACTCACACGAGAAAATCAAAGAGTTAATACGCCGCTAGTTTCCCATTAAAAAAGTGCATTATCGCAAAGCTGCCTCCGTTTGGAAAAGTGCTTTGTTGTGCAACTTCATGGTACATTTTGGTTGCAATTACGGTGAAAGTTTCACGTAGCATTGTTCTGCTGCTATAATTATTACGTGCGGTGCGAGCGAGCAGCGGCTCACTCAGCTAGATGTCCGCAGTGGGCAAGCGGGTGGAGATACGGAAATAAATTTGCTCAGAAATAAAAGGGCGTGAATAGTCCCTCGGAGGGATTTAATAATACTTTGCTCCAGCAGTAACTGCAAAATGGGCACATTTTGCTCGCTGGACATTCTCGTTTTGAAAATGTTAACAGCAAGACTATATTATTTTTATATTAAAGTAAGCTCCATGTGCATCATGATTGAGACTGTTGACATAAGAGGGAAACTAAAATTAAGCAATCAAGATTCTTTTCAAATTGGTGGGAATTTTCAGTACTTTATACAAAAACATAACATAATTTTGACACGATTTTAAGCTCAATAAATGACATCATCTCGTCTCTGAGTGAGGTCGTAAAAAACTACAGTGCCACTCTTAAGAGCAGGGAAAGGTTGGCTCTCAGAATTTGAAGCTCGTAATAAAGAGCGAGCTCACCTCTTTTGCTTTGTAATATTCAACTAGGCGATGCAAGAGCAGTTAACTTTTGCAATAAAACGCATCGCATCCCTTTTAAAATGCACATTTCGAATTGCTTCCGCGCGAAGAAACAATGCATTTTCTTTCAAATCAGTTTTAATACAAGATCGGAGATGCTCGAGTGGATTTAACAGCGGGGAAAAAGAGCAAAAATCGGCGAGTTAAACGAATGCCTGAGCGGAAAGAAGCCTGCGTGACGGATTCTCGCCCGGCTTCATTCTCAGTCCGCCGGCGTCCGCAAACGCAACACAAATCGCTGGAAATCGCGCAAGAATAATGTCTGCCAATATGCACATTTAATAAAAAAGAGAGAGAGAGAAAGAGCCGGGGGTTAATATTTCAAGAGCGAGCGAGCGTGTACGCGAGAGCGAGCAGAAAGGGAAGTAGATAGATGAGGAGGGACGCGACGGAAGAAGATGCTGTGTACGTGTGTTCATGCTAAATTCATGCGGCCAACATTGATATAAACTGCTTGCAACGGCAAGAGTGAATAAATCAATACAAGGAATGTGTGCCTCTTCGGACAGCGGTGGCAGCAGCCTGCATCCGGGCCCTAACGCCGCCAGTCGCAATGAATGAGCGGCGCACAAGGAGAAAAGAAAAGCCACGCGCACCGCAATAATCGTTTTGACATTTTTCCCGGCAGCCTCTCTCTCTCTCTCTCGCTCCAAATACCGAAATCTTTGCCAACCAAGCCATTCCGAATACCGTTAAGGCCAAGTAACGGTTGACTAAACACTTAAACCTCGTTTAAAGGAAAAAATATGGCCAATCTGGGAGCTAAATAAATTAAAGTAGATCTGTATATTTTCGAATTTCCTATAGTTTACCAAGTAAGTGGAAATCACATTGTTCAAATTTCAGAGTTTTAGTAGATACGCCCACTATTTATTACAGTATTATAAAATATTTGGGGCAAAATATTTCACTCGCATCGTCTTTTATGCTATTTTAGACGGCTAGAAAAGCTCAGGAATAGACCTATTTGGAAATTTGAAACATATTGTACGAAGCACATTTCTTTAATTGAAGTAGAGCAAGTTAGTAATATAACACTCATATTTTTTCTATATTGCATAGAAAGCGCATTGGTAAACGTTATTTGAAATATGAATCGCTTCTCGTGTTGCAATAAGTAGCTAAGCAACGCTCAATTGCGCTCAATATTATCTCCTGACTCGAATAGAGGAAGATTGTACAGCGTTAGCAGCTTTGCTGCTTCGCCCGTTTTTTATGATCCATAGCAAGATTGGCCATGATCTGTATTCGGGTCGTGGAATTCTCGGTCTGTGAGCCTTTTTCGCATTTAGGTCGGAGAGAGCAGGGATATGTAGAAGAATTGCAGCGGGCAATTTCACTTTTAAAACAGGCCGGCTGGCTGGCTGGAAAGGCGGGCGGGCTGCCGGTGCACCATCTGGCTTGTTCACTTGTCCCTATTGGCAGCAAAGTCGTCAGCAACTTTGGAGAATATTAATTCTGTCAGGCTGCATGGACCGACCGCGTCAGCTGGCGCAGTTCTAAACTGCCGGAAAAGCAGCAGCAACGCGGATTATCAATGCGCCGCCGCCGCCGCCGCCGCCGCCGCCGCCGCCCGCTCCAGGCAACACACTCGAATAACTTTTATTTCATTACATGCATTTTCTTCCAAATTACAAAGTGCCATAAATCACGCGGCGGGGGCGGTGCTTTGCTCTCTTCTGCGCTGCAAAACAGCCCTTTCGCCGCGAGAGCTTTAAACAGGCTTTCTCTCTTCTCTCTCTCTCTCGCTCCGCGCGCGCCCAAATGAATCGATACGGCCCGCTGGTGCTGCCGGCGCTCCAGATTAGGACACGCATGTTCAAATCACAAGACTAATCACTAAATAATGAGCCCGCCGCGGGCTGCTCTCTTTTTTATACATTCCGGAACCAGCGCCCGCCGAGCAGCGGCACAGCCAGCTCACTCCCTTATTTTCCGACTGCAGCCAAGCTGGCATAAACAGTGCCGCTGAAAATGGCAAGTTGGCTCGTTTAATTGGCATATATTTTCGGAAACGGGACGTAATAATGCGTCTTTTTGATGTCACGCACAAAGGCAGAATTCAAATTAAATGTCAAAAATATACACCACTGCGACAAAAAGCTTTGTATGGAAGCTTCACATTTCCCAATTTCGTACAAGGCGTTATCCAGTTTGTATTCAACAATGCATTTTTTTAGATTTTACTTTTGTAATTTTTAGCTTGCTCAGGAAAAGTGTTCTGCAAAGAAAATATTTTTGACTTTCAACTTTTTCTACTGTGCCTGAAACAGCTCTTTTATTTCCGAGGCGAACAGATAAAATCTTTAATGCCATACAAAATTTCTCAGCGTAAAAATACGCATATTTTCGGAACGCATTTGCATAATATCTTCGGTTTAGTTTAGAAGCTAGTTTCACTGCTTATTTTTAATCTGGGAACATGCTAACTCAAGATATAAGTTTTAGCTCTAAGGGCGACTCAGTGTGACCCACTTAATCACACATTGTTTAGAAACTGCGTAAAACATTTTGTGCTCCACGAGGACGAAAGAACCCCTTTTGTTAATTCGATAATGTATTTCAATCAACTTTTTGAATGGGTGTTATGCAGAAATCATTTTTCTAGATATGTCTTTGAAGCAGAATTTCTCTCTTTGAAATCAAGCGCAATGTTAAAGAAATAAATTTGAGTTGTAACGGATTTCTGCAAGGAAGATAGTGTTGCAGGAAGGGTGTTGTAAAAGATTAGCATTTGAGTGTACTACTTAATCGTTTCTAACGACCGCAGTGATTCAAAATTTCATGGCGCTAAACTCTAGTGTGAATTTTTGTAATGCTGATGAAGCTTGAGGAACCGAAACAGCTTTTCTCCAGTACGGAAATGTGCCCCTTCCCTTAAAATATTCCCTATACAATTTGAACCCATCATTGGTAAATCTGATATTCTTTTGTATTAAATTTCTTGTTGATATTATATGTAGCTTTCTTGGTGTAATCTCTACATAAAAAATATTAATAATCGTGTTGGCATCTATCAATTAAATTTCCTGTTTGTGCAATGTGTTTTATAATTTGCTGCTTTTAGCAACTATGCCTGAACAAAGCGCCACAACTCTAGATAAAACCTTGTAAAATTCAGGCATTTCCACAGAATATGTAGACTAAGCACTGTATTACTACTGTTATTTGATGGGCAGACACAGTGAAGGAGTAAGCAGAAAATGACGTGCGGTGCCTCTTTGCCCTCAACTATCAGAGGAAAACCTTGCAGCCACGCTATGCTGAGCACGATTGCGCAATGAATATCAGTATTTACACTGCAAATAAACTGCACTCTGTGTACACTGACTTGGAAGGCTGTTTTTCTGCTCGACCTTTTTCTTCATCGCTCGCCTGAGCATCTAGTTTTGCAAAACACCAGATACACGGGGGAAAGGGTGGTGCGGCTGGAAAACTTTTTGCTTCCCGGCAAACACTTTTTGCTTGTCCGACAGAAAAGTGCCATTTCGCAGAAATGCGAGATGACCCACGCGCTCGAGTGTTTCGTGCTGTTTGTGTGCCGGTCGGAAAAGGCGCGCGGGAGCCTCGAGGAAGTTGGCGCCGTGGAATTGCGTGCGTTTGACAGGAGGTGTAATCACTACTTATCCGCGGCGCGCCTCCTCCTCCCAAAGTCATTATTCAGAGGCACACACTGGCAATCTAGTCGTGTTTTTTGCACGCGTCGCTAATGATTCAGCCCCATCCACGATTGTATGTACACCATTAAATTACGTGATTATGCGCGCAACCGAACGGTTAGCTCAATGAATAAATGGCCGCGAAATGAGCCGCAGGGCTGCTTTATTGTTTAATCTCACAGATTAATTTCATCCGGCTTCACCTGCTCGGCTAGAGAAAGAACGCGCAGGAAAGTTTGGACGGGTGCTAGCTAAATTGAGATTGATTCGCTGCCGGGCAAAAAAACTGGCGGTACAGACTCGTACAAAGAATTTGTGTTTCCCGAAGCTGGGGCTTGCCGTGATGGACGTGAGAATTAAAATCTTGCGGTTGGTTTTGTCTTACGTGATATTTCTAGCCCAAAATTACAACCTCTAGTCAAAGCTCTCTTCGGCTTGTCACCATGGCAGTCTGTTAGTCAAGTTGTTCATAAACAAAAATGAAAACTTTTTTATATAGTTATGAAGCTTGTAATTAAATATCCACATAGCTACAACAGTAAAATACAACCAATTAGTTTGTAAATATTTTTACTATAAAATGTAATATAATAAATTACTGTAATATTTTTTGAATTTATTTTACATTTTTTAAATTTTAAATCTTTATAGCATCTTTGATTTTAAACATAAAATTTGTACTGCCTTAAATATAATACATATATGCATGCGTGTGTGATTTATTACTAACCTGTATATTATTATTATTATTACTTCAATGTTCAATTCCTATGTGTTCTAATATGTGTCTGGATCACTCCTTGTTGTACCTCTTGCATCCCTAATTAATATCCCATTTTTCTAATATTTGTATTAGCATTGTAAGTAACGGTTTTACATAGGATCAAATGTCGAATACTCATTGAGTCCACATCTTGAAAAATCCTCTTTTTTCCTCTTCATGCAAATAGATAACAAAATAACTAAGCATTGAGTTTAAGAATGAAAGTCGTGATTATGATGTTAGCAGTAACATTCAAGTCTATTGCAGGCTGGAATTTTATCAGATATAATTTCATTAATTGAAATTTATCCATGTATTTGTACAGAGGAACCAATTTCACTGTGCCTTGTTTCAATTCCCTTAACGAGAATCAGGAAAAGGAGAGTTTCTCGTCAGCAGTACACAGTCCCCGGACAACCCATCGGTGCCAAATCCATCAGGACGAATTTCGCAGCCGGAATCCTCTCAAAACAAAGCAAAATCCAATTCAATCGGTGCTGCGAGGCAGAAAAACACCATTACTGTGCGAAAATAGTAGGTTTGCTCTCGGGCAAATTAGGTGAGCCAGCAGCCAGCCGCTTGTCTGGCTGCTTTTGCTGCGACAGAGTGATTTCGTCCGGCCTTATTCCTTCTTTCTGTCCCTCGCTCTGGGCTGTTCACTTTGCGCCCCTGATTGTGTCCTTTGCTGTCACACGGGTCGGCTGCTCGGCCGACCAGCGACCAACCGCGGCCGTGTGTCGCTCTGATGGAGAACTGCGTGACAAACGGACAGCGCCACCTGATCCCGCAGCAGCAAAATTCAAGTGAGCACCGACTGCTGGCGAGTTATCTTCTCGTAAAAAAGGAATCGTGCGTCGTAAAACGCGCACATCCGGCCCGAGTGCGCGTCAAGGGCCGTCGTCAAATTCGCGGAAATATCATCAGGGACGGAGATGGGCAAGTGTTATCAGCGAAACGCGCCTGCCGCTTCGTTCATCGCCACTGATGATGTCATTTTTTAGAAAATTAAAAAGGAAGTTCGAGAAAACAAGCCTATAATCTCGTGCGAAATACAATTTTCTGCACATTATCTCATAATTTGACGTTTTTATGAGGGAAACTTTCTGCTCACAGTCAAATAAAGGACGACAGTTTTTTTCAAGTGTTCCAATTTGAAAGAGATGATTAAAGGCTCTCTAATGGTGAACTTAGTCAGCACTTTGAAGCTTGAAAATGCTTGTTTGCATTTAATTGGCGGCAATCGCCTTAATTACAGACCTAAAAGCAGTTTTTTCATCAATCTTTCCCAACAATTTGTTTTAATTAAAAGATGTCGAGTAATAGGGCCCGGGGCCTTCAATAAAAATGACAGAGCATACTTTCTTTGCCACCGGGCAAGAATGCAAGAGAGAATTTATTTCACATCAGTTGCAACAAAACCAAATTTTCGAAGAAAAATCAATATTTTTTTAAATTAGCCAAGAATTTTAGCACTGAAAATATTTAACTTTAGCAAAAGAACTGAAAATGAAGCAACGTGGTCTGAAATGGTTTTGGAATTTAAATACACGGTGCGTAAAAAGAGTTTTATGATCGGTTTACCTCTTTCGAGATGGGCGATTCCCCGATAGCGAACAACTCGCGAAAACTCTGTGCGCACGGGCCTCACTGGAGGAAGCCCAGTAGCTCAAGTACTGCCCCCGCACCGGGGTCTTTTGTTGAAACGCTTGACATTTGTCCCATGAAATTGATTCACGCATGCTATGGAAAGGTACAAACCAGCAAGTAGCGATTCGAAAAGCTTTCGCAATCCACCAAAATCCGTATGCAATGCAAGAGAGTCAAATGTAAGCGCAAATCGACCCCAAACAGCGCTCGGATTCTAACATTGCAAGTGCACGCAATGCATGCGCTCAACAATGCAAGGCAATGGCTTCATTAAAGAATGGTACAAATGGCTTAAAATTGCATGATTCGTGCTAATTTGAGAGCACCATGAAGAGGCCTCAGAGAAAAACAGAGATCATCTAAATTTCACATACGTGCTGGTAATCACCAGTCAAATCCGAGTTTGTTATGTAAATGTAGCATACACGTATTTCAGCCTAGAGGAAACGACCTTGGTAACCGACCATACAACCTCTGCACCGTTTTCGATTTATTGGCATTTAAGATTCATCTCGCTACGAGTATGACAGTTGCGCTGACGAGGCATGGCCTGCCCAACGCCCGATAAGAACGGCGTGTTTTTTTTCGCTTTCTGCCTACAACACGCGCACACATATTCGCCACGTTCCAAGGAAAAATGACGGCCGCTGCTGCTATTGGATTGCTTCTCTTTCGTAAACATTTTCTCCGCGAGGCAGGCAGGAATGATATATTCGTTTTTACGGCGCCGCGGATTGAAAGCAGCTCAGCGGCGCGCATTCGTTAAGAACGCAGAAGCCGCTTCATCGGGTTACAAAATGGAATAAATTTCTTGCGAGCCCCGACATCCGTAGTACATCGTTATTCCAAAGCCGCTCGCGTATTTGCAGAGAGAAATGCCTCCAATTAGGCCTGTGCGATTAATCAGCCGTGAATTTTACTTTTTCCTTTCCACTGGATCGCTTCAACTCGACAGATAGAAGCTTTTAATATTGCTGCAACTCGGTCAGGGAGTTTGTTGAGGCGTGCAACGCATTTATAGACTTTTAAAGCGCATTTCAGCACACCAATTAGCGAGAAGAGACACTCATTATAAATGCGTAGGATGAAATCATTCTTAAGAAATTTGCAATGGCAATATTTAAAATCTGTAAAAACGTCTCTCTGCAGACCTATCCACAATCTTAATGACTTGAAAATTTTTTTACGGATTTTCAGCAAAATATGTATTGATACATGAGATTGGTTTTCCTTCGAAATTTCAATATGATTGCTCTTACACCACGGGAACAGCAGAACAAGCAATTTTGACCCAAACACAAGCTGGATTCGGATTTTTTATCTGCTTGAATAAATTGATACTTCATTGCTCCCTTGTTAAAATAAAGAGCAACGCACGGGGAGATTTGGTCGGGGTCAGAACATAAAACTGTGTTTTCACTGTGAACATAATATACACTAATGTATGTCTCTGGTGAGCTGGAATACCATCTCACGAGGCACTCAAATTTATCAAAAAGCACGCGGTCGACCACACCAGCTCCTTTTTGCAATCTGAATATATATAAATTGGGCCATGCTGGAAATTTTGGTGAAATTCTCGTCGCTGCCGGTCGAGAATTTAATATTTATTACGACAGAGCAGCCGTGTAGACTACATTAACATATTAATTCTGGCCGGCACGCTATGAATGCATTAAAGGTAATGCAAAGGAGTGGAGAGCCGGCACGTTGTTTATGACGTGTGTTCCGCCCGCCTAGTCCACTTGGACTGCAAGAGTGAATTTCCGCCGCGAGAGGCCGCCGATTTATTAATACACCGACGGCCACCCCGCGTGGTTTTACAAGTAAAATGAATGAGATATTAATATATTTGTTCCATGTGAACGACGCGATAAGTCGCCATCGCGCTGATATGTGTCGAAGCGAGGCAAGGTTAGATAAAGGTGGGTGATACAAAGGAACACGTGTGTTCGCTGCTTATTGATAGAGTACATTTGTCCCTCTCGCTGTCTCCATTACAGAGAGCTGCGCAACGTGTGAAGTTAAGAAACACACGATCGCTGTCGCCGTTCGCAAGATAAAGGAAACACCATAGAGACCACATAGGATCATTTTCCTGAGACATTCACTCGGACGGAAGGTGCACTGAAGAATTAGTTTTCAGTTGAACAAACGAGATCAGGTGATGGCTGGCTCTTTCATACGTTTAATTCTACGCATTTGGCTTGGACATTTCCAACCGAGACTCCTTGTTTGAAATAAAAATTCAAATTAGCAATCTTGCGGGGTATTACAAAACAAACCAAAATATTATGTTTCCCATCTGCAGAGGTACGGACGAGATTGGTGGTCAGGAATTCAAAATGGTGTCGAGCTGATCACTCAATTAAGACACAGTTAGCGGCCAATTAGAACAATATGATAGATCGTCTCGACCAAAAACGGCAGGGATAGTGGGAAATTCATTGCACTCTGAGGCAAAATGATTTCGTGGAGTAGTGTGGTGGTGTGAGGCCATTAATCATTGGTTTGTGACTCATGATATCTGGAGGTAAACCTTTTTAATTTTTAATTAATTGAACTAATGCTACCTCAAAATTTTTCATTAATTTCTTTACTCTATCGTTTTCATATTTTATATAGTTTAGTTTTTATTTCGACAACACATACGTTCGGACGATATCCCTTGTTTCAGATTGACAGGATCACCTTGTGGCGCCACAACTTTTTCCTCGTGCCTATTTTTGGCAATCGAACGGCGCGCCGATCACGCCTGCCAAAAAGAGCCGCGCACGAATCGGATAGCGCTTTGTTTTGTTTTGCTCTGACTGAGCGAATAAACCCTCTTGCCTTGCCGGTAGTGCAATCATACCGAAAGCAGCGAGCTACAATGGAAATCAATCAAGACCAGCGACAAAGAACCGTATTATTGAAAGCCGAGCGGCCGGCGAATCGATTTTGCTAATGCGCTTGAATTAAACGGGCATCAATAATACGCTTTTTCATCGCGCGGTGGCACACAAATTGTGCACGCTGCAATCAATTTCTTGTGTCTGCGCAGCTTTCGTCAAAGGCCAGTTAATTCCCTTTGAATAGAAGACGGCCCTCGACGGGTTTCTCGCCTTTCCAGTCTTTTTGCCTTGTTGGTGCCGGTTGACAACGTCGGGGCCGAGTAGCTTTATTGTGAGTGCGGTGCACTTTAACCTTTGGTTTTTCACCTTTGAGAGGCGGAAATTTCTATCGCGGGTGCAAAAAGTCGCACCGACGACGAGCAGAAAGGGACCTGCTCATTTTCCGCTCACTGCCTTTCGTATGCTCATTGTTTTCACCCGTTGGAAATTCAGCTGCTCGAATTAAATTTCGTGCAAGAGATTTTCCCCACTCGCAAACATGACACGAGAAATTACTTTGGTGCGATCCTCCACAGCGAGGCAGTCGGAAAGGCGTCCCTGAAGACCCAGGCCGAGCAGTGCGAATATATCGCACGAAATATTCTGCTTTTTTTCTCTGTATTTATGACCCCCCATAACTTTCTCCTTTAATGCACTTAGCGCATGAGATATGGTCTGCTGCTTTTTCGATTTCGCTTTTCAATTGAGGCTCAGCAGGAAAGGGTCGGGGAAAAAACTCTGCCAGCAAATGAAAGGGAGTTTCTTAATAATGGTCACAAATTAACTTTTTTCTCTGCTCCATATCGAGTTTGAATGGATCAGCAAAACCAAAAAATTCCTTCTTGCGATAGTGTATACTTGTGTAAAAATACAGTCGTAAACCAGGGCGAATTGGAAATTTTCAGAGAGCTACTCGGATTTCCAAATGACGAGCAATTATTTTATTTCATAGAAAAAGAGTTGCCCCGTAAAAATAGACACACACCATATATGATAGATGTAGAGTAATTGAAAACATGGTCAAGACCCGTCATTTCCGAGAAAAATGGCAAAGGTTGAACTTTAATATGTTGCTTGTTGTTATCATTTGACTATTGTACATTTTGAAGAACCGCTTTCTTTGGCTTTTCTTTGATTTTATTTAAACAAATCCTCACTTTTTTATGTATAAAGATGCAGAAAAAGAGATTCATCACCTGCCAATTGTGCAGAATAAAGACCAAATTCCGCTTCCATGGATCAACATAAATTGAACCTTTACCATACTGACAAGGAGCGGGCTGCGGTAGGCACTTCCTGGAATCCGAACGGCCGTTTGCACATGGGTAAATCGAATCAGAGGTGAACCGCTCGGCGCGAAAATGCGTTTCGAGGGGTGCGTGCGTTTGAAGCCGGTGTCAAACTGCATTATTATTTTGGCAAGGCAGCCCGGCGCGGCGAATAATTTTGACAAGTTGGGTTTAAAGGCTGTCACTGCGGTACGGACTGCTATTGTGCACTCTTTGCAATGCCCGCCGACAGCTCTTGACCGCCCGCCGTCCGCGCTGACTGATACAGGTACGCTGTCCTCGTAAAAGGACCGCACACGTCAATACCAATTTCCATCGTGGCAATCGCCGTATAGCTGGAAAGAGAGCCAAGATACACGTTTAACGGCCAGTAAAGCCAGCCGAAAATTAATTTCGCCACCTAGCCGCAACGTATGGAGTGCTAAAATCGCATTTAATGAGCCCAAACTCGGTTTCAGGCCACTGCCGCCGCCCGACGGCAGGGGCTCATTTTTGTCAATAAATTTTTTATTGCCCTCGTGACCCAAAATAACGTGTTGGCCGCACGCAGGAGGAGCGAACACGCAGCAGGAAGAAAGCTTTGCTCATTAGACTGAAAAATCGAATCTCGGCCACACTGCTGACAACACAAAGAGTGCGAGAGGCGTTCGCTTGGTCGATGAGCTGGCGCGTCAAACGCGCCTAGGATTTAGGGATAAGCCAAATTTTTTGACGACATCAATAGAATTACTGTTCCGCGAATTTTTACTAAACCTGGCATTATGGCTAAGATTGGACACCGTGAATTGAGCCGGATATTCCCACGCACATCTAAAATTTTCAATTTAATTAGAAATATTCTGCGAACGAGTCCATTGATTAGGTTTCCATTATTAAGTTCAAGTAACTGATAAATTTTATTTTCTGTCCTCATTGATTTTGGCTCCTTCTTCGAATGGAATTTTCTTTGCAATTTCTCGTTCAAATATTGACTCTCACTCTTTGTCGACGCTTTTTTCAGTGTACGTGCGCAACATCTTTGTCAAGAAATGTTCCTCTTAATATAGAGGAATCATTCCCACGTCTTTGGCATAGCAAGATGAAATAATCTGCTATCGATAGCAATTTCAATTTACACGACAAGATCTGTAATGCTTTGCTGGCGAAAAAAGGGAGAGGAGAGAAATTGATTTCACCGCCATCCTGGCAAATGAAGAGAGCGCCGACCTGCAGGGAAACTCATTCGTCTTGAAAGAGGAAACCACATTTCTGATCCTCATTTGCAGACAATGCGGATCGAAGCAGACAAATCCGTGGAGCTGCTGCCAATGATGTTGCGCCTGGAGAGAGAAAATCAATCGGCCATCATTAGGAGCGGCGTGGGTTTATTTATGTCCCGACGTGCATTTGATGGAGCGCGCGTTCTGCTGGCGGGGCTTAATAAAATGCCATCTCTCTCTCCTCTCCTCTCTTCTCTCTCTCGCTCTTTCTGCAGTACAAAGCAGCGCGTGTCGGCGTCGTATCATCAAACGCTGGCCGGGCCAGGACATACCTTTCAAGCTTGTTGTTCTTCAGCAGGCGAGCTGCCGCCTCCGCTGCTGCTGCTGCCGAGCTACTTTTTGGCTCGTCGTGTTTTGCCATCGTCGAGAACGTGACTTGCTTTGTTATAGAGCGGCTGATATTTACCCCCAAGGCTCTCTGCTCTCGTTGCTACTTTGAGCATGCTCGGCTCCATCTCGGCTAGGAAATAGGAGCCGTCATTTTCAATTTCTAGCAGGCTGGACCCCACATCATCAGCCATTTCATCTCAAGGGCCTCCACCCACCCTTCTTGCTTGTTTTTCCTCCTCTGGCAACCCTAATGCAATTGCAATTTGTGTAATTCAATTATTTTTTAGCTGCGGCCGGCCGCAATTACCCCGGTTGGCTCTCTGATTGCGATGTATTTGTGTGTGTACTTACTAGCAATAGCAAAAGAAGCAAGCTAAGCGAAATCGGCGACTAGTCGAAATGAACAGCTATAATATATATAGCGTCAGTATTATCGCTATCACGTGCTGGTTTTGACGAACAAAATCATACATATTTTCAAAGCTAGATTGTGGAGGCATGATTTGTAGATAAGGTACGCACGAAATCCTTGGTGATATTCCGTTTGTATCAAAATAAAATTAGGCAATAAAAACACACATCACTTTTCCTTGGAATAATTTTTAACATATAACTTGCTGAAAAACAAATCCGATGTAAAAGATTTTCTCTCTAAAGTCTCATTGAAAAAGTAAAAAAATGTGGGCTTTTAAAAACAATTCTTGGAAATCACAAAATAAACAGCAAGGCCAAATTAGTGCTTCAGTCGTCCACGCCAATCGTCAGAAATTAGAAATAAATTAAGAGTGCTTCGTCGCAGTTGACGTCAGAAACGGTCTAATTAGAGACTACGCAGGTTGCATAAGCTTTTTTAGCATTCTCAGTCTTCGCATCGATTCGCTGAGATAGCAAATTAGTTCCACCTCCTCTTTCTTCTCAGCGTCTTCGCCTTCTTCGCTGGCCTCTGTTTTGCCCTATAAACGTATTAAAACGGCAACACACTGCGACATGGTGCGCGCGCTATTCTCTCGCCCGTATTGTGCGCTTCTGGAAAATGAATAATAGCAGGCGGACGGCTCGACAGCCAGCGTCTTGGCGAAATAGCGAGCTCTTGTTCTATCTTTCGCGAAAAGCAACTCGTGAAATGAAAAGGAATTGATAATGAGACAGCGTTGAATAAGGGCTTGCACGCCAGGAAATTTAAATATATGAACATTTTTCTATCTTCTCGCTGTCATTAATTGTAATGAAATTTTGGAGAGCTTAATCAGCCATCAGCGCTGTATGTCTGATGTAATAAAAATAGTACGCTTCTAAACTCTGAAAACAGTATTTCATCAATTTAATCAAGAGTCTGTGTTTTGTTTGTAAGTGATTTTCAACGGGACTATACGGTTTGAATTATTGTTTTTTCCAATAGCTTTGTATGTAGCTTTTTCTAATCGGAATTATTTTTTTACTATTCATTCCTCAAATTAAATAATGACTTGGTTGAAAATAAACAACAACTATTTATCTATTTTGTTCAAAATACAACTAACTTAGCAGAGTGAGAAAGATTTCAAACAGTAATTTAATTAAAGGATTATTTAACTTGAATATTCTGATTAATTTCATGCTATGGGAGTAAGAAATTGCAAGGTCTTAATTTGCAGTTTGTGTTTGCCTTGTGTAGTAATGATTCATGGCTTATTGTGCTCGTAGCAAAGCCATTTTTGCGAAATTGCACAGCACACAGAGTAATTAAGCCAT